>NC_089824.1:121869996-123119996 GCF_035046505.1 Tiliqua scincoides
TGGTCCCTGTCTAGGTCCCTGGGGCTCTCCCCACCAGAGACTGGCCTTGTGAGGAGCCACAGAAGAGAGGTGAAAATCAGGCCTGGTGATCTCTTCCCTGGGTGGGCTTACAGATTGACCAGCTCCCCTTGGAACCTGAAGTCCCTCAGAATTGGATCACAACTGTACAGCTATTTCATCACAGACACCTAAAGACTTCTCATCACCTCCAGAAGCTGTTGGTGCACAAAAACACTGAGTTCTTTCTGGACAGAATTGGCAAAGTGCTCTGCATTGTGTGGTTGCAGGCTCATTCCCAGCCTATTGACTTGAGCTGATAAACCAGGTGATAAGCAGGGCCTGAATACAGGTCAGCAAAGTCCTTGCAGATTCCCTTTTTATCTTGAGTGACTGGCTTCAGTCATTTGGTCATTCCCACCTCTGTGGTGATCTCATGAAAGACTTGCTAGTGAACTCTTCCAGGCTACCTTGCAAAGACAGCTCCAATGAGTCCCACTGCCTGCCTGCCTCTCAGGAAAAGAGACACCCAGACGGATTTGGGTTGGGATTCGAAGCAGCACCCTGAAATTAGAGGTGCACCTCAGGATTAGCACCCCGGACTGAACGGAGTTTGGAGTGAAGGCTTCTGCTTCCATCATGCCTATTAATAAGTATGCAAAATAGGGAGAGGGCGTTTGCTTGCTTGACCAAAGACTTTGGTCTTCAGCTACTGAGAGGGTGATCTCTCAGGACAATTAGCTGGGTCTGTCCTCAGCCCTTAGCAGCAGCTAGCTCAATGTATCTCTACAAAAACCCTACAAGACAGGGGATTCCGAGATCAAGGTGACTTCCCCTGAGGCCATGCTCTTGCTACACCTAGAGCTGTGTGCTCAAAATCTCTGTTTTCCTTTGGTGAGGTCAGCTTCTGAGTACGATTTACAGCACAATCCTCTGCAGGTCTACTCAGAAATCAGTGCCACTGTTTTCAGTGGGGCTTACTACCAGGAAAGTGTGTATAGGATTGCAGCCTTAGATAGGGATCTAGACATCAGCCCCTTGGAATGTACCACCCAAAACCCTGCAGCTCCATTTAGCAGGGATGCACAAATGCACCACTTCTGTTTCTGGGATATGAAAACGTCTGGCAGTTTTTCTGAAGGCATCTGTTTCTTCACGGAGGTCCCCTGGCAAGGATTTCAAAAGCAAACCAGAACATTTTTCAGCGTCTCTCGTTTGACAGGAGACTGGTTTGGAGAAGACCAGAGAGGCAGGCGGTGCTTCACACAGTCCTCAGGCAAGGTTGCCCCCCAAACGGAAACCTCCACCATGGTGTATTTCTCCTTAGAGATGGAGCGCGAACATGAACCTCAGCCTGCCCTTGGTCCACCACTGAAAGGCACAAAGAATTGAATTCCATATCATCTCACCCCAGCCAAAAGGGACACTTCTTCTAAAGTCAGGTGTACCGGGTAGACAACTTCAGCCGCCACTATGTTAAGCATCAACTGTTGGCAAGTTATTCCATCAAAAGGGTCCTAACAAGGAAGAGGAAGAAAGGAGAAGGGTCAGTCATGGGTGGTCACTGACTTCTGATCCTACTGGCCAAAGAACATAATAAGAGCCCTGCTAAGATGAGTCCGCTCGGAAGGGAGTTAGGCCAGCACACGGACATGTGCTGCCCTCCCTGCACCGCCATGGGCCCCGAAGGATGGGTGAGTGGCAACGGCCAAGCTCGGCTGACAGAGTTCTGGAGGAGTGTGGGGAGGGCAGGGAGGAGGAGGAGCTGACCCCTGTTCCTGGGCGGTCTGGAAAAGCCTGTGGCTGCTCCATTCTGCCTGGATCTGCGCCACCTCCGGAGGTGGTGACCCATTGGGGCCGCTGCAGCATGGCATGGGGTAAGGGGAAGCCATTTCCTTTGCCTCGAGCCGCACTGCTTTCGGCCCCAAACATGCGCTGGAGACAGTGCAGGCCCGCTGGCCTGCCTGTTCCAGCACAAGTTAGGATTGGGCTGTTGGGGAGCACACAAGATCAGAAAATACCTCCATCTTGTGGCTGCCACTCCCTTGCGCCTGACATTTGGAAGGAGCCTGTTTCTGAAACCAGGAGGTTGCACCTAACCGTCGCGTCTAGGAACCTGGGACTCATCATGGCGTGCAACTTGAGATTGACTTTTCTTCCAGAACTCTGTCCAATTTCTTTGAAAGGCATCTAGGCCAAACACCATCACCAAATCCTGTGGCCAAGAGTTCCATAAACCAATTCCATTCTGGGTAAAGAAATATTTTCATTTGTCTGTTCTAACTCTCCCAACACTCCATTTGAGTGGATGTCCCCTGGTAGAGGGAAAAGAACACCCCGCAATTCACTCTATCCATCCCCTGAATCATTTTGTAGATCTCTATCATGTTCCCCCCGGGCACCCTTTTTCTAGACCAGTGTTTCTCAAACTGTGGGTCAGGACCCACTAGGTGGGTCACGAGCCAATTTCAGGTGGGTCCCCATTCATTTCATTTTTAATAAATTAGACTTGATGCTACCATGGGATGTGACTGCATTTGGGGAAACGTTACAGATCTGTACTTTGAACAAACTACTCTGTATGTTCTTTGAACAATGATAGTCAATGGGACTTACTCCTGGGTAAGTGTGGATAGGATTGCAGCCTAGGATTGTTAAAAATGTTCCTGCTTGATGACGTCACTTCCAGTCATGACATCACTTCCGGTGGGTCCCAACAGATTCTTATTCTAAAAAGTGGGTCCCGGCGCTCAATGTGTGAGAACAACTGTTCTAGACTAAAGAGCCCCAAACGCTGTAGCCTTTTCTCAGAAGGGAGGTGCCCCAGCCCAGTCATCATTTTGGTTGCTCTCATCTGCACCTTTTCTAGTTCCACTATGTCCTTTTCAATCCTTTTTAAAAGTTCCCTAAGCATAGAATTGACCTTCTTCACAGCCGCCGCACACTGGGTCAACACTTTCATCAAGCTGTCTACCAGCACTCCAGGATCTATCTCCTGATGTATCACGGACTGCTCAGAACACATGAGTCTACATGTGAAGTTTGGATTTTTGCCTTCCTGACTTCCACTGAAACACATCTGCCATTTTACTGCCTTTCTCCCAGTTTGGAGAGATCCTTCTGGAACTCTTCACAATCCCTTCTGCTCTTCACCACCCGGTATAGTTCAGTGTCATCCACCCACTTGGCCACCTCACTGCTTATTCCTGTCTCCAGGTCAGGGCCTCTGACAGGAATTTTTCCGGGGGTAGAAAGTTTCTTTTGGACTCCCTTGCAAAAAGGGAACTGTGAAACGGAGCAGGGGAGGGTGATGATGGGCAGGCAGAACAGGGGCAGGGAGGGGCAAAGCAAGGGGGGAGGGTAGAGACAGCTGGAAAAGTCTTTGGAGCCCAGGTCTACCCACCCATGTGGCATCAGTAGTGTCCCCAGCATCCCCAGTCATGGTAGTGTCCCCAACATCCCGTGTGGGAAACAAGTCTGAGTAGACAGGAAAAAGTCAGATGCCAGGAAATTTCTGGGCCCCCTCCTTTGGTTCCTGGGCCCCCCTTTTGACCCTGGGCGCAGGTACCAATTACCCCCTTTACTCCTAGGCCCTGCTCCAAGTCATTGATTAACAAGTTGAAAAGCACCAGTCCCAAGACAGATCCTTGGTGCACACCACTTTTCACTTCATTCTTCAGTTCCTTAAGAACTCTTGGGTGGATGCTATCTGGGCCGGGTGACTTATTGATCATTCAATCATTGGTCAGTTAAGTCTAGCATGTCCTCTCTTTTAACCTCTGTCTGACTAGGGCACAATCCTATCCAACTTTCCAGCAGCAGTGCAACCAAAATGCAGTCCCGGGGTAAGGGAACATGTTCCCAGACCTTGAGGAGGCCTCTGTGACTGCCTCCTCACCACAGGATGCAGTGCACACCACATTGGCGTGGCTACATCGGTCCTGGAAAATTGGATAGGATTGGTCTCTTAATTCCTTAGTCAGGAGGGGCCATTTGGGCAGCAGTATCTGCCCGAGGTCTTCTGCTGTGAAGACAGATGCAAATAACTCATTTCATTTCTCTGCCATCTCCAAGTCTTTGGATCTCCCCCTTTCATCCCTCACTATCCAGCAGGCCAACCACTTCTCTGGCAGGTTCCTAGCTCCTAACAGATTGGATGAAACAGAATATTGCTGGCCATGCATTCCTCAAAATCTTGGTCTCTTATATCATTTTCTGACCTTTCTTTGGCCAGAGCTGGTGTTTCTGTCTATTCTCCTCATTAGGACAAGACTGACATTTACGGAAGGAAGCGTCCTTGCTCCTTACAGCCTATCTGATGGGGGGACAATTCCTGCATGTCCCCGGAAGTCTTACCGTGCTTCCCTCTCTGCCTGCCTCTACTTCTCCAAGTCTGCAACCAAGCCTTTAAGGGAGCAAACCCGTTCCAAAGAGTGCCTGAAGCACCTGGCACCAAAAACACACCCGTAACTCTTGCCCAAGTGGCATTTATCACACCTATGACACTCAGTACAAAACACCGGATAGCTGCCGTCTTGCTGCTGGCTGTCTGACTGCATGGCTTTGTTTGGGTGGTTTGCTGCCCTCTTCTCAAGGGAATGGAAGGGCAGTGTTTGGGCCTGGCTGCCTCTCCCTGCTGCTGCTAAACTCGCACAGATGCAGGACTGGCTTACTTTAGCACTTTGTCTCAGGAGGCCACTTGCAGCTCATGAAGAAGCTGAGAAAGTTGAGAACCACTGATTTTGGTGGGCTATGCTCAACTCTTCTATTCGATCAATGGCACTTGGGCTAGATCAGATCCCATAGGCCTGTTTCAATCTATTATCTCTCCTGTTCCACCAGGTGGGGGCAGTGCTCTCGAGTCCAGTTGACTTCTCTCAACTAAAGTGCTTGGCTTGTCAGCTATGGCTTTCCTCATGGCATTTTAAACTTGTCTGGATGATTCTACTGTACTCACCCTTCCTGACATCATCTGGAAGAGGACAACACCAAAACTCCACCAGTCCACACAGAAGGTGTATGGTTCGCCAGTGATGACTTCAGGGGCCATGGTGATTGGGGTGCCAAGGCAGGAACGCGTTCTCTCCCCGAAGCCAATGCCTGCAAGAGTTGATTTACAGATGAAAAGAATGAGATGAGAATAGGGCCGGAAAGCATTCATCGCTCCACTGGCCTCCTCCAGGAAGACGTGCTTATGGAAACAGTTACTGAGTGGTCATTCGAAGGGCAAGTTGTTTAGCCAAGGTTCTTCTTTATTGCAGAAGTCACCACAGATGTGGATAGCACTACAGAACAACCTGATTTCCTACACAGCTTCCAAGGGGATTAAGTCTAGCAAAAGCACTGAAAAGGCATTTGTCGGACCTCTGGCCACTTCAAGCTTGCAGTTCGCTAGCTAGAGTTCTCTAGACTTGCAGCACTTCATGCAATCATTTTAAATTCTGCCACCTACTTACATAGAACTGTGGTGACCAGATTTTTGAACAGAAGAAAGATAACTTTTAATTCAATGCTCCAAGTCGGAGGCTGAGGGTCAGTTCAGCCGGAAATAGAAGGGGTCGGTTCGGATGAACCGCTCTTCCCGAGCAGTTAGAAAAACTAACCGGGAGACTGGAGGAGGGGCTCGGACGTGCAGGTGTTGGGCAAGCATACCACAGCAAGAATCAGGTGGCGCCAATGACACGGGGCAAATATTGGACCAACTGTCCCATTGCGATGTTGGGAGGCAAAAGGGGACACTGCAATCACAATGAGCTGCAGAGCACAAGGGGCCCATTTGGACAAGGCCTTCCCCATCCACCTGAGGCCATGCAAGTCCTGCTATCCCCCCCCCCTCCGATGCACACACTTCCTAGCACCTCTCCTAATCTCCTTGTTTTTTAGGGGTTTTTTCCTGAACGGATTTGTCTGAAGTTATCTTCCTTTCCTTCTTTACTCCTCGATCCACCCCTTACCAAATGCGGACATTTTGTGTGCAGGAGCCCCATCTTTTTGCTTTTGTGCACCTGTGAAGGGCTGATGGCCTCAGTCATCCTCAATCATGGCATTACCTTCTTTGCAGATTCCAAAGTCTGTGATCTTAATATAGCCATGACGATCAATCATGAGGTTCTCCAGCTTCAGGTCTCTGAACAACGGACAGAATGAAAAGAAAATGAAGGTGTCCCAAAGGGAAGTCTGAGGAAAGGGAAGCCCCTGAGGAAACTGCAAAGACTCCTGCCGCCCCCATCCCCAAACGCTAGCTGGATTGGATCCCCTGATTCATTAACGGATTTAAAACACTTAGACCTCACCTTTCCAAAAGTTCAAGGTGGCTCACAAGCCTTCATACATGAATACATACACCCATTTCCCACTCAAGGTGAGATTATTTCAGTGAGGTTGTTGGCAGGTCAGGAAAGGGGGAACAACATCCAGCATGTGTGTCGGCTGATGAGATCCGACCTCCTCCCCCCCACATCACCCTGGCCTGGACCAATCCCCACCCTGAAACACCCCAGCCACTGACCTAACTGCTCCAGCAGAGCTTTCGTGGCCTGCCACTGCTGGTGAGGGGTTGACCTACTCCTGCACCATCAGTAGTGAGCTGCGGAGCCACTGGTTGCAAGATCTGCCAGCGTCAAGCCCAGATAGAATTAGGCCACGAATTTCTCATTCAGTAAGACGTGACCGCAGTGGTGTACAAATGGGGGGCCAGGCCCTGGGTGCCAGGCTGCCTCCCCATGTTTTCAATCCTGGTATTTTGGTACTGATCCGTAAAGATGAAGCAAAACCCTGCTATAAACATCCCCCGAAGCCTGTTCCTTCTCTTCAGTTGGGATTCCTTTAACTTTATCTCTTAGAAGAAGAGACGGATTTGTCCATTTCCCTCTCAGCCCTACCTGTAAATGACCTTATTTGCATGGAGGAATTCCAGCCCCAGCGTGATGCAGCCTCCGCAGAATCTGTCAAAGAATTGGAAGAAAAAGAGATATTTAGATTCTTTTTCTTATACGCCTTTTTTCCAAAAGCAAACTCCTTTCTGAAGGGACTCCCAGCCGGCCCAGTGGACCCTTCAGGCCATTGCTCTACGTAAGTCACGCACACGAGCGCCATCTTCTTCACTGAAGCAACAGATGGTGACAGTTTCAATTCAAATCTGCCATTGGTGGGTTGCTGCATGAAGTGGATGGCTGAAGGGAAGTCTGAGGAGTCTTCCTTCCATGGCACAGAATGGGGTGGGTCAGAAGACACTTACTTGAACTCCTCCTTGCTGAAATTCCTCTTTTCCGCAAAGGTCTGCAGATCCCCTCCTGGTGCATATTCCAGCGCCATTCCAATTTGAGTGTTGGTCTCAAAACACCCAAACAGCCACATGAGGCAGGGGTGTTTGTTCTGGGTGCTGCACTCCAGAATCCGCCTCTCAGTTTGCAGCCTGCAAAATAAGGAAGAGGGAACATCTACCATCAGCAGGGAAATCTGATCCTGATCTCCTTTCTCCTTTTCATTCCATACGCATCACCCTCCAAGACTCTTTTGCCTCTTACATCTGTTCGCGGATCTCTGCCTTTTGGAAAGACTTCACTGCGTACAGCACCGAGGAGGGTTTGTGTTCTGCCAGGAAGACCTGCAAGAGAAGACAGGACCTTAGTCCCTGATACTGACGCACCTGCCTTCCAAAGACAGCTGTTCAAAGTTATCCCTCCGGTCATTTACCTTGCCGAAGGTCCCTTTCCCCAAGACCTTGCGGAACTCAAAGTCCTCTGCCTGGAGATCAGTCCATTCTGATCTGGAAGACAAACGGACAAATTCACCCTCAGAACTTTTCCAGGCACTCGCTCGATTGGGGGAAGGGGGCAGAACACGTGCCCAGAAACCTTTCATCCTTTCATTTTCTTTAGAAATAGGAAATCCACCTCGAACAAATCTTCTCCAATTCTTACCAACTGAATGGCACTTATTGTGTGAAGGAGTGGGGGTTGCATGTGGAGCCCATGAGAAGGGGGACAGGGGGTAATTTGTACCTAAGCCCAGGAGCCAAGGGGGGGGGCAGAATTTTCCTGGGATCTTTATACTTTCGCCTCTCACCCAGACTTACTTCCCGCGTGGCATGCTGGGTGCGTAGGGGTGGCGGCTGCCGCAAGCCATTATGTACTCACTGGGCCATGGAGTACATATGTGACAACACAGTGTCAAATCTGGCAGGAAGCTGGCCCGCTACAGTAGCTCTTGGGCTTGTGGATTCCCCTCCATGAAGGAGTGGAGAGGTGCTGAGGGACACAGCTGTGGGACTGCAGCTGCTGCAGAAGGACGTTTTGGTGTGCACAGGACACTCTCCATTCCAGTGAGATCCTAAATATGATGAGGCTCATTTTCTGCAATGATTTCCTATATTTAAAGTATTTGAGAGAGACTTCGGGTGGTGTTTGGTTTTCTGGATTACTGCATCTCGCTCCTGACACATGCGGGCAGGCAGCGCCGTCACTAGGATTCGCGTTCCCGGTGCGGGAGGCCTGCGCTTCACCCCATGCAGTGGGCGGGGAAACACTCCAGGTGGTGGGTGTGGTGATGTACCATCACCCCGCCCCCACTGGGTTTTTGGCTGTACCTTTTGATAGAACACTGATATTTCAATGTGATTTGTTTCATTGCATTCTGCATGAAATTACGCATTGATTGCTATATAACATGATGGTATTATTCCTCCAGACTCTTTTAGTGATTCTGAACATCGGTAGAGTCACACACACACACACCCCCATGTCAGCTTACTAACACCTTATTGCAGCAGTTCTCAAACTTTTAGCACAGGGACCCACTTTTTAGAATGACAATCTGTCCAGGACCCATTGGAAATGATGTCATGGCCAGAAGTGACACCATCTAGCAAATTAAAATAAATAATCATCAATAATTAAAATAAAAGAAATAATTAAATAAGGGGGAGCCAGTCCTGTTCTACCACATGAATTTTCTCTGTAGCCTGCCTGCAATAACACCCCACAAAAAGAATCAGTGAGATTTTCAGCCCTCCCAAGTGCCCAGTTTCAAGTTCTTCTATTTCAAGCATATCCATATAAAGACCCACCTGGCTTTACAGCTGCAAAATAGAAAACATTCCCCTTACCAGTTCAAGCCTCTTTTTTGGTCCTTTTTAGTGGGCGGGGGGGGGAGGCTACCTTCTGGAGCATTTGTTGAGCTCCAGTTCCATCGGATCGGGACCATTCTGGTGTCCTCACATTCCTCTTTGCCTGGCCTGATCACAAACCAAGGCACATCTGCCTACTCACAAACAAACGTGACTATGTGACTGAGTTTGCTTTCCATAGGGCTCAATACATTTGCAGCTGGGAGGGAGGGACCTGCTCCTTGGGTGCTTTTGGGGGGCTGCATTCATTGGATCAGGACCATTCTGTGTCGTTGGAGTCCACTCAGCGTGCCCTTTCTGATGGACTAAGGCAAGGACGCCTACCCAGGAGTAAATGCGCGATATGGCTCAGTTTCACTTTCCATACGGCTCCATGCATTTATTTCTTTCCGGGTTTTTGACCATAACTTGAAGGAAAGGAGCTATTTCACTCTGGTTTCTTGCCTTGCATTGCGCTGGAAATTTCGCATCCAACGGTATATGGCATGACAGGGTTGCTGCTAAAACCGTGATTTTAGCGAGTCACCCCCCCAGTGCGTGTCACCCCCCTTACGCAGTACCTGGTGCGGCCCATACCTCCCCCCCCACACACACACCCCTAGCGAAGCGACTGTGGGCAGGTAGATTTGGGCTCCACGTTCAGAAGCCTGGTAGACCTGGGCTCCAAAGTCTCTTCCTGCTGTGTGCCACCCTCCCGCTGTCCTGTTTTGCCCGGTTTTGTCCCAGATCAAATTTCTCTGGGAGGCCCTAGTTGCATGTGGTCCGGGCCGATTCCATTTTTGGCCTCAGCAGGCCACAGGCTCCTGCGGATGGGAACCACTGCTCTAGAGTCTTGCTTACCTCCTTTCCGGCTGCTGGTTTTGCTCCTGTGGCAGGTCTTGACTTGAATCTGTCAGGCAAAAACAAACCACGTGGGTGAATGTGAGTAAAACTGGGAAAAACAACCACACAGGTTTCCGATGCACAGAAATGTCCTTCTGTGCTCTCTGGATTTGCAGGTACAGAAATGGGGCATGCAGCTGGGGGGCAGGTTGCATCCCAGCAGTTCACCACCTCCCTGAGCCTGCCACTTGCAGCAACTGCTTCAAGCCAGCTCTTCGGTGGGCCAGCTCTGGACAAGACAAATGAACTCACCATGTGAAGTGGGGCCTTTCGCCCTTCGTCCCCTTCGTCTCCGGGGCAAGCAGCAGCAGCAGCAGCAGCCACAGACTAGCTGTTTCAGCCACTTGAAAAATGCCATTTTTGAAACCTAACAAAGAGATGCAGAAAGAGCTCAGGCTGGATTGTTCTAGGCCAAGATCATTCTGGGCCCTACAGAACGGCCCTGTCTGATGACACTCTTCATGGATAAATACAGCATTTATTCCAGACACCCTCCCCACCTCCTTGGGGCCAGGGAAGTTTGCAGCACAAATACACAAAGTTTGTAGAACAAAAGCAAAAAACCAAAAATCCTGATAAAGCTGTCCTCCTCACAGGGCCACTGGTGCGACTACCTTGCAAGCATCCCAGTGTGAGCCTGAAATTTCCTTTACTGAATTCTTTTTAAGTGTTTGCAGGATGCTGTGCCTCTATCCTGTACGGCCCTTGTGGGAAACAGGCAACTAACTAAGGGCCCAATCTTAAAGAGTGCGCGCTAGCGCACGACCAGCGCACTCTGTTGAAAATGTGCCATAAGGCACATTTGCAGGCCCTAGTGCCGGTGCAGAACCGGATCTCCGCCACTCGGCGGTCACGTGGACCGCCAGGCAGCAGAGAGGTAGGTGGCGGCATGGGGGGAGATAGAGAGGAGGCTTCCAGGGGGTGGAGGTGGAGGGAGGAGGCATGCTGGGGGAGGGAGGGAGGCGGGAGGGAGGTGGGAACAGTGGAGCTTCACTCCAACAGATCTTGTGCTTCTGTGTCGGGCTGGCTGCCCGACACGGAGGTTCTTCATTCTATGCCCACCTTCGGGCCATCGTAGAATCCAGTAGCCCCATTGCGGGGCTACTCAACTGACACAGAGGAAGGGGACAGCTGCAGCTGCCTGGGGCGTGCTGGATGCAGCAGCAGCAGCAGCCATTTTTGGTGCCACTGCACCCCACGCACTGGGCAGTTGAGGATTGGGCTGTCAATATTTAAACTATGGCTCTAGGGAAATGGTAACATTGTTCTGGAAGGAGGGCAGGATTGCTGGAAGGACTGTGCCCTATCATTATTAGCCCGGCCCTAAGTGGGCTTCGAGCAGTGGTGCCCAGCCTTTTCTCACTTGTGCACCCCTTAGCAGCTTTTCCCATAAATTATACCCCTCGGATCAGCAGCATTTTTGTAATTAATATACTTGCTGTTATTCAAATGTATATAACTGTCAATAAATGGCCCAATAATGGGATGAAAAAGCAGTGCAGTAATT
This sequence comes from Tiliqua scincoides, assembly GCF_035046505.1. NCBI lineage: Eukaryota > Metazoa > Chordata > Lepidosauria > Squamata > Scincidae > Tiliqua > Tiliqua scincoides. Next base: position 121,881,510 of record NC_089824.1, read on the forward strand.
TTATTGCAACCCATATTTTAGACACAACAAGTGTTCAGTGTGATCCCTGAGCTTGTTTTGAGGCACACCATTTTTCTGAAATCAGGTTCAACGGAAGAAATGCAGTCTTCAATCTGGAACTGCATTCAGCATTCCTTTTTCAGGAAGGCATCAGAAGAGAAAGCACTCTCCATCAGCTCCATGTCCCTCTTTGCATGGCTGGCATGTTTTGTTTCTAAACACCACAAAAGAAGGTTTCATGCTGCTCTACAGGCTGGGGTTTAGGACAGTCCTCATCTCCTATAGACGAAAACCCCTACTTCATGTATTCATTGCAGTACAGGTATAACCTAATTATCCATGGATTTTTCACCCATAGCTTTAGCTCAATGCGATGAGAAGAGCCCTTTAAATTATTAAAGGAAAAAAGTCATTTAACAATAGCCTCGTTAATGAGGAAGAGGACAGCCAGCAGACAATTAATCATTCCCTTCAGTCAGCTTCAAGCTAAGGCAAGTGACTCCTCCCTTCCCCCTGAGCATGTGAAAGACTGCAAAGTGGAAGTGATTACCACCTCTTCTTTACATTCTTTCCCCAAGCTGTGCTCCGGGTGAAGGGAGGGGTTGCTGCCTAGGAGTGAAGCCTTTCTAAGCATCTGGAGATTGATTGATTGATTGATTGATTGCCTGCTTCCTGCCACCTCTGTCCTGCATTACAAAGGTCAGTAAGGCTGTTGTTAAATCATTGAGCAAAGGGACATAAGAACATTAGAACAGTCCCACTGGATCAGGCCATAGGCCCATCTAGTCCAGCTTCCTGTATCTCACAGCGGCCCACCAAATGCCCCAGGGAGCACACCAGATAACAAGAGACCTCATCCTGGTGCTCTTCCTTACATCTGGCATTCTGACATAGCCCATTTCTAAAATCAGGAGGTTGCACATACACATCATGGCCTGTAACCCATAATAGATTTTTCCTCCAGAAACTTGTCCAATCCCCTTTTAAAGGCATCCAGGCCAGATGCCGTCACCACATCCTGTGGCAAGGAGTTCCACAGACCAACCACACGCTGAGTAAAGAAATATTTTCTTTTGTCTGTCCTAACTCTCCCAACACTCAATTTCAGTGGATGTCCCCTGGTTCTGGTGTTATGTGAGAGTATAAAGAGCATCTCTCAATCCACTCTGTCCATCCCCTGCATAATTTTGTATGTCTCAATCATGTCCCCCCTCAGGCGCCTCTTTTCTAGGCTGAAGAGGCCCAAACGCCGTAGCCTTTCCTCATAAGGAAGGTGCCCCAGTAATCATCTTAGTTGCTCTCTTTTGCTCCTCTTCCATTTCCACATTGTTTTTCAAATGGATTTCCTTGAATGCAATTTTTGGCATTCACTTGGGTTCAGTGAATCCACAATTGTGAATTTGCTGGCTAGGTTACTCAGATCGGAAACCAAATGGATTGATTTAAAATATTACCAGAGATTGGCTGCCCCTCCAGAAAGAACAAAATTGAGGCTGGAATTTGCAAGCCCGACCATCCCCCTGATGCTTTTCAGAATGCAGGATTTTCTGAACTCTTATGAAATAAGAGTAATGAGAGTTTTTACAGATATAAGATGGCCATGAATGCTGCCTCCTAAACACCTATCTGCAGCTCCTCCAGCTGTTATCATTCCAAGGTCAAGGTTTGAGAGGTTTGGCGTGCAGCCTACGACTGCTGTTGCTAATGACTCGTTGGAGAGCTATGTAGTTAACTCTCAAAATACTGTGGAAAATCTGCCCTGGACTTGTGCTGCTAATGATTTACAGATGAGCAGTGCTAAAAATTGACACGATGCTCCGAATGTTCCGGATATTTTGGAAAACCCTCTGAATACAGCCACAAATGAATTGGAAGAGATGACAGCCTCCCTCGAGGAATCCTTGGCAAGGTTAATGCCTAGGGTACTTCCCACAGTGGCAGTGGAGGCTATGGTCCATTCAAGTCAGGTTTGCCATGTGGAGGACATGGATACAGCTCCCCCCTCTGAGAGAGAACTGGCAGAGCTGGATGACTCTCAGGACTTGGTACTTCTACTGGCCTCTACACAAGAAGGTGGAGGAGAAACAGCTGAACAAACATCCCCTCCTGCCGAACTACTTGGGGAGCCAATAAATACTGCTGGTAAGGCACACATCATAGAACAGCCAACAGCTTATTTACAATCATCTGGCGTTAGTGCTGCTCTCCAGAATCCCAGCGTGGCCAATGGAAGCAATATGAGATTGGAAACTCTACGCACCCAAGACAGTACTGGAGAAGACCTAGATTTGAGAGAACTTTTGTTCCAACTGGAGGCTGAGGAGGGATCTCTTTCCTCAGAGGTTTTGGAGGCCTTTAAAAATTTGACTGCTGGAGAGTAAGCCAAAGTTATTGATAATTTGGATAAGGTTAGAGTCCAACTTAAAGACTCCGTGGCTGGACAGATGACCATGGCCTCAACTGCTATTGGAACAAGGATGGCTCAGTCGGACTCTAATGTTCCCCACCAGAGTCCCGTGAGCACAGTTATATACACAACAGCTGAGATCCAGCGATGCCAGCAATGTCTACTTGATGAGGTGCCTCTCTCAGTTGAGGTCGCAATTGTCCAGGCCTGTTCAGAAGAGAAATTAGGTCCTGGTTCTGCTATTATTCCTCCACAAGTATCTAAGGAAATTACAATAAAGCCAGAAATACATAGACAATCTGACTCATCTGAGAGAATGACAATGCCCACAAAACAGCTCCAGGCTGCATCTGAGGACCACCGATCATCTGCTGTTCAACAGTCTAAAACACAGAAGCTTATTTCTTTGGGACATGGAGAGGAAGACATTCAAGCTCTCCCATCAGATTGACTTACACCTGCAAGATCTGATCTCACATCAAGGATATATTTAGAACTTCTTCCTTGGAATATTGCGGGATAGCGTAGCAAGGTTAACGATGAGACTTCCCAGAGATATTTATGTGACTTTCACGTAATCCTTTTGCAGGAAACCTGGTCTCAAATTCCTTTACACTTTCAAGGTTTTAATTCCTACAATATTCCAGTTTATAGAATAAGCTCCAAGGGGTGTTTGCAAGCAGGGATGACAATGTTTGTCTCTTCCCAGCTAAATTCAGAACTGGTGGTCACCAAGACAACTAGCAAATTATGTCATGCAGTCAAGCTTATTCTTAACAATTTCCAATTAATAATTGTCAATGTTTATCTTCCTCCTGGCTTGAACAACCAATCATTATCCCAGAATTGGAGCACCTTCTCCGAAATTGTCAAGGAGTTAGACATGGAATTTCTTTCCTGCCATTTTCTTATTGGTGCGGATTTCAACGCCAGGGTTGGAAATTCAGAGCCATTGCTTACTACTGCCGCAAACTTAGATCCTGATTCATCTTTCCTTGATTTATTTACTTTAGAAAGGTGTTCCAAAGATAATAAAATGAATGCAGCTGGCCTCTATTTGGCCAAATTCTGTGTCAACTATTATTATTATTATTATTATTATTATTATTATTATTATTATTATTATTATTATTATTATTAATTTATATCCTGCCTTTTTGCCCCATGGGCACACAAGGCGGCTAACAACAATTAAAAATACAAACAGCAATTAAAAACAATAATTAAAACAGTTGCACATAGTTAAAAAATCTAAATAACAAGCCCCGTGGATTAATATAAAAAGAAAAAAGAAAAAGAAAACCAGCCAGCCTGTCAGCAATTAAAAGCTTTTTGAAATAAAAAGGTCTTCAGTCCTCGTCGAAATATTAACAAAGAGGGAGCAGTTCTCAATTCTAAGGGAAGGGTATTCCAGAGTTCGGAGGCCACCACGGAGAAGGCCCTCTTCCTGGCCACCACCCCTCTCACCTCTCTTGGTGGCAGCACAGTCAAAAAGGCCCCCCCAGATGATCTAAAAGTACGGGCAGGATTATAAGGAAGGAGGCAGTCCCTCAAATACCCCGGACCCAAGCCATAAAGGGCTTTAAAAGTCAAAACTACCACCTTCAATTGGGCCTGGAACAGAACCGGCAGCCAGTGCAGTTGCCGAAGCAACAGCTCGGCAGAGTCAAACCGACGTACCCCAGCAACCACACAAGCAGCCACGTTCTGTACTAGTTGTAATTTCCAGATCATCTTCAAGGGCAGCCACATGTAGAGTGCATTGCAATAATCTAATCTAGATATCACTAGGGCATGGGTTACTGTGGCCAGGTCCACGCAGCTCAAGTACGGTCGCAGCTGACGAATCAGCCAAAGCTGAGCAAAGGCTCCCCTGGCCACCGCCATCACCTGGGACTCCAGGTGCAGCTGTGGATCCAGGAGAACCCCCAAGCTGCGAACCTGCTCCTTCAGAGAGAGTGCAACCCCATTCAGAGCAGGACGATAGTCCAATACCCGAGCTGTGGATTTCCGAACGAAAAGCACCTCTGTCTTATCCGGATTTAATTTCAGCTTGTTCGCCCACATCCAGCCCCCAACCGCCTCCAGACAGCAATCCAGGACCCCAACCGCCTCCTCAGAATCAGGGGGAAAGGAGAGATAAAGCTGGGTGTCATCAGCATACTGATGGCACCCCACTCCAAACCCCTGGATGACCTCTCCCAGTGGTTTCATGTAGATGTTAAAGAGCAAGGGGGATAAGATGGAACCTTGCGGCACCCCAAACCTAAGAGGTCGGGGTGCCGAACAAGCATCCCCCAGCACCGCCTTCTGGGATCTGTCAGCCAGGAAGGAGCGGGAACCACTACAAAACAGTGCCTCCAAGCCCCAACCTGGCCAGCTGACCCAGAAGGACACCATGGTCGATGGTGTTGAAAGCCGCCAAGAGGTCCAGCAGGGTTGTACTCCCTCCATCTATTCCCTGGCAAAGGTCATCCACCAAGGCAACCAAGACAGTTTCCATCCCAAACCCTGGCCTGAAGCCAGATTAAAATGGGTCTAGATAATCTGTTTCTTCCAGTACCCTCTGAAGCTGAGACGCCACCACCCGCTCAATCACCTTTCCCAGAAATGGGATATTCGAGACTGGCTGAAAGTTGTTTAAATTAGTGGGATCCAGGGAGGGCTTCTTCAGGAGGGGGCGAATCATCGCCTGCTTCAAGGCTGACAGGAGCACCCCCTCCCGCAGAGATGAGTTCACCACCCTCCCCGTCCAATCGGCCAGCCCTTCCCGAGCAGTCCTAATTAGCCATGCCGGGCAAGGGTCGAGCGGGCAAGCAGCAGGTCTCACACTCCAGAGAATCCTGTCCACATCCTCAGGCTCTACAAGCTGAAAAGAATCCCAAATAACAGGATAGACAGGTTCCCTGGGAACATCACTAGATATGCTCATAGCGGCGTCCAAGTCATGCCGAATCTGATCGACCTTCTCTGCAAAGTGTTTTGCAAACTCGTCACAGCGAGCCTCCGTGTGCTCCTCCCCACCAGTAGGGGGGGCCAGATATAAAAGGCTATGGACCACATGAAAGAGCTCAGCTGGACGGTTCTCTGCAGATGCAATGGTGGCAGACAGGTGTGCCCTTTTAGCTGTCACCACCGCCTTAGAATAAGCTCTTAACTGGGCCCTACCCTGTGTACGCTCAGATTCGGTACGAGTCTTTCGCCACTGACGCTCTAGACGTCTGCCCTGTCGCTTCATCATCTGCAGCTCCTCAGAAAACCAAGGAGCCGCTCTGACTCTGCGACTGGGCAGAGGGCGCTCGGGAGCAATCTCATCCAGGGCCCTGGCCATCTCCGTGTTCCAGAGATTGACCAGAGCGCCGGGTGAGTCATTAAAGTCCCCCAACACCAATAGGCGGGGGAACTCCAGCACCACGCTCGAGACTAACTCCGTCAGCTCAGGCAGGGAGTCTGTTGGGCAGCAAGGGGGGTGGTACACCAACAGAATCCCTGTTCTGTCTCACCCCTCCAACACAACACGAAGACACTCAAACTCGGTGGAATGCTGAACAGGGTTTCTGGTAAGACGGATGGAATCCCGGTAGACCATTGCAACCCCGCCTCCCCGCCCCTGTAGTCTTGGCTGCTGCAGTACACGGAAACCCAGTGGACAATTCTGGGAAAGACTAACCCCCCCCCAGCTCACCCAATTAGGTCTCCGTGATACATACCAGGTCGGCCTTCTCCTCCAGGATTAAATCCTGGATTAAATAGATCTTATTATTCACCGACCTGGCATTCAGAAGCAGCAGTTTCAGACTCAGGGGACTGTTGCCAGGCATACAGAGGAATGAGAGGAAGGCCAGAAAGAGGGACAGTCTGTCTATGACTGACCCTCCTTCTCCTGTAATGTCCAGGCCAACCCCCACCACCATATCTTCCATGGCCCGTAACTCTAGTGATGGGGGCCTCCCTCCCCTCCCCTAAACTCCCCCGTGGTGTCAAGCACATAATTCCGGTGGGATTGACCTAACAACCAACAACAGCCACACAAATACAAAACTAAAACACATACACTCACACACACTCACAACAACCACCCAATGCAGGAATCCTCACCCCCCTCACACTGAGGCTTGGGTTGCTACCAACCTCAGCCTCTCTCTCACCGAAGCGGAGGTGCTCTCTGGTCCGTCCCTCATAATTATAATACAATATGGTTAAATGGCCTTGAAGGTTTCCCCAATTCAGGTGAATGCACTTACGCTTCAGCCATTGGTTTCAGTGTTATAGATTATTTCTTGGTTCCACTTCACCTCAAGGTTATTGATTTTTGGGTTGATGAGCTAGGAATGAGTGACCATTTTCCTTTAATACTCAAGCTAGATTTAGCTTCTTTCCAATATTCTAACCCTGATGTAGAGCTTGAAAATGAATATGAAATTAGGCCTAAAATCATGTGGAATACTACAATAAATCAGGAAATGAGGGAACTACTCTACATAGAGCCGTACAAGAGCTATAGAATCCAACTTTCAAATGAGTCAGATCCGATAGAACTAGATAGATGATGAAAGATAGATGATTTATTAATCTCTAGGGTTTCATCCACTTTAGTCTCCTACGCTAGTATACCCTCTCCCAAAGGTGGTACCGGGGAGGGATCCCAAACAACATCCCCTTGGTTTGATAGGGATTGTATGGAACTCAAAAATCAGACTAGATCCATTTACCAGCAATACCGCTATTCGGGGGATATTCAAATCCCCAACACATATTTTATACTAAAGAAGCAGCTGAAACAACTGATCCAAGAAAAGTGACATAATTATGCTTCCTGCTTGTGGTATAAACTACTAGCTGCCATAGAACATAAAAATTCTAAGCAATTTTGGGGTATAATCACCAATTCTGCTCAGAAAAACGCACCTCGCTTTCAGATGGTCATCTCCCCGCACGAGTGGTGCCGCTACTTCTCCGCCTTATACTGCCGAGAGGGTGAAAGTGGCTTAGCACTTTTTACTTTAAATCCTTTAGCAACCACCCCATGGCCCCCTGAAGAAATTATAGAGCTAGTCTCTCAAAGTAAACAAGGGAAAGCTCCTGGGCCAGATTTGGTATTGGCGGAGATCCTGAAAGAGGACCCCGAATGGTGGGCCCCTATTCTATCCTCATTATTTACAGTGGTGGACCAAACAGGTATAATACCAGCTGAATGGACAAATGCAGCTATAGTGCCTATTTACAAAAAAGGCAACCATCGTGATCCCTCCAATTTTAGACCTATAAGCCTTTTATCAGTAGCGGGAAAACTTTATGCAAAACATCTTTCAAACAAGCTGCTATCCTGGATGGAAGATCTGGGCCTTCCAGGGCGGGATCAGATAGGATTTCGAAAAGGATCTTCACCAATTGATCACTGTGCTGTTTTAGCTCATTTAATTGACAAGTACACAAGGCTAAAAAAATCAAAAATTATATGTTGCTTTTCTGGATCTTAAAGGAGCCTTTGACTCTGTTAATAGATCGCTGTTATGGGACAAACTAGTTAAACTTAATATAGACCCTAGACTTCTAACTCTTATTCAGAAACTTTATACAGGCACCACCTGCCAAATTAAATTTACATCTTCGGGGAAACTGACACACAAAATTCAGGTTGAAAGGGAGTGAAACAGGGGTGCATTTTAACACCTACTCTTTTTAATCTTTTTCTATACAATTTTACCCCCTTTTTGCTTCAGATAGATGGACATAATCCTAATGCATATTCCAGCATCATTATGCGGATGATACAGTGCTAGTTTCCTGTACACCTATTGGACTTAAGTGACTTTTAAATAGAACTTCTGACTCTCTGAAATGTAACAAACTTGAATTTGTTTGGCCTGATTGTTGAAATTGTTATGGCCTGATCCAGTGGGGCTGTTCTTATGTTCTTATGAATTGAACTCTCAGAAAACCAAAGTTATGGTCTTTTCAAAATCATGGAGCCCAGGCACTTGGTCTATTGGAGGGGAGAAACTAGAACAGGTCAAAAGCTTTAAATATCTTGAAATTCACTTCCACTACAATCTTTGCTGGGGCACTCATCAAAAAATTGGTTACAAACTTGGCCTGTGTCACTTTGCAGAGCACAAATCAATGCTTTTTTAGTCAGGGCAATCGTTATATACCAGCTACTCTCAAGGTATTTAATGCCAAGGTATCAGCACAGCTCCTTTACGGGTGCCCTATCTGGATTAGCGCTATAAATCACACCCTTGAGAGTATCCAAGCTAAATTGTTGAGGGCTATCTTGGGTTTACCTAAATCTGTACCATACTCTGCATTATGTTTGGAGACCAGACAATCGCTCTTAGTATCAAGAGCATGGCTTTTAACCATATGCTATTGGCTCCAGTTACTTTATAACGTGAAACCAGGCAGTCTCCTATCCAGAATGTTATCTGAGTCTGGTTCTTCTAAATGTTATAGCCAAATTAAATCGAAAATTGAATCAATTGGTTTTTCATTGGATTGTTTAAGTTTCTATCCATTCCCTGGAGTTTATCAAAGGGTAAAGCAAAGAATGCTAGACACTGAGGCACAAAACCTCTTTGAACTTGCTTCTAGAATTTGCTCCCCTCTTAATTTCTCTATCCCACTTAAGTATGGGCAAATGGCTCCTTATCTATTCTAATCAACCCTTCTGAACGTCGTGCAATCTCCTTGGCAAAATTCATTGGGTGCTTCCACCCAAGGTCACAGAAGGCAGATATAGGCAAATACCGTATAAAGCACGCCTCTGCCCTTGTAATTTGGGAAATGTTGAATCAATCATACACATTCTTTTTTATTGTCCTCAGCACACTACATCCCGCCACACTTATATGACTCCACTTCTCGGCAAAATGAATGGGCTTTCGGATGAGGCAAAACTGAAGTGTCTCCTAAATGACTGCTCACCAGATGTGCTAGAGGGAGTTTCTAAATTTTTATTTTTAGCGATTATTAAGCCTTCTTAATGTAATTTGTCAAAATATTGATATTTTATGTAGAACTGTAAATGTATTATTAGTAATTTAGTATCTTAACTCTATTTTTTATAAACGGGATTAGAACTGATTAGGTTTCCTTTTATGATTTCTTTATCTATGCCTAATAAAGGTTCATTCATTCATTCATTCATTCATTCACTTGGGTTCAAGGAAGGAACCATCATGGATACCCAAGACTTAACCTGGATTTTCTTTTGAGCTGTTTCAAAACTGAAGACTGCTTTTTCTCTGTTTTGGACCAAAATGCTAGATGTGTCCTGAGAAATTCTTAGTGAATGATCGTTTTCCACATTATGTTTCAGCTTTTTTACTGCACTGGTTTTCAACTATTGATCCATATCTGATAATTAAAGCACACAAATTGATGACCAAAAACTAGCAGTAGGTGGGGCTTTGGAAGCCAGCTAGCTTACTGCCTGCCTGCCTGCCTTGCCAGCCACACAAGGCATTCTGATAAGATCTGCTTTTTTCCACCATTATACAATTCTTTTTTGAGTACTCCTAAAGGCCATGGCCAAGGGCAGCTTGACCTTACCCCAGGTAAAGCCACAGCAGTCCCAATGGGGTTACTTGAATCTGTGCCACCTCAAGAGGTGGTGCAGATCCGAGCAGCCGAGCTGCCTGGCACTTTACCGCACTTTTGCTCCCATAGATTGTTCCACTAATGCCTCCCAGTTGACTGTTAAGAACATAAGAACATAAGAACAGTCCCACTAGATCAGGCCATATGCCCATCTAGTCCTGCTTCCTGTATCTCACAGCAGCCCACCAAATGCCCCAGGGAGCACACCAGATAACAAGAGACCTCATCCTGGTGCCCTCCCTTGCATCTGGCATTCTGACATAGCCATTTCTAAAATCAGGAGGTTGCACGTACACATCATGGCTTGTAACCCATAATGGATTTTTCCTCCAGAAACTTGTCCAACTCCCTTTTGAAGGCATCCAGGCCAGATGCCGTCACCACATCCTGTGGCAAGGAGTTCCACAGACCAACGACACGCTGAATAAAATATTTTCTTTTGTCTGTCCTGCTCTCCCAACACTCAATTTCACTGGATGTCCGCTGGTTCTGGTGTTATGTGAGAGTGTAAAGAGCATCTCTCGATCCACTCTGTCCATCCCCTGCATAATTTTGTATGTCTCAATCATGTCCCCCCTCAGTCGCCTCTTTTCTAGGCTGAAGAGGCCCAAACGCCGTAGCCTTTCCTCATAAGGAAGGTGCCCCAGCCCAGTAATCATCTTAGTCGCTCTCTTTGGCACCTTTTCCATTTCCACTATGACTTTTTTGAGATGCGGCGACCAGAACTGGACACAATACTCCAGGTGTGGCCTTACCATCAATTTGTACAACGGCATTATAATATTAGTGGTTTTGTTCTCAATACTTTTTCTAATGATCCCAAGCATAGAATTGGCCTTCTTTACTGCTGCTGCACACTGGGTCGACACTTTCATTGACCTGTCCACCACCACCCCAAGATCTCTCTCCTGATCTGTCACAGACTTATCCCTTTTCTGTGGCCCTACTGCCACTTTTGCTGTGCCTCCTCAACTGACCAAGTTTAGCTGGCCACTGTCACATCTTTATCAGATTCATGTGACAAATGATCTCTGTTCAAAACTCTGTTCATACCCAGGCACTCCACCATTCCCTATTGGAAAAACTTTATTTGAAGTGGACAACAAGTTTAGTTCACATATAAGCCTGACCACCTTCCACCCCAAAGGAAAGGGTGAGGGTTAGGAAAGGGTAACAGTAAATAAAGTGTAAAGAGTAAATAAGTCACAAATATTATTATCCAATATTATCAAATATCCAACCTGCATAATGAAGGCATCAAAAAAACATAACAAACACCTAACTCAACACTAACTTACAGATGGAGAAACAGGCAGAAATCTGTAACTCTCAAAACAGCACAACAGAAGCACTTCAAACTGATAGTCAGGACCTGCAAGGACCAACTCTTCTATGCCAATGAGACCAAGAGCACGAATGGCACCTGAGCTCTGGCCAACAATGTGTTGTTGCATCACAGCCACAGTTGAAGCTCATTGGGCAAGCCAGTTCAGTGCAAATCCCCACACAACAATGCATCAGTGACATCCTGTGCAGGAATTTTGCATGCTGGAGGTCTCGGTGGTGGAAGGGGACATTTGCCCCGGGTAGGCCCCAGCAGCCACAATGGGGCTACTCAGACCTGCACAAGCTACACAGCTGGCACAAGTCCACCTTGCCCCATGTCGTTGGTTTGGGCCCAGGAAAGGGGATAGGATATGTTGTACATGCCTGTTGCTGATCACATCCTCTACCTGGGCCCAAATTCCCACCCCTCCCCCATCGCTGCCCACTGCCTGCTCCATGCCCTGTTACTTCCCCTTCCCCACCCTCCCCCTGCCATGTTCCCTTCCATGGGGTGAGCGCAGAACGGACCTTCCATGGTGTGTGCTGCTCCTTGCGCCAGTGCATGCAGGCCACTGCGGGCGTTTGCGCCTGCAAGTGCTGTACCATCACAAAGTGCTGTATAGCACTTTTGGGACAGCAAGCACTGGTGCAGTGCACACTGTGCTGGAGCACATGCTGCTCAGAGCTCTGCCAGCAGAAGTACATCAGAAATATCAAGGATCAGAACATCTTCAGTTCAAGAGAAGGGCTCAGATGCTTTCAAAATTCACTCGTGCTTTAAAAAATAAATTTAGAGTTTGCAGCTTAACTTACATGGTTTGTAGGGCGTCAGAACATTCTCTGCCGTCTCACACGCTGCGCTTGTTTGCCTCCGTACTCCCAAACATTTCCTTGGTCTTTCAGCTTCAATCCTCTTCTTCAGGTGGGGGAACACTGGAGCTGGGGGCAGCAGTATGTCAAATCTGAGGAAGATACATGTTTTTAAATTCCAAAATCTGACTTCTGACCATTAGCCTCTTCTTTTCTGCACCTCAGCGCAATCTTGTGCAGGCCAAACCAAAGTGAAACCCACAAAGCCACTCTTCAGCCTTTCAGGATCTTGAACTTGCTTTGCCTGTAAATTCTGAAAATGGCCTTAACTCAAATGCCCCAATCCTCTCAGCCACCAGCTGACATGAGGCAGTGGCACCAATGGTGCATGTGCTGCTCTGTGGAGAAAGGGGGACTAGACAGCCCAGGCAAGTAAAGTCCAAATCTTTCTTATGTCCTTCCTGTAGGCCACCTGTCTGCCAAGATGCAGGCCACTTATTTACCTGGCTAAGTCTAAGGATCCTGAGGTGGTGTGTGAGAGCCAGGAGAGGGGGACAGGATCCCAGCTGCTACCACTGTGGCCCACTGCCTTCCACCCCATCCCGCCCACTACCTGGCCTGCTATTCATCCTGCTCCATTCCCTGACTCAACCACCACCACTGCCACCTTACCTGTTCTGATGTAGCCTGATGTCACCTTGGTGGGTCGTTGACACATGTGTGAAGCCTCCGGCCATTTGCACTGGAGGTCCCACAGTGCACGGGAGAGGCATGCCTTTTGCAGCTCTGCACCAGCCTTCCACTAATCTGCAGCCAGAGGACGGAGACAGAATGGATCTTCACCAAACAGAGGTGGGGCAGTAGCTCAGTCAAAACGCCCAAGCTCATGCTTTGCGGGCAGAAGGTTTCGGGTTCAATCCCTAACATCTTCAGAAAGGGCTGGGAAGGACACTTGCCTGAAACCTCAAAGAGCTGCTGCCAAATGGCGCAGATGGCACTGGCGTAGGTGGACCAGTGATCGGACTCAGTATAAGGCAGCTTCTTGGAAGACCAAACCTTGTAATACCCCTGAATTGCTGAGCTTAGAAAGGCCGTTCCAAATGGTATTAAAGCATCTAATTTTATTGCATGAGTTCTTTGGGAAAGGACTAGAGAGTAAAAACATGCCCCGAGTGTATGGGGAGAGAGGATGAGGAGAGAAGGGGAGAAAAAAAGGGGGGAAGAAGGGAAAAGATTCCAGACACAGATAGTTACCTTTCTTGTAGAGCAGTTGGATGGGCGGGGGAGAGTTCTGGGAGGAGAACCCTCACAACACAGAACATGTTGGTTCTTGGACGGGGGGGGGAGCCAGAGAGAGTAAGCATGTGGCAGCCCTCTCTTAAAAAGGTGTTTTTTTTGCGACAGTGCGGAGCTGGGCGCTGAGCTGGGGGTAGCTTCCTTTCTGTCACCCCTGCGGGGAGTTTGGAGTCAGGATGTGAAAGGATTATCAGCTAATGGCTGGCTTCCTAGGTGGGGGGGGGGGAACTCACAATATGCAGTAAATACAGCAACCCAGGAAGGCAGTTCAAATTTAAGCAGTGATTGAGTTAAAACAATACAATGAATAGGAGACACTTCAGCAATGATTTACTATGCCAGACTTCTTCCCAGAGAGGTGGATGTTGTAACCATGAGCTTGTGGCTTGACCTGATAGTGACCTGTGTGTTGAGGTTAAATGTGTTTGCATAATCAGTGATTGGATTAGGAGACCCTTTTGCATAAACAGTGATTGGGTTAAAACAATACAATGAATACAGTACCCACAGAGAGGAGGAGGTTGCGTAGGTTTGTGGCTTGACCAGAGTTTTGGAAATTTGGCCTGTGTGAGAAGTTGAAGCCTGCATATTTTAGTCCATAGTAACATAACCAGATATAAAATCACAACTAAAAGGAAAAATGGGGATTTTCACGTAACATTCTCCCCGGGAACGGGGGGTGGGATCCAGTGTGACTGCCGGATTCCAGCCTCGCCTCCCACTCTCCACCCGCCTGCCCCCGAGGCTGCCCACCACCTGCCCTCCCCACATCCAGGAATGCCTCCCTCCCGCCTCCTCCCCACCTACCTTTTCTTCTTGCATCAGCCCAGACGCAAGTCCGAGAGAGGAGCAGACGCGGAGGCTTGTGTCACCTCTGCAGGCTGGTGCTTCTTGGAGTGCCGGCCCAGCTTCCTCTTGAGGAGGCACAGTTGACTCGCCATCAATACCACAGCCATCCACTTAATAGATAAGGGATTGCTCTTGTTCTCAGGAGACAGTATCAAACTTTGACAATGACCAGACTGCGTAGCCAAGCAGAAAACTATGAAGTAAATGATTCCAAAATTGTAAGGCTGTGTACGAGAGGAAGGTGTAGCCTTCCTAACTGGAGCTTGGAAGTGACAAGAAGAGGGAGCTGTGAAGCAGTAAGTCATGGTCCAAATCTTGCCAATACTATGCACTCATGAGATGACCTTACAACAAGCTAGTGCTTCCGAACCACAAGCACAAATCTCTATATAGGAGATAAAGGGGCTGAGGTCACTGCATGACATGCCTTGAATCCTCTAAAGCAGTGGTTCCCAAACTATGTGTCGGCTTGGGACCCATGGGTGGGTCGCAACCTGATTTTGGGTGGGTCATCAAAGGGTGATGGAAAGATTAGATAACTACTTGCCTCAAGTCCTGAGACTATTAAAAATCAGATACTGTAGCTGCTAAGTACCATCCAAAGAGCTCAGCTCCCCCAAGGGTCAAGGCAGCCAGACTGTGTTGCTTCCCACAAACCAGCAAGCTTTGCAGTTGTCTTTCCATCCAGCAAAGTTTCCCTTTTCCTTGCATCCAGTCAGAGCACCTGCCAACCAGCCTCACCAAACCAGGCAAGCAACATGTGAGTGGTCCTGGCTCACCCACTGACCTTCCTGATCTCAGGTTGGACGCCAAGCTTCAACTGCTGCCTACCTGGCCCCCACAACACCTGCCTAAAGTGGCCAAAAGATGATGAAACTAATCACACCAAACCACACTAGTCTGGGGTAAGCAAAAAAACTGTCTGCCCCGGCCAATCAGGCTCCTGCCTGGCTCCCATGAAGGGCAACCAGCTCATCTCAGCCTGTACAAAGGAGGGCAGGTGGGTGTCGCCCCGCAGGGCTGAACTGAGGGCAAGCAGCAGCAGGCAGTCTGCCCCCACCCCCAAAGTGGCCCAAGCAAGAGCGACTCAGGCTTTTCCCGCCTCTGCCAAGCGTGCAGGGTAAGCAGCTTCGACACACGATTACATGTCACAGGCATTAACAGATATGTGTGAATTTCAGCACAATAAATTTAACAGTATAAAGCGTGCATACATTTTCTCCAGACGCCTTGTACATCTGGGACTATGTCCTATTGAAAACAGCGGGACTTACTTCTGAAAAAATGTACATAAGCTAACATCTCAAGGCTGCAACATTATCATCATTTACCTAGGAGGAACCCCCACAAAACTCAATGGAACCTACTGTTGAATAGAACAGGTACAGAATTGCACTATACTATATCTTCTATTTTTAATTAGAATATTTTAAAATCATCTTTTTCTATTTCCTTACATTTACTTTTAAAAAATCCCACTGCAACCCACACCAAGCGTTGGAGATGTAATGAGGTTGGCCTTTAAATGAAGTAGAAGAAGTTTCAATGTAGAAACAAATGGCAGGAGAAGAATACAATCCAATGAAGAAACTTAAAGTAGATTTTTTTCTGTTATAGTCTTAATGGGACATGGCTCTGGAGAATGTATTGGTGAACTCCGACATTTGACAATTTACTGCTGCACCTAAGCAACCATATTGCCTGCAGAATTTGCAATAGTAATGGAGCAATGGAAGCACTTGCTGGAGGAAAGAGTGTTGGGCATGAATCACATTTTGTAGTTGGCAACCTTCAGTCTCGAAAGACTATGGCATCGCGCTCTGAATGGTGGTTCTGGAGCAGCGTCTAGTGTGGCTGAAAAGGCCGATTCGGGAGTGACAATCCCTTCCACACTGGGAGCAAGTGCAGTCTGTCCCTGGCCTGTCTCCCTGGCTATGGGACTTCCTTCTTTGCCTCTTAGCCTCAGTCTGTTGGCCAAGTGTCTCTTCAAACTGGGAAAGGCCATGCTGCACAGCCTGCCTCCAAGCGGGCCGCTCAGAGGCCAGGGTTTCCCACCTGTTGAGGTCCACTCCCAAGGCCTTCAGATCCCTCTTGCAGATGTCCTTGTATCACAGCTGTGGTCTACCTGTAAGGCGCTTTCCTTGCACGAGTTCTCCATAGAGGAGATCCTTTGGGATCCGGCCATCATCCATTCTCACGACATGACCAAGCCAATGCAGGCGTCTCTGTTTCAGAAGTGCATACGACGCATTCTCGGTATCACCTGGCAGGACAAAGTTCCAAACAACACAGTCCTGGAACGAGCTGGAATCCCTAGCATGTATGCACTGCTGAAACAGAGACACCTGCGTTGGCTTGGTCATGTCGTGAGAATGGATGATGGCCGGATCCCAAAGGATCTCCTCTATGGAGAACTCGTGCAAGGAAAGCACCCTACAGGTAGACCACAGCTGCGATACAAGGACATCTGCAAGAGGGATCTGAAGGCCTTAGGAGTGGACCTCAACAAGTGGGAAACCCTGGCCTCTGAGCAGCCCGCTTGGAGGCAGGCTGTGCAGCATGGCCTTTCCCAGTTTGAAGAGACACTTGGCCAACAGTCTGAGACAAAGAGGCAAAGAAGGAAGGCCCATAGCCAGGGAGACAGACCAGGGTCAGACTGCACTTGTTCCCGTTGTGGAAGGGATTGTCACTCCCGAATTGGCCTTTTCAGCCACACTAGACGATGTTCCAAAACCACCTTTCAGAGCGCGATACCATAGTCTCTCGAGACTGAAGGTTGCCAACAAACATGCTAGGGATTCCAGCTCGTTCCCACTCTCCAGTGCCAATTGATATCTCCCCAGGTGGGGTTGTCGATGTGAATAAGTTATTGTGATCCTGCCTCTGACACTGGGTTAGTCCACCCAATGACATGCCTCCAAAATCCAATAACCCAGTCAGCACCAAAATCCAATAAACCTCCACATCTACACAGTGCAGCAAAGGGAAGCCATTACTGAGGAACTAGCACAAACGTGTTCTGCCCCCTTCCCCCTATCGAGCGAGTGCCTAGAAAAGTTCTGATGGTGAATTTGTCACAGTTTGTCTTCCAGATCAGAATGGACTGATCTCCAGGCGGAGGACTTTGAGTTCCGTGAGGTCTTAGGGAAAGAGACCTTTGGCAAGGTAAATGACCGGAGGGATAACTCTGAGCAGCTGTCCTTGGAAGGCAGGTGCGTCAGTATCAGGGACTAAGGCCCTGTCTTCTCTTTCAGGTCTTCTTGGCAGAGTATAAACCTTCCTCGGTGCTGTTTGCAGTGAAGTCCTTCGAAGAAGCAAAGATTAGTGAACAGATGTAAGAGGCAAAAGAGTCTTGGACTGATCTCCAAGCAGAGGACTTCGAGTTCCGCAAGGTCTTAGGGAAAGGGACCTTTGGAAAGGTAAATGATTCAAGGAATAACTTTTAGTAGCTGTCTTTGGAAGGCAGGTGCGTCAGTATCAGGGACTAAGGCCCTGTCTTCTCTTTCAGGTCTTCTTGGCAGAGTATAAACCTTTCTCGGTGCTGTTTGCAGTGAAGTCCATCCAAAAAGCAGAGATCAGTGAACAGATGTAAGAGGCAAAAGAGTCTTGGAGGGTGATGCGTATAGAATGAAAAGGAGAAAGGAGATAAGGAGGCCATTAGATGTGATCACCAATAGTAACTTTGGCTCTTATGGTGAAGGTTGTTTGTCACAGAGCTGAGACTGAGACAAATAACAACAAAATTGCTATACCGCTTTTCAGTACAGTAGAGCTGAGATTGATTGTTGCATGGATCTGGGTTTTCCCATTGGTCACCTATGTAGTCACTTCTGCCTGCTTGATCTAGCCCATGTGGTTGTCCACATCTCGCTTCGTCCAGGTCCGCTAGAGCTGAACTAAACTCGGTCAGTTAATTGTTCTTATCCCTTTTCTGTGGCTGTGCCGGGGAGGTATTGGTGGAAACAGAAAGTGAGAGATATTAGTGTCCTAAGGAATTGGGGACAGACCAGGTTAGAGGAGTCTGACATGGTGGTAGTACATGCTTGTCCATGGCATGGTGGTAATGCCCCCAGTCCTATTGTAATCTGCTGTGCCCAGCTCTAACTTGACTGAGCAAGTAGGGCCATTCCTTGGTCTAAAACATGGTACTTTTCATAGAGCGAAATTACAGGTTCTTCTTCTGAAAGAGACCCAAGGGGTACATCAGAGGAAGGGGAGGGATGTTGATGGGAAAAAACAGCTTTCCAGTCAGTGAGGCATCAATCCTCAGCACAAGCAGCTTTGTGTGGACTTGTTCGGCACTGACTGTGAGATGTCCATGCCAGACAGGTATGACTCTATATTCCTTTCCATGCTGAAATGGCTCTTCAGTTCGGTGAACCTGTTCTTGCCGCAGGTACTCTGTGCCCCTCAGTGGGCAGATAAAAGTTGGGGGCATGTTCTGCAGAGAATCTTCTTCTTCCTTAATGCTCTCCTGCTCTGCTTCTCTTCCTATTTCTCTGCTGACCGGCTGTCACACGAGAGGGACTCTGAAACTCCATTTCACTGGTGATGTTACCATGTCCACTTTCTAAACACTGGATCTGTCGGGTTAGCACTTGGTCCCCATCTTACCACTGTGACACAGTAGGACACAGTAGGAATTTTTCTAAAGAACTTCACTGTAAACTTAACAATAATGAGGTAAATGTTAACATATATCCTACAGGAGGTTTGCTCCTCTGTAGGACTTTCAGGAGGGTTTTCAGAGAATGCTTCTCATGCATCTCAGCCTTTCCCAACCATCTGCTCAGCAGCTTTTCCTGAGAGCTGCTGTCTCCCCCCCCCCAACTGCCTCTTTCCAACTGCCTCTTTTAACTACTCTTAACTGCCATTCCAACTGCTTTTCCCAACTGCCGTTCCACCACACAAGGTTCTCCGTTCCTAGAATGTGTACCTGTTCCTCTCATTCTTTTCTTGCTTCCTGGGTCTGTGACCAATACTGTTCCCCACTGCCCCCTGGCGCCCCAGGGGACAATGCAAACCAACCCATTCTCTGCACACCAAAACACATTCTCTAGACACCAACAATGGCACACACCAAGCATTTCATTGAAGGTTTCTTAAATGCCTTTTAAGAAGTTGCTTTGCATCTTCTCCCTTGCCTCTTTGATTCATGCTGATACCACAGAGCAAAAGTGGTTTACAATCCATGTGTTATTGTATAATTGTTGTGTTGCCTGCTGCCGTTCAGGTAGGCTAGATCAGGCCTCACAGTGGGGCAGTTGCCTGGTGTAGTGCAGAGCCAAATGGCAACAGCGAGGTGGACTTCAAAAGCACAAGTTTATTGAGGCCCGGAGGTGAAAGTCTCAGCTCAGACAGGAGCCCCGACATCCGGGGAAGCCGACATTTGTACTGTTTATGTAGCACTCAAAATCACAGGCACTCTTTGCTCAGCACTTTTCTGTCATACTCTTTGCATGAGCTGGTCACGTAGGAGACGAGTGAACCTTCCTTCCAGCGGTCAGCCAGGCAGTTTTTGTAACTTCTGCATGGAATTGGTGCCAATTGCAAGATGTGCCCTGTTGTTTGACTCTTTATCTCGCTCTCTCAGCCATGTGGGACCCTGAGCCGCTTACCCACAAGAGGAATTTCATTTTATTCCCCTATTGAGGCCTACCGACTCTTTGGGACTATTGAGGTCTAGCAAAGTTTGGGGCCTGAAGGCCCAACCTCTGACACCAGGCCTAATGATTTCTTTGAATTTCCCCCCGCCTTTCTCCCCCAAGGGGTCCCAAGGCATGAGATGTTCCTTGCACTTGCTTCAGGGCTGCACACAACTAAATGACGGGGAAGATTGAAGGAGAGCAAGGAGCCACCATGTGGTGTGGCAGAGAACATGCTTTGCATGTGGTGCTTTGCATGTGAACGGTTCCCTGGCAACCTGAGCAGACAGGAGCCAATTGATATCTCCCCAGGTGGGGTTGTCGATGTGAATAAGTTATTGTGATCCTGCCTCTGACACTGGATTAGTCCACCCAGTGACATGCCTCCAAAATCCAATAACCCAGTCAGCACCAAAATCCAATAAACCTCCACATCGACACAGTACAGCAAACCCATTACTGAGGAACTAGCACAAACCAGCCCAAACTGGCCGACCCCAGCTCTGAATGTTACAATGTTCATGGCAGGGTCGCCCAGCAGTAATGGCTTCCCTCCTTTTCCTCTTCAGGAGCTCAGGCTTTGCATGTGAGCAGTTCCCTGGCACCCCCATCTGCCCTGCATCCCCCATTGACGGGAAAACAGGGATCATGGTGCGAAATGTACACATCGATGGCAAGGCCACAGCTGGATCATTGCGTCCAGTTCTGGTTGCCACATCTCAAAAAGTTTATCGTGGAAATGGAAAAGGTGCAGAAGAGAATGACCAAAATGATTACTGGGCTGGCTACTGGGCAACTTCCTTATGAGGAAAGGCGACAGCATTTGGGGCTCTTCAGCCTAGAAAAGAGGCCCCTGAGGGGGGACATACAAAATTATGGAGGGGATGGATAGAGTGGATAGAGAGACACTCTTTTCCCTCTCACATAACAAAGGAACCAGGGGGTGGACACTAAAATTGAGTGTTGGGGGAGTTAGGACAAACAAAAGAAAATATTTCTTTACCCAGCGTGTAATTAGTCTGTGCAACTCCTTGCCACAGGAAGTAGTGGTGGCATCTTGCCTGGATGCCTTTAAGAGGGTATTGGACAAATTTCCGGGGGAAAAGTCCATCACGAGTTACAAGTTATGGTAGATATGTGCAAGCTCCTGGTTTTAGAGGCAGGCTGCCTGTGATTGCCAGATGCAGGGGAGGGCACCAGGACGCAGGTTGTGTCTTGTCATCTTGTGTGCTCCCTGAAGCATTTGGTGGGCCACTGTGAGATACAGGAAGCTTTGGCCTGATCTAGTGGGGCTCCTCTTATGTTCTTATGTTTTTCCAAACTAGTCAGTACTTGATTCACTCCAGCCTTGCCCCCCCTGAGACAGCAGTTTGTCCCTCCTAGCATTTTCTCTTTTGGTCTAGTTAGCTGGGGGTGATTTGAAGGCCTTTTTGCAATGTTTTTTCATGCATAGGAGGGAAGAGGGCTTGGTGCTTCTGACAGGGATGGGGAGTGAGGGAGAGAGTGCATGTGTGTAGAGTGAGTAAAACAGGTTCCTGGAGGGCTCCTTGGAAGTTATGACCTCTGGTCATCCTGTCCCTGTCCACAGCACATGTAGAGAAGGGCTGGTCTAGACCAGCTACAAGGAAGGTGGGGAGAGATTTCTACTTGTACCGGCTGGGGGGCAGTGTGCTATTTCTTCTACTGTGGAACATGGTAATTACTACAAAGGTATTGCTTCTGGGAGGGTGGCTGGGAGAAACGTTTTGGTTTGGAGAAATTATGGTGGGGCTTTTGCCTTTCAGATATATTTTTAAAATTAATGGGTGCTGCTTGGGGGCTGGGGAGACCCTTTTTCTGGTGGGAGAAAGAATGGAAAGCATTTGAGCTAAAGAGAACCAAGAACTTAAGTGTGGAAAAGGTTCTAAGCAGGGGCAGATCCAGGGGAGGACATGGGTGCATATCCCCCACCCCCCAAACCATCCTGCTGCTGGGAAGGGCACCCACTGGGATGGAGAGCAAAATGAGATGTCAGGGGAAAATCCACTAGGCAGGTGCCAGATTGGCTGGAATGGCAGCCCAGGTCTATCCACCCAGCAAATAGCCACAGAAACTATAAGCTCAATCAGGAGTCCAGGTCTACCCAAGTAGGTAGACCTGGGTTCCAAGTCCAGGAGGGAGCCCAGGTATACCTGCCCTGCAAATGGCCACAGAGGCAATAAGTTCAAGTGGGAGCCCAGGTCTACCCAGCAGGTAGTCCTGGGTTCCAAGTCCAGACAGGAGCCCAGGTCAGCCCACCCAGCAAATAGCCACAGAAGCTATAAGCTCAATCAGGAGCCCAGGTCTACCCGGCTGGTTGACCTAGGCTCTAAAGGTAGTGCCCCCTCCTTTCAGATACAGACACACTGGATCCACCCCTGGTTCTAAGGAGATTCAACTCTCGGAAAGATAGGGGAATTCAGCTCTACTAGGTAGTTTCAATAAATTCAAATCTTCTGTACTTGCTTTTGAAAAGTAATGAATATTGTAAAAAAATCTTGTGTTCCAATAGCGTTACTGTATTTGACTTGCTTTTATGTACTGAAGCAAAGACGAGTTGAAACAATGAAGACATGGAGCCAGGGTTTCAGGTTGAGTGCAAGGAGCACGAAGCTACTTTTCTGAGCTAGCCCCCAGCTTTTATTTCATTCTCATAAAACAATACAAAGCAAAGCTCTGGTTACTGTCGGTCACTGATAAGACACTTCTAGCAGGCAAAAACACATTCCGAACTTCTGAGCACTAACCCTTATCTCTATACCATAACTCATCCCTGTTTGCTTGCACTGGGCTTCATGCTCTCAGCTCACATGAACAGAGCCCATATCAAGATTTGCTTCGAACTGGAGGGGGCGGGTGTGCCTGCCAATGTTGCCATGTCTTCCTTAAAGCTCTAAAGCCCAGTGCTTCTGCACTGCTACACTACAATGTACAGTAAATAAATTTTATTTTCGTATGTATCAGTGCATCAGCAATGTGTCATCAGCAAATGAAAGGCTTTCAATAGAAGTAAATACTACCTGCATCACAGTGATATGTTTTACTTTTGCAAGGATGCAAGTCTTGTGCTGGTGTGCAAAATGAAAAAATATGTTGCATGTTATATCTATGTAGACAAATACATTTTACATTGCATGCAGAGATGCATTTATTCTATGCAAATTATTGTTACATTGCTTTACAGATAATGAATGCATCTTTTAAAAAAAAAACCAAAATATTTTCTCTTAATGAAATTTGGGGGAGTTACGGGTCTTTGATGTTTCTCCATCCTTATCCTCCATTTTGCACACCAGTACAGATACCTAATTGCTCACCCTGAAAAAATAATCACCACCCTCCTAGAATCCTGTTTACAGGCCTGCTGTGGGGCCATCATGACCCAGATAAGTTTGGGAACCAGTGTCATATGCTATGCTGATCCCTGGTTTTCTGCTCACTTGAACAGTGCAGAAAAGTGCAGAAAAGGTACAGAATGTGCTACTAGGTGCTGAACTCAGCATTGTAGAAATGTCAACTTTTATATCGATCCTTCAAAAGATATGAAAATACGCTTGAAAATGTATGGCTTGTTGATGTTTCAGAAGCCAAAAGAATGCCTGTAAGCATTACATAGTTCAGTCTCCTGCATGATTCCTTCACTGCAATAGGGTCACTGGGCACTAAGGTTTGCCCAGTACCCCCGTGATGGACCTCCTGCAAGCGTCACCCCCGTGATGGACCTCCTCCCATGCAGTGGGCATGGCAACATCCCAGGCGGTGGATGTGGCAGTGCATCATCACCCCACCCCCACTGGTTTTTTGGCTATAACTTTTGATAGATTCTATTTATTTCAATTCAGTTTGTTTCATTGCATTCTGCTGTAAATTACTCATCGAATGATATATAACATGATTGTATTAATCCTAAAAACCACAATTTTAAAATTTTGGCCAGTAGTGGTATCACCCCCCCCCCGTGTGCATCACCCAGTGCACAGCATGCACCCCCCTAGCAATGCCATTGCTTCCCTGTCCATCATAGAAGGCACAAGGGGACTCTGAAAGGTCAACAGTACTAAGCATGCACCATGCCAGTGAGGCTCTGCTTAATCCCGCTTCTCATTCTCTCAATGTTGGTCTGCAGAAAAAAAGGCACAACACAGGAGAAAGAGTCTCTCCCTGTGACTGCAGCCCTGAAATGTCCCAGGTTTCTAACCATAAGAAAAAGTTCTCTCTGCATTCAGTATCAACCTGTGTAGACACAAGTAGGGCAGCTGTCATTGGTGAAGTTTTTGGCTAACGTTCATTCTTGAACAGGGTGAATGCCTGCACCATATAAACATCTTTCTATTCGTCTCTTAACACGAAAAACAAGAGAACACTTAGCATTAAACTAACTAAACCAAATCTTGTAAATGTTAGCAGGTCAGCAGACCCCTCCCCCCCCCCAAAGTCAGTAAATTTAATCACATCCTTGGAAAGGGAGACACACATTTAGTGCTTTGTTGGATGAGGGCCTAGATTAATCCAAATGGTTGTAAAAATAGAAATGTAGCTTCCCTTCCTTGCAAGTTTTCATCACAGGTATCCAAGGATCTGCCTAAAAATACTGATCTGCTCTCTGTCCAAAGATATCAAAGCACCACAGGGCAAGAAATTGGCCTCCATGTTACATAACAACAAACAACATCACACTTTTCAATGTTCCAGACCAGGGGTGCCCAAACCCCGGCCCACAGGCCACTTGCGACCTGTGGCAGGTCCCCATCTGGCCCCCAAGTGGGTCGTGTGCCTCCAATGGGCACACGGCCCGTGGAAGAATCACCGTGGCCCGCACTGACCCAGTGCATGAGCTCCCAGTATGTCTTTCCCTCGCTGCCAGCAGCGAGGGAAAGACCAGCCCAGCATCTGCGCAGGGACTTTTATACTCTTAAAGTAACGCGAGACTTGCAGGTGGTCTCGCGTTACCTTATCGCTGAATGCCCTTGCGTGCACACGCACTGGGCTAGTCTTTCCCTGCCAAGCTCCCGGGCAACACATGGAGCCTGAAGCAGCAGGGAGAGACAGAGCGCCTGCGTCGCCACCTCCATGAGGGAGGTTGGGTGGGTGTGCAAGCATGCAGGCAGGCAAGCAGGCAGGCACTTCGCCAGCAAAGCGCGGGTGAGCACCGCCGCTGCCGCCGCCGCACAGCAGCAGCAGGTACCTGGGAGAGTGGGAGAGAGACTGCTCCGCTGCCACCGCACAGCAGCAGCAGCACGTGCCAGGGAGAGCGGGCGAGCGCCACCACAGAAGCAAGAGCAGCAGCCACCACCCTCACCTACAAGGCTCCCTCCCTAAATAACTTTGGTGCAAAGCAAAGAGTGTGTCTCTATTTAAAAAAAACTTTATTCCTTTTTTTTACTGCTGCCTGCAACCTTCCCGCCCAAAATATGTGCTTGCTCTCCTTGTGGAACTTTTCCTGTGGTTCTGGATGCACACCTGCCCTGCATTGTCTGCCTCTGGTTTTCAAAATGCTTGCTCTGTTGCTGTGGCCATGTGCGGTGGGCAACACCCCCTCTGGTGTTTCCCATTTCATCCCTCAGGTATATCTGCTTTTATCATTTTTTTAAAAATTCTCCTCTTTCTTTTGGGGTGGGGTTTTGTGCAGCAAAAGGTGTATTTAGCTCCACTATTCTGTCACTGATGAATTCATATATTTCTTGACTTTTTTCTTTTTTCTTCCTTGTGTGCTTCAGGGCACATCCTGCCTGTTTCTGAACAAGTTATATCTGTGAGGGCATCCTGCCTCAGAGTCAGCGTATGTCTCCAAGTATTTCTGGCTTTGTTTGTATGCTTTTTCCTGGCCAAGAGGTAGGTTCTTGTGGTGTGTGTGTGTGTGTGTGTGTGTGAGAGAGAGAGAGAGAGAGAGAGAGAGAGAGAGAGAGAGAAGAGAGAGAGAGAGAGAGAGAGAGAGAGAGAGAGAGAGAGAGAGAGCACACACATCAGTGACATTACTAATACTGCTATCTCATTACTTCCCTCAGGTATGGATAGAAAGAGGAGAAAAGTGGACAATGAGAGCCATCTTTTCAACCCAGAATGGGGCACCAAGTACTTTTTCACACACTGCAATGAGAAAGCCCTGTGCCTTATCTGCAATGAGAACATTGCTGTTCTCAAGGAATACAATCTGTGCCACCACTATGAGACCGAGCATGAGAGGACATACTTGCAGTACACAGGAGCACAGCGTTCTGAGAAACTGGAGCAACTCAAATGAAATTTGGAGTCACAATGTGCTGTGTTCACGCACAGGAGAACAGAGAATGAAGCTGTGACCAAGGCCAGTTACAAGGTGACGTGCAGATTGTCTAGAAGGGGGAAGTCATTCACAGATGCAGAACTAATCAAAGGCTGTGCAGTGGAAGAGATAACCCCAGGTTATGAAAGTGTTTTCAACATGGTGAGTCTGTCATGAAGTACTGTAACTCGAAGATTCAATGATATTGGAAACAACATTGTCCATCAAATTGTAGACAAGGCAAGCCAGTTTCAGGTGTACTTTCTGGCTCTCGACGAGTCTACAGATGTGTGTGACACCTCACAGCTCCTGGTGTTCTTCCGTGGTGTCGACAGCGAATTTAATGTGACTCAAGAATTGGCATCAGTGCACAGCATGCATGGCACAACAATTGGGGAAGACATCTTCAAAGAATTAGAAAAGTCTTTATTAGAATACAAACTGGACTGGAGTAAGCTGAAATGTGTGACAATTGGTGGAGGAAAGAACATGTCTGGGGTGAAGAAAGGCTTGGTTGGACAAATAACAAGAAGAGTGGAGAGTAGTGGAGTATCAAAGCCCATGTTTCTGCATTGTATCATCCATCAGCAAGCACTGTGTGTAAAATATGTGGACATGACTAGTGTTCTGAAACTTGTGGTAGATACAATAAATTACATAAGATCTCATGGGCTGATTCATCGCCAATTTTGTGAGTTCCTGAAGGAGACTGATTCAGAGATCATAGACTTGCCCTTCTATACAGCAGTCAGATGGCTCAGTTGCGGGAAGGTTGTGCTTTTTCCAGCTCAGAGATGAAATAAAATTATTTCTGCTACAGAAGAATCACCATGTACCAGTCCTGTATAACACTGACTGGCTTTTGAAACTGGCTTTTTTTTGTAGATTTGATATCCCACGTGAACCAACTCAATATCAGTATGCAAAGAGAAAACAATCTAATCAATGATGTCTTCTCACTTGTGAAGACATTCAGGTCCAAATTGCTGCTCCTTGGAAGGAATGTACAACACCAGAACTTGGAGCATTTACCCACCTGTGCAATATTGCATGCTGAGAGTGGAGCAGCATGTCCATCATCATTTGCTGCAGAAAAAGTCAGGGAGCTGCACAAACAATTCACAGAACGCTTCTCTGACCTGAATGCTCACGCAGAGGAAATAAAAATGTTTCAGAATCCCTTTGACTGTGATGTGGACAGACTGCCAGGTCGGTTCCAAATGGAAATAATTGAATTGCAGTCAAATGATCTGCTGAGAGCAAGGCACAAGGCAGGAGACCTAGCACAATTCTATAAATCTCTGCAGCCTGAGAAATTCCCAAATTTGAAAGAATTTGCTCGTGGATCTCTCTCTATTTTTGGGACAACATACCTCTGCGAGCAGACATTTTCAAGAATGAAATATGTAAAATCAGAATACAGGTCCACATTAACTGATGAGCATTTGAAGTCATTACTGGGTTGCAGGACTCTTCCACACTAGTACCAGATTACAATGAACTATTGAGATCAAGACAACAGCTCCACCACTCTCATTGAAAGTTCATAGTGCTCAAAGTTCATGGTTTATATTGCTCAAAGTTCATATTGCTCAATGTTCTTAGTTCATGGTGCTCCAAGTTCATAGTTCTCATGTGTTTTGCCTTTATTATAGTTCTCATGTGTATTTGTATTATAAAGTTCAGTAAAATTCATTTGTTCATATAAGTTCCATCTGTAATGTATTCATTTATGTATATTTATTCAAATTTGAAATGCAAATTAATTGGGTTTTTCCTTCGGCCCCTGACACAGTGTCAAAGAGATGATGCAGCCCTCCTGCCAAAATGTTTGAGCACCCCTGTTCCAGACAACCATAACAGCTTCTTCTACGCATTCCAGTCTAGGCATCATGCAATGGCTCACTTCTTGGAGCTCTTCCCTTGCTCTGGATAGTGTCCATCCAGCACTGAGTTCAGTACCGACTGGCGCTGGGCCAGCGTCGGTGGTCCCTACACTGAGGGTGCCGTAAATGTGCTTTATGGTAGGTTTATACAACACCCAGCATTTTTATACACATTCACACACATACCACCAGCTGTAAGGAGCTCAGGATTGGGCTCACAGTTCAGATCTAATTCCTCACCATGCCCAGGTGGTTTTGATTGTTGTTTTTTCAAAGAAATGTTGAGAGATCTGATCACCCACAGCCTGAATAGTTTTGAATGGAAAATGGGAAACAAATGAGAATGAATGCAAATGAGGGAATTATTTGAACTGCAAGAAGAAGAACTGAAGGAAAGACATAACCAAGAGAAAGTGAAAGACCAGGAGGAAAAAAAAACAGAAGAGCCTTGCGGAAAATATACAGTACTAAATATATACTGACAACAGTTGTATACTAAATGTGAGAAACACTGTTGAGAGGAAACCACAAGGAGCAAAACAAATTAGCCAGAGCTTCATAATTCTGTTCTGTAGTAGCTCATGGTGCCCTAATAACTGAAATAATAAACTGTAGTAAGAAGGAAGCATATTTGATACATGCATAAACAATTGTTTGAATGGACTGTAAAATCTTAGCAAAGCTGCCTCCAAATTCAAAGAAGCCTTGTAGAGAATCTACTTCCTTGCTACAACACAGCTCTGAGGTCTCAATTTTTGAATATGTCCACTTGGACAAGTGCCCCCTGACACTGGGGGTCCCTGCGCCCAGCGCAACCCCCCATTTTCCACCCCCACACCCCGTTGTCACCCACACCCTCTTCTCTGCCCCCCCTGCACCTGACCCGGAAGTAATTGCAGTGATGACATCACTCAACTCAATGGGGGGGTGAGGCTTGGGGAGGCACCCCTGGAGGGCTGGCATCTGGGGCTTTTGCCCCATTTACCCCCCTCTAGGTATGCCAGTGCTCCATGACTAGAATGGAAATTCCTTCTTAAGAAGCTTGCTAGAAGTCCTCTCTACTTTCCTACTGCATGTGCAGAAGGCTTCTGTGCTGGTGTTTTATTGGAACCTTCACAAGTACAAGTCATCCCTGTCTGATATGTCCTACAATGTTTTTAGGAGGTTTCTGATGTTATAGACTATACTGGACATGTGCAGAAACTTCTTGCACTAGTATGACACACAGCCTAATCCTATCCTTTCCCCCCACACTGGTGCAGCCTTGCTGCAAAGATGTGCACTGTATCCAGTGGGGAGGAGCAGATTCTGAGGCTTCGGAAGGGAAAGGGGGTTTAAGGGCCCAATCCTATCCAATTTTCCAGTGCCTGAGCAGCTGTGCCAATGGGGTGTGCACTGCATGGGTCTCCTCGGACCTAACCAGTGATTTTGCAGGCACAAGTCTGAGGAAAGAAATGGGCCGGAAAGTTGTGGCCAGAGGGGATAGGATCCAGTGTGTACCGTCACCTCTGAATCAAGTCTGATGCAAAAACAATCAAATACCATATAAAACACAGTACTAAAGCTGTTGCACGCAACAATCCCCTGGGGGCTGGGGATT
Organism: Tiliqua scincoides; assembly: GCF_035046505.1. NCBI lineage: Eukaryota > Metazoa > Chordata > Lepidosauria > Squamata > Scincidae > Tiliqua > Tiliqua scincoides. The sequence goes on from NC_089824.1 coordinate 121,911,211, forward strand.
AGAATAGGCCCTCAGTTTGGCTGTACTTGTCGTAAGAGGCAACTAAACAGCCACCGGGTAGATGGGACTTGTCAGCCTGGGAAGGCAGCTCATCTGAGAGAAGGAAAACTCTGATCCCAAACCCCCACTGCCTTGTGGCTACATCCAGTTATGGAAAAGGCTTCAGGAGTCAACCTCGAGGCAAAATCCAGAGCCGGAGTCCCTGAGGCAGTTCGTGGCTGAACACAGTCACGTTCTGGCAACTCCTGCGACGCTGCTGGAACCAACCGTATTGGCTTCTGCCTTTCCATTGGACCATTTCAGCGACGTGGAGAGGGGGGATTTGCTGCAAGGGTAACAGCCTATCCTCCATACCTACTTTACCCAGGCTTCGCGCACTGCAGAGGACACTCTGTTCCAGAACCACCATTCAGAGCGTGACACCAGAGTCTTTCGAGACTGAAGGATGCCAACAAGCACGCAACACCAAGAAAATTTGGAAGTTTCTTAGCTGAACGCAGGTCTAAAATGAGGGGAGGAAAAAAAGACAATAGTATTAGCCAACAAATAGTAATATTGCAAGCAAACCAGTAATAGAGCCAAGCTAGCCAAAGTTCTTTAGTTAGTTCTAAAGTTAGCCAAAGTTGGCTAACGTCTTGGCTGCCCTCCATGTGAGAGATGGAGCTGCTTGTCAGCCTGTGTGGGAGAACTGGAGGCCAGAAGTGAGGCCAGAAGGTCCATTCTGAAATGTTGTTGGTTCTTGAAAGAGAGAACCTCTATGTTTGTAGAAATCCCCTTGAGGGATTTAGAAACGCCTGCCTATGTAAACCGCCTTGAATAAAGTCAGAGGAGTAATCCGATGACCAGAAAGGCGGTAAATAAATACCTAGTTATTATTATTATTATATTCTTTTGAAAGAGCTAGGTTTTCTTCCAATGCCTAAAAGAAGGCCTGACAGATCTCTTTGAGAAGGGCATTCTGAAACACTGGTACCACCACTAAGGAGCCCTGCTAGTTTGAGCCCTGTATATTGAGCCTCGCCTGGCAGCAACAAGCAGAACACACAGCTATGCAAATAATGAATAGCGCATTCATGGGTGCATACAAAAGTAGTCCTTGGTTAGGGTAGATGCACATCAAATTCAAATCTAGTGAGGCTTGTTTTATATAGCTCCACACTGTGTTCACCTCCATAATGTGTGCTGTTTGTGTATTATGGGTTGGCAAATGGACTAAAGGTATTCTCTCACCTTTTGGCAATTAGGGTTGTATCTTTGTGTCCAAAGCCACCACAGACTGAACTGGGTGACCAGCAGACCAGTTTAAAAAAAAAAACCCAGTCAGTTCTTTTACTTTTCATGGCAGCTTAATACGCAGAAACCAGGAGATAACCCTGTTTACAGAACAGATATAAACATGATTGCTCGCTAATGTCTGCACATCAAATTGCTGTTACGAGTCACAGCTACAGCAGTTGATTGAAAAGTTGGCAGCCTGACGCCCCCAACAAATGGCGCCCTTGTGTGAGCACTGTCTGCCTGCAGTCTTGACAGCAGCCCTGCACACTTCTAGGGTGCTCAAGCTGGAGCTGCCACACATATGAATGGGCCCTTGTGGTGCATAGACTCAAAAATATACACTTGCCCCATTAATTGGAGGCTGTTGTTGATCAGTTTCATCCAGTTAAGATCAGGGAGATGGGGCTTCACTTTTTTCCCCAGAAGGCAGTAAAATCACCTGCAGAGTTAATTCCCCAAGGATTCTGGAATTGCTTGATACATTTTGTATGTGTGCATGAGTGTATGGGAACGTGTACAGTGACATAATGTTAATTTAAGTACAAATTAAAAATGCTTTTGATTGAAAGGAGAACAACATGTTCCATTCTAGAGTATAGGATTGCATCACTGAGATAATATTAACTATTGAAGTTTTCTTGTTTTCATTTGGGGTAGGAGAGGTGTTCCTTGTGCCCTTTGTTAGCACATCTCAGGAAATAGTTCTATGAGTTTGTTTAGTTCATGGTTCTGAACATGCATCCTAAGCAAATACACACTACTTTGATTCAGGATTGCAAACAGAAGTACGACAAGCACGTTATTCTACCTGGGAGAAAGGGTAAATATTTGCACAACATAAATAGTTCTCAGAAGAAATGTCAACCCATTGGAATGCTAATTTGGGATTTGGATCCAAACCAAATTTAGGACTATTTAGAACAGCCCTAGTTATTACAAAATTGTGTTGAGAATTATCTGGTCTCAAACCCCAAGGAGGCTTCCTCTGGAGAGGAGCAAGCCCCCAGCACATATGGGGGTCTCAAAGCCTTGAGCAGCTAGAACTCTCCCCTCCTGCAGACTCTGGGAATTTAGCTCCCTTTATCTGGAGCCTTGCTCTTGCCTCAGGGTCACCTCTCTTGCCTTCAGGCCCCAGTCACAAAACTATGCTGAGCTTCAGAACCATCACTGAAATCCTGTTTGGTATACCAGGATTTCTCTCCCAATGGGCCTACTCAGGAGAAGAGGAATGCAAGCTTTGGCTGCTCGCCCTGTATCAGGGCCTAGTTAAATCCAAGAAGGGATGGGGCTTCTGACTCCTTTATCGCATTTCAATTGCAATCAGATCTTTGCTGGTGCAATGATTCAGCATTGGGAGTACCTCCTAAAGCAGCGATGTTAGATAGAAGGCCTGCAGGCTGGATATGGCACACAGAAGCTCCTTATCTGACCCCCATGATAATTGGGTTCTCCCAGCACTACCATCAGCTGCTTTCAGTTGCTGAGCTTTGAAGTGATGCTTTAGCAGAAGCAGCCCTGCTAAAAGGGTCGCTCTGAGAGAGCCCAATTATAATGCAGGCCACCGTTACAGCATTGTCACGTTACAGCTGAGGCATTACTTTGCAGAGCACCTCTCAGTTGCTGACCTGCAAAGTGGACCTACTGGAAGTTTGGCCTGTGTGATAACTGGGCTCTCACATATCTTGAAAATATTATCAAGATTTGTGTGTTCTCTGTCATTTGCAACTAATAAGTTCCTATATGAGAACAAAGGGCTTATTTCTGATCATTGCATGCAGAATGACATTGGTTCCTGCTGTTTGACATCACTTCTGGCCCTCAGTAGGCACCATGAATGCTATTCAGCCCACTGTATGAAATGAGTTTGACACCCCTGTCCTAGAGTTTGCTTGCATGTCTTTTACATGAACCCAATTGCTGTTGCAACCTCTTCTTTAATTTCAGTTCAAGCTTACTGTCATGTTCTTCTGGGTCTTGTCTATACTACCTCCTGCTCCAGCCTCTACTCTGATCCCAGGTTCTGTCCCAGTTTCCCAACCTTTCATGGGCACACAGAGGTTGATTAGGAAAGACATTTTGAACTATGCAGTTGCATATGAATGAAGGCTCTTTTTCAGAGCTGAAGCTGATCACCACAGAAAATGCATAATACATTATTTGATCACAAGCCATTCTGGTAGGAATAAAGCCTTAACTCTTGTCCTTAGTCACTCTGGGCTCTTTTTCAGAAGAAGGTATGCCATTTACAAAAGGAAATGTTGTTTGATAAAGGGCTGGAAAATATTAGTCACAAAGCAATGACCTTGACTGACAGCAAAGACAATTCCAATACAAAATAAATACATCTTCAGTCAGTTTGATCAGTGAAGATATCCTGAATGTGACAGAACAAACAGCCTCTTATCAGTGGTTCACTGAAGCCAATGGAACTTTTTCTTAAAAAAAAAAAAATCCACACTAACCACAAGCAATGTTTGCATGCAGACCTCTGATAATTAAGCTACATAGCAGTTTAGGCAGTTAAGATCCAACTCAGCTCAAAGAGAAGAACTTGGTGCTCTGAGGAAAACTGAGAGGAACACTTCAACATGGAATTTTATGGAACATTCCCCAAGCGTCGCTGCGGCTGCTAAAAGAATCCTATTTACAGCAGCCAGAATTGTGCACACAGATTTTAAACAGAAGCAAACAATTCCCTCAACAATACAATAAAACCTTCAACTTGGAGGATACTGTGGTGAGTATACAACCTACCACCTAATCCTGATGTATTTTTTTCTCTACCTCCCAAGAGAAACAGGGCACTTTTGAAAGTGTCAACTGGACAGGTTTTTAAGCAGACTTCTCCTGGGCCTGTTCAGATCTATAAACTTCTTTCCTAACAAATTCCCCTTCAAAATCCATCTCCAGACAATGAAATCACTAAAGGGAGGTCAACCAGAAACAGCTGCAGCATAGTCAGTATAATGGAATCTCAAGCATTCATTATTATTAAAAAAATATTTATATACTGCTTTTCAACAAAAAGTAGCTCACAAGCATTTTACCTAGCAAAATCAATCAATGGTACTCTAAAAAGATGTGATGTCCTCAGTGCTGGTATAAAATAAAATTCCTAGGCTGAGTATGTGCTCATTCACTCTGTTCCCGTATGTTGTAAGTGAATGTCGGCCCCATGGGCCACTGTTCTGCACCTAGCTCTGATGGACTGACGGACCTGGCATTTGATAATAAAGAAGGCAAATCAGTCCTGCAAGCCTGAGGTCTATCCACCCCTGCTTTATAGATTTATGCCAGCAGCACGTTTGTTATGGATTCCTGGATGGCAGGATTACTGTGGAAAGGTATGGTAGGCACAAGGTTGGGACTGGAAAATGGGAAAAACAAAACACCAGTTCCAAGGAAGCCAGTTCCATAGGAAACACCAGTTCCATATCCATCTGGCTTTTTGTGGTGTGAGCATTTACAGTCAACTATCTACATCAAGGAAGACAGGGAATTGTAATGAGGCAAGGTCAGATGGATGGTTTCATAGCTATGTAGAAAAGAAGGTTTTAGTAGGGGCAGTTTCTCATGCAACCAGCAGGGAAAGCTGCATCCCTGGAAATGCTACACCTTTCTTACAGACACAGAAACAGAGACAGTTCCCCTTGGAGCTTATGCTCCTAGCCAACACACCATGAAAGATTCAAACAACCAGGCTGAGATGCTGCAATTGTTATTCAAAAACAATGAAGGCCAGACCCAGAGATACTTCCATGCAACCATTTGCTGCAAATAGGTGATTCTGCATGTGGGAGTAAAAAGATTTGTGGGAGGCTGTGCCATAGATATTGATTCTGATGCATATTTCTAGACAGCTGAGCTATGAAAGAAATAGAGGTATGCATGACCTGTATTGATTTAGAAAAATCAATATGGTTGGATTTACTGTCATGCTGTTTTTTTTTCTGTTCACTCACACACTTATCTTGCTTTACTGCTCTCCGGATATTAAGGCAGTCATTATCAAGTTGGTTTCCAGAGAAAGCTAGTGTGCTGCAGGAGAACTGCGAGTCCGCCACATAAGGGGACGTGATAATGTTAGCTTCTGTGAATGCAAAGGACATCATAGAGGAGGCTACCTGCAACATCTCTGAAAGACCCATTTCTCTGCCCTTGTCTTTTTCCAACCACACTTCACAGGAAGTAGGAAATTCTGTCATGTCCCTTCACTGGGTGCAGCTGAATTGTTCCTTCACTCCCCAAGAAGAACACAGCGGAATTATCTGCCCGCAGAAGAGGCTACAGGGAGACATGGAAGATGTTTATAAAACATGCCTGGTGTAAATAACATGGATCTCGGCTTGACGATCGCGGCTGACAGCAGTCTGAGTCATGAGACCACTGCGCAAGTGAACACAGCCTGGTCAAAGTGGCGCATGATGTCCGGTGTCCTTTGCAACAAGAAGATCAATGACCGTCTCAAGTAGAAGATCTGCTGAACAGGTCCTCCGGCCAGTCGCAATCTATGGAGCTAAATGCTGGCTGGCAACAAGAGAAGCCGAATGTTGCCTCGGTGTCATTGAGACAAAGATGCTACGTTGAATCAGTGGTATCACTCATTTTGATCACATCCGCAACTATGACATCCGGCAGCGGTATGGTGTCATTCCAATTGCCGACAAGTTGAGAGAAACCTGGCTTTAATGGTATGGCCACGTTCTGCATGCCAACAGCGATACACTGGTGCAGAAGGGCCTTCAGTTGGAGGTCAATGGCAAACGACCAAAGAGCTGACCGAAGCAGAGCTGGCTTGACACACTGGATGGCGACAATGAAAATCACCCACCTTATACCCGGACCAAGCCCACGACTGAGAGAAATGGCAACTCCGATCCAAAACAGCGGACCCCGCCACCACATGGGACAAATGCTAAAGAAGAAGAAGAAATAACATGGATCAAGGGGCATTTTTCTCTTCCATCCATAATACGAGCACTCTGGGTCATTCAGCAAATTTGACAGGCAGAAACATCAGCAGGACAGAGCAAAGAAAGTATTTATTCACAGAACACATTGTGAATGTATGGAATTCACTACCACAATGTGTGGTGATGGCACTAGCTCAGAAGGCTTGAAAAGCGAATTGGACCAATTCATGGAGGACAGGCCTATCACTGGCTATTGGCAACAGAACCTCTGTACAGAGACAACATGCCACAAAAAACAAGCTGATTGAGAGGAACAGTGGAAGGGCTGAGAACTTCTTAGAGATCTCTTGTTGGCCACAGTTAGAAGCAAGATGCTACACTACATCAGATTCAGGAAGGATTTTCTTTTTTTTGTGATGAGGCTGACAGTTGCATCTCTGCTCAGGACTTGCCTCTTACCAATCAGGTGGTTCACCCAAGAGTGTGCCTCAGGGCCAAACCACACATTGCACTAAACCAGAAGCAGATGCCTCCAGCCCCACACCCTGGGGCAAATGTCCGTGATAGCCCTCCCCCATGTACAAATCACCCCAATTACCTAGAGCACACAGAGCCTCGCACAGAGCCTCCAGGATGCATCAGGGAATCCTCCTGAAGCTTCTCCAACACTTTAGACTGTACAACTGTAGGCAAACCGGAAGCACAGTTTCTGACTGCGTCAGGAGCCTCAGGTCCTAGAGGCGTGCGAGGCTCCGCACCTGAGGCATTTGCCCCATCAAGTGAACAGTAGGTCTGCCACTGCATTAAACACAGAATATGGCCCTGGATGTGCATTTTTTCCAATAGCCATTTGAGGGAGAAGTCTATACTGTCACACAGTGCTGGGAGGGACTGTAACCCTTTGTCCCTATTATGGTCACAATCTAGATTGTCATCCCCCCCCCACACACACACACACTGACTGCTATTTGCCCCAGGAGAGAGGGTTCCTTTGGCACCAATGGGAACTTCCACCTTGACCAAATAGTAGCCATGTGGGCCCTAATCCATTTTGGGATTACATCGGGGCAAAGAACCTGATCCATGGTCTTTATCCCAATCCCCACCACCACTATTTAAGCTGCTATTTAAGATGGAAGAAAGCTTTGCACACGCAGGACAAAAATTCTGTGTATTGGTGAGAGAAGTTGTGAGCTTCTCTGTGAGTGGGTAGTTTCTAGTTCTCTAGTTCACACATTCTAAAAATATACCAAGGGGTGGGAAGGAGAAAGAGTGAAGTGTGATTCCCATTTTAACTCCAGACAAGTCATGTGTTTCAGCTCTGAGAAGCCTGAGCAGCTTGCATGTTTGGGCCATCTAAACTGAAAGCCGACTTGAATGATCAGTGTAGACACGACTGCAGTTGTATGAATGGAACCCTTGTATCAGCTATGCAGAAGCAAACTGACTTCATGCATTTGTTATCAAAGGGTTTGAGTTTTTAAAAAAAGTAGAGAGGGCAGCAAGGCACTGCGTTTCAGGAAGTACACAAAGTTATTTGTTCAACAAGCCCTAGAGCATGATATTTGCTTAAAGCCTTTGGGTTTGTTCACTGTTTATTTTCTAGGAAACAGATGTCCTCTCTTTAAGATAGAGGTTTTCATACAGATATACCACTATGAAAGAGCAATATGCTTTCCATTCATTTTCATACACAACCATCTCCTCCTCCTCCAACGGTTTTTACGTCTTTCATTTCAACCCAGAAAGAAACCCCTCATCATGAAGGATTAGCATCACAAGTTAATGATGCTAAACCCCTCAGCATTGGTAAAGAATGAATGGCTTCACCAAAGAGTCAAATACGTACATTTAGCAGCATCTAGCAGGATGCTAGATTTTTTTAAATTCTACATGACCCCATTCATGTTCCAGCTCTTAAATCTGTATATAGATCACTTGACCATCTGCAGAACAAACAGAGTAAGAGCATTGACTACCAATTTGTTTCTGGGGCAGTTTAAGGTACTAGTTATTACCTTTGGTTTGAGGTAAAGTTATTTGAAGGATCACTTGCACCCATAATGTTCCTGCCTGAACCCTAAGGTCATCTTCTCTGGCCCACAACCAACACATATGTGGTAGTTGGCAGGGACCAGGGATAGCCCCTTTTCGATGATGGCATAACAGCTGTAGAATACACTGCTAAAGGAAATGCATCAGGTCTCCTACGGGTTGCCTTCAAGCACTCTTGGAAGACTTGCCTCTTCTACTCTGCTTTTTAATAGATTTGCTTAGATTCTTTTACTGCTGTCTTACCATGTTCTCTCTTACCAACTCTGACTTCTAGAGTTTTCATTCACTGATGTTTTAGTATGTTCTTTCTCTTATAAAAAAAGGCTAGTGTCGCAGAATTAGCATAAGCTTCTAACAGAGAGATATTTCTGCGTGCATAGGATTACAGCCTGATTTCCATAATTACAGGTACAGGTAACACAAGCAGCTAACTTTCTTCATCAACTCACATCAGGCTCTTCATCAGTGGCACAGCTTCCCACAAATCTTTTAATCTCCATGTACATAATGACCTGTGGACAGCACATTTTTTTTGCAAGGAAGCATCGCTGGGTCTGGGTCTCCTGGTTGTAAATAACAATTGCAACACTCTACCCTGCCTAATGAGCAGGCCAGCCATGAGGTAATACCATGTCTAAGGATTACCAGGCAAACATCGTAACCAGTCACAGTTCTTCATCTGCAGTGTGAACTGGTTTCAGCAGAGTTTCATAGCTTGGCCTGCAAATTTACATACAACTCAAACATTGCTTCAGCTCTTTGTATTACTCTTCTCATGTTTCAGGCAGGCTTTTAAACACTTTTTTAAAAAAAACTTTTTTAAAGTGGCATATGCATATTTACATACATTCTTCACTTTTTTTCTTTTTAAGAATAAAAGCCTGCAAAAGTTTTACAGTGAAACTGCTCTGGAGATTGGGTCATGTTGGGGATGCCACAGGCACTAGCTAATTGCATCTGTACAGAGCATTCTTCACCCTCCCTCCATTTGAACTTATCCATGTTGAAAAGCTACCAAACAAGGTTTTTCAGAATTTGCCACAGGAGAAAAAGGTACATTTGGAATGAATGTGTGACAGCACTTGTAAACTGTCCACATTACTTTACAAATGTTGCACCTTTCATGACCCTAACTCTGGAATTCTTTTCTTTTCTTTTTTTCTTTTTTGGAACTGCAGTACAGAATACATCAAGCACTTCAACATGCTTGTTTTCTTCATCCAGGATAATGAGTCCCAGCATATGTTGGCTTTGTAACTTATTCAGAGAGAATACACGTGGCATCAATTCCAAGTAAGTACAATCCAATCTGAAAGAAGCAATTTATAGAATGGCCAAAGAGCTGTATCAAGAGTTCCCAACTTTGTTGGAATCTCTGTGAATCAACAAAACTCTTCAAGTTTCCAGTAACATCCTAAGACTATAAACTCATATTGCTGTCCTGCCAATTTATCTCTCATGGCTACCACCAAAGAATTCTGTGAACGGTGGTTTGGAAAAAGTTCTTAAAAAGCTCCATTCGACTGCATCCTATACACCAGTGTTTCTCATACTGTGGGTCGGGATCCACTCGGTGGGTCACAAGCGAATTTCAGGTGGATCCCCATTCATTTCAATATTTTATTTTTAATATATTACTACTTGATGTTCCCATGATATGTGACTGCATTTGGGGAAATGTTACAGACCTGTGCTTTTAACAAGCCACTATGTATAGTCTTTTAACAATGATAGTCAATGGGATTTACTCATGGGTAAGTGTAGGTACAAGGACTCGTATGTACAGGTACGTACTCGTAGGACTGCAGCCTAGGATTGTGACAAATTTTCCTGCTTGATGATGTCACTTCCGGTCATGACATCATTTCCAGTGGGTCCTGACAGATTCTCATTCTAAAAAGTGGGTCCCAGAGCTAAATGTGTGAGAACCACTGCTATACACACTTACCTGAAAGTAAGGCACATTGAACTCAGTTGGGTTTACTTCTGAGTAGACATCCATAGTTTTGCGTGGTTAGGTGATCTTGGTCCCAACCATGTTACAGTATCCAATGTTCTCCTCTTATCGCCTCATATCCCACTGCTGACTTATGGCCATATTGGCAGGAATTATGCCCAAATTTATCCTTTATACCAGTAGTTCCCAAACTTTTTTGACTCTCTTGACCTACTGAGCCATTGGCTGCGGCTCCCTATTAGGTTACAATCCTAAACATTGTATAGGATGGCAGGTTTTTAGCAAGAGTTCTGCAGCTCCCCTGGCTGGTTTCTGTGGCTCCCCATGGAGCCAGGGCTCACAGTTTGGAACCACTGCTTTATGCTGAAAAATTCATGCAATAACATGGTTTCCATGCACTTCATATATAGGTAAGAGGAGCTTCCCATTTAGCTTTTCTCAGACTGACTTGTTGATCTAGAGCTGTGGTCCTATTTTTGGTGTGGGAGGGACAGTTTTCAAACCTTGGGCAAGTCCTACTGAGTGACCCACGTGGCTGTCTTTTTGGGAAGGGCTGCAGTTCAAATTCAAGGAACTTCAGTTCTAAGATCTTAAGAAACAGGGCTGGGGAAGCTTCTGTTTGAGAACCTGGGAATGTTTTTGCCAAGAGGGAACACAGGATTCAGTAGTTGGAGCGGTTGTTCAACACATAGGTCAGTAAATCCTTCAGACCAATGGCTTTTAAACTTCCTGCCTTCAGGAAAACTTTCCAATCAACTTGCTGTTATGGCACCTCTGTTGATTACCAAGGATTCTGGAAAGCATTCTAGGGAGCCCACTCAGTTCATGCAGAATGCTGGCCAAGTCTTTTGGGCCTGATAATGGAGTATGGATTGGAGTATGGGATAATGGCCATGCAAACAGAGTACACTCTGTGGCACAACCTTCGAAACTGCACAGTGGAAGAAAAGATCAATAGTGGCAGAGAAACTGTTTTCCAAGGAAGCTTCTCTGCAACTACTGATCTTCTCTCAGAGGAGTGCCCTCCAAGTAGCCCTAGGATTCCAAGAGACAACATTTGAAAATATACTACTCTAGACACTTCCTACTTTTCCATAACTTATCACTCAAGATAAACATTGTATCATGAAAATTTAATCTCAGGTTTCCTTAATGCTCATTGAGATATATGAGTCTCACTTACTTAATATGGTGCTAATGCTGCTAACAGTAAACATTTTAAATCCATAAACTGGACAAAGAAACCTCTGTTAACTGGGCAACAAGACACTGTTTAAAGTGGTGCTACTCTTATTTGTAGCAGCAGGACAACAACTGTCCTTAATCCTAGCACCTTTTCTAATGACTGTTCACTAGTGTTTCTTCTGCAACTTTTTTTAGATTGTGAGCCCTAATAAGTTGGGACAATCAAGCGCTTCAAACCAAACAACTGGAACACCCAATAATGTTTGAACTCACAGTGATGGCAGAGATGTGCAGTGCTATCCTAACCTGCCTTGGAGCAGGCAGGCTGGCAGGCCTGCACTTCATCCTAAGCAGGATTGGGGCTGAAAGCAGCTCAGCCCAGGGCAAGGGGCCCCAGTGGGGCTACTCGGATCTGTGCCACCAAAATCAGTGGCACAAATCTGAGCAGCCCGGGACTGCCCCAGGCCACCCAGGAACGGGGTTAGGATCCAGCATTAACTGCTGGATCCTGGCCCCACCTCCCACTCCCTGCCTGCCGCCCACCCTCCCCCGCCCTGAAATGCCTCTCTCCTGCCTCCTCCCTGTCCTCCCCACGCCTCTCAGACCCCTGTGTCAGCCGAGCTCGGTCAACAGAAACTCATCCTCCACAGGGCCCATGTTGATCCCTTGCGCCGTTCAAAGTGCAGTTGCATTGGCGCAAAAATGCTTTACGGCACTTTCATGACAACGTTGGGCCAGAGCAAGGAACTTGCACCGGCCTATCTGCAGCTCAGGCTTGCCCCCTTAAGCACATACTTAACAATCCCAGGGGAAAAGATGGGACTTCAAGTGTATAACTTTAATAAAATGCTGCCTGATTTTAGGAGGAAGAAATAATAAGCTTCTGTTGTTATGTGCTTCAAACTATTAAAAACCCTGATGTTTCAGCTACTCATTCTATAAAGATGAAGCACAGGTTCCTAGAGCCAACCAGAAATTTCTGATGCAGAAGTCTGGATCACCTTCAGTAAATATGGACATGCTTTACATAAGCAGCAACGTAGGCAAATATAGTTTCTCTCAGGATATGATGTCATATCCAACATATTTGTGGAGGTGGGTTCAACGCACTTGAAACACTTCCTAAGTATTTTATAGATCAAAGTCCTGCATTGCTGTTTCTGGACCAAAGCCATACGCAAAACAAAAAACAAAACAAAACATAGATCTTGGTAAAACCAAAGAATACTGCATTGTACTTGAAGCCATGGATTTTACATCCTATTCAAATTATTTCAGGATATGTAGTTCTTAAGTGAATAAAAAAAAATTGGTTATGTTTTATATCCCAAGGTGCTTCTGCTTATTAACTTAAAACCTATTGTCTTCCTTAATAATATAAATATTGATATATTTATTAATAAACAAATATTCTATAAAATACAGAAGTGGGATGGTCGACTAGAATTGTGCCTTTGAGCAGTCACTGCAAACACATTTGCATTTTTTGCGTGCTGTTCTTCTTGGTGCGAGTTGCATTCTTCTTTGCCCCTACTGTCCTCAGCCTTAATTGCCTTCACCATGGTTTGAAGCTACTGTCTCACCTTGGCTTGAGCCAGGACAGGCCATAAGACAACAAAGAGCAAATGATCTGAGGCAAAAGGCACAGTCAGGTCCAGACTGGGGTCAAAGTCCAGGGAGTCAGTTCAAAAGCCAAGTTAGCAGGTGGGAACCTATTTTTGCTACTTTGACCAGATGCGCAGATTGCTGGACTGGATTGGAGGCAAGAGTTTATAAGGCCTCCCATACTGTGTGCCTGAGGGTACCACAACAAACTCACAGGTGTGTCGTGGGCTTCTGCTCTCTTGGGCTCCGCCATCTTGGATCGCACAAGATCTTGCACAATCCATGATGGTAGCACCTAGGAGATCTGGGAAGAAGAGACCATTATGAATCAAGGGCGGTGTGATCACACTAAGAAACAGCTGGCCTATGTAGTCAACTGAATGTGTCCAACCCAGCATTGCCCTCTAGAGGATACCCTTTCTCCAGGATGTCCTGCAGAAGCACCAGAGTATGAGTAGCAGAAGAGGTAAGGTGTCAGAGATTAAATGCAGAGTGACCTATTTCAAGAACATTCCCTTTTGATGTGGTGTCATGTTGCTACATCTCAGTTCATGGTATCATAGATCTGTGGTCTCCATACTGCAGACTGTTGCATTGTAGAAAAACTCTATCCGTCCCTGCTGGTGCTTACCATTCCGCTGCAGCATTGTGTCTTATTGCCCTCCATTGCAGTACAGAGATGCTCTGGGCAATCGCATCTACTACCCAGTCTCTCAGCAGGCTGTGCAGCAGAATGTCCAGGCAGACGTGACTGCCTGGAGTGTCCCTCTACAGCAGGGGGTCTCCAAACCCTGCGGCGAGCCTCTATCCGGCCCACGGCCAGCCTCTTGTCCCCTGAAAGCCCCTGGTCCACTTTGCCGAACATGACTGGAACTGTGCTCTGGTTGCATCTGGAGGGTGTTCTAAGGGCCAGAGAGGTTGAATGAATGAGCCCATTCATTCATTTATTCACTCATCTAAGTTCCATCTCTAATTTATTTATATAAATTTTATATTTAATTTTTTTTCGGCCCTCAAAACCATGCCAGACATTTGATGTGGCTCTCTGGCCAAAAAGTTTAGAGACCACTGTTCTCCAGCAATGAAGGGCAACAAAATACGATGCTGCAGCAGAACACTAAGCGCCATTCACAGGGTGGAGGGTTTAGGCTAGGCACCGGAGGGCCAGAGTCTGGAGAGCCTTATCATAGATCGCATAGGTTTCTACATCCAATTGAATAAAATGGCAGTATAGGCAAACAAGGTCAAGGAGAGCGAGGACAAAGAGAAAGAAGGAAACTGGCACCAAAAGCAGGAGCAATGAGAGAAGAAAAGGGTTCCAAACATGGAAACCGCATGAGTGTTCAGTGAGATCAATTGTTTTCTCAGTAATGTGGTCAGCTGCGTTGCATGTACTGTACTTTCACATTGTACACTCAAGACCTAAACGAACTGATCTTAACACATGCTCCAATAGCACACAGATTTGTAGCATACACCATACCAAATACTGTGCCAGAGAAAAATCATAGGATGCAGCCTACCAAAAGAAGAACTAGAGCAAAATCACAAAAAGATGAATTTTGCTGATGTTTCAGAGATACTGCAGAAGTGCCAGCCAAAATGGGAGAAATCTGGGCTCCAAATACGTAAAATCCATCAGAAAGTGACTCTCCTCATTTTTAACAAAAACATGGTACAGGCCCAGGGTCTTTCCTAGAATAAGCTAAAAACCTTCCAAGGCAAACAACAGACATCACCAGGAACTGACAAGGCTGTAGAATCCTGTAAACAGCTGTTGTGCCAGGTAGGTTTAATGAATCTTTTACTTGGGTTAGGCCAATTTTGCTTTTAATCAAGAATGGATTATAACTGAACTTTGAAATAATTAAGTGGCTTTGGTGAGTATTTGGGAACTGATGTCAAGCCAATAAAGGAGGAAGATTTCCCCCCCTCCCCAAACAGCAGTTCAGCACAAGGAAGTTCATTATGGTGAATCTTTTCCATTTTTGTAATGTGACCAAATCAGTTCTTTCACTTTACCCTGTCCCTGAATAGGGAGAAGTCCATGGCAGCCTTTCTCCTTTACAGGAAGGACTGGAAACTATGACAGGCACCTCTCTCTTTTGGCTTATGTTACTTTGGGCGCAATCCTAACCCCTTATGTCAGTGCCTTCCAGCACTGACTTAAGGGCAATGCTGCTCTGAGGTAAGGGAACAAACATTCCCTTACTTTGAGGAGGCCTCCGTGAGTGACACCCAACTGCAGGATGCAGCACACGTCCCATTGGCACCGCAATGCCAGTGCTGGAAAGCACTGACATAAGGGGTTAGGATTGCGCCCTTTGTGACATATAGTGATAGCATACATCTCATTATCCTCATAATCATGATGGCACAGTCCTAGAGTCTTTGGAAAGCAATTGGTCAGTTTATTTACAAATGCACTGACTGAGAAAAAATTGATTTTTAAAAAAATTGTAGGGTTGTAACCCCAAGTACAAATTCTATTCCAAACTTGGCATCAGGTCACATGCTGAACTAACCAATCTAGAACAACTCCTTGGGGGCCCAATCCTATCCAATTTCCAGCACCGGTGCAGCCGCAATGCAGCCCCAAGGTAAGAGAGCAAATGTTCCCATTCGTTAAACAGGCCTCAGAGACTGCCATCCCACCACAAGATACAGTGCACACCCCATTGGCACGGCTGCATCGGCACTGGAAAATTGAATGGGATTGGCCCCTTATTTAGCCACTGAGGCCCCTTTCCCACATGCCCACAGACATGTAAGAACCACTGTCTTAAGAGACAACAGCATGTGAACAACACAACTCCATCGGTGAAGTTGGGTTTTATTTAAATAAATTTAAATCAGAATACTCAAATCAGGATACATGACAGTTTTTTTTAAAGTAGGTACATTTCATTTATTTATACCCTTCCTGCTCTTCTTCCAAAGAACTCAGCGTAGCTTCTTTATGGTTCCCAGGCTGGTCTCCTACCCAAGTAGCTTGCAGGACTTGGCCTACACCATGTGAATTTAGACCATTCTCTGGCCCATTTCAAATTAACCTTTTAAAATTCATTATTTATTTTTATGGAAAATTAAATATGTTTAAAATACCTATTACATCTTTTTATCCTATCCTTCCTCAAAATGGTGCATACATTATCCTCATAACAACTCTGTTAAATAGTTTAAGAAATCATGATTGGTTCAGGCAGGTGCGTGTCTACCATAGGGTGAGATAGGGCAAATGCCCCAGACGCCAGCCACTAGGACCCCACAGAAGCCTTTCTGAGGCTCCCGACAGGGGTGGAAACTGTGCTTCTGGTTTGCTGGAAGCAGTTTATAGCACCCGGGAACTCACAGAGGTTTCTCCGGCATGGGCTGAGGTTGTGCTAGGCTCCATGAACCTCTGGTGGGGGGGTTTTGTGTGGGAGGCGGCAATAGCCTGCAGGGGGGATGCCATCACAGAGCTTTGCCCTGGGCGCGGGGCTGCGGAGGTCCCTGGCTGGGTTCAGTGTCCCCAATGAGGTTAACTGTTGAATGGGAATTTGAACCTGGTCTCCCAGCCTCTAGTCTGACATTCTAGATATTACACCACACTGGTTTTCTCTGAGGACAGAAGCAGAGCAAATGTCAGAATCAAATCTAAATGGTCCTTGCAATCACAGCCTACAGTGGGACAGCTTTTCAACCTCCTTTGCCTTAGATATTGTATTTTCAGTTGTGTAAACAGAATTATCTACTATTTTAAACTCATGATGATTGTCTCCCTCATTTCTCCAAGAGTAAGCGTGGAGGAAGTGTTGCAGTGGTCTCAATCATTTGAAAAGCTAATGGCTACTAAACGTAAGTAGTTACACATCAGAATGATTTGAAACTGTAGGCGTGCTCATTCATGAATACCTCCTAGGGAAGGTTCCAGCTAGGTGCCTGAACCAGCAGGCTGGAACAGTTTCCAGCAGGTGGTTTTGCACCCTAGCAAAGTCTCCAGTAACAGGATATATATCCCTTCCTCCAAGCTCCAGCCTGTCAGTTTAAGCAGTAGGCTGGAGCCTTTCCAGCTAGAAGAGTAAGCATCCCAACTTGCCCTCCTGAGGTGTAAACCTCAGGATAGCATATAAACTCAAGTACTTCTGCTCTTTGTTGATGCACCAAACAAGACACTGCCAAAGACACTGCTGCCAAACAGCAGCAGCAGACTGCTTGAACAGGAGAAGGAAGAGGATCAATTTGTTCCTTCCTCTTCCAAGAAGAAACTGCTGGTGAAAATACACACCATACCAGGGGTGTCAAACTCATTTCATACAGAGGGCCCAAGTTAGCATTCAGGGCTCCAGCTGAGGGCCGGAAGTGATGTCATTAAGCAGAAAGCGACATCATTAAGCAGCTAATGGGCAGAAATCAGACCCTGTTCTCATATAGAAACTGATTAACTGCAAATGAAAGAAGAGAAAGTACGCAAATCTGGATCATATTTCAAGATTTGGGAAAGCCCAATTTTCATGTGGGCTGCCATCTCAGTTGTAACACCTCAGCAGCTGAGAACCTGAGGGCCGGATAAAAAGCTTCTGGGGGCCAGCCTTATGTTTGATACCCCTGCACTATACCATTTAACCCTTAGAGCTCAGTGAAGCTGCCTTCACTGTAGGGCAGTGATTTTCAACCTTTTCCATCTCATGGCACTCTGGCAAGGCACTAAAATGGTCAAGGCACACCATCAATCCCATCAAGGCATATCAACATCAACACCATCAAGGTATACCGCAATTCCGGGCTATAAACTCTACAGGAAGGACAGGGAGGGGCGTGTTGGAGGTGGGGTGGCCATTTATGTTAAGGAAGGGATAGAATCCAGCAAAGTAGAGATTGAAGACGGGTCTGACTCCACCATAGAATTTCTGTGGGTTAAATTACCAGGCCTGAGGAGCGATGTAATACTGGGGGCATACTATCATCCTCCAGACCAGAAACCAGAAGGGGACCTTGAAATGAGTAAACAGATCAGGGAGGTGACAAGGAGGGACAGGGTTGTAATCATGGGGGACTTCAATTATCCTCATATAGACTGGGTCAATTTGTGTTCTAGTCACGAAAAGGAGACCAGATTTCTTTACATGTTAAATGACTGTGCCTTAGAGCAGCTAGTCATGGAGCCCACCAGAGGCCAGATGACTCTGGATTTAATACTGTGTGGTACTCAGGACCTGGTTAGAGATGTAAATGTTACTGAGCCATTGGGGAACAGTGATCATGCTGTGATCTGTTTCGACATGCATGTCGGGGGAAGAACACCGGGCAAATCTGTCACAAAAACCCTTGACTTCCAACGAGAGGACTTCCCTTAAATGAGGAGGCTGGTTAGAAGGAGGTTGAAAGGGAAAGTAAAAAGAGTCCAATCTCTTCAGAGTGCGTGGAGGCTGCTTAAAACAACAGTAATAGAGGCCCAGCGGAAGTGTATACTGCAAAGGAAGAAGGGCTCCACTAAGTCCAGGAGGGTGCCCACATGGCTAACCAGCCAAGTTAGAGAGGAAATGAAAGCCAAGCTAGAAATGGAAGTCTTGCCCTAATGAGGAGAATAAAAAGGAACATGAACTGTGGCAAAAGAAATGTAAGAAGGTGATACGGGAGGCCAAGCTAGACTATGAGGAACGCATGGCCAGCAACATTAAGGGGAATAATAAAAGCTTCTTCAAATATGTTAGAAGCAGGAAACCCGCCAGAGAAGTGGTTGGCCCTCTAGATGGTGAGGGAGGGAAAGGGGAGATAAAAGGAGACTTAGAGACGGCAGAGAAATTAAATGAGTTCTTTGCATCTGTCTTCACGGCAGAAGACCTCGGGCAAATACTGCTGCCCGAATGGCCTCTCCTGACCAAGAAATTAAGTCAGATAGAGGTTGAAAGAGAAAATGTTTCAGACCTCATTGATAAATTAAAGATCAATAAGTCACCGGGTCCAGATGGCATCCACCTAAGAGTTATTAAGGAATTAAAGAATGAAGTTGCTGATCTCTTGACTAAAATATGCAACTTGTCCCTCAAAACGGCCACAGTGCGAGAGGATTGGAGGATAGCAAATGTCATACCAATCTTTTAAAAGGAAAAGAGGGGGGACCCAGGAAACTATAGGCCTAACATCTATACCGGGTAAGATGGTGGAATCCCTCATCAAAGATAGAATCTCAAAACACATAGACGAACAGGCCTTGCTGAGGAAGAATCAGCATGGCTTTTGTAAGGGTAAGTCTTGCCTCTCAAGCCTTTTAGAATTCTTTGAAAAGGTCAACTGGCGTGTGGATGCAGGAGAACCTGCGGACATTATATATCTGGACTTTCAGAAGGCGTTCGACGCGGTCCCTCACCAAAGACTACTGAAAAAACTCCACAGTCAGGGAATTAGAGGACAGGTCCTCTCCTGGATTGAGACCTGGCTGAAGACCAGGAAACAGAGTGGGTGCCAATGGGCAATTTTCACAATGGAGAGAGGTGAAAAGCGGTGTGTCCCAAGGATCTGTCCTGGGACCGGTGCTTTTCAACCTCTTCATAAATGACCTGGAGACAGGGTTGAACAGTGAGGTGGCTAAGTTTGCAGACGACACCAAACTTTTCCGAGTGGTGAAGACCAGAAATGATTGTGAGGAGCTCCAGAAGGATCTCTCAAAAGAGGCAGAATGGGCAGCAAAATGGCAGATGCGTTTCAATGTAAGTAAGTGTAAAGTCATGCACATTGGGGCAAAATATCAAAACTTCACATATAGGCTAATGGGTTCTTAGCTGTCTGTGACAGATCAGGAGAGAGATCTTGGGGTGGTGGTGGACAGGTCGATGAAAGTGTCGACCCAATGTGCGGCGGCAGTGAAGAAGGCCAATTCTATGCTTGGGTTAGTTAGAAAAGGAATTGAGAATAAAACAGCTAATATTATACTGCCCTTGTACAAATCGATGGTAAGGCCACACCTGGAGTATTGTGTCCAGTTCTGGTCGCCGCATCTCAAAAAAGACATAGTGGAAATGGAAAAGGTGCAAAAGAGAGCGACTAAGATGATTACGGGGCTGGGGCACCTTCCTTATGAGGAAAGGCTACGGCGTTTGGGCCTCTTCAGCCTAGAAAAGAGACGCCTGAGGGGGCACATGATTGAGACATACAAAATTATGCAGGGGATGGACAGAGTGGATAGGGAGATGCTCTTTACACTCTCACATAATACCAGAACCAGGGGACATCCACTAAAATTGAGTGTTGGGCAGGTTAGGACAGACAAAAAAAAATATTTCTTTACTCAGCGTGTGGTCGTTCTGTGGAACTCCTTGCCACAGGATGTGGTGCTGGCGTCTA
This sequence comes from Tiliqua scincoides, assembly GCF_035046505.1. Taxonomy (NCBI): domain Eukaryota; kingdom Metazoa; phylum Chordata; class Lepidosauria; order Squamata; family Scincidae; genus Tiliqua; species Tiliqua scincoides. The sequence continues at coordinate 121,931,527 of NC_089824.1, forward strand.
GCCTAGATGCCTTTAAAAGGGGATTGGACAAGTTTCTGGAGGAAAAATCCATTACAGGTTACAAGCCATGATGTGTATGTGCAACCTTCTGATTTTAGAAATGGGTTATGTCAGAATGCCAGATGCAAGGGAGGGCACCAGGATGAGGTCTCTTGTTATCTGATGTGCTCCCTGGGGCATTTGGTGGGCCGCTGTGAGATACAGGAAGCTGGACAAGATGGGCCTATGGCCTGATCCAGTGGGGCTGTTCTTATGTTCTTATGATTGTAGACCAGAGAGGAGATCATCTGGATATTCAGGTACATTTAGGAATAAGGGCCAAACGTCCCAGCACTGGTGCAGCTATGCCAAGGGGACATGCACTGGATCCTTTGGTAAGGGGGCAATCACAGAGCCCTCTTCCATGCTTGTTTCCTTTCTTTGGGGCTGCCTAGCTGCAGCACCAGCACTGGAGAGTTGGATAGGGTTGGGTCCTAACTGAGTGAGGAAATGCTGTCAGTATTGGGGAAATGAATTCTGCCATAGGGAGAGCCTCAGAACTAGATATGATGTTGATCACAGCATTGCCACTACAAATGGCAACCATGCATTCTTCCCATAATGTGCACCTAAGGAAGTCTACATCATTGGCTGCAACTGAGGGTGGAAGAAGAAAAAATGCAAAGGGGATGTCACACCACGCATTTCCTTAACTGCACATTAAGGACCAGAGGGGAAACTCAGCATGGAATTCTTGGTCACGCTTGCCATAACATTTGGTCTCAGCATCTGCCCAAGTCTCCGTCATGGAATATTTTAATTGAGCATAAAGAGCAGTAGTTATGATCCGTGTCCTCCTTAATGTTGCCATGCAGATAAACATTTGAGCCTGCACAATTTTCAGATGGGCCTATGATCTATAAGTCCTACCTGAGGACAGAATACAGCGATGAGAACATAGAATTCTGGCTTGCTTGTGAAAAGTATAAGAAGATTGCATCACAGAAGAAAAGATTTTCAGTGGCACAGAAACTTTTCAAGGAGTATATCCAGCCTCAGGCTCCAAAGGAGGTAAATTCATACTCTAGAAGGGAACACAGAAGGATTGTCTTGGTTTTCAAGGGAAATACGTGCATGCTATCCATTCAAATTAAAAGGACAAAGGGCTACAGCAGTGGTTCCCAAACTGTGAGTCACGGCTCCCTGGGAAGTTGTGGAAATTGGCCAGGGAATCCTCAGAAAAAACCCACCATCCTATAAAATGTAAAGGATTGCAGCCCTAACAGGGACCCACAGCTAATGGCCCAGTAGGTCAAAGGAGCCACCAGTAGAAAAAGTTGGGAACCACTGGGTACAGAATGGAAATCTTTTAATTAATAATATACAAAACCAGAGGTTTCCAAACTCCCATACCTGCTAAGAACAATAACAGAATGTGCAAGGGTGACAAGGGGCACAACCTAGAAATGTAAGAATCTTGCTTCTGGACTTCTCCACTTACAATTTAACTAATTGGAAGTCTCTTGTGTTTGCTGACTTTGAGTCTGCCATCTAGTTTTTAGAACAACCAGAATGATTTTTATGGTGTAGCAGAAACAGTTTAGACCAATAATTTATCTAAATTCATGAAGCTGCCTTATAATGACAGCTTAATCGTATCTGGCTAGTTTCAACAGTGGAGCAGAGTTCTCCAGTCATAACTGGCCATATGGCAGTGCATAAAGCCATTTTGAAGCCAATGCAGCAAACAGTGGCAGCACTGGTTCCAGCTTCCACAGCTAGTAGCCTGTTCTGGAATGATTACAGCCCAATCCTGAGCTTCTTGGTGCCTGCTGGAGCAGTGGCACCAAAGTGACTACAGCTGTATCCACCAGGCTCCGGGAAACAGCTGGACCTCTCCTTGAGGGAAGATTGTGGGCATTCCAATGGAAGAACCAGGTGTTCTTCCTGGGGGAGGATGGGAAGCAGGTAGGGCAGGGGAGTCCCAACATTTTGGCAGGAGGGCCACATCATCCGTCTGACATTGTGTCGGGGGCCGGGGGGGAAAAAGAATTAATTTACATTTAAAATTTGAATAAATTTACATAAATGAATATATTAGAGATGGAACTTATAAGAATGAATAAAAGTCTTGCAGTAGCTCAAGGCCTATAAAAGCCCTGCACAAAGCAAGGCCGGCCTTTCCTTCACTGCCACTGCTGCATCATAGACATGAAACAGCAAGCAGTGGAGGGAGCCCTCATCCCACAGCTCAGGTGAGAGGTCGAACAGTCATCCCCACACTGAGAGCAGTTGTGTTGGGCCAGCACAGGCTCCAGCAAGTCTCTGGAAGACCAGAGGCTCATTGTGGTCTGGGGGCTCTCTGTGGGCCAGATTGGGAGCCCCCAAGGACCACAAGTGGCCCCCAGGCCAGGGTTTGGGCACCCCTGAGGTAGGGTAAGGAAGGAGATGGATCCATTGGCAATGTTACACGTCAGATCTCATCACCTCTTTTGAAATACTTCTCACCCCTTTTCCCTTTTCCCCCCTTGGACATATGCCACCCAAATAGGTGACGTATGCTCAAAAAGTCCCACAGAGAGTCTGGGGAATTACAGAGAAAGAATATTTTTACTTACCTCCCATTTGCCTTTGAGTCATCGCCCCCCCCCCCCCACCATAGCATACAGCATATGCCTTTTTGGTGGGCCTGTATTGGTGCTGGCGCAAGGGATAGGATTGGAGCCTTAGTCAGAACACTGGACCATCTAGGTCAGTATTGTCTATACCACTAGGAATGCCTTCCCTGGCGTGACCGGCACTTACCATTATGGTGCATCGCGGCTCTTCTTTGCCCCAGATTGGGATGATATGATGCTCTAGGAAGTAATGTCCATGGTGCACTGCCCCAGCAGGCATTGCGCCAGGATTTCTGCTTAGATGTGAACTGCCCAGAGCATCGCGTCATTCCAATCTAGGGCGAAGAAAAGCCACAACACACCGGAATGGTAAGCGCCGCTCATGGGGGGAGCAAGAATTCTGCCGAATCCCAGGCCGGAGTTTGGAAAGACCTGGTCTATACCGACTTCAGAGTCTCTCCCAGTGATCTTCAGACAGTGATCTTCCACAGCACTACCTGAAGATGCCAAGGGGGACTAAAGCTGGGACTATCTGTATGCAAAGCACGCACTCTGCCCCGACCTATGGCCCCATTCCCTTCTTTACACTTCTCCAACATTTGTAAAAGAAATTATCATCTCAGAGGTTTGCTGAGCAGCCATGTTTCACAGATCACAGGTGGAGCAGCAAGACCCTTTCTACTAGAAGTGATAAAATGTTAAAAAGTGTGGTACAAAGGGAAAACACTCTCCCAGGACCGGAAATGCTGAACTTTCTAGAAATTGCTAGCCATGTCACTTTAGATTTATACAAACAACATGACTGCTGTAGAATATAAGCAAAATTACCCTTGACATTTATCTGACGCAGTTGATGCTCACCAGTTTTCCTCAGTGATGAGAACTCAGTAGAACTGTAATTATTTTGTCCAAATTGAAATTCCAATGAAGTTCTATCATGGTTTCAAACCTGGTTAAAAACAAAACAAAACAGAAGAATTAACAGGGCACTCCTCAGTTGCTAAGACTGGTAAGCTTCAAATACTGTCAGATGTGATCAACATAACAAATGAGCGGGTTTCCTGGTAGAATCTTTATATTGTAAAGCTACAGCAGCATTTACACAACAAGTGCAGCCTTTTGTCTACATGATGTGGAAAGGTCTCCTCAGTTCCAAATACACCAAGCAGAACCACAGTCAGACAACTAGTGGGAGGGGTTACAGCGCCCACACAGAAACATCATAAGTAAACATGAAAAAAGCAAAACCCTAATCTGCTAAAACCCTAACATAATAAAAAAAAAAGCAAAACCCTAACATAATAGTATGTTAAACCCTAATTTAACATACTAAGCTGCTTAGTATGTTAAAAGCCTTTTAATCAAGAAAATCATTTACATAAAATTAAGAAAGAACCACCGCATTTTCTTTGAACTCACTGCCCAGAAGACAGGCATATATGGGCTGATTCCAATATAGTTTTTCCCAAACTGTGGGTTGCGACACCATGTGTGGTGGGCCTGACAATTTGCTCTCAGTAGTGCTGCAAGGTCTTATTGGGAGGGCCTGGAGGCCTCCTCCAGGTCGCACTAAGCCCATGAATATTGGCCTCCATGGGCCTCAAAATGGCCTGCAGAAGCAACTGGAAGCGCCTCCCAGTTTGCAGTCACAACTTACAGTTTGACTGGTCTGTGGAGGCCAACAGAGTGTGTTGCAGACCTGACATGACCCTGGAGAGGTTTCTGGGGCTTCCTAATAAGGCATTGCAGCACTACTGGGAAAATTACATCATGACCCAACTGAAGGACAAGGTAGGCCACGGCGCTGAAAAGTTTGGGAACTGCTTGTGTGAGGAGGAGCATGTGTGTGCACACATTTCCACACCTGGCCTGCTTTTCCACTGCATAATTACACTGGGAACAACACATTCCAACTACCCCTCAGCACATGCTGTGTGTGATGAGGAAACTTTTGAAGGTCCCACCCTACAATATAATTATGTTTCACTGGGACATCATACCAGATGGGGGCCCACCCCACGTTGTTTGGTGGGCCTATTGGGTGGCATTGTCCAAACTGGCTCATTTTAAGTTTTAAAAAGGTCAGTAATGTGGCCAAGAGACAGGACCAGTGATGAACATTCTATGTGTGACTCACCATTCCTGTGAAAGGAAGAAAAGTCTCATGTAAATTAGAACAGGGGAAAACAACAAGGACAAGGCATAAGCTCCACTGAAAATAAGTTTTTTATTCGCTAGAGCTCCTCATCCACCAACAATCCATATCCCTTATGAATGGGTAGCAATCCTCTTTAACCTCAATTTGTGGGTAGCATCTTAAAATCTCCTTCCTCCAAAAGAAGTGAACCTTTGGACACAGCCCCTTATGTGCATGCATCAGGGCTGGCCCCAGGTTAGAGAGGACATACTGTACCTGGGTGGACTTTCTTCTATCTGATGGTAAATGATGGTTTCTTTCATTCTCAGCCAACAGCAGCAACAGTGTACCAGCAATCAGCTGTCCTTCCCATGTTTTTCCTCACACAATGCCTCCTGACAGTCACAAAAACATGCATTTGCCATCATGGTAAGAGGAAAGGGGCCCACCTAGCTAGCAACCAAGTCCAGTTCTCACCAGATAGCCACAGCAGTTAGCAGCAGTGGGCTCCTGGTGACCCTGGGCCCTCAACAATTGCCCAAGGGTGATTCATGCAGATCCTGGTATACATATCAGCACCTCAGTTCATACTGTTATCAGTACAAATAGGATTTCAAGGTGTCCCTAGCAGTTTCAGTATTTTAATCTTCACCAGGTTTTTTTGATCCCATGTTCCACCCTCCTTTGAGCATCTTACGTTTATCCTTGTCTCCACACTCAACCCTCCCACCCCAGAAATATTAATTTCACTGAAAAATATTTTGCTTTTCAGATTAACATTGACAGTTCAACAAGAGAAGATATTATCACAAACATTCAAGAACCAACTCAGTCCTGTTTCAGTGAAGCCCAGAAAATTGTTTACATGCACATGGAAAGGGATTCATACCCCAGATTTCTTCAGTCAGAAATCTATCAAAGTGTCAGCCTTTCAAGTAGAAGGTGCGAATTACTGGTATCTATCAAAGAGAGAGAATGAAAACTTGATAAACAATGTTCATCGACTATTTTGAGCCTTTAAAACGAACAGAGAAAAATCACGATCCTGGAGAAATTGTGTCCAAAGCATACAATATGAAGATCTTTATATTAGCATGACAAATATCTTCATGTTTTAACTTAACATGAAAGTAAGCGCTCACAAAATTGATTAAATGCTCCATCAGATAAAATTAATTTTCTTGCAGATAGAAAACTAACATGCAAAGGAGAAGGTTAGTCTTTCTCTCTGGCTGACTCCTTGTTGTCTATGTAGAGGAAATGTCCTGAATGGAGGAGGATTCAGTTCAGTCAACCATGGGAGCCCCTGCATGCTATGCAAATGAGGCAGCCCAGAAAACTTGACCTTAAAAAGTTTTCAGCTGCCAATAACCAGGACTCACATAAACTTCATGGGCTAATAAAATATCAGCTATTGCAATCTACCTACATATCCACTCCACACCCTACCCCATATTAAATATGTATGCTCTCTTGATACCCCCCCCCCCCACACACACACACACACACTCTGTGGATCACAATGGGATAAGCATTTGCCCTATTGGTAGTGAAGCTATTTTTGCAGCACTTTCAATACTCAGAGAAGAAAATCCATACTATCAGTCCCCTGCCTAAAAACCCTTGACTTACAAATGAGAATAGAAGCAAACCTTAGATTGGGGAGTCTGTGGTCACAGGGAAGGGCACAGATTCTCTCAGCAGACACAAAACTGACACTGGTTTTCCTTATTGTTAATGCTGTATCCTCGTTTCATCTCACTCACTATTTTGTGATTTGGAATAACTTCCTGCTAGCTTTCGTGGTCATAAATAGAGATGTATGATCATCACCCTGTTCAGTCCAAAAGGCCTCAAGGACTTGTGTGCATTCTAGTGAATTGCATGTAAATCTTTGATGCTCTGACACCAGTCACTGTGATTGCTTGCAAAGCCTCCCAAGAGGCCATCATCACCTGCTTCTCTTGAAAAATCCTTAAAAAACCATTATCCTGGAGCTGGGAGAAGGAAGAGGTGGCAGCGACAGATGCTTCAGTCCCTGACAGAGTACAATCACTGTGGCAGGGAAGGCCCTGAGGTGGCTTCCTTTGCTGCAAAAAGATGCTTTGCCAGGGAGTGGAGGACACTTCCTACTGAGACTTGCCCCACCCCACCCCCAGTGTAAAATGGATTCAGATGGTTTCCTGAAGGGTTGGGAGAATTTTCCTATTTTCCTAGGGAGAATTTTGAGTGGCAGATCCCCTGACATTCTGGTCAATCTGCAGGACACAGATGACCCGGGCTGCGGACATTGTCACTCCTAAGGGCTCTCAAGGTGCTTAAGATGTTTAAAGCCTTGAGCAGTTTGGAAAGTAGATACATTAGTAATGTCTTTGCTTACAGATGCTTCCCTGAATGCTCCAGCTGTCAGCTCAGGCATTTCCCTTGCACTTGAAAGTATGAAGAGCAGGGGCTTTTCAGTGGTGGCACTCACCCTGGGGAATGCCATCCCTGTGGAAGTTCAGCTTGTCTCTTTTCTACACACCTTCAGGAGGTCTGTCAAAACCTGGATTTCTTGCTCAGCTTTTGAGATTGATGGCTGCAGTGTTGGTGAAGACATATCTGGGTTTTTGGTTGTGAATTTTGGCTCAATTATTTGATATTGCACTCTGTTTTATTTTTTGTAAGCTGCCTTGGGCAAGAAAGTCAGTGTACAAATATTTTAAAATATAAATAAATCCATAAATGTCTCTTTTCTCACACATAAGAAGGAATGTTTCTTCTAGGATGTTGCCTGCCACAACAAATACATACATCATCTATAATATGGTGGTCCAACATAAGGCCTGCAAGCCACGTGCATACCGTGAGGACCTTCTTTGGCAGCCCACAAAGCTCAGCCCACCGACATCCTCCCACTTCAGAACCTTTTCTGTCTCCCTGCAGCGCCGTTCCAGCTTCTCCTACCTCCATCTCCTCTGCTTGTGTTCTGAGCCTGGCGAATGACTTCGGCAGGTGCAGTAGTTGGTGGTGGTGATGTCATCACATCACGCCAATTACTTCCGTGTCAGCACAGCTGGGGGTCATGCAAAGATCATGTGGCCCTATGGCTTCCAAAAGTTGAACTGCCCTGATCCAAAACCAAAGTAATCAAGTAAAAATCATATCATCAGGCTGCAATCCTATATACATTCACCCAGAAGTAAATCTCATTGAACTAAATGGGGCTTCTGAATAGACATATATAGAATTGTGCTGTTAATTGACTTCTAGCACAATCCAATTCATATCTACTCAGCATTAGGTCTGATTAAGTTCAGTGGGACTTACTCCCACGTAAGTATGTATAGGATTGCAGCCTAAAGGCTCAATCCTATGGGCACCTTCCACGGACAGGACTAGTGTTCTGTCAGCATTAGGTCCTCTCCATTGGCACTGCAGATACAGCAAAAATGCATGCAACCAGGTCACCAGCTTTAATGGCTGGCAACTGTGCACATGCCCCTAGAGCACCCAGCCACCTCCGGAGGGGTACATTGGTGGCAGGGGTAGGGAGGGGTATAAAAGCGTGTTTCAGGGGAGGAACTGGGGCATGTCGAGGGAGGGGGAGGATCTGAAGGCAGTTGCACACACCAGATCCTGTCCCCCATTTTTCAGCCCACCCTGCTCCCTTGCTTTCCTAGGTCAGCTATATAGCTGGAAAAATTACCTTCGCTTGCTATATAGAATGGAAAAATATTTTCCCTTACCTCTTGCAGGCCTCCTGATTGCCCCTCCACCATAACATACAATGCACACCTCTGTGGCATGTCTGCATGCTACAGTTTGGCAGGGGATAGGATTGGGCTATAAGATTTATTTAACCAGGTGACAGCCTTGATAAAAGGCATGCAATCTACACAAGGAGGACTCTAATCCATTCTTCATTGGATACCAGATTTTGATATGCGCTCGTACAGTGCACACATCAAATCCATGATGTTCTCCCTATGCAGCTCACTGAGGTTCAGAATTGAACAATGGATTCCTTGGGTTCACACACTGATTAAATTTAGGGAGTTGTGGAATGAGTTGAGGGATTTACTTGATTTGATTCTTTCATTTGCAACATCTCTGTAAGAGAAATACATTAAGCAGACAGAGAAGTTCCAAGACCATCTCATCCCCTTTATTAAAAAAAAAAAATCAATTTAATATACAGATCTCATATGATCTCAGACCAAGAACGTATCAAACATTAAAATGGTAAATGATATTGGGAGAGTCTTTCAGGATACAAGTTCAGGAAAGTGTCAGGTCTCAGCAAAAACTACATTGCAGGCAATGGGGTTTCAGAAGCCAGGGTAAGCCAACTGTCAGGCCTTGTGGGTAGAGGCAGTTATTTGGCCCAAAATAGTCAATGGTCAGGTTCTAGGGAAGCCAATAGGCATTAGAGAGCTGACACAGAAGTCAAAAGTCAGGCAGGGGTGACTATTCGAGGCAGCATGAGAGAACAAGGTGGATATGAGGCAGGTGCATCATCAAAGATTCAGCACAGCAAGACATAAACAGGGGACAATCTGTCATCAAAGCCAGATAAGGTGAAGATCCAAGTCAGGAGGAGAGGACCAGATAGGTGAAGATTTATGCTCCATGGGGAGCTCCCAGTCTCTAATGAGTCTCTGGCCCTAAGGCTCCAATCCTATCCCTTGCACCAGCACCAATGCAGCCCCACCAAAAAGGCATATGCTGTATGCTATGGTGGGGGGACGACGACTCAAAGGCAAATGGGAGGTAACTAAAAATATTCTTTCTCTGTAATTCCCCAGGCTCCCTGTGGGTCTTTTTGAACATACGTCACCTATTTGGGTAGCATATATCCAAGGAGGGAAAAGGGAGTATTTCAAAAGAGGTGATGAGATCTGGTGTGTAACATTGCCAATGGATCCATCTCCTTCCTTATCCTACCTCAGGGGTGCCCAAACCTGGCCTGGGGACCACTTGCAACCTTGGGGGGCTCCCAATCTGGCCCACGGAGAGCCCCCAGTCCACAATGAGCCTCTGGCCTTCCAGAGACTTGCCGGAGCCTGTGCTGGCCCAATGCAACTGCTCTCAGTATGAGGGCGACTGTTTGCCCTCTCACGTGAGCTGTGGGACAAGGGCTCCCTCCACTGCTTGCTGTTTTACATCTGTGATGCAGGAGCAGCAGCAAAGGAAAGGCCAGCCTTGCTTTGTGCAAGGCCTTTTATAGGCCTTGAGCTATTGCAAGACCTACATTCATTTATATATGTTCCATCTCTAATATATTCATTTATGTAAATTTATGGCTGAACACAGTCACGTTCTGGCAACTCCTGCGACGCTGCTGGAACCAACCGTATTGGCCTCTGCCTTTCCATTGGACCATTTCAGCGACGTGGAGAGGGGGGATTTGCTGCATGGGTAACAGCCTATCCTCCATATCTACTTTACCCAGGCTTCGCGCACTGGAGAGGACACTGTTCCAGAACGACTATTCAGAGCGCGATACCATAGTCTTCCAAGACTGAAGGATGCCAACAACAACAAATTTATGTAAAATTATTAAAATTTAAAATGTAGATTAATTCTTTTTTTCCCTGGCCCCCAACACAGTGTCAGAGAGATGATGTGGCCCTCCTGCCAAAATGTTTGGATACCCCTGCTCTACAGTGAGGCATCTAAATTCAAGGAAAGTGCCAGGATGGCAATGTCCTTTACTGAACTATGTTGAGCGACATCACCCCGATGCTTAAGTGAATCAAATACTGCCTGGTCCCTGTTCCTCCCAGCCAACTCCTTACTAGAGTGGTTCTCAAACTGGTGGATCATGATCCAGCAGCCCGAGAAGCACTGTCTCTACCCCCTTAGGGGGTGGACTGGGGAAATAGTGACAATTACCCTGCACATGCCTGATCTCATCTGATCTCGGAAGCTAAGCAGGGTCAGGCCTGGTTAGTACTTGGATGGGAGACCGCCTGGGAATACCAGGTGCTGTAGGCTTATACCATAGTCTTTTGAGACTGAAGGTTGCCAACCATGCAAACATCAGCAACACGCCACCGGTGGGGATATAGGGGCTTTTAAAAAAAAACTTTGTCTGTGTCAGCCTCGCGGGGGTGCGGGGAGTCCCGCCAAGCCCTCTGCAAGACTCTCTGCAGCTCAGAACACTGAAAAAAATGTAACTGCAACCCACTTCCAGTTTTGTGATCACACTTTTTTCAGTGTTCTGAGGTGCAGGGAGTCTTGCAGAGGGCTTGGCGGGGTTCCCTGCACCCCCTGGAGGCTGGCATAGACTGAGGTACGTTTTTTTAAAACCCCTATGTCCCCAGTGGCAGTTCGATTCTGGCAACTGCATCACCGCCATTCCCCCTGACGCTGCAAAGTCTTATCACAGTTACCTTACCCCACAAAGATGTATCCCTATGAGTTTGAAAACAACTACCTTACTAGGATCAAAACAGCTCCTGGAAGTGTGGCTTCTCTCAACTTGTCAAGCCTTTGAGGTTGTTGAAGCTGCTAGCACCTACAGCAGATCACGTCCCATTTTCCTGGCATCAGCCAGCCTCAAGGGATTGGTTTGGATAAACCTCCCTTCACTCTTACGGTCAGTTCTATGAAATATTAACACAATGCAGATAAGGCAAACTGTCAGGAAAGAGCTTTTGAACATGTCAGGGCAGAATTAACAATTTGACAGCACAATCCAATGCATGCTTACCTAGAAGTAAACCCTACTATGTCCAGTGAGACTTATACCCAGGTAAGTATGCATAGGATTGCAGCCTTAAAAGAGGGAAAATATTTATTAAAGAACTATTTTTAAAAAACTCTCAGGCAAAGAAGAAAGTAAACATGTAAATAGCATTCTGTTTATCCACTTTTACCTACAAATGGACAAGTATCCCACAGGGCAAAATTCTTAGAGTTACAGGAAGCCTTGAACAGACTGCTCCACTGGTAACAGCCAAATAGCGAAACAAGGACTCATAGCATTTGAATCCAGCAGGTATTATAGAATCCAGCAGATATTATACTCCCTTACTGGAAAACATTCAAGTGTCAGGTGTTTTTAGCAACTTCATGGCTAAATTACTCATTAAAATAAAACAACACACTAGTCTAAAGAATGAAGATTCCTCAACTGGGAACAGGCATCCAAATAATAGGTGTGTGAACCTGAATAAGGCTGCAATTCCGTTCCCCACTTACCTGGGAGTAAGCCCCTTTGACTGTAATGGGACTTATTTCTGAGTAGATCTGGCTAGGCTTGGGCTGTATGTCTATGACTTGGAGCACATATAATGATCCACACATAGAATGGTAGCCAATGAATGCCCTCCACTGTCATTTGCAGCTGTGCAAACCTGATTTTTCAAAGCTCATCCCAGAAGAAAAGGTACCTTTGTAGGAAGTGTAGCAGGTAGTGGTGTGTGTATCCCTCCCAGCTCTTCAACAGATATATCTGTCTTCACTGTGGGGCTAACCATTAATTAGCCTTACAGTGAAGCCTTAACCATTAATTGCAGGAATTGGTATTAATATAGAGAACATTATACAATGATGTCACACAAAGGAAAACAAAGGAAGATCCCGATGGTCCAAGGCTTTTCATTGAGTTCTAGGGCAAGCTGCAGTTTTATTAATTTCAGCAACTATATGTTCTGAAACCAATTTCACTTTTGTGTTAATAAGGCAGGATAAAAGCAGTTCATTAAACCTTGGCCCAATGAATGAAAGAGGTTTGCTTAATGAGTCATGTCGGCAGTCACTTCATAGATCTGATTAGCCAGGCACAGCAAAGAAGAGCATGTGGCTTAATTTATTCTGTGAGAGGCCTGTTTGCACTTTGCCTGATGATAATGATAATGATGATCAATACAGTGGAAACCCTGGCATTTTTTTCCCCTCCCACCTGGAGTTACCCTGCCCACATTGCTAATAACTGACTTAGGAAAAGGACTTTCCTCTTTCCAATGAAATCTTCTTTTGTGGGATTCACCTCCTGTCTATGAAAAGCACATATTATGACTATGAGATTATGTAATTTTTGTGAGGTTGACTTCCTGTGTACATATATACTTCGCTGTTATGTAATTATGAAACTCCCTTTCATTGGTGGAATGAGCACAGGGAAGGATCGGGACTAAATGGACAACCGGAGTGATGGAATGCTTTGACAACTGGAATAAAGAATATCCAAAATCATCCCTGCTACTCTCAGTATACTGCTTATGCAGATCTGAATTTATGGAAGATTTCCAAGTCTTGATAAGGCTAGCTATTCAATTAGCCAACTATTGGATCTGTGAAAACAGTAGCACATAGCAGCCCATTTCTAGTCACTCCACTATTGGATACTGCACACTGTGAAACCAGAACCAAACCGAAAAAGTCCAGGGCGTAAAACTTAGGTTGCTGGGGGCGCATGGTCCCAGCACATTGTCTTTAGTTTCTAATCCATCTGGTCCTAGGATTGTTCGAGGCAAAACAGTAAATGCTGCAGGTGTCACAGTGTGCAATCTAAGCAGTTCCTCCCACTCATCATCAGAGCCATTCTGGGCAGTGACAGCAACACGCAGGTGCTTGCCAAACTAAACGGCATCTCCTGCACATTGCTGTTGCTGCCCAGAATGGTTCTTAGATATTTAGAGCCATTAGATATTTGATTTTCTCTGTAAACCGCTTTGTGAACTTTTAGTTGAAAAGCGGTATATAAATACTGTTGTTGTTGTTGTTGTTGTTGTTGTTCTGATGGTAAGTGAGAGAGGCCGTTGCTCACAGCTCACTGTGGCACCAGCAGCACTTTCTATTTTGCCCCACCTCCCAGCTACACTAATGGAGAAAAGTTTGGAAAGGTGACACAAAGGTACACGGATGTACAGTACTTACAAAAGCACTGGGAACACTGAGGTACTTATGACAGGACTCCAGCCCAACCATTCTGGTGGAAGCAAGGAGAGGATCCACAGCTCTGTGGCAGAGACCAAGTGTTCAGCTTCAGATTCTGATGCTTCCAGTGGAAGGAACTCAAGTGGCAGAGAGACCTCTGCCACCCTAGAGATTCACTGCCACTCAGAATAGGCAGAAGAGCTGAATTCAGATTTGGATGTTCTATTTCAAATTTCCGCAAGAGCTTTCAGCCTAGTTAAAATCCCATGGCTGTTTTGATTTTGACAGTGGTCAGCTAAGATATCTTAAAAGCTGTCAGTTGCCAATCTTATCAAATGCTAAGTAGTATTACATGACATCTTTCAAATGCTAAAATAGCACTGCATGCCAGCTATCAAATACAATCAAATACTAACTCCCTAGCAGTGAATGTAGCACAATGCAGCCAGTTTATACGTTCCCATGCATGATGATGTGCAAGAACAAGTCTTTGGCTTGCAAATGCCCTGCACACTTCATCTGGAACACGTTGGCCCTCTCCTAATGCAATTGCTGAACATGGGGAGAATGGAAATTTGCCCACTAGTCATATCCCTGACACCAACTCATCCACTGGCTATCCACTTGGCCACACATTTGGTGATAGTGAGAAAAAGGCCCTACACATTTACTATACCCAAGTGGGACTTCCAATCCTCCAGGATCCCTGCTCATACAAGGTAAATACAGAAAGCCCCTTTCTCACGAAAGTTAAATACATGGCCACTGAGCACTATGATCCATGAGTATGCAGGTGTCAGGAGCAGGGCCAGTGGGTTTGGTCATACTGCCTTTCCCTTGCTCAGTAAATACTGGGAGACTACAAGAAAAGAGGCTCACCCTGTGTAATCTGGCACATATATGGATACACCCACAACCACACACACATATACACACACAACCCTTTCTGCACAGCAGATGGATTGTATGGGTAGGGCATTGGGGCAGACAAACCACAGGATGCATTCTGAACATGAAAGGGAACAGAGCTCTCTTACCCCACCAAACAGAGCCCTTTCAATACCTGTCACCTAGGTGAACTGGCCCAGAGGAACCTGGTAACAGCCTGCTTTTTATTATCATTAATATTCATCTACTGCTTTTCAACAAAAGTTAACAAAGTGGTTTACAGACAAAATCCAATAATGAAATGGCTCCGCGTCCCAAGAGGACTCACAACCTAAACCTTGCAAACTGTATTGTACCAAATAAATTGTTTGCCCTGGCAAACAAATCACGGCTCTTATATACTTTTCTCTGTCCTGTGAACACTTCAGTGTTGATTACATCAGTTTATAACTTTGCTTAGGCTGGGGGTGCAGGTGTAGGGGAAGGAGTTAAAATATCACTAAACTTTACAGGAAACAGCTGGTGTTAGGCTCAGGCCTGAATCATCGTTGTGTTCTTCCTTACGCTTGTCATACTTTAAACAGACGAATCCTAAGCATGTTTACTTAGAAGTAAGTCCTGCAGAGTTTCGTGGAATTTACTTCCTAGCAAGTACGCTTAGAAATACAGGCGATGGCACCTATTTAGCAATCCATTAACCAGAACCTGGCTTCTCAAATGTATCTGCATTAAGATACAGCTAATATTACAAATGCCTGGAAATGGAGAAAGAGCTACGAACATTGTTTATTCTATATTATACAGATCTGACATTTACAACTGAAATACGAAAGTTTGCCTCGTACACTGGATTTCCTTGGTTTATTAGCCAATGAACACCATTACCTTATATTGGGTCACACAGTACCCAATAACAGAAGTGAATAGCAGCTGCAACAACAAAGTCTGTGAGCCACTTATATTTAAGCACTGCCAGGAAAAGCTTTTGGACACCATTCAATTATACTTTCCAGTTGCGTCCTGCATCCCAACACTAGAGCTCCTATTTGCTGTGATTAGTTTAAGAGGGCCAGAAAAGCGTGAGGTCTCAGCACCTTTCCTCCTTCTCATGCCAGTCACTTAGTGAACACAACAATGTAAGACCATAAATGGAGAACTACAGCAGTGTGCTCAACCCCGTGTGTTCCAAATTTTGCAGAGCTGTAGCAGACGCAATTTCCTCCTCAATTAAAACAGCGGCACACCACTCTATGGTATTTGATTATGACATATATAGTCAGCCTTTTTTTTCCTGGGTGGCTCTCAAGGTGGCAAGCACAGGGGTCCCAGGAAGTCTACCATCCAGACACTGTCCATTTTGCTTCTCTCGGCTCATATCCTGGCAACACTTCATTCCTACATCTGAAAACAAAAGTGACTTCAGCATGTAAAAAAGTAGGAATGGCCTTCCTTCCAGGAAACTCTCTTCTTGTATTTCGGCAAGAGCTGCCATACTGAGTATGCCTCCTCCAGACTGGAAGAAGCCTCTCCCAGAGCAGTGGCTCGTGCACAGATGTGATGGGTAACATCTGAAAACAGGCAATCCTGCTGCCTCTCTGTACCAGGAGT
The DNA here is from genome assembly GCF_035046505.1 of Tiliqua scincoides. Taxonomy (NCBI): domain Eukaryota; kingdom Metazoa; phylum Chordata; class Lepidosauria; order Squamata; family Scincidae; genus Tiliqua; species Tiliqua scincoides. Next base: position 121,947,625 of record NC_089824.1, read on the forward strand.
GACTGAACAACCCCAGGGCAGGCCCAGACACAAGACTGGTTGAACCCTTTGCCTCTGGTGGTGGGATAGGAAAAGGGGCAAGCTGGAGGGACATGACCTGTATCCTTTGTTCACCCATCACCTCCCCCAGCCCACGCCTGACCAGCAGTTCTATCCTCTTAAGAAGAGGATGGGACCTGTTTACCTCTGCTAACCTTCTGCTTCACCGCCACTTCTTTTAACATTGTGGCCAGTAGACAGAATTCTGGAAGCTAAGAGGTTCAAGGATGGGGATGCTGGGAAGGCAGCAGGCTGAGGGGGAGGCAGGGGGGAGGCAGGAGCACCCACTTTCAATTGGGAAAGATAAAGGACAGTGGGAGAGAGACTCATACTGTTTCTTACCACTTTCAATTTGAAAGTGGTAAGAAACAGTATGAGTCTGTCTCCCACTGTCCTTTATCTTTCCCAATCTTAGTGCAAATGAGAGAAGCTCTGCTTTCTCTCCTTACCATCTGGCAGATGCAGAAGACTTGAGGGAGAGGTACAACCTTCTGCCACTCTTGCTGCAGTTTGGAGAATAAAAGAAACAGCAAGAGTCTCTCCTGTTATTTCTTACTTTCTGGAAAAAATAATCAAAACAGTGGGAGAAATTTCTGCTTTTTTTTTCACCGCCGCCAAATCACAGCACAAGTGACAGAAAATCTCACCCCTCCATGAAGACTCTGGGCATGCCAGATGTCTAAGACACACAACCAGACTTAGGGGGCAGGGAATGGGTTGGTGAGAAGCACAAATAGAGGCTACCCTAGTAAGCCATGCCAATATTTGTGAACAGATTTCTCTATAGAATGTAGTATAACCTGGTTCATGGTGCGCCTTCTTGTTGACTAAATATGTGAGTCATCCCCGATGATATACAACAATGTTCTTATTCTTTGGTAGTTTGTGGTTCCACCAGGTCACTAGGACTTATTTCACACCTCATCTGTAAATTTGTAAATAAAGGAGTGATTACATAAGGCATCACCAATTTTCTATACTCACAATGGATACTGACCCTGAAAGTTTTCTACCATTCAGAGAGAGTTAAACAACATTTGAATGAAAGCACAGGTAGCAGTTCAGTTTAGCATTTCCAAATTTGGAAATTACAATTGGATAGATGCTTTCAGAATGGATGGGTTTGGACATGAATCAACTAGCTCTACATCTGAAGTGCACACAAGAATTTTGTCAACCCACATGCTAATGAAACAAACCCAAGCATCCTTATATTTGATCTCATTTATTTTTTACATTTTTATACCACCATTCCTCCAAGGAGCTCAGAGTGGTGTACATGATTCCATTCCTCCTTTTGTCCTCACAACAACCCTGTGAGGAAGGTTAGGCTGATAGTGACAGGCCCAAGGAAACTTCATCGCTGAGTGGGGATTTGAACCTGGATCTTCTAGGTCCAAGTCCACCACTACACCATTTTGGTTCTGATATTTAAAAAAATAATTATATTCTGCCTCCTACCCACCCCCCCACACACACTGGGACAATCAAGTTGGGTTAAGGAACATAAGTTGATTTTGTAGGGGTGCCTGACTGGATGAGGGGAAACCACCTAGACACTCCATCTCACCCCTTCATTTCAGCAGATAGGCTTAGCTTCACAATTGGTAGAAACATGCCAAGGGTTGGCTAGGACCTACTATCTCTAGGGTAACCAGACAGCTCAATCCCTATTCTGCACATGTGGCTTTTTGAGAATGGTGTTCAAAGCAAGAACCTTAGAAAAGCATCCCAAAGTAATGATTCCTGCATCTAGAATGCCAAGCAGTATCTCTGGAAGGCTACAAAATCCCAAAGGGACTCCAGAAAGCAAAAAATGTCCAAAATAAGGGGGAAAATAGGGGGGAGCAACTGGGCATTCATTACATGCATACTAAATCCTCTCCAGTTACATAAACTTTGCCAGTGAAAGACACGCACAGGTGGATGTTGGAATTTGAACAACAACATGACCTAGGCCACCACCTACCAACCCAATAATGTAGTTAAGTTAGGGCACAATCCTAACCCCTTATGTCAGTGCTTTCCATCACCGGCTTAGCGGTGCCAATGGGACATGTGCTGCATCCTGCAGTTGGGTGTCACTCACAGAGGCCTCCTCAAAGGAAGGGAATGTTTGTTCCCTTACCTCGGAGCTGCATTGTCCATATGTCAGTGCTGGGGAGCACTGACATAAGGGGTTAGGATTGCACCCTCAGAGTGATTGTGTTGAAGCTGATTTAGGGCACAAGCCTAACCAGGTCTACTCAGAAGTAAGTCCTAATTTGTTCAATGGGGCTTACTCTCAGGAAAGTGTGCAGCCTTAGTTCCATTGGCTCCCCATGTATTTACAAAGTCAGATAATTACCATTTAAAACACAGTGAAGGTGCTTTCTGTGCCCAAGGAATAATAGCAGCTTAACTTCAATTGCTCTGGCTTCATTTCACTTGTGGATTAGGTGGCAATAATCTAAAGTTACACTGTGCCATTCACAGTGTGCTTTTGGTTGGCTCAGTCTGTGAGTCATCCGGTATCACATAGGTTTATGTAACCAAACTAAGCAAAGTGTCAATATTTGCAACACGTTATTTTGTTCCAGAACACCCGGGACAATTTGACAGATACCGTTGACTGATTTCTAATTAAAGGATCTTGCAGTCTATCTAGAACTTGTAAAGAGAAGAAAATATCAAGGCTAGCTCATGTGAATTTTTTGTCTTTCACAAAGCAAGCTGGGTGTGTGTGAGAGAGAGAAAGGGGGGGGAGTGAGGCCTGTGCTGGGAGCCACAAAGTACTTAGTTTAAAGTCTAACTCTTTCATGAATTTAGTGGGTGGTCAAGGAACTCAACTAGATATTATCTCAACACATGTGCTCCCGTCGCTACACCCCAAAGAAAATGGGAATGCAAAGGCTGATCTACAGCAGATCAGCAGGATGAAGGGATGCTTAACCCTTCCATCACCCACTGATTCTCTTATGTAAATGCCCTCTCGAACATTCTGCTCTTCAGTGCTCCATCAGCTAGGTAAGAACCCAATTACAAAACAGTCTGGGGGGGATCTGCAGGCGAGAATTCAGCACCCTTCCCACCTGTTCATTTTCCCCCTCCAAGTTACTAACCCTGCATTAGGTAAAACATGGGTTTGGGAACCCCATTATAACAGCTAGTACTGCTCCCAGGCAAACCACAGTTCTCTCAACCTCTCCTTCCTAGCATTTGACATATGGGAATAAGAGTGCCATTCTATTTTACGGAACTCTTACGGATGATCAAGATAATATACGTGAAGCATTTTGAGCCATTCAAAGTGCCATATAAATTTTCAGGCCAAGACCAAGGGAAAATAGCACCTGAAGCTGTCCTCCCGATGCTACCTTCATTGCTGCTGCCCCCAGATGCACGCGCGCACACACACACACACACACACATACACACATTTCAGCTTAGAAGCAGAAAAGAAGAGGCAAGAAGATACTAAGGGCAGCAGCCCCTGTCAGCCTCTCTGCCCCCTTCTCTTCAGTCAGCAAGAATAAGGCTCTTTTATTTCTTTCATGTTGGCAACCTTCAGTCTCGAAAGACTCTGGTATCGCGCTCTGAATGGTGGTTCTGGAACAGCGTCTAGTGTGGCTGAAAAGGCCGATTCGGGAGTGACAATCCCTTCCACACCGGGAGCAAGTGCAGTCTGTCCCTGGTCTGTCTCCCTGGCTATGGGCCTTCCTTCTTTGCCTCTTAGCCTCAGTCTGTTGGCCAAGTGTCTCTTCAAACTGGGAAAGGCCATGCTGCACAGCCTGCCTCCAAGCAGGCCGCTCAGAGGCCAGGGTTTCCCACCTGTTGAGGTCCACTCCCAAGGCCTTCAGATCCCTCTTGCAGATGTCCTTGTATCGCAGCTGTGGTCTACCTGTAGGGCGCTTTCCTTGCACGAGTTCTCCATAGAGGAGATCCTTTGGGATCCGGCCATCATCCATTCTCACGACATGACCGAGCCAATGCAGGCGTCTCTGCTTCAGCAGTGCATACATGCTAGGGATTCCAGCTCGTTCCAGGACTGTGTTGTTTGGAACTTTGTCCTGCCAGGTGATGCCGAGGATGTAACGGAGGCAGCGCATGTGGAAAGTGCTTAGGGCCCAATCCTCTCCAATTTGCCAGTGTCCTTGCAGCTGTGCCAATGGGGCATGCACTGCATCCTGTGGTGGGGAGGCAGTCGCAGAGTCCTCCTCAAGGAATGAGAACATGCGTTCCCTTATGTAGGGGCTGCACTGCAGCTGCATCAGTGCTGGAAAGTTGGACAGGATTGGGTCCTTAGCCTGTCGACCCACCTCCTCGTCCTCAGGGAGAAGATGGTGGCAGCAAACGTCTTTGCGATCAGGAATCAGAATTGCCAATGCCACACTTCCTACCTACCTCCCCCTCTCCCAACTTTCCGATTTCCTTCTTGTCGCTCTGCTCCAGAATAATGAAGCAAAAGAGGGTGAGACAAGGAAGCCAGGAGAAGTGGAAGTGGGGCAGTGTTTCTCCCAGCATCCTTGTTCCACCCCACTCTGCGGCACTGTTTCAAAACTTATAGTGGCAGAATGAGGAGGAAGAGGTTAGGGGGCCAATGAGGGTTAGGTGAGGTGGCTGCAGAGGTAATTGAAGAGCCCTGAGCCTCATGGCTGGGCCAGTCTATAAATGCCAAACGTGACTGTGAAAATGATCCCTTGAAGATTTTTTTTTTAATAGCAATTATGTCAACCGAGCACACTAGGTTATTGGGCTGTGGGGGGTGTAGGTCCTGCTTGATTAGCTATCTGATCAAACAATGAAGATGAAATAAAACAAGGAAATTAATTGCCCTGGCTAATGCAAAGACCAAAACAGTTGAATATGACCTGCTAAATATTTACTTGCTGGCCGGCCTGCCTGCCTGCCTGCCTGCATGACTGATTGGAATCTAGAGGCACATCAGACCATTATCATCAAATGGTTGATTACTTGAGTTCGCAATTTTTTCCCTAAGGTAGGGTAAATGTGCCCATTAATGAAGCTGTTGATTCCGGTTTGTACTGGTTTCTGTAAGCCAGTCTGGCAGTTAATCACATTTCCATATAGCTCTTAAGGTCAGGCGACTTGCTGTCACGAGGGTCAAGCTTCTCAGATCAATGGCAATTGTCACAGTGGAATGCAATCGGAGGCATCAGTAATGTACATCTGTCCTGCTGTGCCACAACAGACTCCACAGCAACAGCAGGAGATAAATAATTTTTTTTACTTACCCCCCTGATAGGTTGCACCCATGTGACTCTTCAGACCTACTCCTGGGGGGGCACGGACCTTCAGACCTACACCAGCCATTTTGCTGGTGTAGGTCCAAGGACAGAAAAGGAGAAAGAGGGAACATAATCCTGGTGCAAGTTGCTGCTGCTGCTGGGACCCATCCCTTTCCTACCCCTCCCCAGGGGCAGATTCAAGTGGGGCCATGATTGCATGCCCCCCCCAAACTGTCATGCCACCAGGGAAGGGCTCCCGCCAGGATGGAGAGCAAGAATGGATCTAGAATGGGAGTCCAGGTCTACCTGGCAGGTAGCTCTGGGCTCCAAGTCTGGGTGGGAGAGCAGGTCTACCCACCCAGCAAACCTCAGCCATGGAGGCCATAAGTTCAACCGGGAGCCCAGGTCTACCTGTCTGGTTGACCTGGGCTCTGGAGTTAAGATAATGCTCATGGTCTACCAAACACAAAAACTGGATCCACCCCTGCCCCTCCTCTCCCTCCCCCCAAACTCCTTCTACTCTCCCCCTACCCACCCATGACACGCCTCTGCCATCAACTGACCTGCATGGGCAGAGGCTTCGGGAGCCACAGCTGCATTTTCCTTGCCCATTTGCAGCATTTGCGGCAACAGTCTGGAAGCCACAATGGTGACTTGGTTTTCACACTGCCATAAAGGGCCTTCACTGCTAGAACTCTAGTTCCAGCAGCACAAAACCCTAATAGGTTTGGGACCCGAGATTTGTCTCTCTCTCCCAGAACAAAAAGAGAAGTTTTGTGTTTTCCTAAATGTTAGGCAATTGTGCCAATTCAGCCAGCATATCCCCAGCAGAAAAAGGCAACTACAAAGCTGCACAGTTATTAGCAAACTCAAATCAAAGGGGGCAAGGTTATACAAGCAGGTAAGATGGGAGCAGGGCTGTAGCTAAATGCTTGAGGACATTAGTTATTGTGCAAGTTTTGTATCCCATTAGCACCCTTTCTCTAAATTGCTCAGAGTGGTAGACATTTTATGTATACAACTATCTTATAAGGCATGTCAAGTTGACAGCAGGTGACTAACCCAGGGTGACCACAAACTTCATAGTAGAGAGGAGGATGGACTCTCTTGCGGCTAAATCTAATACACAAGACACCACACTGACTCAGATGCATGATGGTAGGGAAAGTTGTAATGGGTGCACTTTCAGTGGGCACTCAACCAAGGTAAAAAAAATAGCCCTTCTAGGGTTGCACTCCTACACATACTTGCGTAGGAGTAAGTCCAATTGAACTCAACAGATTTACTTGTGAGTAGACAGGCATAGGGCGTAATCCTAACTCCTCATGTCAGTGCTTTCCAGCACTGACATAAGGGCAATGCAGCTCTGAGGTAAGCGAACAAACACTCCCTTACTTTGAGGAGGCCTCCGTGAGTGACACCCAACTGCAGGATGCAGCATACATCCCATTGGCACCGCTATGCCAGTGCTGGAAAGCGCTGACATAAGGGGTTAGGATTGCGCCCATAGACTTGTGCTGCAGGTGACCTACATAAGCCTGGTGGACCAGACCACGGATAGGTCCTTCTCAGTTGCGTGCCTGCCATAGGCTGACCTGGGGCAAGTGCCCCGAGCACCAGCCTCTAGGGCCCCATGGAAGCCTCTCTAAGGCTCCCGATGGGGGCAGAAGCACAGTTTATAGTGCCGGGGTACCTCACAGAGGTTTCCCTGGCGTGGGAGGAGGTTGCACAAGGCTCAATGAGCCTCTGGTAAGTAAGGGGGGTGAATTTCTGCCCGAAGGAGGTGGCAACAGCCCACGGGGGGCGCTGTTGCGGAGCTTTGCCCCGCGGGGCACAGGGCTGCGGAGGTCTGCAGCTGGTCCTTCTGCCAATTAGATATTCTGCTTCTCCTGAATAAGCAACAGAATGAATCTCTGGTTCCCTCCTAGTAATAAGCAGGGAGTCAGATAATAAAAAATTGGGCTTAGTTCAGCACTGGCGATCCAGACTATCTTACCACCCAAGGGCCAGGATCTCTAGTGCCACCCCCTCCCTTTTTTTAGCAACAGAAGCCACCAGCAACACCAGCTTCTTTTGCTTTCAAAATAAGCAAAAAAAAAGGTGACATGGGAGCAATAGATGGCAGTGGTACCCCCGCAGGCATGCCACCTGGGAGCACTTGTCCCCCTTGAGCCCCCCTAGGTATGCCAGTGCAATTTAGTTTCAACTGTATTCTTTTAACTCTCCAGATCAGTTCTAGTTCAGGTCTTAATTTAAAAAAAAATTGTGTTGGTAACTGGCTCAGACACTTTGAACCACCTTTGCTGTATTCCATGCAGAATAATATCAAACCCACAACTGATTTGAATCTATAAGAAAATAACTAAAATTAACACGGCCATTATTATGCCACCTTCACCTACACTGAGGGCCAGGCACCAGCACATGGTATCATGTGCCGCCGCCTAGGGAGGTACGTGGGGCGGCTGCAAGAAATAGGGCCTTCTCAGTAGTGGCACCAACGCTATGGAACTCCCTTCCCCTTGACTTAAGAATGGCTCCCTCTCTTGAGACCTTTCGGCAAGGCCTGAAGACCCTTCTGTTTAAACAGGCCTTCTGAGTTCTTGGCCTTTTAACATCTTTTTAACATCTTTTAATATTTTTTTACAGGCCTGATTCTTTTATGACTTGCTGCTGCTCTATGCTCTTTTTACCTATTTTTACTCTGACTGCTGTTTTTAGTATGTGTTAATATGTTTTTATTTGTTTTTAAATTGTTTTTAATATGTTGTAAGCTGCCTTGAGTCCCTTCGGGGAGAAAGGCGGGGTAGAAATAAAGTTATTATTATTATTATTATTATTATTTATCATCAAGCAAATCTGGGATGCCACCAGCGAGGCCCTCCACTGCTGGTGCTTGCACTGTCCCTTTCAAATCCTAAAGGTCAGGACATTTAAGACTGGGAAATTAAAAGGGCATCTCCAGCTGTGCCAGTGCCAAGACAAGCACAAGTGCCAACGTTAACACTGCCACAGCCATGCAACAGCAACTGCCACTAGATACAGTCAGCTTGCCTGAGCCCACCCACATGGTCCCATGGCCAGGAATACATTCTGACCAAGGCCCTGCTGTCAGCCCTGCCACACCTATGGTATGGCACTGAACCATCATGATAGTTCTGCAGACCAGAGCAACAGTTAAGGAGGAACAGGGATCCTTCTCTCACTGGTGCTCCTGCGGGGGGGGGGGGGGGCAAAACGCAAAATTTCTTCAGGTGCCTGGCCACCAGGGTAAAGTGACCCCTTCCTCTCACCTTCAGAGTTAGTTGTGACTGCAGAAGCAAAAGCTTCTGCATCATAAGGCAATAATCTAGCAAGGAGTATGCAATGATTCTATTCTGAAAGAGAAGTCTCCTTAACAAGTGGCCAGAGGGGGAAAGCTGGAGGTCCCACCACCCAAGGAAGCCTCAGGGAAAGGAACTAAATAATTATTTTATTAATCAGATTAGAACTGCTCAACACCCACACCATGCCCCCACACTCTCAAGCTGACTCTCAAGCTTTCCTGCACATTTTTCTCTTTTCAAATGAATTATGATGACTTCTCACTTCTGTTTAATATAATAATTATCATCATGCCTTTTGTTCTCAAGAAGCATATGGTGCTAGGACAAATCGTGAGTTTACCATACAGGGTAGCATGTTTCATCACAGGGTTCTTCCTCAACACATGGGAGCATGTTTCATCCTCTACAGACCTAAAAACGACTCGTGAAACTCACCCACGCACCAATACCACATCTCCCGCTTATCATGAATAGGCAAGTAAATGAGTCACTGGTGTTCCCTTCTGTGAGAACTGTAAAAAGTCATTGCTTTTTTTGTTCAGGGAGGAACAAAAAATTTCTGCCTTGCAACACGCACAGATTTAGCATTTCTTTAGGAGAGTTAAAAAAAATTCACTGTTATTTAAACGATCAGAATAGTAGCTTCCCTTAAATGCCACAAATAACAAGTGTGAGCTACCATTTTCCCCAAAGGTTCTCCCTTCTGCTTCCAAATAAGGCAAGATCTCTACTGCTATCCAATGTATTTATACATTTCACATAATACATCTTCTGTGTTACATGAAGTGTTGTCCTGTTTGCAGTATGCCCAGGTTTCATTGCCTACATAATGTCAAACAACCAGAGTCGCAAGTTGTTGCGAGTCATTGACCCCTGACTCAACTCGACTCACAACTCATAATGGGCAGCTGTTGTGACTCAGCCTGAGCTACTTATACAGTCATTTTGACTTGAGTCCAAGTCATTACAAGCAACAAGCTGTGGCGCAAGTCAGGTGCGACTCCACAGAACAGATACACAATGATAGAGAACATGTGTTCAAACATAGTTGGACATTTACATGCAAAAACCTAAGAGGAACGTAATCTGTTTCTTACAGCTTGAAAATATTCATTCCCCTTTCCTTAAGAGAAATGCTGTGAACAAACTTTTCATTATAAACATTGGAAAAGTCTCCAGAGACCACATAAAACTGTTTCAGGGTCATGTCTAGTTTATGGCTAACAGTTGGCCAACCCCCTATCCTAAAACTACAAGAAGAAGAAAAAACACCTCATACTGTAAGATTTTCCCAATTTCAACTAAACTGAATGCATCTTGTGTGAATTTGGGAAAAAGTTGTCAACTGTCGCCTAAGAGTTCAGCTTCACAAGCCCTACAAAATTTTATTGCTTAAAAAGAATTGCCAACCCATCCAGCACATTCTGTCCTGGTAACATTCCATACTTACTCTGCTCTCCCTGGTGGAACTGAAGAGTGGAAAGGATTGCAACTGTATCTCATTGAAATGAACAATGGAAAGCAAAAATCCAAAAAATAGATTTTGGACCGTAGGAGTTGACTGTTCCATTCTGGGGCCCTGTGGTCTGAAATCAGACACCCAGGTTTACTGCAAACATATTAGCGTATTTCATTTATGGAGGTAAGATCCGCAAAGGCACACAGCACCACTTTTTCCCCAATTCTGACAACAGAATCTAAGAATCTGCTTTAGTTGCCCTCGTGGATGGGCTGGCCCAGCTTTCTCTACAAAAGAGTAAATTGTTTGGGAGAGTTTCATCACTGAGTTCATGTTTTCCATTTGCTGCTCTTTGTCTTTATGGTTTATTGTTTGCAATTATTATATCTGAGTATTTTTTTTAAAAATTGCTTTAATTCTTATATTACTGGCATACAGTATTTGTTTTATAATTTAAATGTTAACAGCTTTTTAAAAAATGTTGCCAAGTGCCTTGGGGGGTAAATCCAGGATCAAAATCCTGCAATATATAACTGAAACTTCAGCTCTTGTTCTTGTTAATTTGAGCCTTTCACTAAGAGGAATTGAGGGCAATTACATTCCAATTAAAGTGAACCTGGAAAAATGAATTGCTTCCATCCAAGGTACCAGAGGTCTGAGAATAACCTCCTCAGGGTGAAAATTTTCATTTAACAACACAATGCATCTTTTAAGACAAATGCAAACCACAGCGTACTTCCAAGAGGTTTCAGAGAAGTGGAAGGACATGGTTTCCAATCATCCACAACTGACCTAGAGCAGGAGTGTCAAACTCATTTCATGTTGTTGGCATCCTTTAGTCTCGAAAGACTATGGTGTCACGCTCTGAATGGTGGTTCTGGAACAGAGTGTCCTCTCCAGAGCGTGAAGCCTGGGTAAAGTAGGTATAGAGGATAGGCTGTTACCCATGCAGCAAATCCCCCCTCTCCTCGTCGCTGAAATGGTCCAATGGAAAGGCAGAGGCCAATACGGTTGGTTCCAGCGGCGTCGCAGGAGTTGCCAGAACGTGACTGTGTTCAGCCATGAACTGCCTCAGGGACTCCGGATTTTGCCTCGAGGTTGACTCCTGAAGCCTTTTCCATAACTGGATGTAGCCACAAGGCAGTGGAGGTTTGGGATCCGAGTTTTCCTTCTCTCAGATGTGCTGCCTTCCCAGGCTGACGAGTCCCATCTACCCGGTGGCTGTTTAGTCGCCTCTTACGACAAGTACAGCCAAACTGAGGGCCTATTCTTATCCCCAGCCCCCAGAGGTTTCATATAGTGGGTCAAACTCATTTCATATAGTGGGCCAAACAACATTCATAGTGCCTGCTGAGGGCCAGAAGTGGCATCCTTAAGCTGGAAGTGATGTCGTTAAGCAGGTGATGGCCAGAAATAAGCACTTTGTTCTCATGCTGCAAATGACTGAAGGGAAAATGTGCAAATCTTGGTCATATTTTCAAGTTAGGAAAGAGCCCACTCATGATGGGAGAACCCAATTATCCCATGGGCCACCCTTTCAGCAGCACCACTTCAGCCACAGCATCATTCCACAGCTCAGTCTGAGAGGTGGTCTGTGAAGTAACGCTTCATCAGAAGCAGCACTGCTAAAAGGTGGCCCACATGATAACTGGGCTCTCCAGCATCTTGGCTGCACCACCCTTTCTCACTCTTCTTGGTCTGCCCCATTCCTTGCCTTTGGAGGCCTCCTTCGGTCTCTCCCTGCCAAAGCCTTGGCAGAAGTGGTGCTGCTGAAAGAGTGGCTCTGGGAGAGTCCAATTATAAAGGGGGGCTGAATAAAGAACTTCCAGGGAGCACATCTGGCCTGCGGGCTTAATGTTTAACACCCCTGGCCTAAAGTCTCCAGGAATACTTTAGGCCTGCAGGTAAGCCAGGCTTCCAGACCTTTCCAAAATAACATGCAAGGTTGTCCCAAGGCCCTCAGCAATCTGGCACTGGCATTGTTTATTGTATAAACAATAATGGTTTGCATAATCATCACCTTTTACTTTAGAGTTGAGTTCTTATTAAACAACTTTTAACTCCTTTTTAATTCTGACTTGGTTGAAGTCCATTGAATGTCATATTGGTGTTTCTTCACAAGTGTAAAGGGTTAAAAATAAGTGCTAACAGTTCCGAGTTTGGAACTGCTGTGACTTTGGCTTTGGTTCTGCTTTGTCATATTTGATGTTTGAATCAGGCAGCTGTTTTAGATGAATGCTGTTAATGTTTGGGTGTTGCAGCAAGTATTTTTAATAGGGCAATGGCGCAAAAATGTTAAACAAAAAATGGGATATAAATATAGACTTACCTAACCTCACACTCACGTCATGCAATATGCAAAGCTTAAGATAAGAACAAGATGCCTCGGATATAATGGGATTTGCAGCAATTCTGAGAATTTTTCCTAGAGAATGATCCTTAAGGATTAATTGCAAGAAGAGTTATTTTCACTAACTGGAAATCAGGCCCAAATATAAAACAGAGCAATGAATCAATGCTGTCTCCACATGAATGTGTCAAGAAAAGGTAAAATACATACAATAGTGGCAGTGTGCTGCACACCTCTGTTTTTCAAAAAGTCTTCCCACCTGCCACCTACCATGTCACAATATGGAATAAGTGAAAAACATTCCCTGGCATAGGTCAAGTGGGCAGGGAGACAAAATTCTTACTTGGCCCCAAAGCAACCAGCTAATCTCATAGTGAAAATCAGGAGGGTGGGTGCATACTGACTCGTCCCTTAACTGAGGGGGAGGTCTAAGCAGCACTCCATGCCCCTCAGCTCAGACCTAGTGGTGTCGCTAGGGGTGTGTGAGTGGTGCGGGCTGCACCGGGTGATGTGCGAAGGGGGGGTGGTGTGCACAGGGGGGACATGCTAAAATCGCGGTAATTAGGAATAATACCATCATGTTATATACCGTTGAATGCAGAATTTCCAGCAGAATGTAATGAAAAAACCAGAGTGAAATATCTCCATTCTATCAAAAGTTATTGGCAAAAAACATGGAAACAAAAAATGCATGGAGCCCTATGGAAAGTGAAACTGAGCTGTGTCGCGCATTTACATGTGAGTAGGCAACCTTGCCTTAGTCTGTCGGAAGGGGCAGGCTGAGAGAAATCCAATGACACCAGAATGGTTCTGATACAATGAATGTAGCCCTCACACCCCCCCAAAAAAAAACCCGAGAAGGAGGTCCCTCCCTTCAAGCTGGTGAAGGTATTGAGCCCTATGCAAAGTGAAACTAAGCCACACGGTCACATTTACTCGCGAGTAAGCAAACATGCCTTGGCTTGTGGTCAGGCCAGGCAAAGGGAAATGTGAGACCACCAGAATGGTCCTGATCTGATGAAACTGGAGTTCAACAAATGCTCCATCAGGCATTCCCCTCCCCATAAAAAGAATGAAACTGAGGCTCAAGAGGGTAAGGTGAATTTTTTTTCCCATTTCAGACTTGTAAAGCCAGGTGGGTCCTGATAGTGATATGCTTGAAATATAAGAACTTAAATTGAACTGGGTACTGGGTAGGGGTGAAAATCTTACTGATTCTTTTTGGGGGGTGGGTGTTATTGCAGGCAGGCAACAAAAAATTCACTTGGTGGAAAAGGGCTGGCTTCCCCTTATTTAATTATTTCTTTTACTTTAATTTAATTATTTATAATTATTATTTTAATTTGCTTTATGAGGTCACTTCTGGCCATGACGTCACTTCCAATGGGTCCTGGACAGATTGTCTTTCTAAAAAGTGGGTCCCGGCGCTAAAAGTTTGAGAACTGCTGCAATGAGGTGTTAGTAAGTTGACACCTGGGGGGGGTGACACCACTAGTGACCAAAATTACTAAAATCACAGTTTGTAAGAATAATACCATCATGTTATATATCAATCAATGTGTAATTTCATGCAGAATGTTGAAATATATATATTCTATCAAAAGGAACAGCCAAAAAAAAACAGTGGGGGTGGGGCAATGGTAGATCACCACGCCCACCACCTGGGGTGTTGCCCTACCTACTGCATGGGGTGACGCACTGGCCTCCCGCACTGGGTGACACAAACCCTAGTGACACCACTGCTCAGACCCATTTGGTTTATTTCCTCAACCCTAAGGGGACCCAAATATCTTTCCTGATAGAACTGAGGCAAAATCACATCCCCTCCACAGGTTCAGGCAAGGCGTCTTTCCCATGATTGTTTATCAAAAATTTCCCTAATTATCTTCTTTGTTTATGAGAAAACATCACATGTTGTGTGCAATGGTACCGTCTTAAAGAATGAAAAGAGGTGCCTTCCTCAATCAGATGAAAGTCTATCTGGCTCTGCATTCTGTTTCCAGCAACCAAGTGATGCTGGGAATCTGACACGCAAGGCATGGAAGGTTGATTTCAATATAATTTCCAGGGCCATTCAATAGCCACTTACGGCCCAACGCTATTCAGGATTGGGCAATCCTGTGAAAGGGATTATGAGTGCAGAACTCTGTCTGAACCAGCTCATAGTTAAGCATCACTTACTAACTTGAACCTTGGATTCATGTGCTTCCCCCACCCCTTTATGTTCAAGGGGAGGAAATTGCCAGGCTTTGCTCTTGGAGTAGAACTAATTGGTTATTGCATCTGAACCTTGCAAAAGCTGGTTTGTTCTCACCAGAGTTTATGGACAAAACTAGGGTATCAAATGCTCATGAAAGACCTTTCATACATAGATGCTAATGAAGTGCATGGGAGCTTTTAGGAAGATTCCATAGCTGCATTTTGCATAGATCATCCTATGACTTCATATAATAAACAAAAAAATTAAAAAGGAATACAGTATAAGTGGGCAGTGTACAGCACTCAAAGTCCAACATCTCAATATCCTAAAAAGCCAGCTGCCAAGCCCATGGCATCCTTTTGCTGCCAGCTCCAAAATGCAAATGATTTCATTTCTTCTTCCCAATTAAATACAGCACGAACTGTAACTGTCAGCCCCCATATTGCTATGGGTACCTGCAGCTCCATGTGCAATGCACATGCTGGGTGGCTGGTGTCATTCACTGTCCTAATCGCGGGTGTCAATAGAAAACAAGCTTTTCTTTCCAATTTGCATGTACTTTCTCCTTCCTCTTTGTCCTTTGAATAGCTGGCCGTAGCTGAATGTTCATCTCAAAGAGGATTTGATAACTATGCAAATCATGAGCTCTGACAGCTCAGTTTGGACTTTCGTAAATTAAAAACTATGCTGTCTTTGCTATGTGTTCCTGGGAGTAGAATGATTGTTTGTCATTTTTCTAATGATCAGTTAGAAGGTCAGTTCACATTCTGCTGGTTAACAAAACAAGGATGTGCTGCCAGTGGTCGTAGATGGAGGCTAAATCAGAAACAGACTGGACACAATCATTGATGTGAGCAAAAACTCTGTTGGACATTTGCAACTGCTGAGCCAAGCTCCATTGTCCTGTTTTTTACATTCGAAGCTTGCATGTGAAATTGAGGGCCAGTTCATTTGTGCAGACATAGGGCCCAATCCAATCCAACTTTCCAGCACTGGCACAATGCAGCCCTGAGATAAGGGAACCAATGTTCCCATACCTTGAGGAGGCCTCTGTGACTGCCACCCCAACACAGGAAGCAGTGAATACTCTTCCACAGGATGCACAGTAGGCACTAGAAACTTGGATAGGATTGGACCCATAGGCTGTAATCCTATCTTACTCACTGGAAACAAACACCTCTCCTCATGGCTGAACGGCTGAACTGGCACCATTAAAAAGCACCATGCCTAAAGTAGTAAGGAAGCTTGGATCATGTTGGCTCATTCATATGTGCAAGTCATTTAAAGTGCAGTCTTTAAGAGATGACCATGCATGTGTGAACTAGCCTGATGCAGCAATCAGAAAGCAAACTGTTTCCCCATCGTGCATTCACAAGCATCTTCTTATGCACATTTTTATATAGATGTTGCCTCCTCTGCACCTTTCTCCTGCCCTTTTAAAACCTCCCCACGCCCTGTCTTATCCCCCAATCAGTGCCAGCCAGGACTCATGAGATTTCATCAGCCAGTGATGTTGTCATTGCCAAGTGACCCAAAAGCCTTGTCCAATTACTGCTCCTCGTGGCTCCCTACATGACAAGGCTCACACCTTCTCTCTGGCAATCTGATGCAGAATAACAGTGTTGCTGCCTGGTAGGAATGCATGTAGCTTGGGAAAGGTTCCTGTTTCCAGCCAGTGTAGGTGATTCTAAACTAGATGGATTACATGGCCTGACTTTGTACAAGACAGCTTCACACAATCAGGTTCATTTTCCTTGTAGTAGGTTGAGCACATGAAGGCATACGGTTGTATGAAACTTGTAAGAACAATGTATTTACTACTGCCCAAGTTTTTATTATATCGGTTCAGAGGCCACTCCATCTTTAGGAGGGAAGCACTGAATTGGTGCAACATTATTAAGTTGGGTGGAATAAGAAGCTGATAAGTAACACCAGTCCCCCAAAGCAAGTTGTCCCTTCTCCCAAAACTGCTTCTGGCCAGGCTGCTGCCAAAATTCAACAGCATCTCTCTGCCTAATCTCTTGTTTTTCGCTCTCACGCCATATGCACACCAAGGCAAACTCTGATCCCTGGCCCAACCTTGGCAGGTTAGTGTGACCAGCGTTCCAGACTGACAACCATCGTTTGTTGTCAGCAGCCAGGTCATTAAGCAAAACATCATACAGCTCAGAACACCACCATGGTAGAATGCTGTTGTTACCTGGCTCAGCCCTACAGTGTTCAGAGAATGTTTTTGTAATGATGATGCTGTTCTATGGACTTTTCCAGTGTGAATCTTCCCTAACATTCTCTTTGCTTGTTTTACATGTGAGCAAATTCTGTTCCTTTACTGGACTGTTCTGTTCCTTCAGAAAGTGAACTAAGAATGACTGCCATGATTATGGACACTTGTGCCACAACTACACATGCACCTTTGGTTCTCATAGTACTTTCATGCCATGTTTGTGCACATACGTGCACCCAAGGATAGTTGAGTGGAAAATAATCTGTGGCATGAATGACTGCATTTGGGGGGTTAATTCATAGCTAAAAGCTGTTTAGTAGATGTTATCCAACTTTGCTTAGGAAGCGCTGGCCTTCTTCTGACAGTTTGTGTGTTTATCATTTCATGTAATCAAATGACTTCACATGTGTTCCCAGTTTACATATTTGTGCTTAATTTCTCTCCAGTTCCTGCCTGTAGCTCTGGCTTGGGTTGGCCACAGTAGGATCTCTTTCTAAAACAAATTAAGGCTTACACTGGAGGATAACATTGAGAACATTTAGAGCCATTCCACAAAATAGATAAGACCATGTTCTGTTATGTTCTGATCCCAGTCCTGCCTAATACTGGGTCTCATCCAGAGCTGCATTTAGGCTCCATGAACACGCTACAAAGTCTGTGAAAACAAAGAAAACCAAGACTGGAGTTCTGAGTGTTCTTGTCTTCTATGAGTTAACAAAATATATATATTATAGTTTATTATCTGTCTGGCTGAAGCCAATTAGGGCCCCATCCTATCCAAGTTCCCAGCACTGATGCAGCTACAATGAAGCCCCAGGGTAACAGAATAAATGATCCCTTACCTTGAGGAGGCCTCTGTAACTGCCTCCCTGCCCCAACCATAGGATGCAACCCATACCCCATTGGCATGGCAACATTAGCACTGGAAAGTTGGATAGAATCTGGCCCTTAATTAGCCACTTTAACATAAAAAGTGAGCACATTATTTAAAAAAAACTCATTGTAGTACCCTCTGGTGAATCGTATACCTCTTTGCAAAATTGAAGCCAGTTGGGGATTATGTTAGATTAATTGTCTGGATAACAGTACGATGGTCAGGAAGAAACAAATGAGGTAACAAGTTTAAATGTAGAGCATATACATTTACACAAAGAAACTGATTTTGCCAAACAGCCTGATTCACAAGCTATGCACAGTCCACCGCTTTTGAAATATTCCGAGCTATTGGCTAGAATAGCTGTAGGTTTGGTTTCTTGAAACTGGCCTCTCTGAGGTCTGGCTTATATGCTGAGATACTGTAGAATATTCATAAACTTTCCTCTCCTCAGAAATCTTAAAACTTATCAGCCAAGGGACAGATAGAGCTGTTAGCTGGGCAGCAGGAAGAGATAGTATAATCATAATATTAGTGTATGAATAGTGTATGAGGCCATAGCACATGAATAGGGGTGTGAGCAGTATGAATATTACATATGTACGTATGAGAATGTGCATGAAGGTGTGTGAGAAAATGGGAAGGGACACAGTACATTTGCAAATGTTGCAAGGTTTTCTTGCTGCTTTTAATATTTTCATAAAGCAAACCAAGTCAATATTTTCTAGGAAAATGCTTCATAGATGCCATAGAAATCCGAGGGCTGATTACCTTTTTAATCAAACAGGACCAGGACTGCGAGACTTTTTAGCTTTCCGGCTAAAGAGTCAATGATCTGGAGAAGCTTCTGGTATGACAAACTCTGAAGCTTGGGACTAGAAAGCAAAACTAATCATCAGCTCTTAGCCCTGCAAACTAGCTCATTCCATTGGGCAGCTCATTCCACTGCTGCTTGGCTGGTTAGATCAGTGGTGGCCAGACTGCCATAGGGTCAAGTTCAAAATTGAGCCACTCTAGACCAAGGGTTTCCAAACTTTTCAGCACAGAAGCCGCATCGTATATTGACATGGTGCCAAGAATTGATGCTGGAAAATTAATAAATTTAAATAATTAATAAATACATTAGAGACAGGATGGAATTGATTTTGAAAAGGAAAATTAATTTTGGGAGAATGAATTTTTGAAAGGAGGAACATGGTAGGATATCAATATTTGGGGGGGAATTTGAAGGGGAAATTATTTGGAGGGATTGGGGAGAGAATTAATGTGTTAGGGGGTTAAAGAGTTGGGGAAACATTGAGCATTAAGTAGGGAGAGGTCTGAAAAATTAGTTTATAAAGGGAAAACATGCCTTCAGTATGTGTTGGATAGGTAGAACTGATTGGACAGAAGCCTGATCAGGGTATTGACTGTACTGGAAATTCTGTATCTCAGGTCTCCATAGGGTGTGTTATAATTTGGCGAGTTGAGAATCAGAGAGAAGTTACTCTTGTTCTCTCTTGGTCTTCTGGGGTGATCTTCAGGGAAGCCTCTTCAGTGGAAGCATCTCTCCGTACAAGGCATCTCTCTGATTCCCATTCCCTCAACAGAATGCTGCAGGCCAGAACAGTCAGGTTTTCTCCCCATGTACCACGGACCGGATCTAATCCTCCCACAGGCCAGATGTGGCCCCTGGGTTGGGGTTTGGAAACCAATGCTCTAGGCCAGGGGTCTCCAAACTCCGGCCCCGGGGGCCAGATGCGGCCCATGGCCAGACTCTGTCTGGCCCGTGGCAACCTCTTGTCCCCTGAAAGCCACTGGCCGACTCAACCGAACACGATCGAGGCTGTTCTCCAGTTGTGTCTGGAGGGCATTCTGAGGGCCAGAGAGGTTGAATGAATGAGCCCACTCATTCAATTATCACTCATCTAAGTTCCATCTCTAATTTATTTATTTAAATTTTATATTTGAATTTTTTTTTCTGGCCCTCAGCACTGTGCCAGATATTTGATGCGGCCCTCTAGCCAAAAGTTTGGAGACCCCTGCTCTAGGCTATGCTACCATATACAGGGTGAACCAAAAGTAGATGAACAGTAAATGATAACATTTTCTTGCATCAGTATTTAAATTATTTGCCATTATGGGTTATCCAAACTCTCTGCAAAGAAAAAAATATTAAATTTAAATAAATTTAGTTATAAAATTTAATATAACACAAATGCCATAGTTATAATGAACACCATCGTTATAGTATAACCCTAACACAAACCCTATTCCACCTACTTTTGGTTCACCCTATATATGCATTTCCATTTTCATGATGGAAGAAAATCCAAAAATGGAATGGGGGATTCAGATGCCTGCTTGCAGTAGTGAGGAGGGGGCACAACTCAATAGCAAAGAATGTGAAGAACCCTGTAGTGGGGCATCTCACCAACACCTGGGAGAGCCTCTGCGAGTAGGTAAAACTAGGAAAGACTAGACCAGCTATCTGACAGTATAAGGTAGCTGCATGAATAGATTGAGAAACTGCACCTCTGATTGCATAGGGCTGACACATCCATGAAGCCAGCTGAAGTAGTTGTCTCAGGAAGCACATTGGTTGGGGTGGTGCATCTCTATCTGCCTACACACCTGCATTGCTCCCACCCACCCCCACCCCCCACTCCCTAGATTGTAAAAGGAAAAGGGCGACAAAATGGAAAAAGCATAATGGTCTAGAGAGCATCTCTCCTCCGCAGTTCTGCTCTGAGAGAAGGGAGGGGAGAAGCAGACCCACATCACCAAGCAAGGGGGGGCAACGTTTGTCATGCTGTGTCAGATGACCAGCCTTGCATTCCACGATACACTATACCAGGGGTCTCCAAACTCCAGCCCGGGAGCCAGATGCAGCCCGTGGCCAGCCTCTATCCGGCCCGCGGCCAGCCTCTTGTCCCCTGAAAGCCTCTGGCCCACTTGGCCGAACATGATTGGAGCTGTGCTCTGGTTGCGCCTGGAGTGTGTTCTAAGGGCCAGAGAAGTTGAATGAATGAGCCTATTCATTCATTTATTCACTCATCTAAGTTCCATCTCTAATTTATTTATATAAATTTTATATTTAAATTTTTTTTTCTGGCCCTCTACACCGTGCCAGATATATGATGCGGCCCTCTGGCCAAAAAGTTTGGAGACCCCTGCACTATACCAATGACCTACATTTTAAACTTAAATACTGGCTGGCTTTTTTTTTTCCTTTTTTTTAAGCATTTATTTTATGTAAAGCTCTGCCAAAAAAATGTGCCACAGAAACTGATCTGCATCCTGCCGTTTCTTGCACACACAACAAGCTGATAATGGGCAAATTCTTAAGTGATTTTTCTGATAAGCGCAGTCATCCGGTACCAACCACCAGACGGTTTGCTACAGGAAACGAGTAAGAGTCACAATGAATGCACAGGCCAGCAGAGTGTCTTGACAAGGAAGTTCTCGTTTCCTGAATAGGAGGGTCATGTAAACCAAGCATCCTTGCATGTGATCTATGAACCACCATGAACACTCCCGTGTTCAATAGGGAAATGAAAGCATAGCCTGGCAGGCTTGTTCTTTGCACCACATGGGGAAAACAAGGAATCATTCTGGGTTCTGATGCATGACAATAACTCTTCATACTGCATGGCAGTCACACTAAAAGAGCTTATCCCCAGATCTGGCAAATGTTTACATCAGGATTACTAAAACCGTGAAATCACAAACAGGAAGTTTTTCATCCCAGGCAGATTAAATATGTTCTTTGACTCATTCATTGGCTGCGCTGTTAACACACAATGATCAAATGCATTTTCCAGAACCAGTATAATTGCAGAAAGGTTCTCCATTAGAACAATTCAACAAAACTCTTGTAAATTGCTTTGGCACATTCACACATGGCGTAATCAGTTTCAATCAGAAATAAGGCAGATGACATATTTTCCTTGATTGCAACTCTAAATATAATCCCACGCAGCTGTTAGCAATAAATTCCTTGCCCTTGGAGGATTTGTGCATCCATTCACCTATGCTTTCTCAAAGGTTAAAATTGATTTGTAAATTAGGAGAATCTACACCACATCGACTTATTTTAGTAGCTCAGTGTATTGGCACATGTCACTTCTCCAGAGCTGTGAGGATTTCCAGAGGCAACACTTGCCAAGTTTAATTTCCTTTTGGAGGAGACAGCATCAGAGACTGTGGCACTTGGATGATATGTATAAATATACACACTGAACACTGAAACAACATCCATTCCACCCAAAGCAAGCTACATCTAGTTGGAAGATCCCCAGACCTCCTTCTTCAAGCCAGCTACACATCTTGGGCCTTGTTGATCAGTCAGACTTTGGTATCCTCTGGGGATCTGATCCAATATGGGCTCCGGACATGACCAGAACCTCATTCTGGCTGTGTCCGGAGCAATTCTGAGGCCCGGAGCTCACCCAACCTCCACGAGCCTCAGAAAAGCCCTTGGAAACATTGGAAGGGCACTTCCAGTTTGAGTACAAGTTGTTGCACACATTCACCTAACTGACCAAACAGGTGGACATACAAGTCCTCAGGACAAACTGCCCTCCAGTAGGCACTGCCATCTAAACAGCCAAGTCCTTCAGTCAAGGGGGAACCCAAAGCCAGAGTTATATGAACCCAGTTCCTCTGACTCACACAGACACAAGCCTGCAATAATAGAATGGTATACTTGAAGAACAGAATCGGTCTTGTGGACAAGCTGGCCTTGCATCAGAACCTATAATTAATCTTCCTCATACTGAGGTGGTCAGGCAACAACCACTAGAAAGAGGACAGTGTCTAGGTTTAAATAACTGATTGTAGAGAGGGCTGTTGGGCCACAAGGACCAGGTGACACCCTTGACAAGGTAGACTTGGGGCAATGGCCTGCCAGTTAAGGGGTGGAGCACTGATCCTGTATTACCAAAGCTTGGCGCACTGCACATACTATTGAAGCCCTCGCTTTGGGTGGGCTGGAACCCTATGACTCCTTTGCCTATATATAAAGTTTATAGCCATCACTGTGAAGACTGTTGTTACTAAGTAAAAGATTCTCTTCCTGCAGTCTGAGATTCTTGGCCCCGTTATGTGGAACTGAACCTCTGGGAAGGCCCAGACAGTTGGAGAAATCATTTCCACTGACTGTTTCCCTGTGGAACTGTTAAAGAAACAAGCACAATTTAGTAGCATAAAATTAGAGAAACGAATTTCCACTGTTTTGGATTGTAAAAGCAAGCACAGCTTGTCATGAATTTTCAGAGTGTTTTTCCATAGCTGCTGGACTTCATGTGTTTACACTTGTTTCTGCAATCATAAGGACCAGTTTATTGTTGGCATCCTTCAGTCTCGGAAGACTATGGTCACGCTCTGAATGGTGGTTCTGGAACAGAGTGTCCTCTCCAGTGTGCGAAGCCTGGGTAAAGTAGGTATGGAGGATAGGCTGTTTCCCATGCAGCAAATCCCCCCTCTCCACATCGCTGAAATGGTCCAATGGAAAGGCAGAAGCCAATACGGTTGGTTCCAGCGGTGTCGCAGGAGTTGCCAGAACGTGACTGTGTTCAGCCATGAACTGCCTCAGGGACTCCGGCTCCGGATTTTGCCTCGAGGTTGACTCCTGAAGCCTTTTCCATAACTGGATGTAGCCACAAGGCAGTGGAGGTTTGGGATCAGAGTTTTCCTTCTCTCAGATAAGCTGCCTTCCCAGGCTGACGAGTCCCATCTGCCCGGTGGCTGTTTAGTCACCTCTTATGACAAGTACAGCCAAACTGAGGGCCTATTCTTATCCCCAGCCCCCAGGGGTAAGGACCAGTACTTTCTGTAATTGAAGTAAAAGGTTGTAGTCCAACAGCATGTGCTTGGTCCAATAGGAATCTAGCAGCAAAGCAACAAGCTACCTACTATTGTTCTAGAACAGGAGTCTCCAAAATTTTCGGCATGAGGGCTGCATCATATATGTGACATGGAAAACTGATGTGCTGAGAATTTGATTGAATACAAGAAGTGGGTGGAAGGAGGAGAGGAGCAGAGGACAAAACTGACTTGCACAGGAAGAGGGATGGATTTTGAAAAAGCATCAAGCAACTGACGACACAAATCAAAAACTTTTTTGTCTCAGTTTCTGCTCTGTATATGTTTAATGTAGACATTAATCTTAAATTATATTTATATTCCAGGTCTCCCAGCATTGGTATGTAACTCATTCAGCCACTAGAGGTGCTGAATGTAATACAATGTAATGGAATAATTTCTGAATGAAGGTATAGGCATGCCCTCGTATCTGTGGGGCTTTCAGAACCCCCTGCAGATACATGAAACAGTGGATATGGGCGAATGCCTCCCTCCCAGAGGGTCCTATGAGCCTGACACTAAAAAGAAGAGACTCCCGGTTTCTCCATGAAACTGGAAGTCATGTTTTTAATGCCTTATAAAGCATTAGGAGGCCCTCCAGGAATGGAGGTTGCTTTTTTCGTGTCGGGCTCAGTCTGAGCCCGACAGAAACTGTGGACAGATGGTCCGTCCAGAGGTGAATAAGTGAATATGGGATCCGTAGATACAGCCTCCTCCATATATACCCATGCTGGGAGACCTGGTAGTGCATCTTTAAGACTATTTTTAGCCCCAACGGGCTGAGGAACAGTGCAAGCCAGATAAAATCCTCCAAATGGCCAGGTGTGGCCCACGACTGAGGTTTGGGGTCCCCTGTTCTAGAATAATGGAGCTAGCTTTTCTGTGATGAGTGCCATGTCAAGAAAAGGGGAAAGTGCTTATCCTTGGTTGTTTTGAATAGATCACGGGGACGACTGTAGGTTAGCCTTGCACAGAGTATGACCCAATAAATCGAATGAAGCTAACAAGGTGATACAATAGGGGTTTAATAGACTTCCTCTTCTGTGGAATGCCTGGGAGAAGGGTCAGCCAATCCATGAGGCTGACTGAGGATGTTGCCACAGACAGAAGATTGGTGGGGGGATGTATACCTGCACTCACCCATTCATTTCCATTCCTCCTCCTCTTGCTTCTTGGGTTGGAAAAGGAACAGTGAGGAAGTGTGGAGAAGACTGCTGAATAGAGTGAGGGAGATGCTCCAGCCACTGCTTTCTTCTCCTCAACACTTCCTCTTCGTTCTGTTCTCCTTCATCCATGTAGGGAGTAGAAGAATCAGAGGCTAGCATGTCACCAGATAAGGGTGGGACAGCATCTGGCAAACCACATCAGTCACCAGGAGGTCTTGGGCTGGCCCTAGGTATGTGTCCCTCATGGAATTGTACTAAGAAGCTCACATTTCTCTTTCGCTTGAAGCACTGTCCTTCTAATTCTTCTCTCAGAGAGTTGGCTTCACCTCATTGTTCCAGAAATGAACAACACAGCATGGCAATAAGCTGATTCAGATAATCAGCTGTCATTACTGTTGCCTGGGGGAAAAACTGGTGCCCAATTCACTCCCTATGTCAATACATGCAGTTCCATTATCCTTTGCCATTCATTTTGTGAGGAAAGAATTTTGAGAAACTACTTAATGTTGAGTGGCCCTGGAAACAGAACAAAGCTGCTACAACTACTCTGAGAATAACTCAGAGCTATCAGCAGCCTGTACAGAAAGGAAGGGGAGATAAAGGGTGTTTTTCAGTACTAGATTAGCATAACAGGGCAAAGAGGTTACATAGAATTCATTACACTTCTCTCTTTGGTACCAGCAGAGGGACTGACGTATAATTGTGAATACCTATTACTAGATGCGTGATTTTTCGGTGATGATGACATAAAAACTCGTTACACCACTGTCTGCACTTCTCATTTCTGAATTTCAAAAAGAACAAAACCAAGATCTGTGAAAAAATAAAACCGTTTTTTTTTTACACCTCTACACATTAGTCACAATAGGTCAGTGGTTCTCAAACTCTCTGGATGAGTTTGAGAGCCACTAAGTCTTTGCGTGAGAGCAGGGAAGGCAGCTGGGGCGGGGGAAAGGCACTAAGGGGGCTGTAGGGACTGGTATTTGCTTACCAGTCCCTGCTGCAGCCTCCGAGGAGCCCTGCGCAACTGGCCGCAGGGCTCCCCAGCCTTCAGAAAGTGAAAGCGGAGTGATCATGTCCTGCCTCCGCAAAATTGGAAGTGGAGCGCAATTGCTCCACTTTCACTTTCTAAGACATGGGGAGCCCTGCAGACGGTCGCGCAGGGCTTCCTGCACCCCTGGGAGGCTGATGCAGGGACTGGTAAGTGCATGCCAGTCCCTGCATCTCCCTTAGCGAGGCGATCCTAGGAATCACATCACTGCCTCCCCCTGCCTCTGCCCCTTAAGGGGGCAGAGTCCAGGGCCCTCTGGCTGGGGTGTCATGACTCCCTAGTTTGAGAAGCTCTGCTGTAGTCTGTTTGGACTTGGAGGTGCATTGGTAATGACTGTGTCTGCATCTGCTGACACTATACCACCGGTATCACCTTCCTAGTACACTTTTAAAGCGATTATTGTTTATAATTATAATTTATAAAAAAATGCACCCTTAGAATAAAAACACATAACACAGCTTTCTGCACTTTTCCTCCTTGAAGGGAAAAAAATTATATCTGTGGAAAAATAAAAACATATAAGAACACCTGTACTTATGACACATTTTACCTCATTTTAAATATTTTGAACAGAGAATGCTACCTTCAAACACATATTTAGGGTCTGAAGTATTTGGACCTCCTGGATGAAGGTATCGATAAACATCAACCATTACTCCTGCCAATATACATGCCCCTCCTTTCCTGTCTTGGCCCTGGCACATACCTTTCCAAACTTTCATCGCGCGTCAACACAGAAAATGTCAATATCTGATTTTGAAATATGCTGACGAAGAAAGAAAGAAAGAAAGAAAGAAAGAAAGAAAGAAAGAAAGAAAGAAAGAAAGAAAGAAAGAAAGAAAGAAAGAAAGAAAGAAAGAAAGAAAGAGCTCTGGCCATCGTCCAGCTCTGGTCACACACAAGGCATGCAGCTAAGAGCTTGCGGATGTGTGCGGCCCTTTTTCCATTAAGGTCATGCCTTTGTTTTCAGAATGAATTAAAAATGGAACTGAATTGGCTTATTCAGTTCCATTTTCCGTGGTCATAAAACAAATGCCTATGAGGCCTGAATGAAATAAATGGCATATCAGCTATTTAGTCTTTTTAGCATCCATTCATTTTGTAACAAAGGTTTACCCTGTAAGCAGAAAAACACTTTAGAAAAACACTTTAAAAATTTTAAAAGTTGGAAAGTCAGACATCCATCCTCCTGGTTGCTTCTTCATGGAGACTCCCCCCCCACCCCACCCCCAACACACACAATATGTGTGTTACCCTCCTTGGAGTAAGATGGAATCTACAGTAACATGGAACAAGCCCCATCCCCACCAGAGAGATTATAATTCAGGTATTTTTTTTATAGACAGATGTGTGTTTCCTATGTGCTTTGCAGTAAATTAAAAAAAAATGTTTGTACCATGAGGCTTATTTTGTACACATACAAATCAGTCATATCAAATACCCCTTATGGATCAATGATGGAAGCAAGGCTGGCCCATCCATGAGCCTGGTTGATGTGGTCTCGTCTCCACTGCTCGCTCCTCTGCTCCTTGGATTCAGAAAGAAAACTGAGAATGGAGCAAAAGAGGAGGTGTAGCAGAAAGTAGAATGGGGGGCTAGGGTGCTGGCAGTGTGCTAGTCCACCACTCTGCTCTCTTCCATTCCATTCCCCACTTCCTTTCTGATCTAGAGAGTAGAAGGAAAAGGGGTGGCAGCTGGTGTGCCACCAGGAAAGGGGGGAGACACTGACACACCACACATTGTTATTTCCCTCTGGGCTCCTAAAACCAGAAGATACTGATAAATATCAGTATTCACTGAGTTCCTGATTGTTTCCACAATACAGTATTTCACAGTGTACCCTAACCAGGGCTCAGATTGTTGCTAATCAGGATAATTATAGCAATGTCATATTTCTCAACTCAGAAAGATGCTTCCCCACGTGGTACTGCAGACAGAACTTAGTGATACTCCATCTAATGCTGATGTCCAGAATCAATGGATTCCACTGGATACTCCAATTTCTGACATTAAATATACGTGCTGTAAAAGAACAGTCAAGTATATACAGCCAAAGTGAATGACTCACAGTCCTGCAGTCTATCAAGAATTCTTGGAAGGTTTACAAGAGATTCGAAATTATCATCCACTACGACAACTACTTAGCACTTAATGTTGTTCCGTTTAGAGTAGGAACATTCTTCAAAATAAGAAAAAGTAGGTACAGAGAAACACAAAAAGAAATAAGAAATTCATTAGGGAATTAGATCTTTCCTTCATAGAGAACAATACGTGGTTATAATTGTTCACTAACTAGTCATCCACATTGTTGTTCTTGAATTTATCTGAGCACAGTTGCTAACCTAATGAAGCAACAATGGATTGGAACATAGAATGACAGGGAATAATATTTTCAAGAGAAATGTTGTGCTCATTGCCATCATCTTAATGCCTGCATGTGATTTCTAGCTTTCCAGAAAAGTCCTTATTTGCCCTCAGCTGCTTCTGACCATTCCTCTCTTTTCATCAAAAATTTTAGTTTTCTTCTTTCCCATTTTCTATATTTATTTATTTCAGTTAAAAAGTCGCTACAATTAGAAACAAGTTTATTTTATTAAAGACAGGAATAAAAGACATGTTGTTAAAAAACCAGTTATGTTTTAGTCTCAATTTGATTTGCTTCCCCAATAGACCCTAAAACATTATCTACACCAATGAATGGTTTGAAGCATGGTGGTCAAACAGGTCATTTGCTAGGTTCTGTTTCAGATGTTTACCAAGCCTGTCATGGCATGAATTAATAATAATAATAACAACAACAACTCGGTATTTATATACTGCCTTTCTGGTCATCGGATTACTCCCCTGACTTTATTCAAGGCGGTTTACATAGGCAGGCGTTTCTAAATCCCTCCAGGGGATTTTTACAATCATAGAAGTTCTTTCTTTCAAGAACCAACAACATTTCAGAATGGATCTTCCTGGTGTGGTCTCACTTCTGGTCTCCGGTTCTCCCACGCAGGCTGACAAGCAGCTCCATCTCTCGCATGGAGGGCAGCCAAGACACTTCTTGCTCACACCAAGAGCAGGTGGAATCACTCAGCTGGGCTTGTCAGCTGCTTCAAGGTCTTGCCATTCTCGGCCGTTCAGGGAGCTGCCAGTGTCCTCGAACTGGCGACCTTCTGATGTTATCTTCGGGCTAACGGAGGCTCTACCCTCTAGACCAGACCTCCTGCCTGCAATTGAACCTATCAAGCCTAGAGGGTGAGGGCACATGAAACAGTTCTATGGCTGAAGCCAAGCAGGCTTAGGGCACAATCC
The DNA here is from genome assembly GCF_035046505.1 of Tiliqua scincoides. Classification (NCBI taxonomy): domain Eukaryota; kingdom Metazoa; phylum Chordata; class Lepidosauria; order Squamata; family Scincidae; genus Tiliqua; species Tiliqua scincoides. The sequence goes on from NC_089824.1 coordinate 121,976,686, forward strand.
TAACCAACTTTCCAGCAACAAAGTAAGGGCAATGAGGCTCTAAAGTAAGGCAAGAAACATTCCTGTGGGGCGGTCTGGGCATGTTGAGAGCTCCTTGGGAGAAGGGAACACTTATTCCCCTTACCCAGGGTAAGTCCCCACTGCCACCCATGTGTCAACTCAGACCTGTGCCAGCAATATTGCTGGAGATCCACAATCCATATTGCCTGGTGGGGGCATATCCCCTGGGGGCTGGGGATAAGAATAGGCCCTCAGTTTGGCTGTACTTGTCGTAAGAGGCGACTAAACAGCCACCGGGTAGATGGGACTCGTCAGCCTGGGAAGGCAGCTCATCTGAGAGAAGGAAAACTCTGATCCCAAACCTCCACTGCCTTGAGGCTACATCCAGTTATGGAAAAGGCTTCAGGAGTCAACCTCGAGGCAAAATCCGGAGCCGGAGTCCCTGAGGTAGTTCATGACTGAACACAGTCACATTCTGGCAACTCCTGCGATGCCGCTGGAACCAACCGTATTGGCCTCTGCCTTTCCATTGGACCATTTCAGCGACGTGGAGAGGGGGGATTTGCTGCATGGGTAACAGCCTATCCTCCATACCTACTTTACCCAGGCTTTGCGCACTGGAAAGGACACTGTTCCAGAACCACCATTCAGAGCGTGACACCATAGTCTTCTGAGACTGAAGGATGCCAACAATATTGCCTGGTGAAGGTGAATCAGGCCTAAGAAGGGTGGGTACTGCTGCTGCTGAACCCGCCCCCATCCTGGGTTCATTTCATCCACCCTACCCCATACCCCATTCTCATACTGAGTCAGACCTTTAGTTCATTTAACTCAGTACTATCAACACTGACTAGAAGTGGCTCTACAAAGCTTCAGGTGGGGCCTTTCCCCACTCTTCTTGGATTTAACCTGCAACTTTCCACATGAGTGTGCTCAAGCATTGAGTGATACTCATAATCTCTTGGGAATATGTGATGTGGGAATCACATGTTCCTTTCACTACACATTAAATCAACACTCTTCCCTTGGCTGAAACTAAAATTATGTGCTGATAACAGCGGAGAAAAATCAATGAGTTGATTTGCCTTCTTTGATTATAAGGCAAGTGTCTCTTATATTGTAAATGTGGAGAAGAGGTTAACAGAAGCCAGATACATAACCCCTATAATTATCTATTATTCTCAAGAGTGACTAACACTTCCTGGAATAATCACGTATCATTTAATGATCCCGAAATTAACTGTATCATGGAAAGGATTGCTGTGCAGGGATGTGATGAAATAGAAAGGATCCTGTTCACTCTACACTATCTAAGGACATTTCTGTGTCAAAGTTTTGCAAGTTGCACTTACTAGTATCAGTACCCATGAACCCTTTGTTGAGATCAGCAGGTCAGAGTTGAAGCCGAGATGGCTTCCTTTATTCACATAACCGAGAACAGGTTGCAAAATGACAACAAATAGGCACAGGCAGGATATCCCAAATGCTAATATAGGGACAAGAAAGAAAGAAAGAACAACCTAAACAGAATGGATCATCAATTGGAAAGGGTAAGGAGGGCTATTTCCTCACCTAACATAGCAACAGGGCTGCTAAATTCCACTCCATACAGCAATTAGGTCAGATGCCTGTTGTGATAGGAAGTTGTTTGGAATGGAACCAGAATTTGCCTTTAAGGCAACATCCTAGCACACCCCGGAGACATCTCCAGGCTATGTGAGACCTCTCCTTCACATACTCCAAAACATCTAGCACAATAAGGAGTGGGTGTAAACAATGGCTCTGCTCACCCTCTAGACGTGTGCATGCCCAAGGTGGATGTTACATGGCCAGTTTTGATGGAGCAAAGCAGAAACATTCCACTCTCCAGCAAAACTTTTCAGAGGAAAACGCATGAATCCATCTACATAGCGACACAGCAACCATCGCAAATCCCACAAAGAACAAACATATACAAATACGGCAGTACATGCGTCTCCAAGTCATTTCAAGGAAAATTAGGTTACTACACATCCTGATGAATAAACTCTGAGGCTGAATAAACACTTTTTTAAAAGCTGAAGCACCATTTCCCATACCCGGACAAATCCCAGGGCAGAAGTGATAGGAAAACTTTATTTAAGGAATGTACTGCAATTATGATGGCATGTAGAAAATAAGATTTAAGTCTTCTTTAACAGATGACAAATGCCTCAATGAGTCAGCTATCACAATGACCCTTTCCACCACATCAACCAACAATCAGTTGGGAGCCCTCCAGTTTGCATCCTTTTTCCACCTATGGGAAAAACCATCCACCTAAGATAATAGAGGACTTACAACTGACAAAAACTGATGAGAGGCCCCATGTGTCTAGTTCTACTTGGATGCACATTCAAATCTAAATGTTGCATCTGAGCTAACTACACAGGCCAACACACATTTTGCTTCCTTAAACGTTACACCAATTACTGGGTATATTTGGGATGCTGATTCCAAAAATGGCATCCGTTTTGCCCTATCACATCTAGTTTTGGAGACATGGCATAGCCTCTTTGGTTCAAGCAGCTTCCTCATGAAGAAGCCATGGTGTAGGCTTCCTCATGAGGAAGCTGCTTGAACCATTCACTATGCTATGTCTCCAAAACTAGACATGATAGGGCAAAATGGATGCCATTTTTGGAATCGGCACCCCAAATTCATATCAAACCACCATAAAGTTTGGGGAAAACGTTTCTGACCCTCAATTTTGTAGGCCTGTGTTATCAATCTGACATCACCAAATGGGTGGCTATTTTACAAAACAATGAAAAGTGTAGTGGCACTGGAGCAATAATTTGTTCTCACTCTCTAAATATGAAAGGGTCACCAAATAATGCTTGATAGCTTAGTTTCAGGTAGACAAAAGAAAGACTTTTTCACACCATGCATAATTATCTTATATGAAGACTGCAACCAAATGTAGCAATGGCCACAGGCTTACATATCTTTTGTTATTAGATCAGTGCACAGAAGATCCTCACTACTTGTTGCCCCTATTTCCAGTTCACTGCAAATCCACAAATACAAAACAAGCTGAGCTTGGATGAAGGAGACGGTCATCGTTTATATACACTAATCTAGCCTTAAACAAGGAGAGGACTATCTTGAGTGCATCCCAGGTGATCATTACATTGCTGAACATTTGTTAAGAAAATTCTGTGGTTAAAAATACTCTTGTTCTCTCTGAGCTGTTTTGTTTTCTGTATTGACAAAAGGTGTACACTAGAAGAGAATGTCCTGTCCTTTAAAATACAAATGCTTCCATGGACCTTGTTTCAATTCCCCCTCCTAAGACAGAAAACAAGGCCAGACATTACAGAATGACCCAGAACAGTACCCAGAATGCTTCAGAAACAGGCTGTTCTAATTTGCACCCTCATTGTATTAAAGTTTTTGTCTGTAAAAATTAAAACAAAACAGCCCAAATGTCACAACACAGCAAAGGCAAGGGGAAAAAAGGGAAACCGACTTAACAATTGCGTACATAACTCCGTAGTTTTTTTACACTTCCACTAGAACAAACAGGGAAATGTGTACGTAATACAAATTTCTTCATACGGACATACAGTACAAAGCTTATCTACTTTTTTAAAGGTTTATTGATGCTATTTTTGGAGCTTTATAAATCCTACATTGAAGCTTATGTAAAACAAAGGTGGACTATAAAAGGCAGGATGTAAAATGGTAGGGGGAAAGTTCTATTTATTATATGAATAACAAAAGACAGAAGAGTTTGTTATTAATAGCAGTGCGATTGTTTTATCAAAGGATTTTTCCTTGGACGCCTCCTGGGGGGAAAAAGCGACCACCCATTTAATTGCGTTAGCTCATCACTCGGCTAAACTTGGCCACAGAAACAGTTTACTGAAATATGTTTAGATAGACAACTTTAAACTGTTTAACAATTCCTCAAAAACTAAAGCAGCATTTAGAATCAAGCCACTATGGGCTCAGTACCAGAAATTTTGTAGTGAGGGGTGGGATATGGACATGCTGTAATCTGAATCATCCATCAATAAGAAGCAGCATGTGCACACACAAAAACGTGTTGTCTAAAGTTTTGAGAATTATTTAATTTCTTACATAATTTCAATAAAATCAATGTTTATTTTAATAGTTTTAAGTGTCAGATGTTATAATTCTAGCTCTTTTGCACTCATTAACCAGAGCATAGACAGGCACGAGCAGATTTACACCCCCATAAAACACAGGGTTGCAGAATACTGCACGCACATTTTTTATTACATCTCCATAAATAAATAGAGCTACAGGTTTAGGACACAATCCAGACAAGTTGAAGTGCTATTATCCCATTGGTTTCAACTGGAGAACTAAGCATGCACTTAAAGCTCCCCAACTGAAATTGAGTGAAATTCAAACCTACTCAGAAGCAAGCATCACTGACTTTAGTTGACTTACTCCCAGACAAGTGTGTATAGAATTGCAGCCTTAGAAGTGCTTAACTATGGCTATGTCATGCTTTTTTAAACAAAGTTGAAAACTTAGGGAAGGAGCTTAGAATAACCCTGCTTGGTCCTCTGAGCCCAATGTAACCCAGCAGACAAGGGCTACAGCCTGTTAAATAAAACTCCCTCTCCCAATTTTGTGGTTCTAGGTAGGCAGGAAAACAGGGAATTTATTGCACTACAGATGGGCTGCTATGCAGTATTTGGATAGCTGGTTGTTTTCAGTGTAACAAGTCATGTGTTCAGCAGGTCTGATCAGACTCCACTAACTTCCCCATAATCAGTGAGATATATCATCGTTCTGTAGTTACAGGTGGAATAAAGCTAGGATGAATTAGTAGTCAGTTTAATATATTGAGCAGAGAGAAAATTATTCCTGTAGGGCAGGCCTGCACAGCTTGTGACTGATCAAAACATTCAGCAATCATGTATTGTGGCCTGCCGGGTACCAGATTGGCAGAAAACCAGGAAGTTTACTGAGACCTCAGTGGACCACCATATGCAGTTGACAAATTTAATGTTCTGCTTTGTTGGTCACAAGCTGTCCTACCCTGCAGTCACACCTGTGTCTCATTCAAAACTACCTTGGAAGATGATAGTCTCATCCCCCACGAGAACAAGAAAACTTGTTTATTTTACTAACAAACTTACCATAGTGTACCATGGTCTATATATAGCATTGTATGGACCACATGGTCTATATATAGCATTGCATGGACCACATCAACCCTGTAGCCTCTGATAGGTTAATACGCTGATGATCTGTGGTTGGTCCCAAGCTGTGCATGTTCTGTGCTGTAAATATAAGCAGTAATGATAATAAGAAGTACAGAAGTTCAGCTGTTGTTTAAACGGTTCCTGTCATCTTAAAAAAATGCCAGAGAATTTGAACTCCTTAATCACATCAGTAATTTGCAGTCCTCACAGAAGATGGCCCCAAAGAGCAGGTAGACCACATCAGCTGGGCCTAGAGAGAGCCAGATGGCCAAATATCAGAATCTTTCTATTATGGGGAGCAACACTGGATAAGCATGGAACAGACTTCATAGGGTAGGTTAGGCTAAAGGGGTAGATTACACTGTTCCTCCAACTGAAGACAACAAGAAATTACTTTCTCTTCTCCTTTGTAAGATTATTAATGGGGTTCACAAACAATTCATATCTTATAAGTGAGAAAAAGTGAGAATCACTTTTTTTTAAACTTCTGCATTGGATATTATACTTCATTGTGAAAGCTGCAACTGCGAATTTCTGAGGTGATTAAAAATTAAGGATTTTCATGGATCTCCGAAAGCTGTATTTGGAGCCCTTTTTACGCCATCCTGCCAGTCCATTTATTGATCCCCTTTTTGTTCTGCTTAGTGATAATCAAGCAAACATTACTATAGCAGTTGCTAGTTTTTTATCCCAAATTATTAAAATATCCCCCCCTTCCTAAAAAATTTCCTTTTACTTTTTCTTTCTTCCTCCTCTATTTTTTTGGATCATTTCCCTCCTCCCTGCCTCATTATGTTTATCCTTTTAGTGACTGTTATAATTTTGTTTTGTTTTATTTTATTTTGTTTATTTGTTATATGCCAATAAAGGTTGTGAAGTGATTTTCATGGATTGCAATGAAGATCCTTGTTTTCATGGACATACTATGAACCTTTTGCTGACCATTGGCAAAGGCCTTCAGCTTAGATGCCTTTTAAAATGGATAATATGTAAGGAAAATACATCTGGCAATGGCTATTAGCCGTGATAGCTAAACATGGAACTTCCAAGCCTGGTTTCAAGTCATCTGTGCCAGTGTGTCTCACCACAGCTTGTCATAATAAATTTCCCCTAAGTAGTTATGTGCTGTGTCTCCATCACACAACACAATTACAAGTATGTTTCTGCTTTTAAGACTGACCAACATAGGCCAGGAATTTGGGAGCAGCTTCAAAGACACTGCCCACATTTTAGCATTTACACATGAGCGTCTTTCCTGAAAGAGAAAACAATAACATGGAAAATGTCCCTGTGTCTCAGTGAACGGAAAGCTAGATAGCACTAGGAGGTTTCAGCTGTGCAATGACAGAAACAGTTCAGTTCAGGCCTCTTGAATAGGAAAAGGAAGTCATCATCTTTTCAGTCATGCGTTCCTAATATTTGCAATAAAGAACCAGCCTAGTTTAAACTACTAAATGAACTTCAGTAGCATCAAGTGCAATGCATACCTCCACTTTAAAATCCCACTTTAGCTCTACACCTCTCCAATAATTCCTAAAATTCTCTAGAACAGAGGCAATGAGGGAGTCAAGAAAAAAAGCAATGGCTATCAGGGTCTAGGATAAAATCACTGTGGTAATTTCCAGAATTTACCAAATCAAAAGCAGAATTATGTTGCCTGGATCTGTACAACAGTATCTGCCTGTGAATCAGGCTGTTCTTGAAGCCAATGACACTTTACTGAACAGAAAAACAACAAAAGGTGGAAGAACCGTTAGCAAAAATTAACAGGGCTGCTGCCAGGTTCTGAGTGTGTGTGTGGGGGGGGGGAGTTCACTTTAAAGACTCCTCTGTTGCCCCATCCATCTGTAAAGAGGGGGGGGGCGCTGCATGACAGCAGGGACAGAAGCAGCAAGAGGGAGGATGACCCAATCCTTTGCAGCTCTATGCAGAAGTAGTCCCACTTCAGGTGGTAATTCAATGATGCTCCCTAACAATGGAGATTACAATAGCCATTCAACTGGAAAGTGTGATCCTACAAATCACCTCAGTCCCCTCCCTGAGCTTCTTCAGCCAATCATAAGGCAAGAACCTTTGGGCTCTTCCTTCTGCTCTCAGCCAAAGATTTATCCTTGATCATTGGTTCCTTCCTTCCTATCAGAGACCCGCTCCTGCCTCCTCCCTCCTATTCACTGCAAGAGGAAAACATTAACCCTTCCCTGCCTCATGACTGGAACTTTCCTGCTGCTCATCCAGTCTGAATGATGGCCCCACAAGGAGTTTCACACTGTGAAAACAGCAAGCATACGCAGACACAGGCAGCCTCAAGTCTGCATGTGTGGGGATGAGTGCTGAGTCAAGGGGCCCCGGATTCGAGTGTTTTTCATTCTTTCATGCATGCAACTCGGGAGTCAACAAGTCACCAAAAAATGTGCATTTTTGTAACTCGAGTCCAAGTCATTGACTCAAGTTCCCATCTCTGGTAAGATCTGTATGCAATTCTGGCTCGCAGAAGGTGTTAGTCATCCAGACCATCTCTCAAACACAATAGTTTTAACAAACAGTTAAACACAACAACAAACAATAGCTTTAACAAATATATTTCTAGTTGTGTGATGTTTGTTGAGCTGCACATATATCACACCAGTGAACTGTGCTCCTAGCAATCTACCCTGTCCAGAGATGTGCCACCACACTTCCACCAGCTGTATTCTCTATCACAGGGCCAGACAAAACATTGTTCAAGATCTACTGGTAGATCACTGAATGATTTGCAAAATATATACAAGGGTTTCTGGCTCTCAGTAGTTTAACAATAAAAAGTAAAATTGCAAAGGAAAACAGCTAATAGCTAATGTCTCGGCTTCATTGTTCTTTACTAATAAAATATGACTATTAATTGGTTGCCTTTTGCCTGGTCTTTGTGCTGCTCTTCTGACAAGTTTTTTGAGTTTTATGTTTGAATCCCTGATCCCAGCAGATTATCCCAGAGTGCTCATGAAATGCAGTTGGTAATTGGCTCCACCTGCTGCAAGCCACCATTTTGCATCTGGCTGTGGTTGGTGGGCCTCTGGGGTCCTCTGGTAAAATGCAAAGTAGATGCTGCAACCCTGAAATTGACCCATCCCTGTCCTAGCAGAACTTCAGCAATCTGCCCCCAAGGACAACTCATAGCTGGTGTCCATGGGATACTAGCCACCTTGGAACTGTTTTTCATCATCCCGTTAGTTCCTAGAGAGCCACCATACAAGTCCTCCACTCAATCACAAACCATGGCTCAGCTATGTTGATCCCTTTCAGGGTGGTTTACAGTCTGAGATTCAATGCCCTCTCCTATAGTAGTAGTTGGCAACCTTCAGTCTCGAAAGACTATGGTATAAGTCTACAGCACCCGGTATTCCCAAGCGGTCTCCCATCCAAGTACTAACCAGGCCTGACCCTGCTTAGCTTCCAAGATCATACGAGATCCGGCATGTACAGGGTAACAGCTGCTACAGGTTCAAAAATAAGTGAAAAGGACATGCGCTTAGAGACTGGTAGCCCAATCCTATGCATGTCTACTCAGAAGTAAGTCCCATTAGAGTCAATGGGGCTTACTCCCAGGAAAGTGTGGATAGGATTGGGCAGTTCTCTTACTTCAATTAATAGCATCACATTACTTCATGTGAAGCATTGCATGTTCTCTGAATCTGAGGATGTGTTGGGAATAAGTTTTAGGGATGAGACCCAACTCTACTGTGGTAGTCTTGACACGTACAGAAGTTTTCCCCATCCATACGACAGCCTGTATTTGTACCAGTATTAACCACTAGAACAGGCACAGTTCCTCCTGGAAGAATCCTGGGAATGGTAGTTCGGTAAGATGCTAAAACTTATCTGGTAGAGAACTTTGGTCTTCCTCACAGAACTACAATTTCCAGCATCTCCTATTTGATTAAATAAGGATATACCTTCCTCTTACAAGTGCTGTTTCCAAATATGCTACTAAAAGCTTAACCAGTAGAGGGTGTTCCGGAGTAAGCAAAGAATTCATTTCAGGATTTTTAAAAATCCTTCCAGTTTGAAACTGTGTGCTGTCCTTTCCACATTGTTGCTTCACACTACTGGAACCAGTCCTATTTTTTGATACATAGATGGAAATTATTCTTCAGCAGGCAAACTCTCAGTTGGCATAAAATGCAAATAATTTAAAGAAATCAGAGTTTCATTGCCATAAGCCACTCCAATGGCAGAAAATCTATACTGCCCACAATTCAAAATAAAATTGCAATAATCAACTAACGATGCAATCCAATAAACTGTATATTATTATTATTATTATTATTATTATTATTATTATTATTATTATTATTATTAACAGTATTTATATACCGCTTTTCAACTATATATAGCATCGGCTATATATATATATATATATCGGCTATATATAGCATCGGTATAGCATCGGCTTTGGTGAAAGCAAGCCCCAATGAAGACAATGGAACATTTATGAGCAGACTTACGTAGACTGCGTATTGAGACAAACAATGTGATTGCCATATTTTTTATTTTAAATCCTTCACTAGGGCAGAGTCCATAACATTTTCTTCAATTGACAGAGCATTGTTCAAATCAATTGGCAGTGCACTATAAAAGCATCTGTATACCATTATCCTATTTTCTGTGGAGTCCCTCCCCCCATGTGTTCTTATAAAGGTGGTGATACCTGGGCCCTTCCAATGTTATGGTTAATTGAAAGAAACAAATGTAAGGAGCATCCTCGGAAAGTATCTGTTCAATTGGGATGCCAGATGTGCACAGGAATATCTTAATTTTCCACTTGATCCTTCTGTAGCTTTCAAACAAAACTTTCAAAGGCAGAACAGGGTTCATAGTGTTCATGAATGCCACCACTTTTCCCATTTTCTTCAGGAGTCTTGGCAAACCATAAAAACAAGACAAAAACACCGCTGTTTTTGACTGTCAGCAGGGATCTTTTAATATATCACGCCTGCATCATAAGTTTTGCTCCAGGCATTTTAGCCTCAGTACAGTCTTGTGAGGTAAACGGAAAGGAAGATATACTGAAACACCTGAAGATCTTGCACCAAGCGAGGACTGCGATAGGACAGCAGGAGGCGGGGATGGTATTTTGCATGACGCAGAACTTTCCACTGGTTCTATTTTCAGTAAGTCTTAGAGCGAGGTTTCAAGTTGTTCCTACTTTATGCCCAACTGGTTTGTCTGCCTCTCGTAAGTGGGTGCTTATTCTCACTTCCATATGTTGTCAGATGCCAGTTAGTCAAGTCAGAAGAGAGGTTGCTCAACCACTGCTGGAAGGTTAACATCAAGGCCATTTCCAGGCCACTGAGAGGTTTGCCCTTTGACCCTGATGCAAGGAAACAGACGCTCACACAAGCACTTTTTCTGGGCCCAAGGACCCAAGGAGCATAGCTGAAACATACTAGGTACACGACATCCATCCAGAGCTGACTCCAGGTTTGAGGCAGCCTAGACAAAATGCCCTCTGCTGGGCTCACCCTTCCACATCAGTGAACCCTAACAGATTTACAGGATCAGAAAGGACTCTGCATAATGCCAGCATGGCTGAAGCAGCCATATAAGGTCCCACGCAATATCCCCTACATCATAACACTGTGGCTGTTGTGGGAGAATTAAAATGCAGTGTGCGTGCAGGAAAGAAGGGAAAATATGTAAAGAGCCCAATAGCACTGCAAAGGTCATAGCAGTGGGGACCCCTGAGGTGCAGAGCACATGACATCTGCTGAAGGATATCATGTGCTGATGCCAACACTGCTTCCATCACCAGCCACCCACACGTACTCCCACTACATCTACACAGGAACTGTCTGGAGAAAAATCAGCGTTAATGAAGGTGAAAAGTTCATCCATGAGACTATCGTGCCCAAGTACTAGTATCAATACTGTTTCTCACATGACTGTGTGCTTTTTTTTTTTAGTTTCTCTTCCCCCGCTGGCAGAAATCCAGGCAAACTTTTCAACTGTGGGACGGTTCTGATGTAACGTTTCGTAGATGCCGGCTGTGGAGAAAGGAGCAGCGTAACTGTGTGACTTTATGACTTTCCTTGGGTTTTTGCTTCATCATGCAGCTGGCTTCTGTACGTATGACACTCCAAAAATAAACAATTCTAGGTTTTTCCTTTCTTTAACATGCCTTCTGCGAGAAAGGTTTCAGGACAGACATATATTAAAGTCAAGGAACAGACTGGAGATTTTGGCTAAATAAAATTAGAGTAAAAGACCCAGACCAGACCTTGCTGGCCAAAGATCCCCCAGCAGAAAACAATCCCAAATGTATAACCATTTGTATGAGTGCGAGTGCAAGCAGAAGACAAGGAAACCAAAATTAAAAGAGGATTCCACATTCTTCACTATGCACAATTACTTTCTTTACAGGGAAATTATCTGCACAGTTCTGTTAACTGATGGGTATGTAACATTTGTGCGAAACCGAGGAGACTGAAGATGAGAAGATAAGGGGCCCAATCCTATCCAACATTCCAGCACTGGCGCAACCACAATGCAGCCCCGAGATAACAGAACAAACATTCCCTTACCTTGAGGAGGCCTCTGTGACTGCCTCCCCACCACAGGAAAGAGTGCAGGCCCCAATGGCATGGCTGCACTGGCACTGGAAAATTGGATAGCATTGGGCCCTAAGGGAAGGGTAAAATCTGTCTCCGTTTTATTATTTCCTTTGTAGAGATGGAGATCTGAGATTGAAAAGTTGCAGTGTGAGAGCAATATCTCATCAGCCTACTGGCTATGGAACAATTTCAGACTGGTTGAATGCTGCCCTCTATGGATCCCCACAGTGGGATTGCCTGGATATGCATAACTATTCTCTCCAACTGAGTATTGACTGTTAGTGAAGATCTCCATGTTCATTCACTAGTACTAACATCTGGGTGACAAATTGGAAATTTTTCTTTAGCCACCAAAACAAGACAGCAGTTGGACAATTTTCCAGTTATCAGGAAAATCAACACACAGCACAATCCAAACTTGTGCTGGAACAGGCAGGCCTGCACTGTATCCAGTGCAAGTTTCAGGTTGGCTGTGGCTCAACTCAAGACAAGGGGAAATAATTCTCCTTACCCAGGGTAGAGCCACAGTGGCCCCAATGGGTCTACTTGGATCTGTGCCACGTGAAGAGGTGGCACAAATCTGAGCAGCCCAGAACTGCCCAGGAACGGGTGTAGGATCCTCCATAAGTGAGAGATCCTGGCTCCGCCCCCCACTCCCCCACCACCTACCCATGGGACTGCCCACTGAAATTCTTCCTCCCTGCCCTCCCCATGCTCCCATGCAAGCCTGGAAAGGCTGGTGCAAACTTACAAAGCCCAGGGCCTGCATTGGCGTGAAGAGGCCGTCATGTGTCTTTGCATCGGCCTCCCTGACTCACAAGCCAGTGCAAATGTGTCTTATGGCATGTTTATGACATGCCACTGTCACTAAAGGCACTTTGGGATTGTACCCACAAGCATCATTTGGGATATATCCTCTGTGTGTGTGTTTGTGTGTGTGTGTGAGAGAGAGAGAGAGAGAGAGAACTCACATACTTCTGAGTAAGCATGCATTGGTTTGGCCATTATTATTATTATTATTATTATTATTATTATTATTATTATTATTATTTTCTGGCTGCCTGAACCTCTCTTCTGTTCCTAGCTTCCTGAGAAGTTTGTTATGCCCCACTGGAAACTCTGCATTTCAAAAATCAACACAAGACCCACATTTCAGCATACTAAAGAAATTGTTTGGGGTGTTTTTTTGCCATCTTGCTACTTCTAGACAAATGCATACAGTATAAGGGCAAAAACAGACTGTAAACTCCAGGCTACCTTTTATAATCAATTTTCAAAACAGTGCATTCCTAGGAGCTCTCCACAAGATTTTATAGAAGAATCTTCCTGGCAAGCTGTAGAAAAGGATAGGGAAGGGCTGATATTGCCCCCTGGTGCAAACCAAGAGAGTCAGAAGTCTTGCAAAACGGGTGGACTTTTGGAAGAAGGGGGTTCAATGCTCCTCTTTCAGATCTAGGGGTGCAACCCAGTCCCAACAGACAGAAGTTGTCTGACAAGAAGAGACAAACAGCTTCTATGGTTATTCTCATTAAGCCTACCTGTCAGGAAAAGCCACCCAGAAGAAGCACAACCCATTTTCTTCAACGTGCCCCGCTGTGCAGACAATCTGTGATGGCTCATTTGGTAGCCCAGAAGCAAGTGATTAACAGCCCCATCCTATGCATGTCTACTCAGAAGTAAGTCCCAGTAGAGTCAATGGGGCTTATTCCCAGGAAAGTGTGGATAGGAGTGGGCTGTGAGGCTGCAATCCTAGCCACACTTTCCTGGGAGTAAGCCCCATTGACTCTAATGGGACTTACTTCTGAGTAGACATGCATAGGATTGGGCTCTCCTATGCATGTCTCTCAGAAGGAAGTCCCATTTTAGCCAATGGGGCTTCCTTCCAGGGAAGTGTGGCTAGGATTGCAGCCTCCCATCACTTGCTTCTGGGCTACAAAGACGAGGCATCAGGAACGGTCTGCCTGCAGAGAGAGGGCAGGTTGCAGAAAATGGGTTGTGCTTCTTCTGCCCAGCCCGCAGGTGCACACATTGGAGCCCTGTTGCGTCTACGCAACGTTGGGCAGAAATGACCTGAAAAGCTCCCGTTCCCCCATAACGCCTGCTCCACATTGCCAGAGGAAACGCCGAAGGAAGCAGCAGCCCGATCGAGGCTTGCAACAGCCTTTGAGCAAGAAGGGAACACGCTGCCTGCGTCAGAGCTGCGCTGGCGAGAACGCCCTGTTCGCCAGCGCCTTGTTTGGGAAGCGCGCTGGGGCTGCGCAAAGCGTGAGCGGAGGACGGCCCCCTTCCAGCCTCCCGCCTCGCCCCTTCCTGCATAAAGCGGCAGGCCGGGCTGGAGGGCGGCTCAAAGCTCTCTCTGCGGCCAAGCGCGTCGGGGCTCCCCAAGGCACGGCCAGAGTATGCAGAGTGCCATGTTCCTGGCTTTCCAGCACAACTGCAGCCCCATGGAGAGGAGCGCCAGCAGCTGCCAGGCCAAGGAGGAGAAAAAGGGCAAGATGAAGAAGACCATGTGAGTGGCACGGCAAAGCCTCTTGGGCACAGCGGGGCTTCGGGCCAGCCTGCAGCCCCCCAAGGCATCATCCCCCTCCCCTCGTGGACCTGGTGCATGGATCCCCTGGGCACGGCTGCTGTGCGGACGAAGGGGGCTCGCCCCTTTCGCCAGGGGGCCATCTGGAGGCTTGCACGGCCCTGCGCCACCGAAGGCGCACTGATGCTCTGGGGCAGGCATTCTGCTCTATGGGACGTGGACGGTCATAGCCACTTTGGAATGCCATCGTCAGCCTTGCGGTGCCCGCCTAAATGACAGCCCAATCCTAGGCATGTCTGCTCAGAATTAAGGCCCATTAGCATCCATGGGGCTTACTCCCAGGAAAGTGTGGCTAGGATTGGGCTGCAAGTGTCTCCAAAGCTACTACCTGATTGATTTCAAGGTGGGAACTGGAGCACACCCTGGATATTTTTTTCTTCCCCTGCTGGCGTTAGGGCATGTCCAAAGTGCCTGCCTCTGGCTGGATCCCCTTTGTGGAGCCATGGAAGGCTGCAGAATGGGTTGGCTTAACTTGGTTTCTGTTTGCGTGCTCTGAAATGACCCAGCGCCTGGTTGCCTGGGAGCGTTTTGTTTTGGAAAAAAAAAAAGAAAAAGAAAAATCCTTTTGCAAACATCCTAAACTGAGAACTGCAGCCCTTTGAAGGGAGGGTTTGATGGGTGCAGAAAGAGCTTTCTTTTGTTCTGGGGTGTAGTCAGGCAAATGCAGTTGAAGCCTTAACCCTTGCTGAACTAGATATTTTCTTTAGAGAGGTATGTTCTTTGTTTGGATGACTTTTTTGTCCCTAAGGGCCTTCTCTGCAAAGCATGCTCATAGGGCAAAACAGCAAAATCCTGCAAAGGAGCAGTTTCATCTGCTGGCACTGGTTAGCTGACACAAAATGAATTTTCCTAGCTGCAGAGAAGGGCTGGGAAAGGTGGCTCAGCTGTGAGTCTTCTGTGGATTTCACAATATTGTACCAATATTAGAGCAGCAGGCTGATCTAATATTTGTACAGTGTTACAGTATTGAAGGCTGAGTGATTTCCAAAGGCTAGGATATGCAGCCTGACTTCTGCCTGCTGAATTTAGTGGGGTGCTTCACACCAAATGTGCATGCAGTTTATCTTGGTTGTAGCTTCACTGTCTACCAACAAGCATACAGGACTTGCAGCCTAAGGCTACAGTCTTTTATTTATTTATTTATATATATATATATATATATATATATATATATATATATATATATACACACCTGAAAATAATGTAATGAATTCAATGTAATGTACACTGAATTCAATGTAATGTACTCCTGAATAGACATGCATAGGATTGTGCTGTAACTCTTCTGGGTCCAGCACTGTATGTGAAAGAGCAGGAAGTGTGGTCAAAGAACCCAAAAATACATTCTGATTTTGCTATTGGAATATAACTTTGCCTGTGACACAGCTTAATTTTTTTTTATAAATTGGCATTTCTTGGTTCACAGGCAGATTACAGATCACTTCTAGTGATCCTTATTTTACCAAGATAGCAAGTGTATTAGGCATAAATGGGTTTGCTGAACAAGTCTTCAAATTTTGATCCATATCAAGCACCCCAATTCTAGTTCCTCTTTGTGATCAAGTTCCTCTGTTCAAACTGTGTGATCAAGTTTCTTTGACTTTCCCAAATGAGAGGCTTTGTTAAACTTATTTGAATATTTTGTTGTTTTTAGCATAAAGGATTGGAAATCAAGATTGAGCTACCTCCTGCAAAACTCTTCTGGTTCTCTCAACACAAAGACCAACAAGAAGGGGCAGCAAAAGGCATGTTTCAGGTATGTATTTCATTTTTCATACTATTAAATGGTTTTTGGAATTTTTTAAATGTATCACATAGAACAAAAATCAGTGCACTTTTCAAACTGCATATTTTGTTTCTTCTTTGTACAGACCGTCACCTGAGGAAGCCCAGCTCTGGTCGGAAGCATTTGATGAACTGCTGGCTAACAAATGTAAGTTGCCTTAATGGAGTGACAGCCCAGTTCTGTGCATGTCTACTGTAAGTCCCCTTGGAGTTAATTGGGCTTACTTCCAGGAAAGTGTGGATGGGATTAGGCTGCTAGGCATTTAACACAAAAAACTACAAGGGCACTTTTTGAGAGCTTTCCCTTAGAAAAGATGCCTCATAGGAATTGAGTTTTCTTATGGCTAGGAATCCTGAATGGCCTTTATGTTTCTGGTTTACTAGTAACCTTTAAAAGATTGGCATTTGGGACTGCCCTGGGCCTAAATTCATAGAAAGCATTTTCTTATTCATGCATAGCTATGAAACACTTCCAATGGCAAAAGCTGGCCTGTGAAATAGCTGCTTTTGTACTGTAGCTCCTGTGGTTAGCCTGTATTTTTAGCTGGCCTTGCATTCCTTTGGAGCTATGTAAGTTGGAGTATACAGCTGCAATTAAAAAAAGCTGTTTCAGTCTGGAGGACTTTTGCATGTGGTAAGGCAGTGCGCTCCAGATGGCTTGCATTCTGTTTAAAAATCCTGATAGCTCTGTAGGGAATAGAGGTGTGTTTGCACCCAGCTGTGCCTGTGCTATGTTCCACTCCCCCTTTTTGCTCTCTGACCAAGTGCTGTGGTGAATCACAAGCAACTATTCCAAATGCACCCTTTCTGATGCATTTTTTCCACTTTTCCGGTTGATCAAAAGGCTTCGAAGTGTCCTACCTGCAGCTACAGTTGCTTCTAGCTACCCACAAAGTTGTTGATGGTCATGGGGTACCAGAAGCTCTGCCACTTCAGTTGGTGTCCTTTACCTGGAGGTGGGGGCTTATATTTGTGCTCAAACTATTTTAGAATCCCAGAATATCCCATTTTTCATTTCCCATATTCAGTTTAATTTGCTGATGTTGAGTACTGGAAACTTTTTTTTTAAAAAAAGGGTCATGATCTTTGTTAATTAGAATACATAGACTGCAAAGAAAAAGTCTTGGGACTTCAGGTTGCCCATCCCTGGTCTAATTCTTGCAATTTTTAGGAGCCCTGTCATTTTAAGTGGACCCTGGCTAAGTATCTGGCAAAGACTTCCTGCAAATTATACACTGTAATGCCAGTATTGCTGGCTATCATGAATAAGAAAATGACATATATTTAGCCTGTTGATGAAAAATAATTGCTCTGCTGCTCCAGTGCACACTTGTATTAATAAGATACATTAATTCTCCAAACCTGGTTAGGTATGCATGGTTTATGGGAGCTCAGTTCACTGTGCAGCTATGCAACTGAAATCATTTCCTTGCCAAACTGATGAAAAGGGGGAAGATCTCATTAGTTATATCACGTTTGCTTCAGTGTGGACTTTGAGTCAGTTTTTCCATTGCAGATATCTTCCAGGAGTTTATGGCTCTTCCACAAATATTTATTCTAGTCTAAAGGTTAACATACAATATCTAAGAGCAAGAGAGAAATTGTACAAGATCTTTCCCCCTTTCACTTTAAGGCATCTTGGACTATTAGGAAAGAACATGAGCTAATTAAAAGGAGAAGGGAAAAATGGAATTTGTTGCAGATTTTTTTTATAAATATCTAAACATCTGAAAACTGGCAAGTTCCAGATTATTCATACCCTTTTGTGCTTTGGTACATTTTGTCTAAATGATTAGAAAAGAGGACAGAACAAGACAAGGCTGTGAGAGATGTGCCTGTAGCTGTGTGTTGCCTCTATCTGTATGTTGCCTTCATACAACATTCCTGGGATACTTTGAGCTCATCCATCTTTCACCTTCCTTTGCAGATGGTCTTGCTGCTTTCAGGGCCTTTCTCAAATCTGAGTACTGCGAAGAGAACATTGACTTCTGGTTGGCTTGTGAAGATTTCAAGAAAACCAAGTCCCCACAGAAACTATCTGCCAAGGCCAAGAAGATATTCAATGACTTTATTGAAAAGGAAGCTCCCAAAGAGGTAAACAAAATCTCCCAGTTTAAAGAGTACCACAACCTGCTATCCAATTCAGACATGTCCTTAGAATCTGGACTGCTGCTCTTTAGGCCATTGTGATTGGCATTTGCAGCTATTACCAGGAAAGAATCTATTTGGAAAATGTTACATCTATATTGACATATTTTTCAAACACTGATTCTGGAAAAATCCACCTAGCATATAAGTTCAGATGTATTTTCCATGTACCTACCTTCATGGGTATAACTTCAGATTTTTTTAATACAACTCAGATTACTGCCAAGAAACAATCCAGTAAGTTTACAAACTTACCACATCCATTTTAATTGATGGTTACACAAGTAGTGATTTATTGGAGCATAGGCCTTTCAGTTCCTATTAGTCATGACTGCTACCTTCAGCTTCTATATTCAGAGCCCTTGGTTACTGGATGCTGGAGGAAAGCAACTGAGAATAGTTGCCTCCATTGCTGCTGAGTATTTCAGGGCATTTAGCTGGCTGCTGTGGGGGAATGCTAGGCAGATCACTCAATCCTACCTAAGCTCTTGTGTGGTGATGCTGTTAGTTGGTTATATGGTTGGCAACCTTCAGTCTCGAAAGACTGGTATAAGCCTACAGCACCCAGTATTCCCAGGTGGTCTCCCATCCAAGTACTAACCAGGCCTGACCCTGCTTAGCTTCCGAGATCGGGCATGTGTAGGGTAACAGAATGGGTCATAAGTGAATCCGATCCTGTATAGGCAGTTGTGTTCTGGTGGAGCATACCTATATAAAAAAAATCCATCTTTTCCTTTCAGATCAACATAGACTTTCAAACCAAGAATAGCATTGCTCAGAACCTTCCAGAGCCTACACACACCTGCTTCAGTGCAGCCCAGAAAAGAGTCTACAGCTTGATGGAGAATAATGCTTACCCACGGTTCCTAGAGTCTGATTTCTACCAGGACTTGTGTAAAAAGTCACCAATTAGCAGAGAACCTCAAGGGACATGAACTCAGAGTGCATTTGGAAAGAGGAGCAACAAAGAAGAGTGCCATTTTGTCCATCGAGGCAGAAGACCAAACGCCTTTCCAGGCTCAGTGGACTCACAAACTGAATGTACAGGAGATATGTCCAAGTGTAGTCTTTTCTTTCTTAAATGGATGGACAATGACTCTGGCAGTTTTTCAAACTGCATTATCTATCAAAAGGTCTAGAGGAAACTGCTGGCCAGTTAGAGGAAAGATCATTTTCTGTGTGAAAACAGTGCATCAGGAAGAAATGTCTTCTGCATTAACTGAATTACAGCTCCATAAGTCAGCCTAGATGGACAGTCAGACCTTGCTGGTACATGGGAGAGGCTTTGCACAACTGAGCACCCATCTGTCTTTCCTAAGAACCTGGCATTGTGTTAACATCATTGTTCTTGAGACTTCCTTATGCAAGATCCTTTCTCTGTAGATCACCCAACTGTGCATAGATGTAGCAGACTGCTGTGGAAGTGCTAGTCATAAATTCCAGTGTTGCTGTATAGTTTGATGCAGAGATAAAGGGGACATTGACTGACTTGAAAAGCAAAACACGCTGACCAGCTCTTAGCTAGGGTCAAATCTGCCTATGTGTGATGCATTTTGGAGCAGAACTTGGCCCAGTCTGACAATGAAAGCTGTATATTATGTGTGCATGCTGACGCTGGTTGTGTTGTACACTCCTAACCAATGTTGAGAGTACCAACTTGAGGACAGGCAAACTTCAGTGAAGTTGCCTTTTTTGAATAGAAGAAATGTTTTAATAAATTTTTATTTTAATAGAATTCTGCTCTCTTGTTCTTCTCTTGGAGTGGGCAAATATGCTATTTTCAGATATTTAAAGAGAACTCTGAAAAGTTCTGGAACCATAGTCAGGTTGGTCTGTTACAGCAAAAACACTGATGCTTAATAAAAACAAACTCATTGTGTTGTGAACTTCTGTAAGGAAGTTGATACTTGGGTGCATGAAAGAAGGGGGAACAATAATGTGCTAAAAGTTCCCCAGCATCAAGACAAAATGTAACCATTGCACTACTTCCCCCAGTGTCTCCATTATTCCTTTGTCCACCTATCTTCTCCTGTTTCCTGTAGCTCACAGGAATCTAGCTTTGCCAGCTATATTTGGGATAGGAAGGTAGATAAAGAACTCAGTGGAACTGTCTATTCCAGCATAAGGAGTGCCATCTCCAGTCAAAGGCCTGGCAATCCTTGTCCATTTAATTGACAGGAGAAGCAATGGTTTTACAAGACTAGTGAAACTAGTGGTTTTACAAGACTAGTGAAACTAGTTCATTTATCATTTAATTGACAGGAGAAGCAATGGTTTTACAAGACTAGTGAAACTAGTTCATTTATCCTGCCCTTTCCTCAAGCACAAAGCAGCTGTTCAGCTACAAGCATCTTGTCAATAAAGCATCCCTCTCTCAGGAGATTATGGAACTGATTTTTCAAATGAAAATAGATAAAGCATCTGTTGGGGAAGAAACAATTACGCAACAACCATCCTTCAGGACAAGGTGTTGGAAGTACAGAAGTGGTCTTAACACTACAGTTGTCCCCAATGTTTACGCTACATTCTTAAACATGCTAGGATGTGAATTCTGAGTTCACTGGAGCATCCTTACAAGTCAGTGTGTTTAGGAATGGGATGCCAAAAGTGATAATCTTAATTAAAAACAGCAACTTGGTATTGAAATGTGTAAACTGCTTATTAACTGCAGGTTAGGTTAAAACCATTTTTAAGTGTGTTGAAAGAATGGTAGTTTGTATATAGGTACTTGTGTATAGTCTTCTACCTTGAAATCTTTGCATTTAAGGCAAATAGATGGGGAAATTCTCACTCTAGTAAGAATACTCTTTAGTGAGAATGTCCTAATCCCCACAATGATCTCATATGGTATCAAGAAAATGCTGACCATATAAACACATGCACAGGATACACTTAAAGCCACTTTGAACTAAACTGCTTTTCCCATTGCTACTGTCCCTTTGCATACAGGTTGGGCTTGGTGGCAGAAAGACTTTGAAAATGCATCCTTAATAGGTAAATCCAAGTTTAATTGGTATGGGAGTAGGGAAAAGCGACATTTGTGCAGAACCATGAAGTGTGTAAAATACAAGTTTGGCTTACAGTGGGGCAGTAAGTCTGTACCAGGATTGCATCAGACTGGATGAGAAAGTGCATGAATGCTTCTGTATACCAAGAATTCACTTCATATTATAAACCAGCCTATCTGGGAGATTATACTAGCTTATGTGCATAATTCTTTTTTGTGGAAGGAGCACTCTGTCTTGTGAGCATCTGTCTGAAGTGCTGAAGGTGAGACAAGGCAAGTTTGCCACCAGCGTACAAGAACTAATCAATCTTCAGAAACAGCAATGGTGTAGCAAAATTGTTTCTGAACTGCAGCACTTCAAATTGCAGGTTAATGACTGAACATTCCACTACCAAGCAAAAACCACTGCATAGAGAAAATTAACAAAGAAAAGCCCTTCTGGATCTGTTCAAAGGCCCATCTAGTCAAGCTTCCTGTTTCCCATAACAACCCATCGGCTACCTCTGGGAAGTCCACAAGCAGGAAGGAAGGCATGTTTTTCCACCACTATTGCTCTCCTGCAACTGGTATTCCAAGGCAACTGCTGTGAAACCTGGAAATGGCACCTAGGGTGAACAGTCCCCCTGCACCTCGCTAGCTATGCCACTGCTAAACACATCTGCTACCAGTGCCATCCAACCTAAAAGGAGGCTGTCCATGACCCACGTAAACCCAAGATGTTTATGACAGGTTATGACAGAGAGCTGCTCTGACCCACTTGTAATTTCGGTCAGGACTTGAGTAGAGTGGGACATAAATAGTAGACAAGGAAGGAGTAAAGCTTTATTAACCCATCACAACAAGAAAAGGTTTTTCGTTGTGTAACCCATTTGCTACGCATATTTCTATACAGGTGCTGAAAAACTGCAAATAGTGTATGTTAGTATACTATCCTGCAGAAAAGAAATGAAAACCTTGGTGTGTGTGGAAGAACAGATGTAGAAACACTGCAACCTTACTTTGGGGGGGCAAGGGAATGCATTCCAAATTTGAAATGTCCACTCAGAATGAATTTTGGAGGATCTAGAAGAGCAGGCCCTTGTGTCAGAACTAATTTAACAGTAGCCAGAGCAGCAAAAAATTCCACCAGACCTCTATGCCTGAAACATAGCAAGTGACTCCTGAGTTTTTCCCAACTCAGTCTTTCCCTGGCTCCTGCTTACGGCCATATACACAAGTCACATGTATCACATTTGCATAAATACAAAGACGAGGCAGTTCTTCCATTCCAGATGTTACCACACTGAACCTGAGTTCCCACCCGCTCTCCAACTTGGAGCAATTGCTATGTTTTCTTGCATAATCCGTGACCAATTTCTTCCGAAACACCACAAAGATGAACCTCACACAGCTTCGGCTGTTTGCTTTTCTTTGCCAAACTTGAGATCATAACCAACAAAGTGCGCGCACACAAGTACAAGCCATAATTCTTTGCAAGCAAAACACAAAAGCTCAAATTAAGGTACTGGGTGCAGAATTCAGGTTTCCCTTTTTAAAAAAAAAAATGATACTTTTAACCCTCATGGGCATGAAGATACAGTTTAAATAGTGAAGAAAGCAAAGAGCGGTTGAATAAGATTTCCTGTAGTTAAGAAATCTGCAATGTCTTGCTTAGGGGCCTGCCACATCTTAAGTCAAGAAGTGGAAATTATGCAATATTATGGAAATTATGCATTATTCAAACAATATAATATACTGAACAATATAACTATAGAATAACTTTGAATACATTTGTTTCATCTGCACCATTCATGTATTGTAGAATTTGGAGTTTAGGGGTACAGAATTTGAACAAAATAGAACAACTTGGATCCTAGCTTCCAAGCTCAGGTGGTATAATGAATG
The DNA here is from genome assembly GCF_035046505.1 of Tiliqua scincoides. NCBI lineage: Eukaryota > Metazoa > Chordata > Lepidosauria > Squamata > Scincidae > Tiliqua > Tiliqua scincoides. The sequence goes on from NC_089824.1 coordinate 121,999,888, forward strand.
AAGAAGGCAGGGGGTAGCTACAGTATCACCCTCCCTTATTAGGTTGGAAAAGGTGACCCTCTCAGTGGTGGTAAGCTCTTACTGGAGGGAGAACTTTGCATTTTGTGATGTTGCAGGAGAGAAGATCACCATGGCTACTGGCTACTCCTCCCCATTTGCTCCCCTGCCCGTCACTGGACTCCCTCTTAACCTGCTGGTAGACAGAAATTGATTTGCCACAGGGAGTGGCAGAGAGGAGCCGTCAGTGGATGGGAACAGCTGTGAGTGATTGCCTTATCTCCCACTGCAGCATTGGGAGATTTCAAGGTCTCCATCTTCCATTTGGTCTTAAAGGTGGCCAATCTCATCCCATTCCAAAGCTGCTCTCTTTCCTTGTCAACTACCCTCTCCACCAATTGATCACATTTCCACCACTTTAAAATATAAGTTGTGCACATTTAAGCACAAAGGCAAAGCAGGTCAAACAAAACCAAAGTGGCATTGCCTCCCTTTGATGCCAGACCCAGTGTAACCAATATGGGTATGCAGCCTTCTCTCCTCATGACTTCCAGGTGGAGATGGTTCAATCAACTGGATACTGCTACAGGTGGCTGCCTGAGGGTTCAGACCAGTACCATGGTAACCGAGAACATACAACTGCCCCCCCCCATTTCCAGACTTCAGACATTATGCAAGGTGAAGGGCACTTGTGTTCTAACTGCCTCCCACTACCATGGTCTTCCCAGTTTGTAGCCCCTTTTCCTTCCTCCATACAACTGAATAGAAACCTGTATGGATGAGGGAACAAGGAATGCAGTTTAAAATCAAAAGTCTTCAAGGAGGAAGCAGAACTGCTTTGCCCCCATATAGCATGATATGAAAGGTAGTGGGTAGGAGGCTTCATTTCCCCTATTGCAAAAAGAAAAAAAAAAGGTGTGAGCCATCCCTGCCTCCAGTCACCAGTTCAGATGTATCAGATGCCTTCCCAAACTGCCCTCAGCCTTATGCCCAGTGCTTCACTTGCAATTTAAAGCTGTGGCTTTTTGACATTTTATAGACCTTGGAGTCCTAAAAATAATTTGTCTCGAAGTTTCCCCAGGTTACAAAGGACACATGAATCATGAGGACCACCCTGGTCCATTGCTGAAATTAAATATGTCAGCCCACAACAAGCTGATGATGATGATGATGATGATGAAATGAGTAAACTGTGTTTTGTTTCAATAAGCTATTTTGTGAGGGGTTTTGCTTTTGTTTTTTTCTTTTGCACTGCAAATTTAAGAGCAGGCTGGTATGATGTGGATCTTGGACTGGAACTTGATTTCAATCTCCCCAAGGGCTCAGTTAATTTGAAACTTATAGGCTTGGAAAGTCTACAGACCTGTATGGAAAATGCACTTATGAGCAGAGTGGTGTGTTTATTTAGCTGGTGGATTTAGAAGACAGCCACAGACGTCAACGGGAAAGCAAAATAATGAAAACAAAAAAGGATGCCCAAGAAAAGGGGAAAGGAGAGCAAGAAGCATTTCTTTTGCAAGCATAGCTACTAAACCCAGGACTAAATCAGCCCTTCAATGCTGACTATATATCCAGGTTGATTCAGACCAAGCTGTGTTCAGTTTAATACTCTCTTTCAAACAATGGACAGCCAAATAACTCAAGCAAAGGATAATAAGGAGGGATGGTCTCCTATTGTTTCTCCTCAGGATCAGATTTTCAGGGGTATACATCTACCTTACATGGAGGTTCCATTTAACTATCACAACTACTAGTTCTCCACATAACTGCTAGTGTTTTTATAGTCACCTAAGCTAAGAGCCATTGTTACATGTTATGGTTGCAAATTCAAAGCTTCATTCTCACTTCCTTGAATTCAGCCAGTGACCAACTCAAATGGTCAGCTAAATTTGGGGGCTGATTAAAGCCAAGCCGCAAAAGCCCTACAGAACAACTTTTATTCTTGATTATGGTTTTTCTTCATATTTCCCTTATACCTTGTTACTACTAATTTATCATCACATTGTCCCTGAATGCACAACTCAGACCTACAAAAATTGTGCAAAACAAGGCCATGTCCAGAATAAATACAGGCATCCTTCAGTCTCGGAAGACTATGGTGTCACGCTCAGAATGGTGGTTCTGGAACAGAATGTCCTCTCCAGAGCACAAAGCCTGGGTAAAGTAGATATGGAGGATAGACTGTTTCCCAGTGCAGCAAATCCCCCCTCTCCACATCGCTGAAATGGTCAAACGGAAAGGCAGAGGCCAATACGGTTGGTTCCAGCGGCGTTGCAGGAGTTGCCAGAACGTGACTGTGTTCACCCATGAACTGCCTCAGGAACTCCGGCTCAGGATTTTGGCTCGAGGTTGACTCCTGAAGCCTTTCCCATAATTGGATGTAGCCACAAGGCAGTGGAGGTTTGGGATCAGAGTTTTCCTTCTCTCAGATGAGCTGCCTTCCCAGGCTATCGAGTCCCATCTACTCGGTGGCTGTTTAGCCACCTCTTACGACAAGTACAGCCACACTGAGGGCCTATTCTTATCCCCCAGCCCCCAGGGGTGACATCTGGGATGTCAAGGCTTGCGCGTGAATTGGATTAAAGTGAGGGAGAGGTGCGCACAGTCGGCCTCACTCTCTCATCCCAGATTCCATCTTGCTCTAATGGCAGGACAAAAGTCGAGATGTCTGGAGATGGGCTGGGCGCAGTGGTTGACCAGGGTGTCTTTTGTGTCTTGCCGTGCTCTTAGCGTACCACGTCGCTTGCAGAAACCGCCTTCATGACCATCGGTCCTATTCCAGTAGGTCCCATCCGCCGGAGTCTGTCTTCACATGCTCGGGATAGACAAGTTCCAATCTCGCTGAAGGTCAATGACCCGACGGTTAGCCTCAACCTCCTATTCCAGAATGTCCAAAATAAAGCATTCTATTTGTTGAAAAAAATTCTTGTCCTAACTTTCTCTGTATTAAGTAGTTTGTATGACCTTTTTTAATATGCGTCTCTAAAAGGCAAATCACATCTTTTTTAAGTTTCTTCAAATAATAAAAAATTTTTTCCTCTTATTTGGAGCATTAGCTCCATTAATGTTCCAAGATAAAAACTTATACTCCATAGCTAATCTTCTGAACTAATTATTTGAAAGTCTATTTGGGTTTGTTGCATATCCTTTAGATTTTCCTGTTCTCTTCTTTCTCCTCCTCCTTCGAATTCCTTCATAAAATCTTTAGCTTTCTGAACTGTATCTATTCTATACATTCTATTCTGAAATCTAAAGATAACTCCTTCCAATTCACACCATCTAAAGATATCTAAATTTTCAACAAATTCAAAGAAGAAAAATGGAGTGGTTATGTATGTTAAAGATTATTTAAAACCAAAACTTGTGTTTGCAGATGAAAAAGGCAGGTGGTTGGCTGTGGAAGTTATAATTTCGGGAGTAAGAACTTTACTTTTGGGTTTGTATGCTCCAAATCAAGAAAGAGGAGTTTATTTAGGCAATTATTGGATGTACTCTTATATTCAAGTTATTGTTTGATGGGAGATTGGAATGCAGTTGTGTCACCACAAAGGGATAAAAAATCTGAGAAGGAGATTAAGATTTCTCAAGGGAAATTACCAAAAACTTTTTTTGATTTGGTAGAAGCTTTAGGGGTTGTAGATATTTGGCGACAAATGAATGGAAATATAAAAGAGTTTACCTATTATTCAGAAAGACACAGATCATTTTCAAGAATAGATATGTTCTGGATGACGAAGGATATTGCAATAAAAACTTCTAAAACAGAAATTCTATCAAAGACTCTTTCAGATCATAATCCAATAACTATGACTATTAAGAAGAAACCTACAACATATAGATGGAGATTAAATGAATTGTTGTTACAAAAAGAGGTTATAATAAAGGATGCTAAGCAGAAATTAAGGGAATTTTTAAATTTGAATTTAAATAAGGGAACAGAAATGAGGATAGTTTTGGACGCTAGTAAAGCCTTTATGAGAGGATACTTTATTCAGAAAAGTATAGAATGGAAAAAAGAGACAAATTAAGTTTCAGAAAATTGAGGAGGAAATTAAAAAGAAGGAATATGAGTTAATAGAAGTCCCAGGAGATAAAAAAAAATAGTACAACAAATAAAAGATTTACAGCATCAATTATCTTTGATGATGGTGAATCAAATGGAAATTAAATTAAAGTTTGTGAAGCAAAGATATTTTGAGCATGCCAATAAACCAGGGAAATGGTTGGCCTACAAATTGAGGAAGCAGAGAGAGAAGAGAGTAATTTTAAAATTGCAGGAGGCGGGAAAAATGTATACTGATCAGGAGGATATAAAAAAATAATTACAAATTATTATGCTAATTTATACAAAAGTCAAAAAATAGATCAAGTAGAAGTAAAGAACTACTTGGATAAACAAAATTTACCAGAAATGTCTGAAGAACAAAGGGAAATCTTAAATAATAGAATAACTCTGTGTGAAGTTGTAGAGGCAATAAAGAAGATAATATAGATAAAGCTCCGGGTCCAGATGGTTTAACAGGTAGATTCTATAAATGTTTAGAAGAAGAAGTAAGCTTACCATTGCTTAACACGATGAATGATATTTTGCAGACTGGGAAAATGCTAGATTCATGGAAGGCAGCAAATATAACTTTGATTCCTAAAGGAGGACAGGATTTGATGGATATAAAAAATTACAGACCTATTTCCTTGCTGAATAATGATTGTAAAATATTTACAGCAATTTTAGCAAACAGAATGAAGAAGATATTACAAAATCTTATACATGAAGATCAATGTGATTTTTTTACCGAAAAGACACGAGTGATAATATTAGAATAGTATTGGATTTGCTGGAATATTATGATAAAAGGATAGAGAAACAATTAGCATTGATTTTTTTGGACTTTGAGAAGGCGTTTGACAATTTGAGTTGGACTTTCTTGATTGCTGTCTTAGAGATGATGAACTTTGGAGAGAACTTTATTCAATGGATAAAGTCAATTTATACATCACAAACTGTGCAGGTAGTGGTAAATGGAGAATTATCAACAATGTTTGAGATTCAAAAGGGAACACAACAAGGATGTCCATTGTCGCCACTTTTATTTATACTTGCCTTAGAAGTGTTATGTAGAGATATTAGACAAGATGAAAGACTACATGGTGCAAAGATTAAAAATGAATGTTTTAAATTAAGAGCATTTGCAGATGATATGGTTTTGATCTTAGAAAAACCTTTAAAAGACATAGAGTTGTTGATGGTTAAGTTGAAGAAGTTTGAATCATTAGCAGGATTTAAGATAAATAAACAGAAAACTAAAATTTTATCTAAAAATATGAAAGAACAAGACCAATCGAAGTTGATGAATAAGACTGGGTTCAAAGTGGAGAAGAAGATTAAGTATTTAGGTATTATTTTGACAAACACGAATTGTATGTTATTTCAAAATAATTATGTTAAAGTTTGGGGTGAAATTAAAAAAGATTTTGCAAGATGGGAAAGGTTGAAATTATCTTTTTTGGGAAGAATATCTGTAATTAAAATGAATGTACTACCAAAAATGCTTTTTCTTTTCCAGAATATACCAATATTACTTTCTGATAAACCTTTTAAAGAGTGGCAGAAAGATGTGACAGGTTATATATGGCAAGGGAAAAAACCAAGAGTGAAATTTAAGATTTTGCAAGATGCAAAAGAAAGAGGAGGTTTAGGACTGCCTGATCTGAAGACTTATTATGCATCATGTTGTTTTCTGTGGCTTAAAGAATGGATATTGTTGCAAAACAAAAAATTGTTGAAGTTAGAAGGATATGATTTAAGATTTGGTTGGCATGAATATCTTTGGTATGATAAGTTGAAAGTGAATATGGAATTCAAGAATCATTATGTTAGACATGCACTGTGGAAGATATGGAATCGTTATAAGAAAAGGTTTTACAACAAAATTCCACTCTTAGCTTCACCACAAGAAGTACATTTTGGTTTGGGAACTGTACCTGGAGATAAATGGTTATTGTATAAGAACTTATTGAAATGTAATCAAGGTCAATGTATTTTGAAGTCTAGAGAGGAATTGATTGTAGAGGGTTTTGACTGCCAATGGTTTATGTATTTACAATTATTAGAAAGATTTAAAATTGATAAAAAAATTATATGGTTTTGAAGAGGGAGAGACAATATTGGAGAAACAATTAAGATCAGATGAGCAGGTAATATCTAAAATATATAAATTGCTTTTGAAGTTTGAAACAGAAGATGAACAGGTTAAGGAATGCATGATCCAGTGGGCAAAAAATGTGGGCTATGAACTTTCAATGGACAGATGGGAGAAATTATGGATAAAACAGACAAAATTTACTTTGAATGTTAACTTTAAGGAAAATATATATAAGATGATTTATCGTTGGTATGTGACACCAAGTAAATTAGCCAAAATGTATGAAACTATGTCCAATAGTTGTTGGAAATGTAAGAAACAAGAGGGAACATTTTACCACATGTGGTGGACGTGTTCAAAAGTTAAAAAATATTGGTCACAAATTCACGCACAGATACAGTTGATCTTAAAAACAAATATACAATTGAAGCCAGAAGTATTTTTATTAGGTATGACAGATGAGTATGTGGAAAGAAAAAATGAAGTTTTATTTTTGTATATGATAAGCGCTGCCAGAATACTTTATGCTCAAAATTAGAAGACTATGAATATACCTTCGGTGGAGGAATGATGGATAAGACTTATGGATTATGCGGAGATGGATAAATTAACAATTTTGCTTAGGGAGAATTCAACAGAAAACTTTTTGAAGAATTGGAGTCCAGTTATTGATTTTTTGAATCAGAGAGAGGATGGGGATTTGAGGTATTTTGGATTTGAAGATTGATTTTGAAGTATTAGTGGTATAGATTAATATTTGTTAATGTTTGGACTGTATGTATTTGGATTATAAGTATGGGAATGTTTTGGCTTCGCTCGTGCTGCTTTATTAGAATTTTGTTTATGTATGTATTTGTTTTTCTATTTTATGTTTATTATAGTTAAATAAATAAATAGAAAAAAACAAAATAAAGCATTCTAATTAAGTACATTTATGCTAAACAGGCTATTTAGGAGAGGAATATTGATATGAATACTGGATCAGACATTTTATGTGGGTAAAAATAAAAGTAAAACTCTAGAGCAGTCATAACAAGCTCTTTGAAGCTTCACAATTTCTTTATACACACATAGAAAGAGAGAGAGGCACTGAATTCTGGTTCCTTCTTGCCCCTCATCTTTTGTAGCATCTGGGCTGTTTGCCTTTATTTTTAAAAGCAGCATAATTACATCTGTCACCTTACCTAACCCCCCATCACTATATTGTAAAAAGCCTGGCAAAACTGCAATAAAGAGTAGAGGAGAAAGGTGTGTTGCTCGCATCACAAGTACTAGCCAATAATACCTGCCACACCAACTTCTCTGGTTCACCCAGAATCACTTAAAACCTGCATAACTCCCCCCCCCCCAACTCATTTAGAGGACAGAAAAATAGGCATCTGAGAGCAGCTAAAGCATTTTCAAACCACCCCATCATGTTTAAAAATGTTTCATCTATTTCACACTCAGTTTCTCATCTATTTCACACATCACAGTTTTGATGGGGGGTTAGGAAGAAGCATCATGCAGCATCTGCTTGAAAGTTGTGGAAGGGATCCTGAGATTGTGACCTATGACCACTGTGCCATTAGCACTGTATTGGGCTCAGACATCATATGACAAATATGATTCTTACAGGCAGTTGGAGGCCATCAGTTCCATTAAGTGTTTTTTCAAAGTGAACTTGTCATTTATACTGATTGGTGTAAAAAGCATTAAGGCTTCTTGGAAATCATTAGTAGGAGGACTTCTCATCAACTCAGGGGCTAAAAGTTATTTGATGAGAAGCTTCTTGTCGTGTTTGCTGATAGTCAAAATTACTGAAAAGAAAAGTTCCCTTTTTTGTTGAGTGCCACTTACCACTGCTGAATTTTCATTGACCTGATGACTGTTTCTAAACATCCTGTTTGACACAGAGAACATCAAAAAGAGTGTTACAAAATATAGGGCTTATGAGCCTGAGCCGTGGAATTTAGTTTCTGTTCAATGGCTTAGCTCTCAAGAGCATAATATAGGATATTATTACTAGAGGTGTTTGTTTCCAGTGAGTAAGACAGGATTACAGCCTCTTACTGAACAAAATGGGACTACTTCTGAGTAAAATAAATGACTTTTATAAGTCATTTAATAAACACCTTTACCAGTATTCCTTGTGAAATACATGTCATTATGATGGGCAATGTGTGTGTGTACGGAGGGCTTGCAAAATATACTATTAGAGGGGGAGTTACAGTATACATCTCTGCATATAACAGCGTTCACTTCAAGAGAAAAGGTAAAGGCGCACACTTAGAGGCAGCACTAAAGGGGAAGATAAATCTATTCTCTATCCCTGGCAATCCCAGAATTTGAAGTAGTACATTTTGTCCCCTTTCATCTGTGTCTCAGACTGCAGCCCATTTACACCGTGCCACAGAAATCACTGGAAGCTACTAGGAACCGAACAAGCCCTTCTCCACAAAGCTCAGGATTCCAATTTGTTTGCTACAATCCTACACATGCTTTCTGAGAGTATGTTTCACTGAACATAGTCAGTCTGAATGACATATGTAGGATTGTGCCACCTTTGGTCCCAAAAAAACAACATAATGTTGGCCACGTTGAATGAAAGACAGATTTTCCTCTGAAGAGCTCAATTTCCCTCATGAGTGACATTATGTTCTCAGGATGTCTCTCACCCAGCCAGTTTATAAGGGAAGACTGAATAGTGAGCACAAAAGAGGAATTGAATGTTTTTGGAGGATGAAAACAGCTGTAGAACTTCAGCAGCAGAATGGTATCATGGGTCTCTCAACCATTCGCTCCTTCCTCTGGCTTTTTCCTTAGTAGCTCTTGTTAGCCCCATACTGGCATCTATTATTATTATTATTATTACTATTAACATACTACTTTTCAACAATAAAGCTCAGAAAACTATTGACATAGACAAAGATTCACAAAGGAGGCCTCATAGTCTAAGAACAGATGCAAAAGAGAAGCTGGCCAACCATCACTTCAAAAGTGGGCCAACAATCACTTCACTATGATGGGATGAATACAGAGAGGTGCTCTTTCCCTGTTAAATATGAGAAGCACCATTTTTAAAAGGTGCATCTTAGCTCAGTTAGCATGTTAAAAACCCCATTTAGGATTCTCCAAGGCACTGTGCTACCCTTTTTGCAGGGAAATTCTGGAACAGAACGTAGAATGTATCATAGCAATGAAGAGCAAAAATAAAATTGGGGGGAGGACACAGCTTGTTTCATGTAGAAATTAGCATTAAGTGTGGAATTCAGCAACAGAGAACCTACCTCCTCCCTCTCCCCCCACACACAGAGTTTCTAGTTCTACAGTTGCAAGGGTGTGGGCAATACCTGGTGAAATCTCAGAAGCCAAAGGTGGAGTAGGCTTCCCATTGGGCAGAGCTTCAGTGTCCTAGATAGCAACCTGTTGCAACCTGTGACTGCTACTAGCTAGCAGATACAGATGCAATTATGCAACAGAAGACAAGACATGCAGATTTGCATAATTTATACCAATCTAAGCAGGCAGTTGGACCTGGTGCCAGATTTTTATTTATTTATGTTTTGTCAAAGTGCTTATATGAAGTCCTAGCTTCACGTAGCCAAGTCATTTTCATAATTAGAACAGAAGAATTCTCTTCAGCGTTCAGTCTCAGTTGAGCCAAGCTATTGTCAGAGCTGCATATTGATTCCATAAACTGTTGCAAAATAATGAAATCCAGGCCTACCATTCCGTGCATTCATCTGGGATGGTTTCCCTCTGGACCTTCTGTCAGCTGACGAGGAGATTAGCTGGAGCATACTCTGCATCCAGACCCCTTCTCACAAGCATGGCTCCAGTTATCCTTCAAATACAAAATTCTGATATGTGGCCACACTCAAAAATGGTGCCTCTTAGATAAGGGAGGGTACCAACATTATTTGCCTGATATGTGGGGAGAGGTGCTGAGAGGTTAAGAAGTGACCTTCCAGATCTGATTTTTTTTTTTTTTTGGTAGATGGCCTCCAAATAAAATAACAGAACACAAAACAGACATTTTGTCTGCTCTTTTGGAAACCTGAGGCTTGAATCCCAGCCCCTCTTATTTCAAAAAGAAAGCGCTAGCAGACTGTCAGGCCCAAATGATATATCTGGCTGTTTATTATTAATATTAAGAATATTTATATACCACTTTTCAACAAAAGGTTCACAGTCATTTACAGATAAATCCAAATAAATAAATGGCTCCCCGTCCCAAAAGGGCTCACAATCTAAAAAGATGCAAAAATGAATGAATGAATGAATGAATGAATGAGGGCCCAATCCTATCCAACTTTCCAGCCCCAATGCATCCACAATGCAGCTCTGAAGTAAGGGAATAAATGTTCCCATACCTTGAGGAGGCCTCTGTGACTGCCTCCCCACCACAGGATAAAGTGCATGCCCCACTGGCATGGCTGCACCGGCACTGGAAAATTGGAGAGGATTGGGCCATGAATGAATGAATGAAAAACACCAGTGACAGTCACTAGAAAAGACACTGCACTGGAGTAGAGGGACAGTTACTCTCCCACTGCTAAATATAAGATGCTCCACTTGTAAAAGCACATCTTTGCCCAGTTAGCAGGGATGAAGTGTTATTAGTCCTGCCTTAGTTTTACTTTTGTTAGCAATAGTCAAATCAGGGACCCCTTGAAGCAGGACAAAAGCAGGGGTACACAGCGTTAAAACCAAGTCCTGTCATAATTCTGAACCACAGGAGGCCCTGAATCAGCCAGTATTTACTACAGAAAGAAAAAAAACTCCCATTGGCTTAAAAAATTAAAGCTCCCATAACTCTGTCATGGTCCTGATACATGAGCCCCTCCCCCCCATTCACCTGCTATGAACTAAGCCCATCAGGACTAATAAACCTTTACAAACCATGCTTTGTTAGACCCTCAGTTGGAAATGGGACTTGTTGCTTAAAGTGTCCTTAGAAGCCGAGTGGGGCTGTACTGATTGCACCTCTCGCCCTCTTCCTCTACTAGTGGTACCTCACGAGTACCCCACTTCCCACTAGAACCTCATTTCCCATGTACTGTGACTGCAGAATTCTAATTTTGCTCCAGAGCAAGTGGAGGATGCCAGATGCAAGGGAGAGCCCCAGGATGCAGGTCTCTTGTTATCTGGTGTGCTCCCTGGAGCATTTGGTGGACCACTGTGAGATACAGGAAGCTTGACCAGATGGGCCTATGGCCTGGTCCAGTGCGGTTCCAATGTTCTTATGAGGAGGAGGGTGGTTGAACTAATGGGAAAGAAGGTACAGCATCTACAGCAGGAGTGTCACTTGCCCCTGTATTTTGGACTAAGTGCCACTATACCTCAAGAGCACCTCCAGCCAACTCACTTGTTCTACACCCCGAGTTACTCTAAGAAACATACCAGCTATTCATGCTACAGACACAAATCCCTTGCTTTACAAATATATAACTTTTTCACCTATGTTGATAATAGTGCTACAAAAAGTTTGGGGTATTTTAAAAAGTACATCAAGCAAGCAAGTTACCCACAAGTGTTGCCACCCACCAATCTCAGGATATTTATGCCAAGCAAGTCCACAGATATGCAGTATCTGTGCACAAGCTGAGACCACACAGCTCACCATTGCCAACTGTTATAGCAGTACATGGCTCTTCTATTCCAGAACAATTTGGAACTCAGCAGTAAAAGTGGTGAGCAAATAACAAAGCTTAAGTCGGTCAAGGCTAGAAGTTGAGAAAAAGAACAGATGTGAATTCCCCACTCCAAAATTCAGGTAGTAATGACAGTGAGAGCTTTGTAGAGCTTGCAGTGGACCAAAATGGTTTACATTAACAAATCCCTCACTGGCACAAGTCAACAAGAAGGCCATGACTCTCCTCCTCCTGTGCACGTAGCAAAGTTTCCTTGTAAGGAAACTCTGTGGGCAAAAAAAGAGGAAACCCATAAAAAGCCCTTTGAAAGAGACACCTTTCAAAGTGGTCCTCTTATATTTAGCAGGGGGAGAGCAATTGTCTCTCTCACCCCAGCATGGCATCTTTTCCAGTGGCTACTGCAGGTGTCTTTTCTGTATTTTTTTTAAATTTTTATGAGCCCTTTTGGGGACACAGAACCAGTTACTGATTTATTTTACTATGCAAACTGTTTTGTGTATGCGTTTTTGTTGAAAAGCAGTATATAACTATTCTGATTAATTATTAATTAATTATTCTCCTGTACTTTCAGTCCAGTGATACTGAGCTAATTGCAGAGTTTCATGCTTCTTTTAAATGCAAGGTAAAATAGACATGTATCTGACCATACATTTTTAAAAATATTATATAACATATTCATTATTAAAATAAATAATTAAATAATCATTTGAACTAAATAATTCAGTCCTTTATGTATGTTTGAGGTCTTTATTTAGATTGCTGCCGCTCTGTCTTGGTTTAATTATTTGAGCTTCTGCTTTTAATAATTTGATATAGTTTCATTATTTGTATTTATTTTAAATTATAAGCAGCTCTGAAAGCTTTTATAAGTCTGATTTCCCACTATAATATAATAAATACTAACTAAAGCTAGCTGCATAGAGCAGAATCTAGAGACATAGGCCAAAACTATAGTACAAATTTATCTTGCTTTTATAGCAGAAGTAAATCCCACTGAGCTCACTGGGATTTACTCTCAGGTAAGTGTCTACAGCAGTGGTTCTCAAACTGGTGGGTTGCAACCCACCAGCTCATGTAACGATGCCCTGTTCCCTTTAAGGGACGAGGGCAGGGGGAAAGCAGTGATGCAATCCCCAGGATCACACCCTGCGGGGGAAGGGGGGCTTTTTTAAACTAACCATACATGTTCTCAGGGTCTGGAGGTGTGTAGGGAGCCCAGTGGAGCACTTGCAGGGCTCCCTATGGCTTCTAAATAGTGAAAGTTCCGGTTTCGTCGCGCTTGCAACTTTCACTATTTAGAAGCCACTGGGAGCCCTGCAAGCGCTCCATTGGGCACCCCACACACCTCTGGACCCCAAGAACATGTATGGTAAGTTTAAAAATAGCCCACCTTCCCCCACAGGGGTGCGAGCCTGGTGACTGCTTTGCTGCCCCGGCAAAGACTTACCCCAGGAGTGAATCTCCCAGGAGGTTTGAGAACCACTGGTCAACAGGACTGCAGCCTTACTCTCAAATAAGAAGCACAGCCCAGCCAATATTAAGCAAATTTCAGTCCCTTTTATTTCAATGGGAACGTTAAGCACTTGGAATTATTAAGTACTCAATTTGGGGCAGAATGTTCTTGTTAATATTTCAGATTGGGAATGAAATGTATACTGTTTCTTTGAGCAAACAGACCCTTCAATCAGCATCCTTATTTAATCAAAACAGGGCATTTATGATGGATATCATTGGGGTCAAGCTCAGAGTGTTCCTAAGTTAGTAAAACAGTTTTTAAAAAAGAAATGTCCGTTTGACTAAGTACTGTAGTAACAAAAATAGAACATGTGAAAAAACAGCAAACACACTTTGGCTGTGGCCATAGTCCTAACTAAGAGATATAACAAAACGGATTAAAAATAAAAACGGTCAGACAAATGAAACAAGTGCCTTTCCTTTTCTTGCACAACATGCTCCCTTTCTTGCTTGGTTTGTCTCAGTGCAACAGTACACTGTAGTTCATTGCCATATCTCAGACTTGTGCGCAAATGGATTCTAAGAACTAAGAAAAATTTGATTAAACAGACAAATATGAACTAAGTCCAACTACTCAATGCCCATTTCTGGTGCTAAATCAACAGAGAGCAGATTCAGGAAACTATCGAAAATCAGAGAACATAATAATACGATAAGCTCAAAACATAAATATTTGCTTTTACATCACATGGAGAATTATGTAGAGTCACTAAATGGGCTGTGTGAAGTTCTTCCTTGACATGCATGGAAAAAATGTCTGGAACATCTATTAGGTACTTAACAGGGATGTGCCGGAGCTACTTCCTCAAGTCTCAAGATCTCCACCCCCCCCCTTGGTTCCAGTCACAAACAAGTCATAACTCTCCACCCCTAAAGTCTCTACCCCCCTTGATTCGAGTTGCAAATGAGTCCTAAAAGAGGCTATCACGACTCGTCCAAATGCGTTTTTAGAGTCAGTTTGACTCAAGTCAGAGTCTTTTCAAAAAGTGAGGCAAGCCATGGAAGCTACAAAAAAATCAAGTTAGCAAGCAAGGACATACACAAAACAGAGTCACAAGCACACACAAAAGCAAGTTCTGACTCGAATCTATTCTAGTCTTTTCATTTTTAGTTTAAGTCAGTGCCCAAGGTTTTGACACATGTGACTTGAATCTGTACGTGTCGCAAAAAACACATGTTTTTGCCACCCAAGTCCAAGTCATCCGAGTTGTGGCCCATCCCTGGTATTCAACAGATCTATATCCTACTTGCAACCATTTAGGTCTTCAAAGCATATTACAATCATAGTTAAATGGCATTTTTAAAGTTTCTACAAGGATGAGCCTCCTCATGGAGCCCTTCTGCCTTAAAACAAACCAACAGGCATCCAACTACCCTGTGGTGGTGATTCTGGAGGACTGCACTGGCAGGATGGCAAATCCAATAGTCATATATGGACCTTGATAGAATTGACCTCTTCCCTCAGGGGTTGACCCAGCTTGGTGGGCTTTCTGTTGCTAGTGTCCAATCTGAATGATCCCCGACACCACCCCTGCCTGGAGTGGAGCGGATTCACTGACACTGGGCCCAATCCTATCCAACTTTCCAGCACCAGTGTAGCTGCAATGCAGCCCTGAGCTAAGGGAACAAATGTTCCCATACCTTGAGGAGGCCTCTGTGTCTGCCTCCCCCCCCCCCACAGGATGCAGTGCACTCCGCATTGGCATGGCTGCACCGGCACTGGAAAATCAGATAGGATTGGACTCACTGTTCTTTCCACAGGCAGTGTGACTGCAGTTATAAGCCTCACAGGGGAGGAGCTTGATGGAGTTGCCGTCCTCCTCAACTTCAGTGGTGGTTATAACTCTCAGCCTCAGCAGTAGGGCAAAGTAAAAAAAAAAAAAAACCCTCTCCAAGCACATGAGCCCCAAAACACCGCAAGGAGCAGAGGAGATAACAGCGTCCAGGTCAGGAGATCAGGAGTGTTCCTGCCATATATTTCTTCCCACAGATTTGATGGCAAACAAGGCCTCTTAAGTTTAACTTACTGCTTTCCAATACAAGATCTGCCCAATCTACCACTTTGGGTGGAAGGTTATCACTATGAATTATGATATTATCAGCTTGTTTTGTATACAAGATATATGACCATATGAAGTTCCGTTATTCCGAGTCAGACTACTGGTCTACTGTCTACACCAGGGGTGTCCAAAGTTTTTGGCAGGAGGGCCACATCATCTCTCTGACACCATGTTGGGGGCCGCAGAAAAAAAGAATTAATTTACCTTTAAAATTTGAATACATTTACATAAATATGCATAAGTGAATATATTAAAGATTAATTTATATGAATAAATGAAGGTCTTGCAATAGCTCAAGACCTATAAAAGGCCTTGCACAAAGCAAGGCTGGCCTTTCCTTTGCTGCCGCTACTGCATCACAGACATGAAACAGCAAGCAGTGGAGGGAGCCCTCATCCCACAGCTCACACGAGAGGTCAAACAGTCACGCTGAGAGGAATTGCGTTGGGCCATTGCGGGCTCCAACAAATCTCCAGAGGGCCAGAGGCTCATTGGAGACTGGGGGCTCCCTGAGGGCCACACTGAGAGGCCTCGAGGGCTGGATGTGGCCCCAGGGCCAGGGTTTGGGCACCCCTGGTCTACACTATCCAGCAATAGCTCTCCAGGGTTTCAGACAGGGCTCTTTCCCAGTCTTACTGAGAAATGCCATAACTGAGCCTGAACCTCATACATGCAAAAGCAGGTGTTCACCACCACTGAGCTACAGCCCCTCTCATTATGTCAGTAATCTTCCGGCACACTTCCATAAAAATCAGTCAGCAGTTATCATCCCCATTTTGGAGATGGGGAAGTGCAGCTTATCTAAAACCACATCATGGGTTTGTAGTTAAAGTGAAATCTGAAGCAGGGATTTTCTGACTCACAATCCTACTCGCCATAATACACCAGCTGTATCAACCACAAGCTTGTTGAAGGTCTGCTTTGCATCCATGCCAACTTTTTTCTGGCATGGCTCTTTAACAGCTGCACAACAGGCATGAAATTCAGCATATATTCCCATCATGGTTTGGGATATTTACAGGATAGTTCTAGGAAGAATGAATATCAGTCTGGAGCCTTACTTGTGTGCCTAGGATGACATTAGTGCAGGTATGCAAAACTTGTGACCCACCAAGCCAAACACAGTTCTCTAGCCATGTATTGAAGTCCTTACAGTGCTTGACAACACTCCTTCCTCCATTTTTGCAGTTCAAGGCAGGAAGAATTTACTGAACTATGGGAGGCTGCCATACGCCATCGCATGAGAGGCAGCACTCAACTTGGTAGGCCAGAAGTCGACCTAATGAGCCTAGGAGTAAGACGAGAGGTGAGCTGGAATTTCTGGTTCTTAGTCATAGCCTCTTCATTCCACCAGATCTAAGGATCCACAGTTATGCAACAACAGCCCAACAGATGCTTTTCTTAGGAACAAAGAGCTTTTGAATGAAAAGGAGATTCTTAATCATGTCCCTGCTCACTATTTGTCTGCATCCTGCTTTCA
Source organism: Tiliqua scincoides (assembly GCF_035046505.1). Lineage (NCBI taxonomy): Eukaryota > Metazoa > Chordata > Lepidosauria > Squamata > Scincidae > Tiliqua > Tiliqua scincoides. The sequence goes on from NC_089824.1 coordinate 122,016,719, forward strand.
CAGCTCTTGTAGAACAAATATCAGGTACTCCCTGCCTGTACAGTGTTCCAAATATGTATCTGAAAGTGTAAACATGCAGCTGGAGTCCTAGGATGAAAGCAGCTGGATGAAGGTACAATTCAGAGTTGGGATGGCAGATAAGAAAAAAGTTCGGCACTCACTTGCTCTGCTCCAGGTCCCACTACCACCTCATAAACATTTTCTCAGAAGGTGAATGTGTCACAAGGCACATGTGTCACAAGGCTTCCCACCCCATGCGTGTTTAACTTGGGAGTGGGAGTCATTCTACAAATGCCATCATACAGAATGAGGAGAACGGAATTCTGCTATTGCATCAGACTGGAAGTCGGAAAGTCATATTTTTGACTACGCCTCCAAGTAAGAAGTTTCCTTCCTGTAGTAAACTTAAGACACCAGGGAGAAAGGTTTAATGCACCTGGTGTGCCAGTTTACCACATTCAGGGGTGTTTGTTTCTTTAAGGTAGGGAGTGTTCAAAACAACTGCCCCACCCTATATGCATCCCTTTAAAATGGTAAAGTCCAGAACTCTACCACCTCATGCTGCATAATTAGTAGATCAGCTCTGAGGGCATCTTCTGATGTTACTTATGTGGCACACAAGCCTCTCCTTCCTGTGTCATAAAGGTAGTGTCAAAGACACCCTGAATCACACCAGAGGAATCTATTATATAAATCTTTCCCTTGCCCCACCCCTCACAGAAACTGAGCCAACACCAGCATGAAAAGGAAGCACATTACACAAACCTACCACAACACCCATGGCTTCTGACATTACCTCTGTGGAATGGGAAGCAGTAGGTATCACACTTCAGCAGCTCCCATACCAAAAGGTAACATGGAGAGAATCTTATTGAACACAGTTGTGCTTATGGGAGAACTGGGATGCATACTATATGCATACTGTAGAACTGGGATATAACAGCCTGATCACATGCATATATATTCAAAGGCAAGTTCCACTAATGTTTAAGACTGCAAGTCTATGCATACTTTTGAATAAATGCCATTGACATGAGTAAACATGCATAAGATCACATTAAAATATGATTAAAGTGCATACCTTTCATACTATAAAAATCAGGAGCTTCAGGGAAATGAGTCTGTGAGCCAAAATTTTTAGGGGGAACATGAATCACACTACAACATTTGAAGCTTATCTGTAGGGAACAGATCTGTTGTGGGTGGCAAAATGACAAATGGATAGACTGGGAATTTCCATCTTTCTTTCTGGTAGAGCACAACAAGCAGAAATATAGAAGGTGATGCTGTGCTTGAGAGACAGAGCAGCATATTAGCTAAAGGATTGAACTACAAGTCCCCATTCAAATCTTTCCTATGCCATGAGCCCACTAGGGCACTTTATGCAAGCCTATATCTCTCCACTTCAGTTCTCCAACTGCAAACTCAGGATAATAGTGGGCCTACTTTTTAGGGTTGGTGTAAGGATTGCAACAAGATAATATAAAGTGGTTGGGCACTCCCACAGTGATATATAAACACTATAAAGAATAACTGGCCAGCAGGGCTGAGAACAGCTATCAAAAGCTTTAAATGCACAGGAGCCTTTAAGATGAGGAAGAAAACACCTGACAATTCTACGTGGACTATGTCCTTGATAAACTATTTTTATATTGAATGTTTTTAAGTCTAGGATTTCACGTGGCAAGTCTGAAGGGTGAAAGACTCATGCCCTGACATCAGTAAAGTATAATCAAATGTGATCTGCCATTTGGACTGAAAGTTAACTGTGAATTAATCCTTTTTTCCATTAACAAAGAGGAAATGACTCATGCTGACTGTCAAGTCATTAGCCAATAAGTAAAGCCAAGAGCACTGTTGCTCTTGTTAGGAAGCACGTGTGCTTGGGGGGAGGGGGCTTTGAGTCTATCTGAGATATGAGTTGAAGCAAGTTCTCAAAAATTATAAGGAGAGATCTTCTAGAGAATCTAATGACTACATACAGATGTTATGTTGAATCACTGGCAGGGGTGAGAAAGAGTTTGCACTAAGCTTTGCTGAAAACTCAAAGCTTAGTGCAAGCTGGGGTCTAATGCCACTGGTTAAGCAAATGGTCAATAATAGATCTTTGCTGTGTGATTTGCATTGTTGCAATACTTAAAGGCTGAGTATATGAATATCAATGTATGTATATCTGTATCATGAATATTGAGTAACACTTCTATATACAGAAGCAGTAATTGTTGCCTTCATACTCTCCTTATGGGCATCCCAATAGACTGGCTCTACTGGAAACGGAATGCGGGATTAGACAGATCAGCAAGACAATTCTTCCATTTTGCACTCTTCATTTCTCCAAACAGTGCAGAGTTTGAAGGGTAGCCTTTTCCAGTGATGTTATCCATTTCTGTGTGAAGAGAGACTTGTGATGTTTTGTAATGTCTAACAGCAGGGTGAGTGAGGGCAGACACTGAAGCTGCACTAGTGTTTAAAGCAGCAGGGACCTATAAGAGCATAAAGGTAAAAAAAAACTATATATGCAGTGTTATCTTCATTTTAGATGTCAAAAGGGTTTTGTGGCTCCCGAGGTTTTTTTCTCTCCTGAAAACAGGTCCAAATGGCTCTTTGACTGTTTAAGGTTGCCTACCCCTGCCCAAAGCTCAACAACCTTTGCACCTCTCCAATTCTATTGCTTGCCAATCAGCTAAAAAACATTCCAAAGTGAGTGATTGTGTGTTCTCCTAGCTCCTACACAAGCAGACAGGCATAAACTGCATTCCTTGCTCTTGGAACATCAAAGACTCTCAGTGACCATTAAGCAAGACCATTCAGCCTGCAAGCTACTCAAAAACCTACAGAGATGGTCATCTGTTCACAAGACAGGACAGCATTTCCAAAAGATCAGCCAACCCAATACCAAAGCAAGGGGGGAGGAATGTGTTGAATCCAAAGGCTCAACTAGAGTTGTTGAGAGGATCCCATACTTTACATTCTGCATTCAAAACAAATAATGCAAAACAATAATATATGCAAATAGACTTACTAATGCTTTTTTTCTCCCTTGGATCCACTCCCATGCAGTGAAGAGGTACAGCCTGACCAAATCGAGCATGTTTTCTTGCATAAGGAAAAGAGATGGTAAAAGTTATCTTCACTGACATTCAGGGTGGGAAACTTCTGTTAAAGGGACAGCAATTGGGCCAGTAATACTGTAAAATGTAGTAACCCTATCCTAAGCAAAGTGCAATAACACCGGGCGCAATCCTACCCTGCACTGGAACAGGCAAGCCAAGAGGCTTGCGCTGTATCCAGTGCAGGATAAGGGCCCCAGGCAGCTCAGCCAGAGTCAAGGGCAAACTTTTCCCCTTACCTCCAGGTAAGTTGCCCTTGCCCCTATGGGTCTCCTCAGACTTGCGCCACTTCCTGAGGTGGCACAAGTCTGAGGAGAGTGGAGCAGCTTCAAGCCGCTCCAAACTCTCCAGGAACGAGGGTTGGGATCCAGCAAAAGTGCTAGATCCCAGCCCTGCCTCCTGCTCCCCATCCGCCCGTCCCGGGGCTGGCCACCACCCACCCAGGATGGCTCCCTCCCATCTCCTTGCCACCCACCCCAGAGGCTTGCGTTGGCCCAGTTGGCCAACGCAAGCCTCAGCAAGGAAGCCGGCACAGAGGCTTTTGTCAGCCTCTGCAGGCCAGCACACCACCGTGCAAAGGACTTGCACCGGCCTAAGGGCACCTCTGGATTGCGCCCACCCTCTTAGTGAAGTGTGGGTATGTCACGTACAGATGTGCAAGAGGAACTACAGGTGGTAAGAGCCCCCTAGGTATGCAGGAAAATATTTTCTGTTTAAAAAAACACACCACCTCTCCTCAAAAATCTCAAGTTGCATCTACACATTTGAAACAAGCAATGGCAGCTTAGGAACACAGAAAAAGGAACAGCTAAGTGGAAAGTAGCAAGCATTGTGCTCAGCAAACACAATGAATCACAGCTTGTGTAAGTCAGGTTGCTAACACCAAACATTTCCTAAGTAGTCTGCTCATGAAAAAAACAAACAAATGGAGGGGGGAGTGAAACAAAATTAGAAAACCTATGTACAAAATTATCATTGTCCATGTTAGTAGTACAGAAACGTGTATAGAAGAGTTAAGAAGACATTGGGAAAGTTGAAGGGAAATATTATTACTATTTTTTGTTGTTGATATTTACATATCACTTTTCAATGTGTGTACCAAGGTGTGAGTAAAGACTGAGGTAATGACTACTGATTTGAGAGACATACAGAGGTGGGGGCTTAAGGGTCAGCTGGGTTGGGCACTGGCTGAGAGCCCACACGGCTGAGCCAACCCTTGAACCCTCAGTACTGGTCCCAGTGGTAGTGCCCCATGTGTCGCCTGGGGAACAGAGGATACCATGGAAGGTCCAGTGCCGGCCCTTTATCACTCAGGCCCTTGCAAGCTGGTACCAGCACTACTGGCGTATACAGTTCAGGTACATGCAAAAGAATGCAAATGTGTGTTCACCACAATATGCAGCCTGTTATAGAAAATATGGTTAAGGAATGTATGTTGGTAGAAAAGTCAAAAGCAGTAGTTGCTTTTTTTCAATTTTATAATCAACAAATATAAATAAGATGTGAATTTTTTTTGTAAAGATCCCTTCCACACACAATGTTTTTCACTGCTCTTCATTCACGATACAAAAACTAGCAGTTATACTCTGTGTTAAGGGGCGCAGCACATGCACACGGCATGTACTGAAGATAAGATCCCCTGAAAAAGTCATTTGCAAGACCTTTTATCATTTCACTTTATGCTTATCATTGTATAGTTATTTTCCATTAGAATTAAATTCAATAAAATTCCTAATAACTCCTTTTGTACTTTAGCAGCCATATTCCTAATTTGTAAATATTGAAGATAGGAAAAGAAGAGGTTGGATGATATTAAATATTCATTTACTTGTCAGCTATTCAGCTGCCTCAAACAAAACACCTACCAAATTTTCTTAGGCCAGTATGCTCTCATGCACTAAAATTACTCACTATTCCACCAATTGCAAACTATTTATGACAAACCACGGAAGAAATTGGGAGGTAATTGGGTGCCAGATCTTTCTTATATTGTAATGTACCTTTAAGAGTTATTCTAATTCTTAGCTTTAAGTAGTGCCTTATAGCTTTAAGAATTACACATCTCTTGCTCTGTGTTCACCTTCACCCAAGCCATACCCCTGGCCATAAAGAAGGAATTTTGAGGTAGACGAATTTTCTTTTCGGATCCTGTCAGGGCATGCCTAAAGGAAAGGTAAAATATTGGGTAGACATCCTGAAACCTGAACATAAGGCGGCAATTCTATACTCACTTCCTTGGGAGTAAGTCCTACTGGACACAATGGAACTTGCTTCTGAGTAAACATGCATAGGATTGTGCTGTAAATTTTATAGGATGCCAAAAGCAAAATGCATGCAACTAGTCTGTGGAACATGTTGCCACAAGATGTGATGATAGACTAGCTGGGGTGGCTTTAAAAGGAGTTTGGACAAAGTCACACAGGACAGGGCTTTCAATGGATACAAGTCATGACACCTACACTACCAGTTGCAGGAGAGCAATGGTGGGAGACAACTATGTCTTTCTATCCTACTTGTGGGCTGCCAAGAGGCAGCTGCAGGTGGGCCACTGCAAGAAAGAAGATGCTGGACTAGATGGGCCTTTGGCCTAATCCAGCAGTTTTTTGGGGTATTGTTTTTTGAGTATCGGGTATTATTTTTTGGGTAATATTCTGGGTAAATATTTATTTAATACAGGTTGAGCCTCATTATTCAATTGGGTTCTGTTCCAAGCACTCACTGAATGGCAAAAATCAAACTATAGCAAATCAATTTAAAAAACAAAGTTTCTTTGCTCTGGTGATTTAAAAACAGCCTTGCTGACCTTTGTGATGTAAGATAAGAGTCATTAAGAAGACAATCCATCAATCAGTCCTCCTCCAAGGGCTTCACTCAGTCCCTCCCTTCACCACTGCTCATGGGGAAGGGAGGGGCCACTGGAGAGAGAAGGATTGATGAATTGTCAGCCAGCTGCCCTCTCTCATTAACAAGGCTATTGTTAAAGGACTGTTCAGTTTTTTAAACTGATTTTAAAGGGATGCATTTTTCCCCTTCTCCAGGGATCAGCACATTCCTTCTCATTTGCAGTGGCCATTCGTGTTGAGTCAAATCCATGTATAAATAGGCTGGACCTATACATTGTAGCTGCACCTTTTCTCTAAGAAGCAGAATGGCATACTATCAATCCATCCATCCTTTATTATGGTCACAGACCAGCTTAGGAGTAGCATACTACACTTGATGTTACCCAGTGAAGGAGACTAGGCTGAAAGAGACTGGATCAAGTTAATCCAGTGAACTTCATGGCTGAAGACAGATTTGAACCTGAATCCGCTGATCTTAAATCCAGCACTCAAGCCCTAATCTAAACACACTGTTGTCAGATCTGGCTATGGGAGAGATAGCATGTTGTTTCCACCATTATTCCCACTCAGCTACCATAGTTAATGCATGGTAGTATGTTAGATACTGCCAAGCCTACTTTCTGTAGCATTACCATGATACTTACTTTAGTACTTTATATGTGAAGGGTTTTCTGGCCAGCACACATTTGATCCACTTGCTCAGCCATGGCCCTGACTCACTCTCTTTCTCTCTTGGGGCTCCTTGCTCTTTCTCTCTCCCCTTTTAAAAAAGAGTTACCATGCAGGCCATGTCAGAATTAGGCTACCAGGTGAGCTCTGCTGCTTGCTCTGGACAATCCACCTAGGAAGGTTGAAAACAGCATGTCAGTGACTTGGCCTTCATCCTACCTTGGAGTATAAGGACAACATTTGCTTTTCAAATACATCCATAGAAAGTGCAGCCATTAAAGTAGATAAGCAGAAAAAGGAATCCTGATGGTTGGGAAATGACTCTGTTGGTTATCTAAGGCAGACAACAGGTAGCTTAAGCTTTTGTTAATGGTTTCATGTTACTTTGGTCTGAAGGCCTATTGTTACAATTTCTCCCTCAGAAGGAGATGCAGGACAACACGTAGCTACCTAAGGTTATAGCTAAGTCAGGAAGGTCTTATCTACGCTCTTATCCATGCTAAGATTTTCCCCTGATAGATGTAAAGAGCTGTCACAAGAACTCCATGGGATAACAACACAGTCGCATTTAGTAATGCTTTTGAAAGCACTGTTATGTAGGTTTGCAACCAACCACTCAGCCAGGCAGAACATCACACAGGCTTTCAGAAGCCTCTTTTGCCTCAGAATTTCCACACATACCACCAGTACTACCACCACCCCTGAGTTCCCTCTAGAAATGTATTCCGATACAGTTGCTGCTGATTCTTATGAATTTTTTTTATACCATACCACTTTCCAATAAGCAATGGTTCACAAAGCGGTTTAGAGGGCTCAAAGCAGTTTGTTCCAATAACCCTTGTAACAGGCATGTATGGGAACTTAAGTGAGTTAAAAACAATTGGAGACAGTGGTCAGAGCAGCAATTTTCAAGCTTTTGTGGCACACTGACAAGGAGCTAAAATTGTCAAGACACACCATTCGTTTTTTGACAATTGACAAGGCACACTGCATTGACAGCAGGGTCACACACCCCTGTGGCCCTACTAACAAATGACCCTCCCCCAAACTCTTGTGGCACACCTGCAGACCATCCACTGCACACCAGTGTGCCATGGCCCAGTGGTTGAAAATGGCTGGGTTAGAGTGTTGAACTTGGACCAGGAAAAGTCAGGTTCAAATCTCCATTGGGCCATGAACCTTACTGGATGATCTTGGGCCAGTCATTATCTCTCAGCCATAACCTACCTCACAAGGTTGTTGTAACAATTAAAAGAGAGAGAGGGGCCATGTACATCACATTGAGCTCCTTGGGTGCAGGATAATATAAATGTATAAATACCATCACCCCCACATTCCAGAAGGAAGGTACCTTGCCATCACTAATCAGTGCAGCCCAGGACTGTCTATTCAGGCAGAGGACCTTTCCAGTGACAATGCCAATTTGAATCTGGAGCCTTCTGGATACTGTGTGTGGTTTCTGGCACACTGACTGATCGCCTGTAGGCTTAGCTAAAGATAGCTAGTGAGATCATTGCTGAGACACAAGGATCTGAGCTGAGGGTTTCTCAGCTCATGTTTATGGCCATTATACTACACCAAAATACACTGGCTGCTCCTCTGTTATGCATCACATTGATTTATCTCAATTTGCAAATTCTTCACACAATACTTCCAACCACATTGAATGTACAACCACTATGGCTGAGAACAGCCTGCCCCAGGTTCCACCTTGTCTCTGTGTAGTTTTTAAGAAGGGCTGTTTGAAATACTCTTGCCAGTCACTGCAACATTGTCAGAAGAAGCACAACAGCAGAACCATCCAATTTCTTAGACTCTAGATATGCCATGTTTGCATGAATTAGGCAAGTCTCAGTAGTGGTGCAATTATAACTAACTGTCCAATCCTATCCTAGGATTATGGTAGCGGGACACTGATGCACAGAGCATGCTGCTGACAGCCATTTCTGAGCCACTGGTGCAAAGCAGCAACAGCATTTGAGACCTGCTGCCTGCACCAGAGCAGACAAGCCGGTGGGAGGGAGTTGTGGCGGGGAGGAAGGAACCAGGGACATATCAGAGGAGGAGGTATGGATCCGGCAGTAGTTGCGCACACCAATTATATCTCCTCTTTTTAAAACCTCCCCATCTCTTTTCTCTCCTTGGACATACAAGTCAGATAGAGGTTAAAAGAGAAGATGTTTCGGACCTCATTGATAAATTAAAGATCAATAAGTCACTGGGCCCTGATGGCATCCACCTAAGAGTTGTTAAGGAATTGAAGAATGAAGTTGCTGATCTCTTGACTAAAATATACAACTTGTCCCTCAAAATGGCCACGGTGCCAGAGGATTGGAAGATAGCAAATGTCACACCAATCTTTAAAAAGGGAAAGAGGGGGAGACCTGGGAAACTATAGGCCTATAGATGTTAGGTCAGCCTAACATCTATACCAGGTAAGATGGTGGAATGCCTCATCAAAGATCGAATCTCAAAACACATACAGGAACAGGCCTTGCTGAGGGAGAATCAGCATGGCTTCTGTAAGGGTAAGTCTTGCCTCACAAACCTTATAGAATTCTTTGAAAAGGTCAGCAGGCATGTGGATGCAGGAGAACCCGTGGACATTATATATCTGGACTTTCAGAAGGCATTTGACACGGTCCCTCACCAAAGGCTACTGAAAAAACTCCACAGTCAGGGAATTAGAGGGCAGATCCTCTCCTGGACTGAGACCTGGTTGAAGACCAGGAAACAGAGAGTGGGTGTCAATGGGCAATTTTCACAATGGAGAGGAGTGAAAAGCGATGTGCCCCAAAGATCTGTCCTGGGACTGGTGCTTTTCAACCTCTTCATAAATGACCTGGAGACAGGGGTGAGCAGTGAGGTGGCAAAGTTTGCAGACGACACCAAACTATTCCGAGTGGTGAAGACCAGACGTGATTGTGAGGAGCTCCAGAAGGATCTCTCCAAACTGGCAGAATGGCAGATGCGTTTCAATGTAAGTAAGTGTAAAGTCATGCACATTGGGGCAAAAAATCAAAACTTCACATATAGGCTAATGGGTTCTGAGCTGTCTGACAGATCAGGAGAGAGATCTTGGGGTGGTGGTGGACAGGTCAATGAAAGTGTCAACCCAATGTGCGGCGGCAGTAAAGAAGGCCAATTCTGTGCTTGGGATCATTCGAAAAGGTATTGAGAACAAAACAGCTAATATTATAATGCCGTTGTACAAATCTATGGTAAGGCCACACCTGGAGTATTGTGTCCAGTTCTGGTCGCCGCATCTCAAAAACGACATAGTGGAAATTGAAAAGGTGCAAAAGAGAGCAACTAAGATGATTACTGGGCTGGGGCACCTTCCTTATGAGGAACGGCTATGGCGTTTGGGCCATTTCAGCCTAGAAAAGAGACGCCTGAGGGGGGACATGATTGAGACATACAAAATTATGCACGGGAAGGATAAAGTGGATAGAGAAATGCTCTTTACACTTTCACATAACACCAGAATCAGGGGACATCCACTAAAATTGAGTGTTGGGAGGGTTAGAAACAGACAAAAGAAAATATTTCTTTACTCAGCATGCGGTCGGTCTGTGGAACTCCTTGCCACAGGATGTGGTGATGGCATCTGGCCTGGATGCCTTTAAAAGGGGATTGGACAAGTTTCTGGAGGAAAAATCCATTACAGGTTACAAGCCATGATGTGTATGTGCAACCTCCTGATTTTAGAAATGGGCTATGTCAGAATGCCAGATGCAAGGGAGGGCACCAGGATGAGGTCTCTTGTTATCTGGTGTGCTCTCTGGGGCATCTGATGGGCCGCTGTGAGATATAGGAAGCTGAACTAGATGGGCCTATGGCCTGATCCAGTGGGGCTGTTCTTATGTTATGTACACTACCAAAATGACCGACATGTGACTGAGGAGACCCATAGGAGATTGAGCAGCCTACCAGGATGTGAGAAATATTTTTAACTCCTTCAGGCTGTCCAATCACATCACCACCACCAAAGCATGCAGAGCAGCTTCCATGGGCATGGCTTCATGCTATAACATGGCTGAGGATAGGATTGGGGCCAAAGTCACAAAATCTTTGCACCAGTTGTTAAAAAAAGAAAGGCAATGTGTCCCTCTCAACAGCCCTGTGTATTATCTGTGAACTGTAGAGGGCTTTGTTTGTTTTTTTTTAGCAGGGGGAGAGTAACTGGCCCACCTCACCCCAGCAGTGTCTGTTCTAGTGGCTGTCTGCTGGTATTCATTTGCATCTTTTTAGATTGTGAGCCCTTTTGGGACAGGGAGCCATTTAGTTATTTGATTTTTCTCTGTAAACCGCTCTGTGAACTTTTAGTTGAAAAGCGGTATATAAATACTGTTAATAATAATTAATAATTGTGATATTAGTAGATAGTGAAAGACACTTCGTCTTTTCAGCACAATCCAGACAAAGTAAAGCACTTTGTGGTGTGGGGGTTCTGTAGATTCAGCGCATGCTACCTCTGGGTGTTTGTGCTGGAGCCAGTGGTCCATGGAATGGTGGAGCTGCTGCTGCGCCTGCACTCCTGAACTTACAATGGAGGATCACAAGATCCACCACCATAAACCCAGTTTAAGATTGAGCTATAGGTGGCCTCCAGAGGTTAATAATCCCAGTATCTCCCTCATGAAGTTGTTGTAACAACTACTTAAAATTATGTATGTGAAGTGCTGGAAGTAACTAGAAAAATCATGATATAAACGTTAACAAAGTCTGAAGAATTTTCATTTTGACTTGTTTTGCTTTTAAAAAGTGTTCTAAATGTCTTGCAAATGTGCCTCACTCTTGCAGGTGAGAACACTCTAACGCTTCTCTAACACTAGCCCACCCCTCTCCTTGCCACTTCTGCTCTGTTCCCCTCTTCCTTTTCCAATCCAAGGAGCAGAAGGAGAAGAAGGAGCAGTGAAGGGAAGTAGGTGGACAAAGATGGGCACCTCCGCAACAATCTGCTTCCTGCAGCTACTGCTTCAGTGAACCTCATGGATGGGCCGGCCCTGACAATAGGTTTCAGCACATGCTTATCTCTTACCTATTGAAATCAATAAGGCTCACAAATGCTAAATTGTACCCCTTATATCTTGTACTGCTATAAATAACTCACACTGCACATTGCAGTTGTCATTACGCATATAGTCATGTATCAATAAGCAAACAACTCTCCAGAGGTGCCTTCCTAAGTGATTCATGCAGCAAAATCACAATGTGACCGTGTTGATGACGTCAATGTGATGTCACCATAAACACTACCTTGAAACACTACGTGAATTGATCAGTAAAAGCATCAAGAGGCAAGTTGCTTCTGCTTTGCTTCAGTAATTATCAAGAAGAAAAAAGGCAAGGAATATGCTACAGAGTACTATAACACTGAAATTTTAATCAAGTCCTTAATGGAATATGGTTTACCCATGCAGCATAGCTGTTAAGCAAAGGCTAAATCTAAATCTGCTTTTGGCCTCTCTTGCACCTATTCTGTTGGCAACCTTCAGTCTCGAAAGACTATGGTATCGCGCTCTGAATGGTGGTTCTGGAACAGCGTCTAGTGTGGCTGAGAAGGCCGATTCAGGAGTGGCAATCCCTTCCACACTGGGAGCAAGTGCAGTCTGTCCCTGGCCTGTCTCCCTGGCTATGGGCCTTCCTTCTTTGCCTCTTTGCCTCAGTCTGTTGGACAAGTGTCTCTTCAAACTGGGAAAGGCCATGCTGCACTGCCTTCCTCCAAGCAGGCCGCTCAGAGGCCAGGGTTTCCCTGGGTAAGTGGGGCCAGGGTTTCCCTGGGTAAGTTTCCCAGGGTAAGTGGGGGTGGGGGAGGGGGTGGGGAGGGGGTGGGGAGAGGGCATTCCGAGGAGGGGGAGGCGTGGGGAGGGTGGAGAGGGTGGGCGGGAGGCGTGCCGGGGGGAGGGAGCAGTGAGGTAGGAGGCGGGTCCGGTGGAGCTGGTACCCCATTGTGGGGCTGCTTCCCTTACCAGGGAGAAGGGGACAAAAGTCCCCTTCTCCCGAGCCACCAGCTGAGGCAGGCTGAGGCACGCAGCATGCGGTGGCAGCCATTCTTGCCCAGGGCAGGTCAGGATTGGGCTGTAAGTCAGCTGTATATCTTTAGGAACCAAGGAAACCGTATCTTTCCACAGCAACATGGTTTAAGAAATCCAAGATGAGAGCAAAAACAATATACCAGCTCCACACTTAGTGTGAAGCAACAGCAAGAAGCAAGTTATTTATAAGCTACATCTATCAAAGAGCGCTATTAACCATAGGCATCACTTAAACTGTTGTCATATTTTCCTTAAACATTTGGAGGACTTGCAATTACTCTTTTGGAATACCACGCTAATGTGATTAATGGGCTATAAATATGCTCCCAAGAGTCCTGCAGTTGACTTTATGGCTAATTTTCATATCCTGAGACACTAGTGGAAAAAATAAGTGTAAACCTATGACTTTTAGTAATACCAGAAAAGACAACAAGAAGGACCTCAGCTGTTGATCTTTATTATGAAAAGGCTACAGAAATGTTCCATGTTGGAATAAATATTTTAGAAGGAAACATTATGCATCAAAGCCACTTTTAAGAGTTTCTTGTAGTGCCAAGTCCAGAATCTATCAAGGTACTGACTTCAGGTCTTCCTGTGCCACCTGTTTATCAGAGAGGATGTTCCCAAAAACCTGTGCCTCATCCACAGTAATGTCACTGGTCAGTACTCTACTTCCAGATGTTAATGCATGAAAGTTTCATGTATTAAAATCATTAAAAAGGGCACTAACTTTCCCTGTAATATAGTATATATCTTGCAATGTTCTTTAAGCACTGTGCTGCCACATTTACCCACAGATATGACAATATGCTTTTCAGTCACCAACCACTGTTAGTTTGATTTTCTTTTGTTATTCTTATTGCATGTTAAGCTTTGCGCAAACACACCACAGATGCACAAAGAAACAGCTCAGGGACAAAGACAGGCAGTGATGGAAAACCAAACCAAATCAAGCTTCATACTTTTACATAGCAAGTGTGCTTTTAGATGTATTCCCATATTCTACCCATGTGTCCACCAGCAAAATAGGTAAAATGTAGAAGACATATATGCATGTACTTGCATCTTTAAACACGTCCATGTGTCTAGGAACCCTCTCCAGATACAAATACACATGTAAATGTCTTCCATGCTTACACTTGCTGCAAGAAACATTGGTGTACACACTGCCAACACATTTGCCCCCTGAAGTGTGAAGCTATCATAAAAGACAAGCTACACTTTACACAGCATTGAAGGACTGCCACTATAAAAGAGACCTGTATTTCAAAACTTGCAGTGAGATACCAGAGCCAGCTGTTGTGGCTCTGCAGTACACCTCCCCCTGTACCTGGGGATGCATATTTTAATTTCACACATTGCATGTTTACCCCAGCAAACATCTGTCAAACTTGAGTGTATATATAAAGTGTGAATTGGTCCCCACAGGTGTGAGTGGTTTTGTCTGTGTGTGTCTCTGTGTGTGTATTTTGGGTGGTGACAGCCTGCCCTTTCTCTTCAGCAAGCAAAGGTCTAGCACATTCCTGAGTACAGTAACATCCTTCACCTGCTTTGTTGACTTAGAGGAGTTTGCCTCTGGTTACTTCAAAAATCTAAGGATCAGCACATTTGTTTGGAGAAGAATGAAAAGGTACAAAAGGTGACTGCAGGTTATGTTTACAGCTGTATAGTTCCAGAACAAAGTTATGCAAAAACCGTGTGACACTGAAAGGAACCAAAGCATACCTGCTTAAGGGAGATTTCCTCCTTTGCCTATTTGTGAATGACAGACAAAAACCTGAGCAAACAGATATTAGATAATGAAAAGGTATTGCTAAACATGAGCTAATTAATACATGCAGACAATGACCCTTTCCATCCAAATAGCCAGCCATGACCAGCTAGGATGTTTCCAAAACATTTCTTCTATTTTATCCAGTTTTGCTTCAAATGTAATAGTCATACCAAACCAATCTCTTTGGTTTCTATTGCCCAATGCAGCATACTCCCAAGACTACACTATGTGAGCAGAAAAACAAAATGTTTTGCATTGCATTTACATTTTTTTCATTTTTCTTAGATGTATAACCATCCTTTTCAGTTCAGAGACAGGCAGGATGATAACAGATCAACATGATGTTTCTGGAACAAAAAAATGGCAACATTTAGAAACAACAGACAGAACATTTCAGTCTCCCGGGACACGCTACTGCTGACCTGGAAGTCACAATTTTACTACAAAAGGGAACTCCAAGGAGATACTGCTGAACTACACGGTCTCTGAGTTATGGATGTCCAGGTTACACATGGATGAGGTGGTGTTTTCAGGCAGATGCACTAGTCCCTCAGTGCTGCTTTTACATAGCACAAAAGGGTTGGGCTGGTGTGGAACAAGGGGAAAGAGGCTTGTCACACCTGTACCTGGCAGGACTGGAGCCAGGGAGATACTGAAAGTGGGAGCAGAATGATAGAAAGAGGATATGGCAATGCCCGAGAGGGAGATAAAGTGCATAAATTTTAAATAACTAACCAAATAAATAAATGGCAAGGCATGGGACAAAAGGAAAGATGGAAGTGGTAAGCAGGAAGAACTGTGAAGGAAGGAAAGGCGCAAGCTTGGGCCTAAGGCAGGGCTTCTCAAACTAGGGCATTGTAACGCCCCAGCCAGAGGACCCTGGACTCTGCCCTCTTAAGGGGTGGGGGCAGGGGGAGGCAGTGACACGATCCCCAGGATCTCAAGGGCACTAAGTCTTTGTGTGGGAACAGGGAAGGCGGCGGGGGGAAAGCAGCGACACGATTCCCAGGACCACTTCACTAAGGGGGCTGCTGGGACTGGGACTTACTTACCAGTCGCTGCTGCAGCCTTCCGGGGGTGCAGGAAGCCCTGTGCAACCCTCCACATGGCTCCCCGAACCTTAGAAATTGAAAATATTGAAAATAGAAACATTGATCGCAACCCACTTCTGCTTTGCAATCGTAAAAGCAGAAGTGGATAGCGATCAATATTTTCAAAGACAGCACGCTCTGAGCGGGCTGCGGAGGCTGCGGCAGGGCTTCCCACGCCCCCGGGAGGCTGCAGGAGGCTGTGGTAAGTCCAGCCCCAGCGCCCCTTCACAGCGATGCGACCCTGGGAATCGCATTGCCTCCCCCCCCCCTCCCCATCTGTTAAGGGAAAAGTGGCCAGGCCTCTCTGGCTGGGGCGTCGCAATGCCCCAGTTTGAGAACCTCTGCTGTATGGTATTCATGGTTGCAGTTTATGATACCGTATGTGGTACAGTACAGATCTGATGATATTCTATGTTCTGAATGTCAATTCCTGAAATCTTTTATAAGATTTCTAGGAGGATTCTAGGCAAGAGTGTGGTGAGTCATTAGCTTGGTTTGAGGGTGGGGTAGACGCATAAGAAAAATCACCATGAAAAGAAGAGCCCTTGTTTGCTACAGACTCCAATTCACACACTGTGCTGCTGACACCAACAACAGTCTTTTAACTTCACTTTAATTTAAGAAGAGATTTTTTTTTCCCCTTTAAAGCCTCAGGGAACAGTCAGGCTTCCTGTTTGGTAACTGACAGTTCCAAAGGTTTTAATGGAAATTCAGCAGGCTCATCTGATGCTTGGAGTTTTTATAGAGCATCGCCTTTACACTGTGCATTTGTGCAGTATGTTTAGGGCTGCTCTCCCTTTGTATGGTTTCCTGCAGCAGAGGTTAAACAAAGGAACATTCTTCTGACAGCAACCTTCTATGTTACCAATGGATACGTAGGAGTTGAACTTGAGAGAAGAGAACATTACACTATTGACCCCAATCATGTCTGAGAAGTGTGAGAGGAGTGCAAGTGTTGAGGGTAGTAGTAAGATGAGGCACACTATTATAGTGAATATGAAAATGGAGATAATTAGTAAGCAAGTAGAAAGAGGTGAGAAAATGACAAATGTTCCTCATGGTTTCCAGATGTTCCACAGTGGGAACAATTTTAACAGACAAAGAGCGAATTGTGGGACATGTGAAAGTTTCCATGTTAATGCAGTCAACCTGCATTATGACTAAGAAAAGATTATGACTAAGAAAAGAGAGAAGTGTTCGAGGAGATGGAAAAACTGTAGACTATATGGCTGGAGGGCCAGTATCAGCACTGGATGCATAGTAGCCTAATGCTAGCTCAGGAGGAGGCATTGTGTCTTTTTGAAGATTTATAGGCTAAATATGCAGAAAGTGCTACTGATGAGACACAGTCAGTTGCGGTTGGTATAATAGGTTCAAGAGTTGTGCAAAGTTACACAACATGAAAGAGTTCCCTAAGACTCTGTAATCAATAATCAAGAAGGGTGGTTAAGTACCACAATAGGTGTTTAACACTGATAGGATTATTTTGGGAAAAAATGCCAGATAGAATTTTGATTGCCCAAAAGGAGAAGAATATGCCAGGTTTTTAAGGCTTCCAAGGGCAGGCAAAGAGCCCAATCCTGTTGCCCTGCAGATGCGTGATCTAGTCTGATCTTGGAAGCTAAGCAGGGTCAGGCCTGGTTAGTACTTGGATGGGAGAACGCCTGGGAATAACGGGTGCTGTACCGTAGAAAGACTTCTACTATAGTCTTTCAAGACTGAAGGTTGCCAACCATTCCAGTGCCAATGCAGCTGAACCAATGGGGTGTGTGCTGCATCCTTCTGGTGGGGGAGGCAGTCATGGAGGTCTCCTCAAGGTAAGGAAATGTTTGTTCCCTTACCTTGGGGCTACATAGCAGTTGCATCAGCACTAGAAAGTTGGACAGGGTTGGACTCTTACACTCCTCCTATGAAATGCTGCTGGGGACTGCAAGAAGTCTTTCTTCTTTATAAATTTTATTTTTATTTTTATGCCTTGCTGACTAACTCATAAGGCTCTCGTAGAGTCATATGACAGAGAATTACAACAACAACAAAATTACTCTATCTGAAAATTAAAGCAGTCATCATAAAAGAGAGGTCACATAAAACACTGACTACAGGTCAACCAGCAGGTCCAATACAGATATGCCTACAGCATCTCATTCAATTCATTTAACTTTGCCCAACATCACTTGCAGATGCAGCCAGTGAGCATAGCATAGCTCAAAGGCACCAGTGTTACCTGCCACCTGTTGCTGTACTTTACAGTACGGTATTGCTCTCTCATTGGGCTGTCATTCCTTCCTCACTTTTTTACAGTACACAAACAAATGTCTAATCATATCTTTAGGTCTGAGATACCCTGACACTTGTACAAAATGTGATACTGAATGTTTGTTTTTTACATAAGACATAGACTGGTTATTCCTGCAAAGGTAATCTGAACCACCTCCAATGGAATTCAATTTGCAATGGCTTAACATTCCAGAAAATTGTTTTATAAAGCTTAAGTCTAAAAGGCTTTTTTTAAAAAAACAAAAACAAAACGTTCTTCAGTATTCACTGCAAAACCTCAATGTCTGGCAGAACGGAGTATGTGAACTGAAACAGCAACCAAAACAGCAGCAAATAATATAGCAACAGAGAAAAAAATGAGTACTAGTCTGTGCAAAATGGGGCAGGAATTATTCGATAAGCTTAAAGCAAGGAAAAAGTTTTGAGAACTAATCTAAATGTTACAAAATGTACAGTGCTGACTCTAAGCATAAACCCCCCTCCTTGCTAACTCTGTATATTCATGTACTGTATAATACAATTTACTCTTGGTTCTGGCATCACTGTGCTGTACATGTCCCTGCTATGAGACTCAATTTTGCATGGTGGAAAAATACACAACATCAAGATATCAGGGAGAGGGAAAGAACATTTGTACATGTTGTGCTGTAAACATCTTAGAAATGTTTTAAACCAGTGCAGGGGATCCAACACCAGTTACAGTGCAGTCCTATTGAAATAAGTCCCACTGTGTTCAAGTGGGCTTACTCCCAGGTAAGGGAGTATAGAATTATTTATTTATTACTTTTTATACTGTCCTTCCTTTTGTCCTCACAACAACCCTGTGAGGTAGGTGAGGCTGAGAGAAAGTGACTGGCCCAAGGTCACCCAGGAAGCTTCATGGCTGAGGGGGGATTTGAACCTGGATCTTCCAGGTCTGAGCCCACCTCCCAAACCACTACACTACCCTGCCTCTCAGAATTGCAGCTTTAGGGACCAATCCTATCCAACTTTCCAGTGCTGATGCAGCTGCAATGCAGGTCTGATATAAGGAAACAAATGTTCCCTCACCTTGAAGAGCCCGTCACAACTACCCCTCCCCACTGGAGGATGCTGTGTTGGCACAGTGCATCAGCACTGGAAAGTTGGGTATGATTGGACCCTTAGTGTCCCTGGCTAATCAAATGGTGGAACAGTAGCAAGTTACTAAGCATTATTATTTCATTAACTTTTTTCCCCTCCAGATTGATTAAAAATTACTAATCTCTCCAGATCCATATATAATAACTTTATATACAAGAATAATGGAGAACTGATAATAAGAAGGAGCTCTTATGTCAAAATCTGGAGAGAGAAAGCAGGAACATTCCCAATCTGTTTGTTTCATACAAAATGGTCACATGGGAACTGTATGGGAAAATCTGTTTCCTAAACCGTTTTAAGTACAGTGGCCTAAACCATATGGATTGGCTGCCTCTGCACGGTTTGTTGTTCTACTACCACAAACCATTCCTGTTGATGGATAGTGTTGACACACAAGTGTGACAGAAGCACTTTATGGCAGGAGTAAACAATTTGTAGGACATCTCACTGCAAATCTTTTGTTCCAAACACCCATATGGGAAAATAATTTCAAGCAATAGGTAGGAAATGGCCATTCTGTGTCAAGCATTTTGTATTTTATTGTACTGTATTGTGTTTATTCTTTTTATAAGCCACCTTGTGTCCTTTTATTTTAAAGGGAATGGTGGGGAAAAATGAAAAATTGCTTAAGCTAATAAATATCCAGAACCTGCTCACAGATCAAGAAAGAAGCTTGCTAAAAACTACTAGTATTGCTTATACCAGTAGTTCCCAAATGTTTTAGCGCTGGGGCCCACTTTTTAAAATGACATTCTGTTGGGACAAACCTAGCTTTAACAAGACTGAAAAAAAGAGTTTCACTTTACCAGCTGCTCAAGCCTGTTTTCATCCTTTTTACTATGGGGAGGGGACACATCCTTCTGAAACATTTGTTGAGCTGCATATTAATTGGATCAGAATCATTCTGGTGGCCTTGCATCTCCTTTGCCTGGCCTTCCATAGTTGCCCAAACATGTTTGCCTACTCATGAGTAACTACAACTTCAACAACCTTTAATGGCATAGTAACTCATGAGTAAACAACCACATATGGATCAGTTTCACTTTCCATAGGGCAAATGCATTTTCCTTGTCAGCTATCAGCTTGTCAGTTTCACAACCCAACAGTCAGTTCTCTTTATATGTGAATTCACTATCTGCGAAATCCCTTATCTGCAAAGGGCAGAATGACTACCTTCTCTCATTATCTGCACCTCTGTTCTCATTATTCGCTATGCAGAGACCTTCCAGAAGCTGCAAGAACCTTCAGAACCGCACAACCGTGACCAGCGCATACCCCTCTAAATTGGCCTGCAGAAGCTTCAACCAGTCATTTTAAAGGGATCTGCACTGGTTGCAGGTACCATTCTGAAGGTCCCTGAAGGATCTGCAAGGTCTCTGCAGCATTCAGATATTTTGGCACTTCCTGCTGCAATCTGGGGAGTCTACTGGATTCTTCTGACAGTATTCCCCCTCCCCGCACATGTCCCGGAGTTCTGCTTCAAACT
Organism: Tiliqua scincoides; assembly: GCF_035046505.1. NCBI lineage: Eukaryota > Metazoa > Chordata > Lepidosauria > Squamata > Scincidae > Tiliqua > Tiliqua scincoides. The sequence continues at coordinate 122,037,132 of NC_089824.1, forward strand.
GTGGGAAGCAAAGCCCCACATCTGCTTCCCGAGGTGTGTGTGTGACAGCCTAGTGCTCCAGAACAAGGGCCAGTGTATAGGCGACACAGGGCCTGGCCTTCTTCTTCTTATCCAAAGAGCAGAATCCTAACCAGGTCTCCTTAGAAGTAAATCCTATTTTGTTCAATGGGGCTTTCTCTCAGGAAAGTGTGATTAGAATTGCAGCCAAAATAACTCTTTTTACAGCATGCCTCTGCAGGCAATGGCTTGAGCACGCCTGAAGTCATGTTTTCATCAGCCTTTTTTTTAAAAAAGTACATAAATGCTCCTTCCATAGCTGCTGTTTGGACAGGAGGAGATAAAGCAGGCTGACCTCAAGGGAGAAAATCTCCCTCCCTCCCTGCCTGCCTTCAGTGTTAGGGGCAGCAGGTCACAGGGCTGTGCAAGCTGCTTTGACAAACAGCACAGCTTTGAATGCCTCCTCCTCCTCCTCCTCCTTTACAAAGCCTCTTTGGTGGGCAGCTGTGTGCAATTACTGGGGGAGAGCGGGAAGGCGTTCATGTGCAGGACTCAGACCGCCAGAGCCAGGTTGCTGGCACAGTTAGAAGGGAGGCATGCGCACTCTCTGCTGCTCACGTTCCCTGGGCTGGGAACCGCCCCAGCAAAAGGAGCCAGGCTGTGCCTTGCTCAGCGTGCGTGCATGGGGGGCTCTGCCCCACTCCTCCTTCTCCAGACTGAAGCGACCCAAACTCAGACGGGGCGACCCAAGTGAGGAAGTCGCTTTGGAAGCAAACCTCTTTCCAGGCATGTGACTGCAGCCTGCAGACTGCAGTCCCAGGTCAAACCATCGCAGTTGCAAACCCTGCTACTCTTAGGCTGCAATCCTGTGCAGTCTTTCCTGGGAGGAAGCTCCCTTGAATACAATGGGGCTTTCCCCACCCCCCTGAGTAAACATGCATAGGACTTTGCTGTGACTTTAGGGGAAAGCTACAAGATGCATGTATTACTCAGAAGTAAATCACATTGTACTCAAGGGATCTTGCCCTGAACAAGGGTGTACAGCCTCAGGATAACGCCATTTCTGCCCAGCGTTGCATATATGCAACAGGGATCAAATGTGTACACCTGTGGGCTGGGCAGAAATGGGTTAAGCAGAAGAACTGAGCCTAAAAGCAAGCCTTGTAAGTTCAGTTGGTGTAGGATTGGTGTGGACGCCTCCCTTGGGCACTGGTGGATTCAAGTATTCTCAAATCAATTTTTTTTTTACTGTGCAGAAGATCATTTGCAATATGACATGGTGGAGTGAGGACCCAGGGTTAGAGAGAGGCCAAATGTGCTCTTAATTGTTCAGCTACTATAGCCAAGTTTCTAAAGCTTGCTCAGAGCCCAACGATCTCTATGTTGCACTTGAATTGTTCTCTTATAGTTGGCAAGGGAAGAGCAACTGTTCTGATTCAACCCAGCCATTCCATTGCTGGTGCTGGTCTCTTTCTTGGGTTTGTTTTAGAGTGCAGTCCCATTGGGATAGGAGACTTTTCATTCCTCTTGTTTTGTATAGCTTTATTTTGCCAAGCAGAACATATCTTCAATAAAAATAACTACATCATCCCTAGATGGCGGGCTATGGGGGGATCCACATATAAAGAGGCAATCAGCTGTGCAGCCAAATTTCTGAGGCTCTCCGAGAACCTGAAGTTCTCTGTGTTGGACTTGAACTCCTTTCTCATTCATGCTACAATTTAGCCTGCTTTCATAATATTTAAAAAGAGATATACATATTGCCTAAACTCATTAGGGGCTGTTTAAAAAAAAAACCTGGGATTTCCAAGTAATTTTGCTTTAGATGGGCTGTAGGTTCCTTGTGGATCTCATCCTACCATAAATGCAAACTATTACTTAATGCGTGTATAAATCTATTCAAAGGCTGCAATTCTGAACACACTTACTAGGGAGTAAGCCACATTGACCATGGTGTTCACTGGTAACAAGGCCTGGTTTTCAGAATGTATATGACTACATGGTTCCATTTTGCAATTCTGCTTATGGGCAGGCTAGTAATTTTTTGTTTTTTTGCAGGCTAGTTTCTTTTGTGGGTTTACTTACTGTGGACTTACATCCCAAACAAGAGCTGCCTGGCTCCCAGAGGAGCAGCAGCACCAAAATGGTGACTGCTGTATCCTAGGCACAGTGGGCAGTTACCAGCATCTCCTCAGGGGAGAAGGACATTTGTCCCCTTCTTCTAAGTATGAGCACAGGCCCTGCAATGGGGCTACTCAAGTATGCAACAGCTATTTTACTAGCACAGAATTTAAAGGCCCTGTATCAAGCCAGGAGGACTGACACAGGGTTCTGGATCCAGTGGAGCAGAGTTTCACTGGTCCCACCTGCTTTGCCAGATTCCTGGTTCAAGCTTCACCTAAACTTTAGGCGTTTCTCAAACTGTGGGTCAGGACCCACTAGGTGGATCACAAGCCAATTTCAAGTGGGTCCCCATTCATTCCAATATTTAATTTTTAATATATTGGCTCTAGGTCTGCACTGCAGTACCCCACCACCAGGGTAGCTTGCCTGTTCAACCTGCAGAGGTCCTCCTTTCTTTCCTCTCCTGCCAACAGCTTCTCCAGCCACCACAGTTGTCAACAGGTCTTGGGCATAGCAGCCACACACCAGTCTCCAGCAGTCCCCGTTCTAGCAATCCTCAAAAAATCTGTTCACTCATTCATCTGTCCAGCAGGTCCTGTGGTCTGTCAGCCAGTTCATTTAGTCCCTCAGTCTATTAACTCATCTCTGCCCTACTCACAGGTGTACACATTTAGTCCCTGTTGCATATATGCAACATCAGGCAGAAATGGTTTAATCAGTCTGCCAGACAGCAAGTCCATCAGTCAGTCCTCTCTCCTCCAAGCCCCCTCCTTCTGCTCTCTCAGTCGCTCCAGGCTCCTTCCTTCTACACCCACCCCCTTTACCATTCTCCAGTTGCTGCTTTTATCCTTGTTGCCTCCAAGTGGCTGCAGCTGTGCAGCACATTCACTGCAATTAAAGATCTTGGTGTTAACTCCATGCTTGGAGGAAGGGGTCACTGTTGATACCACATCCTATCTCCTCAAGGGATCTTGCACATTTCCATTACACCACCCCACTGCCTCTCCCCTCCCTGACTACTCTGCCACCAAGAGCTCACCATTTTCTCTAGGTGATGTGCAGCAGGCCTCTGGCTGGCGCTAGGCTCAGCGCAGACGGGTGCTGAGCTGGTGCTCGCGCTGACGCAGTGCTGAGTGTCACAAGCATTCCTTATGGCACATTCGTGATACTCAGTGCTGTTGTAGGACTGGCATGCAGAGCTCAGGATTGGGCTTTTACTTGACTGTGGTCACTGGTGCCTTACAAAAGCAGTGTCATAGTCAGGCTTTTTCCCAAAATGGAAAATCAGGGATTTCATCAGGGCTTACAGAAACTTAACCTTATCACTGTGCCAAAGTAGCAGTGTACTTTAGTGTCTATGAATTGATAAAGCTGTTCAAGCTGAGTAGGAACAGTTATTTTAAGTTCAGAAGCTGTTATTTACGTAAAATGAGCAGCTTTTAAAAATAAATAATAACTTCCTTATCTGTATTTAAGCATCCTGTCATGATCATGATTTTTTTTTTCCAGGCTTGTGTAAGCACACTAGAGGTGATAATGATCTCGAAAAATTCACCAGCCAGTACTGATTCTTTTTTTAACCATAAATGTTCCTAATATGTAAAAGTTACATTCTTTAAATGGATGTTGACGTGCCACCAGCTAAATAATCTGGTTTTTGTCTATTTTAAAATCTTAGTTGTGGGGTAAATCAGCCGTCCTGATGGGGTGGTGCATCCTTTGGACATACCTTGGCTACAGCACTGTACAACAGTGTTTCTCAGAAGTGTTTTGATACTATACCCCATATATCAGGCACGTTCATATGGGAGGAAGTGGTCCATAAGACACCCTAGTCCCAGGCTGTTTAGTTGCTTGATTCATTGTTAGTTTAATTTATGGTTCCACCTAAAAGGATCAGGGGGCTGGACAAACTTCCCTTTAAGAAAAGGCTAAACATAAGGCCCAGGACCTGATGCAGCCCTCAAAAGTTTTTTATCCAGCCCTCAGGCTCTCAGTTTCTGAGCAGTGCTGAGGTGTTACTGCAGAAAGGGCAGTCCACATGAAAATTGGGCTGTCCCTTATCTTGAAATATGATCAAGATTTGCATGTTTTCTCTTCTGTCATTTGCAGCTAAGTGAGAAAAGTGTTTATTTTTGGTTATGACCTGCTTGATGACATCACTTTCTGTCTAATGACATCACTTTCGGCCCTCAGCAGACATGATGAATACTATTCGGCCCTCTGTATGAAATGAGTTTGACACCCCTGGGCTAAAGGATATAGAACTTTTAAGAATAGTTTTGAAAGATCAGATAGGAAAAATACATTCTCTAAAATTTATTTATTTAAATTATTCCATCCCTTAACAAAGCTTCCTAGTGCAGGTAGCAACAGTATTCTTGGAGTCATGCAAGAAGCTGATTAGTCGGACCAGGGGTGGCCAACCCATGGCATGCAAGCCATAGTGGCACACTGACACTTCCCAAGTGGCACACACAAAGTCTCCTGTAATGGCCACACCAGCCAACTCAAGGCTCCACAGCAGCAAGTGCATAGTACTTCTTGCATGAAGCCCAGAAAAGGAAAAGCAACGCCCAGAGTAGGGCAAAGATACCCAAGCGAAGGCTCGGCAGATCACATGGGCTGGTGAAAACACCTGAGCAGGTCCAGTGTGGTTCAAAATAAGGTTTTGTATATAAAAAGTGGTACATGGTGTGTTGTGGGTTGGCCACCCCTGAGTTGGATTGACAAAAGGATTCCTTTGTCTTCCCACATGTAACACGCATAGAATGTTCATAGCCACAAGATGTGATGGTGACCTCTAGTTTACGGCCCAATCCTAATCAACTTTCCAGCTCTGATGCAGCTGTGCCAATAGGACATGTGCTGCATCCTGCAGTGGGGGGGGGGGGGAAGAGGACAGTCATGGAGGTCTCCCCAAGGTATGGGCACATTTGCTCCTTTAACTTGATGCTGCATTGTAGCTGCATCAGTGCTAAAAAGTTGGATAGGATTGGGCCCTTAGTTGTCTTTAAAAAGAGGAGACAAAGTAATGGAAGATTGAACTATTAACAGTTATTAGCCAGAATAACTAGGAGGAACCTCCATACCCAGAAGCGGTATACTGTATGTCTAAACACCAGGTCCTGGAGACAAATGGAAGAGCTGTTGTGTTCATGCACTGCCTGTGGGACATCAGTCTGGATGTTGCCGAAAACAGTGCTGGACTGAATAGGCCTTGATCTGATCCAGTGAGGTAATTGTTATGTTCTTATGTTCCAAGAAGATTTACATCATTTATTTTCTGAAGTAATCTAATACTGGATATAAAACCTCTGCTCAATAACATCTTGTCCCGATCAGCTCCTTGTGCAACTGCTGAGCAATCCACCTGAGCTTTTTTTTGTCTGTTCTTGTGTATTTTGTAAATATTCCTCTGGCGTCTGCAGTTGTTCCGGACACTTAGAAGATAACTCCAGTCTATACGCATTTCAGAAATGCAGGCAGCTTTGCCAGGGTTTTCTTTTCTTTTCCTTTTTTTCCTTTTCAACTTTTATTGTCACATAGCTTCACAGCGATGGGAAATGCTCCTGGGTTTTCTGTCCCCACGCAATGGGCTTCTGTTGTATTGAATTGAAATTAAAAATGCCTCCCTGACCCAAGGTCACGTCATTTTGCCAAAAAACGGGAAACTATGAATTTATTATTGGTGAGCTATTCCAATCTGATAACATTATTTGAACAGGGAGATATTTCGTGGGCCACAACTGGTTTCAGCTAATTTGTTAAGATCGGAACACAGTGTCCTGCTCCTATATTTATCATTCTTGTTAAAGTTCCTTTAGTTATTTCCACTTACTTTTAGGTAGAACTGAAATGCATTTATCTGCAAACCTCCTTGCCATTTTCCTGGCATCTTCCCTATGTCAGATATTCAGATAGTCTCTGAAATACTCAAAATATTGGCCAAACTTGCACTGAATATTTGATACCTGCATTTAATAGCCAATATTTTATCTCAGTATTTAATGTTGAAGCTCACATGTCTGTCACTGTGTTGTCCTCTCCACTGACAAGAAATTCAGGGCAAAACACAACATGGCTGCCATGCTGTGTTTCATTCCCCCTTCTTCCAGCCTATGCCTGATGCTAAGTTTTCAGCTTTCATTTAAATTTTTTTTTAAAAAAAAGCTTTTATGTTTCTACAATTCCCTTACCTCTTAGACCAGGGGTGTCCAACATGCCTGTGGGCCAGATGCACCCTTTATCTGGCCCTCATTATATTTAGGCTCACTCAGCACCCAGCACCACCATCAGTGCTCTCAACTGCTGAGCAGTGCTGAGGAATCAATGTTGAAAGGGCAGCCCACGTAATAATTGGGCTCTCCCATATCTTGAAAATATGATCAAGATTTGCATATTATGTTATTTGTGACTAATGAGTTCCTGTGAGAAAAAAAGTGCTTATTTTTGGTCATCATCTGCTTAATGATATCACTTCCTGCTTAATGACATCACTTCTGGCCCTCAGCAGGTGTCATGAATGCTATTCAGCCTGCTGTATGAAATATGTTTGACGTGGTTGGCAACCTTCAGTCTCGAAAGACTATGGTATAAGCCTATAGCACCCAGTATTCCAAGGCGGTCTCCCATCCAAGTACTAACCAGGCCTGACCCTGCTTAGCTTCTGAGATCAGACAAGACTGGGCATGTACAGGTACGTTTGACACCTCTCTCTTAAATGCCATACAGCCTGACTGTAGGCCTGCCTCATCCTTGCAATGTCTAGTGTCACACAGTGCACGATGGGATACCAGCATGTTGTGCATTTTTCCACCCCATCTCATATAATTGGCTGGTGGGATTAGATTCATTGATGTTTAAGGATGTGTTGTGTTATAGAAATTACCAAGAAGAGATGAGAAACATGGTGATAGATCTGATAATGCCTAATTCCACTTTCACATTTCTGAAAAAGGTCCAATACTTATTAGCATTTAAGGGGAGGACTTCAATCAATAAACAGTTCAATCAATAGGATGTATTAGTATGCATTATTAAATCATAAATTATAAATAATTGTATTTGAAAATACTTGTAAATAAGTAGTGGGCCATCATGTTCTCTAACAAAAAGGTTCAGCTGTGGTAACAGATTGATTTTCACACAACAAACATCTGTTGATTTTGAGTTTAGCACCTAGGAGAGACGATTCCTTTACGGTTTACCTTCTTTTCGGTAATGCAGCTAAGATCAGTTCTTGAGTTCAGTCATGCTCAGGCCATTGAAATAATCAATAATCCAAAAAGAAGAAGGGAAGAGGCCAAGAAGTCTGTTCTCTAATAATTCTTGAGTTCAAAAGAATTTAGAATTCTCATAACCACACAGGATATAATCTGAGGAGACTCTGATGTAACTAGGATAAGTGACTAGAATATTATGGTCCCATTAAGTTACATCATTCCTGCCTTGGCTTTATTCTGGGATGGGAATGGAGAAATATGCTCACTGTATTGTAACGATCCCAAACGGAGATACAGCCATCTAGTCATAAGCTGCACATAATCAAATATTCTCGACAATCCCTTATGACATCAATGCACAAATTAACTTCCATCCTTCATGTTATGCAACTATGCACAATCTTAACACAGATGGCAATAACTGCTGTGACAACCAGGTTACAAAAACTATACTAGGACTCCTCTCCAACCCACGCTGGGTGCTCGTGCATGTCTTTTTAAGCCACGTGAATAGAGTCTCTGCATCTGACAGCCTCTATAGTGGTCCCCGTTCAATGGCATCTTGATATATGATATTAGCAGGTGATAATGTTCCTCTCCATGCCCTGAAAAGCTTAATCTGCTGATTTCTGCAGATCAAACTGCTGTTAAAGGCAGGATGGCAGGTCAAGTTTTTTCTTTTCCTGGTCAGTTGCCAACCTTAAGCTGCATCTTTCTGGATTTCTGGGAAGTCAGTTTTCTTTAACCAGTTGTTTTGCTGATGCTGAATGAGAATTAATATTCACCTTGTTAGCTTCCATCAAATCAGTATCTTAAGAACTCAATACACAGAGATATTTTTAAATTAAAAAAGCCCATGAACCGGTATGTATTAAAAATGTGTCTTTTCCTGTATATGGCAGATACTTCTCCAGTTCTGTACAGATTAGCAAACAGACTGTTTCTCTTACAGTCTGGATGGACTGTAATGGATCTTACAGACTGGATGGATCCATTTTTACAATGCCATTCTCCAGACTAGAGCCTTATTAAAAGATTGCATTAGATCATTAGATTGCAGCCCATTGTATTTATAGTTTTCCAACATTTGCTCTTACATCATTCTTGCCTTGGCTGACAATGATTTCATTTTGGCTGACAATGATTTCATATTTTGCCTCTCTCCCTGATCTTAAACTGTTGACTGAACTTTGCCCAAATTAGGGGAAAAGGAGTACTTTGTTACCATTCCCTTTCTTGTGGTTCTGTCTTGTAATCCTTGCTGCATATGAGTAGAGATTTAAAATATTTGGAAGTTTTGGATCCATCCAAAGTATTTTTTTTTCCCCCCTTCAGGTTTTCTTGAAAAACATTTCTTGAGGTGGGGGATAACAGAAATATATATGGTGTGACTGTACAATCCACCAGCAAGAATCCATCATGGAAACATTTCAACTCTTCTTCCCTACTCCTCCCCGCCCCCCCCCCCAAAGTAAAGATGCCCATCTCTAGCCTGGGCCTCAGGACCCAGAAGAGGTTAGATGCCATGGGAGCCTCTAAGTTTCTCTCATGAGGCTTTGCTACCCGCAGCAGGCCTTTTGCATCTTCTGTGCTTCTGGACTTTCACATTTGATAAAAGCAGGCAAGGCAACAGTGTCTCAGGCCTTTGAGGGGAGAGGAGGTCTTTGGGATGAACAGTTTGCTCATGGGGTTGAAACCAAGAGGACAATTACTTCTGGTCTCTTTTCCCTCCAAATCCAGGTCAAAAGAACTGCAGATGAAGGCAGCCAACAGTCCACAAGCAAAAAGGTCTTACAGACTCCTCTGGTGGGAAGGATGCCCACTGGCTGAAGAAGTGCATCTTGGATTTGAGTTTTATAGGTTTATGCTGTACAAGGATTGTAATACCCTGTCTTAAAAGCATCCATTCATTATTCTGGAAGAGAAAATCTTTCATATGAGTTTTTTCCCCCTCATTTTCCCCAACTTTCAATTTTTTCCACTTGGGAGTAATGGAGAAAAAGACTCAAGTGTCTTGCTAGTCTTTTTGGTTTTTTTCTCTAGGTTTTCACATCTCCACGCAAACAGTACATAAAAATCACCATTTTGGTGATCTCTAAGGCCTACAGAAATGTGACCTACCAAGCTAAATGTCAATATCTGTTAGCAGTTCAGGGATCAACCTAAGGGCCCAATCCAATACACACTTTCCTGGGAGTAAACCCCATTGCACACAATGGAACTTTCTTCTGAGTAGCTATGCATAGAATTGTGTTCTAACTCTCTTAGTAAGTGCGAAGAGACAAAAACAGAACTGATCAAATAATTATTTGATTTTATTTTCAGTGTCCTTAGCAAAAAAATTTTCTCCTAACAAAAATTCTAATGTGGTTAGCAAATGCCCACTCTCTTCTGTTTTTGTATTATTTCCTTGCAAACCAACTTTCTGATTTTTGGGTCTTTTGTGGAAGGTCTTATTTTTCTGTACATAACATATGCTGCTGTAGTTAAGCCCTGAATCAAATCAGAACAACCAAAGCGACTTCTCAGCATTGTCACCATACACAACTTGGCAAGGTTACTTGCAACTAGGAAACAGATACACTCCTGCCACTTGTGCATTTGCCTCATTTAACCCAGCTACACATTACTTTGGGTGGCAGGGTACATGTGCTGAAAAAGAATTCTTTATTGTTCATATTAAACTTGCTGCGTGTCATCTTCACAATCTATTACAGTTTTTCCTTACACACATCCAGACATATTAGAGTATGACAACAGATTCACTGATGCACTCTGCTCTCCTCTTCCCAATCCTGTTTATCAGACTATTTTTTGCCAGAGGCAGCAGAAGAACAAAAGTTGAAAGGTCATGTCAGTGAAAACACATCATGAACAGCTGAAACTTGTAGAAGACAAGCAATATTAAAAGTTGACATTTCCATCCTAGCAGCTAGCAAGAAAGGATTCCCCTTTCCTATGCTTTACTATTAATTATTATTATTATTATTAATTTATACCCTGCCTTTTTGCCCAAAGGGCACACAAGGCGGCTTACAAACAATTTAAAATACAACATTAAAAACAATCATTAAAACAATTTACAATAATTAAAAATCTAAAAAACAAACGAACTCCGTGGATTCTCATATAAAAAAGCAAGAACGCCAGCCAGCCTGTCAACAATTAAAAGCTTTTTGAAATAAAAAGGTCTTCAGTCCACGCTGAAATGTTAGCAACGAGGGAGCAGTTCTCAATTCTAAGGGGAGGGTATTCCACAGTTCGGGGGCCACCACCGAGAAGGCCCTCTTCCTGGCCTTCTTTTATATTTGTATGTAGAATTCAAGGATGTTAGCAGCCATTGTACCATTGCTAGAAATGTGCAGTTGTACAGCCATGTATGAGTAGAGTTATTTTTCCCCTTCACATTGGTGCTTATGACCAGGGCTTTTTTTCTAATGGAATGCGGGGGGACGGAGTTCTGGCACCTTTTTGCAGGGGCCCCTCCCCTTTGAAGGCATTCCAGGAGGGGGGAGCAAAACAGAGGCATTTGCTGGGTGGATGCTGGGGGGTGCAGGTGGGCGGGTGCCTGGTCCCTGCCTGACCACAAAACAACCCCCTCCTGCCCCCATCTCCAAGCTCTCGCCTGAGCCCAGCCCGCCTCCCCTCCCCCCATGCTCTGCTTCCCAGCGCAGCTTCCAAGCCAGTGGAGGGCGCAGGGGAAACGTGCCGACGCTGAGGAGGAGGACAGACAGACAGCCAGGGAGATGGGCTGCAGCACCCACAGAACGCCTAGGTACTGGCTTGGTGGAGGAGGAGGGGAAGGAAACTGGCTGGTGCAGCCCCGTGCCAATCTGCAGCATGAGCCTAGGCATGTCTACTCAGAAGTATGTCTTATTGTGCTCAATGGGGCTTGCTCCTGGGAAAGGGTGCATAGCCTTGCAGCCTGAGAGCCCAAGCATATCTACTCAGAAATAAGTTCCACTGTGTTCAATGGGGCTTACTCCCAGGAAAGTGTCATAGCCTTGCAGCCTGAGTAGACAGGCAGAGGAAGGGCTCTGTGGCTGCAGTCCTCTCCACACTTTCATGGGAGGAAGCCCCACTGCCTCTAATGAGACTGATGTCTGAGTAGACAGGCACAGGATTGGTCCCTGAGGCTGCCATCCTATCCACAGTAAGCCCCATTCACTAAAGTGCACTTCTGAGTAGACATGCATAGGATTGGGCTCTTAGGCTACAATCCTAGGCACTTTCCTGGGAGTAAGCTCCATTGACTAGAACAAGACTTATTTCATAGTAGACATACCTAGGATTGGGCTCTTAATCCTGGCAGAGATATATATATGCACCCGTTTTCACATGCTAAGGGCAGGTGAAAAGGGATTCTACGTGTGTACAACGTGCTGTCCAGCCTTGCCAGAGATCCTCCTCATCCTTCCCCCACAAGCATGCCCTCCGACAGCCAGCGTTTGCAGCTCCTCTCCAGCAATGCACAGCGGTGCTCAGGGCAGCAGAGGACATACAATTGCATGCCAAGCGCCTTCCCAAAGACATAGAGTATTCTGATACTTGAATTAAACCATATTTAATCGCTTGTTTGCAAATGTAGCTGTTTCTATATGCACCTAAGGACCCCTCTCGTGTAAAAATACTTTTTTTGTTCTTACTCCCACAGTTGCTTAGAGTAATTTTACTACATGGAACTCATGTAAGCCATTTTTCAGAATCCATTCACTGCTTCCTCTCCTCGAAGTAGTGCCACACTACATACTACACGCTACAAGTGCACCTGTACAGTATTTTTCCCCATGTGTAGAAAAAATAGCTAGGGGGAAGGGGATGTGGAGATTGACAGCCCAATCCTATGCATGTCTACTCAGAAGTAAGTTCATCTTTAGGGGGGAAGCACATAAAAATATTTTATTTCTCCAATAAAAAATGGTTTATAAATAAATAAATAAATAAATAAATAAAAGATTAACAAGTTGTGAGTTCCTGCACCTTTTTATTTACAAAAAAAGCACTGCTTATGACTATCAGGCAATACGCTAGTCCAGGGGTGTCAAATTTGTTTCATACAGCAGGCCAAACGGCATTTGTGATGCCTGCTGAGGGCCAGAAGTGATGTCATTAAGCTGGTGATGACCAGAAAGCACTTTTCTCCCTCACTTAGGAACTCATTAGCTCAGGGGTTTTCATGTGGGTCAGGACCTGATTTTTGGTGGGTTCTGAAACTGGCAAGCTGATAGCTCGCAAGGAAAATGTATTGAGCCCTAAGGAAAGTGAAACTGAGCTGCATATGTGTGTATACTTGTGAGTAGGTGAATGTGCCTTGATCCACGTGGAAGGGAAGGTTGAGAAGAATGCACCCCCCCCACCAGAATGGTCCTGATTTGATAAACCCAGGCCCTCCAAAAAAATCTCAAGAAGCTCCCCCTCCAAGCTGACAAGGAAAATGTATTCAGTTCAATGGAAAGTGAAACTGAGCGACATGTGCAGATTTACTCATGAGTAGGCAAATGTGCCTCAGCTCTTATTGGAGGCATTCATAGTATGAGCCTATGCATGACTACCCAGAAGTGCACTGGGACTTTTCTCCCAAATAAATGTCTGTGTTACTGTAGCTTTAGTCAAAACTAATTTTAAATAGAGATAGGCTTCTGAGTGTTTTCTGTACTCCCCCAGAAGAGCAGTCGGCACATTGCCTTGTCTCAGAGAAATGCATGTCCTGGACTCTAAAATATACTAAAGAAGCAATGATCTGTAGAAAGAGAAATGGATCCTAATAAAACCCTCTGCTATAAAATGACATAACCTTAAGCATAATTTACATTGGCGTATGGCATCATTAGCAAAAAGTTCTAGGTGACTATGTCCTTCCGTGACAGGGTGAAGCTCCACTCTATTTTTAAACACTTTCTGCCCAGTTGTATTGTCATAGGTTTTTTTTACCTTTCATCAGAACTTGCAGAACTTTGGGCTGAGTCCTCCTTCACTCCTCTGCTTTGCAGTTAAAAACACATACACACATTTGTGTGCACGCCCCCTCTCCCACACACATTCTGGTTCTACCTTTAGCCAAAAGATATTTGCAGCATGGAAAGACCAGCCCTTTACTTGTTTGTACAGCCACAAATACCTCTCAACACTCCCCTCCCATTTGCTTTGGCTATTTCACGCACACACTATGGTTGTGAGTTTCAGCCATATTGTTTGCAAGGAATCATTCTGACACAATGATTTTTCCTAAAATGACATTTTCCTAAAATGATGCAACAACAAGAACTGCGAATGGTATCCACCTGACATTAGATTAGCCATGTTGAACTGCATTATACTCAGACTAGTACAAGTAATTTATATAGATTTTAGAATTGTTCCCTTTCGCTGGCAGCATCTCCCCAAGGGGTCTTTCCAAGCCTTCCTTAGGTTGAAAAGGAGGCCTTCAGAGGTTCTATATGGCAATCTGATGGAGGGTTAGCAGATTTGTTTCCTGCTTAGGATTGCCTTATTGCTTCCATTCTGTTCCAATTTTATTTATTTACTCATAAACAAAAGCACTGCAAGGCTCCAGTGCTCTCTCCTACAAGGGAAACAAAACTCTGTGTGTGTATGTGAGAGAGAGAGAGAGAGAAGGCTGATTTTATCGGGATCCTGATTTCTGGTCCTTTAGTGCTTATGTGGAACACACACACTGCAAAGAATATTACTCTGATAATAAGATGGAGTGCTATGATTATTCCAGCCTCATTTCCTTGCTCCAGTGCATCTCAGCCTGCACACAGCTGTGTGGGATTTGAAAGAAAGTCCCTCTGTGATGCTGGATTTTGAGGCTTTGGGGCAGGGCACAGATGTCATGGAAAGAAAGGTAACAACAGCCCGGATCCACCCCAAAGACCATGGAAAGGGTCTTGAGTTTTTCATGGCCACAAATTAGGTAGCAAAAGGGAATTCACTGACGTTTTAGAGTGCTCTAAGTTAATCATTTCACTTTAATAGAGAATGGGACAGAATGCATAATTACGCCCACGTTCCTTGATTTTTTTTAAGTTTTAAAGGGCGATGGGGGGAGGAGTTGTGTCATTCAGTACATGTTTTTCTCCAGGGTGAGCAGCTGAAAAGAAGGGTGGGTCTCCTGTAGTAGTAGTAGTAGTAGTAGTAGTAAGATGCCATTATGTCTGTTATCTCAATAATATTTACAGCAACCTTCAAACATAGGGTGCCCATGGGGGTAGGGGCTGATGTTGAGAGAGACTGGCTTGCTTAAAGACATTATGCCAGAGCTTTTCAAACTGGGGCGCCATGATGCCCCAGCGAGAGGGCCCTGGCCTCTTTCCCCTTAAGGGGTGGGGGCAGGGGGGAGGCAGGGGGCTGCACTTCTGGTTTTGTGGATCATTTTGTGGCCGGTGGGATCATTGTGCTTTCACTTTTTAAGCTTCAGGGAGCCCTGCAGATGCTCCCGCAGGGCTTCCCACACCCCAGGGAGGTTGCTGCAGGGACTGGTGAGTACATGCCAGTCCTTGCATGTGGCCGGTTTTGTGGATCATTTTGTGGCCGGTGGGATCATTGTGCTTTCACTTTTTAAGCTTCAGGGAGCCCTGCAGATGCTCCCGCAGGGCTTCCCACACCCCAGGGAGGTTGCTGCAGGGACTGGTGAGTACATGCCAGTCCTTGCATGTGGCCGGTTTTGTGGATCATTTTGTGGCCGGTGGGATCATTGTGCTTTCACTTTTTAAGCTTCAGGGAGCCCTGCAGATGCTCACGCAGGGCTTCCCACACCCCAGGGAGGTTGCTGCAGGGACTGGTGAGTACATGCCAGTCCTTGCAGCACCCTTAGCAACATGATCCTGGTGATCATGTTGCTGCCTCCCCCCTCCCTCCCCCTCCAAGGACTTACTGCAGTCCTCAAACTCCCTACAAGTTTGAGAACAGCAGCATGATGCTTAAGGAGAGTTGTCTCACAGAGGTGGGATTTAAAGTCAGGCCTTCCTCAGAGCCCCTTCTCACATTACATTCACGGCAGCGGAGGCACTGTAACATGATACTTTCCTGCACAGTGAGGATTACATCCCAAATCCAGGGCTATGCCGGAGATGTCCTCACCACACGGACCAGGGTTGTCCCTCCCAGAAACTGGGAAGGAACTGCAGGATGGGTTCCTCCCATGTGGTTTGGGCCTGACCTTTGCAGTGCAGGAAAGAACCAGGCTGCCTCAGCTCTTGCACTGTGAAGATGACGTGACTAGGGCTGCAATCCTAACCACACTTTCCTGAGAGTAAGCCCCATTGAACCAAATAGGACTTACTTCTGAGTAGACCTGGTTAGGATTGTGCCCTAGGTTTCCCTAAACCTAGGCAGTGCATTATATTTATTCAGGACAAATGTAATGCAAGTTCATCCTTTTTCCTCATGTGTGTTGCCTGGGCAAACATGAAAAGTTAATCAAAATGTAACTTGAAAATATTATCCAGAAGATACTTCAGAATTTGGAAACTTCCCCAAAACAGGAGACGTTGGAGGAGATCAGAGGCAAACACACAGGGAAACAAGAGTTGCTGCCCACCTTTTCCTAATCTTGGAAGGATAAATCTTTCCTTTATCTCTTTTTTAGCAGCTAATAAATTATTCCTAGAATATTTTATGGGCATCTTTTATCTTTTCTCCTGGCAGTTACAATAACTCCTCCATTAACCAGAATGGAAATTGAAACTGACTTACAGCCCACTCCTAAGAAAGGCTGGAACAGGCAGGTTGAGTGGCCTGGGCTATATCCAGTGCAGGTTAGGAAGTGGCTGGAGGGCAATTCAGGGTAAGGGGATATTTTCCACCTGACTTCATGTTAAATCCCAGCCACCCCATGGCACAACTGTAAGACCTTGTAAGGCTGATTGGGTCAGGAGTGGGAGTTAGTATTTGGCCTGCGCTGCTGCAGCCAATCCTGCCCCTCCTGCCTATCCACCTTTCAGTCCACCCTCCCCCACCCAACAACATCCCTCCCCACTTCCATTCCACCTTCCTGCCACCCTCTCTTAACCCCTGCACCGGCCTACCTGGGCTGGTGTGAACTTACTCCCTCCAAGGTCTGATGTGGCCTCTTGGAACTGACACAGGAACTCTGCACAAGCCTAGCCTGCTCTCAAGTAGCTGCAAATGTGCTGTACTTCTGGGCCAGCTCAGAGGACCTGTGTCAGCCTATCTTGGACTCTGATTCCTCTCTTAAAGCTGTTTCTTTGCCTGACATAACTAAATTCATAACTGTCCACCACAGCATCGCATCGGTAAAGCAGCTACCACGTTTTCCAGACTCACAAAGAGAGTCTGGTGCAACAAGAAGCTGACGGAACATACCAAGATCCAGGTCTACAGAGCTTGTGTCCTGAGTACACTTCTGTACTGCAGCGAGTCATGGACTCTTCACTCACAACAGGAGAGGAAACTGAACACTTTCCACATGCGCTGCCTCCGACGCATTCTCGGCATCACTTGGCAGGAAAAAGTTCCAAACAACACAGTCCTGGAACGTGCTGGAATCCCTACCATGTATGCACTGCTGAAACAGAGATGCCTGCGTTGGCTCGGTCATGTCGTAAGAATGGATGATGGCCGGATCCCAAAGGATCTCCTCTATGGAGAACTCATGCAAGGAAAGCGCCCTACAGGTAGACCACAGCTGCGATACAAGGACATCTGCAAGAGGGATCTGAAGGCCTTAGGAGTGGACCTCAACAAGTGGGAAACCCTGGCCTCTGAGTGGCCTGCTTGGAGGCAGGCTGTGCAGCTTGGCCTTTCCCAAAGTGGCCTTTGAAGGGACACTTGGCCAACAGTCTGAGGCAAAGAAGGAAGGCCCATAGCCAGGGAGACAGACCAGGGACAGACTGCACTTGCTCCCAGTGTGGAAGGGATTGTCACTCCCGAATTGGCCTTTTCAGCCACACTAGATGCTGTTCCAGAACCACCATTCAGAGCTTGATACCATAGTCTTTCCAGACTGAAGGTTGCCAACACAACCACCACAGCTGACATTTCCCACAATATAACACCTACTGAATCCAGGCAGATCTAGGTCTGACCGGTGCCTGGATGGGAGACTGCCCGGGGAATCTCATCACCTGAAGTTTCCTGATGGAAGAAAGAGTGGGATATAAATGTGATAACACAAATAAAGGAGAACTAGGGCAAGTAGAGATGCACAAGGAGAGAAAAGTGGCCAGTGGCTTTCTTAAGTGTTTGTCTACCATTCCTTTCCAGTTGTCTCTGCCTGCCTCCAGGACACTTTAGAATTCTTAACAATTAGACCTAATCTGGGTATATGTAGTAGAATGAAGCAGGGACATGGTGTGTGGATGTGGCAGGTAAGGCTGAACCAGAGTTCTTTGAAAAGTGCCACTACCACCACAATGGCTGAGAGTGCACAAGCATTCACAACCCATGCGTTCAAGCTGTTGTTCAGAGTGCCTGGGTTGTGAGTGCTTGCGTACCTCACACAGCGGCAGCAATGGAGGCACTTTTAGAAGAACTCCAGTGGAGTGGTTCTGACTCACCTTTCATCCCCTCCCCACAGAGCACTGAAATAAAGCATTAAAATCTTGAGCTTGTAGGCTGTATTGCTGCCAGAGGGGGGTATAATTGTAAATCTCCCCCCCCCCCAAAAAAAAAACTCACTTTGTAAAAAAGCCTTTGCGTATCTGGAAGAAAGGTTCTAGCCCAGGGATGTCAAACCCATTTCATAAAGTGGAGCAAATAGCTTTCATGATGCGTGATGAGGGCCAGAAGTGATGTCATTAAGCAGGAAACGATATAATTAAGCTAGTCGTGACCAGAAAAAAAGCACTTTTTCTCAGTTGCAAATGACAGAAGAGATAATATGCAACCTTGAGCACATTTTCAAGAGGTGGGAGATCCCAATTATCCATGTGGGCCACCCTGTCTGCAGTGATGCTTCAGCACACCTCAACAGCTGAGAGATGGTGGTACTGGAAGAACCCAAGGGCCGGATACAGAGCTTCCAAAGTCGACATCTGGCCCCTGCCCTTATGTTTGACACTCCTAGTCAAACCCAGTCTTCTTTGTGCTAGTTTCTGCTTGCAGTGGGGTCTTTCACACAGGAGAGTGTTAAAAAATATAACCCACCATCAGCAGCAGTCTGAAGTGGTACAAGTGAATCCTATCACCTCAGTCTGTCACATGCCCAGGCCAGGCCACAGAGCACAGCTTGCACTTTGGTATGATGAATGTAACTGGTCACTAGCCTTGTGTGGTGTGCTAGCTCTTACTCCTCTATGACAAAGTTGTAGTGGAATCATGGAAGATACGGTGAGGAGATAGGCTGTGATGTCTGCAGTGGCCCTTTGCTATGGTGAATCTGAGAAATATGGGGTTAAGACCTGGGCTTTCAGCAAATGATGTGCTCAACACCTGCAGCCACTAGAGGCAGTCAGGCTGTTACAGGATATGAGGAGCACCTGGGGTAGGGAAAGTTTGTGGGTTGTAGTTGGAGAGAGGAGGCTTGCAGGTTAAATGAACTGACTTACTGGCCTGTTAACTCATGGCTCTGCTTATCATACTGATTCTCTGGCTAATGACTTACTAAACTTTTGGACTGATTAACTGGCAACTTGCCCAATGGACTGGCAGACTGACTTGTGGATTAACTAATGGATTACTCAACAGATTAATGAACGGATTGTCTGGACTGAGATCACTAGGTGATGGAGAGCTGAAGGGGCGCTACTGCACCTGGAAGGACTGTTGTCACAGGAACTGGAAGGAGGGGACCCTGCAGGCCCATAGGCAAGCTATCTCTTTCACTGGTGCTGGGGTACAGCGGTAGTGTTTGCTAGAGCTGGCTGTGGTTAAACTGGGGGAACTGGGCAGGAGGTCTGGCTCAGTTGGTAGAGGTGCCGCCTTGTATGCCTGAAGATCTGAGGCTGCCAGTTCGAAACAACCGGAAGTACTCGAGAACTGATGACGTGCTGATATACTGATGAGCTGACCCTCGGTGGCAGAGAGGAGTTGCTGTCAAGTGAAGCGTGGGAGGCGAAGGGCCAGAGAGAGGCCAGACTGGGAAGGAATCCAGCTGAAACGAAGAGTTCTATGAAAGACTAGAACTATTCAATTGTAAAAATCCCTACGGGGGTTTAGAACAGCCTGCCTATGTAAACCGCCTTGGATTAAAGTCTGAGGAGAAATCTGGTGACCAAAGAAAGGTGGTATATAAATACCTGCATAAATAAACTAATTAGACTTAAAGATGGCCTAGGTTCTCTAGGCCAAGTTTACAGCATGAATTTGGCAAGACAAAAGTGCACTGCCAAAATTCAAGCTATAAACACAATTGTTAAAAATATGAGAGCCCAACTTTCCTTTTTACCTGGTCACTTCATTTGCTCATTGCCATCTCATGTTTGCATGACTTAAGTTTTTTTACCAACTTCTCCTTTCCAGTGTCAGTTTAGGTACTAATTGCTGCCATTGAGATTTATGAGGTTCCAGGAATGAATGGTAGTGATATCAGACAATGATGAGCTGTTGTGTTTTTGTTTTTTTTCTTGGCATGAGCTTTCCTGGTAAAGCCTCACTCACTCTGGCTCGCTGCTTCCTTATGGACAAGGTGAAGACAATCAGCCAATGGAAATTGCATCACTTTTAAAAATGTCAACTGTAATAATTTTGAAGCATAAATAGAGTATTGCTTTGGAAATCAAGATATCATTTTACATTCATGCATGGTTTTTCCTGCATGGGGGGAGCTTCTTTGAGTAGCATTTTCCACCAACTTGTTTAAAACTTTAGTGGAACTGTCGGTGTTGATGGAAGGCAAGATGTTGGCTTGGTGTCACTGCTGTAATAAAACTGTCAACTGTGCTGTGATAAAATATTTTCCTGTTATGCTAAATAGGATATGTGGAATCACCTGACATACTTTAGGTGCAGAACTTCAACCATTATGCTGCTGTTAGTTATATCTCTCATCATATTAATCATAAGCTTAATGGAGGGACATAGCTCTGTGGCAGTCTATCTGCGTTATATGCAGAAGTTCCAAGATTCAATCTCTGGTATCTCTAAGCAGGGCAGAGAGAAAACTGTCAACATTGACTCTAAGGTTTTGGATTGACAACATTGAGCTAGATGGACCAATGGTCTGATTTAGGCAGCTTCCTATGTTTCTATATAGCAGTTTGTAGGACTGCCAACATTTAGGCAACCCTCTATAACTGCCTTCAATAGAAACGTCATGTGCAAAAATTAGATTAATTTTTCATGACATGAAGGTTTAGCAAGCTGCTTTTAAAAGCACAGCTACAGAAGCAGAGTGAAGAATTGACAGGCCTAACAAATGGCCTGATCTGTGACCTAGCTAGTTTTTGAATTTACAAAAGGAATATATATTTTCACTTACAAGTTTGTCCCCTGTGGGCTCCTGTGCCTGTGACAGTTTGATGTGTATAAATCAGCAGGTGGAGCTTTGTCATTAGTGCCAAAAATAGCAACTCTTGCTAAATCTTGGAAGTGTTAAAAGCACAAGAGTTCTGTGATTTAAAAAACATGGCAACTCTTGCTGTTAGTAACTTAGGTACAATCCTGTCCAACTTTCCAGCACCAATGCAGCCCTGAAGTAAGGGAACAAATACTCCCTTACCTTGAGGAGGCTTCTCTGACTGCCCCCCCCCCCAGAGGATGCAGTGTATATCCCACACTGGCACAGCTGCATCAGCATTGGAAAGTTGTACAGGACTAAGCCCTTAATCAAATGTCTGCTCCATCTCACTTTCTTCATCTTAGCAGAAAAGTTGCAGACTAGTTTGCCATATTTCCTACCTGCTACAGTAGCTCTGCCTTTAACACAGCTTGATGTGTGGACATTAGCAGATAATAACGCCATGAGAAAAGTCACCTGCTGATTTCTAAACATCAAGGTGCTGTTAAAAGCACAGAAATGGATCAGGCAACTTTTTTTCTCTGAAGTTGGGAATTATGTTGCAGACAGATGGGAACAAGTTTGATGTGGTGCAGCCATTTTTGTCTTTCCTGGTCACACAGCTCTAGGAAGCATACAATCTGATGTTAAAGCTCACATCCACCTCTGTATTGGAATTGTGGAAGATCTGGCGAGGAGGTAGATGTGGTGTCAGCAGTGGCCACTTTAAGGGTAAGGCCTGGGCATTCAGCAGAGAGTGTGCTGCACAGCTGCAGCCACTTGAAGGCAATAGGGCCCTCAGGGATAAAAGGAGCACCTGAGGCAGGAAGGGTGTGTGGGTTGTAGAGGGAGTGCAGGTTGGAGAGGAGACTGACTGGGCTTATTGACTTTGGAATCTGACCTTGGACTGTGACTTGGCTTATTGACTTTGGACTTTGCCCTGGATACTCTGACTCTGTGACTACTCAAACAGGCTTCGGAGAGCTGAGGTGTGCTGCCTTAGGAACTGGGTCCCTGCAGTTTAAACAGGCAAGCTACCCTGGTGGTGGAGGCTAGCAGTGCTGCTGTAGAGAACTGGGGCCATTGGTAGGGAACGAAAGAGTGGGCATAAGTAATTAGCTTAGAGTGGGCATAAGTTCCCTAAGTGAGGCTTGGAGTGGGAATCTGGTAGAACAACCTCTTTCTTTTTAAACCTGTATTGGTCCAGGCAGTTATCCCTCTTTTCTCTGAAATAACAATTTATCATGGTGCTGTTAGGAACAAGCAGTAAACAAAATCCCCACTTTCCACTCTGATATGCAAGGCTTGCCCTTAATCAAAAAAGCTCAGGGTGGTGTGCATGCCACTTCTTCTTGCATCATCCCCACAGCAGCCTTGTAAAGTAGAGTAGAGCTTTGTGAGTGAGATGGAATTTGGGAGGTCAGGGTTGAGTGTCAACACTCTAAACCCTATACCACAGTAGCTCTATAATATGCACACTTGGGGCCTAATCCTATCGCCCACAGTTCATAGGATGCAGCCACATCAACAGAGTGTGTATCACATACTATGGTGAGGGAGGCCATTGGGCAGCAGTGAGAGGTACATAAAAATATCTTTTATTTACCTCCTGGTAGGCAAAGGGTTTCTTGGATCCATGCCAGCCATTTTGATGGTGTAAGTCTGAGGAGAGGAAGGGTTGGGGCTGAGAAAGAGGGATAGGATCCAGTATGTGCGATTGCTGCCAATATCCTCCCCCTCCTGCCCTCAAACCACCCCTGATTTGGTCCACTCCCTGCTGTGAATCATCTACAAATGACTTCCTCTACCACCTTACCTGAACGACTGGAGTATCTAGGTAGTTCTGGCATGCGCACGGAGCCTCTGGCTGCTTCTGGCAGCAGCTCCAAAATGTGCAACAGTGGTGTGATGTTTGTGCTGTTGCAAGGTCACTTAGGGCTGCTATAACTGGTCCATAAAATTTGGGCCATAAAGGGTGCAAAATATCTCAGTACAAGAAGGAAAAGCCAACCACCCTTATCTAGCATTCCCATATAAGATTGACTGGGGTGGTGTAAAAGCACTACGGTAAAATGCGATACCAGATCATTAAAGATCCATCTGAAATGTTGTGGTTCTTGAAAGACAGAATCTTCTTCAATTGTAAAAATCCCTATTGGGATTTAGTATAGCCTGCCTATGTAAACAGCCTTGAATTAAAGTCTGAGGAGAAATCTGATGACCAAGAAAGGCGGTATATAAATACCTGTATTATTATTATTATTATTATTATTATTATTATTATTAAAATTCCCATTCGGTCAAATCCATCTCAAGCAAAGTCTAAGGCAAGGCAAATCAAAAAGATTCAGACATCAATTTAAAAAAAACAAAACCTTCCTTGTTTTTTTTCCTAAGGAAATAAAGTGATCTGCCATCTAAAAGGTGAAAAGTTTAAATAGGGCCTCAGCTACTCAGGGCATGAATTCTAGAATCCTTGCCAGTGGAGATAAAGCCATCCACTTGTACACACCCTCTGGCCTTGAATGCTTGCAAAAGGAATGCAGTTTGGAATCTGGGGAAGTGCTGTGGGCCTCCTTTAAGTCACATCTGGAAAAGAGTTGTTGCCATATCTTTTCCTGACAGATGCTTTAGATGCAGGCAGAAACTTAACATGTGGAGGTGCTGTAGCGGAAGAAGCATGCCCTGCTGAATTACTTTCTGTTGGGAAACTGGTAAAAGCACAGAGCCTCAACCAGGAAAACCGTGATGACACTACACCACTAAAGGATGAAAAATTTGTTTAAGGAAAAAGCCACAAAATCTGCCCCAATGACATGCCCCCAGGTTTTTGTGGCAGATTTCTAGGCTAACCAACTCAGCAAATAAACATGCGCACACCAAGAAATTTGAATGAAAAGCCATTTTGTGAATACATTGATGACAAGCCCAGAGTCCCATTTTTTTGAAACTGCTTAAAATGATCTGTGGTTCAGATTAGAAATGGGTGCAGCTTTTAAAACCCCATTGATTTTAAAATCCCACTCTATGCTCATAACTTGGAAGGGATATATATTTGCACTTTTTAGTGGTTGGTTTTATAAAATTTACTCAAGCACCTTTCTGTCCTAAGGAAACATACAGTAGTGATGCAAAGCACGATAATAAATAAAACTAAACTAAAACAGGCCAAACTCTGTGTTATGAAAGAGATGTGGGAATTTAGCTCTCTTCACAGTTTTTGCAAATAGCGGTGGCAGTCCAGCCACACCCCTCTGATGGGGCAGGGGAGTTGCTCTTTTGCTGTTGTGCTGTTTTCTCTGATGCAAATCATACCAGTGCCAAAGCTGCTATTTCCCCTTTGCTAATGGAAGATATTTTTTTACTACTAGAAAAAAACATAGGTGTGTGTGGAGTCCAAACTGGAACCACCGAAGGGGCAAAGTCTTAAAGCCCCTTACCTCCTGCTGCTGTTTTACTTCATATTGCACACACCCCATATATGTTATTTGTAACACAAGCCTGTTTGTTAATTATTCAAAATATGTAGCTTGATTCTAAGGACATCCATGCACAGCTTATCCAGTCATCTGTATTTAGTAACGGGGTAAATGATGGCTTATGTGATTTTCAATGGGGAAAATAGTACAAAAGGGATCAACCCCCAGACTATGCCATGGGCAAAGTGCAGGTCCCCACCCCCAGTTGCTAGTTGCAAAAACTTTGGAGCGCTAGATATGCATTCACACTTCTTCATCCAAAGAAACACAAATCTTGGTATTGTCCCATTATTTATCTACTCTTGCTCTGATAACCACCTAAATTATCAAGCTTTTCCCCAAATAATCCTGAGGATTCTGGTTTGCTGGGGGTACTAAGAATCCTGAGCTTTCTACCCAGCTACCCCACTGCAGAAACGGTGCTTTTGAGGCAAGAGATTACCTGTTTAAAAACCAGTTTTAGACTGTAGTGTGGATGTATCCCAATCAGCAGTCTCTGTGACCTCCCTCTCTGTTCCACCCAACATCCTATCTTGCTCAGAAAACCCTTGGTTATTAGCTTATGGCTGTAAGATGCGGAGACTCATGAACAAAACTAATCAGGTTTTCCAGAGGGTTAAGGAATTCCCTCCTGTGGGGTTTAAATAGGAAAAATGGAACAACAGTGCGGAGTCAACAGAGAAACATTATCCATCACTAGGGAAATGTTCTAATCTATTCTTAACTTGCTTTATTAGGAGGCCACAGGGTTGGCTGGAAGCCAGCCCAGATGAAGAAACCAAAGCCAAGGGAATGGGGAACAACTGAATTTGGAAGAAAATTGGCCACATCTGTAAATCATCTGTCAAGCCATATTAAGGCAGCCACCTGCTATTAGCCAATTTGGTCATGCATACACTGATATGCGTAAAGGTTACAGAGCTAAATATAACCCACTCTTCAGTGTTTTCTATAGTGTGAAATATGTCCATTAACTTTTGTCAGTCAGTGACTATAAAAGGTATGGAGCTCATTATATGGATTTCCAAGCACAGTTTAAGCCTGGGTGGCTCGCGTGATCTGCTGCTCTCAACACACGGGTCTCCAGTTCAACGTAATGGCACAGCAGGAGTTCTTAGAACACCCCAGCTGTTATGTAATGCCTGTCTAGCCAATTTTGTGGTGAATGTCTCAGCAAACTTCTCCTGGCAATGGTTCTCAGATAAGGCAATAGATAAGGCAATAAGGTAAAAAAACAATAGAGTAGATGACCACAGTTGCATGGATTAATGAGTCCTTTTGCAGCACAATCCTATACAAGTCTTCTCAGAAGTGAACCTAATGAGTTCAATGGTATTGCTCCCAGGAACATGTGCATCGGATTACAACCCTAATGTACACTTGGGAGTCAGCATGGGTCAGTTGCCCTGGAACTATTCCAAAAGACCCTATTCTGCTGCCTTATCAACCAACATGGTGATCCCTGGGAGACTATTTGACAAACTGTGCCTCTCAAAAGATCTTGTTCTCTTTTGGTATTCCTCCCTGAGTCTCAGCCAGAACAGTGGCATATCACCCCAGTTACAAATCTTGTGCATTAATCATTCGGTTATCTTCCACAGAGGCACTTGGCATAATTGGTAATAAAAGGACCTATTCACCAACATAACTTAAATGAGCAAGATCTGAACTGTGCTATCATTCTATCTGAACAAACAATGGAAAATAACCCCTGACATTTGAGAATGAATTGGCATCCTGGATTGCAAGATTAGTTCTATTTACTTCTCTTCTCCTTATCTTCCTTGGTTTTATTAGCAAAATAATATATTGATTCAGGGCATGAGCATGCAGTGGGTCAAACACAGGCTAGATGATGCTACCTTGATGAAATCCCTCCACCCTGTTCTGCGCTTTTCCCAGGCGTAAGAAGTTCCTGGGGCAGTTGTTATTACGGTCCATGTCCTGCGAAGAGAAAGGACCAGAAATATGGCATTTCATGAATATCTGTTTATTTAGTATTATAAAAACCAAGCATGTGAGAGCAGGCACCATTTGTCATTAGTGATACTTCTTTTTCAAGTACCCCTAAAGGTCCTGTTGAGTGTCCCTGGGAGTACAGATGAATCCCAGGTTGGGAACCACTGTTTTACTGGTATGTTGTTTACAGTGCACTCACTCTGATAGTGCTTACAAAAAGGTGATGAAGACCAGAATTTAAAAAATAAAAATGTATCTTGTGATCTTTTACTATGTTTTTAATAAATTAGAGACTACAGTTCTTGGGTAACAATTAGTGGTGGGTTATTTTTCAGGATCTGGCCTCGAGTAAAATCAGACAAAACTATAGTCAGACACCCCACTAAGTTTAACCCCCAATTTATCCGAGGGTCATAGAAAATTCCATGATTGTTGCCTCAAAACCTGCCCTCGACTTATCTGTGGGATCGATGCCAGGATGTCCAAAGAGGTGGACTGAAACTGGACAAAGCCTCACATATTGACTTCACCAGTCAAATCTTTGCCTGTAGTCTCTTTTATAGTCCAATCCTATTCGGGTGCTGTGCCACCAGACTGCTTGTTCCAGAAGTGTAAGACCCTTTAAAGCTGTCACAAAATGTGACAAGCCATTCAGCATGGTCTGACCACCACTGCAAGTAGTGAGCAGCCTGGAAGTAGTGAGCAAGAGATTTTAAAGGGGTTAGCACAGTACCAAGATTCTTATTAACATTTGTATCCCAATCAAATGCATGTCTATTCAGAAGTAAGTTCAATGGGACTTACTTCCTAGGTGTGTATAGGACAGCAGCCTAACAGCACAATCCTTTTCCCCCTTTCCACCAGTGGAACACAGGAGGAACTGAGAGGATGCTGGCTGGCAAGCACAGTGAGGCTGTCAGTACAGTGACTGGTGGCTACCCACATGGGCCAGTAGAGAGGCCACCGTGCACCAGCATGGTGAGTTAGCAGTGGAGGTGGACATATCAGCTGTCACTGATAATAGCACCTACGCACCCTTGACATGCCCCTCTGACCAGAAACTCCATTGTTCCTCTCCCTCCCCACCCCATTCTGCCCACCCCCAGTGCCAACTCACCAACTATTTTGCACATCCCTGGGTCCACCTGGACTTGCACCAGCAAAATAGCTGGCACAGATCTAAGGAGGCCCGTGGGGACAGCAAAGTCTTGTCTCGCTGTAAGTGAACAAATGTTCCCTTACCTTGAGGAGGCCTCCAAGACAGCCACCCCCCCACCCCACAGGATGCATTGCACGCTCCATTGAGGCCGCTGTATCGGCAGGGGAACCTTAGGTTGGATTGGGTTGTAAGTGTATTTTCCTTTCTGTCAGGATTAGATAACATCTCAATTGCACTGCAGCAGTCAACAGGGGAAATGTGATACTTGGAAAATCAATATAGGAAAGTACTCAGTTTTATTGTCTTCCAGGACTGTTCAGCTGTTTAGTAAAGGAGCTGGCATCTTATGACCTCTGTTTAAAGCAAGGTCTTCAAATGCCATCTTGGCTTAAAAAACAGAGTAGTAGAGAGAGTCAACAAATACATATAGTCATTCAGTCTGCTTGATAGATAGATATGTATGTATGCATGTATTCAGGTACATGAACCTTCACTAAATAATCCCTAAGTAGAGAACAAAGAATATAAAAACAATTGAACAGATCCAATAATGGGGGGGGGAGGGAAGAGAGTAAAATGTAATATCCTGTTTTGAAAAGACTCAATGGAGCCACATCCACCACCCACCACAACATTTCGGATCCCTGCCCCAAAGTGTCCAGATATGTACATATCATGCAAGTGTGAGTATATGTGATGTGATTATAGAGCAGTGATTTTTCAACCTTTTTCATCTCACGGTACACTGACAAGGTACTAAAATTGTCAAGGCACACTATCAGTTTTTTGACAATGGACAAGGCACACTATACTGTTGGTGGGGGACTCATATCCCCCAATGGCCCTATTAATAAATGACACTCGCCTAAAGTTCCATGGCACACCTGCAGACCATTTGCAGCACACCAGTGTGCTATGGCACAGTGGTTGAAAATAGCTGTTAGAGAATCTGGTCACTTGTAGCATAGTTGGACCACGTGACAAAATACACTTTCAGCCACTTGACTGTTGTCTGGTGAACAATGTGATTCCTGTCACTACACAAGCTAGCATCCCCTGTCTTGGATCACAAGATTGACGCTATTATAATACAAACAACATGTACACATGCGCACACACTCTCCTGGATTGTCAAGTTTTACAATCCTAAATTTTGTCATTGCCACATTTTGTTTATTATTTGGATTTTGTTTTGATTGTTGCCCAAGAACATAATTGGAGACCCGGAGGGGAAAAGGATGATTCAATAGGATTCTTGGAGTCTGTTAAATTTTACCATCACTTCATGTTTAATTAAATTGCAGCCTTGAAATTTGAAAAAGGCATTTACTTTTATAGATAGTCCTCTGCTTCCACTCACACCTGCTATTTGCACAGACATAAGAGAGCAAGGCCGTTAAAAGATACCATAGGTCAAGTGAGCTGGTAATCCCAGAAACCAGGTGCAGGCATTGACTGTCAATATGCAACGTGTTTATTTGGAGATTAGAATAGCCTTCACAGCACCTTGAGAGCAGTAATTCACTGTGTGATCACAGGCTTCTTCCAAGAGGGTGGGTGGAAGTTAAATTAGTCTTCTAATTTTAACCTCCATGCTAATTCTAATCATCTTGGTTAAGGGGATGCATTACATGAGTGGCTAGAGAAAGAACAAATTTCTTCATTTGAGACTTATACCTATCTACTTATCTTTGAAGAAAGTGGGAGGATATCTTTTTGCTGAAATACATGCACAGAACTGAGCAGTTGATTACAAGTTACACAGAATCTGGTAGGGTGCAGCTACGGAGGTGCGGGGGTACAAATTGCACCGTGCAACAAGCTTTAGGGGGGCAACAACCTGAGGTTGAAACTAGTGGCCAAAATTGTGAAAACCTTGGTATTTTTGAATAATACCATCATGTTATATACCAGGGGTATATAACAAACTCTTTTCATACAAGAGGGCCGAATAGCATTCATCATGTCTGCTGAGGGCCGAAAGTGATATCATTATACAGAAAGTGATGTCATAAAACAGGTCATAACCAAAAATAAACACTTTTTCTCACTTAGCTGCATGACAGAAGAGAAAACATGCAAATCTTGATCATATTTCAAGATAAGGGACAGCCCAATTTTCATGTGGACTGCCCTTTCTGCAGTAACACCTCAGCACTGCTCAGAAGCTGAGAGCCTGAGGGCCGGATCCGTCCTCCGGGCCTTACGTTTGACACCCCTGTCATATACCATTCGATGTGGAGTTTAATGCAGAATGCAATGAAACAAACTGCATCAAAATATCTCTATTCTATCAAAAGTTATAGCCAAATAACCAGAAAAGAAAAACACAACTGCATTATGCAATAACCAGAAAATAAAAACAAACTGAATTTTCTTAACTCAAAACGTACCAGTGAGACTGATGATTCTGAGAGCCAATTAGGTGTTGTAATATAGCAGAGAATCAATAAGGTGTTAATATGGGGGGAGCCTGGGGAAGGCAGCAGAGCAAGTGGGTGGCAAGCTGTGGGGGCGGGGGAAGGAGGTGAATTTTCCCCATTTTCACTTTTTTAAAAGCCCAGGCATGACTTCATTTCTGGGTCATCAGTTTGAGCTTGGCACCAGGCTACACGATCATGAGCTACACCACTGAAGTGCAGTGCATACCTAATGATTAATCATGGTTAGCAACCATTGTTTGGTGATTTAACAGTGGTCAAGATCCCAATTATACAATAAAACCATGGTTTAGCTTACAAAGCTGTGCTGTGCCCTTGGAGAGCATTCATATGGAGAAACTGGTGAGACTGGCTTTTTCCCATGCAAGCTGAGAGACTGGACAGTTAAGGAAATGGCTCATGATGTGCCCTCTGCAAGCATAGCTACTTTTGATGTGAGCTGGTCCATCTGTGAATGCTGTTAAACATGTTCTAGAAAGGAGAACCATTTTCAAATTACACATATGTTTTAGTCAGTGTTGGTTTTACACTCAGATCATAGACGGGTTTTGAACAGGCAGCAGTCCTAGTTCATTATTCTGCTGAATGGTCTGGCAGGATTCAGTGTTATAGCACAGTTGAAGTGAGGCATGTGTGCACCTGATTGCAGGGTTGCCAACTAACCAGAAAATAAACTTGCCTAATCAGGCTTTTTTGGTGTCAAGCCAGTTGTCAGAAAAGCATGAGGAAAGGCTACATCGTTGTTCCCCTCGGCACTCTCTCTCTCTCCCTCTCTCTCTCTCTCTCTCTCTCTCTCTCACACACACACACACACACACACACACACACACACACCCTCTTTTATTCTGTATTCTGCTCCTACTGGGCTGATTCCCAGCTCTATACCCCAGGACTCAGAGAGCTTCACCTCAAGCTGTACCCATGAACTAGGAATATTTTATCTGAATGGTCAGATCTACTGATCAGTTCTTGAATGGGAGACCACTGGGAGTCATTCTGTTAGCCATTATTGGATGACTGATCTCCATTATTGGCTCAGCCAACACAGTTTTCTTCTTGTACAAGCAGCCAGGTACATTGCACACATGTGTGTTTGTGCACATGTGCTCTCCCCCTCCACTGACATTCTGATTTAAAGCACACACACCCCAAGCAGTTATTGCTTTGGCCACAGAAGAAAACATTTAGAGGCACATTCTTGTGTGCATAAGTTTTCTTCTTATGCATGATAGTTTAGGCGACATAGATTTGGGGCACATCAGAGGTAGAAAGGGCTCCTTCCACATGGGTGATTTTACCAAGAAAATAAGCATAAAGAATTTTGATCATGGAGCCCTGACCTAAGGTGTGCTTTTGCCTTGCCTTGTCTGACAACTGTAGGATACACACGTTTGCCACATTTACACCTCATGTCAGCAGTTCCTAAGCTTACTGCACTCATGGTATTCTGCAGTCATGGCACCCTTTCCTGGTGGTGCCATTGCCCAGCTCTCCCACATGCTGTGATCTTGAAATGCATGCTCCTGGGAGAGCCAGTAAGAAGAGGCTGCTGGGGACATCCAGTATTTGTGGATGATACTTGTGAATTTGTGAAGTATTTGTGAATTTGACATTCAAGCAATTGAACCTTCATTTGCAGTATGAACTGGTACATCCACAACCAGATTTATTCCCTTTATGAAAACTTAGCCTCGATTTCGCAGGTGTGTGAAGAGAAAAAAAAAGTTAATTCGTTTAAATGTGTTTATTTTTTTTTTATTTCAAACAGCCAATTAAAGTTATTGCTTTCAGCTGGCAGCAAGGAAACAGCCTTCTCCCGCAATAGTTGTTTGACAAGTCAACAATTCAGGCTACAAACTAATTTTAGATTTGTTCTTAGTGCATCAAATTAACACCTGTTCTGATCGGAGGCAGGCTTCAGTCTGAAATAGCTGAGAAAGATACAAAGCTGCAAATTGAGATGAATGAAATTCTCCCTCAGCAGCACATGGGAGGGAGTTCACGTGTCTTGGTATTCTCAGTGCCTTCTAGGTCACAACATCAATAGCCCATTCATAAACGTGACTAAGTTGGAAGCTGCAGATGAGAGAGGAGTCTCATGACAGAAAAGAAGAAAAAGAAGTAAATAGCTACATTCATTTAGCTTGCAAATATTTGTTTGGTGCTTGCCAAAGGTGGATAGTTAGCACATCAGTGAATAAGACAACTGGTTTCAGTCTTTATAGCAATTTGATACAAGCTATTGGTGGCACAGAGGAAGTCTAAAATGAGCCTCTATCACATTAAGATTTTATTTATAGCTTTGTAGCATTTCTGCCCAGTAGTCATGCATCACACAGCAACAGACACAGGTTTGCCACCGAACAAGAAGCAGTAGACAATCTTGGCTCTCCAACAACTGTACTTGTAAATACATGCATTTTAAAACACCTGTTTGTCATATCCACCCATTACATTTTTAGGTGTATACTTAAAAAAGAAGAAGATAGCTTTAGGTGTACAAATTAAAGGGGTTAATATGGGAAAAGGCCATCAGTTATTCTCTGAAATAAGAGGGGCTTTGTATCACTGGATATAGATTTGACACCCTCCTCTGTTTAATCCATATAATCCGTATATCCGAAGAAGGTGATTTGTTCCAAATGTATCATCTCTGTCAGTGTCAGAGGCTGTAAGTGTCAAGGAATACATAATTCAGCCTCTGGCTTCTTGCACAATGCTCATGCAATGATCAAACAGGGTATATAATATGCCTACATTCACTTACACATTAGTTTTATTACAGTTATTGTTAGTTGGCATGACAGTTGTCATTACTCATAGTTCACTGTCAAATGAAAGCCACAATTACTATCAAAGATAC
This sequence comes from Tiliqua scincoides, assembly GCF_035046505.1. Lineage (NCBI taxonomy): Eukaryota > Metazoa > Chordata > Lepidosauria > Squamata > Scincidae > Tiliqua > Tiliqua scincoides. The sequence goes on from NC_089824.1 coordinate 122,069,778, forward strand.
ATTTGTTTTCTCAAATGTGTGGAATGCGCAGTGCCACTTCCTACAAACAAAGTGGAAAATGTAAAAAAAAAATTAACATAATTATCCTTTATGCGCACTCCCTTGAGGGCCCAATCCTATCCAACTTTCCTGCACAGATGTATCCACAATGCAGCCCTGAGGTTAGGGACAAATGTTCTCTTTCTATGAGGAGGCCCCTGTGACTGTCTCCCCACTGCAGGATTTAGCGCACACGCCATTGACACAGCTGCATCAGTACTGAAACATTGGATGGGATTGCCTTTGGTCTCCCATCTTTTAGCTTCCCTGTCACCTGGGACTCTTCCCAATCCTTACCCTTCACATTAGGTTGTAAACCAAGTCAAACGGACAACTTTGACTTCCCTTGCAGAAGTTTGACTGAAAGCAGCTTTGTTTCCTGAGCAACTTCCATCTGCTCACACAGATAGCATCACAGACTGGCCAGTTTCTGTTTTTTTTCTTTCTGAATGTGGTATTTTTACTTTTTCTCACAACTTTTTTTTTCCTCCATTTTCCACAGGCAATTTCCTGTTTGTGTCACAAAGGAGCTGAAACTTCTCCTTCCTCTTCCCGCGTTCTTCTTTCATATAGCTGGGCAGTTAGCACATTGGTTCTGGTAGACATTGCATACAGCAGTCCCTGGTCTTTCAACACCTTAAGACGCACTGAAAGTACATTTGTGTCACCGCGGTTAGTGTGTGTTTGTTGAGCAACTGTCTGAATGTCTGTCACAGTTGTACTGCATTCTGTAGCTGCTCTGCCAGTTCCATGTTTAACAGTACTATTTCATCTTGTTGATGATTTCATATCTCAGCTTTGCAGTTTAAATGCTGTGGTTTCAGATACTGCAGTGTTCAGGTGTACAGTACGACTATTTGTTTTTAGGGTAATTTTTTTAAGCCAAACATGCAAGGCAGTGGTTCCCAAACCATGCTCCACAGAGAGTTGGTCTGGAGCATCTTCACCACACTTTCTCGTTTGCTACATCCCCTTCTTCCTTTTCTGATCCAGGGAATGGTTGGAGCCGAAGCTGGCCTAGATAAGCTATCACTAGATAAGGTCAGGTAGCATTTGGCAGTCTGCCTCAGGCACCAGGAGGTCTTGGGCTGGCCTCCCTGGCATGGAATAAAGCCTTGTGCTATTGTTCCGCAGCTGTATTATATGCAGTAGGGACATGTGGTGTGGTGGTGGCAGATAAGGCAGCCAGCTGCCCTACCATAGTCCAGAGAAAACAGCCTCAGTCTCCCCTGCAACTGGGCACTCGCTGTACCTGATTTCTTTTTTCCCCAAAAAAACAAATATAAAAAAACACACATAACAAATAACACAAAAAACATTCACTACACACAAAAAAGGGTGCAGGAAATCATATATCATTACCATATATCACTAAAACTAATAAATCATTACGTATCTTAATCAATTTCCTCTTCTAAATTTACCTCTTAATATCATTTTTCATTCATCCTTCATCTATTATATCATATCAAATATAATATATATGTAATACAATCATCTAAATGCCCTATCAAATATTTCTAAAACTTCATTTTCAACCAAGCATAAAATGGTTTCCTTTACTCAGTTTGTGTTGGTTTTCGTTGTTGATCCAGATTTTCTGAAAACCTGTCCATTTCCACCACATTCATTATTTTCTCTATTAATTCATCTTTCATTGGTATTTTAAAATCCTTCCAATATCTAACATATAAAATCCTCGCTACAATTAAAATCATAATAACTAAATATACATCATTTTCTTTATAACATCTAAAATAATATTAAACAAAATAATTCAGGTTTCAACGGTATAATCAATTAAACAATCTCTTGTATTAGATTTCTTACCTTTCTCCAATAAACTTGCATTTTTTAGCATATCCACCACATATAATAAAATGTTCCTTCCACACATTTACACTTCCAGCAACTATTTGATATATTCTGTTTCATTTTTGCCGGTTTTTTGGGGATCATATACCATCTATAAAATTTGTTGCTCTAATAAGTTTTATATTATGCTTCCAGATCTGTTCCCATTGATCTATTATTATGGTCTATATTTTGTGCCCATTTTATCATACATTGTTTTACTGTTTCTTCTTACATCTCAAAATTCAATAAAAACATATACATTTTTTAAAGTATATTTTTCTTTTGTTTTCTAGCAATAGTCTATCAAATGGTGTCTGTTCCATATAGAAACCTTCTTATTGGTCTCTCCCAAATCTTGAATCTAATTATAGGTGGGTCCAGCAGCCCATCTCTACACCTTGCCTTGCCAATTCTTCTTTTTTCTCTTATTCCTCACTCTTCATGGAACATGTCTCAAAATTCTAGCTCTATTATCATCCACTGTCCACTTCTTTTCCTGTGGAGCCTTCTAAAAAGTGCTCACTCTTCTCACTGAATACAGTTCTTTAGGTATCTTCTCCATCGGTGTATCAATCCATTCTGATGTTAATCTGAGAGTCTGTTGCGATGTATCTTCTCCTTTCTCTTCTGGTATATTTTGTATCCTCACCACTTGAGCTGCACTATACATCTGGATTTCCATTAATGTTGTCTCTGTGTCGTGCTGATTTTCTTCTATCTCTGATATTTTAACTTGGTCTTTTCTTATCTTTTTTCCCAATCTCTCAATCTCTTGTTTGTCTTCTTCTGATGTAATTTTCACATCTATCAGGTGTCTACTAAGTTCATCTAATCGTTTAGTTAAAGCATCCATGCTGTGTTGGGTCTGTGCAGATTGATATATTTTTGCTGTACCATTGCCAACAGTTTTTCCATGTTGTCTTGCACAGTCTGTTTCCAGTCTTTCCCTTTCGCTTCCTTTTGTATTAATTTTCCAAATCCCGTCTCCAACGCTGGCAAACTTTGGACTTTCTTACCCGCCATCTTCGTTCTTCCTTCCTGTGGAATTCAAATTTTTGCCTGCAGTGCTCTTTAAGACCACTAGATGTTCGTAGTGTATTATCTTCCTTGCTCCACTTATAGACACAAATCCAGTTCTTGCAATGTCTTTTTAAATCCACTAGATGTCACTAGATGTCACTGGTGCACTGTTTTTGTTCCCGTTCTCTTATCTTATTTATACTTGTAGCCTTGGCAACCACATTCCTTGGTCCGCAAGAATCTCAAAACATCCAGCCATTTTCAGGCAATCCCAAACAATAGTATCAAACCAAAGCAATAGAAGCTCCAATACACAAACTTTCCAAGGACAGTATATTTGTAATCCACAAAAATTCAAAGTTGTAAAGTTGTAATTTATATTTTCAGATAACCATAACAAGCTTGGTAAATATAATAATAATATAATATAATATACAGTATTTATATACCGCCTTTCTTGGTCTTTATTCAAGACTTTATTCAAGGCAGTTTACATAGGCAGGCTTATTAAATCCACACAGGGATTTTTACAAATTGAAAGAAGGTTCTTTCTTTCAAGAACCACTACATTCAAGGTGTTACACTCCGATCTGGTTTAACATTCTGGCCTCCATCCTCCCACGCTCCGAGCAGATGGAACAGCTCAGCTGCAGCTTGCCAGCTGCTTCAAGGTCGCACGGTGCCGGTGGCCTCGAACCGGCGACCTTGTGGATGTTAATCTTCAGGCAAATGGAGGCTCTACCCTCGAGACCAGACCTCCTGCCCTGATCTCTTCTACGATTTCTCCTCACACCGATAAACAGCTGAGGGGGGGAACCTCCCTCCTCCTTTTCTTCTCATGGCAAAAAAGAACCAAATCAGGCAGTCAATTACTCAGTCCATGCCAGGCATACACAAACAGAATAACACTTACTTAAGTCTTTCCCTGCTGGGGCCTTCGGCTTGATTCAACATGAATTCTTCACCAATACTGCTGGCGAAATCTCCTGGGAAAGCCCCCCTGGCAGGGCTTATCTCCTCAGGAATCGTGCCATCACATGGAGGAATCTCTCTCCTGACAAACATCCCTGGGTCTTCTCAGATCTGCAGTTTTTGGGAAAAAACAGAGTGCCTTTCAAGAGCTTGAGAAGGCACATCTGCTCAGCTGCTGTCTGGCCCCTCCCTCCGCTGTACCTGATTTCTGAGTCGGAAAGCTGGTGAAGTCATGTGGAACATGTGCATAGTTGTAGTGAAGGTTGTGGTTGTTTTCTGTGGACTACATTAGGGCAGTTCTGCCTCACCTGCTGTCCCCACATTGCATGTCCCTGATGTGTAGATTATACTTGGAAGAACAAAGGTGATGTCTAAATTTCTCTAGTATTAGTAATTCTTTCTATGCATGCCAAGATGATTTCAGCAGGGTCTTCCAGTTTGATGAGGTATTTTTATCACTCATTATGCAGGCCTCTCTTTCACTTGGATGGCCTGGCCCTGAAGCCAGATTTGGTGGCAGACCTGGGTTCACCCTTCTTAATGTGTGAAACGGTCCAAGCAAATAATGCGGCTTTCTAGAAGTGTTAAGAAATGCTGAGTTTTGACTGTACATTATATGACTGGCAAGAGGGCAAACATATGCAGTAAGAGAGAAAGGGTTTGCCAATGTCTTAATGAGAACAAGATGTAAGGGGGATGAAAAATAGCACTTCTGCAGCTGGTTGAAGATGATGGGGGCACTCATAATTCCTCTCATTATTAAGTAGAACACGATTTGCTTGACATTGCACACCGACCCCAGTGTTGAGTATGGAATGTGCACTGACCACTTCTATCCATTAATGAGAAGGTAAAAACAAACAGCAAAACAAACAAAGTCCAGTTGCTTTAATTTCTCCCCAATTTAACACTCAAAAAGTTGTTGCTTGGCCTCAGAGTTGCCGTGACTGAAATCGTTTTTCATCTGACTTTCTTCTTGCATATATTTGCCCTTCCAAGAGCTTCTGTCATGCTGCAGAAACAGAATTGCCCTTCCAATTGCGGGGCCAGTTTTCTCCTGCTGATAAGGAAGCATTTTACCAGTTGACAGTTAGTCCCATTAATCAGACTGCAAAACCAGATCCCATGGTAGATACAACCGCCTGATGGGTTTTTATGAATTCTGCTTGTTTCTAAAATTAGATCAGTTGCTTCCTGCTTCGAGAATAGGCACAAAGAGGCAAGGACACCAGAGAGTGTTTCTGTACAGTGTGATAGGGCAGAGCGGATTACCCTTCCAGAGTATGAAGGGCTGCTTTGTTCCAGTAAGACTGAATCGGTGTCCACATAAACGGAAGCGGTTTTGAATTAAGGAAGGAGAAAAGCACTGAGATAGTCCAAAAAAAAAAAAAAAAAAAAAAGAGCAAGCAATACAGAAAAGATCTAAACCAGGTCACTCCCAGTCCACAGCTACCCTTTTCGTTATTCTTTCCAGTTCCCTCCTCCTACTCTCCCCAGGTTGCACTTGCAAGGGGCCCCTCATGCCCATTAGAAGGGGCTTCCTCCTGTTCAGCAGTGGCCTCTCATTTGGGCCTGACCATTCTGGCCAAAACACCATCTGCACAGTTTCAGAAACACGCTTGGGAGGTCATCTAGTTCCTGTCTTGGAGTCTCCCAGCTTTGCTAATGTAGCCTAAGAAGTGACACAGCAAGGAAAGATAGGTGCTCAGGACAAAAAATGCAGGTAAAATGTGTCCTCCATGCAGGGGCTGGACTGAGTAGTCTGCATTGGAAAGTGTTGCACTTCCAACTCAAAGAACGTTTTCCATCAAGAGAGTTGCAGGGCAATCAATCCTTATTGGGGCGCTGGCATGAAGGGAGGTTAACCCTTCCTCCTCATGCCCTTTTCGAAGTGCAAATTCCCCATTAATTTGCCCCCCCCCCCGTGGAGCCATTTGCAGACAATAAATGCTCTGCTTCTGGTGGATTTTCAGCAGGAAAATGGTGCCGGGGGGGGGGGGGCAAAATAATTACAGAACAGTCCTATGCATGTTTACTCATAAGTAAGTTCCAGGTAAGTGTGCATAGAATTGCAACCTTAGGACCCAATCCTGAAGTGGGCCAGCACCAGCGCTGAGCTCCACCACTGGCGTTGGGTGTCACAAACATGCCATAAAGCATGTCCACAACATCCTGCGCAGAGTCAGTGCTGGCACCTGTCCAGCACCAGTCAGCGCTGAGCTCAGCACTGGTGGGATGCCACTTGGAACTAGGTAAGGGCTCTGGATGGCGGTGAGGGCTTTGGGGGCCAGGGAGGAGGCGATTGGGGTGGGGAGAGAGTAGAGTGGGGGGAGGAACTGGAGCAAGAGGGGTGTGACAAGCAGAGCTTTGCTCTGCTGGATCCTGAACTCCATGTCAGGACAGAAGGCCAACACAGAGTCTCTCAAGTCTGCACCAGCAAAACAGACAGTGCAGACTTGAGAAGCCCCATTGTGGAGCTTGGAGCTTTCCCCGGGGGAAGGAGACTTCCAGCAGTTGCCACGTGGCCACCGGATGCAGTGGTAGCCACTTTGGCACAGCTGCACCCGGCGTCACCGCCACCTTTAAGATTGGGTTGCCCACCTCCTCTCCACATGCCACAGATTCAGTCATGATCAGAGCCATCATATGGCTCTTTTTTCTGAAAGGAAAAGCTGCAAACATTAGCATGACTCTTCCACATGTACTTAGGTGAGTGTCTAGTCTGCCCTTCAGTGCTTTGTCCTTGTAATGAAGGAGAGCACTGTGAGGCAGCAGTAGAGAATGCTGATGGTCGTTACTTTCTGCAAAAGTAACTCTTCATCAAAATGCATTTTACTTCCTGTTTGCATCCGACTCCTATCCGGCTCGCATTACAAAATACCTGAGATGTATTTGTTCCAGACCTAGTACAGTAGGTCAATCACACTGAAAACAGCTGAGGCCTGAGATGTGTTCTTTTTCTGTCGCCGATGAGGAAGTCACCACATGTTCTGAGGGGTTTTTCTGAGGGCAGGAAGCAAATTGCTGCCATAGTCACGCAGGACACCCAGGCCAGCAAATTTATGCGTGAGTTGAAGCCTATTGAAAATGTCAGGGAGGGAAAATGACTGAAGGGAAGGTTTTTATTAGAGAGGACATGATGGCAGTTTAAAAGACAGATTGCGACTTGTAGTGTGGACACCTGTCTCCAATGTTTGCTGCTGGTAAACAGGTTTGCTGGTTATCCAGGTCTACAGAGCTTGCGTCCTGAGTACACTTCTGTACTGCAGCGAGTCATGGACTCTTCGCTCACAACAGGAGAGGAAACTGAACGCTTTCCACATGCGCTGCCTCCGACGCATTCTCGGCATCACCTGGCAGGACAAAGTTCCAAACAACACAGTCCTGGAACGTGCTGGAATCCCTAGCATGTATGCACTGCTGAAACAGAGATGCCTGCGTTGGCTTGGTCATGTTGTGAGAATGTTGATGGCCGGATCCCAAAGGCTCTCCTCTATGGAGAACTCGTGCAAGGAAAGCGCCCTACAGGTAGACCACATCTGCGATACAAGGACATCTGCAAGAGGGATCTGAAGGCCTTAGGAGTGGACCTCAACAGGTGGGAAACCCTGGCCTCTGAGCGGCCCGCTTGGAGGCAGGCTGTGCAGCATGGCCTCTCCCAGTTTGAAGAGACACTTGGCCAACAGTCTGAGGCAAAGAGGCAAAGAAGGAAGGCCCACAGCCAGGGAGACAGACCAGGGACAGACTGCACTTGCTCCTGGTGTGGAAGGGATTGTCACTCCCGAATCGGCCTTTTCAGCCACACTAGACGCTGTTCCAGAACCACCTTTCAGAGCGCGATACCATAGTCTTTCGAGACTGAAGGTTGCCAACTACTATATAGTGCCATCAACGTGCATGATGCTTTACAAGAGAAGAGAAGTCCTTGCTCCAAGAGCCTCACACAGTCTCTCAGATTTCATGTTGGGATCATATAGAGCCTGGACTTTATCATTTTCAGAGTATGTGCTCTTTGGCCATTCTTCTGGCTTAGGGGAGATCACTGTTTTATGTTTCAGAATCCTGTAGAAGCTGTTTTATCAGAGGCCACACTGATCTGTTACCAGACATCTTTTAATGGTCAGAACGTTTACAAGACCTTTTAATGTGTGGTGGTGCAGAGAGATCCTTCCACTTCATGCACAGTGGAGTGCATGCAGCCTGGTGGCTATACACAACAATTTTTGACTTGGGGTAGTAATCCAGCAGTGGAATTAGAACAGAAACATAAGACACACACCGAATAGCACAACATCACTGGGGATAAGGTTACCATTCTCTTCAAATAGCCAGGAGAGAGTTCATGAAACATAGGCTAATGGGTTCTGAGCTGTCTGTGACAGATCAGATCTTGGGGTAGTGGTGGACAAGTCGATGAAAGTGTCGACCCAATGTGCGGCAGCAGTGAAGAAGGCCAATTCTATGCTTGGGATCATTAGAAAAGGTATCGAGAACAAAACTGCTAATATTATAATGCCGTTGTACAAATCGATGGTAAGGCCACATCTGGAGTATTGTGTCCAGTTCTGGTCGCCGCATCTCAAAAAAGACATAATGGAAATGGAAAAGGTGCAAAAGAGAGCGACTAAGATGATTACTGGGCTGGGGCACCTTCCTTATGAGGAAAGGCTACGGCGTTTGGGCCTCTTCAGCCTAGAAAAGACGCGTCTGAGGGGGGACATGATTGAGTCATATAAAATTATGCAGGGGATGGACAGAGTGGATAGGGAGATGCTCTTTACACTCTCACATAACACCAGAACCAGGGGACATCCACTGAAATTGAGTGTTGGGAGAGTTAGAACAGACAAGAGAAAATATTTCTTTACTCAGCATGTGGTTGGTCTGTGGAACTCCTTGCCACAGGATGTGGTGATGGTGTCTGACCTAGACGCCTTTAAAAGGGGATTGGACAAGTTTCTGGAGGAAAAATCCATTACGGGTTACAAGCCATGATGTGATGTGCAACCTCCTGATTTTAGAAATGGGCTATGTCAGAATGCCAGATGCAAGGGAGGGCACCAGAATGAGGTCTCATTGCGCACCTTTTTGATATCAGTCCATTGAGTGTTAATTGAAGTGTTTTTTTTTTAAACTTAAAAATGTCACATGCAGTGGGGTAGGCACAATCAGATTCAAAACTGTGGTGGAACAAAACTCTAATTCCCCCTGCACCTCCATGGCAGTTGCCTGACTAGGCACATGTCTAATGTGTGATCTGACACATGATATGGTGTGAGTAGGCCCTGTAACGTTTGGCCATAACATGACATCTCTGTCATATTTGAATGTTTGTCACAATCTGTCTTATGGTCTAAATGTGACCTGTTGCTGACAAAACCATAATTTAAGAGAGCCTGGAGCTGACTCCAGGTCTGTGACAATCTATTTGATACTAGGAATCCTGAATTTGGGGTAAATGGGTCTGCGTATATTGTAACAAGGTTGCCCCTAGCAAATAGATGTTGTGACACTTTATGACCCCTGGATCAGGACACACATTGTGCAAATGGAAAAAACTGACCTGTGTGACTTTTTGCTACTGTGGGATAGATACGCCTGCAAGAAATGACTGATCTTTATTCCATTTTCCTGTTCTCTCTGTGAAATCTTCTGAATCAGGTTGAACAAGCTTTCAGGTATTTATCATTTTCCGCCTCTCTGTGTGTCTGCTTGTTTGCTCTTCCATTAGGAGGGAATCCAGTGCAGCAAAGTGTGGTGAGGTCCAAGGCTGGGGAGGCATTGTGCATGGAGCTCAGTGACCTGGAAGTATGGTGGTGACAGCATCAAATCGTCACCAAACTACCAGATAACCGAGCTTCCACATTATATTAATGCAGCACATGTGCAATTGCAGCAGGGGCTGAGCGTTCATTCCTACATGCGTAATGTGATTCCCTGTGATCCTGCACGTGCTCCACCCAACTTCTGAGGTTTGCATGATCACTGGGGAGGCTGAGCCCTCATCTGCTGCAGCTCTAGTCTCTCCCTGTGTTTCGACATGCCTGATCTCTTCTGATCTCGGAAGCTAAGCAAGGTCAGGCCTGATTAGTACTTGGATGGGAGACTGCCTGGGAATACCAGGCGCTGTAGGCTTATACCATAGTCTTTCGAGACTGGAGGTTGCCAACCAACCAGGCTTTCAACCCTCAATCTCTCTTTGCAATGCTGTGACCCCCCCTCTCCTCACAGTCTCATGACAGAGCTGTTTCATCTCTTCCTCGGAGAAGACAGTAATAATTGTCATGTTAAACCTCAGCTGACAGAGAGGAAAGATCCACTTGTCTCAGCAGAGTGGGCTGAGGACTGGGTGTCTGAGATGGCATGCCAAATTCTGCCCCCTACTTGAACATGTTCTAACCCAGCACACTTCTTTCCTCTACGTATCCTTTTCCACTGTGTCCACCTCTTTTCCAATCCAGGGAGCAGGAGGTCCAGAGCCAAGTGAGTGGATGGGGATAGATGCTCCCCAACAATCTGTTGCGTGAGGCTACTGCCTCAGCTGGCCTCTTGGATTGGCCAGACTTTTGTCTCCTCATCATTCTAGAATTCAGAGTCCACCCCTCAAGGTATCCCACTCTCTTCTTGCAGAAGGCCTGCTACATCGTTTGAGAGACCATCATCATGGTGTCAATAGGCGGGGGTGTTGGCCTGTCAAGGCACAAGGCTTGAAAGGATGCATCACCACACCACTTAAACCTCCCTTCAGCCATCTTTGGGCCACTTCAGGGCCAGCTGCTGTGCACTTTTGCGATAGATCATGTTTTCATGCTCACCGACAAGAGAGCATAGCAGTTGGGCCCAAGGGGATCGCCAAGGGGAAGAGGGCTTTTTGCATTTAAATCAATGCAAGAGCCCAGAAGGTCAGGGGCAATGTGATTATGTTATTATGTTATCCCTGAACTTCTGGAACACCAAGATCCAGATAAGTACCACTGCCCCGGATGCGATCTGAGGTAGGGGCGCCTCTGTTAATATTGTCTGCCTGCAGAGAGTGAAGTTTTCATTCACAATCTCTGGTGCTCCTGGCTGCTGAACACAGAATATTTTAGAGCAGAAGTCACCTGAAGGGACGGGAAGGGGAAAAAACAACAGTGCTTTCACTTGTCACCCTGTTGGAACTAGTTGTGCCAGCAAAGTGATGTTGAAATAGAACAGGAAGAACAATGCATTAAGATTAGTCTCACATTTTGTACTAGTCAATGACCTTTAGTTGGGTTTCCTAGAGCAAGTGATGACATTAAGGCTACAGCTAAACTAAAAACACAAACCAGTTGTAAACTGGTTTCACTGTCATGGCTTTCCTCAAGGGCCCCAGGCTGTTTGAACTGGGCAAGGATGCTGAGAACTCTCTATGAGAAGTTCCAGCCTTTTCACAGAACTAATGTCCCAGCAGTAAGGAAATTTAAGTTTACAGCATCTAGCCTACACAGCCTGTGACTGTCCAAGCTGAAGACTACCCACCAACTATGAGTAACAGTCCATCAGGGCCTTGATACACCTCCTTGTCAATTATACATAGTTAATGGGATAGATAACATTTGCTTGGTGAGTCACAAGTCATTCTCTAAAGTCACTGGTAACTGAGGTCATGTGATCCCATGGAAATCAACTCTGTTTTTCCAATCAAAATCCATTGTGGACCTAGAATATATATCTAACAAACTCAAGGGTGAAGTTAATAAAGGTGCTTTTGACATCTGTTAGAAGAATCATTCCAACATAACACATAATGCTGGCAGCAGAGATATGAACTTGATGGTCGCTAGCAGTGATGGGAACTTGAATTGAGTGACAAATCTGAGTTGTGAAAATCAGCATTTTTCATATGCACTCAAGTCACGCACTTGGAAGACTCAGTCTGTCTGTGTCTGGGTGTGCTTGCTTACTGTTTTAGTGGTGTGAAAACCTTGTGGGTCCCAAGCCTCCTGATCGTCGTCTCTACCATTGGATGCCATGTATGCCCCATTGGCACAGTTGCATCATTGTCATTGGTGGGGGATAGGATTGGGCTGTTAGTGGAGTGATTCATCTGGTTGATGCTAACAAGAAATGAGACTTATACTTGCTAAATAATTATGTGAGCCTTGACACATCAATAAACTTCAGTCCCTGCTCCTGGAAGGGAACCTGACCAGCCAGAGGTCTTTGGACAATGGAGCAGTACTTTCTGCCTGCTGCATTCCAACTTTCCCAGGTTAGGCCACCAGCCTTGGGAACACTGATCTGGATTCAAATATGGTTGCCTAAGGCCCAGCTGCACTTGGGATATGGATTGTTGCTTGAAGGAACACTTGAAGGCATTCTTGTGATTTATTTTTATTTTTTTGTGAAAATGTCAGCATCAACCCAGCTGCTAGTTCTGATTCACATTAGTACATTTTCACAAACTGAACATTAAGAGAAAGTTTCCTAAACTAAACCATGCCCGCCACCAAGAAAAAAATTGCAGCAAACTCAACAGTGCTGTAGCATTGATAGAAATTCCTTCAGCCATATGATTTGTGATCTCAAATGGCTATTTTTGGTATTCGTTGATTAAACAATGAATGGCCCTTTTAGCAAATATTTGAAATCACATGAAGAAATGTCCAGATATCTTTGGAGTACATTATGTCTCTACAATTTTTTTTTTAAATTCTAAGCTGTGATGGCTCCACATCAATACATTATGCACAAACTAAATATTAAGAGAATGGTTTGCTAAACCAACCTTTCCTGCCCTGCCCATCTGAATAGTAGCACAGACTTGAAAGCTATTGAAGCATTGTCAGAAACTCTTCAGCCTTATGATTTGTGATGCCCTGTAGCTATTTTTGGTACTAGTCAACTAAACAATGAATATTCTGTATATACAAAGAGGTATTCTTTGTAAATATTAATTTTAAAGAAGTAAATACCATGGGGAAAAAAGTTCAAAATAGACAAGAAGAATGAAGTGGTTAGTTATTTTTTTTTTTTTTAAAAAGTGGAACATAGATGACCTTGAAGAGCATTAGTGGCAAAGGTGATCTTGGAATTAATCTGATGTTTGAAGGATAGGTAGTGTGCATATATATATATTCCAAACAGGACACATAGCAGCTTGGTGGTGGAGGGTGCAATTTAGACTGAGAAAACAGCAGTGGGGAAGAGATTGACCCCAGCCCCCCACCCCATAGTCTAAGAAAACACATGAGGAAATGCCTTGTTCATTGGGAAACTGGAGACAAATGCAGTTTAATCCTGCACACATGTTTGTGGAACTCTGTTGACCTTTAGCGAACCATTTGTTTTTATAACAATGTACTGTAGTCTCAGTTATCAGAATGACAGGGATAGTCACACAGCCTGTGAGCCAGGAGCCTGAGAAACTCTTTCCACAGAATGGAGTTTGGGCAGGGCTTTTCAAACTGGGGCATCATGACGCCCCAGCCAGAGAGCCCTGGCCACTTTCCCCTTCAGGGGCGGGGGCAGGGGGGAGGCAGCAACGCGATCCCCAGGATCGCATCACTAAGGGGGCTGAAGGGACTGGGATGCAGCCACCTGTCAGGGGTGCAGGGAGCCCTGTGTGAGAGTCTGCAGGGTTCCTCAGCCTTCCAAAAGTGAAAGTGGAGCAACTGTGTTTCACTTTCGGTTTTGCGGAGGTGGAGTGCGATCGGTCCACTTTCACTTTTTAAGCTGCGGGGAGCCCTGCAGACATTCGCACAGGGCTCCCTGCATCCCCGACAGGCTGCTGCAGGGACTGGTGAGTGCATCCCAGTCCTTGTAGCCCCCTTAGCAACGTGATCCTGGGGGTCGCGTCGCTGCCTCCCCCCAACCCCCGCAAGAACTTAGTGTGGTTCGAACTCTCCCTGAGAGTTTGAAAACCACTGAGTTAGGGCGCTTGAGTCCATCCAATCTCTGTCCAGTCCCAATGCTTACAAGAAATCATGTTTCCACTTCTTCTTTCTCCCACCTTTGCCAGGTGCCATCCCTTGAAAGGCCAGATTTAGCCAAAGAGTCCCCAGTTTCAGTGCCCTAGTAGATGAAAGTGTCCATAGAGTGCTGTTATAAGCAGTGAGAAGGCAGAACACTTGCAAAACAAAAGAAACCCTCTGTAAGTGATTAGCTGAAGAAAGGGCAAAACTAAGCTGGCAATTGTCCTGTGTGTGACAATGGCTATTTCCGCTCTTTCTGTCAACAATTCAGGTCTTGTTTAAGCTCCAAAGTTGACATCTCTGCTTAGTAAATCATTAGAGTCTAATTAGCTTCAAGTCAAGACCTCATTGCAGCAGAAAGCAGGAGAAACAAAGGCTATGTTGTTGCAAAACACCACATCGTTCTATTTGCACAGTAACCTATTTCTGGGCAATAGCCAAATCTCAGAGCTTCTGGATGGTCCAATCCTATTATTACCTTGCACCGGCGATAAGCATGCTCCACCAACTCCTGCTCTCACAAAAGTACTGTCAAGCACTTTGTGACAGTGCGCCTTCAAGCAGTGCTGACGGGAAGACCAGAGCCTTCCCACTGGCACTGGAGCATAGTCTGGAGCAGGGGCAGGGAGAGGACGGTGAGGGAGCAGAGTGGTGGATCATGCCTGGAAAGGGGAATCCTATTCCTGTTCCCCTCCCCAGGCACGATCCGCTGACATGGACCAACTTGGATTTGCACCAACAATATCACTGGTGTGGATTTAAGTTGACTCATTGTGGCTGCTGGGGCTTACCCTGGGGCAAAGGGACAATTGTTCTCTTACCCTAAGGAGATCTCCAGCAGCCGAAATTCCCCCACAGGATCCAGCGGAGCCCGTGCCAGCACCATTGCATTGACGCGGGGAAATTTAGTTAGGATTGGGCTGAAAATTTCACATTTGGGTGAAAGTTTTAAAACTAAGGAATATGGAATAGTAGTTTTCAAAGAATTAAACTGAAGTCAAGAAAAACAAAGTACACAGGGAGGTAAAACCAAAACAACTGCTGAAATAAATATCCTGAATTGAATTGGTCTGTTTCTGAGGGGCTTTCCAGGTAATCCAAGTAATCTCACCATAAACTGTCAGGTTTTTAATACATAACAACTTATCTTTCCCATGTGTGTGCCATTTTTTTTAACCCGCTGAATGGGTTTTTTTTAACCCATTTAACCTGCTTCAGTATTCCTTCTTTGGAAGCAAAGGGTTCCCCAACTCAAATACCATATCCATATTCGCTTCTGTTCCTGGAGAAGACACTGGAACCCAAGCATCCAACACCCTTGGGAGCTCATTCGGCAACATCTCAGCCTCAGACTGCAAAGTCAAAGATGCAAACCCAGTATCCCTAGAGGGAGCTAGGTATAGGGTCTTTGTTGTGATGGCCTCCATTTTATGGAAGTCCACATTCAACTTGCCTATCATTCAGAAGGCAAGCAGACTTTTGACCTCAGAAGGTTTTTTGGCATGTCATCCACACTATTGTGGATGCATCAGTTTTTAAACCACTTTGATGCACACCATATAGCAGTGGTTCTCAAACATTTCCGGCTCGCGCCTCCCCTGATCCTTGTAGCCATTGGCCAAGGCTCCCCATTACAACACCTCACCTCAGTTACCCCCAAAATGGGGATGAAGGTGTTATAATTATACACTAGAAACAAGGCTGCCAGCACTCTGAGGCTGCAATCCTAACCACACTTACCTGAGAGTAAGCCCCATTGAATAAAATAGGACTTACTTCTGAGTAGACATGGTTAGGATTGTGCCCTGAGTTTGTTAGCAGCACACCTGGAGGGTTTTGGAAAGGGAGGGGGGGAAGTGATGAATTTGCTGGGGGAGGGGAAGACTTTGTGTTGTGTGTATCTGCTAATTGCAAACTGATGCAAACTGAGACCCAGAGACTGTTTGGCTGCAATCCTAACCCCACTTTCCTGGGAGTAAGTCCCATTGAACACAATAGGACTTACTTCTGAGTAGACCTAGCTAGGATTGTGCCTTTTGTCTTACAATAGCAGCCAACAGAGTACCCCCTCCCCCAAAGGAGGCAGGAGGAAAAAGGGGAATGGCTAAAAGGGAATGGGGATTTTTTATTTTTGATCAATTTTTGGAGACAAAGCCATCAAGAGTGGCTTTTTTCTCTTTTTTGGAGGGGGAAGAAAAAGAGAAAGGTGAAGATCCTGGGTTAGGCTGACACAGACCTCAAGCCTATGTTGGTCTACTCAGAAGTAAGCCCCATTTGAGTCAATGGGGCTTACTCCCAGGAAAGTGTGGAAAGGATTACAGCCACACCCAGCAAGATTACAACTCACCCCAAAGTAGATGGGGGCTGCTCACACACATACACCCAACATGCAGATGCCACCCCTGTTCCCCCCCCAGGCAAGACGGAGGAATGCAAGCTGGGGCATTTGGACACTAAGAGCAAGACACCAAGTGGAGGACTTACTCTTCCCTCCCTCTTTGAAGCCTGCCAGGAGCGCCCCTGTGCTGATGAGATGCAGCACCTCTGCACTCTTCTCTCCTTCAGCCTTGACCAAGCCCAGGATGCCCAGGGTGAGGGGCACACTGGGAAATGTAGTCCCTGGGGTTAGGTTGCACATGGAGAGAGCTCCATGATGAGATGCGGCACCTCTGCCTGCCTGCCCAGCCAGCCTTCTCTCCCACCTCCCCTCAGCATGTTTCACAGCCCTCTCAGCGTCATGCTGCCCTACCCACCTTGTTCACAGCTGCAGAAAAGCAGCAAGTCAGCAGGCAGCATGTGCAGCAGAGCAGCCCAGCCCAGCCTCTCTCCCCAAGATGCCTGGCAACGCCCCTGGAGGCTAGCCACGCCTCCCTAAGGAGGCAGGATGCACAGATTGAATACCTCAGCCATATAGGAATGCATGCATTTTAGAGGTGCCTTCCACAAAACAAATGAAAATAAAACAAACATACAAATATTTGAAAATTGGGATCCAAAGGATCATGCATAGTGTCCCATGGGCACACAGAGGCTTTTCTGCTTTCCCATTCTTTCAGCAGCTCTCTCCCCCCCCCCCCAGTCAAATACCCCATTTTTGGTCAAAATGCCATGAATACTTTTTCTATTGCTATAACTGGTGGTAGCTACACTCCACTAGGGTTTTTGTGAGTAAGTGTGGGGTACTAATTACCATCTGACTGAATACAAATGAATAGCTGATACATGGCAGTTTTTGCAGGAGTCGTAGGTGATAGAACGGAAAGTACTATAATTTCCATTGCTAGGCTCACATGTGTGGATTGGGCAGTCAGTGTAATTTAAGGAGTCTTCTCTGGTATGCGTACTGTCCTCAGTTACCATCCAGACTTAATTTGATCATGGAGACTTTCTGTCTGATCTGGATAATTTCTGTCCCTTTCAGTAATAACATATAATACTGAAGGCACTTTCTGTGCCTGCTGGCCGTCATTTGGTGATTATTTTCCTGTAATAACGCAATGTTTTCAGCATCTGCATGGTTTATTTGAGTCTTTAAATTGAACACACTAAATAGTCACCCACACTGCTTTCCAAAAGCAACACAGTAGGAGTCCCTGCTTAATTTTTAACTCACAGTGAGCTAAGAATTCAGTCACAATTTCCTACCCAGGAATGTTTCAGTGGGCTTACCTAAAGCACAAACAAATATTTTCTCTCCACAGGAACTCTGATTCTGTATGAAAGGGGCTTCACTAAACTGCAGATTGTGAAAAGAGGGCAAAGGGCCACACTGGACCCTCTTTTCACATTCTGCACTCGTGGAACCATCTTAAGAACTGGTTCTTAGCCTTTTGTAGGTCACAGAAGTCGATATCCCTGCATGCTTCAGACCCAGAAGCAGCCACCATCTCTGCTGCTTCTCTCAAAATTAGAAGTTGGATGTTATGGATTGAATGGAGAGCTGGGTGTAGAGAACAGTGGTTTTGCAATGGTGGTGATGTCAATTGGGATGGATGCTTTGGGAATGAAAAACTTTTTGGACATGCCCCCTGAGAATCTGCAGGATGGCAAATGTGGCCTCATTTGAGTTTGCAATGCTTAGGCAGCAGACCCTCCATTGCTTGCCCCCAATCATGTCTGCTTCAGCTTCAGTTGCTCTCCTCCACAACTGGATGCAGGCCACTATCAGGGGCATGATAAGCCTTCTAGTTCTGCAACCTGTTTGATACTGCAAAAACAGGGAGACCATCAGGCACCCAGCAAGTTGCATAATATGAGGAACCAGAAACTGCGAGAAACTTCAGGGGTAGCTTGAGTGAGGAAGCCCTGCCTGGCAAGGGATGAATATCTGGCTGCTTCCACAATCATTCCTGAGTCAGTCATTTCCTCTGGCTGAGAGATTCAGCAGCAGAGTGGCAATGGGAACAGCTGAGAACTGGAGGGAGGCTTATAAACACCTTTGCCCCTTCCCCCCAGCTGTGAGAAACAGCAGCAACCTGGGCAAGGAAACCCTGCTCTGCTGCGGATTCAATTTGATTATATTTTGAATGGATTGCAAGTCACCTAGAGCAGGGGTTCTCACACATTTAGCACTGGGACCCACTTTTTAGAATGAGAATCTGAAGGGACACACCAGAAGTAATGTCATGACTGGAAGTGACATCATCGAGCAGGAAAATTTTTAGCAATCCTAGGCTGCAGTCTTACCCACCCTTACCCAGATGTAAGTCCCATTGATTATCATTGTTAAAAGAATATACATAGTAACTTGTTAAAAGTACAGGTCTATAACATTTCCCCAAATGCAGTCACATACCATGGTAGCATCAAGTCTAATATATTAAAAATAAACTATTGAAATGAATGGGAGCCCACCTGAAATTGGCTTGCAACCCACCTAGTGGGTCCTGACCCACAGTTTGAGAAACACTGACCGAGAGAACTTCAGTCAATAGGTGGGGCATTTCAAAAACATTTTGCAGAAATGCATTTCTGGTGGGCTGCTTTTGGCATGGTGAGTCACAAATTGGGCAGGTCTGGCATAGGAGATATACAGTATATTGGCTTTAGGGGGCCAGAAATGCTTTAGCAACATCAGTAGCCATTATCCCAGTTCTTCACCTCACTCGAAACCTATTTGCATGTCCAGCAACCAATGGACAAACATGCTTCACAACCCTGGAGGATAAGCAACCACCAGCACTCACCCAACTCAGCCACAGTCCCTCTTATGGATATTTTTCCATTCCCTGGCAAGGTACAAGGGAAATTAATTTTCCGAGTAGAAGCAATTTTAGGATGGAGCCCCAAGGTGGTGTCTTGTTCTTAATTTCCTGTGCTCCTTACTGCCACACACAGCCCCAGCACGTGTCCAGGGCTGCGCAAGGATTTACAGCATTGTATTGATGGCCTCCCCCCCCCATTTGTCTCATGTTATTAAACGGCTGCAAACTGTGCAGGCTCGTACCAGCTCATTCAGACTTCTGCTACTCGCCATATGGTTTATTTCCCAAAGCTGGCTCAACCAGCTGGTAATCAGGAGGTAAATTTTATAGGTCGGAAATGCTGATGAAATTAATGACTCTCTTCCAGCAGCTGTGCAATGGGGCTGTATGTTATGCGTCTTATTTTCAGTCGCCTCTGTTTATATTTGTACAGACTGTTGATTTGTCAGTTATCTCTCTGTGTTGGAAATACGATTACAAAGGGACTCTTTCATGAGAAAAAAAAAAACTCCCACATCCCAGCTTTTCATTCTGATAAAATGGCTGATTAGAAACTAATATGACATTTTTGTGTTCCAAACTCTCCCTCTCTCTCTGTCACAGGAGAGGCCTTGTGAAAGCCCTTGCACACACAGGATCATAATTGATCCCAAAGAGGCATAAAGATATATAAAGCTTTTCTCTCTGATAAATTCTCTTCAAAGAAAAGCGTCAGTTGTTTGGTTGCGTTTCAAGCCTTCTGCAATGCTGTTGCTGTTTTAACTTATGTTTTGTTTTTTTTTCAAAAGGGTTTTAGGGTTAGCTAGACCCCAACTTAAAGGGAATAAAAGAAATGGAACAAAGTGCAAAGTAAATGATTCAAACATGGAGAAAGCTCAGGGGCTGGCCAGTTTGGGCAATGGCCAAGGGACCCACTGACCTGTCGATCCCCTGAACCCCCAGTACTGGGGGACATGAGACTCAGGGCCCAATCCTATCCAACTTTCCAGCACCTGTGCAGCCGCAGTGCAGCCCCAAGGTAAGGGAACATTTGTTCCCTCCTTGAGGAGGCCTCTGTGACTGCCTCCCCACCACAGGATGTCGTGCACACCCCATTGGCGCAGCTGCACCAGCACTGGAAAATTGGATAGGATTTGGCCGTCACACTGCTGATGTGCCTATCACCACATCTACAAATGGGAACATTCCCCTAATGTCCCTGAGCTATATAGAAGGACTTCTAGGAGATGCTTCCATTGACAAATGGGGAGATTGGGAAGAGCCACTGTCTATTCTCTGTCACATGCCACCAAAAAGACTGTTGGAGTGTAGGCGTCCAATGTACCATAAGAAGCCCAGTGCAGGGCTTTCCCCAGGGCCTCCAAAAACCTGGCATAAGTACACAAATAGCTATATTGGGTTGATGACAATGACAAGTTAAGACAATGAGGTGTTAACCCAATGATTTTCAACCAATGTGCCACGAATGATCTGCAACTGTGCCATGAGAGTTTGGGACAGAGTCATTTTTTAATAGGGCCATTGGAGGACGTGAGCCCCCTCCCCCCACCGGCAGCATGGTGTGCCTAGCCAATTGTCCAAAAACGGATGGTGTGCCCTGACAGTTTTAGCGCTTTGTCAGTGTGCCATGAAACGGAAAAAAATGAAAATTGCTGTGGTAACCATTCCATATTTTTTTCTTCATACTCTCAGAAAGCTTTGTTAGAGAGGGAAAGCTCAGTCCCCATAGGAATTAACACTGAGGGTTGTTATGGACCCTAGATACCATCATGGTATAGTCAAATCTCTGCCTTAAAAGCACAGATCTGATTTTTTTTATGCCTCTTGTGAAGAAACAGGATTTGGGAGTCACTCTGTTTATAAATAGAGCCTCAGGTTACAATGTGAAAGCTGAATCGTGATACATTGTTTAGAATTTACTGCTGACAAACTGTGCTGAGAGGGAAAAGGCGGAATTTTGTCAGTCACGTTGTACACCAAGGATGTCAGACGTATGGAAATCTGAGTGGGCTAGAACTATTGTAGAAGTATTTTGAGAAGGTGTTTCTCCCATGTATTCATTCATGTCTTCAGAGTAGCTACTGAACAAACACATCTCCCAGCATACAGGGAAATGAGGGGTGAAGGAATCTTTAGAGACAGTATGTGCATCCTTCAAACTACATAAGCTTATGTTTAAAAAAAGAAATAGCAAGATAGTTTTTTAAAAAATAAATAAGAACAATTTTGGGGGCCACACCATAATTTAATAGCTCAGATTAAAGGGTTACATTTCCAAAACTTCAAGGACCATCTTCAGACGCATTCACTAGTAAGAGCATAACACAGTATCTGCTTCAATATATTTCTGGAAGTTGTTGCATCATTCATCACAGAGGCATAATCAAGTTGCTGACTTCTAGTTACTTTATGACTGATCCAGATTTGCATATTTTCTCCTCTGTCATTTGTTGGTAATGAGTTCCTAGATGAGTACAAAGTAATTTCTGGTGATGACCAGAAATAAGTACAAGTACCAGAGGTCTCTTCCTGCTTAACGATGCCACTTCTGGCCTTTGGCAGGCACCATGAATGTCATTCATACTGCCTGTGAAATGAGTTTGACACCCCTGATCTGGAAGGTCCAGAGGACATTGTAAAGCAGCAGTTCTGATTGGTCAACAGGTGCCCACTTTCAGCTGGCTATTCAAAATTCCCTCAAGAGAATTCTGATGGTTTATAATTCTGGGTCAGTGATCAATATATGAGAGAAAGGGTGTTTCATGTGATGGGTCACAGAGGCTGAAAGGGACAAAAGGGGCAGCAGAGCCTGTGGTCAGGAGATAATAGTGAGATTCAAATGGCAGTTTGTTTAGAAGAGAAACGCATGACTGAAAATCACTGAAGCGTTAGGATATTTATCCTTAGGTGAGTGGGATTTAGGGTTCTTATCCAATTTTCCAGCACTGATGCAGCTGCTATGCAGCTCCAAGATAAGGGAACAAATGTTGCTTTATCTTGAGGAAGCCTCCGTGACAGTCACCCCTCCCCCCCACTGCAGGATGTAACACATGCCTCGTATGGCTGCATCAGTGCTGGAAAGTTGGGTCGGCCTGAGATGTTAAAGAAGTCTTCCCAGAAATTGCTTTTGAAAAAAGAGTCAAGAGCTGACTACTCAGTGGCATCTGTGGGTGGTGATTCAGGAGTGTCCACAGGCTTTGGATGTGAGAATTTGTGTGAATATTTCAGGAAAGAGCTTCCAGAATCCTTCATCTACCTGAAGTGTTGAGCCAGCCTGCTTTCCAGACAAGTCCTCCAGTGTGCGCATGTAACTGGGGCAGAAATAAGAATTTGCTCTCCAAATTACTTAGGGTATTGAACTAATCACTAGGTCTAGTCATTCGTGAGAGCTGGTATTAATCTCCTGTAATGGAATATTTAAGCAAATAAAGCAAACTATTATTTTTATAAAGTTTGCTTGGTGATTCCATTTAAGACTTGGTTGTGTGCCCCACATTTTATCAGGTGAAAGCTTTATACATACAGGTGGGCCCCCATATCTGCAAGGGATTCCATCCAATCCTCCCGCAGATATGGAAACCGTGGATGTGGGGGGTGCTTGAAATGGACAGCAGCACCCGTGTGCTCCTGCGCAACCATTGCATTATGTTCGTCTCATTTAACAATCTTGCTTAACTGAAGAGCTGAACGAGGCAACCAGCCTGTATACTACAGAGAGACTAACAGGAAGCAGGAACTCCTGCTTCCTGTCAGTCACCCTCTAGCAGGCAGGCTGGTTGCCTGCACTTTTGGCTCTTCAGTTAAGTAAGACTGTTAAATCCACAGATCCACAGATACAGGGGCCTGCCACATAGTATCAATGAGCAATTAGAAGAAAGCCCATAGTGGGGAAGGAAGGGGGGTTGTAAGAATCTTTTCCCCATTACTATTAAAAAGGAGCATTCTTACATGTGAGCAAAGCAGATTGGACTTCAGAATCTCCACCTGATGTTATTTAAATAACCACATGAGAGGGTTAACTCAAAGGGAAGGTGATGGGTTCTGCCTGACCTGTCTTACTATTTCACATCCCCCTCACATCACACCCCTAAACTGTTGGGGGGGCTGGTTTATTGTAGAGAAAACACTGAATGGATGCCATTTCTAGCAAATGTGAATGAAAATGAGCAACCAATGTAACAGACCTAAATAAATTCCTAGGTATGTTTTAAGGTGAGACAAGAATAATGAATGAGAGCTAAAATGCTACCAAAAAAAAAAAAAAAAAAGATTGCCATGCATCACATAATTACCTTATAGTTAATTATAGCTAACTCTTGTTTTGAGTATAAAGAATTGAGGACTGGAAGAATCAAAGCCAGGGAGTTCACTTGGAAAATCAAGTTTTTCAAGTTTCTAACCTGGATGACTGGAAGCCATAGGGAAGGGTGGTTGAATATGATTTCCATTGGTCAGGGTGGGGCTTCAGTGCTCTGTAGTGTTCCATGCCCCTCCCTGTATCTAGAATTGGAATAAATTATGCAAAATAGTCAAACTACTGAGTAAGTCATGCCACTTACATGACTTACACTTAAAAAAATGTACATTTGTTTCATTGATAGAGGACATTGCTTAGTTTTCTTGGCACAGAATAGGGATGGCTAGAGTACACTTACAGCAAAGAGAATATATAGCTTCGGTTATGCGATTGCACCAGAAGTGCAGTTGCAGTCTAGACTTGAAACATTAAAATAAAATGAATTACCTGTTCATGTGCTTGTGCCCTGATTCTGAAGTGATTTGTCTCTTATAGAGTTAATGCCAGATGAGCTTGGATGAAAATGGTTCATTGCAATAGGCTTAAAAAAAAAAAAGTCCATTTGGGAAGATCATGTTTAATTTTCCCAACATCAACATCAAGTTACAGAGTTGTTTTTCTCTGAAAATTGGGTCAGTGGCTTTGTACACAGACAAGATTGGCCCTGGTATTTTGCAAGTTCTGGACAAAGTCAAGTTGTCCAGTATTCACAAATAATTAGCTAGAGAGGGATCAGCATCAGATACCCCATTTGGGGTGTCAGCAGGTAGAGATGCTAAGATTTTAGATGGTCCAGAAAGGTTCACTTGTGGGCCTTAGATATAATGAGAGTTAAATGGCATAAAAACATTTTGAGGGTTTTTGTTTGTTTGTAAAAGAGCATCTTTTGAAATGCTTTTGCTGGTGTATACCACAATAACTGCAGCATTAACAGGCCAGTTCTATCCTCCCTCCCAGTTTTTCTTAAAGGAATTTGTGTCTCTAGCCCCACTAAACTGTTTAAAACAATGCATCACTATGCATGCAACACCAAGGAACTATCCAGAAAAATAAATGGCCCTCAGGAATAATCAGATATTATAGGAAACACCAGAGGTGAGAACACCCCCTTCCCAGTTGTTCCTACATGGTATCCCTACCAAGCACTCCTGGAAAGGAAAAAAAAATGCCTGAGTGTCCGGATTTTGGATAAGGAAAGTAATTCATAAGAAAGGATGGATGCAGTGACCAGCATAAGGGATACCAAGAAAGAAGTCTGTGAATTGGCAGTAGTGAAGTACTAAACTACCAGTGAATTGGCAATGATTAACCATGAGAAAGCTGTTGGGGTAATGGTGGATATATCAGTGAAATGCAACAACTTGGTGTGCGTTCAAGAGTATGATGGAGACAAAATCCCAGAGCCTGCCTTTGAAATGCTCATGGCAAACCTATTTTTGTAGCCCTCATGATTTGCAGATGCTTGGGTGTGTGGTAGTAAAAGTCTCTGCTTCTCAGTGTCCCACATCAGAAACAGTTTTCTAAAATCAGTACTTCCAGTTCTTGTGCCTTTTAGCTGTTAGTTGACGCTTAGATTTGGATGCAGTTTTCACTACCTTATATGTAGCTAAAAAGGCCTCATAACTTTATACGGAGAGGGGACAGAAAAGCCGTCACTGTTAAAAGTCACATAGTATCTGCCCCAAATCTTGAGCACTGTTGTCAGGTGATTGTTTTTCATCCAGAAATGTGACCAAACACCTTTTAAATGATTTTCTGGATCCAATTCCCTAAGTGATGGCTGTTATTGACGTGTTAGTGGAGCACGTGAAACCCTTAGGCTGTCTGTGGCACAAGTCCTGGAACACACTGCCAAATGTTTCTGCATGCTCATGTCCTAGAATGAAGACTATTAAATTATTAAATGACCAGCAATGTAATTTTCCATTATTTTGAACAGATGAATGTGGAAAGAGGGCCTTATATTCTTTGGGGCACACAGAAAGTATAATATACAGTACCTGTCATTGTGCACATTACATCCCTCATAGGATCACATTTCCCCCCCCCCTTTATTGCAACATTTCATAAATACCTGTACAGCAGTCAGCTTTCCCCCTTTCTTGTGAATGGCAGACATTGAGGAAAAAATGCCTGCTCAAGGACATTAGAGGTGTGGTGCTAACCCCAAACACTCTCCTGGTCAGCCCAGTGCCTGCGTAGGGGAACAATTTTGTCCCTTCACAACAGTGTCTGAGGTTGTAGCCTATGGACTTTGTCTGATAAAACTCAATGGGAGTCACTAAGAACTGGGAGAGTGCTGTAGTCATTCCCCTTACCCGGGGTAACACCACAGCAGCCCCAATGGGACTACTTGGATGTGCACCACCTAAAGAGGTGGTGCAGATCAGAGCAGTCCAGAGCTGCTCTGGGTTGCCCAGGTTAGAGAGTGGTGTAGTGGTTTGGGAGGTAGACTTAAACCTGGAAGATCCAGGTTCAAATCTCCCTCAGCCATAAAGCTTCCTGGGTGACCTTGGGTCAGTCACTTTCTCTCAGCCTCACCTACCTCACAGGGTTGTTGTGAGGACAAAAGGAGGAGAGCAGTTGTGTACATTGCCCTGAGCTGTTTGGAGGAAGGGTGGTATAAAAATGTGAAAAATAAAAATGAAATTATAGGCATAGCTTGGCTTTTCAATCCTATAACATCACTCCTACATTCAATTTCTTGATGATAAATCAGAAGAACTAGCTGCAGCGTCATATACTGATATACCGATGAGACTTCTAAACTTTCTTAGCTATTCTGCATGTTCTGAAAAAAACAACTTATGGTAATTAAAAGAAACAAGCCCAGAAAACACAGTCAGCAACACACCTTATGTATGCAGCAGCATGAAGTCAGCTAGAGGCTATTTATGCCGTTTTAAAACTATGACACCAGAAGCTCGGTTGCTTAGCAGTGGGGCATTTTTCTTGTAGACTAGCAGGACTAGTGTAAAGTCAGATTTGAAGTACCTCAAAACAATGGCCTTGGAATCTTTTGCCAGTTTCGGTTCTCTAGAAGCTTTGTCTCCTTGGCTGTCACCATTCTTTGTCTAGTTGAAAGTAAATTATTACTTTTCCCTTCCACATTTACTCAGAGGCCCCTAATAAAAGAATGTTTAGGCTCCAGCTTGTCTTCACACTTCATGATGCAAGTAATGGAAAATATAATTCTCACAAGGCTAAGACTAGTAGGTGGAGCTTGTAAAGGTAAAGACTACTGCTGCCCTATTAAAGTCACAATATCTAACCATGCTAACCATCTCCTTACATGAATAGCGGAAGATAAAACAAAGTATTTCTGTAACTTTGCTTGCCAGGGCTGAAAATAAAATCACAATTGCTTTAGTGTCTAAAAGTTTGAAACCCTGCCTAGAAACTTAAAGTATTTTTACAGTTATATGCAGAGCTAGTTCCCAGGAATTGAAATTATTTCTGATCCGGAAGAATTTTTTTTAATTTTTTTTTGTAATATCTTTTAGCAGTGAATTATATGGGATAAAATACATTTGTACCTACTTCCTCAACTGCTAAAGGAACAATCTTGGTTTAGTTGCTCTATTGTTTGCATGGTAGATTAGCTAAACTCATAGGGCAAAGCACAGCTCTTCACAGGGAACCACAGAGAATATTTTCCAAGTAGCTCAGGCTCTGGTAGCTACTCTGAGAACTAGTCTTTGACAAGGAATCCTGCCCACGCTGTGAGGGATCACACATTCATGACACTCTCCACTGTGCATATAAGGTTGGCATCCTACAGTCTCGGAAGACTATGGTGTCACGCTCTGAATGGTGGTTCTGGAACAGTGTCCTCTCCAGTGCGCGAAGCCTGGGTAAAGTAGGTATGGAGGATAGGCTGTTACCCATGCAGCAAATCCCCCCTCTCCACGTCGCTGAAATGGTCCAATGGAAAGGGAGAGGCCAATACGGTTGATTCCAGCAGCGTCGCAGGAGTTGCCAGAACGTAACAGGTTAAAATTGTCAAGGTACACCATTGTTTTTTCACATTTGAAAAGGCACACTGCACTGCTGGTAGGAGGTTCATAAACCCCCAATAGACCTTACTAATAAATGACCCTGCAAACTCCCATGGCACACCTGCAGACCATTTGCAGCACACCAATGTGCCACAGCACAGTAGTTGAAAATTGCGGTGTTAGTGAATTGTGTGCCTGTTTCCTCATGTAAGATTCCCACAGCCCAATCTTAACCTGTGCTGGAATGGGGAGGCTGGCTAGCCTGCCTCATATCCAGAGTGGAGTTGAGTGCCTGTGGCTCTGCCCAGGGCAAGAGAAAGTCATTCCCCAATGGCACTACTTGGATCTGCACCACCTAAAGAGGTGGTGCAGATTCCAGCAGTCCAGAGCTGCTTCGGGTAGCCCAGGTTAGAATCTGGCACTTGTGCAGATCTTGACTCCACTGTGGAACATCTCCATTTTGCCCAGACCTCCACACTGGCCCAACACTGCTGGTGCGACCTTATTTTTCCTCCAGCACAATGGTGCCAGAGGTGGCCTTCTGACTCCTTACAGCACTTTTGTGACACTCCAAGGCTGGTGCAGGGGACATGCGCTGGCCTATCCCAAAGGTAGGATTGTGCCACCAGGCAATTAAGTGTGTTACCAAGTCCTGAGAAGAACAAAATGAAGCCTTCACTTCTTAGGTCCAGTTAAAATCTTTAAAACAAAGACCGCTCAACCAATATTTTATCAGATCCACAGCAGCTGCACTGTTGTTCATTCTTAATGCAGCTTTGTATTTCTGAAGGCACCTGGAAAAGACAGCATCCTTGCTGAAGTCCTAAAGTGCTGCAAAGAGATCATCGTCACTGAGCTGCATGAAATCCTCTGTCTCTGCTGGAGAGAAGGTGGAGTACCTCAAGACATGAGGGATGCAAACATCATCACACTGTACAAGAACAAAGGCGATAGGGGTGACTGCAACAACTACCGTGGCATCTCTCTCCTTAGCGCTGTAGGAAAGTTGTTTGCCCGAGTTGCACTAAAGAGGCTCCAGGTACTTGCAGAGAGCGTCTATCCAGAATCGCAGTGCGGATTCCGAGCCAACAGGTATACCACTGATATGGTATTCTCCCTTAGACAACTGCAGGAGAAATGCAGGAACAACAACAGCCACTCTTTATAGCCTTCATAGATCTCACGAAGGCCTTCGACCTGGTCAGCAGGGATGGCCTCTTCAAGATTCTCCCCAAGATTGGATGTCCACCCAGGCTCCTCAGCACCATCAGATCCTTCCACAACGACATGAAGGGCACTGTTGTCTTCGATGGCTCCACATCAGACCCCTTTGACATCCGAAGCGGCGTGAAGCAGGGCTGTGTTCTTGCACCAACCTTGTTTGGGATTTTCTTCGCTGTTCTGCTGAAGCATGCCTTTGGAACTGCAACAGAAGGCATCTATCTCCGGACCAGATCAGATGGAAAGCTCTTCAACCTCTCCAGACTGAGAGCAAAGTCCAAAGTCCAGCTGAAATGTCTGCGTGACTTCCTCTTTGCCGACAATGCAGCTGTCACTACCCACTCTGCCAAAGATCTCCAGCAGCTCATGGATCGTTTTAGCAAGGCCTGCCAAGATTTTGGACTGACGATCAGCCTGAAGAAAACACAGGTCATGGTTCAGGATGTGGACTCACCTCCCTGCATTACAATCTCTGCACATGAACTGGAGGTTGTCCATGACTTTGTGTACATAAGAACATAAGAACAGCCCCACTGGATCAGGCCATAGGCCCATCTAGTCCAGCTTCCTGTATCTCACAGCGGCCCACCAAATGCCCCAGGGAGCACACCAGATAACAAGAGACCTCATCCTGGTGCCCTCCCTGTGTACCTTGGCTCAACGATCTCCGACATGCTTTCTCTCGATACCGAGCTAAACAAACACATCAGTAAAGCAGCTACCACGTTTTCCAGACTCACAAAGAGAGTCCGGTCCAACAAGAAGCTGACGGAACATACCAAGATCCAGGTCTATAGAGCTTGCGTCCTGAGTACACTTCTGTACTGCAGCGAGTCATGGACTCTTCGCTCACAACAGGAGAGGAAACTGAACGCTTTCCACATGCGCTGCCTCCGATGCATTCTTGGCATCACCTGGCAGGACAAAGTTCCAAACAACACAGTCTTGGAACGTGTTGGAATCCCTAGCATGTATGCACTGCTGAAACAGAGACGCCTGCGTTGGCTCGGTCATGTTGTGAGAATGGATGATGGCCGGATCCCAAAGGATCTCCTCTATGGAGAACTCGTACAAGGAAAGCGCCCTACAGGTAGACCACAGCTGCGATACAAGGACATCTGCAAGAGGGATCTGAAGGTCTTAGGAGTGGACCTCAACAAGTGGGAAACCCTGGCCTCTGAGCGGTCCGCTTGGAGGCAGGCTGTGCAGCATGGACTTTCCCAGTTTGAAGAGACCCTTGGCCAACAGTCTGAGGCAAAGAGGCAAAGAAGGAAGGCCCATAGCCAGGGAGACAGACCAGGGACAGACTGCACTTGCTCCCAGTGTGGAAGGGATTGTCACTCCCGAATCGGCCTTTTCAGCCACACTAGACGCTGTTCCAGAACCACCATTCAGAGCACGATACCATAGTCTTTCGAGACTGAAGGTTGCCAACAAGTTTCTGAAGGAGTTACTGACTTATTTTCCTTTGTGCAGGTTGCAAGATTTTCATTTCCAGCGAACACTATATTTGGCATGTAATTAAAAAGTCAAGACCTACCCTGAGAAAAAAAATTGACTTGGGTGGTTTTAATAACCTTGGAAAATATCACTGACATGTCTAATGAGAATAAGGGAAGGTGCCAGAATAAAATAAAAGGCACTGGGACAAAGAATAGTATTTTTTAAACCATTTTGCCAACATTTAAAGCTAGCAAAGTTTATTAAGATCAGGTCATAGATCAGACCTTAATGTCACTGTGAAGGGCAGCTTTGGCTAGCTTGTACCCACAATTTTGCAGAAATATCTTCTTACACCTACACAGAGCATTGTGGAAGCCATTTTCCTGTGTAGTGACTAGATATAGGTGTGCCCTCACCCACTTTCCCAGGGATCTGCACGCCCCAAGGGGAAGAAAAGTGCCCAGCCTGAGTGGGCTTATAACACCAGCTCCTACAGAAACCAGCACTGGCTGGAGAGTTTGATTACTGCATTGTATTTTTATTTATGCTGCAGATTACCTTGGGGGCATCTTCAGAGTTAGAAAGGTGACCTGTAAATATAGCAACCAGACAGGCAGGGCCAATTGCACAGATACTTCATATCAGGTTTGCAGTAGAGATTAGCTAACAAAGGACCCCCATGGGTCCCAATCTTGACATACAGGATGCAAGGCACCATCACCACATATGTAAGAGAATGGGCTGAAAAACATAGATGCAAAAAAGCTATTTGGACATGCAGTCACTGATTATAACCCAAGTGTAGTAGGTACTCTGGCTCTGTCCTTGCCTTGTTCTAGGGTGGTTACTTTAGCAGCCCCAGGAAAGTCAACTGAGCACTAACAGGAGAATTCTGATGTAAAACCATTCATTTGTGCATTAGTTACAGACTCTGGGAGCTGTAGGAATGAAGGTGGTGAAGATGATGCGCCTGCTGGGTTTACCACCTCTTTTCCAACTAGCCCTTTGCTGTTTATTGTGCCTTTATGTGCTGGTCTTTGCCTATGGGCAATAAATATACCATATTTTGTCTCTAGCTACGGCATTATAAACTACACATCCGTCAGCAATTTCTGCCACCCTCCCCCCCCCCATTCACCCACTGTAGGGCCTCTGAACTGCATGAGAAATCCACTGGATGCTCAGGACTACAACAAATTGATTGTGCATTGTGGCTGAATTATGATCTCATATATTCTAGGAGTGCGCATGGTCAATTACCAACATGAATAAAATGCAGGGTATCAGAGGCTACAAACACTCCCCTGTGAGATCAATGCCCTCCACTGGCTGACATGACAAAAGCGTACACTTGTTCCCTAATTGAGGGCAATTTGGGAATCAAGACAATGACACTGGTCTTAAAAAGTAACCTATGGGTTTTGTACCCATTACAAAGGTTTCACTGAACATAAAATTACCCTTTCTCCTAAAACACTGAAGGATAAAAATAAGAGTGTTTAATTCAGAATATCAGAAAATATATATACACACATGTAGTGATGTACACCAGAGCAGGGCAGGTTAATCCAAACTCCCCTACAGGTCAGAACCCCATATTTTTGAGTAAACTCCTCCACAAATATCAGAAAATACTTCAACCTCTTTCTGTAATGCTGGTGTCACATAAATGGTTCAAGGACAGATTGTGCAGGGAAATTAGCATTATCCATTGTTGGTAATACTGCAACATACAAGATTTGACAAAATAGAAATGGGAATATTTATTATAATTATTATTGTACTAGTAAAGCAATAAACTCTTTAGCTTATTCATTGGTCTTTGTAAATGATTCTAATGTTCAATTTGTATTTTCAACTTTGTAAAAAATTTAGACACAACTCCATGAAAACAAGAACACAGGACAAGCCACTGAAAGACTCAGAGACCAAGACAGATAGTGGTGATAAGCAAAGAAAGGCCAACTTATATTTTAAAAAAATAAGTCTAGCTTTCTTCACATAACTATATATCCAAGGCTTCACTGAGTGACAAAATACTTAAATATGTTCATTACAGTAAAAAGATCTATGTTACTTGCACAAGTTCGGGTCTACACAAATTGCAGCTGTGCATTTTCCTGATTAAGTATGAAGAATTGGTCAGCTATCACTGTTAAATACTGAAATTTGATGGAGATTCTAAAAACCATTACTCAGTGGTAGTACATGCACATGATGCAGGGGAAAAAGGGAAGATTCATAGACCCCGTGCAAAATGGTACAAGACAAACTGTTACAATTGGCAAACGTGCGTTGGACAAATTTGAACTTTACAAGAAATCTTGCAAGGTTATTTTTCACAAAGACAAAAATTCATAAGCACATTTCCCCTCTAAAGAACAGTCTTCATTTGGCCTCTTGAGCTTTCTTAGCATTCTGTTTTTCTTTTGCCTAGACAATAAAGGAAAACACAGAGAGAGAACACAAGTTGCAGTGTTGTAATATGGTCCACATTTTAGTCAAAATATACTAAACTGTGTTATTCCAAGAGAGCATGTAGGCATGCTAGCAATGTAGCCTACAAATCTAGCAAACATCCTAATACAGTGTATTTAGTTGTGTGTACTTTCTGGACAGCCTTCAGCCAATATACCACAGTGATGTAAAATAAAAAACCCAAACCCATTCCAGAGAACATTTTTAAAAAATGCACACTGCCTTGCATAAAAACAGATCACTGCTGCACTATAGATATAATTGCCACTGTATATTTGCAACTGTGAGCTCCGACATTTGGCTTTTGTTTTAAGTGAAAGTTCAAATTTCTAAGCCACAAGTATAACACGTGGCCCACCAGTTGCCTTCTCCTGATGTATTTTATCTACACAATGTCAATATGACCTGACTCAAAAAAAGTCCTCCCCCACCCCCAAATAACTTTCTCAGAAGAATGTGACATTCCTCTAACAGACCATGACAACAGGGAAGCAGCCTGGAAGCTCATCGGAATGGGGTTTCTTTCATCTCAACAATTCATACTAGAATCCAAAGAACATGAATCAATATCTGAGCTCCTAATTCTGAGAAAACTGGACCTTCCAGACATGCAAAGCAAAACCCTTCACACTTTCTCCCAGATGCTAAGAAACAGAATGAGGGCTTGGGTAAAAACAACCCAGTGGGAAAAGTGTTGAGATGTCCCATACAGGAAGACACCTGATTGCAATAAGGCTAGATTCTAGTAGAATTTGGAACAGAAGACATCAAGGCTTTAAAGCACGGCTGGCCGAACCCTGGCCCAAGGGCTGGATCCAGGGTTCGGCTGAATCTCTTCCACCCGTGACCGGCAGATCAGGATAACATGACGCTCCAGCCAGCCATGTCTTTGCAGAAATCTGGGGGCAATGCCCGCTGGAACATGGCACCATGGAAATGACTGGCTGGAGCATCACGTTGTCCCAATCTGGGGACTGGGAGAGACACAGCACTCCAGAACTCAAAGTACTGGTCGCACTGGGAACGCATTTCTGATGCACAGCGATCGGCACTTTGAGCACCGCTGCTTTAACAAATGGAACTGTTACATTCTCTGCCAAGCATGCTAGTATTTAAGTAGTTTGGAACTTGCAGACGCTGGGTAAACAGTCTACATCAACTATGCTGCTAGCAGTCCCCGTGAAATGCTTGACCCAGTATAGCAGTTTACAGGATACATCTCTGTCCACCTATTCTCTCTTCTGGCACTTTGTGGGATGGGTGCTTTCTTCAAGTTTGGCTGGCACTGAGAATATATTTATTTGCAAGTCTGGACATCTTCATCAATACATTGCTATTTAAAACCATATAAATGGTTATAATAGAGAAAGATAGGCCTCCCTTTTTTCTGGCTGTGTGATACAGCTGTTTTTTTTGGTTTGAGTGCTAAATTGATGCAGATGTACAATCAGAGGCTGATGCAGAGGCTCTTGTAAATGTGAGAGTCAAAGCTCATTTAAAAATAAAAGCCATAGCATTCTGGTTCCAAAATTCCAATCTATCCATGTATCTACTTATAAAATCAGGTTCTATAGACTATGTAGAATACACATACTTACATAAGAACATAAGAACAGCCCCACTGGATCAGGCCATAGGCCCATCTAGTCCAGCTTCCTGTATCTCACAGCGGCCCACCAAATGCCCCAGGGAGCACACCAGATAACAAGAGACCTCATCCTGGTGCTCTCCCCTACATCTGGCATTCTGACTTAACCCATTCCTAAAATCAGGAGGTTGCGCATACACATCATGGCTTGTATCCCATAATGGATTTTTCCTCCAGAAACTCGTCCAATTCCCTTTTAAAGGCGTCTAGGCTAGACGCCAGCACCACATCCTGTGGCAAGGAGTTCCACAGACCGACCACGCGCTGAGTAAAGAAATATTTTCTTTTGTCTGTCCTAACCCGCCCAACACTCAATTTTAGTGGATGTCCCCTGGTTCTGGTATTATGTGAGAGTGTAAAGAGCATCTCCCTATCCACTCTGTCCATCCCCTGCATAATTTTGTATGTCTCAATCATGTCCCCCCTCAAGCGTCTCTTTTCTAGGCTGAAGAGGCCCAAACGCCGTAGCCTTTCCTCATAAGGAAGGTGCCCCAGCCCCGTAATCATCTTAGTCGCTCTCTTTTGCACCTTTTCCATTTCCACTATGTCTTTTTTGAGATGCGGCGACCAGAACTGGACACAATACTCCAGGTGTGGCCTTACCATAGATTTGTACAACGGCATTATAATACTAACCGTTTTGTTCTCAATACCCTTCCTAATGATCCCAAGCATAGAATTGGCCTTCTTCACTGCCGCCGCACATTGGGTCGACACTTTCATCGACCTGTCCACCACCACCCCAAGATCTCTCTCCTGATCTGTCACAGACAGCTCAGAACCCATCAGCCTATATCTAAAGTTTTGATTTTTTGCCCCAATGTGCATGACTTTACACTTACCGACATTGAAGCGCATCTGCCATTTTGCTGCCCATTCTGCCAGTCTGGAGAGATCCTTCTGGAGCTCCTCACAATCACTTCTGGTCTTTACCACTCGGAAAAGTTTGGTGTCATCTGCAAACTTAGCCACTTCACTGCTCAACCCTGTCTCCAGGGCATTTATGAAGAGGTTGAAAAGCACCGGTCCCAGGACAGATCCTTGGGGCACACCGCTTTTCACCTCTCTCCATTGTGAAAATTGCCCATTGACACCCACTCTCTGCTTCCTGGCCTCCAACCAGTTCTCAATCCAGGAGAGGACCTGTCCTCTAATTCCCTGACTGTGGAGTTTTTTCAGTAGCCTTTGGTGAGGGACTGTGTCAAACGCCTTCTGAAAGTCCAGATATATAATGTCCACGGGTTCTCCCGCATCCACATGCCTGTTGACCTTTTCAAAGAATTCTATAAGGTTTGTGAGGCAAGACTTACCCTTACAGAAGCCATGCTGACTCTCCCTCAGCAAGGCCTGTTCGTCTATGTGTTTTGAGATCCTATCTTTGATGAGGCATTCCACCATCTTACCCGGTATAGATGTTAGGCTGACCGGCCTATAGTTTCCCGGGTCCCCCCTCTTTCCCTTTTTAAAAATAGGCGTGACATTTGCTATCCTCCAATCTTCTGGTACCGTGGCCGTGGTACTTGAGATATGAACACAAAATTCTTACTTGAAATTTGAGGAAATTCATTGCAATCCAATCCTATATATATTGGATATGAAAATCCTGCAAGGTTTAATGAGATTTACTCACAATTATGTGTGCCTTGAGTTACAGGTTCAGATGACAAACCTGCCCCATTTTAACAACTGAAGAATATAAATCACAAAAACTGTAACATTAATGGCTGGTCATCATTAACTAAACCTCAAATCAGTCAGCAGCCCCCAAATTACATCTTATTGTGAATCCGCCTGATATTTTGACCTATGAGAGGTTCTTAGGCTGACTGATAGAAATTTATTTCACATGCGGAGCACATGGAAAGAACATGTGCAAGGCAATTTCAGGACACGAATCCAAAGCAGCTCAGCTGAACCACCAAAGAGTTTAATAGCTTTAAAGGGGACAGGCTGGGCACGTTCCTTTCTTCATTAAATGTGCTTGGAGTTA
Source organism: Tiliqua scincoides (assembly GCF_035046505.1). Taxonomy (NCBI): domain Eukaryota; kingdom Metazoa; phylum Chordata; class Lepidosauria; order Squamata; family Scincidae; genus Tiliqua; species Tiliqua scincoides. The sequence goes on from NC_089824.1 coordinate 122,105,883, forward strand.
AGCCATATCAGCAAATCAATGTTACAATTGGAACCAGAACATCAAGGAAATAGCAAAAAGTCAACAACTGAGAATAATCAACAGGGTTCTTTCAGCAAGGAAAATCTAGAGCATGCTAGCTGTCTGAAGGAATACAATCTGTACAGAGGGTGCCACCTAGTGTTCATAGGGACAGAGAGGTGGATGTGATGAAAAAAAGACTTCAGGTGCTCATCTTTGTTTTTCTAGAAACAAAACTGCCTACAGATTTATGAATCTGCATTTACTGTGATATTTTCCTCTAACATTCATGTGGAAGCTACAAATATTTAGCTACCATTCCAGTGAGTAGTATGGGGCTCACAGTACAACACTCACCTTTTCTACAAGGGGTATTAACTGTTGATGTTCTGCTAAAGTCTTTAGCAATTCCATGATAAAAGGCAGGTAGTTATGTTTTCTTCTAATATTTTCAATCTGCAAGCACATATGAAATATTAAGTGCATCAGCATAAGAAGTCTGTCCCCAACAAGAGTACACTACATAGGCAAAGTGCAGTGGATAAAACTAGCATCCGATTCAAGTGGCTGCCTCCCTGCTGCTAGCCCCAGGCACTGATCTTTTGGAAGTGGGGGAGGGGGAACAGCAGGGTAAAGAAAAAAAACGATGGCTGCAGTTTCTCTTCTACCTGGCCCTCTTAAGCCTCCTCAAAATTGGTGATGGGGTAAAACAACCATGATGAAGGGATGCAAATATGTTTGAGGGGAAAAGAGTATGAAAAGTTTGCACAGGTCTGAAGATTGTGCAGACCGCACTGAATCTGTGCTTATGGAGCGAGCAAGCGCTCCAGCAATCTTTTTGAGGACTGGATAGATTCTTTTTGATAATCTTTATGTCTGATAAAGTCACATGAACTAGATTAATTTAAAACATTCTGAAAACAAAATTCAAGTTATGCAACCAGCTGGTTCTCTGAATTCTGTGATGTTTCTTTCTTCAGAAGGACACCTCACAACTTATAAAGGAACGTACAATTATGCAGCCATTATCTTTCCAAAGAAGGCAGATGGGAGACAACTTCACGTAATGAATCTTAACTGATAATAGACAGTTTTACCTACTGTGGTTAAAAGACAGTTTTGTAAGCAAAAAGGTAGATTATGCAAGCAAATAACTTATTTATATGCTTTGGGTCATAACAACTGCACCTCAGTAAAAAAGAGCCACAATAAAATTAAAACATAAAAAAACTGCGAAACCATTATCACAGTGGAAGACAGGAAAGCATACAGAAACCGCCCTCCCCTTACATTTATTGATATCTTTGAGGTCAGCCAAAAGAAAAACCAGATTTACAGATGGGACCAATTCTATTTTTTGTAACATTTTATTTTAAAAACAACCAATTTGGAAGGTCAGATTAGGTTCAGATCATGGTCTCGTAACAAGAAAAAAATTTTAAGTTGTGTTCCTATGCAAACTTACTTGGAGGTCCTACTGAAGTCACTAGAAGTTACTTTCAAGTAAGAATGCAAAGGATCAGGTTTCAAGGCAAACCCTGTATGTTTAGCTTTAGCTAAATAGAATTGATTAAAAGAAAGCCTAAATTTCTATACTTGTACACACTATATACCAATGGAATGCTACAGACAGTCCACAGAATCTCACAAATTCTGGTGCAGACCGTAAGACAGAAATAAAATGAGAGATCTAACTCAGTAATAGGCAGTGTTGTTTGTGAGAGAGTAATTACAGCTTTATTGTGTCATGGCTGTGCAGACAAGCTCAAAAGGGTTACAGTACTACATTCAAGAGGCTTGGAAGTCAAATGGCGTACTAAAAATTGTTCCCCAGATCATTTCACATGACATTATTGAGCCCCTTTATTATTTCAATCGTATTCATTAAGGGGCCCCAGCTAAATTAGCTAAATATCATTTTTGTGCTTAAAAATCTATAATCAACTTGCAGTGCTTTATGAAAAAGTTTGCAGAAAAAAGTACTTCTCTCTGCTCCAACCTTTGATATACCATTATGTGCCAATATAGATGTTTCTTCAAAATAAAGATACATAATATAGAATGTGGGTTTTTAGGTAACATTGCAATTACATTACATCACTTGTATTATAAGGTGATTTCACAAAGTAGCTATGTCAGACTGCTATAGCCAGTGCAGACATTACTACAGACAGCCAATCAACCATTCCCATAAGTGCTCATGTGTGAAGCCTACTTACATATGAGTCTAATGACAGCAGACAAAACTCACTCAACACTATCCCTTCCTTTCCATGAACAGGGAAATCACAAATTGAGATTTTTCTATTCACAGAAGAGAAGTTATGGTCTTGTGCAAATTTGGTCTTCCAATATTACACTCTTCTCATAAGAAAGCCTCTTGTAGTTGCAATTATTTGGGGGGTTAACTGGTTCCAGTAATATCCACGTCAGCTCGTGAACAAGCTGCATTGGTCCCACAGAACTGAGACAGCAGAGCAAGTGAGGGGGTACCTTTTACTAGAATAAGAATAGAAACAAGTTTTGTTTTTGTTTTTCATTTAAAGGAGCTAAGTGAAATTAGATTACAAACCATCTGACCTTGCTGGAGGGATCAGGTTGCACAGCCCCCTAGAATCAAGGTAGAAAAAAAATTTCAACAACGTATGGGGGGTGGCTGGGGATCAAATCCAGCCATGAAACATAAAGAACTCAGACTGCAAGGCATCTTTCCATTACCAGTATTACCAGGCCTCGTAACTGCCTTTTAAAAGAGGATGCAAAACAAGCCAGTTAATTCAATAAGTAAAACTGGTACTAATCTGGAAATATCCAATTCAGCTTAAACACTGTATCAAAGATCAGTGGTCTAAAGTCCTGGTGTCACAGTGTCAAAACTCTGTTCAACTTTACTGGATTAGTATTAGCCAGGGTATGCAGTATTTTTCAATTTCTGCTTTGGATAGTTGTGTCTGAGTTCTGGGTAAAATATATCACATAAATACTTTGAAAAATCAAGGGAAGGTAAGATATGCCTCCTTTTAATAATTGTGATAAACCCTGAGGCATCTCTTCAAGTCAGTGATTTTCAAACTGTATTCTGAGAAAACTTGGGTTCCTTAGAAACTGGTCAGGGGATCCTCAAGAAGAAAAAAGCCAGTTACAGCTTTTTTACCCTTTAAGACAGCTTGCCAACTACTACTGTTCTACCCATGGAATGGGCAGTCACAGGAGGGGTCGAAGAGGGTTCTAGAGGCCAAAGGCAACTGCAAGGCCCAACAGAACTGTGGCCAACAGAGAACAGATACTTCATAACCCACTGCAATTAAGACATGTTCAAAGGAGAAACAGAAGAAAATCTGAAAACTACTCCTCTAAGCAACCTGCAATTAATATATTAATGCTCTCCACTCTCGTGCTTCTAACAAGCAGCTGGACAGCCCTCACTCTGGACATAAGCTTATTTCACTAGTGCTCTGAATACCAAATGGAGAACAAATTATTTGAACAGCCTACATTTTCACCCATGCTTTGCCTCACATTTTGTGGAACCAATACAGCTGTGTAATATAGCTCAAACATTTTCATTTCAGTTCAATCATTAAAACAGAAAACATATGATTAGCCTTTTTAAAAAAAAACGTACAGAATAAGAACATAGTGTACCTTGTATCTTTTCAACTTTTGATTCTCTTCTTCAATTAGCATCTGATATTTTGCAACTTCTGACTGAATAGAACTTAATATGTTACTGCTCTGGTCTGTATCCATGGGTTCTTCCTTTTTTAAAGCAAACACAAGAAAGCCACAATGCATTTATTAATTTGCATATTAACAATGCTCAGCACTGTGCTGCACATGAGAAATATACAACTAAAACACCCCAATCTAGACATTTTGGTCCCAGGCTCTTGCTTTAAAAACTGGACAGAGAAATGCTTTCTCCACTGTCCTGTTTTGCTCAAACTATCTAAATGATTAGTCCATACATATGGGTGCATCTACAGTACAAACTGTAATGCACTCTAGTTCTCTTATTTGACTCTATCAACTTATAAGCTTTCTCCCAGTACTCATTTTAAATGTTTGTTAACATGCACTTTTATTTGCGAATGAAATATATGGCAAGTTTTTGCATACGAGGAACAAAGAAATAAATGCATTATTAGCCTGTTATGCGGTATGTTTAATGGAGATGAGTTACCTAAAATCATCTACCTTTTTGGAAAACATGTGTTGCATATAGCACAACTAGATATGTAGTGGATATGCAGGAGAGAGCATCTTGAAATAAGTGCTTAAAAGTATCAAGCTACTCAGCTATGCTAAGATGTTTCTGGCTGAATTATTTTCAGTTCGTTTATCTTTGCACCTTTGCAACATGATGCATGGCTGTACATTATAAGACAAGACGAAAGGGCTCATACTTGATAAGCAACCCACCATACGGAAATGGTCTTTGCAGAATCATTATCTAGCAGGTAGTTCATATCAAGTATTTGGGAGTTTGGTTTAATGAACTCTTTGTAGAAAAATCATCTGCCTTTCTTGATGGCATGCTTTCACAAACTCCACTTGACTAACATGTCTGCATAAGGGGAGAGAGGAGGATAGCAGACCTTGCCCATTATTTACATACATTCCCTGCATTGGTGATTATCAACAATTTTGCTTTAAGGTTCATGGTAGATAGCTTCTGCTTTTTCCATCTGATGTCCAAATGGCTCTACATTTTATAAGATAAGATTATCTGCATGTTGTAACACGCTGCTTCAATTTTCCTCTGTTTACACAGGATGGCATTCAGTCTTGCGATAGTGCAAGCACATCTTCTTTGCCCCTTAAGTCCCTTCCAAAGCCAAGCCCCTGGAAATGTCACTGATGAGTGTTCAAGGACTCCTGGCAACAGTGCAGGATGTGGTGCAGAGGAAGGGGAGAATACACATGCTTCCAGAGTTACAGATGGCTGCATCAGTGCTCTTGTGCAGTATGTCCTTTGGTTGTGCTTTCATGCAGATGCAGTAGCACTAGGCTGGCAAGAACCAGCTGTTTTGGCTGCTGTACAGACCCCTGGAATCTAACTGGTACATAGGCAGGGGACTTGTTGTATTGCTAAAAATAATTTTCATGATTATCTTTTAGTATTACAACGAACTGATGACTGATAGTGCTTTTTAAAATTAGTATTTTAACAGACCACTATTTCAATACCTTTGATGAACTCTGTACAATCCCAAATATATTTAGAACTTTTTCAGTGAAAGTAATACAGAAAAGTCTTCGGGTTGCTGCAAAATACACCCTGTACAATAACGGGAAAACTCAACTGGAGGACTTTATCATTCATACAGTAGATGAAAATTTGAGACTGATACAGTGCAATTTGTTCTATAATATCTTCATACTGAAATAATTACACTAGAATATGATGCATGGTACAATTTAAGTTGGTTTACTACATCTTTTCCTAGTTTGTTAGGATTTTCTGCCATCATTTTCATTCTTGCTGCAACAATTGTCAAGGCTACATATGTTTTGAAAGGCCAGAGAAAAGACCTGAACTGTTCAGGATTCAAGCAGAGGTTTGGGAGGTATACAGATGTTCAAGCAGGCAGGAGCAGAGAAAGGGGACAAGTTCATATTGCCCAATCCTTTGAAATGGAGCTCCCTGTGTTTTCCATCAAAGGAACTAAGCAGGTCCACATCTGCTAGGCTTCGGGAACACTGCAACATCAGTTGCTCAAAGGCACTGAATTTTATTACCCAAGTGCATTATTGAAACAATCTATCTAATCAGCAGCTTACCTCAGTGAGTTGTCTCTGCAGCTCTACAATTTTCTGTTCATATATCATTTTTCTATCAGATACAATTGCCATCAGGTTAAACCGTATTTCACCTTCACTGTACCTACACAATAAAAGCAGAATTGTCACAAACTGCCATCAATGCCATGACCAGTTCCACAGCTCTTAATCCCACAGGTACTTTGCACATGGCTTGATGCCAACTGAATACTGGCTGTATTTGCTCATGATAAATGGAGGCTGTTTATAGTACATAATGAAGTGTCACCAATTTCCTCATGTCCTAATTTTCTGATATGTCAAAGTATAGAAAACATAACAGTTACGAATATTGTGCTATGATTCCAATCACCGTGTGGACACAATTGTCAACCATAAATGCATTCAAAAACAATTTATACTTGAATTGTAAAGATTTATCTACAGCTAAAAAATACCCAATGTTGAAAAATTGATAAGGGTGGGGGAGGGATAAGAGAGGTAAAACCAATTAACTTCAATACGTGGCAAAATAACAAATAGTTAATACTCCTAAATGGGAAGTTGGTGTTTATGGCAAGGACATGTAAAGTTTTGACACAATCTTTCCCAGATCCCCAAATTGTTCACTTGCATAGACTGACCTGTCTTCACATGTTCCTAGCACCACACATAAAAGTGCTGTGGCAGGACAGTCAATAAACTTGAGCATACCAGAAGATTCCAAAGACAACATTAACAGAATGACAGTAGGTACCCATGAAATTGATAACTATTTTGGTTGATACCAGAGCATATTTACAGAAAATTAGGCTGTTAGTTCAACTGTAACATATACTACCTTATATCCAGCTTCTTGTTTGTGAAATGCAACCCAAAACACAAAACAGGATGCTACTCGTTAACAGAATCAACTATAGAATCATATATTAAGAACGTTGTATATTACTTTTGTATTCGTTTTTCTATGACAGGTCTTACAGCACTGATCCAGTCATCTTGATTGCAAACTCCTAAATGGGAAATATACAAAAGTTATAAGTCACCATCCTTGCAATGTGACAATTCAAGCTATAAATGATCAGTGAAGAAAGTTAAATCCATGACTTCACTAACAGTGTAATCCTATGTATCACTACTCAAAGTAAGCTCCATTGAGTTCAATGGAATTTACGTTCAGGTAAATCTGTATAGGATTATAGCATAAAGTTAACTTATACAGTATCTCTTGAATAAAGTTAACTGTATTCTAACTGGCTGACTCAGATAAAGCAGTCAGAATTAGTGGTGTCTCAAAAGCTAAAAAAACTGTTGAGGGTTCACCTGGTGAATTAGATTATACATGATACATTAATAACAGCCCAAACCTATCTCTTCCAGCACCCAGAGGAACAGTGGTGCCAAAATGGCCACTACTGTATCCTATGGGCTCCAAGGCAGCCACTAGAATCTCCTCAGGGTGCCAGGTAGAATGAATTCTACACCAGGCAAAATACAGCCAGCAGCAATGGGTCTTTTTGGATCTGTGCCGGCTTTTGAGCAGGTGCATACTCAAGGAGGCCTGTGTTGGGCCTTGCAGCCAGGGAGGGAGCTCAGGATATGGTGGTAGCCTCTGCCACCATCTCTGCCCCCTCCCAGACCTGATCCTCCCGCTGCCCTGAAAAGCTGCCCCAATGGCCAGCAGCTAAACTTGCTGCTGGTCACTCTCCACGTTATCCTTGTGACACTAGGGCCTGGTGCCAGTGCCCCCTCCTCCCAAGGTGCCGCGAGTGTGCTTTATGGCATGTTTGTCGCACCCAGAGCCGGCGGTACACATGTACTGCCAGTGCTCCAACCCATTGGGGATTGGGGCCTTATTGATTACAATCCACTCGTACACATCTGAGGGAAGTATTATTGATTTTAATTCTGTATATTAAAAAATGCCAAATTTCTTAAACATTCTGATAACAGCTATCTTGTGCATATTTTCGTAGTATCCTGTTGTAGAAATGGCCACAATTATTAAAACACTAGGGGAGAGATAACATTCTGCATCACAGTTACGCAAAATAGTGCATTTACTCAAATTTTAGACTAAAAGGTATAACACAATGTTTTTAAAAATTAATTTTCCCAGAGGACAATTTCTGAGTGTTATCTCAAGGCAATAAGGACTAGTTTCTCCCCCTTATCTTAATTCTGGATAGTAAAATAGGAATCTTTTTAGGGTTTTCTTATATATTATTTTATTGGTGGCACAATGATCCTAATTTCTTCTCTCTCTCTCAAATAAAATTCTTTAAAGATACAGCCATTCCTCAGTATCTGCAACGGTTCCGTTCCAGAAGCTCCCATGGTTAGCTGAAACCGCAGATACAGGAGAGCCCCCCTCCCCAGGTCTTCTGAGCCCCGTAGAGGCCACGTGCGTCTGCCTGCTGCCTCTGCAGGTCTCAGAACGGCCATTTCAGCCCCCCCCCCCCAAAAAAAGACACTTCCAGTCTTTTTCCATAAAACCAGAAGTGATGTTTTTATGCCTTTAAAAGGCATTATGATTGCTGGGGAAACCCTGGAGGGATAAGTGAATCCGCAGATAAAGGATCCATGGATATGGGTCCCCCAGTAATTAGGTTCTTAAAAAACCATATTATGCAATTTTTGGACTGTCTAGATAGTTCACAGCTGGGATTATTTTTTAGAATAATTTTAAAATTAATTTAAAGAGAAGCACACATTTTGGCAGAATACTATACAGTGCAAAAAGAAACTGAATTGAAAAACATTCTAAAAAAACTTTTTAACCACAGAAAACAGTGTAGTGCAATTTTAAACCACACAGATTTCCACACTGCTCTTTCAGCATGCTATATTTAGCCAAGAAACTTATTCTGAAGATAGGCGACATTACCTAAGATTGACTCATGCAACAGTTGTGACAAAAAACAAGGTCTAATTTTTTCATCCACAGCAACAAGACACCATACGTTATGAATGCTGTACTACATTTTGTACATTTAAGATATTTTAATTAAGCCAGGTTGAAATATAGAAAAGATATTAAATAGGTGAAATGAAAACGTTACCCAAATCAATTGGGCCTTCTCTTAGGCCGTCCAATTCATATAATCTTCCATTCACTGGAACGTAGCTTACGAAGTGAAAAGCGTCTTCTTCTTTTACTGTTGACTTTGCATCAAACTCAAACATTTGTTGTCTAAAGGAAAGTGAATGACAAGAACTGAAGTAAAACAAAAGCATCTTCAGAAACCATGCAGTTATGAAATTTCTAGTTTCTTATTACCTGGCAAAACTGTTGTGAACTTGTCGAATTACTTCCGAGTTACTTAATGCCAAGCCCTTCATCTAAAATTAAAACAAGAAATCTTATCAACTAGCTGCTTGTGTACAACATACTTTTAAAAAGGCCAAGGTAATAATTGTGCCTACCGCTGCATCGAAGCTTTGTGAGAATTCTTTAAATTCCGAAAGCGTTTCTCCTAAATGGACATCTTGATGCGAACAGTTCAACAGTACACTTACTATGGCCTGAGTTGCACAAGCATTATTTATTACCTGTGAAGAAGCAGGAAATGAACTTTAGCACAAGACAAATTATTAAAAAGGTTTCCTTAAAGTTTAGCTACAGTAATCTCAAGGCCCAATCCAATACTGTTCTCTTGCTCCACGAGTAGCGCTGCCCGAGCGAAGCATTGGTCTGCCCATGTCTTCTTGCTCATAAGCTGCTGTAGGGTTGTTTTTTTTTTGCTATTGTATAAAGCAGGAGTCTCCAAACCCCAGCCTGGGGGCCAGATGCAGCCTGCAGTGAGCCTCTCTCCAGCCGGCAGCCAGCCTCTTGTCCCCTGAAAGCCTCTGGCCCATTTGACTGAACATGACTAGAGCTGTGCTCTGATTGCATCTGTCTGAGGGCCAGAGAGGCTGAGTGAATCAGCCCACTCATTCATTTATTCATTCAACTAAGTTCCATCTCTAATTTATTTAAATTTTATATTTGAATTTTTTTCTGGCTCTCAGCCAGATATTTCATGCAGCCCTCTGGCCAAAAAGTTTGGAGATCCCTGGTTTAAAGGACAGAATACCAGAGCCCTGTGTTCCTGAATGCTTCTGCCACCATGCTGACTACAGAGAAACATTTTGTTTCACACTTTTATGCACACACAGTCAAAACACATTTGATGCACTATGGCAGTGGTTCCCAAACATTTTCAACTTGCGGCTCCCGTGACTGACTGGGCCATTGGTTGCAGCTCCCTATTATGGCTACAATCCTATACATTGTATAGGGCAGTGGGTTTTTGGCAAGGATTCCATGGTTCCCATAGCTGGTTTCCGTGGCTCCCCAGGGAGCCACAGCTCAGAGTATAGGAAACAATGCACTATGGTTTACTTTGCAGCTTCATTTACAAAAACAATCAAAATGGTTGCTTTGTTGCCCTGAAGGTAATTACAGGTACACAGAGCATTCTGTTGTATAACTGACTGATATTCTATTACCTTCGTTTGATAGGGCATTTTGTATGAAGTTTTGCTACTTTTATCAACATGAAATCTACATTTTTCTTTAGCAGTATAGGCCAGGATTCAAACTGCTATTTCAAGTGTAATCTTTTCTGTAGAGCCTCTGGAAGAATTAGAGGGGCAGTTTTCGTATTCTAATTAATTCGGCTGGTATTATTAAATTGATAAAGAGCACTTGTATCTAGCCAAACCTTTCTACTAGCGGTTCCTTAAAACATGTTTGATAGTGACAAATACTACGGCTGTTTGGAGACTGCAAATGAATGCAAGAGACATTAAGTTACCAGATTTACATTATCAGAAGAAAAATTAAAAGGCAACTTCAAGAGAAAGTAGGGTACAACATTACAATGTTACACTCTGAAGTCTGACAGAAAGAGCAAGACACTATTTGAATGATCCTCGAAGGAACAAGTATGTCAGAAACGTACAAGACTGTATCCTAGGGATGTTAGTAATGACAAAGGCTGCAATCCTATGCACACTTACCTGGGAGTAGGCCCCACTGAACAGAATGGGACTTACTTTTGAGTAAACATGCATAGGATTCAATGAAATTTCCCAATGAAATTAATGAGTCTTAACTAAGTCAAGACTAACTAGTCTCCTTGATTTCAGTGATGGTTAGTCATAATGAACTTTCCTGTGAAAAAAAGGTACACAAATTACCTTTTAAAAATAATTCAAGTGAAATTTGAACTTAATGCAAAAATATAATATTTATGCCCCATATTACAAAATGCTGTTTTTCTTTATGAAGAAAAGAAAAAACTTTAAATCACATCATTAAACATATTATTTAATGTACTCATATTATGGATTGATACTGGGGGTCTTTAATGCCATTAAAGGTTATAGAATCGTCGATACTGGGGGTCAGGGACTAGCAAGGCCACAGCTATAATTCACTAAGTCATTAATAATAATAATAATAATAATAATAATAATAATAATAATAATAATAATAATAATTCCCTTTTTATGCCTCCTATGCTAACTACCTGATCTCTGAAACTGTCTCAGAAAGAGAACTCTAATCACAAATGTTTATGATCCTCTAATTGCCAACCAAGTAAACATAGACATTTATCTTCCATCTCATTAAGAACACTAATCTGCCTTGTCTGCTAGCAGTTTTTGCTTATAGTTGTGATTATTTAATTTTTGTGAAGGTGGGGTAGAGGAGAGCAGTTATATAACAAAGCAAAGATAGAAAGGAACACCTAAAAGAAGAAGCACCTTTTATTCTCTCCGAATGAAACTGCCTGCCCCATTCCCTCCAAGATCAATTTATGAGGTTTTCTTGCATGCCCCACCAGAAGTAAATTTGGAGGTCACATGTAAGTGGGTCTTTTCTGTAGTGGCACTAGTTTGTGAAACTCCTTACCCATGTATTCAAGCTCTATCTCAAGCATTGTTTCAGTGTGGCCTGCACTTACTGAATATTCTGTAAACTGCAAAGTATATAAAATAGAAATGTAATTTTATATACCATTTTTCAATTTTTGAATGCCTTCGGGTACAAAAAGTGGGGTAGAAATTTAGTAAGAAAGTAAATAAATTGAACATGTTGATTAAAAACCACTGATTTAAAACTGACCTTTTCCCTCCAGTAATTTAAAACCACCTATTCAAATTCACCCTGAAAAATAACAAAAACTGCAAACTTACACACATTTAACCAAGAGTAAATCCAATTGGATGCAATGGGACATACTACTGAGTAAATACTATATAATTGTACTGAAAATGCCTGTAGATTTTTTTGTTTTTTAAAAAACACCATACAAAGAATAAAAAACTTCAAACGAAAGGATAACAATAAAGTGATATGGTCATTTTTCAGATGCACAGAAATGAACATGCTTTCTTCAAGGTCTTCAAAAAATAAGGAAAATACTGCATCAGAAGAAGTCAGATCACAGAAGATTCACAGCTGGAGAAACTATCCTACAGGAAGATGTTGCTCTTTCCAACAATATTTCCTGAGCAGATACTTGCCACTTAGAGCCCAATTTGATCCAACCTTCCAGTGCAGATGCAGCCATGCTAATGGGACATCCACTGCATCCTGAGGTGGATGGGTAGTCATGGAGGCCTCCACAAGGTAAGGGAATGTTTGTTCCCTTACCTTGGGGCAGCATCAGTACTAGAAAGTTGGATAGAATTGGACCCTTAGTCACCAACAAAGACTTAGGGTCCAATCCCAACGACTTATGGTCCAACTTTCTGGTGCTGATGCTCACAAGTTGGATAGCATCGGGCCCTTAGAATTTGTGCTATTTTGTTTTGTAAAACATAACCACAGCAGTAAAGGAAAACACTGAAATATTGTTAATACAAATATGCTTTGGAATGTATGTTTCATAATCCACAGCTGGCTGACAAACCATGCTCAGAGAGAATTTGTCAAGAGCTCCTCGTTCACCTGGAGAGAAGCAATGAGTGGGATGTCTCAGGATTCTGTCTTGGAATAAATATTTTCAATATATTTACAAATGACTTGGATGAAGTAGAGCAGATGCTCATCAAATCTGCATTGAACACCAAACTGGGAGGTGTAGCAAATATCCTAAAGGGCAAGAACAGAATCTAGGATGTTCTTGACAGGACAGAAAAATGGGAAACTGCACAGAAAATGGACCAACAAGGATAAATGTAAAGTTCTGCATTTATGTATGAAAAAAGTCAGAAGCACATATAAGATTAAGGATAACTTCCTCAACAGTAGTATATGTGAAAAAGATTTAGGGATTTTAATGGATAATTAGCTAAATATGAGCTGGCAGTGTGATCCAGTGGCAAACAATGCTAATGCAATTCTAGGCTGCATCAACAGAAGCACAGTATTGGGACTTTACTTAACAATACTGCTGTATTCTGCTTTGGTCAGATCCCATCAGGAATGCTATGTCCTGTTCTGGATGCCATAATTTAAGAGGGATATTGATAAACTGGAGTGGGTCCAAAGGAGGATGACTAGAATAGTAACAGATTGGAGACCATACCTTAACAGGTCAGGTTGAAGGAAGTGGGCACATTAAGTCTGGACAAAAGAGAGACAGGTAAGAGGAAATATGATAGCTATCTGTGAGGGGCTGTCATGTGGAAGATGAAGAAGATTTGTTCTTGGTTGCTCTGGAATGTAGGACTAGAACAAATGGGTTTAAATTACAAGAGAGAATTTGATTAAATGTTAGAACTTCCTGATAGTACAAAGTGATTGGCAGTGGAAGAGCTTAAATAGCAACAGTGCAAAACAATACTCAAGAGAAAATTGCACAAATCTAATCTGAAGACTCCAAAACTAAGGAATTTAGAGTTAAGGCAAAAATTGTATCCTTAACTCACCTTATTGTGCCTAGGTATCCTAGCTCATATATGGTGATCCAGAGTTCTGAGGCCCCAAATAGAGGACCGTATCATACCTAGGCATAACAAGGAGGCCAAATTTTAAAGTGTGCACATAATATGTTCAGGTTAATAAGCAAGCATTTAATTACTTTTTTAAAAAATGTAAGGATCCCATTACTATTAATAGGCTAACTATCAACGATATTTTATTTGCTTCATCACTTATCTGGATGTTAATAATACTAAATGAATTACTTAACAATGACATGGATATTTAAACATAGCACATTTATAGAAACAGTTTATTTCAAACTTTTCTATAAAGTTTAAATCCAACTGTTTTAATGGAAGGAATGTAAGCTTAACAGCAGAATGATGAGTTGTGATTTTCATAAAGGCAATCTTATATCACAGGTCTAATAGGGCTATGACCACTGTTCCGACGCTTACAAGTGTGTGTCCTATGTGTTCAACAACAGTAACAGTGTTTACAAATAGAACTTTGAATTTATAGCATGAACATACAACATTATATAAAAAAAGCACCAGAGCATTAAACTTAGCAAACAATTGCAGCCTAGATAGCATGATTATTTCTAAGGGATGCAGCAAATGGGAGTTAGAATCAAAGCTCGTTTAAGCAGTTCTGTGTTTATATTTTGAAGTAATTTATACATAAGAATACCACTGTCTAATCAGAAATAATTAAGTGATTAATTTTAAGAATTTTAATTTTTTATTGCAGTTTTTCAGCACAGATCAAAAACTTTGTCCTATAAATTTGTGTCACTGTGAACTGCCTTGAAGGTCTCTAGTGGGATGAAAAGCAAGATACATATGCAATAAATTTGTCTATTGATTAGAATGCAAACCTTTGCCATGTTAGTCTATGGAACACACGTTAAAAAACAAAATTCAGAGATTGTTTAGTCTCACATTCACTATGATGAAAAGCACAAAGGACAACTTCAGTATATTGATTCATGAATAGAATACTTGGTTGTACACACTATAATCTTAACTTTAAAAATAGATCTAGAAGTAAGACTTTAGAAACCTATGCCATGGTGCACCCCACTCCTCAAAATGCCTTCCTCAATAATGTTGTAGTGCTACCAAGTGGTATGTCTTTGACGTCTTAGTCTAGGAGCCAAATAGAAATTATATGCAACTAGCCTCTGAGTACGTGTTTGTTTGTTTTTTTTAAAACAGGGGAATTAGCAGCCATACAGATCCCAACTACAACTGTAATGACGTGCGCTTAAAAAAAAATATCTTACCCCATGCTATGGTCCTGACAAAATACCCTCCTCCTCCAGCTATTTGCCTCAGGAGAAAAGCAGTCTCTAGCATCAATGGCAGTGTCCTTCCCAAGCTAAGCAGTCACCACTTGGGGTAGCATTTTTGCTGAACCATGGTCCAGAGTTAATAGGTTAAAAAATAAACTTCCCCTTTGCTGCCATGCCATCCTGGGTCCCTGTGCAGCTTTTGGGTTTATTTTTAAAAAACCATAAATGCTAATGACATGATTAGCATGTGCAGCATTTTTCTACAACTCCTTTCAAGATATAACTGGCACAGTACAGGCGCACGCCCCTTAACGATCTTCTGGCCAGCAATGGGTCGCATATTGACAGCTGTTGCTGGTCACATAGTCGGACCTGGGCGCACCCCCCAAAGCGTCTGAAGGTGAGGGGAGCTCACGCATCCGTGTGCTGCCTCTGTGAGGCTTAGAATGCCCCAACTGTGCAAGAGGCGTGATTTCTGGTTTCCTCTGGGAAACCAGAAGTCGCATCTCTTGTGCAATTCCAGCACTCTGAGCCTCGCAGAAAGCTTCTTGGAAGCTCAGAGAAGCCTCTGAGGTGAGGGGAGTGGAGCATCCCCTCGTCATCTGGAGGCTTTGCCCTGCTTGACGACAAGGATGCTTGTCCGCATCCCTGTTGTTAAGCGGTGCACGACTGTAACTCAATGACAGCTGGAGCTTCCCCAGAGCTATTACTGCTATTATATCATCTTCAGGATTCCGCAAATGCAAACAGTCATATCAAAGAAAGTTGTTTTCAACTTAAGACTTGTTTCCAAATTTCAGCATTTTTACCCTCATCATATGATAAATTCTTAAACTTGGGGAATTTTGAAATGATTTATATGTAGAAACACAATGTATCTGTCTTACCACACTGGGTCATTTCAGTAGTTTCAAATGGAAAGGATTAATTAAAACTGCAACATGAAAGAGTTTGGACTAAGAAAAAGGATTCAGTAAACATAGACCATAGTGACAGATAAGTTATTTGAAATATTTAACACACCACTATTACTAGCAGGATTTTTCACACAATCACATTTGGTTACGGTACAAAATAAAGCTGAAGCTTGTATGTAGAGCAAGAAGCAGTAGTACTATCTGTTATATAGTTCTGTTAGAAAAGATCTCTGCACTTGATGCGTTATAGGAAAAACAGGCAGTAAAGAGGCATGAAGACAAAGAAACTCTAGGAAGAGAGGATTGCTAAAGTAGGTCTAAATCAGTTTTTCTCAACCAGTGGTACTTGTACCACTGGAAGTACGTGAGAGACCCCCAGAGCCCGTCACCTAGTAGTGAGATCAGCAACGCATTGCAACAAACAACGGCAGCTTGGCTGACAGAGCTCTAGCACGCACTCAAAAAAGCCCTCCCATCTGCCCTGAGCATTTTACCAGTGTAAACTGCATTGTATCTGGTCTCTCAGTTCGGATGTAACTGGCAATGACAACATCACCAGTTACTTCTGGTGGTGCTTCCAACAGGTGGACCATGCAAAGTAGTTGAGAAATGTTGGTCTAAACAGAAGATAGGATCTGAACAGATCCTAAAACAGATAATGAACTTATCAAATAATAAAGCAAGTACCTATTCACAGATTTTCTTTTCTTGATTCTCATAATGAGACCAAGTTTTCAGAATGATGAGTTTGAAAAATTAAATGAATTCTTCATTCCAATTCAGAAGTCATTTACTTGTAACTAATAATTAAAAATAAAGGAAACTTATTTTTATGTAAGTGTGCTTAAGGCTCTAGGCAACTCTAGTCTTTGTGCAATGTAATTTTACCAGTCATAGAAAAAGCATCAGGTAGCAGCAGAGTTGGTTGATATTTCTCCTCCTCACCTTGCACTAATCAGCGAGTTTCAGGCTTGTGTCAGGTGCAGAACTGAACAAGAGGGAGAGAATCATCTCCCTCTCTGATCTATATTAAAGGCATTGAAATTGCTAGAACTGCATTCAGCTATCAGCTAATTTGCTAAATATCCTGTCTTCATAAAGAAGGTGACAGGAATTTTAAAATGTTTTCCCCTATTGAAAGTGTGCAAATTTGAGTATTTATTACTATATATTTGTTTTGTGAGTTCCAGTGTATAAATATGCTATTAGTGACTTGACCAGCTCCACTGCTCTCAAAAACAAAATCGACAATCTACTATGCCTTTCTATTCTAGTTTCCAATCAAAGCAAACATGCAAATCATTTTTGGTCATGTGGTAATAGGACTTATTTCCAACTCTTTCTGATATACTGAAATAACAATACTGAAATATTTTATTCCTATTTTACAAATAAAGAATATTTACAAATAAAGAATATTTAGAGAGCTATGCATGGCTAATTAAAATATTTTCATCATAAATATGCCCAAGTAATATTCACTTCTAAAACTCACAAGATGCGCATCATACTTTTAACACAGGTCGCTTAATAACCTTCTGCTTAATGAGAGACCACATATATGATGGTAGTAAAAAAGGCTCTCAGTGAGGCATAGCGTACATAGTAGAGTGCACAGCAGTCTCCCATAGCCTGCAGCAGTGTCTGTTTGTAGAACATAGAGGCTCTTAATGCAAAGAAGAGGCAATCTCTAGTAGTCTGTACAGATAGCAAGTGTCTGGCAGGGATGGTCTGTTTACACAAAGGCATAGATTGGGCTGAATGTTTGCTTAACAACCTAGTCGCACAACAATGGAGATAGGAGAAAGTATCCCCATCGTTAAGGGATGCAATACCTTGCACTTTTGTCTGCTAAGGACCAGGGCACTGATGAAGTTAAAAATGGATGACTGTCAAGACAGCCTTATTTAGTTTAAAAATTTATTTTGGCTGGTGAAAAATGTAAACAACTATATTAACACAAGTAAATGTGTGTGAAATCTAAACAAACAAAAAAATAAACAAAAGAATGGTGATGCATGTTGTGGAAGGCTGGATGAACAAAGGAGAACAAAGCATGTGGAGAAAATTTAGAAATGTGATCATAATTGAAAATGGTTAAAAGAGCAAAGTGATGAAAGTCTAAGTACTTCTGTACTAAAATTAATGACTTAAATCTTAGATATAAACTCTTAATTTATTATACCTGTTTAGCAAAAAAAATGGTATCTAATCTGGAATCCTGAACAACAGAGCCAGCTGGTTCTTCTCCTGGTTGCCACTTGAATAGAAAAATTAATCCGTGAACTGGCCTATAAAGAAGAGGGGGAAAAGCATGGTTACAGCAAGTCTAATATTGAAAAACTAACAGTCCAATGCTAACCAACTTTCCAATGTGCTGCATTCCGTATGTTTGTGTGTGTGTGGGGGAGAGTCACAGAGGCCTATGCAAGGTAAGGGCTGCATTGCAGCTGCATCAGTGCTGAAAAGTAGGTTAGGTTGGGCTGTTACATATCAAAAACAAATTTAAGAGAACTAAAAACATTTCAAGCCCATCAATAATTAAAAGTTCTGGAGCAGAAAAACAGAAGAATGAAAATCAGTCACACCTCTCAGAAAAACACATAGGATGGTGCTCTCAGTCCACTTGCCTTCATGTACAAATTCCTGCTTGGAAAATAGAGGTCTGTAAGTGAGCAACATCATACTTGAACTGTGCCACTTCAACAGTACAGAAAGAATCGCACAAATTCACCTTCCATGCAAATATTCTAAGCATAGAATAACTGATACTACTTTGCCAGTTCCCAGTGAAAATTACTAGCAATGACAATGAAAAAATATGTAGTTTCTTCATAAAACAATACTTACCTCAACTTTTCAAAGTTCTCAGGCTCCAAACTCCAAATTTCCTCAACTTGTGCACCCCTACAACCTGGGAAAACACAGACAATTTTGCTTGTAATTATACCTATTTCAAAAATAAACTTTGCAAAATACTCCACAATGGTGATTCAGAACATGAAGCAAAACTGACATCTTCAATGTGGAAAAAACACACACAGACAAGAACTCAGAAGTTGAAACGACAGATGATTTAGAAATTGAAATACTATTTCTGCTTACATTCTGAAGTTTAAGGATGTGTTAAGAGCATTAAAAACATCTTTGCCAGTTGAGAATATCCAGAATTTCTAGACATCAGTTCTGAAAATACTTATTTGCATTGCTGAAATTTGTCTAGGGCAATAGTTTTCACACCTTTAGCACTGGGACCCACTTTTTAGAATGAGAATCTGTCAGGACCCACTGGAAGTGATGACATGACGGGAAATAACATCATTAAGCAGGAAAATTTTTAACAATCCTAGGCTGTAATCCTAACCACACTTGCCCAGGAGTAAGTTCCACTGACTATCAATGTTAAAAGAATATATATAGTAGCTTATTAAAAGTACAGGTCTGTAAATTTTCCCAAATGCAGTCACATACCATGGTAGCATCAAGTCTAATCTACTAAAAATAAAATACTGAAATTAATGGGGACACACCTGAAATTGGCTTGCGACCCACCTAGTGGGTTCCGACCCACAGTTTGAAAAACACTGGTCTAGGGGACAAGTAACCCACATTCAACAAGAGTACTCCAAGAACAAAACACATTTCCACACAAGTCTCCTCTCTCCACCAAATCTGGATTAGCCATCCGAATGAACATCCTTTATTTACATTTCCCAAATGGACAGAAATAGTCACAAAAGGAATTTAATTTACTTTATAATTAAAAAGATTTACATCCCACTTTTCAACGAAAGAAATAAACAAATAGCTAAATTACATAGCTATGTAATTTAGCTAAATTAATACATAAGAAGCAGCACTTAAAACACTAAAGCATAAGCTTTGTCAACTGGCAAACTCGGTTAACCAGCATTTCTACCCACCTAGAGCAGTGAGCAGGATGGCAGGTGGAGATGCCTGTTCATCAAGTTTGCTCATTAACAAAGCCACCCTGCCTGCCCCCTCCCCCTAAGTTGCTGGACAGGGCTCATGTCTCCAGTGCAGCCTCCATCTTCCTCCTTCCCTCTGCCACGAGGACCCTCCAGGAATGAGGACTTTCTGCTTCCTTCCCCATAAGGGCCCTGCTTAGGAAGGAGAGAGTGTCCATTCCCAGAGTGACCTCATGAGAAAGGGAGGAAGAGGAGAAGGCAGCTCACAGAAACAAGCCCTGTCCAGTAAGCAATTGGCTGATGGACAGGCCAGGTGGCTTTACTACAGTAAAAGCTTTGTTAACTGGCAATCCACATAGACACTGGATAACAACAATTTTACAGTACTTAGCATTTTCACAATGTTTTCCAACTGTGCAAAGTGCTCAATGTGTATTATGACAAGTTTATAATATCCTGTATGATTTTTTAAAAATGTCCCTTCCAAAAATGTTGGAAAGTGCTCAAGGCGACTACCAACATAAAGCCTAAATAAAAATATAGAAGCAGAACAGGCATCTGATGTCTTCATCTGCCTCCCCCTTTTTTTGCTTCTCCTTTCATGCAACAGTTCCTGTTAAATGGCCTTGAGAAGTTGGGAAAAGAGGGGACAATCCTGTACAAGTAGCTCAGGCATCTGATGTCTTTGCCTGATTCCCCTGTATCACTGTCAACCCAAAGCCACTGTATTATTGCAGTTGCGGAGGTGATGCTGAGATCCTGTCAGAGAGGTGGTATGTCCAAGGCGACCTATTGAGTTCATGGTTCATACAAGTTTCAAACAAACGTGTTTCTAATCCACAGTTCACCCTCTTATCCACCACTCTGCCATTTTTCATTTTTGAGAGCTCAAAGTGGTTCACATGCATTGTCTTTCATAATCAGACAAGTTTTATTCTCTCTATATTGCAGCTGGAGGAGCTGTGGCTGAGAGGGGGGCAGCTTGTCTAAGGGTACCTAATGTGTTCATGGTAAGATCTGATCCACAGCTCCTTAAGTGCCCAATCCTATCCAATTTTCCAGCACCGATGCAGCTGCAATACATGCATACTTCCCCTGAAGTAAGGGAAGAAATGTTCCCATACTTTGAGGAGGTCTCTGTGACTGCCTCCCCAAGGAAACAGTGCATACCCCACAGGCACAGCAGCACTGGCACTAGAAAATTGGATAGGATAGGATTGGGTTCACTGTTCTTTCCACAGGATGCCATAGGACTGGGGCCTAACTCAGCCATAATGTTACACCAGTTCAATCAATATAATACTTTCAATTAAACTGTGTTTTGGAATCCTGGACTAATTTTGATCTGTATAAATGTTCTCATATGCATGCCACAAGGGAGAACATGCCACCTAAAAATGTGTGCATGTGAACAAAACTGCATGAAGCACTCTGGAAAATACACTAAACCATACATTATTTTGAATAAATTAGTGTAGAGAGCAAATGTGAGATGCTGCATGCCTGGAGGCATATTCAATGACTCAGCTTTCCTAACTGCGAAATGGAAGTAACAGCATATACTGTACCTCATATACACCAGGTTAGCAAGTGGTGTTTACCCTCCTTCAGATGCCACCACTTTGTGGTCCTTCCCCATCTTCTACTTACTCACAGTGATGCTTTCTGCCTCATGGTAAACTTTAAATATCAATTACAGTAGGTTGGAAATCAGCAATTTGTCTAACCAATAGTCACTTCACAGATTACATGGCAGACAACTCACATTTGTAACAGGGAGTTCCAGCAAATTCTGACTCCCTGTCTGTTATGACACACATACTTTAGTTAATCGTAAGTTACACACAGCTATTTGCTCAAGACCATCCCTGTGTGTTGCAGCCACTACATCAGTAATAACAGTATCCCAAAAACATAATCATTACACTGTTACAAGGTTTAGATGCACACCCAAAAAGTATAAAATTGCAAACAGTTTTGCAAGCAAGTATGGTACAAGTGTGGTGGTGAGAGAGCAACTATGGTCCCAAGGTATCCACAAAAACCAGGGCCACATAAATATTGCCAACCAATCAGACCAGTTGCCAGAGTGGCTGTATGTATTCTGCAGTTTTTTTTGCCATTTCCTACCTTCTAGAGCAGGGGTCTCCAAACTTTTTGGCCAGAGGGCTGCATCAAATATCTTGCATGGTGTTGAGGGCCAGAAAAAAATTTAAACATAAAATTTAAATAAATAAGAGATTGAGCTTAGATGAGTGAATAAATGAATTAATGGGCTCATTCATTCAACCTCTCTGGCACTCAGAACACCCTCCAGACACAACCAGAGCACAGCTCTGGTCCTGTTCAGTTGAGTGGGCCAGAGACTTTCAGGGGACAAGAGGTTCGCCATGGGGCCAGATAGAGGCTGGCTGCAGGCCACATCTGGCCCCCAGGCCGGAGTTTGGAGACCCCTGTTCTAGAGCAGCGATTTTCAACCTTTTTCGTCTTTTGGCACACTGAGAAGGGGCTTAAATTGTCAAGGCACACCGCTCTCAGAGAGGAGAGGCTGCT
Organism: Tiliqua scincoides; assembly: GCF_035046505.1. NCBI lineage: Eukaryota > Metazoa > Chordata > Lepidosauria > Squamata > Scincidae > Tiliqua > Tiliqua scincoides. The sequence continues at coordinate 122,128,203 of NC_089824.1, forward strand.
GCAGACCTCTGAGGCGCCCTGAAGCAGGAGGCCGCTTCCTAAGCGGATGGCACTCTGCACACGGTCAGAGGTGCGCTGCCCCTGGCGCCGAAGCGTCTGAGGTCCAGCCACTTCTGCCCAGCAACCGCGCGCACCTGCGGGCTGGGCAGAAGTGGGCTGCGGCTGCCGACCCCGGCAGCAGCCGGAACGCCTGCGGTCGGAGGGCCGGGCCAGCTCCCCCGGGGGCGGTCGCCTGCCCGCCACCACCCCAGCAGCGAGCCCGTAGCCTCACCGAACCCCTTGATGAGCTCCGTGAAGACGCCCGGGTCGCTCTCCATCAGACACCACTCGCCGGCGCTGCCTCCCCCCGCCATGCTGCGCTCGGCCTCTCCGGCAGCCCGCCAAGCCTCGGCCAGCGCGAACACACCGCTCCTTTCCCGACGGGCCCCGCGGCCGCCTCTGCAGCGCGCCCGTCTCTATGGCGGAACCAACGAGAGGGGACGGCACGAAGGGCGCCTTAGCGGTCCTCCATAGCTAGGATGGGGCGTCGCTTTGCTCCCCCTAGCGGAAGGGAGGGGTGCTCGTGGAAATCAATGCCTGTATCCACTTTCCTGAGAGTAAGCTCCATTGACTATCATGGGACTTACTTCTGAGTAGACATGCCTAGGCTTGTGCCCGCGGAGCGACAAAGACATGCAATGGGGCTGCAATCCTGCACTCCAGTGTTTCTCAGACCTTTAGCACAGGGACCCACTTTTTAGAATGAGAATCTGTCAGGACCCACCAGAAGTGATGTCATGACTGGAAGTGACATCATCAGACATTAAAGTTTTTCACAATCCTAGGCTGCAAACCTGCCCACTCTTACCCAGGAGCAAGTCCCACTCACTTTCATTGTTAAAAGCACATACACAGCAGCCTCTTAAATGTAATAACCCATCAAGTCTAATGCATTAAAAATAAAATATTGAAATGAATGGGGACCCACCTGAAATTGGCTCGTGACCCACAGTTTGAGAAACACCGCACCCTTTCCTCAGAGTTGTTGGCAACCTTCAGTCTCGAAAGACTATGGTATCGCGCTCTGAAAGGTGGTTCTGGAACAGCATCTAGTGTGGCTGAAAAGTCCAATTCGGGAGTGACAATCCCTTCCACACTGGGAGCAAGTGCAGTCTGTCCCTAGTCTGTCTCCCTGGCTATGGGCCTTCCTTCTTTGCCTCTTAGCCTCAGACTGTTGGCCAAGTGTCTCATCAAATTGGGAAAGGCAATGCTGCACAGCCTGCCTCCAAGCAGGCCGCTCAGAGGCCAGGGTTTCCCACCTGTTGAGGTCCACTCCTAAGGCCTTCAGATCCCTCTTGCAAATGTCCTTGTATCGCAGCTGTGGTCTACCTGTAGGGCGCTTTCCTTGCACGAGTTCTCCATAGAGGAGATCCTTTGGGATCTGGCCATCATCCATTCTCACGACATGACCGAGCCAATGCAGGCGTCTCTGTTTCAGCAGTGCATACATGCTAGGGATTCCAGCACAATCCAGGACTGTGTTGTTTGGAACTTTGTCCTGCCAGGTGATGCCGAGAATGCGTCAGAGGCAGCGCATGTGGAAAGCGTTCAGTTTCCTCTCCTGCTGTGAGCGAAGAGTCCATGACTCGCTGCAGTACAGAAGTGTACTCAGGACACAAGCTCTGACGATCAGCCTTAAGAAAACACAGGTCATGGTCCAGGATGTGGACTCACCTCCCTGCAGTACAATCTCTGCGCATGAACTGGAGGTTGTCCATGACTTTGTGTACCTTGGCTCAACGATCTCCGACACTCTTTCGATACTGAGCTGAACAAACGCATCCTCAGAGTAAGCTCCATCGATTATAATGGGACTTCTGAATAGACATGCATAGGATTGGGCTCACAGATAAAGACAGACTTGGCCTGCAGTCCTATCCAGTGTTTCTCAAACTGTGGGTCAGGCCCCAGGTCACGAGTCAGTTTCAGGTGGACCCACATTCCTTTCAATGTTGTACTTTTAATCTATTAGACTTACTGCTACATGGGATATTTGGGGACATGTTACTGACCTGTGCTGTGAACAATGGTTTTAACAATGGCAGTCAATAGGACTGACTCCTTCGTAAGGATCGCAGCCTCAGATGGCTCAAAATGTTCCTACTCGATGATGTCACTTCTGGTGGGTCCTGACAGACTCTCATTGTAAAAAGTGGGTCCGGATGCTCTTGAAGTCAGTGGGGCTCATTCCAAAGCATAGCTAGGATTGTAGCCCTCAGCTGCATCCTCCACCTCCTTTCCTGGGAGTAAGCGCCACTGAACACAGCGGGACTTGCTTCTGGGTAGGCTTGGGCTGTGCGTCTGGAGGCACAAGCCTAAGCAGATCTACTCAGAAGGAAGTCCTATTGTGTGCAATGGGGCTTACTCTCAGGAAAGTGTGGGCAGGACTGCAGCCTGACCCACACAGCGGGCTCCTTCTGAGTGAGACGCTGTGAAGCCCCCCGTGAGCGCAGGCGGTGCTCGGGGGCCCAGCCAGGGAGCGCGACCCTCAGAGGCTTCCCGAGGAGACTGCGCTGCAGGCCGAGGACAAGGAGCCCGTGGAGGCCGGCCTCATCCGGGGCTCCGCGCCTCGGAGTAGTGCCGGCCTGTGGCACTGCAGGCTGCATCCGGGTCCTGGGAGCGATGTTGTCGCGGGGAGGGGGCGCAGCCATCGCAGGCCCCTCCATCCGGGTCCCTCCTTCCCTCGCGGAGGAAGTTGCCGGAGCCCTCGCAGCCTCCTCCGCTCGCCCCGAGCCCTGTTGCTGGACGCGAGCAGGTAGGGTCGCGCACGCCACGCCCGCCGCAGCTCCCACCCCCCGTGTGTGCCTGTGGGCGAGCCCCGCTGAGGGCTGAGCCGGGCCTGGAGGCGTCTCGCGCAGTCCCCCCCCCCCAAGCCCTTCTACTGGGAGCCCCCTCGCAGGGGCATAAGAGGGGGCGGGCGGGGGGAGGGCAGCAGGACCCTCTCGGCCTTCACTGGGGCTCCAGTTCCTCAGATGCACACAGACCCCGCAGCTGCATCCTGACGCTGCTGGTCCAGGCCTCTTCTCCATGACGACCCACCAGCTGGGGGGACGTGGCACACACACACACACAGAGCTATGTGGGCGTGGATGGAGGATGCGCTTCTCCCCTCACAGCACCAGAACCAGGCGCGTCCACTGAAGCTGAGTGTCTGTGGAACTCCTTGCCACCTGAGGTGGTGACAGTGTCTGGCCTGGATGCCTTTAAAAGGGGATTGGACACACTTCTGGAGGAAAAGTCCATCATGTGTTACAGGCTGTGATGGGTAAGTGCAGGGTGACCTGATGCAGTGGAGCACAGCACCTACACCAGGGGTGTCAAACTCATTTCATATAGAGCGCCCAAGTTAGCATTCAGGGCTCCAGCTGAGGGCCGGAAGTGATGTCATTAAGCAGAAAGTGACATCATTAAGCAGCTAATGGCCAGACATCACACTCTGTTCTCATATAGAAATTCATTAACTGCAAATGACAGAAGATAAAGTATGCAAATCTTGATCATATTTCAAGATTTGGGAAAGCCCTATTTTCATGTGGGCTGCCATTTCAGCTGTAATACCTCAGCAGCTGAGAGCCTGAGGGCTGGATAAAAAGCTTCCAGGGGCCACATCTGGCCTCCAAGCCTTATGTTTGACACTCCTGGCCTACACCTTTAACCACTGTGTAGAAGAGGGGCAGGTGAAGCTTTTTAAGCTCTTCTGTGCTGCACCTGCCAACATTCCCTCTTCTGTACAATGGTTAAAGGTGTGGGCACTCTGTCCTTTACTGTATCTGGTCATCCTGGGTTTGTGCAACCTCCTGGTTTCAGAAGTAGGCTACCTCAGAAGGCCACACGCAAGAGAAGGCACCAGGATGCAGAGCTCTTGTTTTCTTGTGTGCTCCCTGATGACCCAATCCTATCCAATTTTCCAGTGCTGGTGCAGTTGTGCCAGTGGGGTGTGCACTGCATCCTGTGGTGGTGGGGCAGTCACTGGGGCCTTCTCAGTGTATGGGAACATGTGATCTCTTACCGCAAGGCTGCATTGTGACTACCCCGGAGCTTGAAAATTGGATAGGATTGGGTCCTGAGGCATCTGGTGGGCCACTGTGAGACACAGGAAGCTGGAGTAGATGGGCTTATGGCCTGATCCAGCAGGGCTCTTCTTATGTTCATAACCTGCACAAAGGCTAGCCAGCATTGATGAATGTTCTTTCTTTAACAAGCATTTGTCAGCAGGTATACTCAAAAGGCCTAATACTGAGGTGCAAGGGCCTGTGGGATAAGCAACTTCATAGTTAGGCTTTATTTGCAAGAGCATTAAGGGGAGGAACAGTTGCCTGCTGTTTTCATGTATCTCAGTATTAGTTCTTTTTTGGTAAACCTGTTAAGGGTTCTGCAAGTAGAGTGGAGAATATGCATAAATGCTGGCCATTGTGAACATTGACTGAACATTTACTGTCACAGAGAATGCAACTATTTTAGTAGCATCAATGGGTAGAGATATTTGAAAACTGTTATTTATTTTACTCAGAAGTAAGCCCATTGTGTTCAGAAAAACTTAGGCTGTAACCCTATCTTACTCAACGGAAACAACACCTCTGTTAATAGGCAACTATGCGGTCTAGTCAAGATATATAATTTCCAAAAGGTCATGCAGGATGGAAGGATTGTATTTTACATTCTCTCTGGCGAATGTGCCCAGGTGAAGAATCTGCATAGTGTCATGACACTGTTTAACTACCCTGTTGATGCTTTTAAGTGGTGCATGTTTCCCAGCAAGGTTTAGAGAATATGTACAATAATTGGGTGTTGTGCAAAATTCTTGATGTTGTTCATTTGTGTACATTCTCCACAATGACTGATTATGCAAGTTCTCAGTTCAGTTTATATTATTTACAACATATCAACATCCTGAAAGAAAATGCTCTCCACTTTACAGAAGCTAGTGGAAGATTGCCTGATGGTGATTCTTACTTTTCACAAGCTACAAGATGTATGGATATTTATAAGCTTTTCTCATCCTAGTGCAAGCAGTAGGCAGTGATCATCTTGTCAGAGAAAAGTATGGTATGCTCTGCTTGTGTTTAGCTACATTCTTGTTGCTTCACAAAATTCTGACCTGAATGCTGCCGTCGACAAAAATACATTCTTTGACTGAGTCTGAGACAGTAGTGGCTGACCAGATAATATTAGACTTGGACCTGTGCTCATATCTCTGCTTAACTATGAAACTTGTAGGATAAGGTAGGCTGAAAGATAGAGTTGCCCAAACCTAACTCGAAACATTGTTGTCCACATAAAACTTGATGATCTCCTGTACAAGTACCCTGAATTGGTTGAAGGAAGTGTGAGAAATGAATGAAATAAACTATAATAAACTCAAAGCATTCCTCTTTCTCACTGTGTGAATTAGGGTGCAATCCTAACCCCCTTACGTCAGCGCTTTGCAGCACTGGCATAGGGGTACCAATAGGACATGTGCTGCATCGTGCAGTTGGGTGTCATTCACCTCCTCAAAGTAAGGGAATGTTTGTTCCCTTACCTCAGAGCTTCATTGCTCTTACGTCAGTGCTGGAAAGCACTGACATAAGGGGTTAGGATTGCGCCCTTAGTTGCTAGTATATTTCAAAGACCTATTTAATGTATGAATTCGTGTGCTTGTAGTTATTTAGTGGACAAGACAGTGTTGGTCTGACTTGGAAGTGTATTACCCAAATTTGCTATTCAAATTTTTTTAGCGTTTGGCAAGTTAAACAATTTCAGCTGCTCTTTAAATATCGTTTTGGTAAAGGTTTTATTGCATGAGATTTTTTTTGGAACTTTTTATGCCTCTTGACTAAACTGTATGCAGAATAGGTGGAATAAGGATTATCAAAAAAACACCAATACATAATTATAGAATATGATTTCAGGATTATTTTAATGAAGTATGAAAAGGCAGTCTTTTATGTTTAGTAACATATAATTCTCTCATAGGGCTTACCACTAGATCCCCCTTTGAAAACAAAAACCAGTACAAACCCTTTGGTTCCCAAATGTACAAGAAATGTTCCTGTTACTAACAAATACTGGAGAGTTTGAGAAAGAAAATTAAGTTGGTGGCCACATATCCACCAAACAATTGGTAGTATACGTACAGTACATGTTTTCTTTATTTAGAGAGGAACTGAAGGGTTTGTGCTGCAGTGGAAAACAGCAAACCAAATAAGTAATACACAAATGTTTAATGGGGTGACCAAATCTCAAATATTCAGTCATGGGGGGGGGGCTGCACTGGAGATGCATTTCATTTGAAGAAAGTTGAAGAAAGGGTTTCAGGACTGATGAAATATTTGTGATGCTTGGATGCCAGCAACAAACTTTACATGTCAGAGCAACCAGGTTTTTAGGATTTTTCTAGTTTGAGTCCCTGGGTATTGTACCCATAGACAGTTAACCAGAAACTGCCACAGTTCACATCCTTAAAACAATTTTACACCTCTGTTAATATCTAGGTATTGCTTTAAGTGTGTTATACATATCATAATTGTTTTTCAAGTTTTTGTTTGTTTTTTATATATTTTTCAGAGTTGATAAACATGCACTCAGGAGCTCATGGCTCTTGCTCCTCCTCTTATCCTCACAACAACCCTGTGAGATAGATTGACAGATGGAGACTGACCCAAGTTTACCATCTCTCACCCAAGAGATGGCTGAGTGGGATTTGAATTTGGGTCATTATGGTCCAGTATGCTGCACTGGTAATTGAATAGTTCAACCATCAATTTGTGCACAAAGACAATTTTTGAGCATAACTGTGTCCATGCAGATTAATAGATCTCCAATTGAAAACGTTTTCTTTTGACTTTCAGGAGGTTCAAACATTGGGAAAGCAATGGAAGAAGCAACAAGCCAAATGCAGCCCTTAAATGAAAAGCAGATGCTCAACTCTGAAGGTGGATATGTATGGGAGGTTACTGACATGAATCGATTGCACCGGTTCCTGTGCTTTGGTTCAGAAGGAGGTACTTACTACGTCAAGGAACAAAAATTGGGTTTTGAAAATGCTGCTGCTCTACTGAGGCTAATTGAAGATGGCAAAGGCTGTGAAGCGGTACAGGAAATAAAGACGTTCAGCCAGGAAGGACGGGCAGCAAAACAGGAGCCAGTACTGTTTGCGCTTGCCATTTGCTCACAGTGCACTGATGCAAAAACAAAACAAGCAGCTTATAAGGCTGTCCCTGAAGTCTGTCATATCCCAACGCATCTCTTCACTTTTATCCAGTTTAAAAAGGATCTAAAAGAAGGCATGAAATGTGGCATATGGGGTCGTGCTCTGAGAAAAGCTGTTGCAGATTGGTACAATGGGAAGAATAGCATGGCTGTTGCCTTAGCAGTGACAAAATACAAGCAAAGAAATGGTTGGCGTCATAAAGATCTTCTTAGGTTGTCCCATCTAAAGCCTGCGAATGAAGGTAACAACTGGAAATATTCTGATTCAGCTGCAGTGGTCTGCACTGAGCACATTCTATATAGGAAGCCTATATAAAACGGGAGTTATTGTTGCTTAAATTCATTTAGATACAGTGAACTAATTTAGATACAGTGAACCTTGATTCAATGAACTAATGTGGGGAAGGGGTGATGCTTATTGCAAAAAGTCTGATTGCATTTAAATCAATGGATATGCACATGCGCCAAATTTATATGGTTAGTTGTTTCATGAAGCAGAAAACATCTTGTTTCCAAAATCTGTTAAGTCAAGGTTTGTTAAATTGGGGGTTTACTATATTAGAGAAATGTGCAGCTTCTAAAAGAATGTCATAATACCAAAGTATTGATGAACATAGGTTTCTTTACAAGGATGAGTGTTTTTTTTTTAGGGTGGGGGGCGGTGTAGTACCTTCTCTGTACTTTTTTCTGTGCACTTTCATGCATACAACTTTTCTCTGTTTTCCTTTATGCTTGTATGTGGCTCTTTGCATAAATACAGTTGGACTTTGGTATCTGTACTGGATCCATTCCTGGACCCCCCACAGATACTTAAACCCGCAAATCCCTGGGTCCAGTCCATAGGACCTCTGGATGTGACTGCAGATGTTCTCAGGTCACTATCTGGATGTGTTTTGAGGCCCGTAGAGGCCTCTATGCACCTCAGAAAGTCCTCGGAGGTGCTAGAAAGGCAGTTCAGTTTTTCCAGTTAATTAAAATCATAGGCCCCAAATCTGCTAATACAGAGGCAGGACCTGTATATATTTCAAAGTTGGCAGAAGACACTCCTTCAGGTGTTCCAGCTCAGTTATTTTAGGCTGCAATACTATAACACTCATCTGGGAGTAAATCTCATTGAACATAATAGGGTTTCCTTCTGAGTAAATATGCATAAGATTTCCCTGTTTGTCTTTAAAGCTCTAACACCTTGGCCAGAAACATACTGGTAACCAGTGAAGACAAGGAAGAATAACAGTTATGTTAGTACTTTGGTCAGTCTTAGATAATAGTTGGCTGTTGGATTCTAGATCAGTTGATGTTTATTACTCTTTCAACAGGCCTTGCTGTAGTCACAAAGTATGTAATGAAAGGCTGGAAGGAAGTTCAAGAGGCATATAAAGACAGTAAACTTTCTGCTGAGACTGAAAAACTTTTAAAATATTTGGAGGCAGTGGAGAGAGTGAAGCATACGAAAGATGAATTGGAAGTGATTCATTTGATAGAAGAGTATAATTTAGTTCGGGAACAACTTCTGACAAGTCATTTGAAATCAAAAGAAGTGAGTAAAATGATGCAAACTTTTTTTTGCTGTATGTTACATTATGCAACGTTATATTTATCCCTTTTAAACATAAACATTATGTTTATCCATTGATGTGCTTTTCTAAAGCCCTCTTGGAGTATTTGAAAGAGAAACACAAGTGGGATTGCCAGCCATCTCCTCCCAGCAGAGGTGTTGTGCTATTGCAAGTTATATAGCAGGCAGCCTTGTAATGGTTGCCTGTGAGGTCTGGCTGCACTAGTTGTTTCACTGTCTGCCAAGGAGACTGCAGAACCACAGGGGCATGTCTGGAATAAGTAGGATAGCCACCTCACTGAGCAGCAGATGGGCTTATACCTATCACTTCAGGCAGGCTATAGGCTTCCCTTGGGATCTGTGAGGTGTTTTTTGCCTGTGGGACAGCTGCCTGTGGGGATCAAGTGAACAACAGGGACTTTACAACAGCATCAGTCACACTTGTTCCCTGGATTGAGATGCATGCCACATGATTGTGAGGGAGAGTGGTGCCACTAGAATGTACATGCTGTGATTTCTTGTTGAGGAGAGAGCATGGTGATTTGGAACATTACCTTTCCTTCTGCGGGGTATTGGTGGTGGTGGCGGCTGCAGTGGAACTCTGCAGAGGAGTAATATTCAGCCCTCTGTGGCAATGGTGTGGTCTTATACAAAAGGGATTCTGATGAGAGTGCCCAGCAGTAGTAGTGGTTGGAGCTCCTGGCATTTACCAAAATGGAGCAGACACTCTCTGCTCTCTTAGCTTCTGGAAAAGAGATAGTTAGGCAGTACAGTAGATACATGTCATCCTAAAAGGTCAGAATAGGCAGGGTAGAGGCAGCTTTAGTGCTTGGTGGCATGCAGTTGTGTGGGGTGCATTGTGCTTGCTTGCCCTACTGGTGAAGTTGAGGTTCCAACTGGACATCTGCCTCCGGTTCTCCTGGGACAGAATGCTTGCAGTAAGAATTCTGAGAAAACAGGACAAGAAAACACCTTTCCAATACATGTTGAGAGGGTTAAGAGGTTGTTTCGGCAAAGTGCTTCCTTTTGAGTTCCAAGTACCCTATCATCATGGTTTGCATCAGCAGAAAAATATAAACTGATACTGAATGAGCTCATCTGAGCTATAACTTTTGTGGTAGAGACTTTTGTACTATGGTGGGTGTGATGTGATTGGCTATTGTAGTCTGTATCCTGTACTCTGTTGTAGGAAAGTGGGCGGGACAAGCAAGAGGTCTGACTTTCTACTGTTTTCCCTTTCCTCTTGTTCTTTATGGAATTACTCCTACCTATGTTAGCTCTGTCATTGGTGTTTTTCTAGTGTAAGGAGCATCTTCATTGTCTGAAGAGGGGTTAGGATATGGTGACTCTTCCACATCCCTTCTACATCATGCCCTAATCTCCTCCCTATTTTGGTCTTCTCTGCTGGCAGAGTTGTGCTGCCATCCAAGTGATGTTCAAGGTGCAGTATTGTGCTGGTATCCATGTCACATGTGGGCCTGTGTGGGCCTGTGTAGGTGGGGATACACTAGTGTACCTCAAAGATAGGATTGGGCCCTTAGGCTTGAAAGTGATTGTATAAGATTGCAGCCTAAGGCTGATTTTTGAAATACTATATGTAGTTTGCATCATCAAGAACCATTACTTCCATGTTCTTCTGCATCTTTTACTCCATTCTGTGCAAGGTATGGAAAGCATTGTTACAGGAGATGCCCATAACAGCAATGTTGAGGAATCTGGGAAAGATGTCGGCAACTTCTGTTCTTGAACCAGGAAGCCCAGAAGTGGCAATAGTTTGTGAAAGACTAAGAAATGAAAAACTTCTTAAGAAGGTAAGAGTTTCTCTATTCTCTTAACTTGCTTCAGTTTATGGGTGGTAGTTATTGAGTTGTCCCAGAAATAGGAAATCAGTGTCAAAGGTAGTGCTTTAAGGAGCAAATATGTGGAAGGGGAATGTTTCTCAAGGGACCCCTCTCCAGGGTCTTTGCAATTGGGGAATATTGTGGAAAAGATCAGGAAAATAAGTTGTGTGATCTTTATCCTGCGTATTGATGCAGTATCATTAGGATGGATGAATAAAAATGTTGGCAGTCATCGTTTTGGAAATGTATGGCTTATGTGGGGAGTTGCCTTAAAGTACGAGTAAAGTAAAGCATTAGTAGAGATTATTATGATCTCTACTATTTGGGTAGCATTTGGGGGGAATTATTTTGCAAGGAAGAGTGGAAGAAGCTTTTTATTTTTTTAGTCTGGTAGGCAAGAAGTCTCTCTTTGGTCTGGGATTGATTCTGTGTAGTTTCTGAGAATGATATTTGATGAATGATGAGAGTTTCAGAGAAGGATATGAAAAGACTAGAAGCTATGCTCATGCTGGGGCAGGGGATCAGAAATAAAAGTGTAGTGAGTTCGTGACACAGTTTGGATCAATTAGGCAAACTTTACCAGGAAGGCAGAGAAATTTTTTTAAAAAGTTCTTAAGAACCTGAATGTTAATGTATAGTTGTTCTTAATTTAGAATGTTCTTAATGTATAATTGTATGTATATTTTGAAAGAGGCTTTTTAACTCACTGTAAAGTAGTTGCTGTAGATTCAATTGCTGTAGTGAATCTTAATTTCATTATGATTCTTAGAAGGCAGTTTAGGATGGCTGTGCTCATCTTCTGTATCTCTAAAATACCTAAAATATAAATGATTATACAAAAGTCGCATATTTTAAGTTGAATCAGTGGAAACTACAGCTGGAAAAAGAATTTTCAGCTGTTTATGGGTATTTATGTATTCTTGAACTTATTTTGTCTGATAGACAACTCTGTGTTTGTTTGTTTTTAAGGCACGAATACATCCATTCCATATTTTGGTTGCATTAGAAACTTACAAAGGAGAACGTAGCTATCGGGGAAAACTTCGCTGGCAACCTGACAAGGATATTTTGGAAGCTCTTGATGTTTCATTTTACAAAACATTTAAGGTAACTTGGATATTATGAATAGGTGCCTACTAGAACTTTTACTAGTTCAACAACACATTGATTTAAAGTTTTCTTAGGTATCTCTAGTGTCAGTCTTCAGGCGGATATTGTGTATTTAGGAAAGTACTGAATGTTGGCGATAGAAGCTGTGTAGTTGAAGTTCCTATGAATTGAAAATCTTCATTTGGTCCAGAGCCACATGATATATATCTTGGATATACATATCTTCCTCAACCCTAGGTTTTCTGTTCCCATTAGCTTTCAGATAGGTTGCTGTTGCTTCTTTATCCTTTCTCACCCCACTTGACCCCTAGAGACCCACTCTCCAGAAATATTTTTTTAGATGCAACCTCCTGCCAAGTTCTGGAAGGCCTAGTATTTATTTAAGAGAAATGGGTTGGAAAGAACTCTATTGTATCCTTGGCATATCGATAATATACTGGTTACTTTCTTTGGCTAATGTTGCTAATTCTTAATGCACCTTCTACTATAAACGCAGCAATAATAAGCATCTCTTGATTTTCGCTCACTTCAGGCTGTAGAGCCAACAGAGAAGCGCTTCTTGCTTGCGGTTGATGTCAGTGGCTCTATGTCACAAAAGGTTTTGGGTAGTGTGTTGAACGCTAGTACAGTAGCTGCTGCAATGTGTATGGTAAGTTATAAATCTTGCGCTCTTATCTGAATTAGAAATGTGGGAGGTGGTTTTATGCTTCCTTTTTCAGGCCCAAACATAAACTCTGCTTACTATTTTAGTTGAGCCATCCCTAAAAAATTAGGGCAGTGGGAGAATAAGAGAGGAACCTGTGTTGCTGTAAAGCAGAGGTTCTCAAACTGGGGCGTTATTATGCCCCAGCCTGGGAAACTCTGCCCTTGCCCTTTTGTGATTGCCCTGATGATGTAATCAGAACAATCACGCTGTCAACGGGGAACCAGGGGCTTGATTTTTACTCTCTCCTGTCTGCTGCAGTATACCGGGGTGTGTGTGTGTGTGTGTGTGTGTGTGTGTGTGTGTGTGTGTGGGGGGGGGGGAACCCCACAAAGTCTTCTGTAGGGCTCCCCATACCTCAAAAGATTGAAGAGATACAATCATAACTACTTCCAGGTCGTAATCATGAGACTGAAAGTGGGTCATGATCATATTTCTTCAACATTCTGAGGCACAGGGAGACCTGCAGAGGGCTCCACGGGGCTCCCTGCACCCCTCAGATGGTGCAGCAGATAGGGGTGAGTAAAAACCAAATCCCTAGGTCCCTGCTGGCAGCACAATCATCTGCCATTTCCCCACAAATTACCCAAGAGTTTGAGAACCGCTGCCATAAGGATGTCTGCCTCGTGTTTTGTTTTTTTAAAAGCTTGGTTTAACAGGTAAAAAGAGATTTGCAAACCACACAGTTTAAAGCAAAAACTGTGATAAAATGCTCCGGAGCAGAGTTTCTCAATGTTATCCCTGCCTGTACCACTTTGCATGGTCCACCTATTGGAAGTACCACCAGAAATAACTGGTGATGATGTCATCACCAGTTATTTCTGGGTTGAGAGACTGGATGCAACGTGACTCACACCAGTAAGAGGCTCAGGGTGGACAGGTGGGCTTTTTAGAGCATATGAAAAGCATGCTTTGGAGCTCTGTCTGCCATGCCAAGCCTCCTACAGATGTTTGTCGCATCACATCGGAGGTCTTATTGTTGGGTGGCAAACGTCTGGGAGTCCTAAAAGTACCATCAGAAACCATCTCAAGTACTACTGATGGTATCCGTAACACTAGTTGAGAAACACTGCTCTAGAAGAAGCTCACCCTTGTATAAAAAAACCCGCAGTTAATCACTTTCAGGGGAGTTTATACTAAGGGCCAAGTCGTTGAAGCGTTTTCAGAAGATATTGAAGAGCCAAATAGCCCCCACTCACCCATGCCAAAAATGCCTGAGATTCACATACATGCTGTAGACTAGGCTGCTGGGACTGTAATCCTTTGGTACTTGAGAGTGATGTGTCCATGCTGCTTGAGATAACAGTGTGTGTGGAGGTGGGTAGGGATATAGTTTGCCTATCACTCTTCCATAACTCCTACCAACTCAATGCTGTGATTGCTCCTATTTGGGAGGATGTGCATTCATACAGTTACAATGGAAGAGTGCGGCAGAATGGAGGGAGCTGGGGGAGAGTGGTGGGTTTGTTGAGGAGTGAAGGCAGAGGTGAATTGGAGGGGACTGGAGAGAGGGGAAAGGGGAATGATTATATAACTTTGGAAAGGCTGAAGCAGACAATATCCTCAGCTCTTCCCCCAAACGATATACGAACAATGAAAAAGGAAGACGGGCAAGTATATTACAACAGAAAATGGCATGTCTATCATTGTCTCATTTTCTCATTTATTTGTTACTTTCATCAGGTTGTTGCACGTACTGAAAAAGATTCCCACATTGTTGCCTTTTCGGATGACATGGTTCCTTGTCCAGTGACTGAAGATATGACGTTACCTCAGGTATTGCATAACATGTCTGAGGTATGCTAAGCTTTCATTTTACTCTTTGTTTCTAATTTTATATATGAAAATACAACCAAATACAAGCAATTTGCTAAAAGGAAGTCACATTTCATTTTTATCCCATTATGAATACACATTTTCTAAACAAGCAGTCTTCACTTATTCACTTCTAGATGAATCTTTCACTTTTTAATTAAAGGCCTTAAAATTACTAATACATTCACAAACAACTTTTGCAAATATTTAGGTACATATTTTACTATAACTCTTATTTCTGTCTTAAACTACACTGGGATATACATTATCAGTATAGAACTAAAACTGATCACTGTTAGCAACACCATGTGTACATAGCATTTTACATAGCGGCTTGACAACAAAACAGACCATGACCCTTCTGCAAGAAGATTAGTCTAAATTTCAACAGAAGGGAACAGAAAGTGGGAGTGAAAAGGCAAAGATGTCAGAGGGAGTGGAGAAACTTGTACTTTGCTGAATTTGGAACTAGATGTTCAGTGAAATTTGTTGCAGAAAACATGGATTTTAAGATGTGATTTGAAGGCAGAAAGTTAGGAATCATGTAGATATTCTTGGAGGCAGTTCCAAATTCAAGGGCAAATGAAATAGAATTTGTGCTATAATTTGTGAAATAGAATACCATGGCTGAGGCATGAAATATCAGATGTCCTGTTCTTCATCATAGTTTTTTTGTGCGTGTAATACTTGTAAACTTGTATTTGGAATTTTGTGTTAAACAACATTACATAGATGAACACAGTATGGTGAATTGAGGGTTTTTTCTGTACTTTTTTTTACACATATTAAAAAAATTAAAAGGGGAAAAAAATTTGTATCATTTTTTCCCCTTAGATTCCCATGGGTGACACTGATTGTTCTCTTCCAATGCTTTGGGCTCAAAAAGCAGGTGTAGCTGTGGATGTATTTATTGTGTTCACGGATAATGAGACCTATGCTGGAGAGATTCATCCTGCCACAGCCTTAAGGAAGTACAGGGAGGTAAATGCTTTTTGTATGATGTAATTTTGTTTTTCTGTAAAATATGATTGGCTGAAAATTCTCAGCATTTTAAACTTGTGGTACTAGTGACTTGCATGGCATTTGAACACATTTCAATTTCTGTTTGTGTCCTAATGCTGTGAAAATAGAATAATTTTTAAAATAGATTTCTCAGTGCATGGTAGTGTGGTCTTTGGCCTATATAAATGTCCCAAGTCACATTCTTTGTAGAACTGTGAAAATGCTGCTGTGTGTCCATTGTGGCCAGAAGTAGACACATAGGAACAGATGGGGCATCTGGCATTTGCCAGAAGGGCCACAAGGTGACATTGTGCTCAGGCTACCATGTGCTTATCCCTAGCTTGAGTTGGTGTTGTAGTATTGCTTGGGTCTCTACAAATCCACCTGACTGTAAACTGTGCTTTAGTAACTTGAGGATGTCACAGTGCATGTCATTGCGAACTATAAATGTATCTTCCAGGCCAAGATACCTATAAATGCTGCAAGATTTGACTTTTACAAATAACTCATAGTGCACATATGCTGAAAATGGTTTTGTGATTTTTTTTATTAGAAAATGGGTATTCCATCCAAACTGATTGTTTGTGGAATGACGTCGAGCGGTTTTACCATTGCAGACCCAGATGACAAAGGCATGATGGATATATGTGGCTTTGACGCAGGAGCACCAGATGTCATTCGAAACTTCACTTTGGATTTGATTTAAATCTGTGAGCACCTGCTTTGCTGAATCTGTCAGTTACAAGCTGAAGACTGATCTGGGACCTCCCTATCAGATAGACAGAATGATTGTACTAACTCATGATTGAGTTTTATGCACCTGTCAGAATGTTTAACATTTTTGAGAAGATATAAAGAGAAGTGGAGTTGAAATCCACTTTTGGGGGAGGCTGTCTGTGACACATAGTTATTAATAGCAATGGGAGGCCTTCTAGAAGCAGCTATAAAACACAATGTATGCTTTAAATTTTTTAAATAGCTTTCCTATAACAAGGTATTCCATCATTGTAGACTTTATTTTTCAAGAATAATGTTATTCCATTACTCGAAGGATGGGAAGTGGTTTTAATTGTGTATGTTCTGTTGAGTTAATAGCTATTTGCTTGAATAGTTTTTATTCTTTGTATTGACAAGGAAAAGTGAGTCCAGATCTGCACTACAGGTAACCTCACTTCTATCAATGCAGATTCATTCACATAGCTTACAGCACATTTATATTTGGCAATTTGCTGCTTTCATCCTTTATTAGATGAAAATTCTTTATCTATGTGTGTTGGGTTATTTAGGGACAACTGGATTGTCTCAAGGGATCATAGGTGGTGTTTGGTCTTCAACATGCTCCACCTAAATCCTCTCTTGTTTCAGAAAAAAACTTGCAAGAATTTTGCAATTTTTGTAGTCCTGCATAATCGCACAAGTTCATTAATAAGCTTTTCTCTCTTTTTTTCCATTTTTAAAATTTGGTTTTCTTGCCTGCGGAATAGCAAGGCACATCATAGAACTTTGTTTTTGCAAATGTTCTCAAAGGATAATGAAATCCTAAATTTCATATTTGAACAAAAGGACAAAGATGAGAGAAGATAGGATGAGTCAAAAGATAAAAGTCCAATGACGAGCTTATGGAATTCTGTCCCAGTTGTGTTTTTGTAGTGTGGTATGCAACAGTATGGAAACTCCTCTTGACACAGCATAATGATGGTGTACTGATACAGATTCCCAGGTCTTTTCAGATGCCAGTGACATGCATGTTACAGATGCCCCCAGTGCACAATGACTGATGAAATATCAGTGCAGACTAAGCCTTAAGAAACCAATCTTGGCAAGTTTTTAGGTCTCTATTATAAAGAGATTTCCTGGAATGCGCTAGACAAGTGCTTCCATTGTTTCAAAACTTCAGAACATAATCTTGTTACATTGGAAAAAAATGTTTAAAAATGAATAGGGATGTGTGCTGCATTATCTAAAGAATAATGCATATTGTTTAGAAAGTGCAGTTTGTGCAGGTTATATATTTTGGAATCTGATTGTACATGCAAAGGTGAAAGAGGTGAGTGTATACCGTGTGCTTAAAGCACTGCAGTATTTAATCAGTTAATTCAATTAATTTTTTATTAATTGGGCAACACATTTTTAAAGTTCTTAATATAAGCACTTATGAAAACTGCACATGTCGGGCACAAAGATACCAAGCTTAGTATAGTCAGAATATTGAGGGACGTTTTGGTAGAGTTCATTGGAGTGGGGGATGTTCCTGTAATTTCTGAGATCTGTAATTATTCTCCTGCCTTCTACAGTAGCAACCATCCAATCAGAAGCAGTTATATTTAAAATCATGCTATTTGAAGAACTGGTAGCTACATGAACCTCTGTCTGTAAATTATCTTTGTTAAAAATATTTAAGAGTTTCCAAAATAGTGGGCTGTTAATAGGTTCTTGGGTGACGTTTTTCCTAATTTTCTTTTGTGTACTGTTGGAGAAGATTCTTTAAGGCATTTCTTTCTTAATGGCAAAAAATAAACATTTCAGTTGTTATATATGTTCTGCCTCTTCCTATATAGAGAAGGTCAAAATGGGAAATAACCATAGTTGATCCCAACTGATTCCTGATAGTTAATTACATGAAAAGAACTAATCCCCCTACCCCCAATTCAGTATGAGAATCTTGAAAGTACAGAAAATGATAAAGAATAAATGACTGCTAAGCCTGAAAACAGTTGCTATCCAAAAACATTAAACTTTATGTCGTAAGTTGGATTTTAAGCAACTGCTTTGTAATGCAAAACTTTGATGTAAATATCAGGTGATTCAGAAAATAATTGGTTTGTTTAAGCAGGAAATAATTTAAGTAATCTTAAAGCTTTAGCACAAACTTAGTTTATTAAAAATGTGAAAGGGATGTAGATGTTCCTGCAGCATGCTTTATTCTTTAGAAATGAAGAGTTCTGATTCTTTTGCAGCAGAGATTTTAGGACCAATCCTGACGTAGCATTTTTCCTCACGGAAGAATACCTGTAGAAGAATATGGATGCAATTACTGGAATGAAAAATCCACATGAACTAGCAAGGAAGAGGCAGGGACCTAGTTTTCTGTGCTTTGGCTTTGGTAGTAAATTGAAGAGTGTCTTCAGATGCACTCAAAAGATTGGAGAATGCCTTGTGGAATGTTTGCCCTCCCACCATACTATATCTCAAACTGCTTTTGAAACTTCCTTCCGCTTCAGAAAAGGTTTGTCACGTTACATGAGAGAGTGGATCAGCTGCTGTTTGGAATGCAGAAGTCCAGATCTCATATAGTTCTTTAAATCTATGTCATTCTCAGCAAACTCTTCATTGGTTTTCTCTCCCGGTATAATTTCTCCATTTAACCTGTGTATGGGCCCAATCCTATCCAACTTTCCAGCACTGGTGCAACCTCATTGCAGCCCCAAGGTAAGGGAACAAATGTTCCCATACCTTGAGGAAGCCTCTGTGACTGCTTCCTCATCACATGAAGCAGTGCATACCCCACTGGTACAGCAGCACCGGCACTGGAAAAGTGGCTAGGATTAGGCCCTATGAAGGGGGGAAAATGTTACAGCAGTATTAGTTCACAGACACTGTGATACATAATGTAGAAGTTTTGTAACCATTACTGATTTGATTTAGCTCCTTTCATTGTTCTGAGCTGCTATGTTTACCTTGTTGACAGATGCTAACTGGAAGACTTACTAATGCAGTCTTGCAGTTGAAGACAACTTTGAAAAAACCAGATAAATGCTAAAGTACATTCAAATTATTCACACTGATGTTCTGAGTTGCCTTTCCCCAAAGAATACCATTGACCCTTTCAGATTAATTGAGGGGAGAGGAGCTCAGTGCCAGTATTTTATGAAAGTGAAATGCAGGAACTAGTTATGCTCAGTTTTGCAAAGGTTTATGTCTATAATATGCAAAAATTCCTCAGGGATGAAGTTGGCTAGTCTGATTTACTCTCAAAAAGCTAAACTACATTAATCTACCAGTATAGCAGATGTATCAGGTAAGAAAGACAGGACATTACACTTGCACAGAAAGTGAAATATAATGATTGGTCCCATATCCAAGATGACAAAGGGTCAAACTGCACACTAAATGTATCAGTGGCCTTGACGTGTTTTAATAAGTAGCTGCTATGGAGTAGGGCATCCTGGTTTGGAACTATGCAATGCGGAGATTTAACTCTTTGCCTGTGTTGCGGTCCTGAGCCATACTGAATAAAAATAGCATCTGTGTATGTAGGCAGAGCAGGCCAGCCTTCATTGTGTTGCTGAGGGAGAGGTTGCTATGAGAGCAGTTGGACGATTGAAGGATTTGAATGAATGGTGGCAGAAGCAAGATAAAATATCTATGAAATACAGATATGTTTAGGATTTTATGGCAGTATCTTTGCCATTTGGGTAAACAGTTGATCAGTTTTGCGTTAATGTTTCAAATGCTCACTGTAGCAGATTAAGCTGCTTACTCTGTAGTAGTCTAATAAACTTTAGTACAAAGCTACTACTGAAGACAGTCCTGAGAAGAAGGGATGCTTGGGAGAAAACTAGCAAAATTGATTTCCTTAAAACGTTTTGAAAAAGAAATCAGTCTTTTTATGTGTGTATAAATTGTAAAATAGGGAAAACTGCAAGAAAGATTTGACAGTGCAATCCTATGCATGTCTACTCAGAAATAAGTCCCATTGAATTCAGTGGGACTGAATAAGTGTATGGCAGTGGTATTCAAACTGGGCCGTCGCGACACCCCAGCCTGTGGGTCCTGGCCTCTGCCTCCTTAAGGGATGGGGGCAACCAGGAGACGGGGGAAGGCAGGGGCTTGGGTGCACTTGCCCAAGCCTCCTGCAGCCTCCTGGGGGTGTGGGGAGCCTTGCGCAACCTTCGGCAGAGTACCCTAGGTCAGGAAAAGTGAAAGCGGAGCGATTGCGCCCCGCACGATTGCTCCGCTTTCCCTTCTGACGGGGCTGCAGGGACTGGGGTGCACCCTCCAGTCCCTGCAGCAGCCACCCCTGTATGTGGGGAGCCCTGCGCGAGCACCTGCAGGTCTCCCTAGGTCAAGGAAAGGGAGAGTGGGGCAATTGTGCTCTGCTTCGCTTTTGCAGAGGCAGAGCAGATCGCTCCACTCTCCCTTTCCCTGATCTGGGGTACCTTGCAGGTGCTCGCGCAGGGCTCCCCACACACAGGGATGGCTGCTGCAGGGACTGGTGAGTGCATCCCAGTCCCTGCAGCCCCCTGAGTGACGCGATCCTGGGGATTGCGTTGCTGCCTTCCCCCTGCCCCTGCTGCCTCCCCCCCACCCCCACAAAGACTTACTGCGGGTTTCAAACTCCCGGAGAGTTTGAAAACCACAGGTGTATGGGATTGCAGCCTAACAGTATGATAGAACAGTGTATACTTTTGTTCCCTATACTGTACTAGGAATGTCAATTGTATTGAGACAGAAGAATTTGATTTCAGAATATTTTGAAATTTTCACTCTTCACCACATTCTGAGAAGGAAAATGAAATTGTTCTTACTATTTCTGTATAACTTTTGGAACTTGTACATTCTTTTAAAACAAGGTGAAGTATGAGCTGGTTATTGTTAAAAAGTAGCCATTTCAAAGCACTAGACCAGGGGTGTCAAACATATGAAACTAGTTTGACACTCCTGCATTAGACGATAATTGTAAAGCAAGGCTCTGCATGCATAGATTCCTTCTGTTTTCTTGTATGAAGCGAGTTGGTCCATATGCCTGTGAAGATTACTGCATGTAGAGCTTTCTCCAGTTTATAAAAAAAGAGAAGAGAGGAAACTCTCAATGTGCAGAAGTGTGTGTATCATAGCTTCTTACTCATAGTAAATAGTTTGTGGTCTTTTTTGGTCTACCTACAGAATACATAGCTGAGTATGTTTGTGTTTTACATGTGCTACTTTGGAATAGCTCTTCCTTTGTATGTAGAATATTCATGGTGGTATGTCTCTTACTCGAAAAATATTACTAAGGGCCCAATCCTGTCCAACTTTCCAGCACCAATGTAGCCACAATGCAGCCACATAGTAAGGGAACAAATGTTCCCTTACCTTGAAGAGGCTTCTGTGACTATCTTCCCCCTCCCCCCACTGGAGGATGCAGTGCATGCCTCATTAGCATTGCTGCACTGGTACTGGAAAGTTGGATAGGATTGGACCTTAACTCTCTTAATGACTCTGGGAAAGCGCAGCTGCTGTCCATCCTCCATCTATTTCCTGTGTGCAAAACTTACAGAAGTACATGCAGCTTCTAAATGTGCTCTAAACTGATTCCATTGCCTAACTGATCACAGAGGTCAACAGTTCCCTTCCTGCTCTATTTGTCTTTGTCCTTTTGCTTATTTTCTCAGGTTTCCAGGTATGCTTTAGGTCTGTGGTTTTCAAACGCCCAGGGAGTTTAAAAACCACAGTAAGTTCTTGTGGGGGCAGGGGTGGGGGGAAGGCAGCAGCGTGATCCCCAGGATTGGTTTAGCAGAAGCGGAGCGCGTTCACTCCACTTTCACTTGTGAAGCTTCGGGGAGCCCTGTGGACAGCTGCGCATGGCTCCTCCACCCCCCCGGGAGGCAGTAGGAGGCTCTGGTAAGTGTACCCAAGCCCCTGCAGCCCCCTAAGTGGCGCAGTCCTGGGGATCCTGCCACTTACTCCTCCCTGCTTCCTGGCTGCCCCCGCCCCTTAAGGGGAAACACAAAAGGGCCCACAGGCTGGGGCATCACGACACCCCAGTCTGAAAAGCCTTGTTTTAGGTTGCTAATCTGATGCTTAAAAAAAATTCTAAATATTCATGTAAAATAGTTTTAAATGCAATTCCCTCCTGTCAAATAATAGATTAATCCTACAGATGGGTGCAGATGTAATATTTTTAAGCCATTTCTGCCCAACGTTGCATATACGCAATAGGGATCAGATGTTCACCTGTGGGCTGGGCAGAAATGGGTTAAAGATGGTAAAGGAATGGGGCTAGATTATGTACTTCCCTCTGTCATGCAAATTCTGTCACTGCCTTCCTATAGAAGCCTCAATCATGGTTAAGGATTGCATCTACACCAATGTTTCACTTTGTTAATGCTAACCAGTATTCACTCTTAATCAGCCTTAAAAATATGTTTTCATCCTTTGTTTTCAATTTTGGTTAAGGGCAATCCATTGCTTAATGCTGATTCTGTTGACTGTGATTAATGTTGGTGTCAATGTAACTCTTCACTATTATTGAGGCTTGTTGGAGGAATTCATACCAGGGGGTAGGAGTGTGCAATAGTTAACTGGCTTCACATTAATTATGGTTAAGGGACCAGAAAGAGTCACATTTGCACTACCCTATGGTTCTCTAATTCAGTAGTTGCTTATGGGCATGCGAGCCTAGATGATTATTCAGAGCTGTTTCGTATATGTACTCAGATTTGCTTCTTCCAGTGGGGAGGGAAATGGGGTGGCCTGAGTATACTCTATATGGTGATTCAAGTGTAGTTGAAATGTTGATGTCTTGACCTTATTAATTGCAGCACTGAAGACTACTTTTTGAGGGGGTTTCACTGGAAGAGAGATAACAGGATTGAGACATTGAGTGCCCAGTGGGACAGGAAGATGCAGGGTACAAATTGAATAAATATATCATGTTACTTGGTGAGAATAATAGAAATAAGAATGTGAGCCTTCAGTGAAGGTTCTCTTTTTAAAACTAAGTTAAAGGGGTCTTTTTGTTTTCCGTATGTGTATGCTTTTCATTTGGGTATTTGAGGGAAAACAGTAGTATTTTAATGTCTGACCTAAAATATTGTGTATTGTGTGTGTATAAGAGGGTCCATGATTTTGAAAACGTTTCAGTTGATCACAATTATAGTGTTTAGAAGGATAAACTGAAAACATGGTAACTTTTGAAGTATACATTCCATTTAGCGCCCTTCAAGATCATGTAATTTTTCTGTAAAATCAAACCAGCATGGAAAGGTTGGATGAATTTTTGTGATGCCACGAAGCAGTAATTGCTCCATAAGCAAAATGGGCAGTTGGGTGTTGGCAATATTTTCATATAAAACTATAACATTAGTCTAAATCCATATCTTGTGTTTATTATCAGCAGGCAGCTACTATTGCAAACCACAAACTCTGAGGGGTTATTTTAGGCTGGGTTGGTGCGCTGAAAAGAGCGCAAGTCTACTCCTGTTGGTTCAATTTACTTGTGAAACTTGAACCAACAGAGGGTTTTGATCAGAATGACAAATTTGAGAGTTTGAGTTTTTTATAAGCTTCTATCGACTCATGGTTATAAAAAGATCCAGATGTGTATTAAATACTAACCATGTTTAATTCAACCCAGTATAAGGGCAAATATTGTGAAAATAGAACATATTGATTAAACGGTGCATTGGCACTATGCTGCTTGTGACTTGCAAAAGAGATTGAGAGCTCCGTGGATATTGTGAAAGTCTGAATGTATATACATGGGCAGTGCTAATACTGCATAGTTGTTTTTTTTTTAGTATGTTTGAGTCTAGAGTTCTCTTTATATGGAAAGAGTAACCAGATGAATGGACGACAATGAGGCTTAATAAATACTACCATCATAATCTTAACTATAACTGAGCACAATAAATGACAAATCAGGTTTTCTTCTCATTAAAGTGACAACCTGTGTCTGGGATGTGGAATCCTTCTTGACATCTAGTTTTTAGCATGGAATAATTTTTTTGTATCATGTAGCATTCAGTCCGAACTGGTACTGTCTAGACACAGGTTTATGAAGACAGATTTCTGAAGACTAGATCCTAACATTTTTAAGTTTAGCAGCTGTTCTAATTAATACACTGGTTTAAAACATACTCACACACACCTCCAAAAAGTCATCTGCCTAAGATAATAATACTTTGTTCTCAACATATATGTGTACTTTCAGCAATTTAGTTTCTGCTGTGAACACATGCAATAATGACCCTAACTGGGGTCATACCTTGCGTTACTCAAACTCATTTCTATTTGTACAATATACGAGGGGGGGAGAGGGGAGGAGGGTATTGCTTAATTTTTAGAACCAAATTAGGTGGTTAACATAGGATGTGGCATTGGATTAATAGATAGGTGAATAAAGTGTTTGATGTTTTTCATTCCCTAGAATAATACAATATGAGAAGACCAATCTGAGAGAAGGAAGAGCCTTAATTTGATAGTGTCATGTTTAGAATGCCTTAAGACATTTGATATCATAAGAAATGGACTCTGTAGATGTACAAGTTTTTTTCCTAAACCATTACTAGAATTTCACCTTACACCACATCATCTTGAGATTTGACTGAAAAATTTAACAGGTTAGTACTTAGTTGGAAGGGCGGTGGGAGTAAATTTGCAAACAAAGATGAAAAAATAAGTCTTGGAAAAATCATTTTACATATTAATGTAGTTTTGTCAAGATAACTTAGACATACCAACATTTTTGCATGTTTTCTTTTTGCATTGACTGATCAAACTGTATTGTACTGTTGGAAAACACTGTAAAACAAAAGAACTGTTTTATCACTGTGGCAATCCATAGACCAGATTAATTTATTTTATTAATATTGTGAGAAGATAGATCAGCTTTTGGCTGACGATTCAGTGCCAGTTCCTTAAGAAATGCTGAGATAGAAATATTTACCAGCATTTGTGCAAAATACTGTTTTGTTTTTTAAAATGGGTATGTTTAGCGTGAAATGTGTTTGTATGTCTAATTTTGTAGATAAAAATTACTAAACAGGGTCATAAATAACTTGCAAAACGTAGTTACCTTGCAACGGCAGGAAAAATATAGTTATCCAGGTCTATGTGTTTATTTTTGCTTTATATCTGTTAAAGGTGCACTACACCTTTCAAAACAAGAATGAAGACTACCACCAAGCTAACAAAATTGCCCTTTTAAACTCTTATGTTGGGATAGATTGCACATTTAAGTATTCAGTTTGTTTTTGAATTGGAAGTTGCTGCTTTGAGGGGCCAAACCTGCCTTCTATGAAAACTACATGGGGCAAACTACATGTTACATTTAAATGTGTGTAATAAAACTCTGATGATCATGTTTGTAAAAATTGTGGGAACTATTTGGAGTGGAGGTGAATAGTGGTATATGTTTAATTCTGTCATGTTAGAATTTTGTTTTGCCAGGATAGACATGTCTTGAAGCAATATTAGGTAGAAAAACTAGCTGGCAGAAGTAACCTCTACTCAGAAACAGGCTTTCCTGAAGCTTTTTTATTTAAAAAAAACTTCAACTATTAAAGCTTAAAACTCATTTGCATGTAATATGTAGTAAAGCCTTAAGCTCTTTCTGACTGCTGCTTTAAAAACAAAAACAATTAGCCTTAATATTTTTTAAAAATGTAGTGCACCTTTAATTGAGACATGACCACCTTAACAAGAGAGGTGAATAAGAGCTGTTTCTTCAGAGAA
The DNA here is from genome assembly GCF_035046505.1 of Tiliqua scincoides. NCBI lineage: Eukaryota > Metazoa > Chordata > Lepidosauria > Squamata > Scincidae > Tiliqua > Tiliqua scincoides. Next base: position 122,153,896 of record NC_089824.1, read on the forward strand.
CAGGGTTTTTGATCATACCCCTTATGTCTGGAATAATTAAATGACTGTTTTTAGACACACTCCAAGCAAAATGTTCCTAATCTGCATTATGATTTGTAGAAAACACAAGTACAAAATAAATTCTATGCATATCGTTCTCTTGCCTTTTTTCTTCCCAACTGATTGCAAAATCATGTCAACCAAATGGTGGGAATATATATATGAAAGTGTGGTCATAAGATGGGCTGAGTGAGTCCTAGACACTTCTCACGTTCATTCTTGATTCTTTGCTTCCAGACTTAAGGATAGTAGTCTCTGCCCCTTGATTGCTAGACACACTAATAGGTCTAAGATGAAGGTACAGTCTCTTTCAGTAGTTTTTTTAAATAATGCATGCTGTATCACTTTCTTCCTTTCGAGGTGTTTGTTTGGTTGGGGTTTGTTAAACTGCACACTGCAGAACTAAAGTGGGATATGAGGCTTGGAAATGTAGGGTGCTCACCATTTCTTGTGTATTTAAGTGGATGAGACTGTACAGCTAACACAGTTCACTGTTCAGCTCTAGTGCAAAAGTTCAGGAGATTTGTACAGTGGTACACATACATATAACATCAGATCATCTCATAGACTTTACAGTTTGTCAAATACATGTGAAACAAGCAGGAAAAAATACTGACTTTACAGTATACAAATTCTTTATTTAAAGCTATGCATAAAATAAACATCATTCAAACAGTAAACCACAAATACTTCCATATTTAGCACAGTGGGTACCTGCTAGAACTAGTTTCTAAACTGTTGTAGTTTTCAACATACTGGAACTATGCCTGCAGCAACACTAAGTGCTAAAATTGACTATACCATTTCAGACTGCAGGAGTGATGAACAGCTTTTGACTGTCCCCGTGTTTTTAAAGACACCAGTTTCCTAAAAATAGAAAACTAAAACAGTGAACAGTGCAATAAGCAAGACCCTCCTTACCTATGTCAGTTTGTTTCTAGTAGGGAGTTGGGGAGGGGACAATATCACAGCCTGCAACCCAAAGTACTACAGTCTCTTCTACCTCTTCAGCATTCTACCACTTCTTTCTGCTGCAAGTATTAATCATTTGGGCAGGATCTAGAGAACTGGATCCACTTTTCACCTCCCTGCAAAAGTGTTATGTTGTGTTTCTTGAATAGCATGTAAAACTGTTGAATCTCCAGGGACTTCTATAAGCAGTTGTGATACTGCATAAGGACTGCAACTGGAGGAAAAAAGTCAATGGGACAGTCCTATGCATGTCTGCTCAGAAGTCCCATTAATTTTGTCAGAACTTATTCCCAGCTAAGTATGAAAAGAGTTGCAGCCTAAGAAGCTTAAAGGGTATCTGCAAAGAATTGGAGCTAAAATGGTCAATTGTACTTTGTGTGCTTAAGAGTTCCTTTGCCTTTAAAGATGTAGTACACCCAGGTGCATGTCACTGACAGATACATGCTGTAAGTATATCTGCACCTATCAGTTTGTTTTTTTTACAATTGACAAGGCACTCTGCCCTGCCCCAATGGGTTAGTGATGGTATTACATGATTGCAGTGGGAGGGGTGTCCTCCGACACTAGAACAATGAAGGTTGCTTTGCAGACTTTTGTGCGCTAAAGCTTACAACACTATATGATGGTAACTGTTGGGGAGCTGGAAGTAGACATGGTGAGTAGTCTTGCTTTCCGTTTAAGCAATGGTAAGTCATAGCCTTTAATGAAGTTGTACACTTGGGTAACCTTCAGTTACAGCAGATACATATTGTAGGTGTACAGAACCCATATTTTTTTGGTTCAGTTTCAGAATTGGATTCCTGATTCTGTCAAGGTTAGGGAAGGCTACAAGGCTGTTCTGAGCTTCCTGCTCTTTGCATTTGACACTGGTGAACTAAAGGAAGAAGCTTGCCCTGTTGGTGAAGTCTCTGTGTATCTGTAGCACCTCCAACAAAGGTTCCATTGATAAATACTCTGGGAACCTGTTAAGTATAAAACACATCAATATTATTTACTGAACATGGGGATGAAGTTCTGTACTCATTGTAATATTACCACTTAGTAGCTTGTACCATGGAACATATGCAGAACCAACTTGCTTAGTTCCCTTCTTGTCTCTTCTCTCCTGAAGGCTCCCTGCTGCTACCAAGTGGCAATTTTTATAAAGCTGCCTGAACTAAAGCACCCCTCTACCTTGGGAAAGCCTTTCATTTATTATTAAGATACTTTTCCAGACTGGGCAGAGCAACAGTGGCTATTGTTTGGGGTGGAAAGACAAACTTCAGAAACCAAGGAACACGAACAACACAGATGTTTGCCACATATTTTGAAAAAGATCAGTTACAAGGGGGGAAAAATAGAAGCAAATGAGAATACAACACAAACAAAGATAAATGCATCCAGCTAATCCCAACCATAATTCTTCCAAGTAGTAGCCAAGTTCAAAACTGCAGGATTACTAATATGAGATTCAGCTTTTCAGTTCAGCTTCTTGTCTATTTGTAGCAGTGCTCTGTTTGTCTTGGTTCCCTTTTCCAAGCAGCAGTGGCTTTCTCTGGCTCTCTATTTTGAAACTTCTTTCTGGCTCAACCCAAATGATATAAGAAACAATGGACTCTTCCTCCTCACTTTTATCTAAGCAGATGACCAGTTTTAAATTTCATATCTTCCAAGTAATGTTTTGAGCTTACTATTGTTGCAATGCCTTTTCCATTTTTCTGACTATTACTTTTGGTTTGTTTCCTGGGCTGACTGTTTAAATTGCCTAGAGCTGAACTAAAGCTTTCAAGAATATTCTTCAGATAACCATTTTAGAACACATGTACGATAATCTGATAATCTTTTGCAGGTTAGGGGAATGGTGCACCAGCACACTTTCAAACAGGAGTCCAAAAAGAAATAACGGGAGGTTTCATTTTTGACTGTTTCCGTTACTATCCAATAGCAGCAGGTTGTCCAAAGCAGTTTGAATTTCAGTGTGCATCTGTCTAATTTATAAACCAGATTACCGTTAGAAATACAAGTACTAAAATGTAGCCCGCAGTATAGTATGTTATTTTCTCTTTGGCAATAATATGTCCTGGAGCAATTATATTCTGAACTGAAAAAAGGAAAGCTCAAGAACCTACACGAAGTTCATTCAACTTCTGTGTTCAGAATGAAATACACAGATTAACAATGCGATCCTATGCATGTTTATTCAGAAATCTCACTTTGTTCAGTGGGATTTACCTGACAGTAAGCCAACTATATACAGTAAGATTTGTTTCTGAGTAAATGTACCCAGGATGGCATTGCTCATCTGAATTCAAAATTTGAATTACAGTAAAGTAAACCTTTGATTTCACAGGCTTCTGAAACAATGAATATTGCATGCTTCAAATCAAAATAGTTTCACACATAGATATTACCCCTAAAAGAGGCACTTTTTCAAATGGATGCTCCTTTTTTTAGCAGGGGGAGAGTAACTGGCCCACCTCACCCCAGCACTGTCTGTTCTAGTGACTGTCTGCTGGTATTCATTTGCATCTTTTTAGATTGTGAGCCCTTTTGGGACAGGGAGCCATTTAGTTATTTGATTTTTCTCTGTAAACCACTTTGTGAACTTTTAGTTGAAAAGTTATATAACTTTTATATATAGTTATATATAGTTAGTATATAAATACTGTTAATAATAATAATAATAATATTCACATTTAAACTGGCATCCCTTCTCCTCATTAGTCCATTAAATCTAGGGCTCACTAAATTGCAAGTTTAGCATTCTGAAATAAATTAAGTAATTGAACAGGTGAAGGAGAAGCAAAAAAGGGAAAAATAACAAGGATTGAAGGCTGTAAGCTGGAGAGTAACCAAACAAAGCACCTAAACTCCTACCTTGGGCTCCATCTTGTCGGTACTATCAGACTCATTTCAAAATATTTCTACAAATAGGAGGACTGCCATGTTCTGGAATTCAAATTCTGTAACCATAATTAGATTCTGTATAAAATCCTGCTGCCATGAAAAACAAGATAACCAAGCAAACAGGTTTTCATTTTTTTGAAATCAGTTGCACAGGATGCATACAGTTCTTCTGTACAACCTTCATTTGCATTGGCCTCTGATTCTCAAAACGTGATCATCACCAGGGCTTTTTTTGTAATGGAATGCACCGGAACGGCGTTCCGGCACCTTTTTTCCCCCCACCTTTTCCCCCCTCCTCCTGGCCCCCATCTTTTCCCCCCTCCTCCTGGCCCCCACCTTTCTTTCCCTCCCTGCGCTGCCCAGCACTGCTGGCTAGGGAGGGATTCAAACCTCCAACCCTCCTCCTGGCCCCCACCTTTTTCCCCCCTCCTGGCCCCCACCTTTTTTCCCTCCCTGTGCCACCCAGCACTGCTGGCTAATGAGGGATTCGAACCTCCAACCTTGTGCCCCACAGCCCAGCACTCTCTCCATTGGGCTATAGGAAAGCCTAGAGTTACAGTGTTCAGAACTAATATATAAGGTCCTGAGCCCAGCTGGTGGCCATCAGTGCCTCAAGTATTAGTTCCAAACACTTTGAGCCTAAGACTTCCAATGGCTCAGTTACTAAAGTGCTGGTCTGTGGAGCCAGAGGTTGGGGGTTCAAATCCCCGTAAGGAATAATATTTTTTCTTCTTTTTTTTAGGTGGGGAGGTAAATAAATAAAAGATTACACTTGTTAATCTTAAACTTGTTCTTGTAAGTGGGTTCCTGCACCTTTTATTTTTTTTTTTTTACAAAAAAAGCACTGCCCCTGCCTCACAGCACTCAGCTCTCGCCTGAGCCCAGCCCGCCTTTCCTCTCCCCGCGCTCTGCTTCCCCATGCTCAGCTACCAAGCCGGTGAGGGCATGGGGACATGTGCTGAGGAGGAGGAGGAGGAGGAGGACGACGACGAGGGACAGCAAGCCAGGGAGACGGGTTGCAGCACCCAGGTACTGGCTTGGCAAGAGGAGGGGGGGAAGGAAGCTGGCTGGTGCAGCCCCTGCACCTGAGACAGCCTAGGCATGTCTACTGAGAAGTAAGTCCCCTTGTGTTCAGTGGGGCTTACTCCCAGGAAAATGTGGATGGGATTGCAGCCCAAGCCTATGCAGGTCTACTGAGAAGTAAGTCCCCTTGTGTTCAGTGGGGCTTACTCCCAGGAAAATGTGGATGGGATTGCAGCCCAAGCCTATGCAGGTGTACTGAGAAGTAAGTCCCCTTGTGTTCAGTGGGGCTTACTTCCAGGAAAATGTGGATGGGATTGCAGCCCAAGCCTATGCAGGTCTACTCAGAAGCAAGTAATTCATTCATTTTTATAGTTATTAATATAAGGCTTGGCTGATCTAAATTAATTAAGCAAAAATTATTACTAATAATTTAGTAGCTTTGTAATGTCATCAACAGGAGATTTAGGTTTTTAACTATAAATGGGGAAGCTTAAGTGTCCTTGCTGCATTATAACAACACTTAGGAAATATGTATTCCTCTGTGCAGTAGGTCAGATCATTGTTGTCTATTTTTGGTTTTTTTAGACTATATTTAATAATCACTATTATTATAATGGGGAATGGGGACATAGTACACAGGGGAAAGGGGGGAACCACAAAAGATGGGTTAATGAATTGATTAAGTTATGAAGTTATGAATCAAAAATCATGTGGTCACACACCCTCTATTGGTTCAAGATGAGTTGTAAAATAGATTATATTCCGGTATTATATAATTTATCTATTTTACAATTCATCTTTTGTGTTTATTCTTCTGCTCCCCCCCTTGTGTGCTTATATTGCGCATTCATTGTTATCTGATCACATATTTCTCTTTTTTTTTTTTGCACCAATCATGTTTCAATGTCTTGAGTCAATAGAGGGTATGTGACCACATGATTTTTGATCCATAACTTGTTTATTAATCAATTAATTAACCCATCTTTTGTGCCCCCTCTCCCCTGTGTGCCAATTGATTTGGGTTCAAACAAATCTGTAGAGTGATGCAATGTAATCATTTTTTATATTTTGCCTTCATCAATTGTTTTAACCAATATTTATTAAATGTTTTTAAAGTTTTAATTAATTTTTTTGGTTGTTACATATTTGCAAATACATGCAACAAGCCGTGATATAATCCTTGGTGTGTGCTCCAGAGGTGGTCCGTCTCTTTTTGTTCTTCTCTCTTGAAGATCTCCCCTCATTTTCTAGTTCTTAAGTAGTTGGGGAATGGGGATTTAAAGAGAGAGAAATGAGATGAATAAATAAATAAATAAAAGATTTATTTTATTTTAAATAAAAAAAATATTTTATATATTTATATATACATATTATATATGTGTGTGTGTATATATATATATATTAAATAAAATATTTTATTTTAAATAAATTTAAAAATAAATATATATATTTATTTATATATTTATATATACATATATATATGTATATATATATACACATATTATATATATAAATATATGTGTGTATATATATATATATGTATATATATATTAAATAAAATATTTTATTTTAAATAAATTTAAAAATAAATAAATAAAAGATTAACAAGTTGTGAGTTCCTGCACCTTTTTTTTTTTTTTTTTTTTACAAAAAAAGCACTGATCACTAATTCCACTTGCTCTAGTAGGGGTTCGGCTGGCAGGGACTCTTGAAGTTGGTAAGTTGGGTACAAAATACTCACAGTCCTGCCTCCAGTCATTCGATGAAGAACATCTTGAAACTGCCTTCCATTTTCCTGTGTGTCCAGTTCAACTGCTGTGTAATTCACATTCATATCGTCAAATAACTTCTTTGCCAAGTTGCAATAGGAACATGTTGTTTTTGAGAAGATCACTACGCAATTGTCCGAAATAGTTTCCTGTGTGTTTAAATACATTTGAAGGATCAGGTTCTATATTTAAACTGTTCACTGTTCTCTATCCCATATTACTCCAGAGGACTCCCCCAACACACATTTAAGGATGGATTTTCTGGAATTGCTGAGAAGGGAGCAGGCAAGATTCTGTATTGAAACTTCCATGTGCACTAGGGTGAGAACACTATGTAAAGTTATTTAATAGACTTGCTATTGGAGCTGAACCTGAATTTTGAAATTTTTTTAAAGTTAAATGTAAATCCCCCCCCAAGCACACATTTAAGATGAAACTGCAAGGCAATGAAACTGCAATGATACACTGAAGATAAATCTGAATTACGACTAGGTTCCATTGAAGTTAGTGGGACTTAGGCTAGTCACAACTAACTTGTTTAATTGATGTCAACAGGTATTCTTTGTAGACAACCCATCACTGATACCAAATGTGTTTTCATAAAGTTACAGGGACTATTTCTCTCTGAGTTTTGCACTGTATTCTCCTACCAATTAAACAAATATTCAGCTAATTTTGCTATGCCAGGCAAGTCCTAAATCTACATTAACCACACAAGTTATCCGTGCCAATTCTTAACTAGCCCTTTTGCGACTGTCAGTAAAGACTGTCCATTTTAAAGGATTCACGATTAGTTGTTCAGCAAAGAATGAGAAGCAGATATGACTTTGTTATAAGACAACTTACTGATGTTAGATATTGGAGAAAATGTAACAGCAGTGATTGCATAGGAAAGTGTGCATACTAGATGTGCTGAGAGATCTAATAAAGCACATGTACCTTCTCTTCACATATAGGAGTGGTCAAACAGAACCACTGTTGCCAAAGAGGACCCAAGACCGCCTGGCAACTAAGATGTTGTGAAAAATACTCCCCTACTTACCAGGCAATGTACCAGCAAACTTATGTTCCTTCCACTCCCCGAACTGAAAAAAGCAAGAGGAGGACAGAGCAGGGGGACACTTCCTCTTCCAAACTACCCCACTCTTACTTTTCCAATCTAGGAGGAGAGAGATGGTCAGGTTTGCGGGCCCCCTGCCTATCTTTTGCCTGGGAACCACCTCCGTCAGCCTCATGGATGGCCCAGCCCTGACTGTTCCTTACTTGCATCCTGGTGTTGTACAATATCATCCAGGACTAAAGCAACATGTTGCATAACTGTTGATTATAAATTATAATTTTTAAAAACCCTAAAAAATTAGAATAATTGCTTTTAAATACACAGAAATGATCGAAAACAGCATAATGTTTAAGGTAACAACTATCGTCACTCACCTGTATCTGGTTAGCAGTGGCAGTGTGAGATAGATCTGTGCTAATGGATGTATTGTTCCCCATTCTAAAATAAAACCATAAAAAAGATAAGCATATCAATTTATTTTGCAGAACTTTTCCAGCCCAATCTTTTAAGTGGGGAAAAACCATTCTGTACAATGTAGAATAAGACTTATGACTTTGGATACCAGCACAACTATAGCTATACTGTGGTCATCGCCTCTGTTCTGCTAATAGACAGATGTTGACACAATTCGATTCTGACATACCTTAACTGTCAGTAAAACTACAGCTGTTGTAAACCCCAAAAGAGTGGAGGTGCAGTCAGCATAAGGAGGAGCCCATGTACACCATCCAGACATGCCCCAAACAGAATACTATGCTGATACCATAGCTGATGTAGCAACCCAGAAAAAACAATGGGAATGAAGGAAAATACCAGAAAATTGCAATTCCCACCATCCGTTCTATTCCACCCACTATCTGACAGCAGAGGGCAGGTTACAGACTACACTGTAGCCAATTGCAGGGCACCAGCCTCAGTACTAAGACTTCTATTAGAGAGACTAGCACTCAGATGATAGAACATACAGCATGGGGTTGTATGTCTCTGGCTTCCTGTTGTATGCACTCACCACAAACATGAGAACTATGGAAAATGTGCAAAGTGCCATTAACAACCTGCTGCACTCACAACATGTATGGCAAGAAAGCAAAAGAGGAGAGGATCCCCTGCCACACTATATTGTTACTGTAAATATGTCTCATTTCTCTTTCCTCCTCCTACTGGAAAAAAAACAACACAATGTTCCCTTGTTATATGAGCAACCATTTTACAAGATTTTCTACAGCAAGCTGTACAAACTCATACCTGTGATTTTACTTTACGAGCATAATTTCAAGTATTAGATTCACCATGGAGGTGCTTCCCTGTTTACCAGCATTGGGTGTGGGAAGGATGCAGTGACTGGATCCTTGGCATATGTCCAGTGCATGACCATCATTGGGCCATCGCTGCATGATTTGGTATTTGGGCTTCCATGGGATGCTGGTGGAGTTATTGGGTGGGCTACATCACCATGGAGTTGTTTGGGTTCATGCTTAACTCTCTTTGGGCTAGATGGGCTAAGAATAGGATGGATGTTGTACTAGCAGGAATACTGGTGCTATATGACTCTACTGTTAATCAATTCCACAGGCCAGGTTCAAGTTCGGAAAAATAAAAGTTGACAATTGTGTTTTATCATTATCTTAGAAACATATAGGCTTCCAAGTACTGTAGATACATTCAGCTAATAACTTATATGTGTTTATAGCAGCAATGAATATACACATCCTTTAGTTTAGTCTTTGTTTATTAGACACCAGCTAGTGTGCATGTGGCGGGGAGGGGAAGAGCATGAAGTGTTGGAATTGGGTCTCATTCCAGATCTGAATCAGTCTATTCATTGTGTTGATATATGAAACCCATTTTTTCAGTTTCAACTAAGAGGGGCATGCAGTCACTAAACGACTGGGTATCTTGTCATGATATCATTGAAATAAGTCAGGGGACACTTTTTTGCAGATGACTTGGATTAGAACACAATCATGCATGTCTACTAAAAAATAAGTTCCACTGTATTCAATGGGTCTTGCTCCCAGAATGTGTGTGTAGGATTGCAATCTTGAGCTGCAATTCTATCTACACTTTCCTGAGAGTAAGCTCAATTGAACACAACAGGACTTACTTCTGAGTAGACATGCAGAGGATTGTGCCCTTAGTGTTCTTACTTACAACCAAAGAAGAATATAAGCCTGATGGAGAACCTATGCAACATTTCTGAAAACGTACATCATCAGGCTGTGTGCCAGGCCCACAGCAACCTGAGTGTTAGTTCCAAATCAGAACTCCAAAATGCTATTCTATGGTAGAGGGTGATCTTTCACCAGCCTTTCCAAACTAGCTCCAAGACTCAAATCATCTTTTCAGTTCGCTGGTCAAACAGCACAAACAAGTCCTTCAGCCTCCACCAAATAAGTACCATCTAGCTTTAGTTGAAATTAGGCTAAAACTTTTAAAAAGAGATCATGCACCAACAACAATCAAGCTCAACAGAAATTCAGGAGATAGAACAGCATTCCTTTATGTGACACCACAAAAGAAAATGGTCCATAGCTCATTTGTTTTCTTATAACACATATGAAGTGGCCCAGACATGCAGCAGCTGAAACGTTTCTGGAAACCCACTTGAGAAAGGGCTGGTTTGGCTTACAGGTGAACCATGGGGATATATTCTCCTATCCCCGTTGTTATGCGATTAGGTCATTAAGCAAACATTCAGCCCAAGCTAGTGCCTTTGTTGTGTAAACAGACACTCTGCCAGACACTAGCTGTCTGCACAGGTTACTGCAGACAGATTGCCTCTTCTTTGCATTGAGAGCCTCTGTTGTGTAAACACTCTACTGCAGGCTGTGGGAGACCCAATTGCCTCAGTAAGAGCCTCTTTGTTGTGCTTTGAACACCATCATATATGCACTCTGTTAATAAGCAGTGCATTCTTGCACTCAGTGATGATTGAAAAGAACTCTACACATGCTCAGATGCACCTTACTCTGAACAGCATCTCTAACCCAACCAACAGGTTCTGGCGCCAAATACTTGCTTCTTCCCAACCTCTATATTAAAATTCTATAAAACAGTGCCATCATATGTGTGTTGAATTGAAAGGAACCGCTCTCCATCCACCCACAGTGGAACTTACTCCAAGTAAGCCTATCGCTTAGGATGGCACTCTTCAACTAGAGTTCAGTGCCTCAGTGGATTCCCACACCCGAACAGCTGTTACCTTCATGTCCCAGCACATCCTTTCAGGCTGCCATGCTATCCATATTTCCTGGGAGTAAGCTCCATTGACTCTAATGGGGCTTACTTCTAAGAACATAAGAAGAGCCCTGCCGGATCAGGCCCAAGGCCCATCTAGTCCAGCTTCCTGTATCTCACAGTGGCCTCCCAGATGCTTCAGGGAGTACACAAGACAACAAGATACATCTTGCCTTGATGTGTCTTGAAAGATGTCATCACCACGTCCTGTGGCAAGGAGTTCCACAGACTAACTATGTGCTGGGTCAAGAAATATTTTCTCTGGTCGGCCCTACCTCTCCGGACACTCCATTTTAGCGGCTATCCCCTGGTCCTGGTGTTGTGTGACAGGGAAAAGAGCATCCCTCCGCCCACTTCACCCATCCCTTGCATGATTGTGCATGCCTCAGCCATGTCCCTCCCAGGCACCTTTTTCCTGTGGCAGGGAGTTCCACAGACTAACTACATGCTGAACTAGCATCCATTCTGAGTAGACCTGCGTGGGATTGTGCTCTCAGGCTGCCATCCGAGCCACCCTTTCCTGGGAGACTTTCCCCCATTGAACGTAGTGCGACTGACTTCTGAGTAGACCTGCCCGGGCTCGTGCGCCGAGCGCGCTTCCGCGACGCCCGGGACACGCGGCACCCACCTGAGCGCGGCCCCGGCCACTCGCAGCCTGCTCGGGAGCAGCCTCCGCGCCATGGGCGGGCGGAGGGAAGCCGGTGCCGGCCCCGCCCAGGCTCTCTGCGCGGTCCGCTCCTCCGCGAAGGCCCCCGCTTCGGAGGCTGCCCGCGGCGCCGCCTGTTTCCCCGCCCGCCGCCCCTCGCGCCCAGCGAGCCGGTCCGCGAGCCCCGCCGCTTCCCGCGCGCGTTCCGAGGGCCGCCTCCGCGCGGAGAGGAGCGGCAAGAGCCGCGGCCCGCTAGTCGGTTCGCCGAGCGGGAGGCCCGGGCGCGGGCGCAGCAGGGCAGGCCGGCGGGTCCTCTCGGCAGCGCCGCCCCCTGCGCGCGACGGCGACGGCGGAGGCAGAGGCGGAGGCAGAGCGGCGGCGGCTGGGCCGATCGGCTGGGTGCCTGGCTGTCCTGCCCGTGTGCGAGCTGCGAGGAGCGGCGCGTGAGGGGCGGGCGGGCTCGGGCCTCGAGGCCGGCCGGGTGGGCGAGGCGGCGGCGCGATGGCGGACGTCCTGAGCGTGCTGCGCCAGTACAACACGCAGAAGAAGGAGATCGTGGTGAAGGGGGACGAGGTCATCTTCGGGGAGTTCTCCTGGCCCAAGAACGTCAAGACCAACTACGTCATCTGGGGGTGAGTGCCCAGCCCGGCCTCGCGAGGGGGGCTCGCTCAGGGCAGCCTGCGTGCGCTTCCAGCCTGGAGGAGCCCGTGGAGTTCAGTGGGCTTACTCCCAGGAAAGCCTGCATAGGATTGGGCCTCACAGCCCCATTCTCCTGCATACTCCTGCATACTCAGAAGTAAGACCCGTGGAGTTCAGTGGGGCTTACTCCCAGGAAAGCGTGCATGACAGCACAACTCTGTGCATGTCTACTCAGGAGTCAGTCCCATGGAGTTCAGTGGGTTTACTCCCAGGAAAACCTGCATAGGATTGTAGCCTCACAGCCCAATTCTATGCATGTCTACTCAGAAGTCCCATGGAGTTCGGTGAGGCTTACTCCCAGGAAAGCAGGCATAGGATTGCAGCCCCAGGCTTCTCTCTCCCACAGTCTCCAGGAAGCCCCCATTATGCAGCTGCAGCACAGTGTAGAAATGGGGGTGGCAGTTTGGGAGGTGTTAGGAGTGTGGAAAGGGCTGGATGGGGGATTCTTCACCCAAGTGTCCTGAGTGGCAGCAAGCCTGATATGGAGAGGTGTGTCTAGTGATCAATCTCATAAATATGAAAGGACTTGGTAGCCAGTAGAAAGTTGGGAGACAAGTGGCCCAATTGTATGTACGCCTATCAGGTCTTTGGGACTCTCTTTACCAAGTTCTTTCAAAAGCTTATTGGGACTTCCCAGAATTGCAGCCATTAGTTTAAAGTTATAATCCCACATACATTCATCTGAAAGTAGACGCATTGCGTTCTGTGGATGTGGATCTGTGAGTGGGATCTGGTAGCAAGGTTGCAGTCCTGTGCCTGCTTGCCTGGTAGTAGGTATAGAAATCAAGGAGACGTGTCTCTGAGTTGCATGCACCTTTGAGTAGGCTGGTTATAAGATGGAGGTGGTGGCAGGGAAGAGGAAGGGAGTCTTTGGCCAGATATTTTGAGTGAAAGGGGGAAGAGAAGTTCTGGATGGGGAGGTAGTCTTTCCTTATGCCTATGGAATTGTGGAGAGGAGACAGTTGGGGTGGCCAGTTTTATCACAGGCCTTGCTCCTGTGATTTTAGGAAGTTAAAGCGTTGTCTACTTTTTTGTTTCTCTCTTAGGAAATGTGCTGTTTTTCTTTTATACATATTGGGCTCTTAGTGGTACAGTAAGAGAACTAATAAATAAAGTAAAAAAGTTATGAGTTATTTGGGAAACTGAGGCTCTCATCCTGTACACACTTATGTGAGCACCGCATTGCATACTGTGGTATTTATTTCTGAGGAAACACATGCACAGTTACATGGTGCACTTACTTTGATGCAAGTCTTATTGAGCCCAGAAAACGGCTTCTGTAGAGTTTAGTATTATTGGTATCAGTAAGGTATGCTTTTCAGTAAGCATGGTTCAGTCCAGACTGTAACAGTGTTTCTTGGTTTCTGCAAATGTATATTCCAGATTTGTGGAAATAGAAAAGTAACCCCCACTCCTGTTTTTTGTACTCTGTCACTTCTGTGAACTAATGGGCCATTGGTCTGATCCAGTAGGTCTCTTCTTAGGTTCTTACATGGAGTACAGGGCAAGTGCTTGTAAGCATCCATTGCAAGGAGGGAAAGTATCCAAACTGTAACCACTCTCCTTGTAAATACTAACATATATAGAGATATCTGTAGATATAGATAGTAAGAAGTCCTTACTGAGTGTATTTTTACTAACTAAGGAGGCTTTCAAAATCACTGGAGTTAGGTAGGAATTTGCCTGGCTAACCAGCCTTTATTAGGTGGGCTTCTGTATTTGAGGTGGAGGTAATAAGATGTAGAAAAAGCCCTGTGTCCTGCATGAGAAACTGACTTTCTCCTGCTGAGGAAACTAAGAAATAAGTTCTCATTGACTACCTTTTCTTTGTCAGGTTGTGTGCATGTTTGTATTGTGCAGACACTTCTCTTATTCCTGCTGTCCTTGGGAGAGCAAGAGAAGCAGAAGGATGAATTAGATGTCTCCTGTCTTTTTCATACCTTTCTTGGTGATCTTTTGGTTAGATGAAGAAGGAAGGGATATATAGTACTTAGTAGACTTGGGGCCAAATCCTATCCAAGTATCGAGCACTGATGCAGCCATATGAATGAGGTGTGAGCTGCATCCTGCAGTGGGAAGGCAGAAACTGAGGGCAGCCTGCCTCACCACCTCAAGGTAATGAAATGTTTGTTCCCTTATCTCATGGCTGTACTGGAAAGTTGAATAGGATTGGGCCGTAAGTATGATGATCTTGCAGGTTTCCAGTGTCACTTCCACCTTCATGGAAGAAGGAAACGGCCCTTTACTAATACACTTTTTTTGGACTGTTACTGTTACTGGTAGTGCGTCTCTAGTGTGCATGTCAGTGGGGATGTACTCACTTCCTAAAGTGGCTTTGATAATGGGGATTTTTTTTTTTTTGTAATAACATGGTGTAGCTTGTATTATTTACAAGTAAGGAATAACTTGGACTTTGGATTACTAAAATAGTGAGCCACTGCTCATCTTGAATTGAAGACTGGCAGTGATAAGACTGGTTCCACTGGTAGTCATAATATCTTAAGGCTTTTCCTGTTAGAATTAATGAGTTTACTAATGAAAAATAGGTTCTGCATTGCTTGTGCTATTTGTTTGAAGCAAGGAAAATATTATTTATTCACCTTGAAGATAATATGTAAAAGAGATCTAAAGGCAAATGTTTTCTTCATCAAAATTTTGGTCATTGTGGTCTGAGGGCTATCTCCTGTAATGCACACAGGGAAACAAGGGTTTGCTATTGAGTTTACATTCTACAAGGTGAGGCAGTCAATCATGTTTCCCTAATGAGTTCATCTCTGTGATGTGTGCTTTGTCACACCCAGCTTCTCTGTTCTTAAGGTTGTATCTTAAAATGTTATGTATTACTTTGCCTTGTATTGGACATACAGAGATATATGTAGAAGTGGAAGGGAAGTGGGGGCTGGAGACTAACTTTAGGCAGTAGCAGTGCTGGAATGATTAAATAAGTGGATTCTGAGTTTTAGATTTGTTGCTTGGCTTATTCAGAGTTCTCTGGGTAGGATGGAGTTGTTGTTCAGTGGATGATTTGCAAGAATAGTTGAGAACCAGAAAGGAGTGATGTTGGAGTATAAAGTATCTGTCTTTTCATGTATTTTGTAGGATAGTATGGTAAAAATTGCTTCCTGAATGTTGCATAGCAACAGTGGTGAGCAAATGGCAACTAAACTTTGACAGAGCTTTTGACTTATTATGTCGTCTACTTGTTCTCTCAGTGAGGTGCTTGCAAAGAGCAACAAAGGTTCTGCTAGACTTTTCCCCTTATGACTCTTTGGGCGCAGTCCTAACCCCTTATGTCAGCACTGACATAAGGGCAACGCAGCTCTGAGGTAAGGGAACAAACATTCCCTTACTTTGGGGAGGCCTCCGTGAGTGACACCCAACTGCAGGATGCAGCACACGGCCCATTGGCACCAAGTGCAGGAAAGCACTGACATAAGGAGTTAGGATTGCGTCCTCAGTTACTTACTCCCATTTGCTTGCATTTTGACCGTACACAAAGACAGAACATACTCTGAACCTTGTTGCTTTTAACAGTAGAGAGAAAGAAGGGAGTAGCTAGAGAACTCTTGAATTGTCTTGGCTCATGCAGAAATGGGTCATTATATTGAAGCATTGTTCCTAGCCCAACCGTAATTCAGAATAGGATACTTGTTAAAAATAAGCAGGGGGGGGCTTGTTTGGTGGATAGTTGTCCTTCCCAGTAACTCAAGTTTGAATTGACAACCCCTGCATTCTCACAGAAGATGTACCATCTTGATGTACAACATCCAGTTTCAAGAGAATCCTTACCTGTGTTGGAGAATTGGCTTTTCCTGACCAGAGAGTACTTAAAATAATCCATGTGTGTGGTGGGGAGGGGGTGATGAATTTATATTCTCATGGTCAAACTCACGTTGGACAGAAAGAACATATTGTAGCGCTTCGTTCAGGACATGGGACCCAGGGTTATTCCTGTCGATTTTGTGGGCTGTGGAAAAAGCACTGTGGTGGTCCTAAGGTGAGAGAGAGCCAAAAGGGTAGTCGGCATTGCTGGATGGGAAAGTCGGCAAGTAGTGAGGCAAGCTGATGGGATGGCATTTGCAAAACTGTTTGCATGGTGGCTTTATTGTGCATGGGCATATCTGTTGTTCATGCTTTCAACATTCATGAACAGAACTAATCACAAACAGTACTCAACTATTTTCTAAAATTGTTTTTGCTTACGGTCTTTTACAGGACAGGCAAAGAAGGCCAGCCCAGGGAGTACTACACTTTGGATTCAATTTTGTTCCTGTTGAATAATGTACATCTATCACATCCTGTTTATGTTCGGCGTGCTGCAGTAAGTAGATCTCTCAGAAAAGGAGTCTGACACTAGTTAATGACGTTTCTGGGCTGCCTGTTTGTCAGCTGAGCTTTTTTGTAGTTGGGGAATATGAACTTCTGTGTTAAGCAATTTCAAATTCAGCAAGACGGAAACAAGCTATTTAAACTGGACACTTCTGAATCAGTGAAATTAATTCTCATTCCTAGTAACTGGCTTTTATTGATGTGACATTTTATGTTGACTTTTTTGCAAAGCTAGAAACAGTTTTCTAGGGTAAGGACAGAGAAGAGGTAACTGTGTTGAGTGTAATTCTGTCCCTTGACCAGAAAATTAGTAACACTGTTGTTACTTGATACGTTAAACGCTTTAATGTGTCAAGCATGATGTTGTATTTTGTAATTGCATATCCCAGTGTCTGATTTCGAGCTGGTGTCGACATCCCTGGTTCTCTGTTAAACGTAGTTACCAAATCTGTGGCCAGCCTTGAGAATGTATGCCTCCACCCCACAATCGTTTCCCTTCTTGGAGCAAAATTTTCCCCACTCCACTATTAATAAGAACTGAGTTAACCATGGTAAAAACTAAATAGCATTTCCCCTTAGGTTCTGAAGCAGTGCTGTGAAATGGGTTTAAGATCCAATGGTTAGGGGCATCCGAGTTAGCCTTAACTACATTTGCTGATAAATTACTTACAGGTGCTGGAGTGGAGAGACTTGTTCTAGGAAGAATTGTGGGGAGGGAGTCTCCCAATTTGCTGATAGTGGTTAGCATGAAGGTGGCATGTTATCTAGGACCAGTCCTAGTCTAAAGTAATGTTCAGCCTTCTGCTGCGCGTGTACCTTCCCCAGACTTATTATTTGCATTCACCTCTTTCAGACATGGCTCAAATCTCAAAAGGTTGGCTGCTCCAGTGTTTGCTCGCCCCCTCCCTGCAGTTCCATGTGGCTTAAACTCAAAACTTTGACATAGAACGAAAAATGTTTCAAATTCTTAGGACTCAACATCTTAATTTCAGGAGCTCGAGAGACCAGATCCCAACCCATTATTTTTAGTGCCCTCTCCAATAAGATGCCAGTATATTTCCTGTTACCTTGCCACATCATGTAAAGCGGATGGAGTTTTGCCCGTGTGCTCTTAGCCCAACATTCAGAAGTGGAGAATGGCACCATCATTTGAAAAAGTTGCTCTCTGTCTCTGGTGTCATTGCATTCATGTTGCCAGTTACCATTTTAGATAATGGCAAGGATCCTGTATTTGAGCTACCCAGCTTTTGCAGAACAGAAACCAGTCTGTATATTACACTGAACTTCTTTGCCATAATGCCCGTTTCACCCTGTAATCTTGCTCACTACCATGATACTTCAGCTTATTTTCCTGCTTGACCTGTGCCTTGCCTTGTTTTTCAAAGAGTAAAATAGAGCACAGTTTCAGAATGAGTTCAAATAGATGCACTTTAAAGGTCTGTAGAAACCCCTTGGAAACAGTCACTTGGATGGAAGAGCTCAGATGTGGAGAGCAAACAATAGAAGGCCAGCTGTGAAGAAAGGAGAGACTGTTGCAACATCAGTGAGGTAGTGTGGGAAAGCATCCACAGTCTCTGTGACCTGTGTGTATTTTGGCATTGGCAGATACAGACTTGTGGAATATCTTTAAAAACTCATTTCAAAAATACAGGTGTGGTCTCAGTATCCACAAGGGATATGTTCTTGGACCCTCCCCCCCCCCCCCGCGGATACTGAAATTCTTAGTTTTGGCCCCTTTAAAACCTCAGAAGGTGACCAGAGCTGTACTCCGGTTGCCTCTGGAGGGCTTTCTGAAGCCCGCGGAGGCTGCAGGCAGACACACGTGGCCTCTGCGGGCTTCAGAAAGGCCTCTGGAAGTGACTGGAGATGTGCTCTGATTGCCTTCTGAGGGTTCAGATGGGGCAAAATCTGACTCGGCACATGGAGCCAGTGCCATTGAGCTCAGTATAATTAAATGTACAGTTGGTACACATCTTATGTGCAATTGATTTATCCAAATTCAAGTATACATGCTCAACTTCTCTGCCCCCCCCCCCAGACAAATGGTTTAAATAGTGATTCTGCCCATCATTCCACTTATTCGGTTTGTGCCTTGGAGCAAACCTGAAGTGGGAGAATGATGTTGTTGCTCCCTCAGTTGTCTCAGTTGCTGCATGTGTTTTGTACTGTGATTTTAGTTCTTAAAAAGACAGTATATATTTATTTGATTTAAGGGAATTTCGACTTTGGCTTTATGCATCAACTTTGGAACGTAACCCTCATGTAAGATGCAGGCCAACTATATTTGCATTAGAAGCTTTAGCAGAAAAAAAGTAACCTTCCCAGAAAGTAATCGTAATTAAAGTTAAAGATAACTTTAATTCTGATGCTGTATTTTAGTGCATTAAGGGTATTTTAATTAATTGGTATTTATTTAACATTGTTATCTGTCCCAAGGCATTGGAAAGGTGCAGGCTAGAAATCCAAATGAATACTAATCTGAATTTGAAGAATGAAGGATTGTGATTGGTCATAATGTTCATTTTGTAATGCGGTAGGTTACTGTTCGCAATTTATAGAAAGGGAATTGTTTGGTGAGAGAGGTGCTCAAGGCAATCCAAGGCTCAGCAAGTTGGTGACTGAGCAGGGATTTGCATCCTGTTCTTGTAGTTCTTTAGCCATTGGATCATACCAAAATCATTACCATTCTTTCCTGTCTATCCCTGATGTTTAACCTATGTCCATCCCCTTCACTTCCTAGAAAGTTATAAATATTGATCAGATAACTAACCAAATCCCTTCTTGTCTGCTCCAGATTAATTAAAAGGCAGTTAATGGAATCAGTGTTTATCTAAAGGCTTCTTCCCCACATCAAGTCTTAATGTGCTGCTGTGTCTGTCTATACCAAAATGATAGCAGTTTCCAGGCAAGTGGCTTAATAGCTTCCATTGTGTGCTTTAAAAGTTAGGGCTAGTTTACACATGTATGATAAAACTCCAGCAGTAGCTTCTTCTAAGCAGTATAACGGGAGGAGGATGGAATGCTTAGCTCTTCTGGTTAAGCAAGTCCTGTGTCTACCTCTGCTTCAAGTCCTAAAGGTGATTTGTGTAGAACAGGGGTGCCCAAACCCCGGCCCAGGGGCCACTTGCGGCCCTCGAGGCCTCTCAGTGCGGCCCTCAGGGAGCCCCCAGCCTCCAATGAGTCTCTGGCCCTCCAAAGATTTGTTGGAGCCTGCAGTGGCCCGACGCAACTGCTTTCAGCGTGAGGGCAACTGTTTGACCTCTCGTGTGAGCTGTGGGATGAGGGCTCCCTCCACTGCTTGCTGTTTCACATCTGTGATGCACTAGCAGCAGCAACGGAAAGACCAGCCTTGCTTTGTGCAAGGCCTTTTATAGGCCTTGAGCTATTGCAACATCATTCATTCATATAAGTTCATCTTTAATATATTCATTTATGTAAACTTATGTAAATTTATTCAAATTTCACATGTAAATTAATTCTTTTTTCCCCCGGCCCCCAACATAGTGTCAGAGAGTTGATGTAGCCCTCCTGCCAAAAACTTTGGACACCCCTGGTGTAGAAGAAGCAACTTTTAGGGATTTTCAAAATTGCATGTGAATATGGTTTAACAACTAATTTTGGGTGAGTTGGGGCTAGAAGCATTCCTTGGTGTCATACAGTACTAGCAGGTCCTGTGTTGACACTCCCTGCAGCCCTGGCAAGAGCTAGGCATTCTTGGGGTTAGAAAATCATGCATCCAACTGGGATGCAGTAATTGGTGAATCTGCTACTTGTCTGAATTGTTATAGCAGCTTATGTGAGGTGCCACTTACCTTAGTCCCTTGCAGTGTGAACTGCTGGAAATATATTTGACCTGTTACGTTATCACTTGCACTTGTTGCACAGCAGCTGGACTATTTATTCTCACAACTCCAATGTTGTCTGGGTCTTATTTGGCCTCAGCTACAAGGGTTGGTTAAGAGAACAGAAAACCTGTGCCAGGGTGGCAGTGGATTTTTACCTTTAATCTAGTATTCTAAAATTAGTATGTTGATTTTAAAATCAAAGGTTCTAACAATCCCATGTACTGCATGAAAATATTGAGTAACTAATTTACAGTTGTAAACTCCTGAAGTAATGCTCTGAATACTGATCAATTCAGTGATGAATCTAAGTGCACTCTTAGTTTGATCTGCTGACAGAATCTGTTTGTGTGTGTCATTGTTACTAGCATGTTGCATGGTGTTCAGATCTTGAAATATTATCTGCATCTTTGGCAGATGGAATTTCATTGGAAAGCAACTAGTAAACAAAACAATTGAAAATAATTTTGAAATGCCAGTTTAAATCTTAGATATAGGAAGTGTTTTCACAACAAGGCTCATACGTTCGGGTACTTTGGGTTTGTTTCGAAACAACATCTTTTAGGCTGTTGTGTGTTTCTAAGATCAGATTTTCATTTCTTTTAGACTGAAAACATTCCTGTGGTAAGAAGACCTGACAGAAAAGACCTACTTGCATACCTAAATGGAGAAACATGTGAGTTAGATCAGGAACTGTTTCATGTTTTCATGTCATATTATTTTTCCTTTACCTAAAAATATAACTGAGAAATAGAGGATAATGATCTTGGATTTCTCCAGGCACTTGGAGCCAAGTAACCAGCACTTTGTCATGGTTCCCTATAGTCTTTCGAGACTGAAGGTTGCCAACATAAACATAAAGTCAGAAAGCTGAAGTTAGAATAAAGTTCAGGTAAAGTTCTGCATTTTTAAGAGCTTCTGGCTGTGCCTAAGTTCCTGATCTCTCTAGAAACAAATGGTCAAGGGCAGCTCAATAAAGTCTGTACTAGTCAAGGAAATATCAATGGAATTTATCACAGGGTGTGGTATAGTGTTTGGACTAGATAGTCGGGAGGTACATTCTAGAGCAGGGGTGCTCACACTTGTTTGGCTCGAGAGCTACTTTGAAACCCAGCAAGGCCCGGAGATCTACCAGAGTTTTTTTACAATGTTTGCGCCATCATAACATATAACATTTATGTGTACAATGTATGTTGGTGTACCTTGCATAACCGCATGAGCCAATATTGCACAACGCAACATAATTAACTATAAACATTTTTTGTAATTACTTGAGTTTACTTTGATGACTTGCACTGAAGTGAATCAGCCAAGGATGCATAGTCGGACAGTAGCTGCTGACAGCCAGCCTCAAGCACACTTCCAAATGTTCATCAGTCATGGTGGAACGGTACTTGGACTTAATGATCTTCATGTAGGAAAAGGCTGACTCACAAAAATAAGTGGAGCCCTTCCTGCCTCAGGTGCTCTTATATCCCTGAGGGCCCTATTGCCTTCAAGTGGCTGCAGCTGTGCAGCACACTCTGCTGGATGCCCAGGCCTTACCCTTAGGAGCCACTGCTGACACCACATCTACCTCCTCACCAGATCTTCCTCGATTCCAATACAAGTGGGGGGGGGGGGAGAGCAGATCTCTATATAGACCAGTGCAAAAACAGGGGAAAGGTGTGGGGGAGGGAAGATCTCTATATAGACATCACAGCAAGACCAGTGCAAAACCCCTTGCACACAGAACCAACAGATGGAAGTTGGGGGGGGGGCAGATCTCCATACATACCAGTGCAAAAGCAGGGGAAAGGTGTGGGGGAGGGAAGATCTCTGTATAGACATCACAGCAAGACCAGTGCAAAACCCCTTGCACACAGAACCAACAGATGGAAGTTGGGGGGGGCCGCAGATCTCCATACATACCAGTGCAAAAGCAGGCGAAAGGTGTGGGGGAGGGAAGATCTCTATATAGACATCACAGCAAGACCAGTGCAAAACCCCTTGCACACAGAACCAACAGATGGAAGTTGGGGGGGGCCGCAGATCTCCATACATACCAGTGCAAAAGCAGGCGAAAGGTGTGGGGGAGGGAAGATCTCTATATAGACATCACAGCAAGACCAGTGCAAAACCCCTTGCACACAGAACCAACAGATGGAAGTTGGGGGGGGCGCAGATCTCCATACATACCAGTGCAAAAACAGGGGAAAGGTAAGTCAGCCCCAGTAGAGTCAATGGGGCTCACTCCCAGGGATGCGTGGACGGGAGAGAAGCCTGCCAGGTGCTCACTCCCTGGGCTCACTCCCTGGGCTCACTCCCTGGGCTGGCTCCCTGGGCTGGCTCCCTGGACTCACTCCCTGGGCTTGCTCCCTGGGCTCACAAGCCTGCCAGGGGCTCACTCCTAGGGATGCGTGGACGGGAGAGAAGCCTGCGATCGACTCATTTCGCCTCGAGATCGACTGGTAGCTCGAGATCGACATATTGGGCACCCCTGTTCTAGAGGCTAACAAGAGCTATTGGGTGTTGCTCTGAGCACCAGGCAGAGAATGGTCTTGGTCAGAAAGCAAAAGATCTGTAGTTCTTCAGTGGATGTACCTAAGGGCATAATCCTAACCTCTTCTGTCAGTGCTTTTCAGCACTGGCATAGCGGTGCCAATGGGACATGTGCTGCATCCTGCAGTTGGGGGGCACTCACAGAGGCCTCCTCAGTGTAAGGGAATGTTTGTTCCCTTACCTCAGAGCTGCATTGCCCTTATGTCAGTGCTGGAAAGTGGATTAGGATCGCGCCCTTAGTTACATTAAGGCATCTCTCAGGCAAGCAGTTTTGGTTTGGGGCATGAGATACCAATTTAGTCTTGACAGCTTTTGTGGAGCCATGAACACTGTAATGAATGCCCTGTTCTCCCACTCCTATTTGTTTGCTTATGTTTCTGTGTTTTTAGACATTTTTAACTCTCCAGAAGAGCCTGTGCAACTTCTGCTGGGGCATCCTTTACAAGCAGCCTTTGATTGAAATGACATTATCTAGCCCTTCCCTCCTTAACTGCAGTAGTCCATCTGGCATGTGCTTAACAATTGGGCAGCCAAACCTGTCCATCTAGGTCATGGGATGGGAGTGACCAGGTGAATTCCACGCCTCCAGTCAGGTGACCTGATGGCATAATCAAAGCAAAGTGCAGCCCACAGGAAGGATGGGTTGTCTCTGCCGGTTATCTGAGTGACCAATTCATTGGGAGCTCAAAGAAGAGCACCCACTTGTTCACCCATGAGTGTAAAGACTAGTGCTTCCTTGAACAATGTAAGTAGCTGAAACTAGGGGCCATTTAGCTAGATTGCAGTCAGAAACTTTTTGTTATTTTTGTCTGCATAATGACTACGTCAAGTGTGCAAGCTTAATAGGTTTTCAAGCAGGGAGGTGTTGGTAGGGGGCTGTGGGCTGAGAGTTTGTGTATTCTCCTGACTCCATCTGCTGGGTGTTGCTACATCCATTGGGTGAAAACATTTCTTTGTGATTTCCAGCCCAGGCATTTTCCATCAGCCTGCCTGTACTTTTACTACCCATCTTTCTTTCTTTCTCATTTTGTTAATTCTATTTTTGTTTAGACTTATAATAAACTAAGTGCACTTTAACTCTTAGTTTGTGTAGTCCACGTTCATGCAGTGGTTTGTCAGGTCTCTTTACCCTGCAGGTGCTACTGGTTGGGTTAGAATTTAAATAAGAATCCCTGGGATTCAGTGTCCTCCTGGAAAGGATTTCTTCCTATATGCTCTCCTCTCCCTGGTCTCTGTAGCCTGAGATGGTGGCAGAGTTTTTATTTTCCCATTCAGCTGCTGATTCAAAAAAGGGAAAGGGGTTCCAGAAAAGGGAAAAGGATGAGGGAGTATGTACGTGTTAACCACTAGGCACTGCTCCCTCTGGTGAGTCTGCTTTTCCCCAAGAGTTCCTTTCCCTGACAAATGTATTCTCAAGATCCAGGCGAACAAAGTTAATTGCTTCAGAGGTGAGGCTAATTCTATTTCGTTCTTACGATTTCCTCCATATACTTCAAAGTTTGGTTTTGCTTGATCAGACTTTCAGTATAACAGTTGATGCTAGGGAGGAAGGCAAAAATTGAGTTGTTCAGGCATGTGCTCCTTCCTAGAGATGTCAGGGATTAAATCTAGAACCTTTTATTTGCAAAGTACATGTTCTGCCATTAAACAATGGTCTTTCCACAGAATGTTTCTGCTTTCTGCTATATGTTTGTAAACTTTTGAAAACTATGACTTCTTAAAAAAATATTTGTGTCTGTGTTCTTTTTAGCAACGTCATCAAGTATAGACAGAAGTGCACCACTTGAAATTGGTCTTCAGCGATCCACTCAAGGTATGATTTTTGTTATTAAATACTGTAATAATACATTTGAAAAGGGCTGTCTTGCTAAAGTGTGTTGATTTCTTCTTTTTCTCTGTAGTTAAACGAGCAGCTGATGAGATATTAGCAGAAGCAAAGAAACCAAGAATAGAGGTAAATTAGTAATATTGTGGGAGAAAGTGGGTTTCTGTCATTTTAATATTAGAACCATTTACTTATTTGCCACATCACAAACTGTTTTTGGAGCTTTCTTCATTTAGAAAGTAGTTTGCCATGCTGTGTGTGTGGGGTGGGTGGTGGGGGGTTGGGCAGCATTCCTGTTTTGAATTAGACAGATGGACTTGTGTAACTAATTTCATAGGACAGTGACAGCCCAATCCTATCCACACTTTCCTGGGAGTAAGCCCCATTGACTCAAATGGGACTTACTTCTGGGTATACGTGCATTGGATTGGACTGTAAATCTTCAGTAACCTTACACTCAGTTCCCACGGATTTGCTTATCCACAGGGACACAAGTGTAACTTATGTCGCAATTTTTGCTGATTATTCGAAAACTATCTGGCCAGGTTAGCTACCCCTCTGCCTTGTACAGCATCAGCGTCCTGATAATTTCCTGAGTATGGGGTGATAAACAGGGATGCCAATTTGATTTTCCCCCTAATCTCCATTTTTTCATGTGGTCAGTGATTTGGTATCTGCTGACTTGGGAACCAAGAACCGGGAACTGAACCCCAGCGGATAACAAGAACTGACTGTACTTTGAATTCTGCCCAGTGTTTTGGCGAGTCTGATAGAGAACTTGCTCCAAATTCTTGCGAAATACAACACATTTGTTCATTGTATGACATGTTGTGAAATACGTAATCTTTCAAGAGCTTTACAAACAATTTCTTGACTGGGCCACATCTTTGAATTTTTATTAATTGATTGGTTGGTATAAAACCAGTTCATTAACTTCAGCTATTTACTGCTAATACTAATTACAAAGACAAGGCGGATGGGGGAGAGTTATGTCCTAGACAGCCAGTAATACTTACAGATTTTATCTCAACAGCTTGGGTTGTGGACTTGGACTACTTGTAATCCTTTTGTCTATTTTCTTTTGACCCATTTCCAGTTCGCTCTTTTGCTTTGTTCTAGTCTGGTTCTTTTCCTCTTCCTTTTCCATATGATTAGTTTAAAAGTGCTCCCCTTTCTCGGTATATATAAATATATATATATTTCCTTCTCAACCTTTGCTGGACAGTCTTAAATCCAGAATAAACATTCAGTTACTGTTACTGATTTGATTTTGTTCTATGGTAGTTTTCCATGTTAAAAAAATACAGTCATTCAGCAAATTTGAGTTTTCCCTTGTTAAATTCAGCCCTGTCCCATATCTGCTTGTGTCAATTGTCTTTTGGAGTTATTTGGGTTTACTTGTGAACGCACACACAACACAAACCACAATGAGTTCCCTGTCAAATTTTAGTTGAACTAGGTGGAAAAGCTTAAAACAATGAGATGGAGAGAGGGAAGAGAAACATTTTCAACTGTGTGCAAAAACAAACCACAGATGAAAATACTCATGTGAACTTGCAATACGATCACCATAAAACTAACATTTGTTCTGACTCTTAAGCTTTGTGGTTTTTATATACCTAGTTGATAAAATCCGTATTGCATTTTCTCTATATAAACTCTCTCTTGTTTCAGGATACCAATATATCATGTTCAGAAAGTATTTGTTAGAACATGTGCTGTGACTGTCCTTGGCAACCATACAAACCTGCAATGAACAATATCTCATTGGCCCAGCT
Organism: Tiliqua scincoides; assembly: GCF_035046505.1. NCBI lineage: Eukaryota > Metazoa > Chordata > Lepidosauria > Squamata > Scincidae > Tiliqua > Tiliqua scincoides. Next base: position 122,180,542 of record NC_089824.1, read on the forward strand.
TCTAACAAAACGCCTTACATAGCTTCACCATATCTAACCAGGATTTGTCTGTCGAGGACCAGCAAAAATCCTTGGATTCTTCTGGAAGGAAGAGTGGTCAGGGGATAAATGGTTTCAGAGGAGCTTGAATCCTTCAGGCCGCTTCACCCTTTTGCCTTTTTCTTTTGTTGACAAAGGCAATTTTTGGGCTTCAATTTGAGGACATGTTTGTAAACAATCCAGTTGTCATTGGAGAGGATATAGCCATAGGTGTAACGTTTTCAGAAGTTTTTCCTAAATTCAGAACTCCTTCAGAGATTTTTCCCCTCCTAATATTTTTTCTTGATGTCATGCGAGGTGAATGAGCCAGATCCCTAACCAACAAGGGGATTGATTCGGATTACCAAGAAAAGACTCCTAGAACAAATTTTAAGTCAAAGCTTCAATCTACTATTTTAATACTTAGAAAAAGTGCATGCGAATTGGCTGCTACAACCATAGCAACAGTTTACTTTTATTTGGCTTCTTTTTAACAATTGGCTCTTTCAAACCTTTGTTGCATTGTTTAAATTTGTCACCTTTTTCTGTCATACTTGACAAAGTGATTTCTTCAAAATTCAAGTAGGATTTCTTTTACAACCTGGAACAGTAGTGAATTTTTATGGGCTGATGGTTGAAATCTAATGAAAACATTAGATGATGGTACTGCTTTCTCTTTTAATCGTCTTTGTCATAAAACTGCCCTGCTGCCAGCCCCTCCAAAAGTTCATATTGGATCAATGTTTTCTGTGAAATGGAAGGTAAATAGCCGTATTTTTTGATAGAGTCATACATATTTACATATATGTAATGTATATACATATATATACACCACCATATTTAGAGTGGTGATTCCGTGACAGTTGGGAAAGATTAGAAATATCAACCCAAATGCTGATATTTCATTCAAGTTTAACTTTTCTACAGTGTGGAAAGCTGTTCAGTGACTCAACCTTGTAGGAAGTCTTTGTGGAGACAAAGGAGAAGAAAAAAATTGTGCCTTCTGTCTACAGGAAGTATGGGTGCAAGCCAGGCATATTTCGTAATTTTTTTCTACACTAAATCTTTCATCAGTCTCTACAGAGCACAATTCTTTAAAGAGGAATGGTTCTGTTGGGGTTTTCAGATTTGCCGGGTCTGCATGGTCCAGATAACCATGCTTTCAGTGCCCAAAAATGGGAGGTTGGAAAGTACTTGGAAATTATCCAAGACCATTGGGTCATCTCATCTGGAATAGTAGCGTTTCAGCTTCCCATATGGAGATATCTCCTTCACTGAGGGGAAGAAAATACCTGGAACTTACTATGAAGGTTTCTTTTCCTCAGTGGTTATCACCTGGGGGTTCTTTAGATACCTACTGACCTTGTTGCCATGGTCCCCAACTTAATAAAGAATGATGACCACGTAAAGGTTCATTACTTCAGAGCATAGAATCATCTTCTCCTCCTCAAAACAATTTCTCTTTCAGCATGCTGATATGTTTCTCAACAATTCTTGAATTTTCTCTGTTAGTATGTCTTGATTCAGAGGGACACACTTTTTTATAGTTTCTGCTTTGCAACTGCCCATAGCTAGGTAGTGTCTACTCCTGAAGGGAGTTAGAATGTCCAGTGAAGCAACTAGGAATAACCCATATCAGGATACCTTTCATTCCCTGAGGTTAAGATGCCTTCACAGTAAGTCCAGTGTTCAGTAATACTTTAATTTTACTAATAGGAAACAGAAAGAGTCTTATAGATGTTGCTGTTCTTATTAGGATGAAGAGTGTGTGCGTCTTGACAAAGAGCGACTGGCAGCTCGTCTGGAGGGCCATAAGGAAGGCATTGTACAGACAGAGCAGATCAGGTGAGACTTTTTTTGTCTGGGATATTGCCAATTTTCAGAAGAGCTAGAATGTTTTTGGTATCTAAGCCTTTCTGAAATGTGTCCTAGCAAAGAAGGCAGATCCTTTAAAAGTGTTGGTTCACTGTTGCTTGAAATGGAACTGCAGGGATTAAATGAAAATTTATTACCAACTCCTGTTACAAAATTTTATGAAAGCAACTAGAAATAGTAAGCATGAAATGGTATTTCATGAAAGGTACAAGGACAAAAAATGTAATGCACCTCCCATAAAAGAGAATAGCCTGAAAATCTCAACATTCTCTCTAATGGATATACAGTCTAGTCTTATACATCTTTAGTCCAAAGTAAAGTTCAGTTAATTCAGTGAAAGTTACATTCACCTAAGTAGCATAGGATTGCACTTGAAACCAGGAAGATCAATGAATCGGTGCTTACCAGAGTAGTCTGTGGCCTGGTCAGATCACCTTTTTTAGCTTTGATTCTGCATTTCTAAGACAGAAACAGAGATGAATGTTTTATGTTGACTCATTTAGCATACCATGTAAATGACAAATGTTGTTAATAAAAAGAAAATTGACAAGGTTGGAAAGAAACCCTTAGTTGGAAGCCATGTAACTTGGGGCTTAAGAACGTAAGAAGGCCCTTGCTGGAACAGGCTAAAGACCCATCTAGGACAGCATCCTGTTTTCCATAGTGGCCAACCAGACTCCACTTTTGGTTTGTGTCATCTTTTTTTTTTTTTTTGGTAGGTGCATCCTAATTTTCACTTCATTGTAAAGGAAAATGAGGCAAGCTACCCAAATATGTAGATTGCAGATACTGCAGTGGAGGTCACCATCTGCTTATTGTTGGGTAATTGTAGCGTTTTGATGTACATATTGGAAGTACATATTGGTACATATTGGACCAGCTTAGATGCCTTTAAAAGGATTTTGGACTGATTTCTGGAGGAAAATTCAATCACAGGTTACAAGCCATGATGGCTATGTGCAGTTTGAGATTAGCTGGTCACTCATTATGAGGGCCGGGTAGGTATTTTTTCTGTCATCTGAATTGGCCATGGATGGCAGTTTTTCTGCTTACCCCAGACTGGCGAGGGAGGGAAGGTATATTCAGGAGGTTTCATGCATTTAAAATTAGTGACTGTGTTTAATAACAAATTAAACCCAATTGCAATCTGGTGTCTTCATTGGGGTGTGTGAGCATAAATAGAGTGATAGATACAGGGAGTGGCAGTGAGACGCAAGTGTCTTGTGTGCTCCCTGAGGCATCTGGTGGGCCACTGTGAGATACAGGAAGCTGGACTAGATGGGCCTTGGGCCTGATCCGGCAGGGCTCTTCTTATGTTCTTATGAAGTCATCCCTTCGTGTGATCCATTGCGCTGCTGTAACTTGATTTTTTTGGTTGCAACTTTGTAACTTCTGTGTTAGAGCCAGTTCATAGCAGCAGAGTTGAGTGGGTGAAGTTTTTGCAGCACTGCACTGCTTAAGGGTGCAAATGAGAGATTTTGTCTTCCACAACTGGCTACATTCAGTTTTTTCATGCACAAGACAAACATGTCGGGAGAAAGATTTAACCTAGTCTTCTACATAATATGCAGTGTGCAGAGTGTGTTTTCATCCAAACTTGCAACTTTGCCCCTGCGTTGGAAGTGGCACAGTTCAGGACAAAACTTTATCACTTTATTGTGTGTATCAACTTGCCCATGTTGTGTGTTGGAGCAGGAGTGTGGGTTGGAGCAATATGAGTGGCTGCAAAGCAGAGGCAGCAGTAGGCAGCTGTGAAACTTCTTGAACATTTTTGAATCAAAGACTTGTGATCCTGTTGAAGCAGACTTGGGCCTTAACTAAAACAGATGTTGCTTAAGGTCATCCATTCAGTTTTTTAATGGGCCAGAAGATGAGTAGAGGGACCAAGGTGCTTAAGTAGAGGTCCTTAAAGTCCAAGAGATGTGTTTTTTTGAGCAAGCCCACAATTTTGCCATGATTTTGGAAAGATGAAACCAAAATCTTGTGTGTGTCGTTTTAATAGTGGAAAAGATTAAAGCTTTTGTTGGTAGTGTTGGTGTGTTTTTTCTTTTTCTTTTTTTGACATTTGGGCCTCAGGTATGTTAGGAGTCTGATCTCTGTGCTAGACATAAAAATATAAATGTGGCTTTTGACTGGTTTGCATTCAATAGTGGCAAATGATAACTATTCATCATGCATTAATTTCTGAGGTAGAGAAACTGCTCTTCCTCCCCCTCCATCCCAAAAAAAGAATTGCTAGAAAAAGTGTGTGGCAGGGAACCGCTTGTCCTTGATTCACTGAACCTTTAGTTTAGGGAAAGTGGAATCTGAACTGTCATTTAAAGGCAGAAGGTGCAGCACACAAGAGATTTAGTTCTTCCACTTGTCTTCTCTGCCAGTTCTGCATGTGCTTTTTGGTGAGAATAGGGCACAATGTGTAGGGTCCAAAGAAAGTGCCAGACTCTATTCTACGGTTGCAAATTACTTTATTTTGATTTCCAAATATAAATGCTTTGAGATCGTATTGTGAAATTGAGGACAGTAATTTTTCAGTCTGGTAGATCTGCTGTGGTCTACCCTGGGAACCTTCACTTATCATTTGAGGAGTCTAAATGCTGGTGTGTACTCAGTCTTCTTCTCTCTCTTTTCAGATCCTTGTCAGAAGCCATGTCTGTGGAAAAAATTGCTGCTATCAAAGCCAAAATTATGGCCAAGAAAAGGTCTACGATCAAGACTGATTTGGATGATGACATAACTGCTCTAAAACAGCGAAGTTTTGTTGATGCAGAAGTTGATGTAACCAGAGATATTGTCAGCAGGGAAAGGGTGTGGAGGACAAGAACTACCATTTTACAAAGCACAGGCAAGGTAAGACTTAGTTCTGTAAGATTTGTTTTCAGGCAGTAAGTACATGCTATATCTGTTGTTCTATTTGTTGAACAGCCAAGCGTACTGCATTTTAGAGTTTGAATGGCAAGCACAACACTGTAAATCTAAGCAAGGGGTGGTAAAAATGTGCAGAGTTGGTGTTGTAGCTTTGTGCTTTCAGAAAATTGTCACTATCACTGTGGTTCACAATATATTCAAAGTTTAACCCAGATACTATATATTGTTTTATGTACTGAATTTTAATCTCCATGTAAATGTCAGTTTCCCATGGGGTGAAAATTCTGCTTCAGCTGTATTTTCAGTAGAGTTTTTGAATTTTTCTTTTTATTTTGCACCCAAAGTAACTCTTACTCCAAATGGTATTAATTCTTCCAGCAAATGATTAACTACAAGAGTCAGTCTGCATTTCAAGACACCAGGAACACTTTGCAGATGCCTAATCAGTAGAGGTTTGTTTCTGGTAAAATAGGATTACAGCCAGAGTCTCACTGAATGCAACAGGCTTACTTCTGAGTAAAATAACATTATTTTCAGACTCCTCTACTAATCATTGTTTTTATGGATTTGAGCCATCCAGAGTTCTGTTTCTGAAAGTTTGGAAACTAGCATCGAGCTTTGCAAAAAGATAACCTTTAAATTTCTAATAAAACAAGTACCCAGAATATATCTGCCTAGAGAGAAAACTACGTTCCTGCTTCTGTAAGTGTAGCAGTCTTGCTTTGTGCATTGCTATAGGTCAGTGTTTCCCAGCCTGGGGGTTGCAACCCCTCCCTCAGGGCTATCAGGAACACTGCCTTCTCCCTTAAGGGGAGTGGCGGTGGTCAGGGACGATGATGATAGTATTTTCAGGATCGTGCTGCTGCTAAAAATAAAGGGTTTTTTCCACATTTACAGGGGCTGCTGTGGCCCTCTGGAGGGTGCAGGGCCCCTTCTGCGGGCCTCCCCACGCTTCAGAAAGGCTCTGTGAAATGATTGCGACCCAGTTCCAGTTTTTGTCATAAAACTGGAAACGGATCACAATCACTTTACTGAGCTGTTCTGAAGTGCAGGGTGACCTGCGGAGAGGGCTGCAGGCCCCTTGCACGACCTCCAGAGGGGCCATAGCAACCCCCAGATATGGGGAAAAAACCTTTGCTCTCGGCTGTTGCAAGATCTTGGAAAGTGCTGTTACCGCCAACTTGCCGCCACTCTTACCATCCCTTGCACACACTTAATGATTCCCTTACCTTTGTGTAACAGCCTCAACGTTGCCTATTTTGGCAAATGCTGAAGTGTATTTTCTTAGAGAAAGCTATATTGTTCGTGTCAGATCTTATCAATTTAGTCCACAGGAGTTTGAAATATTGGCTGGTTCAGGAATCCCAGCTATGATATTTTACGCTTTTTAGACAATATTCCTTAGGACCCAACTTAATATTAGCTCCCTAAATATTCTGGTTGCAACAGTTGTATTTTATGCATTGAACAGTCAGTTTAAAATGTTGGCAATTCGAGTTTTTTAAAGCAAGTCCAACTTCTGTTGAGTAAGGGTGATATCCCAAGTAGTATGCATACAGTGGCACTCGTGCTACTTATCTTGCTTGTCCCCTTTCCCCTAATCTGTCATGACTAAATCCTATGTGGGATGTGGCAATGGGGGGGGGGGCTACTGAAGGAGGCAGTAATTGCTCTCCAAAACACACTGAGCACCACTTCTGCTTGTATTGATAACTTCCTATAGCAAGGATATTCTTCTGTGAAGGAGTATAGAGAGTGTGTGTGGGGGGGCCAAGAGAGGGGAAATTCTTCCAGGTGAAAAGTGTTGGTTGCCAATGATGTGATGTGGGCTAAAAAATTATGACATGGCTAAGTGAGCCTAAGCATTATGAGGAAGTAGGGAGACATGTTATAGTCATATCACCCTTAATTATATAAATTTGATTCTCTAGAAATGCCTCCCTACAAAAGGGAAGATTGTACTTAAGCATGCAAGAGATGTCATCCTTCTGCAGTTAGAAATGGTTCTTAGCTTTTTCATCTTGTAGTTCTTGTTCATACTATATTGTTTATTATTTGTCTCTGCTTATTCCTCTTTTATTGACTATTGTATTTGTGTCTCTGGGAAACAATTAGTTTTTACTTCACTAGTCTGCCTGTTCGAATGTCATTCAGAGTTACTAGTTATGACTTACAGCAAACTTTCAGTGTTTCTTTTGCATTGTAAATCTGTTCTTGGTAATTTGCATTTACTTGGAATGAGTTCACATCTTTGTGTTCTTCATTAGGTGATGCACCTCCCATACTCCAGGCATTAGCAGGGATTGGGGGTAAGGAAACTAGGGAGTTCCCTCACACTATCCATCTTCACCAAAGGGAGGTCTCCTTTCCAAATTTGGCCGCTATGAGTTTATCTGAATTCTTAGCCTTAAATACTAATAATTACTGTTTTTATATGTGAACTGAAATACTTTAAATGACCTTTAGTGCATCAGCCACATTTTTTTAGTATGTGTTAGTTTAACCTTGTTTCCTTCTAATGCCTGGGAGTAAGGTAGCTCAAAGAAAGCTTCCTTCTCAAAGCAGTCTCTATGGTAACTAAGAAACCTGAATACTCAGATGGCCGCCCTTGCAATAAAGGTGTTGGATTGCCTTTTAAGATGCTGAGCTGTTTTAAGTCTGCTTTGTAGGTCTGTAGTACAAAGCCCTAAGAAATATAAAAGAAAAATTTCCTTTCTTCTTCTGACAGATCACTTTTCATTTTGAGCACTAGGTGGTAGCCTTGTTCCACTTCTGTGAAATGTCTAGACTGAAAAGTGAATTTGAGAACCAGACAAAACACTGTGGACTTGGAGTGCAAAGGCTGATTTCCATGCTGTATTCATACTACAAATTTCAGTAATTCTTTAAGTGTCAAAATGGTGAATTACAGATCTTATTGACATTTCAGTTAGGGTTCTTTAAATTAGTGATTTTAAAGCAGTGAATTCCATACTGAGTTTAGTTAGTCATGAGTAAGTCACATGACTACAGGATGCGATATCTAGAAAATGGAAAAATCTAAATAATTGATTTTAAATCAAGTTTCTCACACTGTAAATCCCCCCCCCCCGCACCCAAAACCTCACAAGATGGTATGCCACTTACAGCCCAATCCTAACCTGCCTTGGAGCTGGCAGGCATCCAGAGCAGGTCTGGGGCTGGTTCGGACGGAGCTTGGAGCAAGGGAAATTAATTTCCCTTCCCCCAAGTAATGCAGCAGCAGGGCTGAATGAGGCTGTTTGGATCTGCACCACCTAAAAAGGTGGCTCAGATCAGATCAGTTAGGCTGGGCTGCCTGGAAGAGGGGCTAAGGTGCTGGCCTAAGTGCTGTACTGCCACCCTCCCCCTGCCCTGGAGTGCCCCCAGAATGCTGTCTCCCACCCTGTCAGCAGTGTGAACTTATTTTACAGAATTTTTACCCCACTTTCTCACCCTGCCAGGGACTCAAAGCCATCTGTGTCCATGTGGAAGCTGAATTTGGCCTCCATGGGCTGACGCACATCCATGTGCCAGCCTAACTGACTCTGAAGGAGGCTGGCTTCACTCCCAGGCTGGTGTCTGTCCCAGCGCAATTTTAGAATTGTGCTTTTAGTTGAAGAAACCAACTGAAACATACTGGTTGCAACTAAATGGCATCTTTTGCATTATCTAGGAGGATAGCCCATAACAGAGTCTTGTTACTTAGGGGCTTTTTACATTACAAATGTGTATCTGTCTCGCTCTCTGTACATGTGCGAGAACATGAAGCAAGATTGCTTACTTGAAAACAACTTATGATCTAAGTGCTCAGAAGCCAAGTCTGGTAGTTGTTGCACATAGTGACTTGAAAAGTCTATGCTGATGTTTATAAATATATATATAACACTCTGATAATAAATGCAGGACTTGACCTCTGTACTTATTTGTAATACTTGATATTTTTCCCCGGATTTTTTTTATAGACAAAAGCAGGTTTTCATTGAGTGTGCTTGACAGAGATTGGTGGGTTCAGTTTTAAGAAATAAGTGTAGTCTTTAACTTTGTCATTTTTTGTTAAAATCAGATTTCATTTTAAGCCAGTTCATTGTTTAAAAGACTCACGGGCTTTAAAAAGTGTTTAAAACTTAATTTGAGAGATGCTAAATTTCATGCCAACTTGGATGTTTGCTCTTGCTCAATGTCAGATGTGTAGACTGTGTTGAGAGGTGAAGAATACTCTCGGTCTAATCACAGTTCTGATCTATTTCCGATGAACACTAAACATAGATTCCAGGATGATTTCTTGTGTTCCAGGAGAAAGTCCTGTGTTCTTAGTTTAAAAGGGTAATGTACGAAAAGTTGCCTTCTGTTCTAGGATACAAGAGGTCTCTGCAGTGTAACATGTCTTCTAGTTCTATATCTGAACAATTACCATAGGGCCTCTGAAAGAAATCACAACTGAGCAAAGTTGGTCTGTTTTTGAACGCTCTCAGGTATCTGAAGTAATGACCTTTGAGAGTAGACATTTTGTTTCTCCTTTGCATCATATTATTTCACAGGTGCTAATTTGCAGCGCAGTCTGACTACGAGTCCCTTGTGCCAGCCTAGGAGCATCGCAAATGTGCCGTAAAGCATGTTTGCGCATCTTGTAGAGCAAGCCGCGCCAGCGCACAAAGGCTGAATAGCCTCCTTGGCAGCCTGCAGGGCGAGCCTTGCGTCAGCCAAACTCAGCCAATGTGAGACTCTGGGGTGGTTGGGGAGGAGGCGGGAGGGAGGCGTTCCAGTGTGGGGGGAGTGTGGGCCAACAGTGGCCCAAGGGGGCGGGTGGGGAGCAGGAGGTGGGGCTGGGATCTGGCTTTTATGCCAGATCCCAACCGCTATTCCTGAGCAGCGTGAAACGGCTTCAAGCTGTTCTGCTCTCAGGCTTGTGCCACCACAGGAGGTGGCACAAGTCCAAGGAGAAACATTGGGGCTGAAGTGGCTTACCTGGGGGTGAGGGGAAGAGTTGTCCCCTTACCTTCGGCTGGGCCACTGTGGAGCTTTATCTGATGCTGGATACAGCACAAGCCTCCTGGCTTGCCTGTCCCATTTCTGGTTGTGACCCACTAGTTTGGGAACTGCTGGTGTATAGAGTATTGGCTAGATTAAACCATTTTGCCCAGCCCACAGGTGTACGCATTTGGTCCCTATTGTGCATATGCAATGTTGGGCAGAAATGGCTTAAATTAGTTAGAAAATGTTTTCTCCTCCAGTCTGATCACTACATTATGAGTTAGAGATTTTGAAGACTCTTGGTTTGTAATCTTAAGCACACTTGCCACTATAAAACTAGTGCAAAAACTACCACTGCTTGCATACTAGAAAGCAAATCCCATTGGATTTAGTGGGACTTAAACCCAAATTGCATTTCAGTTTACCATGTGATGATGTACTTAAAGCCTTACTTTTTCTGTGCAGCTGCTGCACATAAATAGCCATGGTTTGGACTGGAACTATGGTATGAAGTTGGAAGGTAGATAACCCTTGCGTCTATGCTAGCCTCTTCCTGTAAACCATGCCCCTGAAGCAGTTGTTTAACCCTTAAAGTGACATTATAGCAAATGACACTTTAAGGCTTAAATAGCTGCTTGGGAAATCAGCATGGTGGTAAAGCATTAGCTACCGTTGAGCTTCATATTGTGGTCCTGTGTAGGAAAGCAAAGGTGAGCTTTTAACTGCGTTGCCATGTATTTTGGTCTGTTTTTTGAGTAAAAAAAGTTTTGGATTATTTTGTCAAAACTTTTTTGACATGCTATACATGCTTATATGGAAGTAAGGTTGCAATCCTATATACAGTTACCTGGGAGTAAATTCCAGTGGAATTTACTTCTGAGTAGGCACGCATAGGAGTGTGCTGAATTCATTGGGGCTGAGTAGACGTGCATTGGATTGCAGTTTAATTGTGGGCTGCCCAGGGTCGGGGAAGCAAACACATCACTTTCTCTTGTAAATTATTGTCCTAATTTGGTACACTGGGATTGGACATAGGTATATTGAAGTGATTATATTAATTTAAAACTACAGAATTTGTCTTCTGTTGCACATTGAGGACTTTGAAGTGGCTTGCGCCTAGTACTATTTTAATATAAAAATACTGGCAGAGTAGAATGCCATAGTACAGACTCGATGAGGCATGAAATTTGTTGTATGAAGCATAATGTGAACATCTTGGTGATGGACCCTTTGCTTGTGTTGAAGACTGCAGTCATAGAAAAATCTATTAGTGGAATCTGAAAGATGGGCTTTGTTTTGTGTTTAATTTCCTAAAATTTTACCAGTTGTGTGTGTGGTTTTTTTTTAAGACCAAAGCAAGTTGGTAATGAGAACTTGCCTCTCCCCCCACATCTTGATAGACTCATTAGAATCTAGAGGCTGATTCCATTTAAGCAAGTAAGTTTCTTCAAGCAAGTTTCTATGACATGTTTGTAGAAAATTGTGATGTGAAAATTGTGATGGTTAGGCAATGGTGTCACTCGGGCTTGCGACATCTGGTGCAGGTGCACATCACCCCCCCCCCATGGTGAACCTTCTTCCATGCAGTGGGCTCGGCAATGACTTGGGTAGTGGGCATAGTAATGTAAAATTGCCCCGCTCCTGCTGGGTTTTTTGACTATTTTGATAGAACACAGATATTTCAGTGCGCATTCTGCATGAAATTACACATAGATTGATATTTAATGTTATGGTTTTATTCCTACAAACTGTGATTTTAGCAATTTTGGTCACTAGTGGTATAACCTCCCCCCCCCCCATGGAGTCGCCTTATTGGTTCCATGTTGTGACATAATATCTCATTGGCTCTTTGAACAGTCAGTCTCCTTGGTTCGTTCTGAATTAAGGAAATGTACTTTTTTGTTAGTTGCATTTTTGTTTTATGGTTTTTTGGCCATAACTTCTGATAGAATGGAGATATCTCACTGGTTTTTTCACTGCTGTAAATTATGCATTGAATGGTATATAACATGATGGTATTATTCCTACAAATCACGATTTTTGTCACTCGTGGTATCACCTCTCCTGTGTTCGTAACCTGATACAGCCCACATCCCTGTAGTGACATCACTGTGGTTAGGTGTTTGGGACAAAAAAACTAGGTTCATTCTTTAAATTCTCATGATATAACTCTGGATAAATGATTTTTGAATATCACAATTAAAGGAGTTTGACAGATTAAATTGTAACATCCACCTGCTGTGACTTTTCCACCAGAATGGTCACACAATTCTAGATCAGTTACCGTTGATTAAAAGCTGCCGACCAGTCACTGCTCTTCCATTCATAACTAATGTCCAACAGAGTTGGTGGTAAATAGGTTGTCTCTGGTATAAATAATGCACTTCAAAAGTAATGGTTGCTACATTTGTAGAACACTCAAATGCCATGGTGACTTACTGTATAATAAACTTCATGCACATGAACCCTACCATAGTTCTACACAAGATATAATTGAATTCTGGATTAATCAACCTCAAAATAATTGCTGCTACTTGTTACTCACTGGAGAAGATTAGCTTTGCTGTAAGACCTACTAGCAGAATAGAAAGAGATTTGCTTGGAATGAAATAGTGAAATGAATTTAGTAACTAATTTGCATATCAGAGTGCATAATCACTCCTTCAATTTGATCTTAAAGTCTCAAAAAAAGGAATGTTTAATATGCCTGCTACTTGAATTTATTAATACAGTTTTGATGATAGTACAGCATAATCAAGACACCAGTGTGTGTGTAGATGCGCACTCTGCAGTTCGACACAACAGAAAAAAGCAAAATAGGCTATTGAGTGGGCAAATTAGTTCCTTCCAAATTTTTTTTCTAAAGGTGAGAGAGTGGGACCTCGATGGTTGCCTTTCTTGCACCTCAAAAACAAAATAATAAAATGCAGAATTGCTTGCTGCAATTTCAACAACAAAATTTGCAAAGGAGTTTGCATAGCAAAGTATAACTATGAGGTACAAATTGCTTCTGACTCCAGTGAAACTTTCCAAGAAATGTTCTAAATGCATAGTGCATTTTTTAGCAAATGAGTTTGTCTAGACTTTAACCACGGAAGAAAGTGTGCTACGAGAACTGAAATGTCATTTACCAAAGTTTGTGGGATAATATGCAATATGGGGCAGCAATGGCCCTGGGTGGGGTTTAGTAAATTGCAACTGTTGTCATTGCTGCTAGACAAGGCACTAAATGCATCTCCAGAAGGTCCTGTCTAAGGTCTTGGTATCTATGTGTAAACTGAATTGGGTACCAAAACAATGATAATCAGCACATATGTATAATTCACAAGTTTCACAACTTTTCTGTAATTTATTTTAGGTAGAATTCATAGGGCCTTGGTTGTTCTAAACCGATATTTCCCAAAGTTCTCATTTGTGATATACAGTTGTTTTTCTCAATTAAAATTGCCATGTATCACTCAGTATTCTGTGAGCTCCCAGAACTGTGGACAAGCGTTCTCCTTGCAATTATAAGATAGTGTAGTTAACATCCTGCTTTCTCTTCCTTCTTTTTGCTTATCAATTAGTGCTTTAGGATGAGATGGTATTTTCTGAGCACTGGCAGTGCTGCAGAGATTCCTGAACCTCAACTGTAAGCTGTGGTGCAGGCTGCGTAAAGGAATCCTAATACTTTCTTTGTCCCTTATAATGGTACAAAGAGAGAAGGAAAGCCATGCTCTAGCTCTCTGCTTCACATGGCACAAAGTCAGAGTGGTGTGAGTGCTCAGCCAGGCAGGGCATTGTCTGAGGAGCTATCCCCATCACAAAACCCACCTAGTCTGACCCTTCAACCCTTAGTAGCAGTGGAAGCACCCAGTGCATCGTTGGAAGCATGCAGTGGTTGTCAAAGGGGTTCAAGGCTTTTGCTCCCCAGGGCCCCAGGTGGCTCTGCATAAAGTGGTGGATGTGCCCAGTATGTTAATTTAGTTTTTCAGGGTACACTCAACTCCTCTTGCAGCATACTAGTACAGTTTTAGGGTAAGTGTAGTAAACAAATTGCTTTATGCTAGTTGAGATGCTTCCCCCCCCATTACCATCTTATTCTATGTATAACTGTCTGGAGCAGATGTTTATTTCTTCCATGTAAAAATACCCAGCCATAACAGATGGACATATTGTAACATGTGTGATACAATACAGTAGAATATTCAGCTGAACAAATGCAAACAGCAGCTTCTTAGTCTACAGGCTATGTAGCACATGTTGGCCTGCTGAAAGCTGCTCAAACCACATAGAATGCGAGTCCCCTTATTTTCAGTGATGCAGTTATAATATAAAGGCAGACAACATTTTCCTCTTAGAAGTTATTGCAGAAGTTGCTATTTAAATGTTAAGCCTTGTTGGCATCCTTCAGTCTCAGAAGACTATGGTATCTCGCTCTGAATGGTGGTTCTGGAACAGAGTGTCCACTCCAGTGCGCATAGCCTGGGTAAAGTAGATATGGAGGATAGACTGTTACCCATGCAGCAGATCCCCCCTCTCCACGTCACTGAAATGGTCCAATGGAAAGGCAGAGGCCAATACAGTTGGTTCCAGCGGCATCGCAGGAGTTGCCAGAACGTGACTGTGTACAGCCATGAACTGCCTCAGGGACTCTGGCTCCGGATTTTGCCTCAAGGTTGACTCTTGAAGCCTTTTCCATAACTGGATGTAGCCGCAAGGCAGTGGAGGTTTGGGATCAGAGTTTTCCTTCTCTCAGATGAGCTGCCTTTCCAGGCTAACGAGTCCCATCTACTTACAACAAGTACAGCCAAACTGAGGGCCTGTTCTTATCCCCAGCCCCCAGGGGAATAGGCCATCCAAATGGGGGAAAAAATCAGTTTGCAGGAAAGCAGTAGTGATGCCCCTCAGAACAGGTTCATAGTAAAGAGTGATTTGATACCTTAAAAAAAATTTTTTTTGACATTTGTCCCTTGAATAGTTGGTTCCACTGTATTGCTTTTGAAACGTAAGAATAAAGGTTTTGTCATCTGAGTTTGGAGTCCTGCTTGTAGACTCCATCCGTATTTGAGATATATAAACACCAAAGATACTTCAACAATTGGCTAAACAGGAATGATGTTCAGGGATGCTGATATTTCCGCCCTTTCCTCAGTGTTTTTTCTATATAAAATGTATGTTTACATTCTCGCAATTAACCACTGAACTGTATGCTCCTGTGTAACCTATTTCATATAGTTTTAAATAGGTACCAAAAATACATATTAAAATGTCTAATTGCTGCTGCTTCCATCCCCGACTCCAGTTGCAGAGGGTTTCTATCATCTTCCCACTGTTAGGATCAGTATGGTGGACAGGGGAGTACATGTCAGATTTTATTGCTGACTATTGTTGATGGATAATGAGAAATCAGTTATAGAAGGTATTGCTGAATGAATCTGCATCATTGCCCAGGTTGTAGAGTCACTGGGAATGCACCCTAGTGCCTCATACCTTGTTGATTGCTACATAGAAAAAATGGGAGGTCATTGCTGCTGACATGAAAGAAGGTGTCAGAACCTTGTTGATTTGCAGACTAAATTTGGTTCGAAGACAAACCACCATTTGCAGGGATCTAACTAAGTGGCAGACTATGATTTGTTCTTAAACCAGGTTCAGAACAGGTGAGAGAAGAGGGGGGCCCATGCCTGCTCATTGTCTCATGCCTGTCCATTCCCTATCTGAATCGCTCCATTTTCTTGTTCTTTTGCAGGAATACACTTACAGTTCAGACAAAATGGCAAACAATGGTTTACTAATAAACTAAAATTAGAAGTTTTAGATTTCCAAGTGTGAGGGAGGAGAGAGCGAATGTCCAGTGTAAGGCGAATGTCGTGTTTGGGAATTTGCATTGCCGCTATTACAGGGTTTTGCCTTCTGACTGCTTTTGCAGGTTAAAACTGTAAAGAATATGCTTCAGTTGAGCAAGCTGGCAAATGATTCTGCTCAGTAAAAATGAATGAAAAGGTCAAGAAAAGCAAAGCCCAAATTATTTATTATAACAGAGGCTGGTGATGTTAACATAGTATTAAAATGCTAATTGACGGCTTCACATGTGGAAAAATATTAACTGAATGTGTGAACCATTTCAAGGGGAGTAGCAGCTTGTAAATAGACAGTAGTTAATCATAGGCGTGTAATGTTTATGCATTCAGTGTTTAGCACATGATGCAGCTTCCGGTGGCTACTGTGAAGTGTACGTTGCTGGAACATATGCACTCTGTGGCTGAAAATGAAGTAAATGTGGATGATGATATGAAGCAGAGTTGTTGGAGCAGAAGGAGAAAATTGTATGACCTTTAATTGTATATTTTTTCACGTTGCCATTTAGGAGAAGAGCTGGAGGGGCAGATCAGATATACCTGTTGTGTTGAGTGAATGTTGTGCCTTTTTTGTATAGGACAGACTACAATAAATCGCAAGGAAAGGTTTGCCTTTTTGTCTTTGTTTCTCCTATGTTAGCAATTCCTTCAGTTCTTTTAAGTATTAGTCTGCTCACTGACATTTTCCCCAGCATCTTCAGTTAACAGAACTTGGGTAGATTCTTGCCTGAGATCTCAGAGAGCAGCTACCAGTCTAAGTAGACTGTGCTCAGCTAGATGAACCAGTGGTCTGACTTGATAAGAGGTTGTTCTGTACTTTCCCAGTTGTATAGTACAGGTCCTGCCTTTTTATCAGCTGATTTTGTATGAGTGGATTTGATTCAACACGGATAGCCATGGTGCAAAAAAAAAAAAGTTGAGTCGCTAAAAATTATCCCTTAAAAATCTTTTAAATAAGTGGGGGGAAAGCTGGAAAAAGGTTCCCTTACTTTCCACAGCAATCTTGAGGGATTCAGGGCAGGCTGTGGTGCTCTGGGAAGCCATTTCCTGGTCACGCCAAGGCCTTTCCCCCCATACTTAAGGCTGCCGTACACAGGAGAGGAGTCCTCAAAGGATTTTATAAGAGCAGTCACAGGTCAGCATTCTTCCCTCCTTGGGAAAATCACACGAAAGTAGCTGAAGCAAAACCGCTTGGGGATGGGTCTTTAAAGCACCTGTTGCAAGAGGACAGAGACAAGCCCGAGTGGGGAGAGACTTGCACTCACAAGGGCAGCTGAGAGACAGGATCTATAGCTTCCCCTGGAGCCTGGATGTACTTGCCCGGCTCACCCCAGTCTGTCTGTGTTTCCAGCAGTCACTGGGGGACACCCAGTGAAACTAATTTCCCCAAGAGAAATGCCGAGCAGCAACTGCTCTTCGCTTTGACAGACTCTTCTGTGTTATAAATTCTCTGAGGACTCTGTGTGTGAATGTTCTCTCCTTGCGGGTGTATGGCAGTCTTCCTCCAGGGCCAGCATGAACTTGCTAAACAGCATTCACTGACCAAGGGAGGGGGGAGGGGGCCTTGGCATGACCAGGAAATGGCTTCCTGAAGCGCCATAACTACCCTGCATCCCTCCAGCTTATTGTAGAAAGTAAGGGAACCTTTTTACCCAACTTTTCTCCTATGTCTTAAAGGGAAAATTCATGAATTTTCTTAACTGTGGGGGCTTGGGGAACCAAACCCTGCAGATAAGAAGATTGACCTGTTTATTTCTTTATGGAATGAAATCAAGCAAAGCAGCTTGAGTTCATAGTAGGCTGGTGCAGATGCAACACTGGGTCCCTGCTTACTGTAATTAACAAATCAACAGCCTATATTGGGAAACTTCCATCCCTGAAGCAAACCTCCCCTTCGCCTACCCCTTAAGCACTGTTAAGCAATTGGTCAGCACCAACATTAACCAGAATTAGGGCTTGACCCAAGTTCTCTTTTAAGCAGCTTCTGAAATAAAGATCAGAAGTCAGTTTTAAGATCTGAGTTCAGGAAAAACACTGACTAGTCTTCACTGCAGTACAGCTGTGCCCCTTATCCATGGGGCTTTAGTTCTGGAACACCCCCTGCAGGAAGCCGAAACTGTGGATACAGGCGAATGCCCATCCCTGTGGTCTGGCTCTTCTGGAGGGGAGGAAGATCCATCTCCCTCTCCAGAGGGGCTTCAGAGCTCAGCAGAGGCCGTGGACATCCGCCCCCAGCCTCTTCCAGGCTCAGACTGGTAGTAGAAATAATGCAACTTCTGGTTTCATGGAGAAGCCAGAAGTGAAGTTTTTAATGACTTATAAGGCATTGGGAGGCCTGGGGAAGCAGATACAGGGGGTCTCCTGTATTGACAAATTGTTTGATTGTTGAGGTGAGGGAAGGGTTTGAAAGGAAAGAGTATGAAATTGCACAACTGGCCCCAGTGTTAACTTCAGGTAGCAGCATTGTACCTATACTATCCTAGAAACCTTAAAGGGACAGAGGCATCTATAAGAACTGAACATCTTGTTCTTTGTCCACTAATACAAAACCTGCAATTAATTTGGTTATTCTTTATCCTTCTGCTGTTATTTCTAGTTGCCCTGTAAGACTATTTTAATTATCTGACTTGAATGAGAAGCTTAGTTCTTAATGGAATTTCTTGATCTGGAATAGTCTCAACAAATGCTGCTGTTACTCTTGTGTAATTTTAAACTCATTTTTCAGGCATAGTGAACAAAACGAAATGTGGCATGTAAGATGCATTAACTAAGTGTATAGCACACAAGAGAAGCGCTGTGTGTGCATGTATACTTATAGCATGTATCTGTTCTTAATGCTTTAATGTTTTCATAATGAATAGGAGAGTGCCATTTTGCATTTTAAATGTTTTGTAAGGAACTCTGCTACTTAATACACTCATTATTACTTAGAATTATCAGTAATGGAGGACATCTGTTGTGTACATATGCCATTCAACATGAAGCACATCTTGAGGGTTGATGCAAATTGGTTAAGTATGTGCCTTTTAAAAAATGATTATTAACATTATGTGCTTTTAAACAGCATAATACAGTGTAGTTATGCTGCCTTACTTTGAGCACTTTAAATTAATAGGGGAAACCGCACGTTTTTTTTCCTCAATTGCATTTTATATGCTTATCTTTTCACCTGGGTTGTGTTTGTACTTGCTCCCAATCCTAACATGGACATCTCAAGTTGTAACCTGCTCCAAAATTCTATTTTGAAAGAAAAATTTTAAAATGCATTTAAAATATATCCTTTATTATAAGTTCTGTGTTTTAGTATACTGGTTAGTGAAGTCATCTGTGGAAATGTGTTATATTTGTAGATTTTAGTACACTCCCCTTTATCAATTTCCTGCCTGTTCCACTCTATTGCTTTCAGAATATTAATGTCACTCTATAATTATTTGTACGATTCTAGGCAACATTTGTCAAATAATAGATACAGGTAATTGCCCCTTTTCCGAACATGTGAAATCTGGACATTTTTGTCCTTTTTATCACTTTCTGTAGTGTGAATTCTAGAAGGTCTTGTGCTCGTTCCCACATAGAGTGCATACAGAGGTTGTACATTCTGTTCTTTGCTTTGTGGTGTATACCTGTACAGACTTGGCTGAAAAATATCAGGCCAGCAGACACCCATGGGGTAACAGTGAAAAGTGCTTGTGGAAGCATTTCTTATGATATTTATGCAATTATTCTGAAATTAGATAAATCTGAAATCCAGGATCCTTCACATCCCAAGCAGTCCAGATAAGGATACTCAACCTGAATTTCACAGTCAATGTAGACAAATGGTGTTAGAGCGTTGTGTAGCATTTATAGGAACATCTCATCTAGTGGTAGAGAAACATTGTTGTGAGGGAACATGAAATTTTTGTGAGAGTTCAAGAGTCACTGTGTATTGAACAGCAGTCTTCTCATGCATTTGTATCAATTGGTGAAAGGAAGTTGCCACCAGGAATTAAAAGGAGACACTTTGTCACTTATAATTTTGTATTTTCTAAGCCTTGAAGTCTCTACTTAGTGCCTTTGTTAGCAGCCAGAGAAAATGGAACAGATATATCTGTTTTTACCAGTGGCTTGGATCCAGTTCTGTAAGAAACGATACTTTGATTCCTGCAGATCTCCTGAACGTGCAGGAAGAAGTTTGTTTCCTCAAAGATCTATCTAGTTCCATTGCAGATGTGAAGTTCTTTAGACAGTCCAGTGAATGGGGAAGTGTCATATGTGCATGGAAACCAGGAAATAGAGTTGGTGTATGTTTTGGCAGTTGGAGTAGGGTACACAAGTGATAGGAAAGTAGTAAGTAGTATATGAATTGGTCTTTCATAATTTGCTCTTTGAAGATGTATTGGAAAGTTGCTAGGGCATGAGTGCAATGGTATTAAATTGCTAAGGCAGGTGCTGAGAAGTGTTTCAATTGCTTTTTCAGATGCATGTCTGATAAATCTGTCTCAAATCTGTAGCTTCTAGCTGTAATTTGCCATACTCAGAAGATACTGGGTATGTGTTCAAATTATGTACCACTATTATCTGCCAACCACTGGGACCTGAAATAATGTACAACATATATAAAATATAATAAATCACAACACTCATGATCAAGATGAGTAAACAGAATATCTTTTTGTGTGTGTTCTAGAACTTTGCCAAGAACATATTTGCAATTCTTCAGTCAGTCAAAGCTAGAGAAGAAGGCCGTGCACCTGAACAGAGACCAGCACCAAATACTGCACCAGTAGTAAGTATCTAATTCTGCAGTGGCTGATAAATCAACTTGCATGGTTTCTTCCTAGAGAAATGATTGGAGTATCATGGAACCAGACCATGCCATTCCATTAACATATGACTTAAGCCTAGCAGAGACTATGGAACTAATTGGTCAGCCATGTGATAATCCTGCCTTGCCCTGATCTGATTAAGTGCTACTCTGGCTTGCCATCCTAAGCATGCAAACATGAAAGCGAGAACACTCACTTTCATTGGGTCAAATAATTTATTTCTAAATAAATGGATTTGGAATTAGGGTGGGAAGAATGAGTACAAACTGGAAAGGGAGGGGAAACATATTGAAAATGTAACGTCAGAATGCTTCCAATCTAGCAGGGGACTGAATTCCAACTCCTCTTTTCCATAGGTAGCTTATTCTGGTTCACTCATTCAGGATGGTATGTCTCACAAGTTCTGTCGGTCCCCATACATGTCAGCGTTAAAGGCATTCATTGCAGTACTGAAATTCATCTTACCATTGCTTGCCAAGTAAAAAGTAGAGAGGGTACTCTTTCTTTTCATAACCAAAGTGGCTTGTGATCAGACCCCTGGAAAGCAACTCCCAATAACTTATAAGTAAATCCTCTAATAGCACAGCTTGGGTGTCAGACTATATGTGCAGATGTAGCATATCTTTTGGAAGTTGTGAATAGCAATTCAGGTTTAAGATGAAGTTCATTTCAGTTTATCCAAATATTAAATAACTTCCCTCCTTTATCCCTCAACAGTCGTTGTTGTCCAAAGTGTAAAAATGTGTGGCAATCATTAACGTGCTCGTTCATTTACTCTTTTCTTTTTGTTTTAGGATCCCACTTTACGAAACAAGCAGCCTATTCCAGCTGCCTACAACAGATATGATCAGGAAAGGTTTAAAGGAAAGGAAGGTAAGTTTACCTTTGTTTAGCTACTGTTAGTTTGGGTGAGAGAAATTAGTCACAAACATAATGAGTGAAGAAACATCTCACTTACAAATCCTTTACACTTTAGAACAAAGAATAGTGAAAATTAATTGAAAAATAAAAAAATTCAATAAGCAGATGTTATCTTAACAGTTTTCCTTCTAGTGCAAACTGGGTTCAGTTTCTTTTTGTGCTTTGTTAGTATATGAAAACCTCATTTCTTAAGGCTTTCTAAGCTCCTTAATCTGTTGTGAGCATGAACAGGTTTAAGTTTTTGCCACACTGTAGCTTCTGATGTGTCTGACACCTTCATAACTGGCCATAGCATAACTGATCAGCTAGCAAGCTCTGGTGACAGAAAATACTTAAGAAACCAGGTTTTCTGTCTCCAGTAACAAATGTATCTCAGTCCTGATTTTGCTAATAAATTACATCCCCTGAGTGTCTTACAGTGGAATCCTATACATGTTTACTCGCAGGTAACAGTGTATAAGATTTCAGCATCAGTTAAAACAGTTATTGGTAGTGGTCACCCCCTCCCCTGAAACTGTTTTCTTGGAAGGTAAAAGAACAAAGCCATTTATTATAACTGTATGTGTGACTCTAATGGTTAGCCTCTGCTTTGTAAGTTTGTGTACTGCTGATAAAAGCTGAAAAAGTAAAAAAAAAAAGATGATTCTTGATTAGTTGGTCTAGTTTTGGGAGGAAAAGCTGGTTTGTTCACAAATGAGCTTCTGATTGTTTATTTGATATGTCCTGTTTATGCTTAAGAAGTGTAATTTTTCTCCCACCTATAGGACCTAACAATTTTTTGAAGGATTTATGTTGTAGATACCCTTTTTGAATAGTAAAGGTCCAACTTGACACACATGCACAAGGAAACACAAGGTTGCTGTCTTTCCACTAGTATGAATAGTTGTCTCTTCACTCCAGTTTTATTCAGAAATGGTTTAAGACAATTTTATGTAGAGCCTTCTAAGAGGTTGGCTACAGGGTTAGTGCCGATATGATGTGACTTATCTACATTGATTATGCTAACCAAGGTTCATTCTTAATTAGGCTTCTAAAGCAGATTCAAACTCTGTTTTCCAGTTGTGTTGATCTATCATCGCATATAAACATGGTTAAGACTGGCAGAAGAAAGTCATGCTTAAGAGGAGACACTTGTGGGGAGCAGGGAGTGCATGATCCCACAGGCCATTTCAAGTCATTTATCTATAGTGAAAGAATACGCTTCATTAAATCTGTGCTCACCCTAGTTGGTTGTGTGAATGCCGCTGCTAAGTTTCACTACAGAGTGTTCTGTTGAGCTAACATTCTGTGACTTGTTGTCTTAAACTGATTTACTGTTTTGACTTACCTGCCTTGCAAGCTCCGTAGGGTTTGTAGAAAAGCAGCATATAAACTTAATAAATGTGCTGTAAGAAAGCATAGTCTAGGAGAAGTTGTGTCAAGAATGGAATTCTTAAATGCTGCTTTCCAAATCACTGGCATTCGTCACAGGTGGTTTGGTTCTTGCTGATATGAACCGTTAATCTTGTCAGATGGTTACTACCCTTGTCAGTTTATTTTGCAAACTGATATCTGCTGTGTTACATGGAAAATTAAAGCATTATGTTGTTAGCTGGTGTAACTACTTGCTAAGTTTTCCTGCATTTTATGTGTGCGCTGCCGTTCAGGCTTGATTTTACTGCACATTCCATTTTTCCATTTTAAAAAAATCAATATATCTTGCCGACATCTGTATTTTTATCCTTTCCCCACTGAGTTCTTACTTACTACTTACATCAAGAATGCTTGGAGAAAGCTGTATTGGGTATTCATTCATTTTAGGGTATCAGGTGCTTGTAAATTCAATTCAGGAGGATTTCATATATGTTAAAAGTCCATGGGGACACTCTCATGATCTATTACTTTTGATATTCTTTACATAGGTTATTCCTAAAATGTGTCAGGAGTACTTTTTCTTTGAGATTTATGTCCGCCAGGGGAAACATTACATTTGTTGAATCTTCTAAAACTATTTTGTGGTATGGTATGTTGGTGCTGCATGTAGGGATCTTGGATTGCTTAACAGCAGTAATTTTATAGATTGTGGTAATGCCATCACTTAAACCCAGAAATGTAGGGGCTAAATGAATAGTGAATTTTTTACAGTGTTCTCACTGTTATACCTTTTTCTGTTCGTTTAACCTCTTAAATCAGTGGTTCCCAAACTGTGGGTTGGGATCCACCAGTGAGTCATGACCTGTTTTGCGGTGAGTCACGAAACAGACAAGCTGATACGTGACAAGGAAAATGTATTGAGCCCTATGGAAATTGAAATTGAGAGCATACACATTTACTTACGAGAAGGTGAACATGCCTCATCTCTTATTGAAGGTCAGGCAAAGAGGAAAGCAAGGCCACCAGAATGGTCCCAAACTGTTGAGCTCCATGTTCACTGAATGCATCAGAAGGCAGCGCCCCCAATAGTAAAAAGAATAAAAACAGAAGCTTGAACAGCTGGCAAAGTGAAACTTTTTTTAGTCTCCTAAAGCTAGGTGGGTCCCAATAGAATGTCATTTTAAAAAGTGTGTCCCAGTGCTAAAATGCTTGGGCACCACTGTCTTGAACTGAGACACCTTGAGGACTGAGAGACCGCCTGAGGAACTACCATGGTTTGTTGCTCCTTAGACATGGAGAACAGAGTTTTTACAGCATCAGCCCCTTTTGATTGTGAAATGAAACATCTGGGTCATCCAGCCATGAATACTGTAAACATGGCCAACTCTGGCCCATGTCTTGGTGGCTTCTGACTGATGCACTTCAAGTTCCAGACTTAAGTCCTCAGTCACTGCACTTGAGGACACAAGACCAGGTCTGGATTTTGTGTGGCTGTGCACAGTCCTGGCATAACTCTTAACTCTCTTTACCCTGAGCTGGTTTACAGTGAGCGTGCATCAACCAGTGAAAGCTTCATGGTGAAAGATGTCACTTTGGACATGTTGTGTGTGAGAATGGTCTGCCTTTAAAAGCCTAATGCAGAAGGCTTTGGCAGGTGAGTTGGTATGGCAGACTGTTGCAGAAACAATGAAAATGAGGTTTTGAGAGACTGTCAGATGAGCATATGCTGGCTACTCTGCTAGTTCCCCATGCTCTAGATTACCTATCCAGTGGACCATAGACTATACAGATACTATTTTTTTAAAAACCAACCTGAAAATTTCCAACCCTTTTGACCACATGAATGTTTGAAAATAAGCATGCAGTATTCTTTTGCCCTGCCTCCCAAACAAAATTTAGCTGCAATTTAGATCTTATAACTGTACTAAGAAATTTCTCCTGAATTCTTTGCCCTGAGACCGTCCATCATACTGGCTGGCTGGAACAGATAAAAGAAATATTTCTTGACCTGGCACACAATTAATCTGTGGAACTCCTTGCCACAGGATGTTGTGATGGCACCACGACTAGATGTCTTTAAAAGGGACTTGGACAAACTTTCGGAAGAAAAGTCCATTGCAGGTTACAAATCATGATATGCTACTTCTGGGTTTTAGGTACAGCTTATATCAGAATGCCAGATTCTAGGAAGTGGCAGCATCTCTCATATATACATTATGCAATTCTATCCATTTGCATAGGACTGTATGTATTGCAAGCTCTATATTTATTTAGGACAGTGTTTCTCAAACTATGGGTTTGAGAACCCACTAGGTGGGTTGTGAACCAATTCCAGGTGGGTCCCCATTCGATTCAATATTTAATTTTTAATATATTCAACTTATTCAACCATGGTATGTGACTGCATTTGGGGAAATGTTACAGGGGAAATGTGACTACATTTGGGGAAATGTTACAGGGGAAATGTCCATACTTTTAACAGGCTACTATTTGTATGCTTTTAACAATGATAGTAAACGCGACTTCCTCCTGGGTAAGTGTGGGTAAGATGGCAGCCTAGGATTGTTAAAAATTATCCTGCTTGATGATGTCACTTGTGGTCATGACATTGCTTCTGGTGGGTCCCATCAGATTCTCATTCTAAAAAGTGGGAGCCAGTGCTAAAAGTTTGAGAACCACTGTTTTAGAATATTTCTATACTGCCTTTCCCCAGGCAACAAACTTGGTACTCAAGGGCGAACAGTGCTGTGGAGTAGAAAAGCAAACTGGTCAAATAATATATGTGCAGCTCCTGTTCTACTACTTATTGCCATTCTCCGGTGCACATTGCATTAGTCCCTAATGCTGCCATGACCTATCCCCTTCAGTAATGGCAAACTATTAAAGTGAATGCTGTGTCTATGCTTTTTAAGCACTTTCAGTTAAGGTTTTTCTCTTTGGTTTCTCTGTATTTGGGGGGTGAAAACAATAGAGATGGAGTTTCAGAGACTATTTCCCCCCACAGCTGGTTATAGCTTTGTTAAAAGGAAATATTTGCATCCTTTCTGAAGCAATTTCTGTGGTCTCGAAGATTGAGAACAGAGTCAAGGCTTCATATCTTCCTAATAATAATAATAATAATAATAATAATAATAATAATGGTATTTATATACTGCCTTTCTTGGTCGTCAGATTTCTCCTCAGACTTTATTCAAGGCGGTTTACACGGGCAGGCTGTTCTAAATCCCTGTAGGGATTTTTACAATCAAAGAAAGGTTCTATCTTTCAAGAACCACAACATTTCAGATGGATCTTCCTGATCTGGTATCACATTCTGGCCTCCAGTTTCCTCCCACGCAAGCTGACAAGCAGCTCCTTCATCTCTCACATGGAGGGCAGCCAAGATGCTTCTTCGCTCACACCAAAGAGCAGGTGGAATAACTCAGCTCAGCTTGTCAGCTGCTTCAAGGTCTCACCATTCACAGTGCCGGTGGCCTTGAACTGGCAACCTGCGGATGTTATCTTCAGGCAAACGGAGGCTCTACCCTCTAGACCAGACCTCCTGCCCTGGTTTAAATAAAGAGCCCTGTGGGTTTAACAGAGCATGGTAATAAACATTGGCAAATCTTTAAGCAGAATACACCAATCTTTGGCAAAGTGCAAGTAATTTTTTGGAAATGGTCACTGTCTGATAAAAATAACTCTTACTCTCTGACACGCCAAACATTCAAGTGGAAAATGAGATTAAGCAGCAAAAACAGTAAAGACCTGTAACTATCATCACTAGATGTCTATTGCCCTTAGCCTTTTTTGCACTTCAAAAATCTCCTTATTATCCAGGTCCTGTAGCTTTGCTACACTCTTGAATTATTTTGCTATGATTCTCTTACTTCATACATATTAATTCTGATGATATTTTTTCTTAAGCTGCTTTAAAATTTGTTTTTATGTTCAAAGCCGATTTGAGTACTCATTTGTATTTTTACTGAATTATTCATTTTTATGGCTTACGTCGTGTGTTGAAACTCAAATATGAAATATTTTAATGAATGCAGAATATACTAGAAAAGGGGGAAAAATCTGACACAGAAAGAAACAACTCCACATTGCTCTCACGCTAGTTTAATACCTAGTAGTTTCATATTAACCCCATCCCCCATTTCATGTGATAATAGAAATAGTGCACTATATTGAAAATGTACAGTATACAATGATAAACTATCAAAATGCCCATGCAGATCCTTGTTCTCAAAGCCAGATGACCCAGTGTTGAAAAGGGGAATTTTGTCCTCCCTACAATTATATCCACAAGTGTAGAGTTTTACTTTTTCCCATAGGAATAATTGACAACCAATATGGAAGGGGAAAAAATGCCCCTGGAGTGGGAGCTTAACCTCACCCAGGTTTCCCCCCCCCCCCCGTCATTAAGAATCAATCCTGTCATGCTAGGGTCTGATAGAGTGTTATGTGCTGGCCTGTAGGATCAAATAGTGTTTCAAGTGACCTTTTGTGAAACTAGGAGGCCACTACCCCCATAGGGTACAGAATTGTGAGAAGATGAAATTCCAGTGACAGTATTAGGTTGTTGAACCTATTTTTTTTGTAATTCAGGATGGCCAGATGTATGCCCTGTAGTTCTGGTGAGAAGGTGTGCCAATTATGTTCATATGTAAAGATCTGCTTATTTTTTTTTAAAGGATGAAGCTGTTATTGAGGATTAATGTCATTTTATGAGACAAGTACAAATATGGCAGAAGTCAACAAAACTGTCCAAAAAATACAGTGGTACAGAAGTCTTAGCTACAGTATTGTCAGAACTACAGCTACAGTATTGTCAGAACATTCAAATGTTCTGAATGTTGTTGTTGAAGTCAGGATAACTTCTGGCATGATTGGTTAAATTACTGTGATGTCATGAAGATATTCATGAATGGTTTCAGCATTTGATAGAATTAATTTTAGACAATAGAATTTTCGTGACTGTTCCAGCTTCAGTGAGGGAAGTGGAAATATTGGTTAGAAAATATCTCATGCTGGTCCTGGGGACAGATGTGAACAGTTAAGGATGGTTTGAGGGCTAGAAGGATGAATGGAAAGGATTCATAGTTAAAGCCATGGAGAATGGGTGAAAACATAAGGAAGAGAAAGCAGCCCTGCCTTTGCCGAGGTTCACTTCTTAAAGAGCTCTGCAAATTTTTGTTTAGCTGTCATTTCTGTGGTAAACCAGAGGGAGAAAATAATTAGAAAAATCAGTTTGAGATGTGAACATTGTGTGGCTCTGATCCTTGTTTATCTGCATGACTCAAAACCAGCCTCTCATTGCTTAATTAGTATTCATAGAGGCACCCTGAAAGTACAGCTAAATGAAAAAGCAAATTGCAGATATATGCAACACATTGATTATATATGCATACAGTAATCGCATTACTGTAAAAACAAATAGTGAGCTCTAATGAAATTGATAAAAACTCTTTTTAACTATAGTACAATAGTGGATAAGGTTTTTTCCTTTAAAAAAAAAATCTCTTTTAAAACACACATTACTTTCCATTGCTTCATTTTTGGGGAAGGGATATGCATTGTGGATCTGGAAGGGCAAACTCTACTGGGACTTTTTGTGCTCACTATGCTATATGCGCAACAGCTATTTGTTCCTTCTGAAGGTTTCTCTCCAAGCTGGTTGGGTGTCTTTAAACCCACCAGGATGAACTGGGAGATAAACGTGAGCACTGTAAAGAGAAATTTCCTCAACCTAACTGATGATTTGACTTGATTTTGGAGTGTGCCTTCACACACACACTCCAACAAAATTTTCCTTTTGGATTTTTCACAGAAAATCTGGAGAATTATCCCAAGCACAAAATTTACTAGTTGGGTTAAGAGCTTGACTGTGGGAAGTTCTTTACATGAAAAATATGAATAAAAGCTACAAATAAGAGAGTTTAAAATGTTGTGAAGGAATAGACTAAGTATTTTTCTTGATAAACGAGGCTACGTGACATACATTTAGTATGTAATATGTTGATTCTGAAAGAAATACCAATCTCACCCCTTTTCACATTTTTTTTTAATTCCACCCTTCCTCCAAGGAGCTTGGGGTTGTGTACATGGCTCTTTCCCTCCTTTTGTCCTCGAAATAACCCAGTGAGGCTGAGAGACAGTAACTGGCCCAAGAAATTTCATGGCTAAGTGAGAATTTGAACCTGGATGTGTGTGTCCAGCTCAAGGACCATTACATTATCCTGCCTTTCTTTTTCACATTGTTTCCTAGCAATAGCCTTCCTAGTGTGGTTAAACTTGTGAAGTTTTTAACCAGGGGTGCTCAACATGTCAATCCCGATCTACCGGTTGATCGCGAGGCAAAATGAGTCGATCGCAGAGCCCTTAGTCTAGTCTATAGACTAAGGGCTCTGCGATCGACTCATTTTGCCTTTAGCTGCTAAAGGGTTGGGCTTGACTTTGCAGGACAACCCTCACTAATCGATTGTGGAGCTCTAGCTAGACTTCTCCCAACCCGGCCACGTGGGAGCGGGGAGGTTGCTTCGGGGGCAGCAGGCAGGCTGCGGATTTCTGCTGTTCGCATCACCAGCTCGGGCTCTTGCGATGGCTCAGCTTCAGGTGCGCTTCTTCACCGATGACACGAGGTACGTGTGGGAAGGAGCCTGGCTGGGGCTGCAGTGCTAGCCACTTACATGGGAGTAAGCCCTGTTGGCTCTAATGGGGCTTTCTTCTGAGTAGACATGCCTAGGATGGGGCTCTGAGGCTGCAAGCTTGTCCACACTTTCCTGGGAGGAAGCCCCACTGGCTCTGACGGGGCTTACTTCTGAGTAGACATGCATAGGATGGGGCTCTGGCTTCATGGAACTAAAACTGAGCCACATATTCAATTCAGTCCCAATGGAACTGCGAGGTTGTTTTGTACCATCACTTCACACTTCCCTGGAGGTGAATCCTTTGAACACAGATTTACTTCTGAGTAAACATGCGGAAAACTGTACTGTTAATTGCTTTTCCCCCCTATAACTTTTTCTTTATATCCCCCTGTGCATCTGTTTGCTAAATGCAGACACTTTATGCATCTGATAAAATGGGCTTTAATAATAATAGTAATAATAATAATCCCATGCATGTCTACTCAGAAGTACATCTCATTATAATCAATGGGACTTGCTCCCAGGAAAGTATGGATAGGATTGCAGCCCTACAACACAGTCCTATGCTTGTTCAACCCTGAATTAAATTCCATTATAGGCAATGGTGCTTACTCCCAGGTAACTGTAGTGCAGCTAAACAAGGGTTGGGCTTGACTTTGCAGGAAGGCTCTGAGCAGAACTTCGGTTGTGCCTTGGAGAACCTGAGGAGCGTCTCCAGAAGGGCTCGGGAGCAGCCCGGGACTGTCTGGAGGAGTTGCTTGGGGCCACTCAGAAGTGCCGCTGATGCAGGGTGGTGGCAGCCTCCGGCTGGGGAAGTTCAGCAGCAATTGAGAGATGCAGGTGCCCAAGGCTGCAGTCCTCTCCTCACTTACCCGGGAGTAAGCCCCATTGACTAGCATGGGACTTACTTCTGAGAAGACAGGCTTAGGCTTGGGCACACAAGCTGCAATCCTCTCCACACTTACCCGGGAGTAAGCCCCATTGACTAGCATGGAGCTTGCTTCTGAGGGGACATGCAAAAGATTGGGCTCTAAAGCAGGGGTGCTCAAACTTTCAACTTTAGGGATGCTGGACCTTTAACAAGTGTATAGAAGAGAGAATTTCAGCAGGTGCAACTTGTCATGACAAGCTGCACCTGCTGAAATTCTCTCCTACACAATTTTAAAGGTCCAGGATCCCTAAAGTTGAAAGTTTGAGCACCCCTGCTCTAAAGCTCGTATCCACACTTACCGGAGAGTAGTCCCCATTGACTAGCATGGGACTTACTTCTGAGTAGATACCATAGGGTTGGGCTCTGAGGTTGCAATTCTGTCCACATTTACACAGGAGTAAGCCCCACTGACTATAATGGGATTTAAAAAAAACTCTGGTAGATCTCCGGGCCTTGCTGGGTTTCAAAGTAGCTCTCCAGCCAAAAAAGTGTGAGCACCCCTGTTTTAAACCTAGGAGTACATACAGCACCTTGGAAAGTGTACACCTTTGCTTTGCCGGTGTCACCTTATCGCTTTCATTTGTTAGAATGTTTGACCATACTTCTTTGCTGGCTGACTGCTAGGTTCCTGAACTTTGGAAAAAATGAATTTGACCTATCAAGGTTTTAACTGAAAAGTTCAGGGTTCTGTTCACCTTCATCCATGATAATTTCATGTGGACTTTTGAACATGAGAAGCAACTATTTTCGTTGTGCGTTTTGATCTCTAACAACTGCAGGATCTAGGACTTGAAAACAAGTTGGTATTGGTGTACTTGGAAGTGTAACCATAGGGCAAAAAGGCACCTTCTTTATTCATGTAGACTTTGCCCAGTGATGCACCCTTCACATGCCCGATCTCATCTGATCTCGGAAGCTAAGCAGGGTCAGGCCTCTTTAGTACTTGGATGGGAGACCGCCTGGGAATACCAGGTGCTGTAGGCTTATACCATAGTCTTTCGAGACTGAAGGTTGCCAACCATGTCTATCAAAAATGTGAAACCCACTTTATCCATGTTAGCATGCCAAAAGGAAATTAACTGGAAGAACTGGCAAGCATCTGATTTTTTTTTTGTTGCAGCTTCAGAATATATCCCACTAAACTGAATCTGCAGTGTTTCACTAGAGATGCTCAGGCAAGTAGAATCATTGATTAGTTTGCTGTTTTGGATGTGTCCTTCAAAATTGATTTCAGGATTATTTCCTAAAAAAACCTCATTTGTGTGGATAGAGCGCCATGTAATCTTTTAACTGTAGTCATCTGTGTACGAATTTTTCTTTTAAGCAGACATTTCTTGCATACCTCGTAGTCACCTTCATTCATTTTTCCTTCCTGGTGATGCCTGCCATGTGCAAGTCTTGACAATGTAGCCTAAGGTCATATCTGAGACCATTCCGCTATGGTCTGATTTTTGCTGTTGGCAAAGTAAGAAACCGGTATGAGGGTAAGTTTGAAATATTTGAACAATGTGAAAAGTCTTCAGATTAAATCCTGCTGATTATGGAATTATGGCTTTTAGTTGGCTATAAGAGGCCAAATGGATAATTCAACTAGAATGCAGTTTTAGATTCTATAGAAATTCACAGCATGTGTTCCGAAGTCCTGCAAATGTTAAAAGTAGCCAATCTGTATGAACGCCTGTTTCTGTGCAGTGGAAATAGCCGAACACAATTCCGATAGCGAAGGAAAGCATATCTTTGCTCTTCTTGGATAGTGAGAAACATAACTGATATGGGCTATTATGGACTCTTCAGACCTGTATCCATTTATCCCCTTTTCAGTTCATTTGCATTGAAGCCTTGGGTAGAGTGTTGAGACCTCTGCAAACCAACCAATGGAACGGATATGCACTTAATAGGGAAATAGACCTTTAAGATCATATATTCCTCTCTCAGCAATTCTTTGTCTTCCTAAAGCAAATTCATCTATTTGCAAATTCATCTATTTGTATTGCTAAAGAATACAATGTTTCTGACAAATTTTTGTACCATGCAGTTTCTTGATTGTCTGTATTAATGCCAATCTTGTATGACTGGTCTGCTACAAATCCCAATGTATAGTAGGGATTGTTTTGTTAAGGGGTAGGGCTCCCCCCACATGATTGTTGGTATTAGTCATCTGTGTTCAGTGTCTTTGACTGAGGAAGGCTTTCGTTTCAAGTTTGGATTGTTTGTCGGTTTTTTTAAAAGCAACGAACTTAGTCCATTTTTTGAATGTGGTGCTGGTTGCTGGGTGACGTTGTAACTAGCACTTCCTCCACGAAAAGAGAGTGTTCTGCTTGTGGAAGGGCTCCTGTGGAAGTACTACTTGGGATGCGGTGTCTTTCTCTCACTCTCACACACACACACTCACCTAAACCTTTTTTTTAGTTGACAAGGAATTTTGAACGAATTTAGGATATTTTGGGGATTCTGGATCAAAAAATGGAATTGGTTATACTGAATCAGTTCTAGTCTTGTGGGTATAACATAGTCACTTTATATGCAGATTCATACAGCTTCCTCATGAGGAAGCGAACACCTTGAGGAAGCTTCTTGAATCCACATATAAGGTGGCAATGACGGAAGGAAATGATTCTTGTCTGAAAGGGCTCACAGCCTCTTTTTTAGAGGGACATCAAACATTGGTTGATGCACGATACTGGAATGACAAGGGACAGTTGTTTACCCTCTGTTAAGTATTTTTTAAAAACCACTTTAATAGGTGCCTCTTTGCTCAGTTATCAAGTTCTGTGTATGAAGGGGCTGAGTACTGATATGCTACTGATATGATGAATTTTAGTTGTAAAGTGAACATTTTTTCCCCTTGATGGCTTTTGTTGCAGCAGCACCATATGCTCATGCACATGACCAGTAATTTCAGTTCTTAGTCTCTAGTGTGTATGAATGTGTGTATGCATGCATGCATGCAAAACGAACATGATAATGCTAAAGTAGCACACAGTAGATGGCTTCATAGGCTGAAAAGCAATGGAGAATTTTCAGAGCCATGACATTTCAAGAGAGAACTAAAAATGTTTGACCTCCTCAAAACAATTCAATTATTGGGACAAGAGAACTCACACTGAAGAGAGCACAAAATCTACTTCCATAAACAAAAAACCCACAGGAAATAGTGATAAATTGCTGCTGCAGTGCATGGAGGGGTAGATAGAGTTGATGTCTTCTCTATAGCAACAGAGTTAGTAACTAAGGCTGGAGCAACTAGCAACAACAGAATACTGTAAACCTAACCAGGATAATCTATATTGCTTCTCTTTAACACGCTTCTAAGAAACAGACAAGCTTTGCTATGTTTATCACTTGACACACTGTTGGTACTCATCCTAGGTCTCCTCCTAACTTGCTAACCAGCTTCAAACCCTGATTAAATAGGATGTCCTGCTTAGCTTTAACTATGGTTAATGCTCATACTGAGTCTTGTGATTGTAGCTAGAAAGGAGGGGAACCTCTTGTTTCTAGGGGGAAAGGAGCTTTGGGGAGGGTGTGTGCCATCCCATGACTAAGAGGTCAGCTCTGTTGTACATGCATGGGCACATAGAGGCTAGCAGGCAAGTCTTTTTATTGATGTATTTAAGTATTCAGGAAGATCAACCACTGCACTTGAAGTGAATTTTCATCTCCTTAATATAGGCGTAATCCTTTTAAAGACAACCATGCACTATAACAGCTTCAGGGTTAAGTTAGAAAGGAAGATGAGGAGCCTGAATTAGAAAATCTTTCATACTCAGTTGATTAGTGGATTATCTCAAATGGCTTCTGGACAGCCATTATTGGGAGTATCTGTTTCACTATTGCAGCAAACTGTATTCTAGCAGTTGAGGTTAATTGTACGAGTAGCACCAGTGAACCAGTTTTAACCTTCTCCATAGTAGGTGCAAACCGATTCCTGATTTTAATGGACGATCACTTTCTGCCCTTATCATCAAAATTGATTTTCGATTTACATTTTAATGCTTGCTAATGTGACTGCAGTTCCAGTTTTATTCATGGTAACATGTAATGTTTGTTTTAAGGCTTGTCTGCGTTTTGTGGTGGTTTTTAATAGTGCATGTTTGTTTATACAGCTCACTGATTTTGTCTGCCTTACAGTGTAGCAAGTGAAGCTGAATTATGGTAGCACTTCTCATAACTTTTTCACATGAGAAAATATAACCAGTGAAAGATACAGAAATAGGAAGCTACTTTATACTGGGTCAGACCTGTGTCCATCTTGCTTAGTGGTGTCTCCTATGACTGGCAGTGGCTGTCTGGTGTCTCAGGCAAAATGTCTTAACGTCCTTTGGAGATGCTTAAGGTCCTTTGGAGATGTCTAAGATTGAGCCTAGGACCTCTTGAATGCATGCAGAATATGTGCTCTACTACTGAACTCTAACCCCCTCCAGAATTTATAAGTTCTCTGACAGATCCAGCTTTAAAAAAAATTGTCCATCTGGAATTAAAAAAATCATCCCCAGGATTCATCACAGAGGAAAGCATAATCTTGCAATCTTTATGCACTTTGCTCATGAGACAAATCTTTATATTGATTAACCTTGCATTATTCTACTACTGGTTAAATGGAATGAGCAAAGAGCTATTCAGAACAATGGATCTTCTGCTAATTCTCTCTCACTTCAGACCCATGTAAATATAGCTCCAGCTCACTGCAAGCTATGATAAGGACGTTATTATTATTATTATTATTATTATTATTATTATTATTATTATTATTATTATAAGTATTTATATACCGCTTTTCAACTAAAAGTTCACAAAGCGGTTTACAGAGAAAAATCAAATAACTAAATGGCTCCCTGTCCCAAAAGGGCTCACAATCTAAAAGATGCAAAAAGAACACCAGCAGACAGCCACTCAAAAAGACACTGCTGGGGAGAGGTGGGCCAGTTACTCTCCCCCTGCTAAATAAAAGAGGAGCACCCACTTGAAAAAGTGCCTCTTACCCAATTAGCAGGGGACTGCTATGTTATGTGCTCAGTGACATGTATTTTCCTTCTTACAAGCAAATTACCACTCTCTTCCCTTATTAGCATAAATCATAGTACAGAATGTTATTGCTCTGCTTGTGAAAGTTCAATAATTTTTATTATTTACAGTATTTATATACCACTTTTCAACGGAAAGTTCACAAAGCGGTTTACAGAGAAAATCAGACAAACAACTAATGGTGCCCTGTCCCCAAAGGGCTCAAAATCTAAAAGGATGCGAAAGAACACCAGCAGACAGCCACTAGAAAAGACAGTGCTGGGGTGAGGAGGGTCAGTTACTCTCCCCCCGCTAAATAAAAGAAGAGCACCCACTTAAAAAGTGCCTCTTATCCAGTTAGCAGGGGTTTATAAATGGAGGTTAATAAAGTTAAAAGTGCACAGGTGCTAACCATGTTACTACTGTAAACCAGTGTTTGAAACTGCTTTGAAGAGGGTTTTAAATCCTGGTGAATATGATTAACTTTAACCATAGTTAGTATTTGTGCATATACAATATACTTTGTGCGTATACAATAACAGTGGTTCCCAAACTGTGAGCTGCAGATCCCTGGGAAGCTGCACAATCATCCCTTTTAGTCCCCTCCCCCTTCCTCAAAGTCAGTATTCTCGGAGGAAGAGCCAGAGAAAGGTGGAGACCAGGGCATTGTCTTTCCTTCTTGGCTTGCTGGTACTGCCTGAGCCCAACGGGGTTTTCTGCTCCTATTTACTTGCACCTTTTTGGTGTGATGGTTAGCAATAAAAGCAACTTCATAGTAATGAATTGCAGGAAAGATGGTAGGGAGAGAGATGAGAGACTGGCACTTTGAATGGTTTCCTGACCCGTTCACCAGGAGGTGAGAGCAAAGCACTTCTGCTGCCCACGGCATCAGTTTTTTCTGGTTTGCAAAGG
The DNA here is from genome assembly GCF_035046505.1 of Tiliqua scincoides. Taxonomy (NCBI): domain Eukaryota; kingdom Metazoa; phylum Chordata; class Lepidosauria; order Squamata; family Scincidae; genus Tiliqua; species Tiliqua scincoides. Next base: position 122,216,672 of record NC_089824.1, read on the forward strand.
CAGGAGTTTTCAAGCAAAACTTTGCTTCTGTGTCTACTGAATGCTTCCTTGACACTTAAAATGTCACTGTCTTCTGAATTTTATTTATTTGTATAACCATTGTTTCTTAGTTATGCCAAGAGTGACGTTCTTGCATTAAGAATGACTTGCAAAGTATGTCGTATTTTAACTACTACTTGCCTACTGTCCTCAGACTTACATATGAGACTACTTACCCAAAATATATTTATTCCACAGAGACGGAAGGTTTTAAGATTGACACCATGGGCACCTACCATGGAATGACTTTGAAGTCTGTAACGGTAAGTTGGAAAAATTCTTCCTGAAGCATTTTCATACTGAATTTTCTTTTTGCTTTCTACCCTGAGTGGAGTCTGCCAGGCTGTATAGCAGCAAGCAAGTCTGCTTCCAAGCCAGTCTTGGGTATATGTGTTGAGCTGGTCCACTTTTTGAAGTTGTTTAGGTCTCTGTAATCTTTTTAGATACCTTTCTGCCTGGAATGGTAGGGTTGATGCCAGTACCCTGTCTAGTCACCAGACTTAAAGTTGATTAATGTTGTTTTGTATGAAAGAGGCAGGGGAACATCCCTTCCATATGACTTGATGGTGTGTTTTTTAATGCAGATAGTTTCCCAAGCAATTGATAACAGTGTCTCCAAAATGAATTTTCAGCCCATGATTGTCTTCAATTGTTGGCTTTTATGGAAGTGGGTTGCACGTTCTCAAACAAATGCTGTTTTGATCTTCCTACCAGTAGGACAGATGCTACTGAACTAGTATAGATGCCTCATTAAAGACTTTAGCCATCTGTATGCCTGTATAAATCTGATGAATAGACAGCACTAAACAGTCTCCAGAATCTGTTCACCTACTTCTAGTTTGCTCTCCTAATTTGAACATAAAATAATGCTTGGAATGTAAATGTCTCAAAACCAATTAGACTTAACTTGTTTAAACTTTTCCCCTTTCTAATAAAATTTTAAGTTCTTACTATTGCTGCCCAACCTTTAAATGTTGGCCTGTAATTCAATTTGGAGACTTATTTTAAAACAGCTAATCGGTTTTGTGCTGAATCTGCATATTCTGTGTAATATGAAAGAAAGCATTCATAGATAAGCAAAAGACATGAGTTTTGTTATTTTTTTGTTTAAAAGAAAACGAAGAGTTGTTTAATTAAAAATTGGAAGTGAAAGTTGGCTTGATAATATTCACGTGAAGCTTTAGGGGTTGTAGATATTTGGCGACAAATGAATGGAAATATAGAAGAGTTTACTTATTATTCAGAAAGACACAGATCATTTTCAAGAATAGATATGTTCTGGGTGACGAAGGATATTGCAATAAAAACTTCTAAAACAGAAATTCTATCAAAGACTCTTTCAGATCATAATCCAATAACTATGACTATTAAGAAGAAACCTACAACATATAGATGGAGATTGAATGAATTGTTGTTACAAAAAGAGGTTATAATAAAGGATGCTAAGCAGAAATTAAGGGAATTTTTAAATTTGAATTTAAATAAGGGAACAGAAATGAGGATAGTTTGGACGCTAGTAAAGCTTTTATGAGAGGTTACTTTATTCAGAAAAGCATAGAATGGAAAAAAGAGAGACAAATTAAGTTTCAGAAAATTGAGGAGGAAATTAAAAAGAAGGAATATGAGTTAATAGACGTCCCAGGAGATTAAAAAATAGTACAACAAATAAAAGATTTACAGCATCAATTATCTTTGATGATGGTGAATCGAATGGAAATTAAATTAAAGTTTGTGAAACAAAGATATTTTGAGCATGCCAATAAACCAGGGAAATGGTTGGCCTACAAATTGAGGAAGCAGAGAGAGAAGAGAGTAATTTTAAAATTGCAGGAGGCGGGAAAAATGTATACTGATCAGGAGGATATAAAAAAAATAATTACAAATTATTATGCTAATTTATACAAAAGTCAAAAAATAGATCAAGTAGAAGTAAAGAACTACTTGGATAAACAAAATTTACCAGAAATGTCTGAAGAACAAAGGGAAATTTTAAATAATAGAATAACTCTGTGTGAAGTTGTAGAGGCAATAAAGAAGATTAATATAGATAAAGCTCCAGGTCCAGATGGTTTAACAAGTAGATTCTATAAATGTTTAGAAGAAGAAGTAAGTTTACCATTGCTTAACACGACAAATGATATTTTGCAGACTGGGAAAATGCCAGATTCATGGAAGGCAGCAAATATAACTTTGATTCCTAAAGGACAGGATTTGATGGTTATAAAAAATTACAGACCTATTTCCTTGTTGAATAATGATTGTAAAATATTTACAGCAATTTTAGCAAACAGAATGAAGAAGATATTACAAAATCTTATACATGAAGATCAATGTGGTTTTTTACCGAAAAGACACATGAGTGATAATATTAGAATAGTATTGGATTTGCTGGAATATTATGATAAAAGGATAGAGAAACAATTAGCATTGATTTTTTTGGACTTTGAGAAGGCATTTGACAATTTGAGTTGGACTTTCTTGATTGCTGTCTTAGAGAAGATGAACTTTGGAGGGAACTTTATTCAATGGATAAAGTCAATTTATACATCACAAACTGTGCAGGTAGTGGTAAATGGAGAACTATCAACAGTGTTTGAGATTCAAAAGGGAACACGACAAGGATGTCCATTGTCGCAACTTTTATTTATACTTGCCCTAGAAGTGTTGTGTAGAGATATTAGACAAGATGAAAGACTACATAGTGCAAAGATTAAAGATGAATGCTTTAAATTAAGAGCATTTGCAGATAATATGGTTTTGATTTTAGAAAAAACTTTAAAAGACATAGAGTTGTTGATGGTTAAGTTGAAGAAGTTTGAATCATTAGCAGGATTTAAGATAAATAAACAGAAAACTAAAATTTTATCTAAAAATATGAATGAACAAGATCAATCGAAGTTAATGAATAAGACTGGGTTCAAAGTGGAGAGGAAGATTAAGTATTTAGGTATTATTTTGACAAACACAAATTGTATGTTATTTCAAAATAATTATGTTAAAGTTTGGGGTGAAATTAAAAAAGATTTTGCAAGATGGGAAAGGTTGAAATTATCTTTTTTGGGAAGAATATCTGTAATTAAAATGAATGTACTACCAAAAATGCTTTTTCTCTTCCAGAATATACCAATATTACTTTCTGATAAACCTTTTAAAGAGTGGCAGAAAGATGTGACAGGTTTTATATGGCAAGGGAAAAAACCAAGAGTGAAACTTAAGATTTTGCAAGATGCAAAAGAAAGAGGAGGTTTAGCACTGCCTGATCTGAAGACTTATTATGCATCATGTTGCTTTCTGTGGCTTAAAGAATGGATATTGTTGCAAAACAAAAAATCGTTGAAGTTAGAAGGATATGATTTAAGATTTGGTTGGCATGGATATCTTTGGTATGATAAGTTGAAAGTGAATATGGAATTCAAGAATCATTATGTTAGACATGCACTGTGGAAGATATGGAATCGTTATAAGAAAAGGTTTTACAACAAAATTCCACTCTTAGCTTCACCACAAGAAGCACATTTTGGTTTGGGAACTGTACCAGGAGATAAATGGTTATTGTATAAGAACTTATTGAAATGTAATCAAGGTCAATGTATTTTGAAGTCTAGAGAGGAATTGATTGTAGAGGATTTTGACTGCCAATGGTTTATGTATTTACAATTATTAGAAAGATTTAAAATTCATAAAAAATTATATGGTTTTGAAGAGGGAGAGACAATATTGGAGAAACAATTAAGATCAGATGAGCAGGTAATATCTAAAATATATAAATTGCTTTTGAAGTTTGAAACAGAAGATGAACAGGTTAAAGAATGCATGATCTAGTGGGCAAAAAATGTGGGTTATGAACTTTCAATGGACAGATGGGAGAAATTATGGATAAAACAGACAAAATTTACTTTGAGTGTTAGCATTAAGGAAAATATATATAAGATGATCTATTGTTGGTATGTGACACCAAGTAAATTAGCTAAAATGTATGAAGCTGTGTCCAATAGTTGTTGGAAATGTAAGAAACAAGAGGGAACATTTTACCACATGTGGTGGACGTGTTCAAAAGTTAAAAAATATTGGTCACAAATTCATGCACAGATACAATTGATCTTAAAAACAAATATACAATTGAAGCCAGAAGTATTTTTATTAGGTATGACAGATGAGTATGTGGAAAGAAAAAATGAAGTTTTATTTTTGTATATGATAAGCGCTGCCAGAATACTTTATACTCATGCTCAAAATTGGAAGACTATGAATATACCTTCTGTGGAGGAATGGTAGATAAGATTTATGGATTATGCGGAGATGGATAAATTAACAATTTTGCTTAGGGAGAATTCAACAGAAACCTTTTTGAAGAATTGGAGTCCAGTTATTGTTTTTTTGAATCAGAGAGAGGATGGGGATTTGAGGTATTTTGGATTTGAAGATTGATTTTGAAGTATTAGTGGTATAGATTAACATTTGTTAATGTTTGGACTGTATGTATTTGGATTATAAGTATGGGAATGTTTTGGCTTCGCTCGTGCTGCTTTATTGGAATTTTGTTTATGTATGTATTTTTCTATTTTATGTTTATTATAGTTAAATAAATAAATAAATGACAAAAAAATAATATTCACGTGAACATATTCATGGACAAACTTTGTAGATGAGTGCTTATTCTGTCAATTCCAGAAATGACTCTCCTCAGAAAACTGTATATTGCTCTGCTGCTGGATATAAGTCAAAATGCTATTGTACACATTACTCTGCAGGGACAATTTCTTACAACATGATGTTAGTATCTGTCACTGGGAGATATGGATGTATCACTTAATAACCAAGTGAGTTTGAATTTGGGTTTGAATTTATGGGTTGGTTTAAAACTCATTTTGATTTCTTAATTAGGGTTACCTGCTTCTGTCTGTGGTAGATACACCACATTTTCTCTTGATGATCTTGGTTTACTAACTTAACCTTATAAATAAGACTGAAAGTTTTTAGGTTTTACCAGTCAAATCTGCCTGCAGATACCTATGTGTTATAAATAACACATAAAAAAGACTTATAAACGCATATAAAAAAAACTTAGGCCAGTTGAGTTTGGCCCAAGTTGAAATAACTTTGTAATGCTCCCTATCCTATTGCTTGAAGGCAATTTCTGGTTGCCAAAGATTATCAGGCAAGTGGCTATTTACAAGCTATTCTAATCTCTCTTGTGTATGGGTTGCAGTCAAACTCATTTTCTCGTACTTAGAGTCATGTGACAGATCAGACTCTGCTTTTTCCCTTGGGTGTAATACTCACCCTGCAAGCATGAAGAACTTTAATGCCACAAAGTCCTTTGAGGCTTCCGCTCAAGGCTGTTTGAATGGGGTTGTTCCCGATGCTTAGGCAGATAAGGCATGAAGGATGGCCACAAGATGGAATTGTTGCATCTGTTTTGTAATTGTCTAGCACAGTGGATCCGAAACCTTTTAATATTTGGACCCACCTAAAAAAATCACTTTATCAGCCTTTCAATGTGGCTATAATGGTGATCGGGTAGCAGTGCCCCCCTCAAGTAGCAGGTTGCTTAACCCTTGATGCAAATAGCCTAATCTGCCTTGTCAGTTTCATGACTCACTAAAATTTGGGTCTTGACCCACTGGTGGGCCATGAACCCACAGTTTGGGAACAGCTGATATAGCATCATATGCTTAGATAGGTTAAACTGGATAGGCAGTTTGCAGTGGTTTGTCCTTAATCTCTAGAGAGCAGCTGAGTGCACAAAACTGCACTGCTGAAGGAATGCTTGTCAATTTACCATTGAGTAATTCATTGAAATATTTGAGTGAGTAGAAAATATGCCGTTTTCCTGGGTCTACTACTACTAATTTTGACCTGTTGCTGTTCAACTCTAGTTTCTGTAATTTGTGACTGGTGTGTGTGAAATTGAGAATGCTCTTTATTTTAGTAATTGGAAGCCAAATAAAACATGGTTCATCATTAACTCAAGTTTCAAATGTGTTATAGTAACATGTGAGTTAGCACTTAGCGTAAAAGTCTGCTTTGTTTCTACTGCCTTGTTATCTGTGACAAAGGGTGCAATCCTAACCCCTTATGTCAGTGCTTTCCAGCATTAACTTAAGGGCAATGCAGCTCTGAGGTAAGGGAACAAACATTCCCTTACTTTGAGGAGGCCTCCGTGAGTGACGCCTAACTGCAGGATGCAGCACACGTCCCATTGGCCAGTGCTGGAAAGTTCGGACATAAGGGGTTAGGATTGTGCCCGCTCATAGAATGTATTACTGACTGAAGGGTGAGCTTCTTCAAAGTTATTTCATTGTAAATAACCCATACGTTTGAAAGGCAAAGGCTTCTCTAAAATCTCTTTTCAATTAATTTATTTAATTAATATGCTTACACAATTCTGTATAAAGAATTGACTTCTAACAATTCTTCTAGGGACATCCACTAAAATGGAGTGTTGGGAGAGTGAGAACAGACAAAAAATATTTCTTTACTCAGCGTGTGGTTGGTCTGTGGAACTCCTTGCCACAGGATGTGGTGATGGCGACTGGCCTGGACGCCTTTAAAAGGGGATTGGACAAGTTTCTGGAGGAAAAATCCATTACGGGGTACAAGCCATGATGTGTATGCGCAACCTCCTGATTTTAGAAATGGGCTATGTCAGACTGCCAGATGCAATGGAGGGCACCAGGATGAGGTCTCTTGTTATCTAGCGTGCTCTCTGGGGCATTTGGTGGGCCGCTGTGAGATACAGGAAGCTGGACTAGATGGGCCTATGGCCTGATCCAGTGGGGCTGTTCTTATGTTCTAATGATCTTCTGAGGCTGAATGATAGCATTCATTATTTTGGATAGCTGAATGCATGCACTGTACCCTCCACTTTGGTAAGGACTCCTCTTTGTTCCTGAGGGAATGTCCTGTAACTGCTTTGTGAAGTAGTATACAATACATAGAGAGTGTAGGTAATCTTGTACATATTGCACAAACTTTCAGATACAGCCTTCTTCCTACCTCGTCCTATTTTTGTTTATTTCTGTGGATTTGACTATAGAATAATTACTTATTTACCTTAGTTCTCAAAATTAAAAACAGAACTTCACAAACTATAGTACTGCTAAGAAAATGGATTTTTTCCCCCTGAAGATAGTTTTTCATTAACTTTATGCAGTTGTACATATTGGAGTTCTGTGCATGTGCAGACTCTTCCTCAGAAGCTTCTAGAGCTTTGTCATAAATATTCTGCCCCTGTGCATATGTGGGAAGAACCTGCACACCGTTGCATGCCTCAGACATGACTAGAACACCCAATCACTTTCAGTAGGTCTTTTTCTACTACCATTGAAGCAGCATCTTGACAGCATTTCCCTTTCTTCCTTGTCTTTCATGCCCCCCCCCCCAAAAGACTTAACTTTTCTACTTTGCAGTAGAACCCTGCTTTATGATGGGTTCTCCTTGGCAAAACAAGGCTCATACACAGTAGGTTTATGATTGCTACCCAACCTAATCTTGTGGGTGAAAGATAAATCAGTCATCAAGTGTTTGGTAGAATCTCACCCAATAGCAGCGTGATTAACATTGCAGATGTGTGAATACTGAAAGAAGGATTTATCTGAAGTGCAAACCTATAAGCCTTTGAGGTAGCCTCTCAGCCTGGTAGGAACATTTTTAACATGAGCACATTTAGGCACCTTTTAAATCACTTTTTAGATAGGGAAATAGTTCTGTAGAGGAAGTTGAAGTCTTGGAACAAATTACCAATCTCTCAAGTGCCATTGTACAATTTTCTAAAATGATCCTTGAGAGACAAAGTTTAAAAGTCCTAGACCAACCACAAACCTAATGGTTGAAGCCTGGCTTAGCTCCTTTGTTTTCACCCAAGTTCCTTATTTTTTCTAAACTTGTCTTGAAAACCTGAGGTGAAAAAATCAACTTGTACTTCATGTTTAATTTTTTAATAAACCAACTTTAATGGACATCAGTGGTGCATATGCTGCATTAAATATTGCCTTATGATAATTTCACTGTAAAACAAAGCATGAATGACAGATTATGTACATAACATTATCTCCATTTATCTCTTCATGAGTATGATACATTGATCCTGTCCCTTTTTTTTTCTTTTTATCCTTGTGTGGGCAAAACTCTGTAAATTCTGAAGAGTGTGAATCATGGCAGCTTGTATAGCATTTCTGTTCTGACTAAGATTTATGCTTGCTAGCAAAATTGTATTAAATTTTTATAGATAAATGTATCTTCAAGAGCAGGAAAAGTCACCCTAAAATTAAGTTGAAAGAGAGGTGCTTAAAAATGCAGGAGATTGGTTTTCACCCAAAATGGTGCTTCATATATAGATTGCCCAACCTAGTCAAAATGTCTTGGTTGGTTTGAGCTTGTGTCTATTGAACAGGAGCGGTATATGAAGAACTTCTGTGGGGGATGCAAAAGCAATCAAATTCAAAAGCAATCAAGTTCAAATTCATTGTGTTTCTAAGTAGTTTGTAGAGACACCACCCTGAATAATTCATTGCAAATGCATAACTGAGCCTCTTGTTTGTGAATTTTCAGACTATATTATCGTAGTTAGGGCAGTTGTTCCCAAACTTTTGAGCGCCATGACCCACCTTGTACTCTGCAGTGGGTAACAATGCAGTGCTTAAATCTTCCCCCAAAAGCCTGCCTTGGAGTCCCCAGAGGCTGCTTATGGGTTGCACCGGCTCACAACCCACTGCATTGCCCTCTGAGGGCTTCAGAATGCCTCCTGGATGCAACAGGGAGTCATGGAAGTAAAACTGAAGTAGCTTCGGGTCATGTCTGGAGGGCATTTTGAGGCCCACAGAAGCCAGTGGAGCAGGTTGCAGGCCAGTGCAACCCTTAAGCAGCCTCCTGAGATTCCAAGTAAGGCTTTGGGGTTCAGATTTGAGCATTGCATCGCAATCCTATGTACATCAGGTTGCAACCCACAGTTTGGGAAATGCTGAGTTAGGGTATCTGGTTGTTGCTGGTCTTAGTTTTGATACCATTGAGCTATGCAACCCAATAGTGCTTTTTAGGGTTAAATACAATAAAGTATTTTTTTGGGTTATGTTGGCTTTGGGTAGATGATTGTCATCAGTAGCCAGTTCCTTTTCAGTATAGAGATTATGGATACTGGGGATCATAATGAAAAACTCACTAAAAAGATGAACTTTGTGTACCGTGGAATGGATGCAGACAGTTTTAGTTTGAATGTCTTCATCAAATAGCTTCAGCTTCTTTCCCAATGCTACTTAATACAGTTACCCAGTTCAAACCATAGTTTGTAACTACATGAACAATCATTGGACTCATCCAGTCCATCCCTCATACCTATAAGCACTGCATTTGCTTTTCTGTTTGTCAGCGAAACAGGCATCTATGGTTTTCCCAAACCATCTTCATCTTCGGTCCTTAGCTGGTGCTTGGAGAGCACTTGTCCTCTCAGCCAGCGCACTGCTGCAGATGCCACAGGGGTCTATATGTCATTCATGACACACTTCCACTCTTAAAAAACCATTATTTTCCTTGTACCAGAATGGGAAACTACATGCAAACCGTGGCTTCTCATTTCAAGACAAGTCATGGTTTGTTCAAACCATACTTTGTTTGTTTCATGTGTTACCCAAACAGGAAGACAATCACAATACACAAAGAGAATTGAGATTTTGAGTTTCATTTGCATAGCACCAGACTATGGTTTTTGAGGGACGCAGTGGTGTGGTGGGTTAAACTGCTGAGCTGGCAAGCCTATTGACCGCAAGATTGGCAGTTTGAATCTGCACAACGGTGTGAGCTCCTGTTGCTTGTCCCAGCTTGTGCCAACCTAGCGGTTCCAAAGCATGTAAAAAATGCGAGTAGATAAATAGGTACCACCTTGGTGTGAAGGTAACGGCACTCCATGCGCTTAGGCATTTAGTCATGCCGGCCACATGACCACGGAAACTGTCTACGGACAACGTCAGCTTTTCGGCTTAGATACGGAGATGAGCACCGCCCCTTGAGTTGGACACGATTATGCTTAACGCTGGGGGGAACCTTTACCTTTAAACTATGGTGGAGGGTTATATCTGACCCAAATCTTAGTAGTGGCTTCAAAGGGAGTTGAAAATGAAAATGCCAGTATCCTACTGGCATTATATGCGTGTCGTGTAGCCATGTTATGGAGTATCTTATACAATTCAGGTAACTGTCATCTCAGAAAGGATGTTACTAAATTGGGGAAGGTGCAGAAACTATCATAGTATTGAAAGTGGTTTCCTTTGAGGAAAAGCTTACGTGTTTGGGACTCGTTTGAGAAAAGAAATAAAGCTGAGGTAGAGATAAGAAGAGGAATGATGTGAAAGAAGTTTATAGCATTATGAACAGAGTAGAACAAGTGAAATTCAGATTTAGTTCTAACGAATAGAAAAACTGACAGGAAATCAAGTGTGTATTAAAGCAGTAAAAGCAGAATTCCAATCAATGTGTTAGAATCTGATAATAAATCTCATGCAGCTGGCATTAGTGCTGTATAATTTTACTTTGCCTGAAGGCTGCTGTTTTTTTCATGGGCATAAATTGCACCCATAAACTTTGAACCTTCAAATAAGTTTTTTTCTTTCTTTTAGCAGTCCAATTTACTTAGCGTAACAAAATGCATTTAAAAGTCTGATCCCACACTGAGGTAATTTGTTAAGCAAAATATTACAAAGTATACTGTGGCACTTAAAATGGGGTACCTTTCCAAAAAATGTGTAAAAGAAACAGCATAGCAAGGAGAAGCACTCTCTGATAATCTCTGTTCCATGGCTTTTAAAAAAGCCTGTGGTCTTATGTAAACCAAAGGTAACAAGCATCAGTTTAGTAAACTGTTCCTCCATTAGTGGTGTAAGGAAAATACATTATTTCCACTACAGTTGGAGTCTAGGTGTCCCAAGGCTACAACTGAACTCAGGTGCCAGAAAGTGAAATGTAAGTCTGAGGATCTCTTTCTCATAGTAAGAGTCCTTTTCCTTTAAGGCCTGTTTCACATGCTTGACCAGGTTGTCACCTATGTGCATGGAGGAGCAAGTGTGTGAGCCTTTTCCCCATGCTCCCAAAGTAATGTGAGATGTAAGTGTGCATGCACATGATTATTCAATTTAGTGTTTTTGCACAAGAGAACTTGAGTGTATCTTAACTGGGCCTGTTGCTCTAAGATACTATCCCCTTTTTCATTTAACTTCCTAGTAAATGTTGGGGAAATTTGCCAAGTGTTTAACACTATATGAATGAAGCTACTGTAATGTAAAGATGCAGTGATTCTTACTATTAAAATACTTTAGACTTATAATCAAAACTTACTGTCAAGACTTTTTTGTTTAAGGTGATAAATTCATAACATTTGTGTATATATTTGAATATCACAACAATCTTTATGTTGAATGAACACGGAGAAGTTGAGGACACCCACAGGCAGGATGGGGAAGAGTACATATGCCCACGGGAGTGCTTCTGCTTGCCAAACCATAGTTTGCCTTTCAGTGTGACTTACGATATACCAGTTATAAGACCTTGCTAAATCAGATCAAAAGCATGCAACCACCCCGCACCTCAGAACACCTCCCATACGCAACCAGAAGGCACTTCCAGTCACATTTGGGACATCCTTGAGGCCCTCCAGATGCGGGCTTGGCAAGGTTATTTCTTGGCATCCACAGGGTTCCATTCCCAGAACCTGCACAGATGCTGAAAATCACATTGAATGAAATCAATTTTTTTTAAATCACTTAGCAGTTTAATAATAGCCTCACTTGCCATTGTAATGTGGGAGAGCAGTGGCAGGCAACCAACCAACAACTTAGTTTCAGTTCACTCTAAGGTAGGGGTGCCCAAACCCCGACCCTGGGGACATATGTGGCCCTCGAGGCCTTTCAATGCAGCCCTCAGGGAGTCCCCAGTCTCCACTGACCCTCTGGCCCTCCAGAGATTTGTTGGAGCCCACACTGGCCCGATGCAACTGCTCTCAGTGTGAGGGTGACTGTTTGACCTCTCGCATGAGCTGGCTTGCTGTTTCACGTTTGTGATGCAGTAGGAGCAGCAAAGGAAAGGCCAGCCTTGCTTGGTGCAAGGCCTTTTATAGACCTTGAGCTATTGCAAGACCTTCATTCATTCATATAAGTTTAATATATTCAGTTATGTATACTAATGTAAATGTATTCAAATTTTAAATGTAAATTAATTCTTTTTCCCCCCGGCCTGACACAGTGTCAGAGAGATGGTGTGGCCCTCTTGCCAAAAACTTTGGACACCCCTGCTCTAAGGCAAGCGACCCCTCCCTTCTCCCTGGAGCATGTGACAGAATGCAAAGAGAACACTTCTGCATTCTTTCGCATATGCTCCAGGCGTTACTTTCCTCTGAGTGAACTGAAACTAGGCTGTTCTAAGCTGCTGGAGTTTGATTGTCTGCCTGCCTGGTGCTGCTCTTCTGCTTTACAGTGGGAAGTGATGCTGAGTAAAGGGATATTTTACCTTTAATTTAAAGGGCCCCTCTCATTGCCTTGATATAAAACTGCAGGTGAAAAATCCATGGATAATTAGGTTATACCGGTACGGGCTTACGCCACTTAACAACCATAAGAACATAAGAACAGCCCCACTGGATCAGGCCATAGGCCCATCTAGTCCAGTTTCCTGTATCTTGCAGTGACCCACCAAATGCCTCAGTGACCCACCAAATGCCCCACCAAATGCACACAAGACAACAAGAGACCTGCATCCTGGTGCCCTCCCTTGCATCTGACATAACCCATTTCTAAAATCATTAGGTTGCACATACACATCGTGTCTTGTAACCCATAATGGATTTTTCCTCCAGAAATTTGTCCAGTCCCCTTTTAAAGGCGTCTAGACCCGATACCATCACCACATCCTGTGGCAAGGAGTTCCACAGACCAAGCACATGCTGAGTAAAGAAATATTTTCTTTTGTCTATCCTAACTCTCCCAATACTCAATTTTAGTGGATGTCCCCTGGTTCTGGTGTTGTGTGACATTTGCTTAACAACGGACTGCATATATGATGGTGGTCAAAGCACAGTAAAGATGTTCTTAATAAGGCAATCACGTCTCCCATAGCCTGCAGCAGAGTGTCTGTTTACACAACGGCGAAACTTTTAATGCAAAGTAGAGGCAATCTATGTTCAGTAGCCTGTGCAGCCAGCAAGTGTCTGGCAGGGAGAGTCTGTTTACACAACAAAGGCAATAGATTGGGCTGAATGTTCACTTAATGACCTAATCTCATAACAACTGGGATTGGAGAACATATCCCATTGTTAAGTGGCACACACCTGTATTTTGTTTTGTTAGTCTTTTGTTTTTGTTTTCTTGGTTAACTCTTTGGTCATAATTTCGTTCAAATAACTGTCAGCAAGTTTGATCCCTGTTTCTTAATACTTATGGTTTTGCTTGTTTTTTTCATTTTTATTTCATTTACTTGGTTTGAAGAGCGCAAGTAAACCAGCTTTTGTTAGCTCTGTAAAAATAGCTCAGAAATTCTATCAGGTTAAACTTTTAACTCAGATGCTTTTGGGTGCTGGGAAAAACTGTTAAGATATTTATGCAACTGGTAAAATAAATATGGTATTCTTTTACAAGTTTTATTTACTAAATATGATTTATACATGATAAATCTTAGCCCAAATTTAGGCAGCAGAATATTTTCTAATTCAGTTTTGTTCTGGGAAACTCACATGTGATAGTTCCTCAACAATTGGCTCCTAGTGGACTTAAGTTATTGATTTGTAGTTGGAGGGTCAGGGCAATGCAGCAGAGGAACAAATTGCCGAGAAAGGTTCTGGAGATCTCACTTGAGATCTTCAAGCAGAGCCTGGATAGCCATCTGCTGGAGATGCTCAAGGAGGATTTCCTTCTACAGGTAGTGGGTTGGAGTAGATGACCTTATGGGTGCCTCTTCAGCCTAGAAAAGAGATGCCTGAGGGGGGACATGATTGAAACATACAAAATTATGCAGGGGATGGACAGAGTGGATAGGGAGATGCTCTTTACACTCTCTCATAACACCAGAACCAGGGGACATCCACTAAAATTGGGAGAGTTAGAACAGACAAAAGAAAATATTTCTTTACTCAGCGTGTGGTTGGTCTGTGGAACTCTTTGCCACAGGATGTGGTGATGGTGACTGGCCTGGGCGCCTTTAAAAGGGGATTGGACAAGTTTCTGGAGGAAAAATCCATTACGGGTTACAAGCCATGATGTGTATGTGCAACCTCCTGATTTTAGAAATGGGTTATGTCAGAATGCCAGATGCAAGGGATGGCACCAGGATGAGGTCTCTTGTTATCTGGTGTGCTCCCTGGGGCATTTGGTGGGCCTCTGTGAGATACAGGAAGCTGGACTAGATGGGCCTATGGCCTGATCCAGTGGGGCTGTTCTTATGTTCTTACTTTCCAACTCTAGTGTTATATGATTTGGAGCATTTCTTCATGCTGTTAATTTTTTAGTTAATTCTTTGACCATTGTTGGATGTTATTTGGTTTCAATACAGACATTTATAATGTGGGCAAACCTTTCTTTGATAGATGATGAAATGGAGGTGCAGTTATGTCTATAATGAGTCTGCCACAAGTTGGGCTTTCTGATAGTGTGTGAACTGTTGGTAAAGGCTTGCTTTGCATGCTTGTTCAGAAACCAAATTCATGTATGGTATCGGTAATGACCAAGATATTCAAAAGTGTTCTGATATCATATTTTTGTGTTCCCGTTGTGTGTAGGATTGCAGCCTAAGGCTTTGGTTGATCTGCCAGTTAGATGTATGGTGCTATAAAGTTTTTTTTTTTTGGGGGGGGGGGAGGATCCTCTTACAAAACACTATATTTCTAGAGTGATCAATGAAATTGTGTTCATCATATTTGTTTAATATTAGTTTCTTCTGTAACTGTAGAATATCTGGAAATTTTGCCCATCTAGTGAGAAGATCGCCTACAAACCTTTACCGTTCTGTTTGCCTTTTGAGCACCAACACATCAGCATTTTTTTTCCATTCATCATTTTAGCCAAGATGTTATCCATTTTCAGGAAACTCTTGAGAGATCTGGGTGTAGGTGTGTGTTTTAATTTCTCGTATTTTCATGTGCTTGGAAAGGCTTTAGGAACTAACTGAAGTCTATTGGTTATGAGCATTTTTTTGCAAAAAAAAAAAAAAAAAATTAACAGATTTCTCTTTTAAAGGTATTCATGGTTGCTATGTTGATATGACTTAACTCCCACTGTAGCCTGAGGGGAATGGTTAATATGCAGCAATTTTGAGTTACAGATCAGTTAGCTCCTAAAGTCAACTGTGGCCCTACTGTCGTTGAGATAGCGTTATCGTGAAGCTGTCAGATTTTAAATACTTAGGAGAGAGCTCTTATAACAGTTGCCATGGTGATAGCATGAAGGCAACGTAGTGGTTTTCATCTATATCACTGTTCAGCTGAATCCTTTTATAGTCATTTAACTGTGAAAGGATGGTACCATTTTAGTCAGGTAACCTCTCTTTGGACTGTGCCGCAATCAATTGAGGCTCCAATTAATATTTCCTTTTTTAGTTTAATATTCTCTGTCTGACTTCTGTGCAGATTTTTTTACAAATTTCTGACCTAGTTATAATTTAGCCTATTTTAAACATACGCCCACACACAAATATGCACACATCAGGATGTACCATTTGCCCACAATACTTGTGGAGTCTGGTATTATTCAATCTGCATTGGCTCCCAACCTTGTTTTAGGGTCCATCTCAAAGTGCTGATTTATAGCCTTTAAAATATTAAATGGTATGGACCTGGAATATCCTACTTTGGGTTCCACCACCATCTGAGGTAAGGCTGGTGAGTATCTGGAACAGGGCCTTCTCAGAAGCCATATCTAAACTGTGGAACTCTCTCTCCCAAGAGGCCTGTTCACTTTGTTTCTCATTTCTTTTGGGAAGGTAGTAAAAATCATCATGTTTTGCAAGCTTTTGAGTTATACTGATCAGTCTTGTAGGATTTATGTTTTTAGAATGTCCTTGACTTTTAGCATTATTCCAGTTTTAATTTAATATGTACTGCTCTCTTTAGTTTGTTTTATATGTTGCCATTTTAAAAATTCTATATTAGTGCCTTGGTATTGCCTTATTTAAAGAAATTTCTATCCCACTATTCCATCATAAAATTGTTGCTCAAGTCAACGTACTATGACAAATATATTGAAAAAACCCATTAAAAAACTGCTTACAGCCCAATCCTGAGCTTCCCAGCACCCACTGGAGCAGTAGCGTCAAAGCGACTACTGCTGTATCCAGCAGGTGTCAGAAAGCAGCCAGAGGTCTCACTTTCATCGCTTTTCCCCCAGGGAAAACCCCAAGCCCTGTAATGGGGCTTCTCAAGTCTTTGCTAGCTATTTTGCTGTCACAGACTTGAGAGACTCCGTGTCGGGCCTTCCGGTCCATCATGAAATGCAGGATACAGTGAAGCAGAGCTCCGCCAGTCTTGCCCTCATTCCTCCCTTCCTTCACCTCCAGAGGCCACACCACCGCCCAGCGGTCACATTGACCCCCACCAGTGGCGTGTTCTCCTTCTGCTGGCACTGGGCCTGGTGCCTGAGTGGCGTGGGCCCAGCACCAGTACTTCCCTCTCTGAGGGTACCATAAAAGTGCTTGCAGCACATTTACAGCACACAGCACCAGTGCAAAGCCACTTTAACATTGGGCCCTAAGTCACTCATCTCTCTCTACTTCATATAATTTCTCCTCACACTTACTTCTAGACTTGTGTGTGTGTGTGTGTGTATGCTCTATTTGCCCTTGTCAGAAGCCTGGGAAAAACTGGAGGAAAAAGAACTTTCTGTTTCTGTGAGACATTGTTTTCAGTTTTTTTTTTCCCCAGTGAAAGAATGGGAAGTTCTGGCAAATACTGAAATTTCTTATGAAGTATTTTCTCTCTTCAGAAGATCAGTGTTAAGCTTTGAAATATTGGTGTATTTGCCCTTATTTCCTCAAGATATGTAGTAGTAATTACATAAGTTATAAGTGCTACATTAGACAATTACTATTCCTATAAACTTCAGGCAAGTGCAACTCTCACATCCTTCCTCCAGACTCTTCTGTGACATGTAAAATAAATAGACTCAATCAAGAAAAAGTATCCCCAAACAATGGTTCCCAAGCCACATCCAGCCCACCAACATATTTTGTCCAGCCTGCTGAGCTCAGTGACATAATTACGTATGCCCTTTTCCACCTCTTCCCTCCCTCTCTACAATGCACCTTCTTCCTCCTGTAAGATGAAGCGACTGTTGAGCTGGGTTGCTCTTGCTTGAGAGTCCTGCTGAGAGAAAAAGACAGCAAGCAGCTCTGCAGCCGCAAATGGTTTGTAAATATTTTTCTCCTATTGTGAAAACTCTTAGAAGAACAAAAGGTATATATTTTCAGTAATTAACCCTCTGAAAATTCATTATAAAAGCAAGACTTCCAGCATAGGCCTAAGCATACCTACTCAGAAGTACCTAAGTTTCATTGAGTTCAGTGAGATTTGCTTCCAGGTAGGTATGTTTAGTATTGCACTCTGAAGTGATATGGCCTTAGCAGCAGACCTCTGGGGTCTCATCTGAAATAGGAGAGAAGGTTTTCAATCCATGCAGCCTTTCAGTTCTCTGATTTATGTGAAGATAAAAAGGAAAGTTCAGAATCTGAAGCTGTTGATCTTTTAATAAACAATAATTTAATTATTAATATATATAATATAATTTATTAATTTAATAAACAACAAAATCCTATCCGACTTTCCAGCACTGATACATCTGCAGTGCAATGTAGACTAGCCTCCTCTTGGTGCATTCTGGGCAACGTGACTTGTTATGTCTTGTCATGGCCAAATAGTCTATACACATCAGCTACATACAAGGACCTCCCAGCGAGAAGCAGCAGCATGAGCATCGAAATGCCATACAATTAAATAAATAAGTTCAGCCCCAAGGTAAGAGAACAAATGTTATCTTACCTTGAGAAGACCTCCATGACTGCCCATTGTTCCTGCTTCCTGTTATTCTCTCTGTAGTGTCATGGCTAGTTGCCTGCGCGTTCGGTTTTTCAGTTAAGCAAGAAGCACCCGTGCTGCAAGCTCTTCTACAGTAAAACAAAAGTACTTGTAATGGACAAGCAGAGCCCTACTGTTTATTTAGCATTTTCCCTTACCTCTGATTTCCTTATTGGGGGAGGGGAATGACAAACCACACAGATACAGGGCCCACATGTGCATTTTCATTCATATATAATTATGACAGTATCTGCTAATAATGTTGAGAGTTAGGGCAGGCAACTTCCATTAGCCAGGATGAACAGTAACTTCTCAGGTTCTTCTTTGTGCTTGTAAATATCCCATCAGTGTTTTTCCCTCCCCCTTTCCTCTTTAACCTTTCAATTGCATTTTGCATACTTCCAGCAGTATTTAGGCTATGATGAGTTGCATGTTGTTCTACCTATTCTCTTTAACCAGAGGTTTTCAAACTTTTTTGTCTCTGGAGCCCTTTGCACTCTTGAACAGAGTCTCAGGGAGCCCTGCCAGTTCATGTGCGAAGGCTTGGAGAACCCCAGAACACCAGCACATATGCAGAGTGGCTCAGTGCCAATCAGAGGGCAGCCACATGGTATGCTTGTGTAGCTCCTAAGGGGCTCCTCTAGTCTAAACCATGACTTACATTATTGGGAACAAGCTGTGGTGAGCCTTGGGGTTGGGTGCTCCCCCATTGCTCTTTTCCTCCTTCATGGAGAAGGGGGAGGAGATTGAAAACATTCATGCTTATGGTAAATAAATTACAGTTTCCCATTACATATGAACATAGGAAATTGTGATTAGTTCAAACAAACCAAGATCAAATCATGCTTGCAAATATTGGTTTGTGAACTAACCATAGTTTAAGTACTGCTGTAATAAGAAAATGGTGCTACTTCAAAAACAGAAGTGGAAACTTTCTATCAAGAAGAGAGGGGAATAGAGAGTGCGTATACACAATGCTCTGAACTGTGATTTAAATCAGTTCTACTCAAAGGGTCCATTGTTGCGGAGCAGCAATTTTTTTTCTGATGTGCCATGAACCAGCTCTATAAATAAATAGTACCTGTTTGTGACACATAGGCTTACTTACAGCTCACTAGCCCTCAGTAGTGCTGGTGAACATGTGTTCCCCTGGTGCATGCTATCACAAAAGCGCTGTGCAGCATTTTGTGACTGTGAAAAGACCAGGTGTGCCAGCAGGAAGGCTGGAGACTTCCTGATGGTGCCAGCAGGCACAGGGACACACACCATACAAGGCAAGTTCAGCACAGGGGCAGAACAGGGCAGGGAAGGGTGGGTTGATTGGGCCTAGGAGAGGGTGGGATCAGTAGTGATGCATACCTTATCCTAACCCCCCCTTCCCAGGCCTGATCCCCCGGCATGTATGCATGTGTGCTGGCACCAGTCTGAGGTGACCCATTGCAGCTACTGGGGCTTACACAGGGTATGGGGATAAATACAATTGAAAATCCCCCTGCGGGATGGTATTGGAAACCCCACACTTGTGCTTCTGCATCACTGCGTTTGAATTTAGTTAGGATTGGGCTGCTGGTCTTTCCTGTTTCCTTCTTCCGACTTCTCAGAGCCCCTTGTGAGGTTTGGCACATCAAAGTAGTGTGGCAAACCTTGAGAAACTCTTGAGAAGCCAGAAGAAGGAAATGCCAGGATACATGCTATAGACCGAACCAGTCTGTGGACTACACTACGTGAAGCACTAGTTTATCATCTGAACTAGGCCACCGTTGCGACAGTTGCTACTGTTTCTGTTGAAAGTCGTCTCTTGGGCTAGATTAGTTTTGATTACTAGAGCAAATATATTGATTTGATTTTCAATTACGTTTTATTAAATAAAACATTTTCATCTTGTGCAAGTGGTTTTGATTTCAATAAGCTTGCCAAATGTTTCGATAGATGCTGAAGTCTGTTGACAAGATTGTAGTGAAGCAATGTCATTTATTTCAGAAGTCTAGCTTCAGACAAAGAAGGAATACCTGAGGAAATTGGACGTGTGTGTGTGTGTGTGTGTGTGTGTGTAATACATAGTCTTCTTTTAGGGCTTTACTTCTCTTGTCTGTGAGGAAATTTCGTTTTTGTGAAGAGAACACCCTAAGCAATTTGGGTTGTGAAAGAAGCGGAATTTAAGA
The DNA here is from genome assembly GCF_035046505.1 of Tiliqua scincoides. NCBI lineage: Eukaryota > Metazoa > Chordata > Lepidosauria > Squamata > Scincidae > Tiliqua > Tiliqua scincoides. The sequence goes on from NC_089824.1 coordinate 122,236,910, forward strand.
TTATGTATTAAGGGGGAAATGCTCTTGCCAGTGCACTGTTCACCAAACCTTGAGCCCCAAGAAGCCCTGATCTGCATGAGTGTAGTGCCTATCAATGTCTCCATTTTCAGGAACATTAAAAACACGCGCATGCGCTTCCACTATCTTTAAAGCTCATCATTCAGCCATCATCACAAAAGCTCACTGAACAGCAGTGAAGCAATTTCCTTTCCAGCCGTATGAGAAATTGTGATTTTTAATTTGAATTCGCCTAGGTAATAAGAATTATGCGGACTTATGTTGCTAAATTGTTCATGGGCAGTGAGTCACCAGGGCTATAGCTGATCTCCTGAGAAAGTGATTATAGGCGTATTTCAGTTAAACTTGAAGGCTTCTGAATGTGACAAATGTAACTTGTTCTGTTTTTTTTAAATTCTAAATTATTTCCCATATTGTGATATATATTTTCTAAATTTGAGACCCTGTTTGTAGGGAACACTCCCCCCCCCCCCCCGCATATAAGCCTAAACATAGTCTAGATAGAAGACTAATTTGAAAAGTACAACTTGATCCTACCTCCACCTGCTTATGGTGGGCAAAGCTTAATGCACTGATGTCTGGTACAAAATGGGCAGAGCCAAAATCTGATCTCCAGAAATACTGATTTTGTCTGATTTGTTGTATGCAAACTGAGTGATTCACATAGATAGGACAGTACCTCATCCTGGCACTTCCATGCTGGATGGAAAAGCTATGACTTTCCACCCAATGAGGATGCATATCTGCACCTGATGGCTAACATTGTATGCATTTCTTGCCACCTGCAGTCTTAGTTGTATACATAGCAGCCTGCATATACAACCATTTGGAGGTTAGGATTTTATGTAATGCTATGTAAGTCTGTATTTAAAACTCATCCTAGGATTAATAATAATAATGATGATGATGATGATGATGATGATAATTAATTTCTATTTCATGGGCCTTGAATTATGTACGTTTTGAGAAAGAGTGAGGCAGCATAGTGGATTAGAAGATACTGGTTTGTTTGAAACCATGATATTTTGGCTTCAGTTTGCAGCATAATTTACAAGCATAATTGAAGACATCTTGAGAATATATTTATAATGAGGCTGGAGAACATTGTCTGAACAGAACGTTGTCTTTTGTGATTGTTTGGATAGAACTGTTTGAATTTCATGGTTGGCTAGGTATAGGAAGTTGAAAATATTCCAGAACCTTGCTGAAATACATTCTATAAAATCACAATAACAGCGGTTCCCAAACATTCCATGGTCAAGGTACCCTTCTTCTTCCCAGGTCTCTCAGGTGTCACCATCTTAGATCATGTGACATCTCATGTGAATTCTTGCTTCACATGAATTTTGGTGGCAGCCCCCAAAACAGGTGGGAAGACGATGCCACTGGAGACATCCTGCAGCACACCTTGTGAGCTTGCTATTCACCCCCTCAAGTGCCTCAGCGCACAGTTTGGGAACTACTGGTCTTTAAGATCTTATAGTGACCTTGAGAAACTGTCCAGTAACTCAGTGACTTCAGCTATTCAGGTTTAACATTTAGGACCATTTGCTAACCCAAATCTGAGGGTCTCTCTTACTAACAGCTCTATGTCACTCTTGCCTATATATCATTATGTTTAAGAAAAAAATCATGAAAATAAATGTACAGGAGTACATTGACATGCTCAGGAGCTGCTCTTCTGCTTTCCAGATACTCATAAAAGGAGTGTGTGTGCCCCTCATCCCAAAATGTACCTGTTTGTACCTTTTCTTATCAACATCTTATAACTGTCTTTCCAATGTTGTGATCTCATACTGTGGAATATAGGATCAGGTCATCTTGCAATATTTTAGCTAGCTGAAGGTTCTGTTTTCATATACCATCAACAAGAATGATAGCATCACAGAGGAGGTGCATCATGTCTACCGTATTTTTGTTAGCGTTATGCAGGTTATTACACATTTTGTAAATCAAATACTCAAATGCGGCTGTCATGCTCAGAGTGTATTTCCACTGTGGAATGTACAAGGTGTCCGTTTTTATTTTGAAAGTTCAGTGTAACATTAGGTGGAAACTTCCAAGATGACATGGCATGTTGCCAAGCAACAATATACCAACATTTTCAGTAATGAAAAATTTTGCTCGAAAATGTAATTCATCATCAGGAAAATTTTAACAAACCATGTTATGATCATGTGAATTAGGAAACTTTACATCTCAGCTCACAGTTTTCTTAAAGCAAAACTCTAAATTTCTGTTGGAGCAGAGGGGAACACTTTAAGTTTGGTGTTTGGAATTTGATAATCACACATATTGCTTGTGGAAAAGCTGTTGTATTAACTCAAGTGGGTCTTGAGTTCGTGGGCAAAATCTAGTCTTTTCCAAATTGTCATGTATGTTTTACTGACACTCCTGGACCTGAAAATGAGAAATTGTTGGTGAGGGAAAACTGGGAGTAAATTTCCTTTTTAAAAAATTTTAGTATAGAAAATTTCTGCAGTTTAATTTTATTGGCACATAAAATAGCAATTGTACCACCGAAGTGTGCATGCTTATTATTGCACATTAACACAAATATCTTGATACCCTCTCTCTCTTTCTTCCCAAATTTTGAAAACCTTTTTGGATAATGCTTCCATCATCATAGTTTCCAGAATTAGAATTTTTTTTTCTTAAATTAAAAAAATAATTTTCAAACATCATTAAGTGCTTGGTCTTAAATAGACTGTTCCTCCTAAGCGCATCAATTGATTTTCACTGTACATGCTCTCAGCCATATATTTACAAATTGCACACGGAATACTTTTAGGAGGAGGGTCCCTTCTAGTGTAGTTTACGATGGCGGTACTTGCCCGCTTTCTCTTTTGCTGCATTGGCACAAGCATTGTGCTTATTCTGTTGTAAATGGTTCCAGTATTTGATCAGTTCACTAGGCTGGAACTGATGGGAGGTAATTAGGTGACTGTATTTACAGCTGGAATAAGAAACCCGCCAGTGATTGAAGACAAACTCATTGGGTGGGGGCATTGGGTCAATACGCAACTTGGCAAGACAGATGCCCACATACACATCCTCTAAATGCAAACGTCTGATACTCAGTGAGACCTTAAAAATTTTTTCTGCTAAATCTCCAGAGAAAACATAGCCTGTTCCAGAGCAGAATACAGGGTAGCGTTCACTTGGATATAGATCAGGTGGCATGTACCACTTGCTGTCCTTGTTCCGATTGGGTGCATACCCCCTCATTAGATAGCCCGTAAAGTATTTGTGCCTGGGCGGCAATTCTGGCTTCAGAAGCTTATGTATTAGATACTCTGTATTGACAAACATGTCACTGTCAGTTTTCATAACGTATGGGACATTTGAGCAGTAGGTGGCAACCCAGTTCATCCCCATAAGTGTTTTGATTGTTAAATTGTAATATGTGTCTAAGTACTCTTGTTGAATAATATCATGGTACTGCCTGCTTTCCTCCAGGATGGCTCGCTGAAGGTATCTGTTCAGCTTAATGCTTAAACCCAGCAGAAAAATCCGAACAATTTGGATCCCAGGCGCCAAGCTCTCATTCCCCCATGTTTGTCTAATAGCTTGTCGCGCTTCCACTTGGCCTGGCTCTGCAGCTATGAGCAGTATTAGAAATGGGCTTTTCTCCTGGCACTTTTCAGGCTCATTGATGATATACTTAAAGTGATATGAAGTTGGATGTCCAGTACCTCTCACGTTGTAAATACTTCCATTGGCACTAAGTGTGTTCTCTAAACCGGTAACTCCTTGAGGTGACAGTTCTGTATTGTTGGAATTAGTAATCGTCTGAGGCCTGAGGGTCTGTGGGACTGCATCCTTCCAAATGGTCCTCAAAGAGCTGTGGTTTGTTTCGCTTCTCGTTGATCTAAATCCTCGTGTTGTGTAAGCCACAGGGTTTTCTTTGAATCCAGCTCTGCCAGGCAGCCAGTCATGGTGATTAAAAAACAGAAACATAGCGAAAAGGAACATGAGTGAGAGGAGACCAATGAAGTGGGTGCGAAACAGGGACCGCTTGGTATTCCAGGTCATCTTGGCAAAGCAGCAATGCCGCCTTCTCCACTGAAGCATGTTGTAAATATCCAGTAATGGGATGTAAGAATGACTGAAGGGAATGCTTTGTTTTTGGATCCACTGCTATTTCTTGGTATTCATCTTCTCTTGCAGGCAGACAGTTAGTGAATGACCAACCCTGTAAAAGTAAAAAAAGTCTGTGAACAAGCTTTTATACTTTGCCCTTCATAGTCTTTTATGGAATTTGTGGCGGGGGGGGGGGGAACAACACTAAGCAAGCCTTTGTATTAATACTAGCAATAACCATACTTTGAAGGTTTCAAGTGCTTTATAGCCTGTATTCATCCATTCAATATTGCATCCAAGAAATCTCACGTACTATTCCCATGTAACAATTGGAAGCCAAATGTCAGAAGGAGACTTCCTTACAGGCACTAGATAAGTTTCTAGCTATGAAGGATTTGAACCCATTCTACTCAGACCCACTCCCAACTTTACATTCAGTCAACTACGGGGTGCTAATGTCTGAATGTGAAAAATAGTCTTCTAAGGACAGGAGCAAGTTCTCAAAGTAAAGTGAAATTCTGTACCTATAATTTTCAGGTTAGTCATCGTTAAGGAACACCTACTTCAATCATTTCCTGAGGAAACCTTCAATATAGGCCATTGAATCCCTGCATAGTAGTGGTGCTTTTGTCTTTAAAAAAATACTTTTTAAATGATGGACACATTACTCTTCCAGTATATCCAACATTTCCCATCTTTTTTTCTATTGAACTTTAAAAGAGTATTTGTCTGGTACAAGATGATAGAACAACTTCAATACAAATGCAGAGTGTTACAAGGGGAAAGACCAAGTTTAGATGGTCTTGACACCAGATGGAAGGTTTATTGGCATTAATTAAAACAGATTTAATGTGCAGTAGGTAGCATGGCTCACAGTTGGAGGCCCTTTTGCAAAACGATCATGTTTTGGAAGTGGGACAGACGGTGCAGGGTTGATTGTAGCAGGGTTCTGTTAGTCACAGTCTACTGCTTGGCATGTTTCCATTGGTCCCTGCTGTGTTCAGAAAGTCAATGAGAAGATCTACCTGTCAAAATTCATTGTCAAGGTCCAGTTATCTCACTGTAACATCCTTTGACATTAACACAGAAAAGACATTGATTCATCCTTGCTCCCCATTTAAATTTTCTGTTAGGGAGCTAAGAGACTTTTTTTAATTTCCTGATTTTGTTGTGGTTTACTTGTATTTTTCCAAGGGACCACTTAATTGTCTTAGGTGTTGCCATTCATTGGTTCTAAATTTGTGCCTGCAAGTAAGAACCAAATAACTAACTGCTCCACCTCTTCAATAATAATTTACAATAAAAATAATTAACTCTTATGTAGACATACCCTCTTCCAAGAAATCTTCAAGGACTTGTAGTACACAATTCTGAGTCTGGGAAGCTATAAGATACAGTTGGTCAGTTTTTTTTGCATGCTGCAGACTGTAATCCCAACTTTATAATGCATTTTCCCTTGTTGTTCTCCTTTGGTATTCAAGAGCAGAATCAACATGGCAGTTTCGTGATACTGCATATTGAAACGCGATCACATCATCTTTCAAATGAGCTTCTCATTGCATGCTATGAATTCAGTGTGTGTGTGTGTGTGTGTTTCAGTTCTAATTTATTTCAGAACCCTAGGATTTTGTACAAGAACGGGAGTCTCATAGGAAAGAAGAATCTTTTTATGTCAATTTGTAATTTATTTAATTACTTTTCTATCTCTCAGAGCCAGTATTTGGATGCTTTCTTTCAAAAAGTTAGTGGTGTGTTGCATGAGTAATGGCCTCTTTAGTGTAAATCTTTCTGTTTGAAAGGCTGGCAATGAAAAGGCTAATGATTTATTAAATTATAAAGACAAATGCTGACCAAACCTTTAAATGAGGGGCGTGTGCGCGATTGCACTTGAATACACAGCTATGTAACTTGAACCCTGAACATTATATTTATAGCAACAGTGTATAATTTTAAACAAGTGGAATATGAAATCTTTATCCTTTCCAGTGGACCCAGTTAAGGTAATTTCGACACATTGCTGAACACACTGCAAATATTGGATGTCTTGCTGGAAGTGTTATGTCATTTAGAACAAAAGCTGTATCATATTAAGTACCACTAGGAGGAGCAAGTGCAGGTTTTAGGCTTGAATTGTAGAATGCAGTTCTCCCTTCTGAAACTCCCACAATTTCTGAACTGTGTGTAAGATTTTCAATACTATTTTTACTAGAACATAAATATGCTGTGAATGACTATTAAAAGAATTTAGGACCTTTTAGGACCTTAGGGTAATCTCCTTATCTATGCATGAAAATCAAAGGATGAACTTGATCAAATCATAACTAAGCTAATTGATATAAGTTTTCATAAAACTTTGGTCCATTGAGCACGTGTCTTGTACCTGAAAAAAAAATCACACAAGTAGTATCTTTTTTTCTTTTTCTTTTAATGGCTTAGGCAAGCCTTTTAACTGGAGGCAAGCCTTTTAACTGGAAGTGAATGATGCTTCTTACCCAGATCCATTGTTCAGTGCAAAAATGAATGTCATGTTGGGCACTATTAACTGGTGCAACTGGATGGAGCAAGATGATATTGGAAATGTGTTATGTTGCACACATGTATGCAGAGTTGTTTTTAACCATTCTTTTGAACTATTCCCATTGCTCTGTGTCTAGCGGTTCTGTTCACAAAAGCTGTTGATATTTCACCGTTTTAGGATTGCAAGCTCAAATGTATTGAGAATAATCAATACTCTCACTAGGGAGTAAGCTTTATGGGATACAGTGAGATTTGATTAAGCATGCAATGGTTTGCCTTGTTACAAAGGCATACAACAGGTTAATGTTTTGTTCTGAACAGTCACTGACCTTAATCTTAACACCCATTTTTATTCTAATGAATTGATGTTGAACTGACTGGCAAAATGGTGGAGGATTTTTAAAGTTGAAGTACTGAAGATTGTCCTGCCAGAACTTATTTTTCTCAGTGAAAGGGCAAATGCTTCAATAACTTAATATCTTAATGTGCGTTGAGCACTGCTATTTTATAATTAGTGAGTGGAGCTTCATTTTCTGTCACATTTGATGAATCTACCATGCTGTTGGAATGCTTTAGACATATGTGTCTGTATATTAACTCCGTAACCTTAAACCTAGCTGGTTTTTCAGCACAATACAAAATTAACTGTGGCCAGGTTCCAAAAGGCTGTGAATGGTGTCCCATGCAGTCACTGGGCCATTTCCAGTCCCTTGTGCTCCCTGAAAAGCTACTCCTGAAGAACAAGGAACTCTCTAGCACTGTGTGCTATGGGGCGGCAGAGGAGGAGTGAATTAAGCCAGGGAGAACTCGGTTATAACACTCATAGTATATGCATGCCAGTACTTTTATCTTGCAAACAGGCCTCTTCAGAGTCTGGTATTTAGAAGGGTACTTTGGTGCCTTTTTGAGTTTCATTTTCTCATATTCACAGTGGTTGCCATAAAGGGAAAATGTTCAATAGTCCATTTTAAAAAAATTCTGAGAGCTTGAGTAGAAATCCTTGAAATGTCTTAACACTTAGGTTTTGGGGTGAGCTTTCTTTTATAAATATCTTCTATTTATTTTCTGACATTAGTATTTCAATAAGCATATTCGCTTGCAGTTTAAGGCTTGTATTGCCAAAATTCACATCTGGTTGTGCCATTCTTTTAAGAGGTAGTCTTTTAAAATCTGTTTCCCCCCCACATTTATACTGGCTTTATTGCATGTTAGCTTTGCCTGGGGCAGAGAGAGCACATTTATGTGTAATGCTCTTTAATGATTTAGTATTGTTTGTTGGCTAGATTTTTTAAAAGAAGCACTTAGGCACTAAAGGACTTCTAGATTGCTATAGATTCAGGTCTTAAATTTTTACTGCAGATAAGTAACCTGAGTTTCCTGTCAGTTTCTGTCAGTGGTAAGCATCCCAAACAAGGCTACCAAGCTTAAGTGATTGAAAATGATGGCAATTTAGTTGCAGTAGTTGTTTTTTAATGTTTAAACAAACCAAATATCTCATACTAGACAGAACTTAGAATGACATGACATATACCCCATCTTGAAGGAAACAGCTTATTGAGACTTTCATCTGGTATCCTTATGAATACCAATATTAGTTGTATCTCTATGATTGTGATGCTGGTGCTGACAGCCCAAACCCTTTTCATTCTGTTTGGAACCACTCGGGCGGGGGAGCATCAGATCAGGTATTGCTGCTGATGGTAATAAGGGGGACTGTTTACTTGCATGTTGTGGGTTAAGGGGGTAAAGCAAATGCTGAAAGGACTGACGATGGTATTGAACTGACATTTGGACTGTGTGTGTGTGTGTGTGTGAGAGAGAGAGAGAGAGAGAGAGAGAGAGAGAGAGAGAGACTATAGCTGTTTTACTGCTGTGTTTGATTACATTAGGTAAGAATCAAATTAGGTCATATTTAATGAACTGTTTATTATTGTTTTTAGCAAGAGGATGTAAAGTTAAATTTCTCAAGACTATACAATCGCTGCAGATAGCTACATTATCCCTTGTAATCCCTTTCCCTCCTCTCCCTCCCTTCCTGATCCTCCCCAGCCTTCACATTTGACTGATAGATTTATTAACAGAAAAAAGTTAAAGGCAGTGGTATCATTCTCATCAGAGGGGAAAAAATAAAACCTCTCCTGGATCATTTTTGGGTTGGTTGTTTTTCACAGAAGCTTTAGCTCCAGCTTTGGTAGGTGGAGGGTGACAATGTACTGTACGCTGCTATCACACATGCAATTGAATGAAATATCATACAATGATCTGACATACCTTCTTTGGTCAGGCCATTTGTGGTGAGAGGATTATGCCCACTGCAAGTAGTTTTGGCACGCCATCCCTTCAGCCAAAAAGATGCTATCGACCATGCGCACATCTCCCTCCCTCCAGCAGTCTGCTGCCTGCGACTGCTTTTCACGGCATCCAGTGTGTCCATCTGTATGCTTCTTGCTCTGTTACCTTCCGTGCTCACCAGCGTGCTCTTCTTGATTTTTTCCTGCTTCAAGAGATGGAAATGGCACTTCTTGCTTCTGTTCTGACCGGCATTGTCTGCTGCTGACAATGGAAGCATTGAAGCTTTTCCAGTTGGTGTTTCCCCTGTTGGACAATGCAGTGCTGTGTTCTCTTTTCAGTATCCATATTTCTAGCGGCAATGCCAGGCAAAGCAGCAAGAGCAAGAATCTGGAGCTGTTCACTTGTGCTTGATAACGGGGATTTACCTCTCTTCCTTCATTGTTGCTAGGCAGTAACCAGAAAGGGTAGCTTCCTAAATAAAAAAAAAATTTAAAGCAGGGAAGAATGGATTTTGCAGAACAAAACCCTCAGCTAAAATCCTATCTGTAGTTCCTCAGCTGCTGCTCAGGCAGGCAGCAGTTTAAATGTGGGCTTTGACAGATGCTGTCTTCTGACAGAGCAGAATTTCACGTCACTGCTTGGCTGAGTCCCACGTGATGGCTTGCATTCATTTGGACTAAATCCAGAGAGTTTAAAGCTTTTGCTTCTGTTCAATAGGGGTACACATCCAGTGCCAGTGTAGGGCTAGATGCATAAAAGGGTGGTTGTGATGCTGATCAAACAAAGGTTCCCCCTCCCACTCACCCCGAATTGCTTTCGTTGATCTTTAGTACTCACTAAATACGTTGCATATTATCTTGTTTTAATTCAGACACATCTCTGCATTGCATAGATACTATAAGATGTGAAATATGCTTATTGGAGATGCTACTCATAAGCTATGTTTTTAATGAGTAGTCTTGCGTGACTTAAAATGAAAACAAATTCCACCACTGTCCCCTGCGCTCCATTTGTCCTTATTGGGGCTCTGAGATATTGGATTAGTCTAAACAATTTATGTCTGTTCAGTTCACTTCACATGTGGGATTTTCATGCATGAATATTGCAGAGTTCAGCATTACAAAATCAGGGTAGGTGAATTATCTGATTTCTTTGTACACAGCTCTACTAATGTACATGTACAGTGTTACTTGGATGTTCTTTATGTAGCCTATCTTGCTCTACTATTATGTCTGAACTTGTCAGAATGTCCACATGAAAAATATATACAGTCCATTGTCTTCTACATAATATACAGAACTAATAAGTTGAAAATGGAATTTGTATCGTCAAAGAGAGTATATCTCTGTGTTACAAATGTCCTCAGATTAATTTAAGAAACAGTGTTGGAATTTGGAACTTTGTGTTTTTTAAAATACATTAGTAGTTGGGAAAGGCTGGCCATTAATGAGAAAAGCTCCATAAGTCAGGAGTAGATGTGTAAAAGCAGGGGGGTTGTAAACACAGGAATGAAGAATTCTGCTCATTCCTCAGGAATAGCAAGTCTAACCTGCCTGTTCTAAAAGAATTGATTTACACTTCAAAAACTCAGGTACCAAAAGTACCTGACTTCTAATTTACACAGTGTATATGTGGTGTCATCAGTTATGAATGGCACCCACTGTTAAAATCTCTGGTTCTGTTGTAACATTCACTGAAGTGGAGGTCCAGGCATTTCTTTCATGTTGCTGTTGGCCAATGCCAAAATCAGGTATGCACTTACCCTGGCCACTATTGTCAGTACTCTATAGATGTGTATTTTACTCTTTCAACTACTGTGTACCACAATCTAAAAATAACATGTAAATTGGCATTCATTTATCAAAATGATTCTTGCAGAAATTTCTGTGACTCAGAACTTAAGCCAATGCCATGCCCAATCTGAATTTTAGATGTATGTGTTCATGAACCATGAACAGTGGCCTTACTATTCTAAGGGAGAAAGATGTGGCTTACTGGCTGATAAGTCAAAATTAGAAACAAAGGAGATGGTTACCTGGAAAGAGAAGGCAACAGAATGAAATCTTTAAGAATTATTTCTTAAGGGAAGAGCCCAAAACTTGCATCCTAGCTTATGAGATTGGAAGGAGAAGGTGATGAATAGGAGCTCATTACCTTAAAAGGGGGCATTTTAAGTTATTGCTCTGTTTAGTTGCTCAAAATGCCAATAGTGGCAATTTTGTTTTTCTTCTCCAACAGTGTGGGATGAAATCTTGTCAACTTTTATAATTTATTTGGAATTTAGATCCAGTCACAGAAGCAGGTACAGAGCACATTTACTACTTATGGAATAGCAAGAGGGTTTTTGACTCCATGAGTGGGAATTTGGGGTCAGTGTGCTATTCTTTTCATTACTAGCATAAGCAACAAGTGTTCAGTTCTGTGTCATGGGTAAAGGAGCAGGTGGGCAAACACTAGAACACAGTTGAAGCTGCAGTTGAAATGGGATCAGCATCTTCCACACCAGGTATTAGATTCATTTTTTTAATTCCGAGCCTAATGGAAGACAAACACAATCTGTTTCTGATCAGAACCTTTAGAGCTAATTGACAATATTCTAAAAAGAGAAATTTGCTTGACAAAAGTGTGTCGTGCGTTGGCAATATTTAATGCTCCTACCCTTTTTAAAAGCATTTGCTTTTATAAGCATTTGTAATAATCTAATATTGGGGTGAAAAATGGTACTCAAGTATTGTTAAAAATAAAATTTTGCTGTCCATTTTAATATAAAAATATGAATTTAAGGGTTAATATTTATGATACTAGGCCACAATATTTTGTTGGCAACCTTCAGTCTCGAAAGACTATGGTATCGCGCTCTGAAAGGTGGTTCTGGCACAGCATCTAGTGTAGCTGAAAAGGCCAATTTGGGAGTGACAATCCCTTCCACACTGGGAGCAAGTGCAGTCTGCCCCTGGTCTGTCTCTCTGGCTATGGGCCTTCCTTCTTTGCCTCTTAGCCTCAGACTGTTGGCAAAGTGTCTCATCAAATTGGGAAAGGCCATGCTGCACAGCCTGCCTCCAAGCGGGCCGCTCAGAGGCCAGGGTTTCCCACTTGTTGAGGTCCACTCCTAAGGCCTTCAGATCCCTCTTGCAGATGTCCTTGTATCGCAGCTGTGGTCTACCTGTAGGGCGCTTTCCTTGCACGAGTTCTCCATAGAGGAGATCCTTTGGGATCCGGCCATCACCATTCTCACAACATGACCGAGCCAATGCAGGCGTCTCTGTTTCAGCAGTGCATACATGCTAGGGATTCCAGCACGTTCCAGGACTGTGTTGTTTGGAACTTTGTCCTGCCAGGTGATGTCGAGAATGCGTCTGAGGCAGCGCATGTGGAAAGCGTTCAGTTTCCTCTCCTGTTGTGAGCGAAGAGTCCATGACTCGCTGCAGTACAGAAGTGTACTCAGGACGCAAGCTCTGTAGGCCTGGATCTTGGCCACAATATATAAGGTTGATATATAGGATCTGAAATGACTTCCACTGTTAATTCCTCTTATGTCTTTTCAGATGGTATAAAGTTCACTCATGTACACCTTTCCTTCAAAACAACCTTTTAAAAATATGGATGGCCTTATCTTCTGTATTGGCATAAAGCAGCTGTTACATTAATTGGAAATTTTCATCATTTTAGAGTCATTTATACTCCAATGTATAGATCTGCAGTGTGTTCATTTTCCTTCCATTCACATTAATTGGGCTCTAACTGACCTCAATACTTTTTTAGGATCCTGAAGACTGTGAAATTGCAGAAAGAGAAAGTTTTGCATATATTAATACCCTTTAGAGCCACTTATAATTCCACATATATAGGAGGTTTACATTTGCAATAATTTCTTTTTCCATTTTGGTTTGCTTTTTAACAAGTGCAGCTGATCTGACAGAATTGTATTTAAACGTACATGATTCAAGAACTGAATCTTATTTCTCTTCAGATAATTGAACTCCTTGAGTTGAGAGTTGCTGGTAGAACAGTATCTAAATAAGACCATATCTAAATAAGAATCAATGCTTAAAAGAACTTGTGTATTTTGATTATGGTCTGCTGGTATTCTTATTTTTGATACTGTGAAATGCACAACCTTCCTCTTCCAAGCTTACCAACAGATTATATGAATCTATCCATGACAGATGGATAGATTAGCTTGCTTTACTTGTTGAAATCAGGAACTGGTGGTATTGCTTTGTTTAGTTTGCTGGTATTTAGACAATACACTAGAAATCGAAACTTTTCCTTTTCAATAATGACTTATAAAATGCATACTTAGAGAAAGTAGAGCCTGTACAACTGAACTGTTCCTTGAGATTATTTCCTGGAGGCAGTTTAAGGCATGATCAGGTGATCACTGTTGCTGGTAACCATTTGTGAAGCTTCTATTTTCAGGATGTACAAATATCCTTCATGATAGCTGAAAAATATTTACTGCCTCAAATTCTCCAGTAGCTGTGAGGCTTCTTGAAATTGTCAATCTGTGTGAAAAGACCTGCAGTCTATTTCTGTGCATAGTAGATTTTTTATTGCAAGTTGAATAGTAGCACAGCAGTATGCTAATAGATGACACGTTCCTTATCCAACATGCATTTATTTCAAACTTAAATGGGCAAAATATTCACTTACATTGTAGGTCACCAAACTGAAGTGAATTTTGGGACTAGTTCAGAAGAGCTGCTGTGAGGAATTTAACAGCCAGGTAAATGAGCAGACCAGGCACACAACAAAACTGTCAAAGTGGTATGGAAGTGATCTTTTGTTGACGGGCTTCCCTTATTTTATATGTTGAGTGAGATTTAGTGAAAGTTAGAAAGGTGGGATTCATAGCCTGAACCAGAGATGACAGCAGGGAAAACTGAACTTCCAGCATCAATATTGTCATATCATCAGCAAAAAGAACATTCATAATATCATGAAAGTTAGAAATACATATACGAGTTTGACCTGTCCTCCCTGAGTTTGTGTGGTTGTCTTGAGGTTAGTCTGTGTTTGCGCTATATGTATCAGGAAGTTGCCTGTATGTCCAACTTTCCTGTAATGGTAGGTCTCTTTGCAATTGCATATTCTAAAAATGCAAAAATGGAGGTCATCCAGGATCAGGCGCAGCAGATGGAACGCTGGGTGCAGCACTACTCTGAGCTATATTCCAGAGAAAATGTAGTCACCGAAGAAGCGCTGAACAACATTGAGTGCCTGCCTGTGCTGGAGGAGCTTGACAGTGAACCAACCCTAGAAGAACTTCACGTGGCCCTGGACTCCCTTGCCTTTGGCAAGGCACCTGGAAAAGACAACATCCCTGCTGAAGTCCTAAAGTGCTGGAAAGAGATCATCATCACTGAGCTGCATGAAATCCTTTGTCTCTGCTGGAGAGAAGGTGGAGTACCTCAAGACATGAGGGATGCAAACATCATCACGCTGTACAAGAACAAAGGTGACAGGGGTGACTGCAACAACTACCGTGGCATCTCTCTCCTTAGCGTTGTAGGAAAGTTGTTTGCCCAAGTTGCACTAAAGAGGCTCCAGGTACTTGCAGAGAGCGTTTATCCAGAATCACAGTGTGGATTCCGAGCCAACAGGTCCACCACTGATATGGTATTCTCCCTTAGACAACTGCAGGAGAAATGCAGGGAACAACGACAGCCACTCTTTATAGCCTTCATAGATCTCACGAAGGCTTTCGACCTGGTCAGCAGGGAAGGCCTCTTCAGGATTCTCCCCAAGATTGGATGTCCACCCAGGCTCCTCAGCATCATCAGATCCTTCCACAAGGACATGAAGGGCACTGTTGTCTTTGATGGCTCCACATCAGACCCCTTTGACATCCGAAGCGGCGTGAAGCAGGGCTGTGTTCTTGCACCAACCTTCTTTGGGATCTTCTTCGCTGTCCTGCTGAAGCAGGCCTTTGGAACTACAACAGAAGGCATCTATCTCCGGACCAGATCAGATGGAAAGCTCTTCAACCTCTCCAGACTAAGAGCAAAGTCCAAAGTCCAGCTGAAATGTCTGCGTGACTTCCTCTTTGCCGACGATGCAGCTATCACTACCCACTCTGCCAAAGATCTCCAGCAGCTCATGGATCGTTTTAGCAAGGCCTGCCAAGATTTTGGACTGACAATCAGCCTGAAGAAAACACAGGTCATGGTTCAGGATGTGGACTCATCTCCCTGCATTACAATCTCTGCGCATGAACTGGAGGTTGTCCATGACTTTGTGTACCTTGGCTCAACGATCTCCGACACTCTTTCTCTCGATACCGAGCTAAACAAACGCATCGGTAAAGCAGCTACCACGTTTTCCAGACTCACAAAGAGAGTCTGGTCCAACAAGAAGCTGACGGAACATACCAAGATCCAGGTCTACAGAGCTTGCGTCCTGAGTACACTTCTGTACTGCAGCGAGTCATGGACTCTTCACTCACAACAGGAGAGGAAACTGAATGCTTTCCACATGCGCTGCCTCCGACGTATTCTCGGCATCACCTGGCAGGACAAAGTTCCTAACAACACAGTCCTGGAACGTGCTGGAATCCCTAGCATGTATGCACTACTGAAACAGAGACGCCTGCGTTGGCTCGGTCATGTCATGAGAATGGATGATGGCCGGATCCCAAAGGATCTCCTCTATGGAGAACTCGTGCAAGGAAAGCGCCCTACGGGTAGACCACAGCTGCGATACAAGGACATCTGCAAGAGGGATCTGAAGGCCTTAGGAGTGGACCTCAACAAGTGGGAAACCCTGGCCTCTGAGCGGCCCGCTTGGAGGCAGGCTGTGCAACATGGCCTTTCCCAGTTTGAAGAGACACTTTGCCAACAGTCTGAGGCTAAGAGGCAAAGAAGGAAGGCCCATAGCCAGGGAGACAGGCCAGGGACAGACTGCACTTGCTCCCAGTGTGGAAGGGATTGTCACTCCCAAATCGGCCTTTTCAGCCACACTAGACGCTGTTCCAGAACCACCTTTCAGAGCGCGATACCATAGTCTTTCGAGACTGAAGGTTGCCAACTAATAATTCTAAAAAATAAACCAGTACTCTGATCAGGCAAAAGAAGAGTTGTGCAGGTTTTTCTTTGCCAGCGGGCTGCCTGCTTTTTAATCAAGGATGGTTGTTTCTCATGTGAGTAGCCTTGTATTTCATTCTGTCAGTGTAGACAAGGATATGGAAGTCGGTATGGAAGCCATATGTCAACCAAGATTAATATTCTTTTGGCAGATTGATTATATTCTAACATTGCCATAACTGAAAACAAAGCACTACAGGAAACTGGGCCCCAATGAAAGATTCATCAAGTTTTTGTCTTGAGGTTTCTGTATTTTGGAAATGAAACTTAAACAATAATTGAATGGCAAACATGCATAAATCTTCAGTTAGTCCTGAATTACATGTGTACAGTTATATGGTGCAAATCAGAAATAATAATTCGTGGTCCTCAGGCTTATGCACTCCCTTCCTCTCAGAGAGAAGCAAGTTGTCTGCTTTTAGTATGCTGTTTTGTACAAATGAAATAAACCATTGTTTCCCTGAAAGCCAGGATTCTGGTCACTGAACTTTGTGAAATATTATTGCATGCAAAAGCAAGATACAGTTTGTCACATATTAAGAAAAGGAATATTTATCTAATCTCATCTTATGTGCAAAGGAAGAGAAGAAAAAATACATATTGTTGAAACTAAGATGAGTATTCTGACCTCATTGGAGAGCTTTTCAGCAGAACTCAGGTCATAAAATCACAACCAATCATGACAGACAACCCAGTGGGGTTTGCTAACATGCAGTTGTGGATCGGATTGCTGTCTTCATCCTAACTTTGTCCTACATTGAACAATGTATGAATACCCTTCCTAAAATAACAAATGAGTCTTGAAATGCCAGACTTTGTTAACGAAGCAAGTGAATGACAAGCCATAGTTTCTGTGACAATCCCAGTTCTTCTTTGGATTTACTCAATCTTTTTGCTTCGCCTTTAAATTGGATCAGCACATGTGAATGAAAAATGCCATCCATGTCACACTCTCCTTGACATTTCAAATTCCAGTTGTTCTTTAAGAAACTGGATTGTACCCATCACACCACCACCATTTTTTTAAAAGACAGAAATCTTTCCCAAAATGAAAGCAGCAGCGGTGGTGGTGGGGTCTGATTCGCATCAAGAAAATATCTGCATATAATCCCCTGCACTGCAGTCAGAAAGAGGAGACTGGAAAGCTCTTTTTCATTGGTCTGGAAAGGTAG
Organism: Tiliqua scincoides; assembly: GCF_035046505.1. Lineage (NCBI taxonomy): Eukaryota > Metazoa > Chordata > Lepidosauria > Squamata > Scincidae > Tiliqua > Tiliqua scincoides. Next base: position 122,254,074 of record NC_089824.1, read on the forward strand.
TCAATTTTGTCTGCAGTTGTATGCACTCTTACTTGGGGTGTTGGGCAACTGATCCAGTCACAAAAGACAGCAGAAGACTTGCCTAGCCAGCACACTCTGGCCAGCACACACAACCCTTGTGGGGATCCTAGGTAAAGGCTGCTGATGGGGACAAATGTAGCCTGACAAGTGGTCACTGCAGGCACAGCAAAACTTGCCCTGAAGTAGTGGCTCAGTTGTTCCTGCGCAACTAACAGCTTTTCGCTTGACCTTCATAATTCTCATTGCCTAGTGCTCTGCTGGGGAAGGACTGCTTCTTAGAAGAGTCGGACACTAAGCAGGCATTGAACTAACTTCTTTTCTCTTTGATCTTAGTGGACAATGTAAGAGTTAATAAACTGAGAAGCAGACAACTGATTCTGTCAAAACATGAAGTCCAAGATCTGTCATATTCAGTCAAGTGTTTGGGTGCATTTGGAAAGGACATGAAGAAAATCTGAAGGTATAATCTAGGTAGGCAAATAAAAGAATGAAAGGGAAAACTTTGCCTCAGTGTTTTTTTTTAAACCCATTTTTGCCTGGCCCACAGGTGTACGCATTTGGTCCCTGCTGCATATATGCAACATTGGGCAGAAACTGCTTAAACTGTTACACAAGATATATCTGAAATTGGGGCACATGGAACCTAGATATGCTCAGTTAACAATTTCAGGCAGTTTTGAACAATTGGATGGGTGAATTGAATTGAATGGGTGTTTAGAATGTTAAGGGCTTATAATGGTGGAATGAAGTTGATTCTAGTCACATTTAACTGTATAGGCATGCCTGTGCAGTAAATACCATAGTATGCACCTTCGGAATTTTTTCCCCCCAAAGTGAGTATTTCTGTCTGGTTGGAGTTGAAAGATTGTGTCCCCACTAGTTTGACACCAGGAAAAGTTTCTGAAATGGGGAATTGTTGCCACTTGATGCAAAAGGTATGGGCTGAACTGCTTGGCATCCTGTACTTCTGAATGACCTATTCCAACATCTTAGCATTTTCAGTGTATTACTATGAATCACCTAAGCATTTTTTTAAAGTAAGGAGTATATTTCACCTGTGGCTTCTGACATAATTTTATGTCCTACCATCTGATATTTTTGGAACATTGTTCAGTTTTCTTCATAATACATAGATTTTTGCCCCTGTTAGCCCTCTGCTTGACTCTGCTAGCTAACTTGATTAGTTTTTCTTATTGTTTCAAGAAGGGACCCCATGCACTGTATTGACTGCATGCGAAGATTATTGAAAATAGATTTGAAGACCACTGGTCTTAGTATTTCTAGCTAGCATTGTGTTTAGGTTAAATTCCATAACCAAGACAAAAGGCCTTTTCCATATTAGAGTGGATTCACACTTAACACCTGGTCACTTTGCATGCTTCAACCGTCAGCTTTTTTTTCTACAATGAACCTGAAACCAGCAATTGGGAAAGAATCATTCCATGTCTCTCTGTATACTGCAGGAAAGTTGGCACACCATTCAGCAATATTGGCAGCACAAATGTATCATTTAAACTTGGGTCATTTTTGCACTCAAGTTCAAACTGAGAACGAGCCTTCAAAACTGTTTGAGAATTCCTTGTTAACTGGATAGCTCTTTATTTTCGTTACCAGTCTCAGGTGTGTGTTTTCGTTATGTGGGTAGTAGTAGTTGTAAGAGCATTTCATTTTCTTTCCAGGAAGATTTTCTGAACTGAATTTAAAACAAAAACCCACCACCAAAAATGTAGTGACAATCTAGGAATGACCACAAGTGTCACTGTTGCCTTCCTTATTTTCTTTTCTAGCAAGTTATATCACTTAAATGTATTATGCTCACTCACTCTCTCTTGTTGATAGATGGCAAACAAATAAGCAGTCTTTACTAAGAGAATTCATTTGTCAACCCCTGGGGCCTAGGGGATAAGAATAGGCCCTCAGTTTGGCTGTACTTGTCATAAGAGGCGACTAAACAGCCACCGGGTAGATGGGACTCCTTAGCCTGGGAAGGCAGCTCATCTGAGAGAAGGAAAACTCTGATCCTAAACCTCCACTGCCTTGTGGCTACATCCAGTTATGGAAAAGGATTCAGGAGTCAACCTTGAGGCAAAATCCGAAGCCAGAGTCCCTGAGGCAGTTCATGGCTTTACACAGTCATGTTCTGGCAACTCTTGCGACGCTGCTGGAACCAACCTTATTGGCTTCTGCCTTTCCATTGGACCATTTCAGTGACATGGAGAGGGGGGATTTGCTGCATGGGTAACAGTCTATCCTCCATATCTACTTTACCCAGGCTTCGCACTCTGGAGAGAGTACTCTGTTCCAGAACCACTATTCAGAGCGCGATACCATAGTCTTCCGAGAATGAAGGATGCCAACATACTAAGAGAATTCATGTTGGAGCATTGAGCAATAATGGATCAAAGATCAACTAAGACTTTTGTTTTGAGATCTTCCAAGTGTATTCTTTCTTAACTTAGCTTCGTGTGTGTGCACACGTGATGTGCTTTATTGTACAGTAAAGAAAACAAGGCAAGTTTCTGTAATAGATGAGGACAGAGAAAATGCCTTGGCAAACTCCTAAAGAGAAAAGGCTTGGGTTGGAAATGGTGTGTGTGAAAGCCCCAGAATATATTGCTTACTCCCATTTGTGCTCTCTCCCCCTTCCCCTTCCATTGCTTACTTTAGTATCTAAGTGCTTAACAACTGAAATATTTCAATTGTTAAGTCAAGTTAATCTTCTGATGCATTCTGAACCCTTTAAAACAGAAAATGTATCCTACTGTGTATCCCCCTATGGGGGGGCCTAGCAGACTTAAATAGCAACTTTTGGCAATTAAAGATTGTTTGCAAGGAAGTATTTCAGGAATTGATTGGTTTTTACCTGTTCTGGGCTGCAAATAAGTGACTAAGGGCGCAATTTAACCCCTTATGTTGGTGCTTTCCAGCACTGACATAAGGGCAATGCAGCTCTGAGGTAAGGGAATAAACATTCCCTTACTTTGAGGAGGCCTCCGTGAGTGACGCCCAACTGCAGGATGCTGCACACGTTGCACTGGCACCACTTTGCCAGTGCTGGAAAGTACTGACATAAGGGGTTAGGATTGCGCCCATAGTCATTTGTACGCAGGATGACTTCTAAAAATATTGTGAGTTAGTAAAAGAGGTTCTGTATTGCTGCTGTCAGAGTTATTTTGGCTACTTATCCTGCATCAAGATTGTTATTGCTATGAATCATCCTCCTTCACACTTGTAGCATATGAACTAGCATTAATATACCTTTGTGATGTTTATGTTAAGCATAACTGCAAAGGAAATGACATAACTGAAAGTTAAGGACTACAACCAACTGGCCCCCAATAATTTAGGCAAAAATGGCTGTCAGAAGGGGAAAACATTACTCTAAACGCCTGCAGTTCACTGATGTAACTTTTGACAGTACTATGTCAGAAATGTATGCAAAAATCACCAGAAGACTTCAGTGCTGAACTCTGGGTCTCTCATACACACACACACACACACACTGCAGGGTGGTTTGAATGTGTTCTTTCTAACTCAAACAAAGTTACACTTTCAGCCTCTTCACTCTTGCTAATGTCTAGGAGACATTAACTATCCCAAAGCAGAGTTGGGAAGGAAGGGGGCAAACACTTTCTCCCGTGATGTGTGAGCTCCTGCCTTCTACACTCCTTCCCTACCGTTTGGATACCACTAGTCCTTCTTAGTGTTGCTTCATGCTTTTCGCGAATGCTTCTCTTGCATTCTAAAAGGAACTGTGACTTTATGAAGCTTCGATTTGGCACAGCAGGGGAGATGAAGCAAAGCTGCAGCAGCACTGAACATTGCAAACCATTTTTTTCCCCTAAGTGAGAGAAAATTAAACTCTTATTCAGTTGTGGTAGCTGTTTATATATCACAGTTTGCATGCATTGCTTAATAATATAAAGGGATAGAGGAATGTGTTGTTTAAAAGACAGCTGACCAGAAACTTCAAAGTGAGCTTTGATCAGTGCAGATATTAATTATAGTGACAGTGTCATGTGTGCCTCATACTGTGTAAAAGCTTCTAAAAGTAATGCGGTCTCTTCCTTGTATATGTTACGTTGCTTATATGGTTATAGTCTGTGACACTGTGATTATGGCTCCTCATAATATTCTTCCTCCCCCCCATGCTTTCCCTCCTGTCATCTTATGTTCCCCTGGAACAGTGTTTCTCAAACTGTGGGTCGAGACCCACTAGGTGGGTCATGAGCCAATTTCAAATGGGTTCCCATTCATTTCAATATTTTATTTTTAATAGATTAGACTTGATGCTATCATAGTACAAGACTGCATTTGGGGAAATTTACAGACCTGCACTTTTAACAAGGTACTCTATATATTCTTTTAACAATGATAGTCAGTGGGACTTACTCCTGGGTAAGTGTGGGTAGGATTGCAGCCTAGGATTGCTAAAAATGTTCCTGCTTGATGATGTCACTTCCGGTCATGACAACTTTCTGTGGGTCCTGACAGATTCTCGTTCTAAAAGTGGGTCCCAATGCTAAATGTGTGAGAACCACTGCCCTAGAATGATTTTAAGATGCAAAACACTCGCCTTCTATTTTGTTCTTCTTTACTGAGCAGATGGCTGCGTTTTCCTGCAGTTGCTAATACTCATATTTAAATGTATGGAATCTATATCTGTACAGGACCAGTGTGTATTTCAAATATCACTTGGTGTCTTTGTACATCATCCACAGTGAAATGAGGAAGCCTCGTTGATTTGAATGAACTTTTGCTCTTCTCTTTTACAGTAGCAGTCTTCAGCACAAGCTTCAGAGTAGCCAGTGAATGAATTGTTTCTTTGTTTCTGTCAGGATGTCAACAGTCTTAATTATTGTAGTCTAACACTGGAGGGTTACATTTACTTTGAGTTTTCAGACTGGTGTGTCTTCCTCTTGCATGGCTAAATAGCACAGAATGGCAGTTAATTGCCTGTTTGAGGCATGCCAAATGTCACATTTTCATCCCTCAAAGACTTGCTCATAGGTCCAGTGTGGACTGTTTCCTGTGTTTTTTAGCTATTAGTAAGAGAAAGGAGCTCTCCCTAAGCTTTCGTGTCTCATCCACCAGCACCAGAATCAGGCCTTTGGGGGAAGTTTAAGGAGTTTCTGTTCTTCAGTCTTCTGCCTCCATTTTACATATGTGGGTGGAGACCGAACTTCTGGAAGAAGTTCCTTCTGCTACATCGCTTCCTTTTTATGTTCTTTCTGGTGTGCTGGAAATGCTCCTGTACCCTTGGTCTCCCTTTTGTACCTTTGGTTGTTTAGCAAATTCTTTGCCTGTTCCAGTCTGATCTGACAAGTTGGGATAGCCTCTTCTTCTGGTCAAACCTCTTTTTCATTAGACCCTACCTAGAGTTCTATGGGGAGGAGATGTCCCAGTAATTATAGAATGCCTTCAGGTAGCCTTGGAGAGGAGATATTCATGGTAAGAAAGATTTTCTTTTCTAGACATACAGATTCAATTTCCTGCATATAATCACGAAGCAGTTGATAGATGAAATTTTTGTCTTTGGAATAAAATGAGATGATGTGTAATACATCAACAGGGAATTCATGTACTTCCATAGCATTCTGCTACTACAGGGAAAAGGTGTGATTTGGTACAGATATACAGCAAATCCCCAACAGCTCCCTGATTTTCTTTGCAAAAAGAGCTGGTTGTTAAGCCTCACCTTTACTATATCCAGTATTTGGGATCCTTTTTCTAAAACAGAAATTTCTTTTCTGGCAAGCTCTAAAATGAAAAATTCTTCCTTGCTTTTACTGCCCTTTGGCCCACTTTTTTTTTGGGGGGGGGGGAATAATGTTCTCTGGGATGTTTACTGACCTACAGGGATTTGTCTCAAACCTGCCTTTTCGAAGCATGCAAATCTTTTCTTGCACATTCAAACAAGAAATAGGCCTTTTAGCAGAGCAATAGCTGTTGTATTAAGTGCTAACATTCTGATCAGCATGTATAAAGACAACAGATTATTTTGTTTTATGCTAAATCTTTCTCGTAGGGATTGCTCCGGATGAGAGAAGAGATGGCACACTCCTGAGTTTTAACTTAGAAAGTATAAGTGGTGCCCTCCACCTTAAAATGTCAATCGTGGTTTCATAATGTGGTGTTAGAACTACCAAGTTATGCAAAGGATAGAATAGTGATGGCTGATGAACATTTGACATGTACAGAAGTAATTCTGCTGTCCAACTATGCCTTGCCTTGCAGTTATACTTTTTATCTCTGCTCCTTTGCCTTCATGACTGCAACACTCTTCCTTGCTGTTGGCATAAGCTTCTGTCTAGCTTGGAAACTCTCAATTGTCACCTCATCCAGCTCATGCTGTACTGGCCGAGAGAACAGCCTCAGGCTCCGTTCTCTCTGTCCTTTCCTTCACCTCCCCCTTTCCCCTAGCTCTGCTAGTGCCCAGAAAGGGCAAGGAAGATTGAGCTCCGTTGCCATGAGCATCGCCAAGAACTGGCATTGAATGTCTAATGACATCAGGAAAGAGTATGACTGCAGTTTTTGTTGCTCATTCTGCATCTGAACCCATGTGCACAGGAGAGAGATTGTTATGTCCAAACATCTTCATTGTTTCATGAATTGCACTGTGAAATCTGTTTAAAACACAACTCTAGCTCCTACATGATTTTATGCTTTTAAAATAACATGGGAGAGTTTAAATGTATGCATATTTAGAACCCGGATGGAGACAAAGGATCTGGACGTAGTTTGACAGTACCTGTGTCTGTCGTGGGCAGTACCAGAAACAACTTTGTTTAATCAGTGCCCCTAAAGAAGTGACACTGACTTGAATTGTTGTAGATTCATTAAAATTTGTCACCAGTGTACCTTGTGATTCACTCCCTTCCTGTTTCTGAACTGGTGTCCTCTCTTAATTCTTTCCATGTGAATAGTGTACCTGGAAAACAGCACAAAATCTTAGTCCGTGATTATTTTTTTATGCAAGTATCTAGGTGTATGTTTGCACAGAAAAATCTGGGAACATGTTGAGACATGGAAGTCAGTAATGACCTAAGTAGGAATTTAAGTGGCCAAATTATAGCCCTTTTCTCCAGTTTTCACATGTTTTCACAGTTTTCACAGTTTAAAAATAAACATGAAGTTGATTCTCTCTATACTTAATGTTTATCATCTTTGTTTATCTGAAACACCAGAGGCTTCAGTTGTTTTCAGCATGTGACACTTTGATGTGTACGTTATACTGTATATGTATATGTGATTTCAGCCACATAGAATGTCATTTTCTGAGTGGCAGGTGACAAAAATTAGGAAATAAATCATTTTGCTTCAAAGGAGCTTAAATCCATATTGGTTTTATTGTGAAGGGGAAGGAGACTGAAACTGTGCTTTGCATGCTGGAGAAGCTGATGGTTGAATGCCAAGCAATGATTGCTCACCATATGTAATTAATAAGGCATGTTTTATTGAGGGTTCTATGGGGAGATATTTAACTAGTCTTTTTAAACTGGACAAATGAGCAAATGACACAGTGCTTATCTTTGGTTCATGTTGATTTGAAAACCCTGCCATACTGGGTTTTGATTGTCACAGGAGAACATTTAATTCATGTTTTGTTTAACGATTCCTGTTTTGAAAGGTTCCGATTCTATCAAGGATGCAAGTCACCAGGCTCTGCCAATATTCAGCTTGTATTCAGTGTCTTGGGATGTCCACTAAACTCCCTTGCTGTTCCCTGCTTCAGAAGTAGGTGAATGAAGTTGTGTAGCAGAAGCACTTATGGCTATAGTTGTTGATGAATGCTTCCTGATTCCAAATACATAGTTAAACAAGCAATGACTTCATTTTGGTGGGTCTTATGAAGGTTTGCCCAAATGATGTTTTCCCTAAATAGGGGCAATTTTCATGTCATGTAAACTTGCTGCTAATTTGTTATGGCTGCAGTCATTTATGAACATTTTCCTCAAGTGTTTCCAAATAACTGACAGTATGGACAGCCACATGATTCTTCACACATAGTGGTATAGACAGATAATCTCTTTGGGGGGGGGGGGGGAAGAGTCATGTGTGAACCAGACCTTGTGATCCTACTGCTAAGCAACTTCAGTGTGTGATGTGTTTGGCATTCAACTTGGGTGCCATCAAAACATCATCTCCCTGCTTAAATGTTTACTTTCTTCCCTGTGACTAATTTTACAATTAATTTTCTTTGTTCACATGTGCTAAAAGATTACCCTGACAGTTGGCTAGCTGTTCTCTGGTCGAGAACAGATACTTGAATTGGCATTAGCACTATTTATTTATCCAGTGGGATTTCACAGGTGTATGAAGGCAGGAATTTGGCTTTTTGACATTGTAGTTAATGTTGTTTGATTTGGGTTTTGTTTGCAGGCAGAGCAGAAATGGCTCAGGGTTGCCTTTGAAAGAGCCAAGATTTGTGATCACATTATAAAATGATTAAAATGACAGATTTCTATACTAAATTAGACAGGCAATTGATCACCTATGGCAAGTAAACATTGCTTCCAGGCAAGTGGAACTAAAATGGTTTTGTGGTGTTTGTCGTTTAGTTGAAAAATAACCAACATAACTAGATTTACTTGGGCAGTTAGGCTAGTGAATTCTTTTCTGGACTAGTGAGTTTTGTGGCTTTGTTGCAAGACAGCTAAATTTTCAGTACAATAATGCTGATAAATTCTAGCTATTGTATTGCAGCTCAAGATTGCATCATGGCTTGATGTATTTATATAATGTGAACACTGGCAGCATTCCAGTATAAACTCATTTCTTTACTTCAGATTTTTCACCTTTCTCTAGATGAAACTTCTTGTTCAACAAAGAATCATCTTGCTTTCAAGTTTTTTTAAAAAAAATTGTCCCAATATTGTTACTGTGAAAAGATGTTATAAAGTATAGAATTGTTTCTCTGGTCTTTTAAAGATTTGGTTGAATTATTATCCTGCTGTTGTGTATGTGTGTAATCTGAAAGAGCAGTACATAGTGATTAAAGCCTATCTTCTTTCTTAAAGGAAGGTGCTTCAGCACGGAAGACTCAAACCCCAGCAGCACAGCCTGTGACAAGACCAGGTAACAATAATGTATTAACAATTTCACACACATTAGTATAAACTACAGGCTGTAATGCATTTAAACAACAACAGTGTCGTGAAAATACATAGCCCCCATTCAAAGTCACGATGGCTTTAGTATGCATGTTATTACTGCTTTCACTGTAGCCTTCAACTATTGGTTGTCCTCATCAAGTTGGGTAAAATGCTGAACAAGTATTTATGATGCTTGTAGGGAGATGCGTGTGTTTTGTAAACTTTGATTTAATAGTAATTTATTCTATCTAGGAAAGTGGGCACCAGTGCCAGGTCAGAACTGAGGGGTCTGGAAATTGTCAACAATCACAGTTACCAGCTTTTTTTGGGGAGTGCTATACCAATTCTAAGTTAGTAATGTTGATATACACTAAACCAGACATGTTTGTAATTCAGCATTGGAAAGTAGTACATAAATGATACCTATTCTTAATATCAGTTGAAAAGACTGCAGCTGCTAAATCACATGTTGAATATTTCTCAGTTCTCTTGGCAGCTTAAAAGAAAGAATTATACAGGTACTCTTAAATAACAATATGTTATGGAGAAGAGGGGAAGAAAAGAGAGGGAACTAAGTATAACTTGGATCCGCAGATACAGATAGATCTCAATCACTCCAGCTTCTGATGGGTCCCATAGAAGACTCGCCCTTTCCTATTCAATTAAAATAATAAGAAGAGCATTTTTTATACTGGTGATGGAAAGCCACTTTTAACATGCCCCATGACTGCTCCTAAATAATCTTATGTCTTTTTAGCATGTTTGAAATGTTAGCTTTTTAAATATAAAATCTGATTTATCTATAATGGATCACTGGAGTCAGATCATTAATGCATTTAAAGTGGCATGGTATTAGGCTTCTTTTCTGGTTTTATCATCTTTGTGGTTGTGTGCCTGTGCTTAGAAAGGTCATACTGTCTGTCATATTTATCTCACCAGGGCTGTTGAGAACAAGAATGTGTTTGGAACTGACAGGCAATGATATGAAAAGGGTAGAAATAGCAAGAGCAGAAATACATCTGGATAACCGTTGCACATGGAGTCGCGCTGCCAGATGCAATTTCACACATATAAACTGAAAGGCCCATACAGGCCTTCATCAGTACAAAGGCTTGCCCATATCATGATTGACCTTCTGCACTGCAGTGTACAAAGAAATAAGAAAAATGATGCAAGGCATCTGGAGAAAATGTCCAGATTCCTGAAATCCCTGGGGATTTCATTACAGAATAGGTTACTTTTTCTGTATATTTATTTCTGCACACATGCATATATATGGTGCTGTCATTTTTCATGGTGCCTTACAAGGTTTCAGAAAAAAGTACTATTTGAAGTCAGTATAGATGCAATCCTAAAATTACTCAGTACAATAAGTAGTTATTGTATTGGTTTATTTACTTTATTTCTGGGTCAGGTTTCCTGGAAATTGATGTGGTTTACAAAAAAAATGAGATTAAGAAATCATAAACACATATTTAATGCTAAGGTAAATACTAAATTAACATAATATAGAGTTGGGAAGGGATTGCCAAATAAGAATATTTTGAGATTTTCCCTAAGAACCGTAAGTGTGGTAGCCATATGGATCTTTCTGGGAAAGACGTTCACAACAATGAGACCACCACCAAAATGTCCCTGCTTCTGTTGCCTGCCAGTTGAATTAAAAAAACTAAGCGCCCACTTTCAGTGAATTAATTCCAATTCCTCTGTGTTGTATGGGGACTGCTATTTTCAAATCTATATCCACAGACAGTGATGATTGTAGACCAGGGATGCTCAATAGGTGGATCGCGATCTACCAGTAGATCGCGAGGCAAAATGAGTAGATCGCAGAGTGCCGACCCCCCCCCTTTCAGGTGCCTCTGGGAGGAAATGCCGGGAGTAAGGCCCATTGTACTCAATGGGGCTTACTCCCAGGTAAGTGTGGCTAGGATTGCAGCCTCACAGCTTAATCCTAGGCATGTCTACTCAGGAGTAAGTCCTGTTATACTCAGTGGGGCTCAAGGTACACCAACATACATTGTACACATAAATAAGAACATAAGAACATAAGAACAGCCCCACTGGATCAGGCCATAGGCCCATCTAGTCCAGCTTCCTGTATCTCACAGCGGCCCACCAAATGCCCCAGGGAGCACACCAGATAACAAGAGACCTCATCCTGGTGCTCTCCCCTACATCTGGCATTCTGACTTAACCCATTCCTAAAATCAGGAGGTTGCGCATACACATCATGGCTTGTACCCCATAATGGATTTTTCCTCCAGAAACTCGTCCAATCCCCTTTTAAAGGCGTCTAGGCTAGACGCCAGCACCACATCCTGTGGCAAGGAGTTCCACAGACCGACCACGCGCTGAGTAAAGAAATATTTTCTTTTGTCTGTCCTAACCCGCCCAACACTCAATTTGAGTGGATGTCCCCTGGTTCTGGTATTATGTGAGAGTGTAAAGAGCATCTCCCTATCCACTCTGTCCATCCCCTGCATAATTTTGTATGTCTCAATCATGTCCCCCCTCAAGCGTCTCTTTTCTAGGCTGAAGAGGCCCAAACGCCGTAGCCTTTCCTCATAAGGAAGGTGCCCCAGCCCCGTAATCATCTTAGTCGCTCTCTTTTGCACCTTTTCCATTTCCACTATGTCTTTTTTGAGATGCGGCGACCAGAACTAGACACAATACTCCAGGTGTGGGCTTACCATCGATTTGTACAACGGCATTATAATACTAACCGTTTTGTTCTCAATACCCTTCCTAATGATCCCAAGCATAGAATTGGCCTTCTTCACTGCCGCCGCACATTGGGTCGACACTTTCATCGACCTGTCCACCACCACCCCAAGATCTCTCTCCTGATCTGTCACAGACAGCTCAGAACCCATCAGCCTATATGTGAAGTTTTGATTTTAAATGTTATACGTTATGATGGCGCGAACATTGTAAAAAAACTCTGGTAGATCTCCGGGCCTTGCTGGGTTTCAGAGTAGCTCTCGAGCCAAAAAAAGTATGAGCACCCCTGTTGTAGACATAAATTTTAGCGACTTAGGATAATACCCTTGAAGGTCAAGTAATCACTGAACTATTAAACTCTCTAAAGTTATGTTAAAATTTTATCTGTCCTCTTTGACAGTGCCAGGTAAAGATAATTAAGAATATAACTCTCGTGCCTTACAGTAGCAAAATCTGTGTTGCATATTGATCCAGCTGCAACCAGAATCCATAACAGTTTGTCATAAATAAACATGAGCATAAGCTTTTATATGGGAAGTCAATTAAGGAAATTTGTCATGCATGGTGTTCATAGTGCGTAGACCATTTACCTTTATATTCTTCAAGTCCAACAAAATTCATATTTGTATGAAAATCAGAGTTTTCACAGATTATGATTCATGGGATGCCTTGAATTTAAAGGAGGACAAATTGGTTGATTTGTGGTTTCTAGAACATTGCTATTAGGATTGGTAGAAGTGCTCATAACAAGGTGATTCTTTTACCTTTATCCCAAGGCTCAGTTCCTATGAACCTTAATCATGGCTTGTTCTTATGTCTGCAGGTTGATGATAACCATTTTTCTTTGTGTTCTCTGTACAACTTCAGGTAGTTGAGTTCTGGATGTGTACAGAGTAACCCTGGAAGCTTTAAGAGCTTTGCTGAGTGTTCTGCCCTTGTTTTCAAATGTGCAGATCCCATGCATGTTGTACATGAATCCCAAGGGCAGGAATAATGACCAACTGACAGCATTGTGGGGAACATTTCCCTCTTTTGTTCATCTGTCAGAAAATTTGCTTAATTTTCATCTTTATTCTCCATCTTTCTGCTAGTTGTTAATTTGGGGAAAAAATTGTTTGGCCTTCTCATTCAGTGAACAGAATCACCTTTAGAAAGAGTTGCTGTTGTCAAGCGAAACTTTTCCACCAGTGGGCATGATACATCTCCTTCATTTGGGGGAAGAACCACCTTGTGGACCCTATATACAAATTTTTCTAGGCTGATGAGGAAGAATGGGTAATTCATCAGCACTCCTGGAGTTGGCCTACTCTCTTACTGCAAACCAGCTTCTTTGTCCACTACTGGCAATAGCTTCTAAAAAGTAGGAAATGGTGCTCAGACTGTCTTCGGAAAACCATTGGGTTTGAGATGATGTATGTGAAAGGCACAGTAACTGCCATAAGTTCCACTTTGTGCAGGGATCCCCCTAAAAAGAAGGCAAAACACCTTCTGCAGCCCCCACATCTGCACCTTTCGCCTTGGTTGTTCGTATGTCAACACCAACTGTCTCTTATTTTGGGAATCATCCCTGGTGATGACCAACCGTGGTGCAATGACCTTTCTCCATCAAGATAAATTCTTAAAGTACCTTCCCTGTATCAGACATTGTTGTGGTCTGCATGATATAAGAAGGAGATTGTCAAAATGCTGCAATGTTCATCCTCTCCTAAAGGCTACAGATGGTGATGTTGGCATCTAGCTGGAAATATGACTATCTCGAAGTAGGAGCCCAGTTTACCACCAGGCCTACAGATCTCCACACCAACTATTGTACTGTAACCCAATAGCCTTGCCTCATCTCTCTGATGGGGATTTGGTACAAGTTATTTAGAGTATTTACACTTCTTTTACCCGTAATCGGCAACTGTACTCACCATGGGCTTGCAACAGTACTCACCATGGGCTTGTTCAGCTTCGTATAGGGACAAAGATCATTACTATTGCTGTGATTCCAGTCAATATGCTTGCCTGGCAGAGCATGGATCAACAAAAGTGCAATTGACTACAGTATCTGTGTCACCTGTGGAGATAGCAACAACAATTCAGTTTCACACAATCCCCACCTCAACGCTGACCCTGACCTTCAACATAGAGCACAGTTTCCATTACTGTTTTCTGCTTACATTCTCAATACCTACAGTAGTTCCATTAACTTCAACAGCACTAATCTCTTTAATATAAGACAAGCCCTGCCTGATCAGGTCAAGGGCTCATTTAGTTTAGTTTACTTTATCTCACTGTTGTCTACCAGACCCATCTGGGAGCAAACAAGACAACAAGTTACCTGTATCCTGTTGCCAGTGCCTTACACCTGGCATTCAGAGAGAGGCTACCTGTCAAACCCAAATCTGTCCAATCCCCTTTTAAGGGTATCTAGGCCAGGTGCCTTCACAACATCTATTTCCTTTTGTTTGTTCTGAGTTGCCTGCCAGATAATTTTAGTGGATGTCCCTTGGTTCTGGTGTTGTGCAAGAGGGAAAAGAACTTCCCTCTATTCATCCCATGCATAGTTTCATTATACTAAATGCTGGATTATATTGTCTCCTTAGTGAATTGTAGTAACACTCATAAAATTTTTCTGTAGTATAGTGAGATCATTTCAGTGGGGATTTGTTCCAGTTTTCAAGAATATATGCATTTAGAATTGTTGCTCAAGACAGATTCCTCTTGCACATAATGTAAGAAATGTCACAATATGTTACCTTTATGCCCTGGCTCACTGACTTAGGTCATAGTAGTTGGATCAGTTTGAATTTGCAGTTAGTTCTGAACTTGACTTCTTTGCACTTCTAATCTGGCCATTGATCTCCAAGCAAGCAGTTGGTTGTCTCCTAGTGTTGGTTTTTCCTTAATGAGAGAGTCTAAGTTAGGAGCTAAGCATCTTTAGCCAAGGAATGGTCAAGTATTGCAGAAGGAGAGGTAGCTTGGTTTCTCTTTCCTTTGATTGGTGGGAAAAAGCTTTCTCAAATACCTATGTGAGTTAGGCCCAAATCCTAACCAACTTTCCAGCACTGGCATAGTGGTGCCAATGGGACATGTGCTGCATCCTGCAGTTGGGTGGCACTCATGGAGCCCTTCTCAAAGTAAGGGAATGTTTGTTCCCTTACCTTGGAGCTGCATTGCCCTTATGTTGGTGCTGGAAAGTGGGTTAGGATTGCGCCCTAAGTGGAAAAGCAGTATTCTAACTTGCTTGTCAGAGAAAATGGAGTGGGGGTTTCTACTTACCCCAGAGTGACTCAAGAGCCTTTCATTATCCAGGGAGTTTTCTATGCATAGTCAGGTCAACATCTGATTAATTCATTAGCTATTATAGATAATAGTAATAAAGGGTGCTTTTGAATATACAAAGGGCTTCTCAGTTATATGAGAATCTTCATTGTATTCCTTACAACAGTCCTGTAGGATAGGTCAACATTGGTTGTTTTTATACTGCAGTTGGGGTTGAGAGTGTGACTTGCCTAAGGCCATCTAGTGGTCTCATGAAGGAGACACTGGAATCAGGAGCAGTTCTGCAGTTTCACCTCTTAACTACTATGCTGCACCAGGTGAAATTGGGTTTTAAGGATGTGTTTTATTACAGGATCATTTGTTACCTAAGGAGGTCCAAATTAAATTTGACTAATCTCATCCAGAGTCAAAATGTAGTAGATTAAACCATTTATTCTGTGGTTTGTTTTTCCCTACAGTTTCCCAAGCAAGGCCACCTCCAAACCAGAAAAAAGGTGAGTTACTACTAATTTTGTAGGTCCTGCTGTAACTTGAAATTTCATACTTCACACGGTGAATCCTAAGTAAAGGTTTACAATTTGTACTGAATTTTTTCATAATTTTTCTGGGCTGCAGGGCGAAGGATAGTGGTGCTGCTGCTGATTGCGTTTTGTTAAAAACTGTATCTGCTGCTTGTTAAAAACATCTCTCTTTACCTCCACAGGATCTCGAACACCCATAATCATTATTCCAGCAGCTACCACCTCTTTAATAACTATGCTTAATGCAAAAGATCTTCTGCAGGATCTGAAGTAAGCAGCTAACTAAAATATGCTTCGTAAAAGATTGTCTTCTGATGTAACGATACACAGTGGAAGTGGTAATTTATTCTAGAAAAAGTGAATGTTTTAAATGTCTTTTAATTTTGTAGTCCAAAACTGGTAATGGAAGTGTAGGTTAATTAGCAATTCTTGCAAAACTCACAATCATAGTAATTTTTTTTTTTTACTATCCTTGATCCAAGCAAGTATGTGGACATGAGAGGCACATTTAATTCTAAGCAAAATTTAGTATTTAGTTTTTACTTCACTAAAGCCAGGGCTGTGCTCAAGTCTCTAAACCAGGGGTGCTCAATAGGTGGATCGCGATCTACCGGTAGATCGCGAGGCAAAATGAGTAGATCGAGGAGCCCTGTCTCTCCAAACTGTTAATATGTCAATTTCGTCTAGTGACTAGACGAAACCGACATATTTAGCTGACACTAAACTGACACTGAAACTGACACTTTAGCTGCTCTTCAGGCATGCAGCAACAAAACTGATGAAACTGACTAGACTCCAGCAGAGGCTCCATACATTAAAGGGGGTGTCTGTCAGACGCTTACTTCCCCCCTGGTAGATCTCCGGGCCTTGCTGGGTTTCAAAGTAGCTCTCGAGCCAAAAAAGTGTGAGCACCCCTGCTCTAAACCCAAGTCGAGTCATGTGTTATAGTGTGCAGCTGTTGTGACTTGACTTTAGCAGAATTCCAAGTCTTCCAAGTCAGAGTCATTTCAAGTCACGAGTCTCATGTCCTTGAGCCAAATTTCACAGATAAAAGGGTGGTGGGGTGTGTGTGTGGGAGTTGTCATTTAACACCTCCCTGGTGCTCCCATCCCATCTGCACTCCATTCAGCTGAGTACAAAGAACCCACCTCCTTTTGCCCCTCTAGCTTGTGCAGAAAAAAAAAACTGACGCCATTTGTTCCTATTGCAAAGAACCCCTCTCCCATCCTTTGGCCTCCTCTTCCCTTTCTCGTTCAGAAAAAAAAATCAAGCCATTCTTTCCTATACCACAAAGAGCCCCGCTTTCTCGTCCCTCCTACAGCCATGTGCAGCCAAAACAATCCTTAAGCCTTCTTCTTCCCCTCATTTCACTATCCCAGCCCCTACCTCCTGGAACCTATCCCTCCTCCCACCACATCTGCTGCCATCCTCTTCTGGATTCCTGCTTCCAGGTTACTCATGAGGTCCTGTGACATGATACAGAAGTGGCAAAGAAGAAAAAAGTAAGCAAGAACACTCACACACTAAAAAGATAGGGGCTCAAGTCCTTTCAAGCCCATGGTCAATTTTCAAGTCACTGCTCACAAGTTGTGAGTCAAGTGCAAGTCAGCGATGGCCACGACACGAGTCAAGTGCAAATCTTTGAGGATAGTGACTAAAGTGCAACTGAGTCAAGTCGTCGAAGTCAAGTGCCCATCCCTGTCTAAAGCATATTTTAGTTTATTTCAGTTTGCTTAATTTTATAGCCTTGTCATATTCCTTACAGTTCAGCGTGTGTAGTATTCATACACCCAGTGTCCAAGACCAGCTGCATTAGTTCTAAATTCTTAAAAATGAATATCTTGCCTTTTCTTATTTTTAAAAATGGAAGAATGCTACAAAGTTGATAACGGCAAATAGAACCAATACTAAACTGGATAATAGAAATATTAGATTGCCTAGACTTTGAGTGCTGTTAAAAATCCAAGAAGGAGACCAGGCTTTGTTTGGTGGTGCCTAAAGAGTTGCAGAAAACATGGTTAGCTAAGGTATTCTATACTTTGGAGTATCACCACTGAAAAGTCTGAGATGTTGATTCTTCTGGCAGCTTCTTACCTAATCTCAAAAAGCAAGGATGGCCACAGAATACACTTGGTTAATTATCTTAACTGCCAGACAGGTCTATGAGGACAAAAACAGTCTTTGAGATCTTTTAAGGGCTAGGGCCAGCACCTTGAATTGAACCTGGAAATGATGTGGCAGCCGAAGTTGCTCTTTTCATTTTGCATAATGTGCTTTCAGTGGTCAGTCCCAGTTAAGTCTGGCCCAACACGTTTTGCCTCAGCTGTAGATTCCAGACACATGTTCATGGTAGATCTACATGTAATGTGTTACAGTAACTAGAATACAGGTGGCCCCCAACTTATGTACAAGTTGTTTATGAAAGTCTTTTCCCTTTTATTATGTATATACCCTACTAGAAGAAATTTGACCTTAAATTAATTACAAATTTTTTAAAGTGTGATATTTAAAAAAACAAAACAACTTTCTCTAAACTATGGTGCATGGAAAGCTTACAAACCAGACATTGGCAGGTCTTGTATTTGAAGCACTGTCCTCTTTCTTGCAATTCTTTTATGGGCCTCAGGAGGCTGCCTTGCTTCTCTCTTCTGTTAGCCCTTTCCCTTTGTCATCCCAAGAGTTCAGTGTTCTGCCACTAAAGATTTGTGACTTTGAAGAGCATTTCTTTTGAAGTAGGACAGGTTGGTGTGTCATGACTAGCACTATATGTAAGTGAATTTTTATTCTGTTGCCTATGTGTTTTACATCTCAAAACTAGAGGAAGGAAATTTTACCTGCCGTTCAAATAATTTTGTGCATTCAACAGCATTTCCTGTTCTCTGTTGCTTCTCTCTCCCCCCCCCCCCTCATTTCTCCTTTTATGTGCTTCTTGTAGATTTTCCTATTTCACAAGTCACCAGACCAAGAGTCAATTGGAAAGGGGGGAGAGAGAACAGGAAAATGTTTCTCTAAAAAGCTGCAAAGGTTCTTTCTGTTGGGTGATTTAGGACAGTTGTGGCAGCTATTTTCGAGGCTTCTTTTTTCCAGCTGTAAGAAGCTTTTGCATGGATCTCAGTGATGTCTATTGCTGTAAGACGGGGGTGCCCAAACCCTGGCCCTGGGGTCATTTGCGGCCCTTGAGGACTCCCAATCTGGCCCTTAGGGAACCCAGTCTCCAATGAGCCCCTGGCCCTCCAGAGACTTGCTGGAGCCTGCGCTGGTCTGATGCAACTACTCTCAGCATGACAGCTAACTGTTTGACCTCTCATGTGAACTGTGGGACAAGGGCTTCCTCCACTGCTTGTTGTTTCACATCTGTGATGCAGCAGCAAAGAAAAGACTGGCCTTGCTTTGTGCAAGGCCTTTTACAGGCAAGACCTTCATTTATTCATATAAATTCCATCTATAATATATTCATTTATGTAAATTTATTCAAATTTGAAAGATAAATTAATTCTTTTTTTCCCCAGCCCCCGATACAGTGTCAGAGAGATGATGTGGCCCTCCTTTCAAAAAGTTTGGACACCCCTGCTGTAAGATATGTGATGGAACAAGAGCCTTTTTGTCTCTGAAATCTCTGGGCAAATATATAGTGTCCTTTATCTATGGAGAAGCTAGTTAATCAAGATCAAGCAGTATATTTGCTGAAGAGAGAACTTTTATAAGAACATGTATTTTGTTGGTATTCCTACAGAAATCTTGAAACTTGCTAATATCTTTAGTTCTGTACTCTGCTCTAAAATGCGTAATTACACTTTAGCCTAGTGCAAATGTAGTGATAGCCATCTCCTAACAGTGGCTAGGAGTCTGGAAGTTTGCTGTGGGATCATTTGCTTCTGGCCTTTACTTGTCCATGCAGACTCCCAGTTATATTATTTCATTATGATATTTATATACCACTTTTTAAATAGACTCAACGCAGTTTACTTCGTTAGGCTGAACATAAATCCAGTTAATGAGATTTTTACAAGTATTATTTTTATGAGACAATCTCATAGAACCTCCACTGCTCCAGGTGTCTCCCTTCATAGTTCAGACGTCATCCTGGCTGTAGGCTCTTACACTTGCCAGGCTCTCACAGGCAGCTGTAACCAAACTTCAGACTGGTTTCTCAAAGCTGTTATTCATTTTTTTGCCAGCTGACACTTCCACACTCCACTCTTTCACCTAGATAACACCAGCAGTCTCCCATCCAAGCAACTGATTCTGCTTAGCTTTTTCAAGCTAGGCAACAGCTCAACCGCCAGAACCCATAGTATTTTATCTGCACCAGCACTAATGTTAGCTTTACCCAGACTTTGAAAACCAGCTTCTTACCCTACACTTGGACTCAAACTGCTCTGGGAGTGGATGGCATTTCCACTTGTGGAGGTCCTACCCCCCCCCCATCTGTAGTCTCACACTCATCTGCTAACCCATGTGGGTCAAACAGAAATGTCATTCTCTGGGAAGGAAGGGCTGGCATTCCTACTGCTGGGATGCCCCTCCTCCTGGGAGGTAGGATCGGAACCTCGACTGAATGGATACTCCTCCCACATTGGGGGGGCTTCCTTCTGGTCCCCAGTTCCGGTCCTGCCTTCCAGGAGTAAAGATGGACCTCAGTCATGCTCCTGCACGATCTCCTTTTTTGTTTTTCCTTTTGCTCTGAAGAGCAGGGGGGATAGCTCTTTCCCCCCCCCCCAACTTGCCTTCACCCGGGCTCTGAGCAGCAGCCAGAGCCTCACCTGTGTGTCGCAGGGCATAACACTGCACCCCGCACCCTCAATGCAAGGTAGAGCGCTGAGGACGAGCAGCGTGGGCAGTTTCAGCCCCCCCCCCACAGAGAGGAAGCAGCAGCAGCGCCGCTCTCGTAGGAGCTGGGCAGCCAGCAGGCAAAGCTCCAACCATGTGGTGGGCACCTCCCCCTGTTGAGGGAGGACCTGCTGCAGGCAAGCAGCTGGGAGAGCCGTGGGGCCCCAACATCACCGTGCCCCGCCAGCCTCTCGGACCAGCGGAGCGCCTCAGCCTTCTCCGCCCTTCCCCCCTGCAGTGGAGAGGCAGTGGCTGCAGAAGGCCAGCAGGCGGCGTGGCCCCTCTCACTCAGCGCCCCCCTTGCCAGCCAGCCAGCATCACCAGAGCCGGGTAAACATCCCCCAGTGGATGCCGCCAACCCCTCATCAGCAGTGGGTGAGCGCCAGGAGGGGTGGTCGGAGGCCCAGCATGCACTCCCCAGGCAGACATGCACCCCCACCAGATGCCACCACCACCATCCCTCACTGTCGGGCGAGCGTGGGAAGGGGAGAATCTGGGGAACCATTGGATTAGCTTAACAGGATTAGCTCCTTGTTCCACCAAGTACAGGAGCTAATCCTGCCATCTTCTGCCCCTAGCCAACCCACCCCAAGGAAAAGGCCTGGCACACCCTTGATGTGCGCAGAGCCCTGTGCTACTACACCAGGCTTACTAGGGAATTTAGGAAATCGGAGGCCCTGTTTGTAATCTACAAGGGCTCCAACCAGGGCCACAAGGCCTCAGCTAGCTTGCTGGCGCGCTGGCTAAGCGCATGCTCCAGCTGGCCTACCAGGCCAGAGGGGAAGTCCCCCAGAGGGGGTCACAGCCCACTCCCTCCGGAGTACTGTCACCACGGTGGCATTCGATGGGTACACATCCCTCCTGGAGATCTGTAGGGCAGCAACGTGGCCTTCGGTTCACACCTTTGCCAAGCAATAACGGATAACCACAGCCGCCTCATCGGACGCCGCTATGGGGTGTAAGGTGTTGCACAGCTGGTGAGGCAGTGAGCAAGCTCCCTCGCTGGCCCACCCTTCTGGTTGGCTCTGGTATATCCCAGCAGTAGGAATGCCAACCCTTCCTTCCCAGAGAAAGTAGGAATTTCTTACCTGAGAATTCCAGTTCTGGGAAAAGAAGGGTGGCATTCCGCCCACCTCTTCTCCAACTTAACATTGGCTGTAGGTTTCATTTCAAGTTGGTAGAAGTTGCAGAATCATTAGTGTTCTACAACTTAAAACTGTGGGCAGAATACACCATGGGTAAAATAGGGTGTAAAGGCCTTTATCTTTTCATTTTTTGTAGAAGAGAAATTCCTGACAGTTTAAAGCTATTGATAACATAATACTATGCTGACTTTTCATGTACATTCTGCAAGAAGCAGAATGAATTAAGAGAGTCTATTTGAATTGATTCTGATTTTCTCAGGTAACACTTGAGAAATCCCATCTATATAGTGTGATGTGCCAGTTTATTTACCATACATTGTATTTCCATTTTGAAAACTTAAGCTGGGTGACTGGCAATACAAATGAGAAGAAAGAGATCAGTGCTGGATACCACATCCAGTGGTGATTTGCCATTTCAGTACCTTTGCTTATGAATTGGTGTTAGACCCTCTCCTGGTATCCTGTAGAGCAGGGATGTCCAAACATTTTGGCAGGAGGGCCACATTATCTCTCTGACACTGTGTTGGGGGCCAGAAAAAAAAAAAGAATTAATTTACATTTTAAATTTTAATAAATTTTAAATAAAATTATTTAAAATTTTAATAAGTTTGCATAAGTGAATATATTGGTGATGGAACTTATATGAATGAATGAAAGTCTTGCAATACCTCAAGGCCTATAAAACGCCTTGCACAAAGCAAGGCTGGCCTTTCCTTTGTTGCCACTGCTGCTCCACAGATGTGGAACAGCAAGCAGTGGAGGAAGCAGCTCATGCAAGAGGTTGAACAATCACCCTTACGCTAAGAGCAGTTGTGTCGGGCCAGCATTGGCTCCAGCAAGTCTTCAGAGACCCAGACTGGGGGCTCCCCGCAGGCCAGATTGGGGGTCCCTGAGAGCCACAGATGGCCCCCAGGCCGGGATTTTGGTACCCCTGCTGTAGAGTATCAAGCCTGACAGGTCAATTTCTTGGAATATAATGCTTTCTCACAATTGCATAACTTTTAGAACTCGCTCTTGGTTGCATCTCCTACTTTTGTCCATATTATAAAACTCCATGGCTTCTTCACATGTTGCATGAAGTGGGCCTGAGACAGTACAGTACTAAAAAAAAATTGCTGTTCCAAAGTTATCATATATGAAATATTTTTGTTTGCATTTTCAAGAAAATGCGGCAAACGTTACTTGAAATTGCTGTTTTAAAAAGGGGTTCTTCATAAGCAATGTGAGTGACAGAAAATCTGTTTAAAAACTCACACATGATCACAGGAAAAATAGGTCACCGAACAATTTGCTGTTTACATTCCTAATCCCCAACTTGTGTAGAAAACATGCTAAAATAGTTTTTCCCTGACTTCTGTGTTGGCACTTCTGTTTGATTGGCATTACATCGGTTGTCTCATAAAAGAGCAATGCAGTGATAAACCTTAATACTAGTATGATTACTATAATTTATACGTGGATGGAACTTTTTTGACTGCTGTTTGAAAGGCATATTTAGCTAATTGACGATATAAACATGATAGGTATGACTAGCATTTTTAATAGGCAAAGGTGTCATTTATACCTTTATTTCTTTGTGTGTAAGCCACTAGATGTCTCATTTTGTTTACTTTGTTTCATATGGAAAATTTTCTAATATGGCAGATATTTCCTAACTTTAATATTAAATTTGTCTAGGCATCTCCTCCAGTAGCCAGGTTTATAGTATCACAAATGTTGACCTCCTGAAATAAGCACAGTGCCTGCAACCAGATTGATTTTAATATTCCAATGCAAAGAAGAGCAGAGTTGTGAGTGGGAGATTGGCAGACTCCACTTACTGCACTCAGTTTTAAAAGGGGGAAATTGTTTTCATCACTGAAAATAAGTCATTGGCCAGTGATTCTACTTCTATTGACCATTCCCAAGAAGAAGCTATTTATTACTTTTGAAAGCAAGAAAATTCAGTATCTGCGTTCTTTAAATATGGTGTTTGTGTTCAATTGTTTATATTGTTTGAACTTAAAATATGCCTTTTGTCTAACT
The DNA here is from genome assembly GCF_035046505.1 of Tiliqua scincoides. Lineage (NCBI taxonomy): Eukaryota > Metazoa > Chordata > Lepidosauria > Squamata > Scincidae > Tiliqua > Tiliqua scincoides. The sequence goes on from NC_089824.1 coordinate 122,277,702, forward strand.
ACTTCTGTTTCAGCACAATTATATGATGCTAATGACTTAAGAACATAAGAACAGCCCCGCTGGATCAGGGCATAGGCCCATCTAGTCCAGCTTCCTGTATCTTCCTGTATCTCCCCACCAAATGCCCCAGGGAGCACACAAGACAACAAGAGACCTACGTCCTGGTGCCCTTCCTTGCATCTGGCATTCTGATGTAATCCACTTCTAAAATCAGGAGGTTGCACATACACATCATGGCTTGTTACACGTGATGGATTTTTCCTCCAGAAATTGGTCCAATCCCCTTTTAAAGGCATCTAGGCCAGATGCCATCACCACATTGAGTGGCAGTGAGTTCCCCAGACCAACTACAAGCTGAGTAAATAAATGTTTTCTTTTGTCTGTTTAACTCTCCCAACACTCAGTTTTAGTGGATGTCCCCTGTTGTATGAGAGGGAAAAGAGCATCTCTCTATCCTTTCTGTGCATAATTTTTTATGTCTCAATCATGTCCCCTGTCCCCCCAAGGCACTTCTTTTGTAGACTGAAGAGCCCCAAACACTGTAGCCTTACCTCATAAGAAAGGTGCCCCAGCCCAGTGATCATTTTAGTTTCTCTCTTTTGCACCTTTTCCATTTCCACTATGTCCTTTTTGAGATGTGGCGACTAGAACTGGACACAATACTCCAGGTGTGGCCTTACCATCGATTTGTACAATGGCATTATAATATTAGCCGTTTTGCTCTCAATACCTTTTCTAATGATCCCAAGCATAGAATTGGCCTTCTTCACCACCGCTGCACATTGGATTGACACTTTACCACCACTCCAGGATCTCTCTCCTTATCTGTCACAGACAGCTCAGAACCCATCAGCCTATATGTGAAGTTTTGATTTTTTTGCCCTAATGTACATTACTTTACACTTACTTACATTGAAACGCATCTGCCATTTTGCTGCCCATTCTCCCAGTTTGGAGAGATCCTTCTGGCGCTCCTAACAGTCACTTCTGGTCTTCACCACTCGGAAAAGTTTGGTGTCATCTGCAAACGTAGCCAACTCGCTGCTCAACCCTGTGTCCAGGTCATTTATGAACAGGTTGAAAAGCGCTGGTCCTGGGACAGATCCTTGGGGCACACTACTTTTCATCTCTCTCCATTGTGGAAATTGTCCTGGAAATTTCTTGGTCTTCAACCAGTTCTGAATCCATGAGAGCACCTGTCCTCTAATCCCCTGACTGTGGAGTTTTCTCAATAGCCTTCATTGACGGACCGACTTGCTGTCATGAATGTACCTGAGTCAATAAAATCCAGATTGTTTCTTACTTAGAACTCTCTCTTACCTGCTGCTGTAAACATTTTTGGTCAAAATTGTATTGGCAACCTTCAGTCTTGAAAGACTATGGTATATGTTCTCTCTTTTCAGTAGTGTACATTAGAAAAATTTCACATACTGTGAATATTGGAATATGATAGCTGGAGACACTATTTGGCTCATTGCTACTGCTTTAGCAATGATGAATAATAATGAATTTCAATAAATTTTGTGGATGTACATAAATTAGCAGGGCCTGAGTTTCTCTGTTTTGGGAGATACAACAGTTGAAGCACACTCATTCTTGGCGTGTTCTAGGATCAAAGTGCCTAAGGCTTGCAATTTTTGCGAGACCATCTAGTCTTATTTCTAGTGAAAGCAGAAAGTCCTGTATCACCTTAAAGACTGACAAATTTATTGTGACATAAGCGTTCATGGGCTAAAGTCCACTTTGACAGACACAAGTAGACTGGCCACAATAACTTATGCTATAATAAATGTTTTGGTCTCATAATGTGTTAAAGGACAATGACAATCTTTATTTTTTACTACACGCAGCTACCCACCTGGATCTTATTTCTAGTGACACTGTTTCTGGTGTAAATACCCATTTAAATGACATATTTGTCTTTTCTGTAGTGTTCTAGGGCTTTTCTGAAATGGTTTTGATCCCTTTAGAGACAGTGTTGGTAGTTAGTGTCAAAAACCTTACTGTGGTTCTGTTCAATTTCTTATTTTTCCTTTAGACTACAAAATGCCTGGATTGTCCCAAAATCAATTGGTAGGAGTCTAGTCATTCTCTTTTAATGTCCATCTTTAAGGTTTGTGCCATCCAATGAAAAGAAAAAGCAAGGCTGTCAACGAGAAAATGAAACTCTAATACAGAGAAGGAAAGACCAGATGCAGCCTGGTGGAACTACCGTCAGTGTTACAGTACCATATCGCGTGGTTGATCAACCTCTAAAACTTATGCCTCAGGATTGGTAAGGGAGGGTTTTTTGTTACTGTTGATGTTTCCTTCCTCTAACCCAGAATATAAAGTCACCAGAGCTGCATAACATATGTTTCTGAAACTCTTGATATGTGAATGCAATAATATCGTATCATGACTGATTTAAGCACAAACCATCCAAGCATTCAACCTACTCTCTCCCATCACAAATGTCACTTTTACATCATTCATGTAATTTATATATAAAATGATTACTGTTTATTGTTGGGGTGGAATCGGTGCCAGAATAGCCCTATTGCTGACAACTAGGATGGGGTAAGCTGTCTTCATTGCTGAAGTCTCAGTCTGGCAGTATACCTTTTCACTACACTAAGTTTTTTATTCTGCTTGTCAGATGGGTTCTGGCAATTTGATATTGCTTTGGAATGACTGTTTTGTGTATGCACAATATGCATATATATGGCTAATATTCCTAAAGAAGAGTACGTTACAGCATGCAACATCTACAGTGGTGAGGTATTGTCTTTGAAGGAAGTGTTAAACTGATAACATTGGGCCACTTAATGTATTTAATGTAAAGTGCAGTAACAGTGGAGGAAGAAGATGATCCCCATGACATTTTTTTACCCACCACATCATCTTACTCTTTGCTTGTAATGTTCAGGTGTATCACTGGCCTTGTAAGTGGCTTGACATGGTTTGAGATCCTAGTATACTCCATGATAAGTCTTGATTGTCAAATGTTAGTCCACTACTTGAACATGCATAAGGCATTAACAAATGCACTAGCAGAACTGCCAGGGTTCCTGGGCAGTGAATGAAATGGTTAATTTGTGAAAATTTCCTGAATGCTTGGAAGATTGTATTAGACAATATATGAATGCTAATAGTCTGGGTCACGTTAGTTCGGTTGCTGAAATGACCATACAGGAAGGTTCAGTGTCTTTCTCTTCTCCTTTTTCACCCCTCTTCCAGGGACCGTGTTGTGGCTGTATTTGTTCAGGGTCCTGCTTGGCAATTCAAGGGCTGGCCATGGTTGCTGCCTGATGGATCACCTGTTGATATCTTTGCAAAAAGTAAGGTTTTACCTGTGAACTAAAACTCTCAACTTTTTTTTAAAATTATGGATTGTCCATACTGTATTATAGTACTGTTGCTGGTCTGGTGGCACCCAAGGAACTAAAGAGCTTGTTTTGCATTTATATGAAGGAAAGAAAATTGTGTTTGTTTAAAAGTTTTATTCCCCTCCCCCCCCCAAAAGAAATTGTAAGTTTGAGATTAAAACATTTTGCAGAATCAGGCAGAAGATTAGGGAGAAGACCAAGATAGAGGGAAACGGGCAGTCTGGTCTGATCCAACCTCCCCCACACCTATGCAGTGGGTGCCAACATGGGCTCCACTGTATCTCTGTTGGGGTTTTGGGAATTCTGTCAGGCTCCTTGAGCTAAAAGGATATTATTTGACCCCTTACTCTGAGGTCAGCCCCAGCTATGACAACAGATCTATTCAGACCTATGCCTGCTAAATTGCTGGCACAAGTTGAGTAGATCCAGGTTGGCAGATCTGAGCCAGGAAGGGCAGGAGAGGATACTGCATGCACTGCTGCTGTACATCCCGCCCCCCTCCCTGATACGATTCACCTGCCCCCCACCCTCCCCATGTCCCATTACACCACCTCCTCACCCTCTTCCCACCCTTCTGCTGTCCCGCACTGAGCTTGCCTACTCTGGCATGCATCAAGACTTGCACTGGCACCGGTAGAAGGACACATACCTTCCTACCAGTTCTAACTTATGCACTTTCACAAAGTGCTTTAAGGTATGTTTGCAGCAGCCTGCACCAGCAAAGCACACACACTGCCAATGCAGAGGCACAGTAGGATTATACCATAAGGGGTGGGGATCACAGAGACAAGGAGCTGAAGAACAGATTAGGCCTTGAACTTTTAGAGGCCTTGTACTTGAATTAGATTAGGCCTTGTACTTTTAGAGGGAGCAAATTGAAGGGAGGGATTGAGGAAAAGACAGGGACTTGAGGCAAGAAGGGGTGTCAGTTATTACATTTATAACCTGCTGTTGGAACCAGAGCAATTTCCCAATCAAGCTCTGAAGAAACATAAAAGTGTTTAAGAATCCAGATAGGTAAGAGGGGGTGACAACAGTGCTAGAGATACTAGTCCATAGACATGGCCACTAAAGTGGTTGCAATCTCTAGAGTTGATTCTGACAGAATTCTGTCAGTTGTGGTTCCTAGTGTCATTGTAGCCTTGTGACCTGGGCCAAGAAGTCTAAAAAGCAATCAGATTGCTTGTGGAGAATTTCACATCCTGGTTTGAAATAACTAGCCAACTCATGGGCTGTGAGCATGTAATGTGTTTGTATTATTTCAGTTGGCGTGAGTATGTGACTAGCAGCATTTCAATTCTGTGTAAGTAGATCCCACTCTTCCTGAGCAGGCTCCTCATTTCCCTGAACCATGGCTCCCTGATTTTGCATGTGCCTGGAGAGTTTTTGTACTCCTTTGTGACTCTACACAAAACCCTACTTTTTTTTCCCCACTGAACTTGCCGACTGCAAGTTCAGCAACCTGAAGACCTGTGACAGTGTGCACAATGTGGATTGTGTGGACAATGAGAAAATATGGATCTTAGCACTGTATACCTGAGAGTCCATTTATTATAGGGAAAAATGTTTTTTTATATCACACTGCTAAAGCCTCTGTCACAGATTGGTCAGGAATACCTTGCATTAATCACATACAGCTGGACTTCTCTAAGTTGTACAGGTCCCTCTCCATTGCCTTGGTTCAACATCTCAGTCCCTTAGCCAATACTGCCCCATTATTGTCTGTCTTCCCTCCAATTGGCCTTCACACACTTACAGTGATCTAGATTCTGCAGAACTGAACCATTTCCAGAAAACAAACTAAAATTGTTATGCAAATTAGAATTAACACAGAATGCTGCTTATCATGGCAAACAGTGGTTTAAGAAACCACTAAGTGTTTCAGCTAGGAACAAAAGGGGAGGTGATGGAGGGCATGCAAAGGTTCACTTAAAGTCCAGTAAGATAGAATTCATTACTTCATCTGAACTGGGCAAGTGACTTCAGACATAGAGAAAGTTGAACATTAGTGGTACAAGAACAGCAACACGTTTCTAGGACACACGGTGCTGTACAAAGCTAATGATATTATTTGGAAGAAACAACATAGTGCACACACTTCTTGCCTCTCATCTGCAATATTGGGGTACTAATATTGACATAAGATGGGTTAGATGTTACAAGAAAATAATGTACCTTAAGTGTTGGTGCAGCATAGTGGTTAAGAAGGCAGAGCTGTGAACGAGGAGTTGCCTGGTTTGCATCTTGCCTTGGACACGAACTCATCAAGTTAGCTTACACAAGCCACTCCTCAACCTCAGCCCCCTCCCCCGCAATCTTCAGGTAATAATATGCACTTTTCTTACAAGATTGTTACGACGTCAGGATAGTACATGAGAAGCACTTTGTACTCTCAGAAAGTGCTGTATAAATGTTAACTATTCTTAAGTATGCTGATTAGGTAAGTATTATGTACATTCTAAGCAACAAGCATCAACAAGGAAGGAGCTAACGCAGTAGGAAAATTAAAAGAGTTAACATGTTCACAAGATAAGCAGAGATGAGCTGTATCTTTCTGAGTTTCTTCCACTGTCATAGATACATTAATATGGCACAGGAAACATTTATAAGCACAAGCATGGTATGAAGGACAATATTGGGCATCTGTCAAGGGAGAGTAGCTGAAGGAATAGTGTAGCTCCTGACCTTCCTGCAGGCATGGAAGCCAAAAAGTTACCAGAGGCAAACTGGCTTACTTCCACAATAATGATTAACAAAGATTTAAAGCTGGTTAGGGCAGATTGAAATTTCTTTTTTTTTAAAAGCCGATTGCAGTAAAATCCAAGAAAATGTCTAAATGTATCAAGCAAATCCTGGATTAGATTCCATCTAGGACACATCCAGCTATCTCTCAGTATCTCACAATATCACTTTATGCTGGCTAAAATCCTGTAAAGTGTCACTTGAACCAAGCTTAAAATAGTACACTCTTTATCCTGTATTTTCCAGTCTACAGCTCTTGACCTCTTGTGAAATAATTCTGTTTATTTTTGGACTATGTACCAATTGCTTCTGTAGAGAATAATCTCTTTTATCCTTTCATTTCAGGGATGTCTGTAAGGAAGTAGGAGTTTTGAATGTAAAGTTTTTGTATTTTTGGCATTTTAACCAACATGAATATTTTATCTGAATGCCATTTTAAAAGGTCTACTTGCAATCACATGTTAATGCAAGTCTATTGAACTTGAAGGTCACTTTTAGTGGATTGATTCTTGTTCAATACTTTTGCTCCTAACTCAAAGGATCTGTTTGACATTCATAGATTTCTTTGTAAATGCATATATCCTTGATAGATAACTTAGTATGCTCTCTTTAAAAGGCAAAATTGGTATAACATAGTATGAGATTAGTATTTTTATTATAAATGTTAGAGATGTCCTTGATACATAAAGATGATGGTACGTAACACAGCACACTTGTTGATGCCAAAAAGTTTTGAATGAATTGCCCTTTAGGTGACTTTTAATGCCAGCTGCCAGTGCTTTGCATTTCATATTCTTTTGCGCTGTGCATAAACCCTATGTAAGTAATTGGATAAGGGCTCCAATAGTAGTCCTTAAGATCCAGTTCACAGGTTACCTGCTCCAGTGCGGATGCTATACCAAAGGCTGCTCACATAGGTTTCTTGATTGCCTTGGCTCTTTTTCACACCATTTCTGCTCTTTCATTGGAGGGACTGGGCAATAGCTGCTCAAATTGGGGATCAACACAAGGATTGCATTACACACATTGCTGCTGTAATGTGGACCAAAGTTATAGAAGAGAAGGTTTTTAGCGGCAGCCACAATGCAACAGAAACCTCTACCTCTCTGTCTTATCCTTATTAATGAAACTGGCTAAGACTTCTCTGAGATCACATTCTGCATGGGGCATGTTTAATGCACTGCTTTCATTTAAGAGGTGACCCATCCATAGATGAACAGTAACAGATTCCTTGGGAATGCAACTCGGTAACACAACCCTTCTGATCCAGGATAATTGCAGTGTTCACTTTGCTGTAAATCTGTACGAGAGGCCACTGAGTAGAATAATGCCATGCTTTTTATGTTTCTATAAATTATTTGACCTCCACAGCTTTCATGAAGCAAATCCCTTTTAGTCTAAGTAAAAGCAGTATTTCTTTACAACAAGGCTATGTAAAGCATAGTCATACAGAAGGTAAAATCTTCCTTGCTTTAGTGTCTTGTAATTGGTTCAGGATTGTTTTGGATGTGTGCAGCCTTTCTGAATATTTGAAAGGCGGAGACAATATCTGTTAGCCCAGTGTTTCCCAGACAATGGGTCAGGACCCACCAGTGGATCATAAGCTGATTTTTGGTGGTCCACAAAACGTTTTTTAAACATTGAAAAAAAACACTTTTGTAAGCACCCTTGCCTGGTTTGCATAAGAAAATAGTTGAAATGCTAACCTATGGTATGAGGTTCATACCCTCAAATTAAAATGTCACATGTCCAGTTTTCTCTAGTAATTGGTGTGCCATAGATCACATATGTGAACCCAGTTTCAGCCTTTTGTCTGGCCTGGAAGTCCCTAATTGCACATCTTGTTCTCCAGTTTAGCCTTCTGGGTACCCCGGAATAACTGTAAAGGTTTGGGGGAACAGTCCTTGAACTCCATGTCTAGGGAGAGTCTAGCAAATATCTACACTCACATACTATATGTAAGGTCTCTAGCAGCCCTGGGAGCACAGGACCCTGATAATAATATTATTAATAAAATATTTCTTTCTAGATTTTTTTTGTCTAATGGGCTGCGATAGATTTGTTTTTAAAAGTGGGTCCTGGTGCTGAAACGTTTGGGAAACACTCTGTGATCCAATTATTTGTGAATAGCCAGTAACAAATATGAAGAGAGAATTATCTGAATTAAAGGGAATTCATCAGGCCAGGGGCTGAGCAGCTTTATGTCTGCTCTTACACAAACTCTGATAACGTAGCAGATGCTCCCACAGGGTTTCATTGTTTGCCACTCAGATACTATCTGTGTGCAGAAAATCATGTGGGAGTGATCTGCGCTGGCATTAGCAGTAACCACATTATTGACAAAACGCAAGTGCAGCAATACCTCTTATTGGGAGCAGTTACAAGAACAGGCATCACTGCATTCACCATTGGAAAATTTACAAGCAGGGAAAATTCAGGTCTACCTGTCATACTAATTGGAACATATGGAACAAGAGTTGAAGAAAGCAAAATATAGTAGCCTATGTTGTTGGCTTCATTTTCAATGTACAAACATAGTGTGAGAAGTGATCAAAGCAAAGTGACACAAGGTTGGAACCTTGCCTGGTTTGTAAGGGGGTTATATTAGCATAGTTGCCATCTATTTTATTTCATTGTTCACCCCATTTTTTCCTAAAACAACCTCAGGGGAGTGTACATTTCTCCCCCTATCCTGTCAGCAAATCTGGCAAGGTCGGTAATATCAGAGAGTTCACCCTTACTTCAGATTCATTGTGCTGGTCCTGCTGTCACGTTTTGTTTGCCCATCCACCACCATGCGGAAGAGGGAGGAAGACTTAATGGTATCATATTCATTTGCCTGTTTTTCTCCCCTTCCCTAGTAATGCTTTGTTTCACCCCTATCTCTACGTCCAGTTGGCCTGGTAGAAGAGGAAAAGGTAGACTTGGCAGATAGAGTCATCCGGCACACTTTGTGCCCCTGTCTTCTGCATGTGGCCGCAGCAACAGTCGCAGAAATGTCCAGGCCACAGCAGCGGGAGTGGCAGCAAGGCACATACGCACCCTCTATGGAGTGCATGTGCAGTGCACAGCCATGGAGTGACTGTGCAGTCATCTGGCAGGCCACAGCAGTGGTAGTATGCTCCCCTGCCAGGCAGCAGTAGCAGCAGTTACAGGTGGCATTGCCACCTCCTTGGACTTGGGGGACAACAACAGGTGGAAAAAGTGTACGTGTTTCATCTGCAGCTGACTGCACAGTTTGAGCCACTTGGACCCTGCAGAAAGGATTCAGTCCAAGCCTTGGACTGCTCAGCAGCAAGTAGGAGCTGGGGGAAAGGCTCTGATGCCAGGAAGAAAGCAGTTAGTGAGTACATGTGGCTTGACAGCTGAGATGTATGCGTGTGACTAGGTGCAGCTGTGGTTCATGTGTGTGGTTGATGGATGGATGCAAGAAAGCGGTGTGTATGTTGATGGAAGGTTAGCATATGCAGGGGAAGCTCTGACAGGGATCCTTAGTGTTGGAATTGGGAGTGCAAAAAGAATGTCTGTCATTCATGTCACCTGTAAAATGTTGGAGGATATTAAGCAAAGAATAGCAATAGCAGAGTGACACTTTGGATTGTGCTTAAGCGTACTCATCCTGTCAGTTTTAAAATTGCCCTAATGTATGTTGTTTCTACTATTAATTAAGCATCCATGAATGGTACAAGTATGAAAATGGGCCCCATATTACAGGTTGGGGGTTAAAGGTCTGTTCTGCTTCGCATGAGTCATGAATCTTTTCTGTCGTAGATTCATGCAAATTGTGATTTGGCTTACTTGGGTATTGTGTTTTGCATTAATTGCCATGCACCAACTGATTGCCCTTTGGATTAGAAACTCTTGATATTGGAGTTCGCTCTCTGTAAAATGGACAGTGTTTTCCCAGAACGTCTTCATGCTTAATTCCTTAATACGCTGAATGTGTGTTTATGCATTTTCCTTAACATGTTAACTGCAGCTGTGTTCAATTATTTCAGTTGAACACAGCTTTCAGTTCTTCATGTGTGCTTGTGGCACACCTGGGTTGCTAGAGGATAACTTGTATCAGGTGGTCTCATGGATGGCTGTATGCACTTGGAATAGCTGTAAACCTTAGAATAGCTTTTCCTGTGGACTTTAGCCCTTTGCTGTTTGGTTGCATGCATAGGCATCTACCCCTTCGATGCTCTGCTCCCCTGTTCATGGACTCTTGGCATTGAACTCTGTGTTGTTGTTGTTGTTCAAGGTATCAAGCTCTTGACAAATTGAAGACTACTGAGTAAGATGTGACATAGTAACTTTTCCAAGATCACCTCATGCCCTTCATTATAGTGGAGATTTAACTGTACCGGGTGCCCTTGGTCAAAGCCTAAGACTCTTTCCACGATAGTGATTCTGAAACTTGGAATCACCAAGAAGCTCACTGTTGCTTTCACATGAAAGCTCCATTTGTGTGAACCAATGCCTCTGTGTGGGTAATGTATAAGAGGCTGCCACTGTTCTCACAGTGATGGGAAGTTTGAGTGCCTCCATCATTGCTGGAATTGAGTTGCCCACAGGTAAGTCACCATCTGGGAGCAACAGTTCAGACAAATGGAACCTCCACTTTCACTTGGCTGTATGCCCAGTGATCTTGCTGCACATTCCTGAGGAAACTGCTTAGTAGTGATAGTATGTGAACTTGCTCTTTGTCTTGACTTCTGATTCCAAACCAATATCTTATTAACATAGTTTGGATTTTGGGACTAATAGTTTAATTGTTGTGTCACCTCCTCCCATCCTTCCCCCCCCCATCTAGTTAAAGCGTTCCATCTTAAATACGATGAAGTTCGTCTAGATCCAAATGTCCAGAAATGGGATGTAGAAGTGTTAGAGCTCAGTTACCACAAACGGCACTTGGACAGACCAGTGTTTCTGCGTTTCTGGGAAAAATTGGACAGGTAAGTATTGGCCTGGGAAACTTGTTTGCTTGTAAGATTCAGTAGATGACTTTTGACCTTTATGTGAACTGTTGAACTTAAAGATCCAGAAGATATCTTGGTAGAAATGACAGATTTTAATTCTGAAAAGACTTTGCACATGTAGGTTAGCCTGTTTCATTTTTACCATTCTTTTATAGGCTGAAAAGATGGCACAGTTCCTCCATCTAAATTTTATATAAGTATATATACATACATGCATATGTCTATATAATACAGACTGGGTGTTCTGCTCTCACTAGCCATTCATTAACAGTGATGTTCAGGCTGCTGGGTCATAGGGAAGAAATCTGGGCTTGTACTGAACTCAGTTGACTTATGAAATGTCTCCCTGTGGCAGCATTCTGCCTCTGTACCATTTCGAAACAGAGGGCATTTTAGAAGACAGTAGATCTGTGCCCTCTTTTGACTCCCAATTGTTCTCCTTAACAAACCCTCGACCTCACCCAGTGCTGCAACTTCTTCCTCTGTTTAACTGAGCATGGAGGCATGTTTTAAGTCGTGCTCCTCAGACTTTTAGCAGCAGGAGAGCTACTGTCTCTATTCACCCCAGCCGTTCTGGCTGTTTTCCAATATATCCTTTAAGATTGTGTTTAGGGTACAGTGAACTCCTTTTTCATTTATTTTGGTGTGTGAATCACTTTGAACTTTTTTGCAGAAAAGCAGTATAGAGATTTTTTTTAAAGAGTGTCATTCAGAATAGTGAACATTTTGCAATTCAAAATTGTTGATGGAGAATTCAGTAGTGTATTAAAATTCAACTGTGATGGCAAGTTTTATCAACTTTCTACTTCTAGACAGTTCTCTTGGCGGGAAAGGGAATGAATGGGATGCAAACTGCTTGCTGATTTTGTCCCTTGCTTTTTAACACAGGGGTGTCCAAACTTTTTTTGGTACAAGGGCCATATCGTATATCTGGCACGGTGTCAAGGGCTGGAAAAATTAATTAAAACACCAATATTTTTCCAAATAGAAAAGAGAAACCTAGAATGAGGCCATGCTGCCCACCCCACCAAACTCAGCAGAAATTTATATATCTGAGGGATGAAACGGGAAAACACCAGGAATTTCTAATATTTTCCAGACAGAAAAGGGAGACTCAGCATGAAATCATGCTGTCCAAATGCCCACCCTACCAGAGAGAGCAGAATTTTAAAAAAAAGGAGACTCAGAATGAGGCCATGCTTACCCAAAGCCCATGCCACTAGAGACAGCAAAATAAAAAAATAAAAGCAGATACATTTGAGGGATGAAATGAGCAGCACTCTGGGACACAATGGGAGACACCAGGCACTTCCAAGTTTTTTAAAAACAGAAATGAAACACACAAACATGAAGCCATGCTTTCCACCCACTCCACCCTCACCCCAACCCACCTGAGAGAGCCGAATAAAAAAAATAAAAGTATCACCATGGGACGAAATGGGAGGCACCAGGCATTTACAAATTGTACAGTGTGGTGGCCGTGGTGGAGGACTTGCTCCCTCTGCTCTTGCGCTCCTGCTTAGCCGCTCTACAAGGGAGCGCGAAGCAGCGGCAACCATAAAGGGTGCAAAGCAGCAGTGACCTCAATGTTTGGTTTGCTGGTGGTGGCCCCAGTGGAGGGCTTGCTGGCAGTGACCACGATGGAGGGTGGCTGCGGTGGAGGGCTCTCTTGTGGGTACTGCAAGAGCAGCAGTGGCCACAGAGGAAAGATCTGTCTTAGTCTCTGCACAAGCTCCGGAGTTATGTTTGAGTTTGTGAAAGCTCTGACATTCAGTCCACAGCTCATGTGTGAGCTCTTTAAACACTTGGCCCTCATGCTGATAACACTCATGCCAGACCAGTGAGGAGGAGTCCAAGTTTCCAGTGGGCCAGAGGCTTGCCCAGGACCCGTGGGCTCGCCGAGGGCCGGATTGGGGCTCTCTGAGGGCCGCATCTGGCCCATGGGCTGGGGTTTGGGCACCCCTGCTTTAATCTTGTAACTTTTGTCCGTGAGAGAATGCATGCCTGAATCTAGAAATTATAAGCACCTGTTTTACAAAGTTACAATAATGTTTTTCTTAATATTGCAGGTACATGGTAAAACACAAATCCCACTTGAGATTCTGAATTCTTGCCTGCCATTTTGTTTTCTCAAAGCTTGGATTGAGGACTTTGAAAGCTACTCTGGTCTAGAGAGGAGAGTTCTCCCTGAACACATTTATCAAGAACAATTTTCAGATAAAGGAGGGAGTCATCATTCAATCTTTTATAAGACCTCATTGGATCACGGTGTTGCAATGACAGGCTAATAATCCTGTCATTACAAGCAAAGGATTTTGCTTAAAACTATTTTTTAATAACATAAGCCTTCTAGCCTGTAATTCAAATTGTATATTTTGATAGCAACCATTTCCTTCCCATTTGGTTAATCTAGCAACATTTTTACAATAACTTTTTTGTTCTTCTATAGAATGTAGGTTGGTTTTCACAGAAGGTTACAAACTTGTGTGTGTATGTATATATAGATATAGAATTAGATGTTCTAAACCACTTCGCTTCTGAGCATAGTTCTTGGTTCTTTTACTTTGTTTCACTTATGAAAAAAACCTTTTGTTGTGATTAGTATTATCTTCTAGTCTAAAGAACTCTAGGAACTAAGCAAAGTGAAGATCGCTCTAGATTAATCAAATTGTCAAACTGTATATGTACTGTATATTCTTTCACTCTTTGGAAAAGGGATGAAGAAATCCAAAATTGCTTTTCTTTTGGTTATAATGATAGTTTACCAAAACTGTAAAAAAGAATCATTATGAATACATTTGAATTGCAATCTCCTCCATGCAAATTCTTTAATTTAAAACTGTGTGTGCATATATGACCTCATGTTGTGGTACATATGAAAATCTATACCTTATATATACACAGGAATATCCTTAGAGTTGGGCACTGTCTGGATTTTTTAATCACAGAGTCTGCAGAATAGAATCGGAATCAGTTTGTCTAATCCCTTTAAACGTTATGTTTTTCCTGGAGTGCATTGTGATTCAGCCACATGAAAGCCATGGCCAACCTCTCCTTTCCACAGTGGCAGATAACATGAGAAACGTGTAGCCAGGCAGGAGTCCATTCTGCAGCTCCGCACCTCTTCAGTGTTAACCCAGTTTTTCAAGGCTAACATTGGTGCAGGGAGAAGTTGCCATGTGAGAGTCCTCTCGTGGGCATAGTGTTTTCATGTAATTGTAATGATGTGGGAAGGGAATGCAAGTGGTCTTGATGAGATAAGAACACCAGACTGTTTCAAGCTCCACGTATGCTGGCTGTGTCCACTTCTCAGCATTCACATGGAATATAAACTTTTCAATAACCAAAGAAGATGTCTGCCAGATCAAGAATAAGCATAACTAAGACAAGAAATGCTGATATTTCTGTGCATTTGTATCATATAGCACAGTTGCTGAATGCTGCATCCTGTTGAATACACAAAATGATCGTGAACGCTCACTCTCATGTGAACTTTTTCAGATGAAGAAACCACTTTTTTTTTTTTTCCCCCAAATCCAGAGCTGTTTTTGTGCTGGGCATCTGAGGTTTTGACAGAAGTAAAAATATTCTACACATATTCTTCCTTAGTTCTGCTTTTATTTCATTTTCTAATTGGTATCTCATGTAACATTTCTCAATGAAATGTTCAGGCTTTTCTCACCATTTCGCTCTTCAGCTGCAATTGAGGTCTACGTGGCTTTTGGGATACTCTGGATACTTTTTCATATTTATTTCTAATATTTGGAAACTGTGATTTCTATTTTGTTGTGGTTAGAGCAAGAATTGCTTTTTTGGCTTTTCAGTGCTTTTTTAAGTGATGTTAAGAATTCACATTGGTAGTATTTTTGAAAGAATGCCACAATAGAGCTAGATAGATGAACTAAATCAGGAATGGAATGTGTTTTTAAAATAAAAAGGGGTTTTGAAAATCTCTCCTAACACTGCGCTTTTATTTAGCCTGATGAAGGACCAGAGCTGCTGCTGCTGTTAAATGGTTGGGTGCAATGCAGGTTACTCACTCTACTAATGGACGAAGGCGATGATGGGAAGATTTGAGTATTGCTAAGTGATGACCCTGTTGTGTTTCTGTACCTTAGGCTCAAATCCTGTGTGCCACCTACTTGGGAGTAAACCCCATTGAGTACAGTAAGACTTGCTTCTGAGTTAACATGCATAGAATTGCACTGTTAGAAGTGTAAAATTTTGCAGATGAGACTTGTGATCCAGAGTTCTGTGGGCACTTGAGTATGCATTTCTCAATCTTTCTCATTCCTCTCAGTGGTAAGTTTTTTATAAGAAGCATAATAAATATGCAAATAAATTGTAAAATCATGCAAAATAAGATTAAAATCTTGCAAATATGTTCAACTTGCTCAACTCACAGAATCACAGAAGTTGTCCCTTCTCACTGCAGAATTTGTTGTGTTTTACCACAGAATCAATGTAGCTTACAGTCTACTTGTGATGCGCTAAGATAGTAAAAAAAAATCACCTCTGATTTATTCACAACCAAGTTTTCAAATTGTTATGGACTGCAGCTTTAAATCAGCAGAAGATAGTTCACATTTCCCCATATGTACCACACATGTGCTTTCAACATGACAAAGTATCCTACACAGGTGCAGAGCTATTTAAAAAAAAAAAACCCTCAAAAAACCAGGACTGTTTCATTGGCTTTTATGAATTGTTTACTTCTCCCATAAGTGGGTAAAATGGGTTCTTCAAAGGAGCAACTGGGAAAACTGAGGTGAAACTAACTTTAGTTGATCATTGCCTCGATGGATGATGAGAACCCCTAGGATACCCCCGGCAGGGTATAAGTGCAATAAAGAGATAAATAAATAAAGAGATAAATAAACTCACAAAGAGAGTCTGGTCCAACAAGAAGCTGACGGAACATACCAAGATCCAGGTCTACAGAGCTTGCGTCCTGAGTACACTTCTGTACTGCAGCGAGTCATGGACTCTTCACTCACAACAGGAGAGGAGACTGAACGCTTTCCACATGCGCTGCCTCCGACGCATTCTCGGCATCACCTGGCAGGACAAAGTTCCTAACAACACAGTCCTGGAACGTGCTGGAATCCCTAGCATGTATGCAGTGCTGAAACAGAGACACCTGCGTTGGCTCAGTCATGTTGTGAGAATGGATGATGGCTGGATCCCAAAGGATCTCCTCTATGGTGAACTCGTGCAAGGAAAGCACCCTACAGGTAGACCACAGCTGCGATACAAGGACATCTGCAAGAGGGATCTGAAGGCCTTAGGAATGGACCTCAACAAGTGGGAAACCCTGGCTTCTGAGCGGCCTGCTTAGAGGCAGGCTGTGCAGCATGGCCTTTCCCAGTTTGAAGAGACACTTTGCCAACAGTCTGAGGCAAAGAGGCAAAGAAGGAAGGCCCATAGCCAGGGAGACAGACCAGGGACAGGCTGCACTTGCACCCAGTGTGGAAGGGATTGTCACTCCCGAATTGGCCTTTTCAGCCACACTAGACGCTGTGCCAGAACCACCTTTCAGAGCGGGATACCATAGTCTTTCGAGACTGAAGGTTGCCAATACAAGTGCAATAAAACAATAAATCTCACACAACTTATTGGGCTGTGGAATGCTCAGACCTGTTTTGTTTGCAGAATGTCCCAGGTTCAATTCCTGGCATCTTTAAATGGGGGGGGGGGAACTGTCTGAAACCATGGAAAACTGCTGCCTGTCAGGTGAACCAATGGTCTGATTCAGTAGAAGGCAGCTTTCTACGTTCCACCTTCTTACGGAAGTTGACTTTCAACCTTATTTAACTACAACTGCAAATCTTTTAGAAATGTGGATAGAGATGAAGAGCCTCTGTTGTTGTGGGTGACTGGATTTAAATAACGTCCTTAGTCTAGTTCAGCTCCCTCCAAACACCAGCCTGTGGGCCAGATCTGGGGTTTGGGAGAAGCCCTCTGCTCTGAGTGGAGCTTACCATTCCGGAGCACTGCAGCTCTTCATGTCCCCAGATTGGGATGTCCTGACACTCTGGGCAGTCACGTCTTTGGTGCAATGCCCTACTAGGGCACACAACTGCCCAAAGACACGTCATCCCAATCTAGGGACATGGAAGAGCTGCTGTGCACTTGAACAGTAAGTGCCAGTCATGCTGGGGAAGGCATTCCCAGTGTACAGCAGTCTTCAGTTTGGAGACCACTGGTCTAGTAAAATGCTGTGGTTCAAAGGACTTGTAAAAAGGAACCAGCATAACATATCTCAACTTAATCTCAACACTGATTAAGTTAATTTAGGATGGTGAGCCTCTTGTTTGTTTACTGGGACTGTATAGCCGTGGTGACTGTATAGTCAGGTGATCAAGGATGGTGCAGTTGATGTGAGATAGATGGCTTTGTGTTTGACGTTTGTTTTCCGTTCAATCAATGCATAAAACATGCTGCTCATCCTCCAAGGAGACCGTGAAACAATTTTATTGGTACAGCTTCAGTTTCCTACCCAGTGAAATATGCCTTCACTTGGTAATACTTGCTAACACTCTCTCTATACAAAACAGAAGCTGGCCAAAATTAATGGCTTAGATGGTGATTTTAAAATTTAATGTTGCGAGGCTCTGCTCATTTTAATTCAGGAGCCATAACTAATGCCAAGCACTTTATTAAAGCAATGTGTTCATGAAAAATTAAACACCCCTGCCTAGAGGAACGGTTGGCCTTGCAGGTTAAAGTTCGCCCAGCGTGCTGGCAGCAATTGTCAATGGTGCAATATACCGTGTAAATCGGATTCTGTGGATGGCAAATTCTGGCTGTTTCAGTGGCCTTAGAATGAACGGTGCAGGTTTGATTAGTTGAAGAATGCAGGCATTCTTGATGTTTAAATTTTTTCCCTGACCATTCAGTTGTGTTACACTGCCTGCCTCTTGCCCAAAGACCTTGCCAATGATAGATGTAGCTCAGGGAGTGGGGAGATATTGCCAAAAAACGGGACAGAATCTCCCTTGCCTTTTTCCAACTTGATCCTGCTAATTTCAACACGGCATCTGTAGTCAACGTAATATAGACCTCCCATGTAGCTCTCTCTCTCTCTCTCTCTCTCATGAGCAATATAAACTCAGAGGAAATAGGATGTGCTTAGTGAAGCAGAACCCATGCTGGTAAGAAGCAGCTGTTGGCAAGCAGTATTTCCAAGTTAACTTAGATTCATTCTTCACAAAGCACAGACCATTATACTTACAAACGAGCATAAACTCAAATAATAATCTTAACTACTGGAAGGTATTTTAATCCACAAAAGAGTGATAGGGTAATATAAAATCTGCATGCAAGCTTTTGCTGCTCTCTGATTCAATTTTCATCGCTTAATTTTCTCCCAACCTGCTTCTTTTTGAGTCAGGGAATTGGATGAAAATATAAAACTGCCTTATATATGGAGTCAGACCATTAGTCCTTCTGGCCCAGGTCTCAGCTCATGTTGCCCATACCTTTTTTGTCTATGACCCTAAATGCAGTTTTCATCTTGGTCTGGTGACCCATGGAATTAGTACATATATGAGTAATTAATTGAACAAAATGAAAATTGCCACATTTTTTTCAGCAGCTACCATGATGCTGCTTAACCACTAATCTAGAACAGGGGTGAGTAAACTTTCAACTTTAGGGATCCTAGACCTTTAACAGTTGTATAGAAGAGGGAATTTCAGCACTGAAGCTTGTCATCACATCGATGACAAGCACCTGCAGAAATTCTCTCTCACAGTGGCATGGCTAGGTTATTTGACACCTGGGGCCCATAAATATTTTTACCCCATACGACATAATTAATTTTTCAAGTGATGTCATGGCTGGAAGTGACATCGTCAAGCAAATTAAATAATTATAAATTATTAAATTAAAGAAAAACAAATAGTTAAGGGGAATCCAACCCAGATCCACCAAATGAATTTTTTCTGTAGCCTGCCTGCAGTAACACCCCCCCCCACACACAACAAAATAAATCAGTGAGATTTTCAGTGCCTACCCAGTGCCCAGTTCAATTTAAGTTCTTATATTTTAAGCATATCAATACAAGGACCCACCTAGTTTTTCAAGTCTAAAATAGAAAACATTCACTTTACCAGCTCAAGCCTCTTATTCTTGGGGGGGGGGGGTGCCTTGTAGAGCCTTTGTTGAGCTCCAGTTCCATCAGATTGGGAACATTCTGGTGGCCTCACATTCCCCTTTGCCTGACCTAACCATGAGCCAAGGCACTTTTGCTTACTCGTGAGTAAGCACTTAGTTTCGCTTTCCATAGGACTCAATACATTTGTCAACTTGGAGGGAGGGGCTTCCTTCTCAGGTGTTTTTTGGGAGCTGCGTTCATCAGATCGGAACCAATCTGGTTTCTTTGGATTCCTCTCAGCCTGCCCTTTCTGATCGACTAAGACACGTTTGCCTATTCGTGAGTAAACACGTGATATGGTTCAGTTTCACTTTCCATAGGGCTCCGTGCATTTTTTATTTTCTGATTTTTTGGCCATAACGTCTGATAGAATGAAGATATTTCACTCTGGTTTTTGTATTGCATTCTGCTGTAAATTCCGCATCCAATGGTATATAGTATGATGGTATTATTCCTAACCACTGCCATGTTAGCTATTTTGGTAACTTGTGGTGTTACCCCCACAAGGCTGGTACCTAGGGCGGACCACCCCCCTCGCTAGCTATGCCACTGCTCTCTCCTACACAATTGTTAAAGATTCAGGGTCCCTAAAGTTGAACGTTTGCCCACCCCTGCTCTAGAACATCCCTGTGACCCTTGTTTGACTTGCACCCTTGGGTTTGCAACCCAGAACCAGGGCCTAGGAGAGGGGAGTAATGGGGGTAATTTGTACCCGGGCCCAGGGTAAAAAAGGGGGCCCAGGAGCCAAAGGAGGGGGCCCAGAAATTTCCTGGGATCTTACATTTTCCTGTCTATTCAGACTTGTTTTCCACACAGGATGCTGAGGACACTACCATGAGCATGTGGCTGCAGCTACTGGCAAGCCATATGTGCTATGTTGAGGAATACATACATGATACTCCTTAATAGTGTCAGATCTGGGAGGAAACTGGCCTGCTACAGGCTTGTGGATCTGCTTACCACGAAGGAGTGTATAGGAGCTCGGGGGCACAGCTGCAAGACTGCAGCTGCTGCAGAAGCAAGTTTTTATACATACAGTTTTTATTTTATACATACAGCAAGTTTTTATACATACAGGACACTGTCCATTCTAGTGTGAGCCAAAATATTTTCTGCAATGATTTTCTATATTTAAAAGATTTTAGAGAGACTTAGGAATGTGTTCGGTTTTCCATAGTACTATAATAATAAAATAATAATAACTAGGTATTTATATACTGCCTTTCTGGTCATCGGGTTACTCCTCTGACTTTATTCAAGGCGGTTTACATAGGCAGGCGTTTCTAAATCCCTCAAGGGGATTTTTACAATCATAGAGGTTCTCTCTTTCAAGAACCAACAACATTTCAGAATGGATCTTCCTGGTTTGGTCTCACTTCTGGCCTCCAGTTCTCCCAGGCAGGCTGACAAGCAGCTCCATCTCTCACATGGAGGGCAGCCAAGACACTTCTTGCTCACACCAAGAGCAGGTGGAATCACTTAGCTGGGCTTGTCAGCTGCTTCAGGGTCTTGCCATTCTCAGCCATTCAGGGAGCTGCCAGGGTCCTCGAACTGGCGACCTTCTGATGTTATCTTTGGGCTAACAGAGGCTCTACCCTCTAGACCAGACCTCCTGATATATATACCTCCTGACACACACACACACACGCGCGTGCGCACGCACTGGGCTCTCCACCCTCCCCCCACCCTATTTTACCCCTCCCTGCCCCCATTCTGCTCGCCTGTCACCACCCTACCCTGCTCTGCTTCTCCCATTGCAAAGGGTCCCAAAAGAAACTTTGTACCCCCTGATAAAATTCCTCTCAGAGGTCCTGCCCAGGACCACTGGTCTGTGCTTATCAGCAATAGCTAAAGTTAGCTATGAATAAGGCTGCTGTTCCAAACATAGTGAATGGAACTCAACTACAGGTGGTAGGTGCGGTTCCAGCCCATCTTATGGTTTCATGTTGTAGCTGAACAGGGCTGTGGCTTGGATTTGGGGCTGCAGCACAGAGGCGTATCCTGTCCCCCCTACATCAATTTCTTCATCAAAATCGCATCCCTATAGCGCAGATCTACCTTTTTACGGTGCCATGTGCTACAGGTGGACATAAATGCAGCTCAGTTTGGACGAGATTGTACCTTGATGCATTGGATTGGTGCATGGCAGCTCTCCTTAGCTTTGATGTTTGGGATCACAATTAGGAACCCAGGGATTGGCTTATTCAGATGCCGAGAAGATGCTTTTATAATCCACCAGACCTCAAAGCAGCAAGAACCTGGGAGGAGGGTTCCCACTGAGTTATAAAAAGAAAATAGAATAAGAGAGTAATGGGAGCATCAAAGAAGCCATGTATATTCACAGTAGCCTCAGGCAACCAGGCTTTCTTTTTGCTTCCTTTGTGGCTGTTTCTGAGTGCTTTGGGATTTGAAGGTTATGGAATGTGTAGGAAAGTTTTTTTCCCATTATCTGAAATGGCAGAAGAGGGTTAGTTTCAGCCTCAGAATTCCACATTTTGTATCGCTTTCTTCTTGTACTGTCTTGAGCACTGTTGTACGCACATAATTAACAAAAAACAACGGCATGGAAACAACCCTTTTTGCTTTGGTTCAGCTCTAGTGTCTTTCAAATTGGTTGTAGTGAATTGGGTTTCTGCAGGCAGGTTCACCTTTTAAAAATCTTCCCGGCCAGGAATGCTGTTCCTTCTTGAGTAAATTTTCTGGCATATGTACAGACACAGATCCTAAACCAATGGCGATGAAAACCAATTTAAATAACATTTTGAAACAGCATACAAAAATGTCTTTGTGTAGTGCAAAATGAACAGAGTATTTGGCACCAGGTGACCATCCCCTGGGAAAAGCATTCCAAAGTCAGGGTGTCACAATCAAAAAGACCCTCTCCTGGGTTATCCGGCTTCAGGTGATGGGGGATTCAGAGAAGGAGTCAAATGTCCAGGCAGGTTCTCTTAGGGACCAATCCTATCCAACTTTCCAGCATCAATGCAGTCACAATGCTGCTTACCTTTAGGAGGCCTCTGACTTTCCCCCGGCCACAGAATACAGTGTACACCCCATTGACACTGCTGTATCAGCGCTGGAAAATTGGGTAGGATTGGGCCCTTAGTCGTTCAGGACTTTATGGGTCCTATTGGCACTTTGAATTGTTCCCAAAACAGACTAGCAACAAGCATAACTGTTTCAGAAATGGTAAGGTGTGTTCAATACAGCCGAGCCAGTAAGATTACTAACAGCAGCGTTCTGTACTAAGTGAACATTCCCAAATGTGTTCACCCATAACATGAAATGTCACCAGCATTATCCAACATGAATAAGCCACTGGTAGGACAAAACATTAAATATTTCTGTAAATATTCTGGAGAGCTCTTGTACCGGTTTTAGTGGGTTCAGCAGGTATACAGTCATACAATTACACTCCCATTCAATCAGCTGCCCAACACAACCCAATCTAGCAGTTGCATCACCGAGTGCAGGATACCCATGATGGATGTCCTCCCATGCAGTGGATGGGGCAATGTCATGGGTGGCAGGTGTGGTGATGTTCCATTGCCTGGCTCCAATGGTTTTTTGGCTATAACTTTTGATAGAACAGAGGTTTCAATTTGGTTTGTTTCATTGCGTTCTGTGTGAAATTATACATTGAGTGATATAACATGATGGTATTTGAAAATATCAAGATATTAAAAATTTGGGTCAGTAGTGGTGTCGCCCCCCCCCCACGCAGTCACCTGGTGAGGCCCGCACCCCCTAGTGATGCTACTGCAGTCTAGAAACTCAAATTGCACATTTATTTAATGCAAGAAAGTGCATATTTAGTACATATTTAGTGCAAGCCAATGTGCCAAAAAAAGGTGAAATGATTGAGTGGTAAGTGTAGGTTGAATTGCGTTTGACCCTGAGTCTATAACAACCCCATCAACCCTCATTCTCAACACACCAATCTGGTTGTGTGAATTGGTTCTCAGGACTGACTGGCTTCATTTATCTGGAGGATGTATGGGTCATGCTTTGGACATGCAATACATCAAGTGAAGCCAAGATGAGTTGTGGATGCAGCCATTTGTACACTAGCATTTGTGCAGTTAGTGGTGCTTATGTCTAAGACTGGGATGAAATTTCCCTTCTGGAATTGGGTTCCTACCACTGGATCTTATTAGTAGGCATTAGCTAGATCAGACACTGGCCAGGGCCCACATCTATCAGAGGACACATTCGGCTGGGCCAGCACCTGAAACCTCAATTCCACTTGTAGTAATAGCACTCAGTGCACCATCAGGGAGTGAGCAGGGGCCAAAAGAGGGGTTCAGTGCATGTAGTTGTGCCAGGACCCCTAGCAACTGTCTATGAGCTGTGGCTTACTGAGCAATCCTGGGGCAAATACTGCACTGAGCCTTGTACTAGTTTCATTACAATGTTCTCATCGTTCTTATATCCTGTGGCAACCTCATCTTCCTTACTATTCAATTTTATTCTTGCAATAGCTCTGTGATGTAGGTTAGGCTAAGAGAAGAGCATCACAGTCAAGTAAAGATTTGTTCTTGAGCTCCCCCATTCCAAATCTAGCACTTGCTATTGCAAAAATTTGAACAATCCAATTGCAATTTACACCCTAATTTATGAATCCCTGATTTACAGTCCAATCCTATGCATATCTACTCAGAAGTAATTCTCATGAAAGGCAATGGGGCTTACTCTCAGGAAAGTGGATAGGATTGGGCTGTTAGGCAATAGAATAAATTTAACTGTTTTAACAGAGTTATGGGGAAAAATATGTAATGTTTAAACTAGAAACGTGTGCTATGTGCTATCATGGTGCAACAAAAACATTCTTAGAAAAACACACCTGGGTATCCAACAGTTTACTGATTTATCCACAACTCTCAATGGAGAGAGTCCGTTTCTTTCTATGGATTGCTAGTGTACACCTTAGTAATCTTAGCAAATTCTAGGTGAAAGGTTACAGCTCTGTAAGACACAATTAAATTATATTGGATTAATTTAGACCTGTTGCACCAGATTTGAAGGAAGACAATTGTCTCTCTCTCTCTTCCCCCCCCCCCATCATTTCCCTTCCATTATTCTAAAACAATAAGTAGCTTTTCAAGCAGACGATTAACCTGAGTTACTGGAGCTCTGGGCTAAAACACAAATCCTGCTGTCACTCAGCTTGCCCTGCAAATCTAAGCTGATTTGACTGTAATTTTTCACAGATGTCTCCTGAATGGGCTGCAGTAGTACAAGGAGACCCACTTATGGGCTTAGGTTAAATCAAGTGAGAGGCAGGTAGGGAAGCCTTCACCCAGCTTTTGAGGGACGAGGTCAGGTATTCTACACAGTTTTTACAAGAAGCAAGAGAAATGTGTAAGATATGGTCACATATGCCAGTTATTAATGCAGATAGCTGTAGTCATGTTGATTTCAACAGCATTGGAGACATTCAATGAACAATTTAAGAGGATCTAGTTTCCTACTCATCCTGCTGCAAAAAGAAGATCCAGTTGGACTTCAATGTTGATTAAAAGGAAAACTGATTAAGGAATTGAAGCACTTACCAGGAAAGCATTGAGAGTGCAATTAGGGAAGAAAAGAATCCTGGGGGTTGGACAGACTTGGATTTTATAAAAAAGTAAAAAAGACTCCGGCGGAGAGTGGTGAGGAGTCTAAATGAACATGAACCCAAACCTCAAAACCCGTTCAGGGAGGTTTTTCAGTGATCTGGAATGGAATTCAAACTGAAGATCTCTGTTGCCTAGGACTGTGACAGAACTCATCAGCATAGAAGGTGGTAACTAGTTCAAAATTAGCCATTGCATTAACCAGACACTCAGCTTTCCATTCTATGGTTGTTTTATTATTTTTTGATGGCTTCACATCAGACCCCTTTGACATCCGAAGTGAAGCAGGGCTGTGTTCCTGCGCCGACCTTGTTTGGGATTTTCTTCGCTGTCCTGCTGAAGCAGGCCTTTGGAACGGCAACAGAAGGCATCTATCTCCAGACCAGATCAGACGGAAAGCTCTTCAACCTCTCCAGACTGAGAGCAAAGTCCAGCTGAAATATCTGCGTGACTTCTTTGCCAACGATGCAGCTGTCACTGCCCACGCTGCCAAAGATCTTCAGCAGTTCATGAATCGTTTTAGCAAGGCCTGCCAAGACTTTGGTCTGACTATCAGCCTGTAGAAAACACAGGTCATGGTTCAGGATGTGGACTCACCTCCCTGCATTACAATCTCTGAGCATGAACTGGAGGTTGTCCATGACTTTGTGTACCTTGGCTCAAAGATCTCCGACACTCTTTCTCTTGATACTGAGCTAAACAAACGCATCGGTAAAGCAGCTACTACGTTTTCCAGACTCACAAAGAGAGTCTGGTCCAACAAGAAACTGACAGAACATACCAACATCCAGGTCTACAGAGCTTGCGTCCTGAGTACACTTCTGTACTGCAGCGAGTCATGGACTCTTCGCTCACAACAGGAGAGGAAACCGAACGCTTTCCAAATGTGCTGCCTCCAACGCATCCTTGGCATCACCTGGCAGGACAACGTTCCAAACAACATAGTCCTGGAACAAGCTGGAATCCCCAGTGTTTATGCACTGCTGAAACAGAAATGCCTGTGTTGGCTTGGTCATTTCGTGAGAATGGGTGATGGCCAGATCCCAAAGGATCTTCTCTATGGAGAACTCGTACAGGGAAGCGTCCTACAGGTAGACCACAGCTGTGATACAAGGACATCTGCAAGAGGGATGGCTCTTTTGATACCAAAGTCGCCCTGAAGGATGCCAATGATATCCTGCTGTATAGCAAAACCTTTCGTCTGGCTAGGGACCAAGCATAGACAAAAGTAAAATATGGTTAAATGTCAAAGCATAGCCTTATTTAGCTTGCAAATTTATTTTGGCTGACGAGAAATGTAAATAAGAACATAAGAACAGCCCCACTGGATCAGGCCATAGGCCCATCTTCCTGGGCCAGCTTCCTGTATCTCACAGCGGCCCACCAAATGCCCCAAGGAGCACACCAGATAACAAGAGACCTGCATCCTGGTGCCCTCCCCTGCATCTGGCATTCTGACATAACCCATTTCTAAAATCAGGAGGTTGCGCATACACATCATGGCTTGTAACCCGTAATGGATTTTTCCTCCAGAAACCTGTCCTTTTAAAGGCGTCCAGGCCAGTCGCCATCACCACATCCTGTGGCAAAGAGTTCCACAGACCAACCGCACGCTGAGTAAAGAAATATTTTCTTTTGTTCTAACTCCCTCAACACTAAATTTTAGTGGATGTCCCCTGGTTCTGGTGTTATGTGAGAGTGTAAAGAGCATCTCCCTATCCAACATAAGAACATAAGAACAGCCCCACTGGATCAGGCCATAGGCCCATCTAGTCCAGCTTCCTGTATCTCACAGCGGCCCACCAAATGCCCCAGGGAGCACACCAGATAACAAGAGACCTCATCCTGGTGCTCTCCCCTACATCTGGCATTCTGACTTAACCCATTCCTAAAATCAGGAGGTTGCGCATACACATCATGGCTTGTAACCCGTAATGGATTTTTCCTCCAGAAACCTGTCCTTTTAAAGGCGTCCAGGCCAGTCGCCATCACCACATCCTGTGGCAAAGAGTTCCACAGACCAACCGCACGCTGAGTAAAGAAATATTTTCTTTTGCTCTAACTCCCTCAACACTAAATTTTAGTGGATGTCACCTGGTTCTGGTGTTATGTGAGAGTGTAAAGAGCATCTCCCTATCCAACATAAGAACATAAGAACATAAGAACAGCCCCACTGGATCAGGCCATAGGCCCATCTAGTCCAGCTTCCTGTATCTCACAGCGGCCCACCAAATGCCCCAGGGAGCACACCAGATAACAAGAGACCTCATCCTGGTGCTCTCCCCTACATCTGGCATTCTGACTTAACCCATTCCTAAAATCAGGAGGTTGCGCATACACATCATGGCTTGTACCCCATAATGGATTTTTCCTCCAGAAACTCATCCAATCCCCTTTTAAAGGCGTCTAGGCTAGACGCCAGCACCACATCCTGTGGCAAGGAATTCCACAGACCGACCACGCGCTGAGTAAAGAAATATTTTCTTTTGTCTGTCCTAACCCGCCCAACACTCAATTTTAGTGGATGTCCCCTGGTTCTGGTATTATGTGAGAGTGTAAAGAGCATCTCCCTATCCACTCTGTCCATCCCCTGCATAATTTTGTATGTCTCAATCATGTCCCCCCTCAAGCGTCTCTTTTCTAGGCTGAAGAGGCCCAAACGCCGTAGCCTTTCCTCATAAGGAAGGTGCCCCAGCCCCGTAATCATCTTAGTCGCTCTCTTTTGCACCTTTTCCATTTCCACTATGTCTTTTTTGAGATGCGGCGACCAGAACTGGACACAATACTCCAGGTGTGGCCTTACCATAGATTTGTACAACGGCATTATAATACTAACCGTTTTGTTCTCAATACCCTTCCTAATGATCCCAAGCATAGAATTGGCCTTCTTCACTGCCACCGCACATTGGGTCGACACTTTCATCGACCTGTCCACCACCACCCCAAGATCTCTCTCCTGATCTGTCACAGACAGTTCAGAACCCATCAGCCTATATCTAAAGTTTTGATTTTTTGCCCCAATGTGCATGACTTTACACTTACTGACATTGAAGCGCATCTGCCATTTTGCTGCCCATTCTGCCAGTCTGGAGAGATCCTTCTGGAGCTCCTCACAATCACTTCTGGTCTTTACCACTCGGAAAAGTTTGGTGTCGTCTGCAAACTTAGCCACTTCACTGCTCAACCCTGTCTCCAGGTCATTTATGAAGAGGTTGAAAAGCACCGGTCCCAGGACAGATCCTTGGGGCACACCGCTTTTCACCTCTCTCCATTGTGAAAATTGCCCATTGACACCCACTCTCTGCTTCCTGGCCTCCAACCAGTTCTCAATCCACGAGAGGACCTGTCCTCTAATTCCCTGACTGTGGAGTTTTTTCAGTAGCCTTTGGTGAGGGACCTTGTCAAACGCCTTCTGAAAGTCCAGATATATAATGTCCACGGGTTCTCCCGCATCCACATGCCTGTTGACCTTTTCAAAGAATTCTATAAGGTTGGTGAGGCAAGACTTACCCTTACAGAAGCCATGCTGACTCTCCCTCAGCAAGGCCTGTTCGTCTATGTGTTTTGAGATCCTATCTTTGATGAGGCATTCCACCATCTTACCCGGTATAGATGTTAGGCTGACCGGCCTATAGTTTCCCGGGTCCCCCCTCTTTCCCTTTTTAAAAATAGGCGTGACATTTGCTATCCTCCAATCTTCTGGCACCGTGGCCACTCTGTCCATTCCCTGCATAATTTTGTATGTCTCAATCATGTCCCATGTCATGTCAAATAACTATGTAACACATGAATGTGTGTGAAACATAAACATACAGAAACTTCATGGCAGGTTGGATGAAACCTGCGCAATCCTAACATTTTCCTGTTCTGGCGCAGCCATCCCTGTGCTGGCTCAGAGTGTCACAGACGTGCCGTAAAATATGTTTGTGACTTCTCATAAACCAGCTGCACTGGCTCAAAGGCTTGCGCCAGCCTGCCAGCACTGCATCTGGAAGCAGCGCTTAACAGAGCAGGTAGGCTTGTGCTGGATGGCACAGGGGTGTGGAAAGGATGATGGGGGCGTTTCTGGGCAGGGGAGGGTGTAATGGGAGTAGATAGGGCATGGAGGGGGTGGGATCAGCAGAGGTTTCCTCCGCCATATCCTAACCCCGTTCCTGGCAGAATTTGCGCCCGCTAAATAGCTGAACATATGTGGTTTTTTTGAATGAACCCCCTTATGTGTGTTTTTTTGTTTTCTTTGAACCCCCTTATGTGATTTTTTTGTTTTTTTGGTGGGGGAAGGGAGAATCTGTTAACAACTATTGATGATCTATTTCCAAGCAAGCACATGCTTTCTTTCCCAGTCTGCCCTTTAAAGACATTAGGATTGTTTGCTGGGAGCATTTAGATACCATATCTTAATTCCCTTGCTGTTTGTTGTTTGGTTGTGTGCTAGTTTCCTTCTGATATTTTCCAGCATTAGTCATTTGGCAATTAAGAGGATGATTTGTTGGGAGAATTTCAAAAATTGCGATGCTTTTCATGTCAATATTTGCAGCTCTCTATGGGAGCAAGAGATAGAATTGCTTTAAGGGCATCTTTACAGGTGTCCTTCTTGGATTGCATGCAGGCATCAAACTGTTTACCAATTGTGACATGTTTATAGGAAATCTGAGGGCTAGTATGGTGTAGGGTTAGAATGACCTGTCTGCTGAAATCCCCACTCAGCCTGAAGTGCACTGGGAGATTTGGGGCCGGTCGCTATCTCCTAGCCTGATCTACCTCACAGATTGTTGTGAGAATAAAATAGAAGATAATTTTGTATGCCATTCTTAGCTTCTTGGAGGAAGAGTGGAAACATAGAGATAGAGTGCTGACTAATAATAAATTTGCCAAGTGAAGCAGCCCTGATATGGAGACACTCTCCATGTTATGCCAGTGGTATAGCTATACTTCTTTTATTGGAGAGCATCCTTGGCTCACAGCTGGATCATGTGCGTTGCCTGCACAAGATCCTAGATTCAATGGCTGTCATCTCCCATTAAGTGATTTTTTTTAAATTTTAACATATCACATACATCAACAAACAATACAAACACACACATATATTTGGGAGTGCAGGATACCATATACCACGTTTGCTAATAAATCATTCTATATCTCCTAATCTAATTTTTCTTCTACTTTTACCTCTTATTATCATTTATCCATATCATACGTAATAAGTTCTACTGTCTTTTAATATAAAAAAGATATATCTATCTCTAAATGCCCTATATTATACTTTCTATATGTTCATTTTCAACCAAGTGTAAAATGGCTTCCATTGTTCAGTCTGTGTCAATCTTCACCGTTGATCCAATATTTCTGAGAGTCTGCCCATTTCCGCAACATTCATTACTTTTTCTATTAGTTCATCTTTCATTGGGATTCTGGAATCTTTCCAATACCTAGCATACAAAATTCTGGCAGCTGTTAATATAATAACTTATTGTTTTCTTTATAACATCCAAAGTAATATTAAGTAAAAATAATTCTGGTTTCAACGGGATAGTAAAGCCAACAATCTCTTGTATTAAACTCTTTACCATTTTCCAATCTATTTGCATTTTTTACACGACTACCACATATGATAAAATGATCCTTCCACACATTTACATTTCCAACAACTTTTTGATACATACTGATTCATCTTTACCAATTTCATAGGCGTCACATACCATCTGTAAAACATTATATATATATTTTCTTTAAAATTTGTTGCTTTAGTAAGTTTTATGTTGTATTTCCAAATCTGCTCTCATTGTACTATTGTGATATTATATCCTATTTTGAGCCCATTTGATCATACATATCTCCCGTTAAATGATTTTGGCAAAGATGAAGTGCTAGAGAGCTGCTGCCTGTTGAGTAGAAAACACAGGGCTAAATACCCTGGTGGTCTGATTCTGAGTGAGGCAGCTTCATATATCAGGAGGGGAGTTGAGAGCTTAGTGGTAGTGCATACATTACATGCAGGAAGTCCTGGGTCAGGTTCGGTCATTGGCATTTCCTGTTAAAAAGGTCTCAGGCAGTAGGTCTGGGAAAGATGATTCCCTCAGCGCTTGAGAGCCACTGATAAGTAGGGGAGGGCAGGACTGAATTAACCGAACCCATAATCTGGTGAATTACCTGATAAGGTACTAGTGGTCAAACTAGGCTCAGCCTGTGGACAGAGATGACAGTGGGATGAGTGTGCATCCACCACAGGCAACTGCTAGCATGTTACCCTTTGGGGAAAAAACCTACACCCAACTCACCCTTGATCTGTATTAAGGCTTATGTAAATATTTTGTTTGTTGGTGTCCAGGTCTTTTTGCAAGTTCTCATCTTATACAGCTCTCCGAATTTAAACCTGTTCCCACACTTGAGCGTTGCTTTATTGAATGGCAAAATTCTAGTTATGGACAAACGGATCTTCGTTGCTGGAAATCAGCAGTCATGTTTATTAGCCGACTGTCTTCCACTAATTGCCATTTAGTAGAGTCATACAGATCTCTGATTAAACAGCAAAAACAATCTTGACAGAGTGGTTTTATAGTTGCCTTTCCCCCTCAATCCCAGTCAGCAAAATTATTTTTTGTAATTAATTTTAAATGCAAGATTTGTCCAACAGAATAGTTTTTTTTTTTTCAAGGGAGAAGTGGATTAATGCTACATTTCTTAGAGAGTTAGTCGCAATTACCTTCCTTGCACAATAGTGGAAGTCATAAAGTGCTTAATTGATATTGCAGAGTTATTTGGAATATCAGTCTCTTTCTAGTCATTGCCTTCTGCTAAGCTGGGTGTTTCTGTTAATTCTTCTATTGAACCAATTAATGCAAGTGATAGTTGTACATCTGGCGATAATAATCCTACTTCTGTTGGGAGCATATTTCTCCTCCTTTTCCTTGATATTGAAGCATATTAAGACAGTAATCCACAAACAGTTTACTCAAGGGCAATCTAATTGAAATCCCATTTTGGTCTAGGGGACTATTCTATAGTTACTTGCAGTAAATCATTCTTACATTGCACTTCTCTTCTGAAACTGACGGTAGTCTCCTGCAGGTCAAACAGGACATTATACTAAAAATTGAGATGCTGCGGGCAATGGCAGCTGCGTACTTAGCTCCCCCTGTATAATATCCTGTAGAATTTAACAATATCCCAGCATCACAATATGCAGCATTTTCCAGAAAAAGAATCATGTCGATGATGATAATAGACCCTAGTTCCACTCCCCCAAAAGGCTTGTAATTGTCAGATAATTTAATACAGTCTCTTATGTGCTACCATAATAAACATCTGCACTCTTTACAACATATAAATGATTATGTACTTTTCAGGCATAGACTACTCTCATTTCTCAACATCTGCTTAGAAAGGCAGCCCAATTTCTAAGCTGTTCATTTCTTCTGAAGACCTTGAACTAGCCAGAGTCAATAACTTTTGCATAACTGCAACGTCCAAGGGTATGTCTGAAAAGAAACTCACTTTCCTGCCCCCCCCCCCCAGTATTCCAGGTATCAATAGATGAGGGAAGGTTTCTCAAAGAGCAATTCAATGAGGGATAAGCTGTGCTTTGTCTCACTCAGAGACGGAAGGAAGGAAGGAAGGAAGGAAGGAAGGAAGGAAGGAAGGAAGGAAGGAAGGAAGGAAGGAAGAGGGTGACTGATGGCATCTGGGTTGTTGAAGGGTGCTTGATGTAGTACTAATGGGTAATGCTCCTACATTAGAAGAATGTGCCCTTTGGGACTCTATGACCAGACCTTCTATATAGGAATGTCTGCCACAGACTGACAGTCTGTGGTAGGATGATCACATTCCATACTATCAGAGGAAGGCTGCGGTTGGGTGTTCCTTCAGTGCTCAGGATACCTGTGTCCTGATTAGCTTTAGGCTCTTGATTGAATTGCTAATGAAGTTGGTGAGAGGAAGTCAGGGCTAAAGGCACTTTTCTGTGGCCACAAATGGTTCTGTTCACCACGAGGCCAGGAAACTCATGGTGAACAGGATGTGGCATTGTTCCCAGGCCTGAATAGTATGGCCAAGTAAGGTGCAGCTGCTTGTGGAATTCTCCATAGAGACTTCTTGCAAGCCAGGGTGGAGATGTTACTCAAACAAACCAATTTTGGCCTTACCCAAAAGCAGACCTGTAGCCAGGATTCTAGAGGTGGGGGGGGGGCGACTATTTTTTCAGGGTGGGCAATGATGTCAGGTAGCTATACTGGTGTGCAAAATGAAGGATAAGTATGACGAAACATCAAAGACCCATAACTCCCCCAAATTTCATGAAGAGTAAATATTTTGGTTTTTTTTTTAAAGACACATTCATTATCTGTAAAGCAACGTAACAATAATTTGCATAGAATAAATGCATCTCCGTATGCAATGTAAAATGTATTTGTCTACACAGAAATAACATGCAACATATCCTTTCATTTTGCACACCAGCACAAGGCTTGCATTCTTGCAAAAGTAAAACATATCACTGTGATGTAGATAGTATTTACTTGTATTGAAAGCCTTTCATTTGCCGATGACACATTGCTGATGCATTGATACATACGAAAATAAAATGTATTTACTGTACATAAAAGCAAGAGGAAAGATATGCAAGTCAAATACAGTAACACCATCAGAACATTTGTTGGCAACCTTCAGTCTTGGAAGACTATGGTATCGCACTCTGAATGGTGATTCTGGACCATTAGTTTTTTTTTACAATATTCATTATTTTTAAAGAGCAAAGTACAGAAGATTTGAATTTATTGAATTTACCTAGTAGAGCTGAATTCCCCTATCTTTCTGAGAGTTGAATCTCCTTAGAACCAGGGGTGGATCCAGTGTCTGTAGTTGGGGAGGGGCCTTGAGCACTACCTTCAGAACCCAGATCCACCAGGTAGGTAGACCTGGGCCTCCCACCTGAACTTGGAGCCCAGGTCTACCTGCTGAGTAGATTGAACTTATCACCTCTGATTGAGCTTATTACCTCTGTGGTCATTTGCTGGGCAGGTAGACCTGGGCTCCCACCTGAACACAGAGCCCAGGTCTACCTACCTGCTTGGGTAGACCTGGGCTCCTGATTGAGCTTACAGCCTCTGTGGCAATTTGCTAGGAGGGTATTTCTGGGCTCCCATTCCAGCCAATCTCCTTGACACCTGCCCAGTGGGTGTTCCCCTGACACCCGATTTTGCTCTCCATCCCAGCAGGTACCCTTCCCTATTGGGAAGACAGTTTGGGGGGGGGGAGTATGCACCCATAGCCTCCCCTGGGTCCGCCCCTGCTTAGAACCTTTTCCACACTTAAGTTCTTGGTTCTCTTTAGCTCAAATGCTTTCCGTGTTTTCTCCCAACAGTCCTCAAGCAGCAGCCATTAATTTTAAAAATATCTGAAAGGCAAAAAACCCCACCGTGATTTCTCCAAACAGAGACGTTTCTCCCCACCGCTCCCCCCAGAAGCAACACCCTTGTAGAAATTACCATGTTCCACAGTAGAAGAAATAGCACCTTCCCCCCCCCCCCCAGCCAGTACAAGTAGAAATCTCTCCCCACCTTCCTTGGAGCTGCTCTCAACCAGCCCTTCTCACCATGTGCTCTGGACGGGGGCAGGGTGACCAGAGGTCGTAACTTCCAAGGAGCCCTCCAGGACCCTGTTTTACTCACTCGACACACATGCACTCTCTCCCTCACTCCCCATCCCTGTCAGAAGCACCAAGCCCTCTTCCCTCCTGTGCAAGAAAAAACGTTGCAAAAAGGGCTTCAAATCACCCCTTTTTCAAATCATCACTTTTTGACTAGACCAAAAGAGGACAGGTTTGGAGAAAATGCTAGGGAGGGCAAACTGCTGGCTTGCCCCACTAGCTATGGCCTTGCCCAAAAGACCTGTGGGAACTGATGTTCATTGGCCATCAGCCCCAGCAACATGAGACTAGCCTGGGTCAGGTCATAATCCTCTGACTCCCACACGGTACCATATATATGTGTGCACATGTGTTAGGTATCAACTGAGCAGCAACAGAATGAGGGGGAAGAAGCAAGAGGGCAAATGGGGCTAGGTGAGGCAGTTGCAGAGATAGTCAATGGGCACAGGGTGGCAACATCTGCCACCTGGAGTAGGTTTGCCTTACCTTGCCTCATGGCTGGGCTGCCTCTAAGTAGCCTACCCTTCACTCATTTATTCTTCATCATAGCAAACATAAGTTCCTACAATCTGTTATCAACAATTCAATATATATACCTTACCAGCTTTAACATGTAAAATGGCAAGCTGTGGAACTACAGGTCTACACACACCCTTCCTCTCATCAGATATGGAACTTAAGGATAGAGGTGGGGTAAATGTGAACCTTGAAACTGACAACTCCAGTAATTCACATTAGGAATATGTTATGAAGGTATTCTCAGCAGGAAAAAAGGGGGCTGTGATGGCCAAAGAAACTGTTCTTTGGTAAATCTGGACCATTTGAGCGTGTATCAGTGGCTATTGCGATACACAATTAATTGGGCTTATACACCAGTTCTGAATTATTATTTCTCTCTTGTATATCACACCATTCCTCCATGGATATCACAATGGCGCACACGATTTTTCCTCCCCCTTCTGTTTTCACAGTGACCCTGTGAGGCAGGCTAAGGCCCAATCCTATCCACCACAGAAGTGGCAACTCCCAATGGCTACTGCTGCATTCTGTGTTGGAATTGAATGGGCTGCAGGTCTCCTTGGGGGAAGGAGAGATTCACCCCTTTATCCTGAGTAAAGCCCCAGCCTGCTCAATGGGGCTTCTTGAGTCCCTGCCAGCTATTTTGCTGGTGCTGACTTGAGGAGTCCCTTGTCAGACTTCTAAGCCCAATACATGGGATAGGATTAAGTGGAGGAGGACCCCTTCCCAGGCCTGTCCTTCCCCTGTTCCGCCCTTCCTCTGGCCAATGGCCTCCCGCCACCCTCCCCGTGCTGCTTAGCACTTAGCTGCTCTCTGCCACCAGCCAGGGTTCCTGTTGAAACACTGATGGGAAATATAGATTTTTTTTTTTGGGGGGGGGGGATATAGATTTTTATTTAAAAAGTTTCATACTACAATAAATAATACAAAGGAAAGAAATCACATTTTACATTTTCAACTACAGTCACATTACATCAATTGTTTAACTAGAACACAGATACATCACATTATAGGTGGATTCACCCCATCTAACCACTCCCACCATTTTTTCCACCTGTCTTTACCGGTTCTCACCCTTTCATAAGCCGCGACGCCGTATACTCTGGAGGACCCATCCCTGCCTGTTGGTGGACTTTTTCTCTTTAATTCTTTGCCCCTTTGGATACCCAGCACAAAAAGGACATACAGATTTATCAATCTTACCGTAGACCACAGCACCTCCCACCTATCGTCTCCTCCCCTCCGTTGTCCCGCATTACTTGTCCTCTTGGGTCCCCTCATACCTCCCGCCGGCTCCTTCCCAGAGATGATAGTCTCCCAGGTCTGTTGGGCCAGTTCGGGCCACTTAAAGGCCCTTGCTATGCCCCTCCACAACTCCTTCGCCGGCATACACTCTTGGATGAAATGAACTACCATTTCTATCAGCGGCGGGGCGCCTACCAATCTAGAGAGTCCAGACCCCAAACAGGTCGGCCTCTTGCATCTCTTCTGATCCTCTTGCAACCATGGGTTTGCCGCTCCCACCCTGAGGACCTGATGGAAAGCCCTCCACCTTAATTCCCATAAACTAAAGGGGATTCACTTCTCGCTAAAGGCACTGTGCGCCACCTTCTCCTGCAAGAGGTACACAGAAAGGTGCGTCTTACTTTGCTGTTTCTCTTGGTGAGGCCTCATGATAAACTCCTGTACCGTTGTTTCATACACGTAACGCTTGAGTTGTTTCCTTTCCAGCCCACTGGTTTTATATGGCTTGGCCGAGAGCCCCATCTCCTTCATCAGAGTCACCGCCTCCCTCATGTACTCCGGCAAAGATCGTTTTATCGCCTGAGTGAGTACGTATCCCGTCTCTTCTTTCACCCACCATTTCTATCCCCAGGTCGCCTTTTCCCAAGTGTCTCCGAATTGGGCCCATACAGATGCCTCTGCCGGTGCCACTTACTCCCTGGATGTTTCAGCACTGGTGCTGGGGCTGAAATGGATTGGGCTGCCTGTTGAGAGATGATGGGTAGCCCAAGATCATCTACTGAGCTTCCTCTTTGAGTGAGCATTTGAACCCAGGTCTCCCAGTCCTAATCCAGCACTCTAACCACAACATTATGCTACTGATCCTTAAATACTAATTGTTCAAATATTGCCTACAAACAGTGAAGTGTATGCCTATGAAGTGTAAAACAAAATACAACTATGACTAACACATCCTGGTGAACAAATAGGTTATCTCCATCTTGACTGGAACACCTGCTTGACCCTGCTAGAGATAAGATGCTAGGCTGCAATCCTATGCAGGTTACCAAACCTTTTGTGCTGTGACCCACTTCTTTCTCCCTGGTGGGTCACATTTTGTTGCTCCATCTTGCAAGGCCCCAGAGGCCTCTTCTGGGCAGGTGACCCACTCTTTGGCCTCTGCAGGCTACTGCAGAAAGTCTGAAGCCACTTCTGGTTTGATAAGAAGTGACTTTTAGAGGCTTCTGCAGGCCACTCTGAGGTCTGCCAAGGCCAATAGGGTGAGTTGTTGGCAGGGAAGAAGCCTCCAGGTCCTCCTAGTGTGTCCAGAATGGCTCTGATTTTGAGGTCACGACCCTACCAGGCATGGGCTCATGACCCACACTTTGGGAAGCACTGCTATACATGTTTACCTGAGAGTAGGTCCCATTGAATTTGATGAGGCTTCTGAGCAGACTTGTACCGACTTGTATAGGATTAGGCTGTTAGAAATTTTCATTTTCATCAAGTGTTGGACTTAGAACTGAGAAATGGGAGGAAGTGCTCTCCCCCTCTTGGTACACAGCATGTATTGTCAGAGCTGGTACAATACCAGTAACTTTTCTGAGAGCTAGTGTAACTTTGTGGAGAAGAGGAACTGTGAACGAGGAAGACCCCAGTTCATATGTCACCTCTGCCATTGAATCACTGGGTGGCCTTGGCAAGTCACTGTCTTGTGGCTTCAGGCCCACCACTTAGGTTATGAGGATGGGCTGTAGTGCAGATGCTGAGCAGATTCCTTTGTATGCAGAAGGCTCAATCCCAGGCTCAATCTCCCAGGCCCAGCTCCAAGTAGTGCAGTCTCTTTGGAAATGGATCAATGGTCTGACTTGGTGTAAAGGAGCTTTACATGTTAATCTGCAATCTGGGAATCATAATAGCATGCTCCTTTACAAGGGTGTTGTCATGATTACTGAGATAATGTATATGAAATTAACAGTGTCCTAAATTGCTGTTTTCAGCTGATGGGTTGGCCTAGTTCTGCTACAAGGGATAAGCAGGATGTGTTCTTCACATCTCTGGATAGCAACTAATATTTGCACAAACTCTAATTATAACAAAACTCATTTATTCCTGTCTTAAATGACTGAGAGGGGGAACAGATTTTCCAAGTGACTAACCCATCTGTTTGTGTCCTTTGGGAATAGCCGTTCATTTTAGTTTCTAGAAGGGAACTAAGCTGTTTTGCAAAAACTCTTAAACCACTGGAAATCATGTATCGCTGTCCAGCTGTTGGGTTCCAAGGTCATATGCCCAAGCTGGAGACCATATTGATTCTTGGATGCATTAAATCTGTCTTTTCTCCCCCCCCCCCCCTCATGATTTTATTAGGATTATTTTGTAAAGCTGTGATATCTGGAGTTTTAAGTCTAAAATAATCACTGGTGACATTATAGAAGTGCCAAACTTCAGGACTCATTTCAAGATGACAAATAACCTACATATGTAAAATGCTGTAAAGAAGCTGTGGGACTCTGGGAATTGGAAAATCTGGATGTGAGCAATACACTCTTTCAGACTCCATTGCCCAGCTACACAACCGAAACACGAACAATTTGCCTCGTAGGAGGGTTGTGTTGCAGGAGAATGAGAGGTTTAAACCACTTCACCCATCAGTTAATGAGCAATAATTCAATAGGCACCTTTTCCTGCTCTTGGCTGAGGTAAGCTTGCTGGCCAGCCAGTGATGGGAAAACAAAAGTAACAATGAAAACCGAAGCAAAACATCATCAAGTCATGCTTCCCGGTTTCTGTCCTGTGGGTACGATATAGTTACCTAGCAACTATTGAATACTGGTGATTCACCTTCCTGTGGTTTTTCTTGCTACATGTGTAGATTTGAGACGGGCTGTGCATTCTGTGAAAACCGCCGTGTCCCCAGTTCAGAGTGTTTCATTGGCAACCATTTGCCACGTCGCATCTGCAATTTAGTAAGGAGCTTGCTGCTGTGCGATGGATTGCCGTTCTTGTCAGTTGCCAAGTTAGAAAACATGCTCCGTGTCCTTGTTGGAAAATAAGAGACTTCACCGCATTTTCTAATTGCAAAAGTGAGTCAGTTCTAGGGGATGGGATGAATCGCTATGTGAAACAAAGTACAGAGGGCAATCCAAGCCAAATCGAGTGAGATCCAAAACTCCTGTGGCACAGGAATTTGGTCATGCCTTGTGGTGGCAGTGTGTGAATTCATCATTCCCCTTACACTCTGCTCCCCTTTTGAAATGTTGGCTGGTACCAAGGCAGGGGTTCAGTGACCACAAAATTGTAGGGATACCTTAGCTGACAGGAGAGAACAGAATATGGATCCCTATATCAAGGAGAGGATACAATGGGGGGGGGGAATGAAAATGTGCAAGGTTTCATTAAGGGAAAGGCAACCTGCATGTATGAATGACAGAAGAAAACGAAAACCTGTGTTTCCAATATGAGAAACCCTATAATTTTGATTTTACAATTGCACCTATATCCTTTAATCTGGACCTGACGCTCTGATTGGCTCTTAAACTATGCATTATTTAAAATGGCAGCTTCCCACACTGTCCAGCTATGGAGCTGGAGAATCCAGATGCAGAGGAATAATACATTGCAGTGGATACCAAGATGCTGTGGTCCAGGTCAGTCCCTCCACAGATAGTATTTAAAAAAGAAAACTGGAGCTACAAGGACCCATTTAATATTATGCGCAGCTTTACCTTTATAGTTGCAAAAATAAGATGCATCAGGGTGCTAGATTGTTCAATGATAGTGTTATAGGAGCTCACCCTGCTATCAAATGCTCAGGAAGAAGGGTGAAGTTTCTCTACTGCTGCTGCCAATTGCTACTGGTTCTCCAGGGGGGATGCCCAGATGAATGCCTTTCCTCTCCGGGAGCGCACCAGCTCAGGACCTGCCCCTGGTGCCTCAGTGCAAAAGAAAAGGTGTGAGCAGCACATATTTCCTCCCCCTCTGCAGGGCAAGATTATTTGGTCTCAGGCTTCTCCCAAATCCCTTGCTCAAATACATCTGTGATACATGTATCACATGTGATAAATACATGTGATAAATACATGTGATATCCCTTGCTCAAATACATCTGCTGAAAGTACTCTGCTGTATTTGCTGATTTTCTTGCAACCTGCTCACATTGGGACAAAGCAGGGATCCTACACCAACCATCCCATACAAACATAACCTTAACATCCTCTCCAGTGCGCGAAGCCTGGGTAAAGTAGATATGGAGGATAGACTGTTACCCATGCAGCAAATCCTCCCTCTCCACATCGCTGAAATGGTCCAAAGGAAAGGCAGAGGCCAATATGGTTGGTTCCAGCGGCATCGCAGGAGTTGCCAGTACGTGACTGTGTTCAGCCATGAACTGCCTCAGGGACTCCAGCTCTGAATTTTGCCTCGAGGTTGACTCCTGAAGCCTTTTCCATAACTGGATGTAGCCACAAGGCAGTGGAGGTTTGGGATCAGAGATTTCCTTCTTTAAGATGAGCTGCCAGGTTAAGGAGTCCCATCTACCCGGTGGCTGTCTTACAACAAGTACAGCCAAACTGAGGGCCTATTCTTATCCCCAGCCCCCAGGGGAATGATGTCCTAAGGAGCTTGATTAGAAGCTCTAGAGGTGCAGGGGTTTTCTAAGGCCCCTAGTTGGCCTCTTATAAGCACCTGTCATGGTTAGTTTGCACCTTAGGTCATGGTTAGATGCATGGAGGTTGCACCTACTGTGCAAAAGAGGTCCAAGAAGGCCACTGCTGGACAAGTGCCTTCTAACCCAGAAATTCTGCCCCTGGACAAAGTAAGGTGGTCAGCTATCTACTATTTTACTGATATGACCATTTGCAAGCAAGTAACTTGTACCTGTGGTATTAAAAACTAATAATTTTTGTAACCAATGTCATGATAGTATTCTGTCACTGACCTCCACTCCTGGACAAGCCAGGCTCTGCTTCTTCCACACCCAGATGCCCACTGATGCCCATTTTCTGCCAGGTTGTGTCTGACTCTAACCCCAATTTTCATTGGCCCACACCCTCCTTTTCATTGCCAGGTGCTGTACAGTTTGCAAACAAACATTTGCCACCTGGTTGGCTGAGATTCCATTACTTCCATGATCTCTCCTATATGCATTACTTGGCTGAAACATTATCTGAATGGTGTGGTTGCTGAAGTGGTATGGTAGTATTTTGCTCATGCCTTGGTGGAGTTCAGGTAGATTTGCGTGGTGATTCATGACTTGTCCACAGTGGATGAAGCTGCAGGTACCATCAAGGGGTCCGTCAGTTCAGGCACTGGCCAAAGAGTTTTGCCAGCTGGCTTAGGCAGACCCCTGAACTCTCAGTATTGCTGGTAGTCAATGTCCCCAATGGTGTGGGAGCAGCTGCTAGATGGCAGCAACTACAGCAGTCAAGAAATACTACCATGCAACTTACTGTATATGCACATAGCCATAGCCAGCAGTCACCTGGCAGGACAAAGTTCCAAACAACACAGTCCTGGAACGTGCTGGAATCCCTAGCATGTATGCACTGCTGAAACAGAGACACCTGCGTTGGCTCTGTCATGTCGTGAGAATGGATGATGGCCGGATCCCAAAGGATCTCCTCTAAGGAGAACTCGTGCAAGGAAAGCGCCCTACAGGTAGACCACAGCTGCGATACAAGGACATCTGCAAGAGGGATCTGAAGGCCTTAGGAGTGGACCTCAACAAGTGGAAAACCCTGGCCTCTGAGTGGCCCGCTTGGAGGCAGGCTGTGCAGCATAGCCTTTCCCAATTTGAAGAGACACTTGGCCAACAGTCTGAGGCAGAGGCAAAGAAGGAAGGCCCATAGCCAGGGAGACAGACCGGGGACAGACTGCACTTGCTCCCAGTGTGGAAGGGATTGTCACTCCCGAATTGGCCTTTTCAGCCACACTAGACACTGTTCCAGAACCACCATTCAGAGCGCGATACCATAGTCTTTCGAGACTGAAGGTTGCCAACACAAGCCAGCAGTAAATTATGTGAAATATTTGTGGAATAATCTATGCTCATGATTGCTGGGGGGGGGGGGGGGGCTGGCAAGTTTTAGAGTTGGGGAGTGACATGGGAGTTGTTTAACAGCTATCTGCAACGTTTGAACAGATATTTTTTCCATTTGAAATTTAGTGGGAGACGGCCTTGGACTTTTATATAGAGTGGAGGAGTGTTGGCATTTGGTGTTTTGCAAGGAGGTTGACTTTGTAGTTAATTACTTGGGTCAAACAAGCATTGTATCAGGCTTGTTGATGCAATTTTCCATGGCACATGGGAGACTAGTAGATAACAGACATGTGGGATTCATCTCACACAGCACTTACACCAAGGAGGTAAGCAAGCTTTCTTTCTTTCTACCTACCTACCTACCTACCTACCTACAGTCACCCACTCTCTCTGTCTACCTCCTGTGGTTTCTTTTTTCTCTTGCCCAGGGGTGTACCTCTTAACATCCTAGGAATTAGTATCACTTTTTTTAAGTCTATGAATTGTTTGTCTATGTATTTGTGTTATGCCAATAAAGGTTCTGAAACTGAAACTGAAATTGATACAAGACAGACAAGAGAAAAGGGAAAAGGAAGCAGAAACATGTAATTGTTTAATTATACAGACTTAGGCTTATTTGCAACGGAGCGTGTGGCCTAGGGAGATGAACCAAAGGCATCACACAAAACGCCACTACTAAGATGAAATTTAGGCTGCAATCCTAATCACAATTTATTTAGAGTAAGCCCCATTGAACAAAACAGGACTTACTTCTGAGTAGACCTGGTTAGGATTGTGCCCTTAGAGTCCAATCCTATGCATCTCTACTCATCATAGTACTATTATAGTTAATGGGGCTTTCCCACAGGTAAGTGGGGATAAGATTACAACCTTACCCCATTTCTGCCCAGCCCACGGGTGTACACATTTGATCCCTTTTGCACATATGCAACATTGGGCAGAAATGGCTTAAAGGAAAGAAAGGAGGTGCCATAGTGAGGCTTTGTGGAAGGCAGTTCCAGGCATAAAGAGCAGCAAAACAGCAAGGGAGATGTTTTGAAGGAAGAGGGTGCCTTTGTATAACTGAGGAGGATGGAACTGGACAAGCAAAGTTCACAGGAAGGGATGTGTTAGGGCAGTGGTTC
The DNA here is from genome assembly GCF_035046505.1 of Tiliqua scincoides. NCBI lineage: Eukaryota > Metazoa > Chordata > Lepidosauria > Squamata > Scincidae > Tiliqua > Tiliqua scincoides. The sequence goes on from NC_089824.1 coordinate 122,321,099, forward strand.
TCACACATTTAGCACTGGGACCCACTTTTTAGAATGAGAATCTGTCTGGACCCACTGGAAGTGATGTAATGACTGGAAGTGACATCATCAAGCAGGAAAATTTTTAACAATCCTAGGTTGCAATCATACGGTAGGCTATGACAGTGAAGAGGTTAGAGGTAGCCAAAACCAAGGAGGTTTCTAATGATAAGGATGAGATCATTGTAAAGTAAATCCGTTAAATTCATAATTAAGCAGGGCTTTGAGCTAGAGCTGAAATAAACATTGCAAAAGCTCTAAATGCAGTGCATTTTCAGATTTTGCAACTGGGCTTTGATTTTGAAATTTGACAGCAAAGTTGACATGACGTCAAAATGCAAAATTCATCTTTTTAAAAATATCATCTGTTCAATGGAATGTTTCATGACTGGCTGAGTGAATGAATGACGTTAGTACAAAATGTATTCGGTTTTATTGGAAGTGTTTAAAACTAACTGCTCTTAAATGTCAGTTGTCGGATGCAATCAAATTTTGATTGTTGCACTGGTTGGTTAAACTTTTGATAAATAATTTGTTTTTCTTATTCTTTCCACCTAAGAGAATAAACATAACCCTATATTGCTGCCTAATAGTTCAGATATGAAAAGATACTTGGTGATAGAAGAGAGTTCTGTGCTACAATTTAGACACTTTTTCTGTGTAGGAATATTTGCAATCCTCTCTGTTCCCAGTGGGAGCTTGCAAAGGCACTGAAGCTTGGAGCAGAATCTGCAGAATACAATAAATATTGCAAATATAATGGATAAAAAAAGAGAAAAGACTAAAGGCATTTTGGTTCATGTGATCAGAAAATATTAAAAAGAAATAAAGAAAAATTAACTGTTAAATTCAAGATTAAGACTCAAAATTAAACACATTCAGTTTGAAGGATTCCATTAGACCCAGTGGCGTAGCTAACGGGGGGCGGTCCGCCCCAGGTACCATCCTTGGGGGGGTGTAACACCACAAATGCCCCAACATCACTAACATCACAAAGGTTAGGGGTAACCCCATCATGCCATATACTGTTGGATGTGGAATTTTCAGCAGAATGCAATGCAAAAAGCCGGATTAAAATATCTCCTTTCCATCAAAAGTTATGGCCCAAAAACCAGAAACAAAAAATTTATGGAACTCTATAGAAAATGAAACTGAGTCATATCGTGCGTTTACTTGCGAGTAGGCGGACTTGCCATAGTTCATTGGAAAGGGCAGGCGCAGAGGAATCCAATGACACCAGAATGGTTCCTATATGAAAGCAGCCCCCAAAAAACACCCAAGAAGGAAGCCCCTCCCTCCAAGCAGACGAATGTATTGAGCCCCATGGAAAGTGAAAGTAAGCCACATGGTTGTATTTACTCACAACTAAGTAAATGTACCTTGGCTCCTGTTCAAGTCAGGCAAAGGGGAATGCAAGGCTAGCTGCATGGTCCCCATCTAATTAAAGTGGAGCTCAACAAATGCTCCAGAAGGCAGCCCCCCCCCCAAGAAAAACCAGAGGCTTGAGCTAGTAAGGTGGGCTGTGGGGAGGGCTGAAAATATCACTGATATTTGGGGGGGTGTTCTTGCAGGCAGGCTACAGAGAAAATTCACGTGGTGAAACAGGGCTGGCTTCCCCTTATTTATCTGTTTTTATTTAATTTAATTATTCATAATTATTTTATTTTGCTTGATGATGTCACTTCTAGCCATGACATCACTCCCGGTGGGTCCTGGACAGATTGTCATTCTAAAAAGTGGGTCCCAGTGTTAAAAGTTTGAGAACCACTGCCTTAACCCAAAACAGGCCAATGAGATACCCTGGGGGGGGGGTGACACCCTACTGACCAAAACTCTGGAAATTGTGGCTTTTAGGAATAATACCATCATGTTATATACCATTTGATGCAGAATTTCATCCATTGCTTGCAGGGAAATATTCACTGCATTTATTCTTCTGGCCATTATTATTATTCATTCCATGTCATGACTATTACTATCTCTGTCTCACCTACCTCACAGGGTTGTTGTGAGGACAAAATAAGGGGAGGAACCATGTACACCACCCTGAGCTGCTTAGAGGAAGGGTGGTATAAAAAGTGAATTAATTAATCAATATAATCAATCTATCTATCAATCAATTAATTAAGTCATATGGGGTGACAAAAATTTATGGGCCCTGGGTGTCAAATGACCTAGCTACGCCTCTGATTAGACCAGTTCACAAATTTGCAATGATGGCTACAATCTGGATTGAAAGGTTGATCTTTTGCTTTATTTTTTGAGATATGCTCTGTCTTTTCAGAAGACCTTTCAAACATTCACTCCCTACTTACTCTAGTTGTCCCTACTTACAACAGATAGTTCTTGTTTTCTGTTCATTTTTCTTGGTAAATCCCTGGACCTAAACTGCCATTTTGTAAATTACTGGAGTTGTCATTCTTCAGAGTTCAGCTCCCTCCTGGTGCCTCTAGATATGAAAGTGAGTTCAGTTCACTGTGCCTCTTAAGCATATGCTTTTAAATGAATGTGGATGAGAACTCTGCAGTGCGCGGCCTACCTTTGTCATGTCCAGCAAGTAGACATATATTTGAATGTTTGATGATGTCTTGCAGGACAAGGATGTTTGTCTAGAACAACCCACCACCTTCTCTTTCAAATTGTTGCCAGATAAGTGATTACAAAGTAAATGAATGCAGCAGAGTTCTTAGAAATTTACTCTTTGTGGAAGGGGAGGAAAGTGCTTGAGCAATGATTTGTGGTGTGAGACCAGGGGGTGTTACAAACACGTCTATTTTCACCTATGACATATTGGAGCATAACTTCAAAATATTGTGGCTATTTCACTGAAACGCTATTGCTGTGCAACAGGTAGTATTTCATCTCTAGTGACATGCACGCTTGGTCATGAGGTTAGAACTGACAGTTATCAAAGGCCTTATCCAGCTGTAGCCTTGCACAGCTGGTCAAGTACAGCGAGTCATGGACTCAGATGTGCATCTCTATGCTCACTGCGCATTAGACCGGTTCAATGGAGCCCAGGTAAATGGAGCAATATGGCTGCACATATAGAGAAGTTCTTCATCCACATCATCATCATCATCATCATCATCATCATCATCATCATCATCTCTCTCTCTCTCTCTCTCTCTCTGTGTGTGTGTGTGTGTGTGTGTGTGTGTGTGTGTGTGTAAGGTAATGCAACCAAATTCTTTGGGGCAAACATCATCAGTGTTTGCTCTCGCTCTCTCCCTACTCTGCATGTGGTCATAGTAGTAATCTGTGGCCATAGTGTAGTAGTCTGGTATTCATCAATTAATTGTTTTAATCTATTCTTTTGAATCTGCATGGAGAATTCATGAAGTCTTTAAATGTTACGTTGTTGTTGGCATCCAAATGTGAAGGTGCTGGATAAATACCTGGCATCGTGTTGGCTGTGAAGCCTGTGTTGCCTGTGGCTTGTAATTGTTGCATGCACAATTTCTATCTGTTTAACAGAATGGAAGAAGTTGCATCTAGTCTCTCTCTCTTATGGAATATTAAAACTTCACAGTAGCTTCTGGATTAGTGCTTGGTGAAACCTATGGAGCTGTGCTCTCTGAAATGCTGTTATAGTTCTCCAAAATGTTAGGAGGTGCACCATATTAGAACCATAGCATACAGAAGTTCCCAGGTTCAGTCCATGGAAACTCCCAGGTAAGGCTGGGAAAGACTGCTGTTTGCAACACTGGAATGCTGGGACCTGTCATTGTGACCAGTACTGAGCTAGAACTCGGTTAATGTTCTGACCCAGTGGAAAGCAGCTTCAGAGGTTAATCTTGAAGGTTCAAGACAGAACAGTGCTCCCCCTTAAAAGCCCAGAAGGAAGATGACCTGGGCATAATGAAGGATGGGAGGAGGAAACAAGTAATTGAAAGCCATGTCATTGTCATCGCTTCAGTAGTAACAAATGTCCTCCCACTTGGTTTCTGTTCCCAGGAAGCGGGAGGTGTTTTTGCACAGTTTCATGATGGCTTGTCCTTCTGTTTCGACCCCGTAGGAATTAATTACAGTCAAGTATGATTTTTTGTCACTTAGACATTTAAACAAATCACACTTTTATTTGGCACTAAAGTTTCCCTCCAAATAAAGCGCAGAAGCAATCTGATAAACACAATCCCTGTTACTATATTAAGTGTACTTCTAAGGCTGTAGGTTTTCTGTAATATATAGTACAGAAAACTGTGGAATGTGCACTAGGCCCCCAATTTAGCATCTTAACATTTGTCTGTTTGCATCCTCACCTTCTCAAATGCAAGACACTAGTCCTTGTGGCTGGTAAGAATAGACATGAACATAAGAACATAAGAACAGCCCCACTGGATCAGGCCATAGGCCCATCTAGTCCAGCTTCCTGTATCTCACAGCGGCCCACCAAATGCCCCAGGGAGCACACCAGATAACAAGAGACCTCATCCTGGTGCCCTCCCCTACATCTGGCATTCTGACTTAACCCATTCCTAAAATCAGGAGGTTGCGCATACACATCATGGCTTGTACCCCATAATGGATTTTTCCTCCAGAAACTCGTCCAATCCCCTTTTAAAGGCGTCTAGGCTAGACGCCAGCACCACATCTTGTGGCAAGGAGTTCCACAGACCGACCACACGCTGAGTAAAGAAATATTTTCTTTTGTCTGTCCTAACTCTCCCAACACTCAATTTTAGTGGATGTCCCCTGGTTCTGGTATTATGTGAGAGTGTAAAGAGCATCTCCCTATCCACTCTGTCCATCCCCTGCATAATTTTGTATGTCTCAATCATGTCCCCCCTCAAGCGTCTCTTTTCTAGGCTGAAGAGGCCCAAACGCCGTAGCCTTTCCTCATAAGGAAGGTGCCCCAGCCCCGTAATCATATTAGTCGCTCTCTTTTGCACCTTTTCCATTTCCACTATGTCTTTTTTGAGATGCGGCGACCAGAACTGGACACAATACTCCAGGTGTGGCCTTACCATAGATTTGTACAACGGCATTATAATACTAGCCGTTTTGTTCTCAATACCCTTCCTAATGATCCCAAGCATAGAATTGGCCTTCTTCACTGCCGCCGCACATTGGGTCGACACTTTCATTGACCTGTCCACCACCACCCCAAGATCTCTCTCCTGATCTGTCACAGACAGCTCAGAACCCATCAGCCTATATCTAAAGTTTTGATTTTTTGCCCCAATGTGCATGACTTTACACTTACTGACATTGAAGCGCATCTGCCATTTTGCTGCCCATTCTGCCAGTCTGGAGAGCTCCTTCTGGAGCTCCTCACAATCACTTCTGGTCTTTACCACTCGGAAAAGTTTGGTGTCGTCTGCAAACTTAGCCACTTCACTGCTCAACCCTGTCTCCAGGTCATTTATGAAGAGGTTGAAAAGCACCGGTCCCAGGACAGATCCTTGGGGCACACCACTTTTCACCTCTCTCCATTGTGAAAATTGCCCATTGACACCCACTCTCTGCTTCCTGGCCTCCAAACAGTTCTCAATCCACGAGAGGACCTGTCCTCTAATTCCCTGACTGTGGAGTTTTTTCAGTAGCCTTTGGTGAGGGACTGTGTCAAACGCCTTCTGAAAGTCCAGATATATAATGTCCACGGGTTCTCCCGCATCCACATGCCTGTTGACCTTTTCAAAGAATTCTATAAGGTTCGTGAGGCAAGACTTACCCTTACAGAAGCCATGCTGACTCTCCCTCAGCAAGGCCTGTTCATTTATGTGTTTTGAGATCCTATCTTTGATGAGGCATTCCACCATCTTACCCGGTATGGATGTTAGGCTGACCGGCCTATAGTTTCCTGGGTCCCCCCTCTTTCCCTTTTTAAAAATAGGCGTGACATTTGCTATCCTCCAATCTTCTGGCACCGTGGCCGTTTTGAGGGACAAGTTGCATACCTTAGTCAAGAGATCTGCAACTTCATTCTTCAATTCCTTAATAACCCTTGGGTGGATGCCATCAGGGCCCGGTGACTTATTGATCTTTAATTTATCAATGAGGTCTGAAACATCTTCTCTTTTAACCTCTATCTGACTTAACTCCTTGGTCAGGAGGGGCCGTTCGGGCAGCGGTATCTGCCCGAGGTCTTCTGCCGTGAAGACAGATGCAAAGAACTCATTTAATTTCTCTGCCATCTCTAAGTCTCCTTTTATCTCCCCTTTCCCTCCCTCACCATCCAGAGGGCCAACCGCTTCTCTGCCGGGTTTCCTGCTTCTAACATATTTGAAGAAGCTTTTATTATTTCCTTTAATGTTGCTGGCCATGCGTTCCTCATAGTCTCGCTTGGCCTCCCATATCACCTTCTTACATTTCTTTTGCCACAGTTTATGTTCCTTTTTATTCTCCCCATTAGGGCAAGACTTCCATTTACGGAAGGAAGCTTCCTTGCCCTTCACAGCCTCTCTAACTTGGCTGGTTAGCCATGCGGGCACCCTCCTGGATTTAGTGGAACCCTTCTTTCTTTGCGGTATACACCTCTGCTGGGCCTCTATTACTGTTGTTTTAAGCAGCCTCCATGCACTCTGGAGAGATTGGACTCTTTTTACCCTCCCTTTCAACCTCCTTCTAACCAGCCTCCTCATTTGAGGGAAGTTCGCCCGTCGGAAGTCAAGGGTTTTTGTTAGAGATTTGCCTGGTATTCTTCCCCCAGCGTGCACGTCAAAACGGATCGCAGCATGATCACTGTTCCCCAATGTCTCAGTAACGTTTACATCTCTAACCAGGTCCTGCGTACCGCACAAAATTAAATCCAGAGTCACCTGTCCTCTGGTGGGCTCCGTGACTAGCTGATCTAAGCCACAGTCATTTAGCACGTCAAGAAATCCGGTTTCCTTATCGTGACCAGGACACAAATTGACCCAGTAAATATGAGGATAATTGAAGTCCCCCATGATTACAACCCTGTCCCTCCTTGTCACCTCCCTGATCTGTTTCCTCATTTCAAGGTCCCCATCCGATTTCTGGTCTGGAGGACGATAGCACGCCCCCAGTATTACATCGCTGCACAAGCCTGGTAATTTAACCCACAGAGATTCTACGGTGGAGTCGGACCCACCTTCAATCTCTACTTTGCTGGATTCTATCCCTTCCTTAACATAAAGGGCCACCCCACCTCCAACACGCCCCTGCCTGTCCCTCCTGTAGAGTTTATAGCCCGGGATTGCGGTATTCCACTGATTCTCCACATTCCACCAGGTTTCCGTTATGCCCACTATATCAATATTTTCCCTTGTCACCAGACATTCCAGTTCTCCCACCTTTGCTCATAGACTTCGGGCATTCGCATAAAAGCATTTATACACGGAATGCCCCAGGATGGGCTGCTTATTCGCTCCTTTGTCCCCGCATCCTGTCATTGTGCCAAACCGTCTATCACATCCCATCACCCTACCTTTCCCAATTTCTTCTCCTACCCTGCCTTTGTCTTGTTGTTCTCTAACCTCCCCATCCTCCTACATCCCATGGAGGTATGTAGGCGATGCCTGGTGCAATCTCAACAGCCAGAGGAAGGCTTAGTTTGATTTCCAGCAGTCGAGCAAGAGCAATTCAGGTTCTGCCTGGACCCTTAACTCTCAGATGCAAAATAATATACATATGTGCTTTATTTACACAATAAATAATTTGCAGTTTGCAGCTTTCCTTGGTGCAGAAGTTGCATTAACTGCGAACTAGGTGGCTGGGAGACGAATCACATTGAAAATGAGAATAACAAATGGATTAAAGCTGCTGCTGGAGGAGGTGTGGGACAACAGCTTGGAAGAAGCAAATTTGCAGTTATTTACTTCTTTTGTGTAGGTCATTTTGCTCCCACAACTCATGAGGAAGGAGCAGGGAAAGCAAAGGGCACTGAAATCCTGGGCACTGACCCTTTCTGTGAAACCCAATCCAAGGAAATGTGCATGTGATTCTGGGCTGCTGTGCGCATGTAGAACCTGTCAGGTTGCTGGAAAGAGTGCCAATCTGTTGTATGGGTGTGGTGGAAGGACACATTGGTGGAAGGACCACATGGGTGTGGTGGAAGAGTAACTGCATTCATCTCCCTGCTTCCATCCCTACCCCCAAACAGGCTATCAGAGAATCACTGGCCTGCCTCTGGCTGTTGAGATAGAGACCTTCCCCATGAGCAATTAGGAGCTAGTAAAATTGTGTGTGTGTGTGTGTGTGTGTGAGAGAGAGAGAGAGAGAGAGAGAGAGAGAGAGAGAGAGAGAGAGAGAGAGAGAATTGATGTCTTTACCAGGTGGTCCCTTTAAGACAATCCAGGTCATGCTTCGTTATCCACTAGGGTTCCGTTCCAGAACCCCCAGTGGATAACAAAATCAGTGGATATCAAATCAGTGGAAAAATAGCTTTAAAGACCCACTTCCAGTTTTCTCCATTGCTCCTAAGGGAATAATTTCATTCCATTAGATTCCATTATTCACCCCATCTAATGGCTGAATGAGGTATAGCACCTATACTGATGCATTCTGAAATGAGAATAGATGTGCAAGAAACTTGGCAGTGGGTCTTTAAAGTTGTCTTTAACCCTGAGAAGCTTGCAATTGGTACAGTTTAACAGCACGAAGGTAGGAAACTGGATTTTGGTGCTTTTATTCCCCTTGTTACAAGGCATTCAAATGTGGACCCTGGTATCAGTGGATACCGAGGCACCACCTGTAAATAGTGTTTTATTGCATAAACAAAGAAGAGATTAGGTCAAAGAAGTCGTTCTGGAGTCCTCTGTGACCAAAATTACCACCAAGAAAATAAAATGAAGCACTAAAACTCTAAGAGAGTTCACCAGAACTACTTTTGGATAGTTCAAGGAAGTAGCAAGATAGGGATGCAACTGACTTGTTCTTTCTCTCAGATGATAGAGGGAAATTAGAATGTTATGACCTGATGCTTTTCTGAAGCAGACATTCTGTGCTAATATTTGTGTGTTGTCACAGAGTGGATGTTAAGCATGAAACAGCAGGCACTTTCATTTCTTGCAGCTTGTGGAAGTGCAACTTTATTGGAAGTTGCTGTTATAAGCATCCTCTTTGGCTATGAGAAATAATCTCTTGATGGCTCTTTTAAGGAGCTCTTATATAGCAAATAGTGAAATTGGCTTGTTTTGATGGCTAAAAAATTGCTTCGGTGTGCATTCGTGGCCTTGATGGCTGGTGGCTACTAGCTATGGAACAGAACCTGCCAGTTGGAGAAGAATTTTGAATTTAGTCAGGCATTTTGAAGGCATCTTAGGGAACATTAAGGTTGGCATTCAAGAGATTCAAGGAAGAGGCAGAAGTTGGATGTACAGTAGTAAAAAAGAATTATCTATTGAGAGATGAGAGAAGAGGGGGAAGCAAATAAAGTGATGATATGTTTAAACCAGAGTCTGCTTTCAGCATGGGATGAGGTAAAGAAGGAAAGAGGGACATCATGGAGCTAGGAGAGGGTGAGAAGGGAGTGTTCCTGAGATTGAACAGGTCTGAAATGGACTGGCTGTGACTTGGGTGTCATGATTAACAAAGGGTTTACACTCAAAAGTCTGTAGTGCAAGCTCTCAGATGAACCGGCTCTTTGCACTTCCTGCTTTGTTTGTTTGTCTCCCAAGGTGGCATTCAAAGTGGCTATTCACTATCTTACTCACTATCCTGAAGTTCTAGCTGGATTGGTCCCAAATGCTGGTCATAATGGAAGTGGAGCCTGGCAGAGGAATTCCAGGCTCCAACTCAACCTCAGTAAAATATGGATTAAAGAACTTGGGAAATGGAGAAGGAAGAAGAGTAACAGCACAATCCTAACTTGTGCTGGTACAGCCAGGCCACAGTGGCCCACACTGTATCCAATGCAGGTTAGGAGCAAGCTGGAGATCACCTCAAGGTATGGGGATATTTTTTCCCTTACCCCTTGTAACAGCCCAGCCTGCCCAACGGGGCTACTCAGAGCGGTGACAGCAATTTAGCTGGCGCAAATCCAAGAAGCCTATGCAGGGCTCTGAGGCCTTGGAGCGGAGGTTTGTATACGGTGTGCTCTGCTGCTGCCAATCCCAAGCCCTCCTGGGGCCAACCCCCCCCCCCATTCTGCTCTTTCCCCACCCAGAGACTCCCCCTGCCACTCTCTCCCACCCCCTGTGCTATCCAGAGCAAACTCACCTGCTCCAGCTGATGTAGGGATGAGATCTGGTGCCAGCAAATCAGTGCACATCATTGTGCCAGTGTGTCTTGGTCTTGAGTTGGCGCAAATGTGCGTTATAGCACATTTGCAACATTCGAGAGCTGGTGCAGGGGGCCTGCACCAGCACAACATTACTTTAGAATTGGGCTGTAAGTCACACTGCACAGGGGCAAGGAACCAGGAAGATAAGAAGAAGGGGCCAACTGCCAATATTGCCTCTCCTATGTCTATTGATTCCGTTTCTTGAGAGGCTGGAAGATATGGAAGTAGGAGAGAGGATGTCACGGTTGGGTGGCTTAATATCAGAGTACTCCCAGCTACAAACAAAGAGCAACTTCCAATCAAGAAGCTGGCAAACCAGCCAGCTGTGCACTTTTGATACCTGTTTGTAGTGAGATGAGATAGAGAAAAACGGGCAAATGGTGTGAACGATGTTCAGATCAGGGCAACAAGAGATACTTTTTTAAATTTTAAAACAACTATAGACAAGTACACATAACACACAAAACATAACACACTTCACTACACAAAGGGTGCAGGAAATCATATATCATTATCATATATCACTAAAACTAATAAATCATTACATATCTTGATCAATTCCTCTTCTAAATTTACTTCTTAATATCATTTTTCATTCATCATACATGTATCATATATAAAAATAATATATATATTTTTATGTATATATATGTATACATATATACATATGTATATATATGTAATACAATCATCTAAATGCCCTATCATATATTTCTAAAACTTCATTTTCAACCAAACATAAAGGTTTTTTCCCTTGCTCAATTTGTCGGTTTTTGTTGTTAATCCAAAACTTCTAAAAGTCTGTCCATTTCAGTAACATTCATTATTTTCTCTATTAAAATTCTTCCATTATCTAACATATAAGATCCTCACTACAGTTAAAATCATAATAACTAAATATGCATTATTTTCTTTATCTATAATATCTAAAATATAAAATTTGTTGCTCTAGGAAAATTTTTTTATTATGCTTCCAAATATGTTCCCATTGATCTATTGTGACATTATGGCCTATATTTTACGCCCATTTTATCATGCATTGTTTTACTGTTTCTTCTTACATCTCAAAATCCAATACTTCATCTTATAATGCATATATTAATTTTGTTCTCAATCTTTCTTTAACATAAACAGCAACACTTTTTTTTTCATCTGAAGCCACAAAAACTTCTCCTAATTTTTTATTCACCAACAATGCCCTATTCATTTAGTCATCATGTTTCTTTTCACTGGTCTTCCTCTCTTTTTGTCTTTCTCTTGTTGCTATTGGTGAGCGCCTCTTACTCGCTCCTCTAGGTTCTTCCTTCTCTGATTCATCTGTTGTTCCTAAATCATCTGATTTCTTTTCATCCAACTCTATTTCTGGTCTTTATTCTTCTAATTCTTTTCTTCTCGATTTCTCTTCCTTCTTTTCTTCCTTTCTTATCTCGTCTTTCATCACTGTACTCAAGAAGTTTTCTGCTTTCATTGTTGAATTTATATCTCTGTGTCGGATACTGAAAAAACATACCTTCCGGAGAAAGCCACCTGTATGGTATTTGCTTTTCTCTTAAAAATTTTGTCAGGTTTTCATATTCTTTTCTCTTCTTGCTCACTCTCCATGGCACATGTCTCAAAATGTTGACTTTATTATCATCCACTGTCCATTTCTTTTCCTGCGAGGCCTTCAGTAATTTATCTCTGTAAAAGGTTCTGATGAATTTCACATGGATTTCTCTTGGCAATTCATGTTTTCTCAGATAAGAAGTGCTCACTCTTCTCACTGAGTCCAATTCTTTAGATATCTCCTCCATCAGTGTATCAATCCATTCTGATCTGATAAGATCTGACAATCCGTCATGATGTATCTTTTCCTTTCTCCTCTAGTATATTTTGTATTCTCACCACTCGAGCTTCACTATCCATCTGAATTTCCATTAACGTTGTCTCTGCATCATGCTGATTTTCTTCTATCTCCAATATTTTAGCTTGATCTTTTCTTATCTTTTGTCCCAATCTCTCAATCTTTTGTTTATTTTCTTCTGATGAAATGTTCACCTCCATCAGTTGTCCAGTAAGATCATCTAATCATTTAGTTAAAGCATCCACACTAGCTTGAGTTTGTACAGATTGGTTTGTTAGTTGCTGTACCATTGCCAACAGTTTTTCTATGTTGTCTTGCACAGTCTGTTTCCAGTCTTTCCCTTTTGGTTCCCTTTGTACTAATTTTCCAAGTCCCGTCTCCGATGCTGAAGAGCCTCGGACTTTCACTGTTTTGCCCGCCATCTTCCTTCCTTCTGCAATGTTCTTTAAGGCCACTAGATGTCCTCAGTGTATTATCTTCCTTGCTTCAATTATAAACACAAATCCAGTTCTTGCAATGTCTTTTAAAATCCACTAGATGTCACTGGTGCTCTGTTGTTTTATTTATATTTCTCTTATCTTGTTTAGACTTGTAACTTTGGCAGTGCAGGAATGTCCGACTGTTGGATGTCCAAAACATCCAGCTGCTCCTTCAGACACTCCCAAACGATAGTAACAAACCAAGGCAATAAATGCTGCAATACACAAACTTTTCAAGGACAGTTAATTTGTAATCCACCGAAATTTAAAGTTGTAAAGTTGTAATTATATTTTCATATATCCATAACAAGCTTGGTAAATCTCCTCTATGATTTCTCCTCACACGGTAAACAGCTGGGGGGGAACCTCCCCCCCTTCTTCTCATGGTAAAAAAACAAATCAGGCAATCAAATTACTCAGTCCGCGCCAGGCATATACAAACGGAATAACACTTACTTAAGGCTTTCAATGTCTTTCCCTGCAGGGGCCTTCAGCTTGATTCAAAATGAATTTTTCACCATTGCTGCCAAGACAGCGGAATCTCCTGGGAAAGCCCCCTGGCCGGGCTTTATCTTCTCAGGAATCGTGCCATCGCATGGAGGAGTTTGTCTCTCCTGACAAACAATCCTCCGAACTCCTTGGAGCCACAGTTTTTGGGAAAACAGAGTGCCTTTCAAGAGCCCGAGAGAGACACGTCTGTTCGGCTGCTGGTTGGCCCCTCCCCCCCACAAGAGATACTTTTCACAGAGTAACTTTTCAGAGTAACTGCGTGGTAGAGATGTGCCAAAACATATCTTCATTTTGAATTTCACTTCATTGCTTCCTTTGCGGGCTGGATTCATTGTGTTGACTCGTTACAGCAATATTTTTCACACCCTGATCCTTTCACATGTTTTTGTGCCAATTTGATGAAACTCCCAGATATGCAGAGCGTCCCTAGATTAAGTTTCCTACAAAATGTCAGAAAGAAACGTGCAAGGGTTCAGGGGTTGAACCTTGAGCCTCTAATGTTGAAAATGGAAAGTCTTTTGTTTTCTGCCCTATTTGTACAGAATTCAGAAGAAATGTAGTGATTGCCCAGGGAATGTTTCCAAGTTTCAGAAAGTTAGATGCAGGAGTTCTAAAGGAACTCAATATTGAATGCTAATATTCAATATTTCTGTGTACTGATGTTTTAAGTGCAAAGTAAAAGCAAAAGGTACAGAAGCACCAAAATGTGGGATGGTCGGAGATGATTTAAACTTGCTCTTAGAAGCATACTCCTGGGTCCTGGGACAAATGAGCAGAGAAGAATGCAAATAAATCACATCCACAAGAAACAAAGAAAATTGAATGGGAAGGAATGAAGAATTCAGAAAGAATGGAATGGGCCATTCATGTTTGAGTCCATTGCTCCTTTGTTGGCCTAAAAGGCCTTGTTTTTCTTCTAGTAGTGGCATGTCTGAATATTTGTGCCATGCCCCACAGATAAGGTAGTCAGGCAAGTGCCATCACCTTGGGGAAACGTCCACAAGGTTTGTAGCATTGTGATGGGTGGCTGGCTGGGCGAGTGAGTGAGAAATAAGGAAAAAGTCTTTTATGTCTACCTTGGGCCCCATGTGTTCTTGGACAAAAAAACATTTGTCTGGGGCATCCTAGTTTAGATAGGAGTGCTGGATAACACTAGATCAGTGTTTCTCAAACTGTGGGTCATGAGCCATTTCAGGTGGGTCCCCATTCATTTCAATATTTTAGTTTTAATATATTAGACTTGATGCTACCATGGGATGTGACTGCGTTTGGGGAAATGCTACAGACCTGTAGCTACCATGCATATTATTTTAACAATGATAGTAATTGGGACTTACTCCTGGGTAAGCGTGAGTAGGATTGCAGCCTAGGATTGTTAAAAATGTTCCTGCTTGATGATGTCACTTCCAGTCATGTTATCATTGTCAGGTGGGTCCTGACAGATTTGCATTCTAAAAAGTGGGTCCCGGTGCTAATTGTGTGAGAACCACTGCACTAGATACTTACCTGCTTCTCCATACTCCGTCTGTATATCGATAGATAAATGTACATTGCAAAAACTAAATAGGCAGGATACTTCTGCATTGCTGGAACAGCAGTCATGGGAGTGGCTGTTGCATCCATGCCTCATTTGTGGGCGCTCTATGTATCTAGTTGGCCACAGTAGGAAATGGGACGGTGGACTACATGTGCCCTTGGTGTGATTTTATGTTCATATTATGAGGTCCTGGGATTCTCTCTTTAGAAGAAATGGATCCTGTAAAAGTTGCCCCTGCGACTGCCATCTACCTGGGTGAATGGGGAGGATGAAATATGTGTGATGTATTTCACTGTCAGCAGCTGTGACTTGACCTATGGGATGGGTCAACAGTCTGTTGGTTGTTCCATTGCAACTGTGTAGAACCTGTGAAGTCTGGAAAAGAGATTGGTGGTCCCCAGCAGGAAGCACCAGTGTGGCTTCATTAAGAGGCCACATGATATGTTTAGAGAGTCGGCCCTTCCTCAAATGTACCGCTAAAACATGAAGAGGCTCCATATTCTCAGAAGCTGTCAGCTGGACATGTTTGTCTCCAACTAGTGCTCCTCTGAATGTTTGCCAGAGTGCTCTGTTGCTTTGGCCAGCTGCACAAGGAGCGAAATCTGTTTCTGTGAATATCCTCTCTATTGGCAAGTGTTCCTGTGGTGAGAATTCAGTAGTGAAGTCCAACTGTCTGACACATTGAAACTGGAGGCATCAGACACACAAACACCCCCCCGCCCACCCCCTCCCCAGAAGGAGGAGGGAGCTGCCAAGTGACCTGGCGAGACGAGAGCTGTAGGCATCGCAAAGAGCCAGATTTAATTTGAGATTTCCCACCCGCCTTGGTTCAGCTGCTTCCCATCCGCCCACACGTGATAAAAGAATATCCCAAAAATATCAAGTCGCAGGCACTAAGAACAGCGTGACGACCCTGGAAACTGTGACAGCTGTGGTAAAATGGAGCTTTTATTCACAGCCTTCTGGATAATCCATCCAGGCAGGGCAAATTTTGACATGCTTCTAAATACTGTGATGCCTGTTGCGGTGCATCTTAAAACTCAACCATCTGGAGTGCCAGGAACTGTGACTTTTGGCAGCCAGGAATTCTTAGCACTTGGAAGAAATGTTTTGAAAAACTCAGCACTATTGATGAGCCGTCATCTCCTCCTCCTTGGAGTAGGTGGTCTCTAGGAAGAAGGAGCAACAGTTCCAAGAGGGCACGGGAAGCCTGAGAGCAAATAGAGTGCATTAAATAAAGAGTCCTGCAAGTTGAGGGCTTAGTCCATGGTTTTGTTTTGACTGTTCAGGATCATTAACTGGGGTTTGTGGCTAAGGAGTCTGTTGAAGAAGGTGAAGGATCAGCATCCTGTTGAACTGTAAAAGAGAGTACCCCATAGATCTGAGGCCAGATCTGTTAACAGCCTGACATGGTCTGGTGATGATTAAGGAACTTGCAAGGATTGCACTGTTTTCTGGGCCTTTCTGCAAAATAACAGTTTTTGTACAGCAGTATAATTCAGAGTTATATTTTTGCATGAAGCAGACTGCAGATTGTTGTACAATGATTGTTCTGGGGTTGTTGTTTTCCCTTTAAATCTCCCCTTAGCCAAAAGCTTATACGTGAATGGATAAAACAACCTTCTTCTGAGTCAGGTTATTGGTTCACTTAGCTATTGTCCACAGTCTGATCCCACTTCCACTTGCTCAGAGCGAGCAGGAAGAAGGTCCATGCCACCCAAAATCGTTGTCATGCAAGCCAGTCGTCTTGGCTTGTGAGTGTAGGGGTCAGTGCCTGTGCCAGTTTCTTGGGAGCTCTGTGGCAAAGCTCTTCACTGCCCCCCACCTGCACCCTGATGGTACATTGGGTATTACTCCTGTCACTGGTGCTGTGGCTTTAAGGGGTTGACCTGGCTAAGTGAGTCTCTGATGCATTCTGAGTCTCTGATGGTGCATGTCATTAAAAGGCTATTTGGATGAATGAAATCTGTTTTGTCTACTCAGATTCTAGAATTTAGTTAACAGCAGGGCCGGATTAACATAGTAGCAAAAGTCGCATATGCTATGGGTCCCACATTTTTGAGGGTGCCACTCTAAATGCTTTTAAGCTGTCTCTGGTGATATGGACATTTCATGATCTGGCAACCCCACTGCTTATATATTGGTGGAGCTGCATGCTGCATGGTACGTAATTATTACAGATGTCATTGATAACATGATACAAATAAATAATTTCACTCAGCTTTAACTTCACTGTGTGCACAATCCTACTCTGCCTCACCACTGGTGGAGCACATGATCCACTAGTGCTGGCAGTCACAAAGGTGCTAGAAAGTACATTGATACAGCAGAAGAGTTCAAGGCACTGACGGGAAGGCCTGTGCTGGCCTCCTGATGCCCTTGAAGACCAGCATGCAACAGAACAGGTAAGCGCTCTGCAGGCCAGCGAAGGGAGGGTTGAATGGTGGGGAAGGGAGGAGGTTTAATGGGGTAGAAGAACGGTGGCGATGGACGCTCCTTTACAATATATGCAACAGGCCCTGCACTAGCTTGTTACAGCCCTGGTTAACAGCCACTGTATGTTGCTTGTAGGAAGTATGGTGCTGATGAATGGGATCAAGCGGAGGTAATCAGATTTTGAGTAGTAAGCAGTTGGATACAAAAGCCTGAGAAGTCTCTTATAGGGGAAGAGGCCCTCTCTTCTTGAAATGCATATCCTGATGAATTGAGCTACATGGAAAGGTGGGCAGCCCAATCCTGAGCTGCCTGGAGCTGTGGGACCTGGCGGCCCCATGGAGGGCTCCCGCCGGATCAGCGCCTCCTGCGCTACTGCGGGAGGCTCTTCGGGAGAACAGAACATTTGTCCTCTCCCCCCGAGTAAGGGAAGCAGCCCCACAATGGGGCTACTCACTTTAGCGGTGACTGTTTGGTCGCCGCTAATGTGAAGGCGCTTGTATAGGGCGAGCAGCCCTGCCCAAGCGCCTTGGAGCCTGTGGAGCTCAGCTCCGCAGATCTGCCTCCCCCCCGCCCTGGCCATGCCCCCCTCCCCAGAATGCCACCCCCCACGCCCCCGGACATGCCCCCATCTCCTGTTCCGCAGCCTGGCGGTCACAGAGACCGCTGAGCCGCGGAACCCGGGCGCCCACCGCGCGCTGGCTCAGTGCCGGCCGGAGCTGGGTTAGCTCCGGCGGGAGCCCGGCGGTAAGCCCAGCAAACTTGCCTTACGGCACAGACCACAGGATCAGGCTCTGAGGCATCAACATGACTCAATTCTTAGATATACTTCCTGAACTTTGGGCATTTGATGAGGGACAAGTTTGCATCTTGGAGGGGGAGGAAAAGAACTGATCACATCTTCTGCTCTATAGTATGGCATCAAAATGGCTCAATAATCAATTGATCATCAACATGGGCCAGGGGAGACTCATTTGAAGCAGTGCTTGGAACATTTGCAGAAAATCTGACCCAGGTTTACTTTGACGTAATAGGAGTTACTTCTTAGTAAGTAAGTATAACATTGCAGTCTAGTCCTATGTATGGATCTTTTCCATATAACTGTGGTAGTTATTTAAAAGATGACACTTCAGCAAATGTCATTTTTCTCAACTCCAGGCTTGAGGAGGCCCCTGGCAAGCTGCCTTTTGGTGGCTCCTTCTACTTTCAAGGGTCTCTTACTTCCTGGGTGGACCCCTCCTCCCTTTGCATAGATGCTGAGTGCTGTGGCAGTTAGAATCATGCACAATGGAGGCTGCATATGTTTCTGATCATATTCAGCAGTGGGCTGCTGTACACACTGTAAGGTTGGTCAGAATTATTATTCTCCTATTGCCATTGGTGTGGGAATGGCAGAGACTGAGATAGTGTTGCTTACCCTAAGACCACCTGGGGAATTTGTGGCTGGGGGAAGGTTTGTAATGGGGTCACAGTTTGATCTGGATTTTTAAATATTCACTTGCAGCCAATAGAGTAGCTTTTGGAAACTGGAAGGGGCTACAATCTCTCCACCTGTGGATGCAAGAAATGATTTATGCACATGATTGATGCAGAAAGGCTAATTATTTTTGTTGGCAAGTAACTTTTTTTGCAGACTTGCTTGCAAAACAGAGCACAGAAGACATCTGCATCCTGGTGCCACTCCCTTGCACCTGGGCCTTCTGAGGTAGCCCACGTCTAAAACCAAGAGGTTGCCCACACCCGTCATGGCTTGTAACCTGTGATGGACTTTTCCTTCAGAAATCTGTCCAATCCCGTTTTAAAGGTATCTAGGCCATACGATGTCACCACATCCTGTGGCAAGGAGTTCCACAGACTAATCACATGTTGGGTGAAGAAATGTTTTCTTTTGTCCGTTCTAACTCTCCTGACACTTCCGAAACCCCTTCAGCCAATGGCAAAGTGCTTCAAATTGCAAAATTATCTGTCCACGGGATGTCTTTCACCTCAAGGATATTGGGTGCATCTCATAAGCTGTCTAATCAGAATGTTGCTAGTATAAAGAGAGATTCTTTTGTATTTATATATAAATAAACATGACAGCCCACTTAGATCTTTTGCATGGTGTGTCAGCTTCAATTCGTGTCTTCACTCTACAACCTTTCATATGTGTGAGGATCAAAACATGCCTCTATATAACGCACAAAAGTTTGATTCATGCTGTTAGTATAAAATCTAAGTAATCTTGGATATTGCAGTATGCTGCAGGTGTTTAGGCCTTGGGAGTCTGCAGAGATGGGGGGGGAGGATCTCCTGAGTTGCATCACAGGACACAGTGTGCCTGCTGAAGATGGAGGAAGAGCAAAACCCACACCTCAGGACACCTCATGACTATAAGACCCTTCTGGTAGCTTCCAGGAGGTCCTTGAGGCCCTCCAGATGCAGTGTCAGCACCTATGTTGAGTCAAATGTGTGGGTGCCAAACCCATCGATAAGGAGGGCCCATTGTAATAAAAAAGAGTGTAAGCCCTATACACTGAACCTGTCCCCCTTGGTCAAGAGTTAAACAGAGACAATGTACGTGTTATCTGAGGACAGCAGAATATTATGTTATAGTTTCAGCCAGGAAGCATTTGGCAGAACCAAATATCATTTACAATGCCAAATTAACGTGATCTGCTCCACAACTGACAGCATCATTTCCTACAAACCCTTTTATTGTGTTTTGCTGTGGCTGTTGCAAAAGCCGTTGCTATCCCAGTAATTAACTTATGGACACCCTCAAGCAGAAAACAAACCTTCTTTGAGGTTGACCAGAGCACAGTTCAGTTAACACTAGTGAGAGAAACTTTGCTGTAAGTGTAACTAAATTATACAACTGCAGGTAATGAAGATTCTGAATATCCCCAGGAACCAGATGGGTATTATGTACACAACTTGTGGATATGTGACAAAATATTCTGGAGAGGGGGAGAAGATTTGTGGCAGGGCAGATATGAAGACCTTTTCCTTCAACTGCATCTGCATCGCCTGACTCCATGGAGTCAGCTGGGTGGGTCGAGCTGCCCCCATGGCTGCCCCCTTTGAACAACTGCAGCGTCTTTGCCAGGGTGAGATTTTGCCTAGGGGCATTAAGACACCTTGTAATGCACATCCCTGGAGCCAATTTTCTCTCCTGCAAATTCTTAAGGTGTGGATGAGGAATGTCAGGCCTTTGGCATCCCAGGCCCTGAGATTGTTATTAGCCAGAATGTGGCAGGAGGAGCCTTGATATCCAGGCCTAGTATGAAATGTCAATTAAAGGAACAGCAGCACTGTACTGTATATATATGCTGATGCAATCAGCTGCACCTGTTACAGGTGGGAATCATGTGACCTGGGGAGATGTGTGCAGAGTCACATAGGCAATGGTGGAGTGGTGCAATGCACCACTGGACAGCCAATCAGAATGAGTCACAAGACTGTCTTGTGACGATGAGGTCGCCCCACTCTGATTGGCTGGCCCCGGTATATATGGGACAAGCACAGACACCAAGGTGTGGGTTGTTGTGGTGGAGTTTCTGTGTGCCACGCTGCTGGTTTGTGTACTGATTTTGGACCGCATTCTTGTGACCTGCTGTATCCCTGACTTCTGGACCGTATGACTGACTACTCTTCTGCCTGCTCCTTTTACCAATACATGCTTCTGCAACAAACAAGCCTGTGTCTGCTTCTTTGGCTCTGTTTGGGATCAGCTGCTTCTTTTGCTATCTCCCTACGTTCCCGTGACTTTCTGCTATCGGGAAAGCAAGGGCTAGCCTCCCCTGTTGATCTGACAAGGAATCCCCTTACAACTCAAATGATCCTACAGGGGAAGGGCTTTGGGTTCATGAGACACCCCCCCCCCCATCATTTGAGACCAATTCTCTCACTCCCACAAGGTGCAGGGAGCAAGGGCCTTCTTCTCATCTAACTGCCAGCCATAGGATTGTGCCTGTATGTGGGTCTGGTCTAGAGGGCAGGAGGTCTGGTCACGGGCAGGAGGTCTGGTCTAGAGGGTAGAGCCTCCGTTAGCCCGAAGATAACATCAGAAGGTCACCAGTTCGAGGACACCGGCAGCTCCCTGAACGGCTGAGAATGGCGAGACCTTGAAGCAGCTGACAAGCCCAGCTGAGAGATTCCACCTGCTCTTGGTGTGAGCAAGAAGCGTCTTGGCTGCCCTCCATGTGAGAGATGGAGCTGCTTGTCAGCCTGCCTGGGAGAACCGGAGGCCAGAAGTGAGACCAAACCGGGAAGATCCATTCTGAAATGTTGTTGGTTCTTGAAAGAGAGAACCTCTATGACTGTAAAAATTCCCTGGAGGGATTTAGAAATGCCTGCCTATGTAAACCATCTTGAATAAAGTCAGGGGAGTAATCCGATGACCAGAAAGTTGGTATATAAATACTGAGTTGTTGTTGTTATTATTATTATTATTATTATTATTATTATTATTATTGTTGTTGTTGTTGTTGTTGTTGTTGTTATGTGGTGACTGGGTTCCAAGTCGAACTAAGAGAGCTGGCTAATGAACTATGTCCCAGGAAAAATGCCTGTGTTGATTCCCTTGCACCATCACTGAGTGATTGGCCATTCTTACCAAGGGACTACTGTAAACTAATAGTATTCCTAAAGGGTTGACTGACAGAACTTCGGTAAAGCAGTGTGGGACAAGCAGTGTGTTCACCCCACTTGCTCTGTTCTCAAAAAAATTTTCACATTGCAAAGGTACAGAGTTTTATCTAACAAACTCTGAGCCAAGAGTGATGGACTTCTAGCAGAAAGCTAGAAGGGATTTTCTCTGAACGTCTATATCTTGGTGTGGCCCTCCCATTAGGTGAGGTGATGTGGGTTGCATCAAGGGGTGAGAGGGCAATGGATTTGGAGTGCCCTCCAACCTAAGTCTGCTGCCACTATTGCTGC
Organism: Tiliqua scincoides; assembly: GCF_035046505.1. NCBI lineage: Eukaryota > Metazoa > Chordata > Lepidosauria > Squamata > Scincidae > Tiliqua > Tiliqua scincoides. The sequence continues at coordinate 122,343,028 of NC_089824.1, forward strand.
CAGTCAGCCGTGGACTCGAGCCACACTCACCTGGTTTCTACCCACTAAAAATGAGCAGAAAGTGGATCATTCATCTCTTTATGTTGCTGCTGACACAGTTGCTGTAAACAGGGGTTGCAGGGCTCCTGTCTTGTGTGAAAAGGGACTGTGCAAACGAAGGCACTCCTTCGTCAGTGTGATCCCTTTAAATCAAACTGGAAGTCCCACACTACTACTGTTGATGAAACCATGTGCGGAGTGCAGCAAGCAGCTGTTTTTCTATTGTGCAGTGGCGGTGGCCGTGTGTAGACATCAGGGGTAGCTACAGTCAACCTGTAGCTGACTGCTGCCACAGCTACTCAGAGAGCCTGGAGCACACTGTGATTGGTTTAAACACTGCTGTATGAACAGACCATACAAAATAATGCATAGCTAATGTTTAGCCCAGCATGTTGCACAGAAAACCTAACAAGTTGCAGTCCTTCTTTGCTTATCACTACCGTATTGTAACTTGACAAACAAGGAAGGGGGGCATAGGGCAAGAGAAATGGCAGGATTCCCATCCTGTTGGAAGCCTGGAAGACAGATCTCCAAAGAGGGGAAAAGTGAATGCTTTTGTTGAAGTGGCTTGATTTTTAATCTGCGTGGTGTCAATAATGGGACAATTTTCTGAGTCAGGCCAACGTACTGAGTGTTACTGTTAGAACCACAAAAGATGACAAGTATACAGCTGACAATTCACACAGCAGTTGGCAAGTAATGAAAACAACATGAATCTCTGTTTCAGTAATGTTAAGAAACAAGTAGAGGCTGTTTAGCTCACAATGGGCTGGGATGATTTGCTGGCTGTCTGGCTGGCTGTCCACTAGGATTTCGCTTTTCAGAATAATTACAATTCATTCTGCTCCCCTGGCAATGTCTGAGATAACTAATTCATTATGAGTACATCTGAATCTTGTAATTAATTCCAATTTTCATTGAATTTCCCTACCATGCATTACATGCTGGGAACATGTACCCTCCCTCCACTTCTTTCTGTTTACTAAGAGCTGTTTCACATATTACACTGCAGTAAACCCAGGTTTGCCACAAAGTGGACACTCAATGGAATCCAGATCTCTTATGAGTGTTTTATGCTGCAGCCACCACCCAGCCAGAAGGCCTTCCAAGACTCACCTATAGTCTTCTGTGTGCCAACGTAGGGGGCATGCACTGGCATAGGGGACGGGACTGGCATCCAAGATTGGACATGGCTGAAGATCCAAACTCATCAAAGGGTCCATAGGACCAGCAGACCCCTAAACCCTCTGTACTGATTTGCCCAATGCACCATCAGGGTCAGGTGGGCAGCATTATGCGGGGCCCATTGTAGGGTTCACTGCAGCATCCTAGTACTTAGTGGGGGGCCAGTAGAAGACACTTTGCCCAGGGCCCCCTGAAGTCTGGAAATGGACTTAGGTACCAAAATACAACTGGTATAATCTGTTGTTCAGGAGTTTTCATTATGGATCACAGATGATTAGACATAGCACTCTATACAAATGGGTACGTTTCTTGGTTGCATTTATTCTTATTTTATTTAGAATATTTTTATTTTGTTTTTTCAACAACAAATTACATAGTGGAAACAAGGAAAGAAATGGTTCCCTGCCCCCAAAGCGTTCACAATCTTAAACAAAAAGAGGCAAAGGAGATACCAGCAGCAACCATTGGAAAGGTGCAATGCATGGGATAAATAGGGACAGATGCTCTCCTTGAAAAATGTAAGAGACTCACCACTTTAAAACGTGCCTCTTTGTTCAGTTAACAAGGGGTGCATTCAAAATTGAAAAACAACATGTAATACTGTAGTAAAGGTTGGGATTTCCTTAGTCCTTCCAACTTCAACACACATTTCTTTCTTTGAGTAAAGCAGTAGGCAAATATTTTGCTGACTGAAAAACTGTGGACAAGTAGGTTTGTTTTATCATGTTCGAAGGGAATGCCCATGACCACCAGATTGTTTGGACCATGTGATCTGCAACATGTGAGTAAGCACTTCCATTGGCAGTAGCTAAGGATCTACAAAAGGTTTTCTTGCAAATCCTGGAACTAGGTAAGTCCTGGTTGCATGGCTTTGCTTTGCAGTTTATTTCTGGCAGCCAAAGCAGAATGGACAAGCAAATAAAAGAGCTCTGTTTCACCATCTTACAGAGACTGGGATGGTTCATCAGAAACATGAGCCCAGCATGTGAACTCCTCACTCCCCTTCTTACCTCATGCTCCACCAGACATCCTAACTTAATAAACGATGACTTCATGCAGAAGCTAGGAACAGCTTTTGAAATGAGTCATCTGCATCCTGGCTTGTAAGCCAGAGTTAAAGTACAGGTCCTGGCTTCAATCAAGCCAGAAATTAAACATCATGGCCCTTCAATGGAGCCAAAAAGGTAAGGGGAATGTGTGGGCCCACTTGTGTTCCCAATTGAGCCACAACCATGGTTTGTTCAGTTGCATTGATTTGGTTTACTGGACCAAACTCACTTCTGCAATTTGCAAAATGAGAGCTCCTGGGGGCTCAGAGAAACATTCACCATCTGGTTTCCCTTCTTCTTTCCCCCCTATTTTTTTTAATTTAATATCAGTGTGTAATTCTGTTGTGTTTTCTTGCAATAATACCGGTTCATACAAAAAGTCTTCATTTGAGCATTGCTGATTTACAATGTTGTCTTATATCTTTTTTTGTTTTACTTGTTGGAGGGTGTGAAATGCTGACTTGTGAAGCAGGAATTAATTTGTTCAGTTTAGCTGCTCTTTCTAGAGTTGCTAGCACTTTTCTTTCCTTTGTCTTTTCAAATGCCCTTGTTATACCTTATGCAGCATTATGTTCAACTGCCAGCAGTGCCTGCAATGGAAGACCAAAAGGACAGCTTGGCTGCGAGTAACTATTGCAGATACTTGGAATCTCCTTGCACTTGTTTTGAAAATGTGCAAGTAATTTCCCAGGTATTTCATTTGCAACAAAACCACTTCCAAAATATTTTCCACCTCTGAGCGAGCTGAGGAAGTAAACATGCAATGTGGTGCTTTGGTTTATAGGGGGCAAAACTGTTATACCGCCCTTGAAAGAATTCAAAACTTCTATGGTCTCTGTAATTCTAACGTTATAATCTCTGTGTGTCTGAACAGAGGATAGCCAGCATTTGTTACTGAAAATGTTTACTAAGAGTACATATTGCCGTAATCTAATTTTGCAAAAAAGGCCCCAGGGAAGTCATATTTTTAGCACCGTCAACACAAGCACATTTGTCTCTAGGGATGCATTTTGCTTTTGTGCACAAGAAACTACGGATGGTTCCATTCTTATTATAATTAAATACATAATATGTATTGTTAAAAAAATCTTTAAAGTTATCCTGCTTTTCGGGTAAGATATTTAGAATTGCAAACTGTTACTAGATGCAAGCATATAGCATATTCACATGTGGGGGAACTAGTTAATGTGCAGGGATCCTATGCAGTGGCAATGGCACAGCTGTGCAATTTGGTAGGGAAAAGGCGGAAGGAGAGTGTAGTGCAACCAAAATGAATTCACTGTGGGGATAGTTAATAATGGAGAAGGGTACATTAAAAAAAAAAAGTGCCTGGCTAAGCATGCCTCTGAATTAGCTAGACAGAACAAAAATTATTTGTGATCATTCACTCATTGCTGGATCCTAAGCATAAGAAGTTGTTAGAAAGAAGAGGTATTTACAAGAAAAAAAGAGTACTGTAGTTACGCAAGAATGAAGCAGAAGGGATGTAAGGAGGTTGACAGCCCCATCTGACCTAAATCCATGTGTGGTGATGTAGCTGTGTCTGCATAGGATGCATTGCATCCTGCAGGGGATTTTTGGCTGGTGGATGTCTCCTTGGGGTAGGAACAATTTTCCCTTGCCCCAAGTATGCCCCAGCAGCCGCCGTGAGCCAACTTGGACCTACGCCAGCGATATCCAACTAGTGAAGGACTGATTTGTGTAATCCTTACATAGTTGGTCCATCTCACCATTCCCAGAGCATTTACACCAGGAGTCTTGGGTGAACCAGTGAGAGGCACATCCTGTGCTTCAGTGTTTGAGCATGGCAGTGTAAAGGGGTGTTGGAGTGCCTAAATTCTCTCATTTAATGTAGCATTCCTTCTCACACAATGTAGTCCCGAGAGGATAAAATTATAATGGCATGTGGCAGATGGAAACATGGAGGGACCTACTTGCCCTTGCAACTTTTCCATTTCTTCCACGACAGCATCATGACAGGCAGGACATTTTGGGATTACGTCTGCAGAATTTCATCTTGCCCCTTGCTGTTCAGAGCTAGTCTTGACCCTCGTCTCATGTTAAGGTCTGTCTTGGACTTTAAAATGACAAATGTGGGGAGTGCGTGCGTGCGTGTGTGTGTGTGCGTGTGTCACATCTTCTTTCCTCCAAATATAATAATAAAAATGAAAAATATATGTGATATATTTTCCATGCATACGTCTTGAAGTCATAGCTGCAGCTCCTGCTTTTTCAGGAGCTAACTGAGAAGGCAGAAGCTCAGCGACCTTGTAGAATTAAAAAGCGCGTGGCATTGTTATGCAAACCCACATGAGCCAAGATAAAACAGGAGAACAGAGAACACACATGAGTGTGGGAAGATAAATAATACAGATCCCCAAAGTCAGAATGTTTGGGATCATCTAATCTACAACTGTCAGACCATTAAGTGCCACTCTGGCATTATCCCAACGTTCTTGAAACCAGCATTAGCCCGGAGAGGATAAAACTGTATCAGTGTGTGACAGATGAAAATCTGGAGGGGCCAAAGTCGATCCTTACCAAAGAGCCCAGCAAGTGGGTTTAGCAAGAAATTCCCAGGCAAGCCACAAAGGCATCATTCTTTGGTGCCAGAAACTTACTCAATTCTTGAACTAGCTAGTGAGCATTGGATGTATACAGATAGCTATTTATCAAGTGGTATTTTACCATTATGTTCGTGTAAGCCAGTACTTCATCATCTGGGGAAGCCAGCAGGGAAGTGATAAAATTCTCGCCTCCCCTTTGCCAGGACATTACAGGTGATGACGGAGTGGTGATGTGTACGTCACTGTCTTGGGAACTGTTGACTTGTAGTCAGCCAGAAGAGCTGTGTGCAAGTCTTGCCAACTAATTACATGAAGGAGAATGTTCTGCCTTGCCCCATTTATCACATAGCCCATTTCCGGCCATGGCTATCTCTCCTGGGTGGCATGTTATCGGTGCCAAATGACACAAGAAAATGCATTGAGGCTGCATAGTGTCAGTGCTTCTTCTCTTGCCCTGTTGGGATATCCACAAATGTATGGGGGGTGTCTCTGAAGTGCAGATAAATTCTATATACGTGCATGAGTGGGGCTGGAGCATGTTGGTGCAAGGGATAGGACTTCTTCTGTGCTTCTGTTTCCCTGTTCATCGTTGACATTCTTCACACATTCACAAGCATTTGAACAGGATGTCTGCCACCTTCCTACTGCTTCCATTAGCAAAACAACCAACTAGTCTGAAGTAAGGCATGGTTGCATCTCACTGATTACGCTGGGGCTTTGCTGCTCTCTGGCTTGCCACCTCCTGTGGAACATAGGAGATAAGTCACTATGAGCATAAAGTAGTAATCCAAAGATGGAGTTTCGAGTTACGACTTTCTTGGTTCAACTTGGTTCAACTTTCTTTGCCGTCAACTCACTAGAAGGGCTTAGGCAAAACCACTGCCTCTCAGCTTTAGCTCTGCAGTTGCAATATGGGGATAATACTTTACAAGGTTTTTGGAAGTACAGCATTAAGATAATATATGTGATGTGCTTTGCACACTCAAAGTACTATACATATGCTAAGTATAGGCATCCCTTATTCCAAAACACAGAACTTTTTTGAACTTGATTTTATTTTTTACTTTTTTGACTACAGAAATAAAATAACAAACTGTGTTTGATGCCCAAACCTTGTTTCATACACAAAATTATTAAAAATATTGTATAAAATTACCTTCAGGTTGTGTGTATAAGGGGTATATGAAACACAAATGAACTTGTGTTTAAACTTGGGCCCCATCCCCAGTATCTCTCATTATGTTTATGCAAGTATTCCGAAATATGGAGAAGTCCAATATCCAAAATGCTTCCAGTCCCAAGCATTTCAGATAAGGGATGCCCAACCTGTATGATTATTTATATACCCTCTCACCCTCTCTCATTGAGCTCCATTGCTGTCTAACTAAGTGCCCACGGAAAGACATGCAAGCTTCTTTGTGAGGGCATGCGAATATGTGGTAGAAAGCAAAAGCAGAAGGGCATAGGCCTATCTGTTCCCTCACCACGTTCTGTAATGTGTGAAGAGGCCCTAGAACTGCTATTAATTAGATATGGCAGCAGTGGTGTAACTAGGTCATTTGACACCCAGAGCACATAAATTTTTGTCACCCCATATGTCAATCAATCAATCAATATTTTTCACATTTTTATACCACCCTTCCTCTAAGGAGCTCAGGGTAGTGTGCATGGTTCCTCCCCTTCTTGTCCTCACAACAACCCTGTGAGGTAGGTGAGGCTGAGAGATAGTAATAGTCATGACATGACATGAATAATAATAATGACCAGAAAATAAATGCAGTGAATATTTTCCCCCAAGCAATGGATGAAATTATGCATCAAATGGTATATAGCATGATGGTATGATTCCTAACAACCATGATTTCCACAATTTTGGTCACTAGTGGTGTCATCCCTCTCTCCCGAGGATGTCTTATTGGTCAATTTTGAGTTAAGGAAATGTACTTTTTGTTACATAAGACAGTTGCATTTTTATTTTCTGGTTTTTTGGCCATAACTTTTGATAGAATGGAGATATTTCACTCCATTTTTTATTGCATTCTGTTGTAAATTTTGCATTGAATGGTATATAACATGTTACCCTGCACATGCCCGATCTTGTCTGATCTCGGAAGCTAAGTAGGGTCATGCCTGGTTAGTACTTGGATGGGAGACCGCCTGGGAATACCAGGTGCTGTAGGCTTACACCATAGTCTTTTGAGACTGAAGGTTGCCAACCAACCATGATGGTATTATTCCTACAGAGTGCGATTTTAGCAATTTTGCTCTCTAGTTGGTGCAACCCTTCCCCAAGGCCAGCACCCAGGGTGGACCACCCCCACTAGCTATGCCACTGCATGCCTGCTAGAACAGAAATGTGCCCTTCTTTTTAGGACTGTTTCATACATTCACCAGGCTGCCAATATAAGAAGGAGTAGGTCAATGTGCACCTCCCATGTATACAAGAAAACCTGTGACCGTTATCCTTCTTTATTCTCAGAAGAAGGACTTACTGTGTTTCTGAGTAGACATAGAGCACCAGTAGACATAGACATAGACCAGACATAGAGCACCAGTAGCTCTAAGTAAGTGTGTGTGCTTTGGATAATGAAAATTCCTTTGAATTTTCTTGTGTTTATTTGAAGTTCATGCAACAGCATTTTTTTTCCCCCTTCTAGTGATTTAAAAACATTAGTTGTTTTTAATTCACTAGAAAACTCTGGGGAGGAGAGGAACACCAGAGGGGTGTTAGGGCAACATCAAAACCTTCAGAATCCCCTTGATGCCTCCAACCCTTCCAAGCTTTGCACTGTGTCTAAAACCTGCCCCAATTTTCAAAGAATGAACTCTGACCATTTGTTTGTTCAAGTTGTCGTAGAGATAATCTTTAGGTCATAATAGCGCCTTCTTTTTCAGCTATCTTTGAACCCATAAGAAAATTCTGCCTCTGATGTTGCTCCCTTGTTACGTTAAAGGAGATGCCTGAAAATCACCTACAATAATTGCAGTTTCCATGGAGGTTCATTCACTGAACTGCAACAAATTCCTTATGGAAACCCACCACTTAGGATGGCGCTAAAATCATCATTCCATTCTTCCATGACAGTCTTCTAAAACAAATATTCATTACCCATAAAAGACTGGTGTTTTTCCATTTGCAATGAGAATAAAGGCTTGAAGTTAATTTTATGTGGCTCTTCTGTGAGTTGTCGACCCAATCTTATTGGGCCATGCTACTGCTGAATCTAATGTTCGGATGACACTTTATGGTATCATAAAATGCTTCCAGGAGCACATGGAGCCACATGCTTCTGGGCCCGCCAAAACAGATGGTGGGGAGGACCCTGTGTGAGTCATAAGAACATAAGAACAGCCCCACTGGATCAGGCCATAGGCCCATCTAGTCCAGCTTCCTGTAACTCACAGCGGCCCACCAAATGCCCCAGGGAGCACACCAGATAACAAGAGACCTCATCCTGGTGCCCTCCCTTGCATCTGGCATTCTGACATAACCCATTTCTAAAATCAGGAGGTTGCGCATACACATCATGGTTTGTACCCCGTAATGGATTTTTCCTCCAGAAACTTGTCCAATCCCCTTTTAAAGGCGTCTAGGCTAGACGCCAGCACCACATCCTGTGGCAAGGAGTTCCACAGACTGACCACACGCTGAGTAAAGAAATATTTTCTTTTGTCTGTCCTAACCCGCCCAACACTCAATTTTAGTGGATGTCCCCTGGTTCTGGTATTATGTGAGAGTGTAAAGAGCATCTCCCTATCCACTCTGTCCATCCCCTGCATAATTGTCAACAGTGAACAGTGAAGAGTCAACAGTGAAGAGAAGCCCCACTGACACTGGTGAGTCAGTGGGGTGGGTAGAATGAAGAAAAGGGGCAAGGGCCAAGGGGTGTGGCGGAGGTAGAAGGGGTTCTCACCCAGCTCATATGCCAGATGCTGTCTCCTCTGGAGTGAGCCAACATGCCCCATTTGTCTCCTTGGACTTGTGCCAGCTAAATATTTTCCCTTTCCACTCCCAAGCCTCCAGATTGCCCCCCCTCCCAGTAGCATGCAGCTCAGCCTGTATTGGCACAACTGCATGCTATGGCAGGGAAAAGGATTGGGCTGTTGTATTAGTGCAGATCGTCTTGCTTGGAATGAGTTTATATCGTGGATCACTGCTGTATAAATCAGAGCTTGGTTAAATGAGGGCTGGAGTGAACCAGGCTAGACATAAGCTTGGCTATTCTTTTAAATACTTAAGAATGGCTCTTTCTTCATCTTTGTTATCTACTTTATTGAGACAAAGTAGAAGGAGTCTTTTGTGGGCATGATGCTGCCACCTATTGAGTACTAGGGGCTGTAATATCCATGTTCAAATCCAGATCTAACTATATAGTTCATGTCATGGGCAACAATAGGGTCTCTAGTCAGGAACATATGTCCGCATTCACATGCAATTAGAAGTTCAGTGCTGTCTGGATGGGCATTAGGATGGGAATTTACAACCAGCTGCATATTCATAGGTGATGGTTTATAGTATACTTCCATTGCTGGTATTACTGTGTGTCAAAGAGCCATATGTAGTAGCCTACACGTGCAATGTGTGAGCATCACCTTCCAGTGGTAGCCCCCCCCCCCCCAAAAAAAAAAAAAGAACACCTGCCCTCCAAATCAGGAAACCTTCCAGATCAGAATTCCATGAGGCACAGGGGATTTTTGCCAGAAGGGAAAATTGGCAAGCTGCCATGTGCATGCAGAAAGTATCTTACATGCCCACACCAATCTCTCTTGAGCCTGGTCTAAAAAACCAAAAGTAAGTGAGATGCCTGGTTGCATGCATATCTAACAGCTGGCTATTGAATGTTAGGTATGAGAACCTGTCCTGACATCGTTTGTTAGTTCTTTAGTGGATAAAAAAGACTTTTGAAGCATGCATTGGTGAATTTCTCCCATTGCATGCCATCCCAGGAATTATTTTCTGCCATGTAAGAGCTCCACTCAGTACTGTAGTGACATAGCTAGTTGATGGAAGCAGTTCCCAGTATGGCTGTACTGACCATACTGCTACGTGACCACAGCATTGTGCTTAGGACACCGCACAGAACTGGAAGTTCTGATCTTCTGCCTGGATGGTAGTTGCTCACTTCATCAGGAGCTACAGTGAACCACAACGTTATCACAGTGGTTTTGCTTTTAAATGTTCCTCCTCTATTTAATTACACAGGCCTACAAAATTGAGAGTCAGAAAAGTTTTTCCCAAACTTTATGCTGGTTTGATATGAATTTGGGGTGCCGATTCCAAAGATGGCATCCGTTTTGCCCTATCACGTCTAGTTTTGGAGATATAGCATAGCTTCATTAGTGAATGGTTCAATCAGCTTCTTCATGAGGAACTAGACATGATAGGGCAAAATGGATGCCATTTTTGGAATCGGCACCCCAGATATACCCAGGAGTTGGTGTAACGTTTAAGGAAGCAAAATGTGTGTTGGCCAGTGTTATTTGGTTTTTGCCTAAAGTGAAAGCTGCTGTGGATTTTGGCTGAGCCTCCTTAGGTAAGACAGCTGAGACACTTCAAGAAAAGCCAAGGGAGTTTCTGTATGGCTAGCAACGTATCTCAGGAGGGTTTTGGACAGATCCTTGTTTCTTTTTTCCTTCCCTCTCTCATTTTAGCCTCAGTCTTCTGACTCTTGTGGCAACCATATTGATTTGTTAGGTCTTTCTCAGACTCCAAGAACCATAAAATTATACCTTTGATGTGCAACCAGAGTCTATCCAGTTACTTTTTCCAAAAGAAAAAAGATTGTCATCATTTTAGCACCTTTGACTTTCATCCAATATACCCTCTTGTTACTGTACATTTCAACCACTGTACTGGTCAAATCACACCTCTCATGACATCTGGGCTGCAACAAGTCTGTAGGGTAACTATTCAAACCTCAGAAAGTGCACAAAATGGAACTTGAACTTCTCTCATTTCAACTTGAGAGACAAGTGGCATCATGGAAAACATAATTAATGTTGACATCTGGTCATTCTGGAAGTTTGGTTGTTAAGTGCTAATGCATCTGAACTTGCTCTGACTCTAGGGCAGGGAAAACTATATTCCCTCATTACAAATATGCTGTAATTTACTACAAAGAAGTATGTGCAGAAACCACTTAAGTTGGTTGGTTTAAGTTAAGAGAAAAGTACTTATTTCAATCATGTCTACTCATTGTGGCTTTAAGTTATCAAACACTTGCTTAGGTGGTGAGAATATTTTATTGATCCAGTATCTGGGAATACTTTTATAGTTAACAGAACCAGTTCATAGTTAGAATGGGATCTAGAGGAGCTGAACTGAGAAGTTTCACCTCTGTGGTATTTCCCTTTAGGACAGGAACTAAGAAAGAAGACCTTTACTGCAAAATATTATATATGAAACACTAATCAACAGCCCAAATAAGAGACCTGAGTCAGATTCAGACCAAACTAGATTCCTTCCCAGTTCTGTAATCATATGTTCAAAGGTGCTGGGGAACGGGACACCAGTATCCCAGTAGCAGATTCACATGCTGCTCCCAATGAAGAAAAAACCTCCTTTCACACAGCATAATAATCAGAGAGAATGGTTCTAGATTAGTCTTCCCCATGAGAATAGGTACCCTCTTCAGATGTTTGTTCTAAGTAGAACTACTATGGGCGATGGAGGTGAATGAATTCCAAGGTGAATGAAAACCAAGGTGGTGGTTAGGGTTACAACCAGGGCTTTTTTTCTAATAGAACACACCGGAACGGCTTTCCTGCACCTTTTTTATGCAGTCCCCCCCCCCTGGAAAAAATGAATGGAGCCCTATGGAAAGTGAGAGCCGTAGCGCGCGTTTACTCGCGATTAGGCATACTTGCCATAGTCTGTCGGAAAGGGCAGGCTGAGAGGAATCCAATGACACCAGAATGGCCCCAATCCAATGAATGCAGCCTCCCAAAAACACCCGAGAAGGTCCCATTCCTCCCAGCTGCGAGTCTGAGCCTGAGCCAGAAACGTGGCCACGTTTACTCACTAGTAGTCCGGCGGAAAGGGCAGCTGAGAGGACTCCAAGGACGTCAGAATGGTCGTGATCCAATGAATGCAGCCCCCAAAAACACAAAAGGGAGAAGGAGGTCCCTGCCTCCCTCCCAGCTGCAGTCTATTGAGCCCTATGGAAAGCAAGCAGCCTCACGTCATGTTTACTCGTGAGTAGGCAGACGTGCCTTGACTATTGGTCAGGCCAGGCAAAGGGAAATGTGAGGACACCAGAATGGTTCAGATCCCATGGAGCTGGAGATACTCCAGAAGGCAGCCTCCCCCCTCCCCACTAAAAAGGACAAAAAAGAGGCTTCAGGTGGTAAGGGGAAAGTTTTCTATTTTGCACTTACAAAGCCAGGAGGGTCTTTTTCTTGATATGCCTGAAATAGAAGAACTTTAAACTGGGCACTGGGGAGGGCTGGAAATCTCACTGATTCTTTTTTTGCGGGGGTTGACCACTATGGGACTTACTTCAGAGTAGACATGCATAGGATTGGGCTCACAGGCTGCAATCCTACTCACACTTTCCTGAGAGTAAGCCCCATTGACCATATTATTATTGTTATTATTGTTATTATTATTAATAATAATAACAGTATTTATATACCGCTTTTCAACTAAAAGTTCACAGAGCGGTTTACAGAGAAAAATCAAATAACTAATGGCTCCCTGTCCCAAAAGGGCTCACAATCTAAAAAGATGCAAATGAATACCAGCAGACAGCCACTAGAACAGACAGTGCTGGGGTGAGGTGGGCCAGTTACTCTCCCCCTGCTAAAAAAAGGACTTACTTCAGAGTAGACCTGCATAGGCTTGTGCTCACAGGCTGCAATCCTACCCACACTTTCTTGAAAGTAAGCCCCATTGACCACTATGGGACTTACTTCAGAGTAGACATGCATAGGATTGGGCTCACAGGCTGCAATCCTACCCACACTTTCCCATTGACCACAATAGGACTTACTTCAGAGTAGATTCACTTGGTGGAACAGGACTGGCTCCGCCTTATTTAATTATTTCTTTTAATTTAATTATTTATAATTATTTATTTTAATTTGCTTGATGATGTCACTTCTGGCCATGTCATCACTTCCAGTGGGTCCTAGACAGATTGTCATTCTAAAAAGTGGGTCCCAGTGCTAAAAGTTTGAGAACTGCTGCCATAAGTTGTTAGTAAGTTGACACAGGGGTGTGTGTGTGTGTGACTCTACAAGTTTTCAAAATCACTAAAATCAGAATTTGGAGGAACAATACCATCATGTTTTATATCAATCTATGCATAATTTCATGCAGAATGCAATGAAACAAACCACATTGAAATATCTGTGTCCTAACAAAAGGTACAGCCAATAAACCAGTGGGGGGCAGGGCGATGGCACATCACCACGCCCACCACCTGGGGCATTGCCCCGCCCACTGCATGGAGTGACGCACAGGCCTCCCGCACCGGGTAACGTGAATCCTAGTGATGCCACTGGGGTGCTGATTCCCAAAATGGCATCAGTTTTCCCCTATTATTTCTAGTTTTGGAAATATGGCATAGTCTTGTCAGTGAATGGTTCAAGGAGCTTCCTCATGAGGAAGCCTATGCTATGGCCATTTTTGGAATCAGCAACCCAAATTCATAAAAAAAACCACCATAAATTTTGATAAAATGTTTTTCTGACCCTCAGTTTTGCAAGTCTTTGATATAGGTTAAAGATCGTCCTGAACTATTTTTTGCCAATGGCAAAGAGTGGTTAACTTGATCACTGTAGGCACAGTGTATTTTAGTGCCTTTTACATTAGAACAGTGTTTCTCAAACTGTGGGTCAGGACCTACTAGACGCTGTGTCAGAACCACCATTCAGAGCGCGATACCATATTCTTTCGAGACTGAAGGTTGCCAACTAAGGGTCGGGACCCACTAGGTGGGTCATGAGCCAATTTCAGGTAGGTCCCCATTCATTTCAATATTTTATTTTGAATATATCTGTATTCAATAGTGGTGAATGCCTTTTTGTTATCCTCTCTGTACGTGTTAATCACGTGTTGTCTAGTTGTATCTTATTACTTATTTCTCCAATAAAAATGGTTAATAAATAAATAAATAAATAAATAAAAGATTAACAAGTTGTGAGTTCCTGCACTTTTTTTTTTTTTAATACAAAAAAGCACTGGTTACAACTACTATTTCTTCTCATGGCACACATTTAGAACAAGATCCAATGAATATAACTCATAAGGGAAGATTTCTAGGGGAATTCAGTATCGACCTAGCTCTGGGATACAGAATTTTAACATGCGCCTATATAAGCTTTCTAAATCTCATTGCCTTTGCAAAGATGCTTGCTCTTAGGGAATGCTTTTGGAAATTCCCTCTTTCCTCTTATTGAGAGATGAGTGAAATATAGATGTGAAATGTGTTAACACATAATAAAGATGTGCCCCCCTTTTTTTGCCCTTAGTATGCTGCGTACATCCTTCTTTTCATTTTTCCTTCTGATTTTCTTGTACGTTTCTGTGAAACACATTCAAACTGCATGTTACATTGTATGTGATATTAAGAGGTGGACTTAAGGTTGGCAAACCAATCTTGCCAATGGTAAATGGGGTTTACCATTGGTAAGGGGGAAGCGTTAATCCTTCCTTCCCACCCCATTTTCCTTTTAATCTGAGTCCTACTTTACCCCAGTGGAAGCACTAGACCAGTTTAAAAAACACTCAAATGATCAGGTACTCCACAGTTTTGTTAAAATGGAAAGATAGTTGTTTATTAAGGAGCGAGTAGACCCTAAATAATGGAGACAGCATTATCAACTTATGGAGAGCTTAAACAGACCAACAACTATTTATTTATTTAAAAGATTTATATCCCATCTTTCCAGGGCTCGAGGTGGCAAACAAATTTATATCCAATAAAGCATAACCATCATATCATACCATCAAATATTTCACAAGAAAACACAACAAGGGATCAATAAAATTTGAAAGCATCTATGCTTACCCCATAAATCACCACACCAGCATAGAACAGAATGTAAATTGATAAAAATATAAGCTACTAAAAGCATTTGTTACATTTAGCACTATAAGCTACTAAAAATAATCAGATGCTACAGGTAAAAACCATAGCATGGCAAATAAAGCATACAAAGATTGAATGAATTGTAAAGAGATGAACTTATTGTTGGAGTTGGTTCAACTCCATCTGCTGTCCAGAGGGGGCAGGATGCTGTCCAGAAGGGGTCAAGCTATAGCCCAGTGACTCTGAACTTTCTACCTGTTCTCTCTGTGATCCTTGTGGGGTGTGGCCCTAACCCTTTAGCCTTCCCTTCTTCTCCTCTGAGCACTTTCTCTTGTCCTCTGACCACTGACCTGTTAAGATGGCACACACCAGGGCTCTGATGCCCAGGCCATCTTGAGCACAAGGCATGCAGGGCGAGGCAGCTCCAGGGCCTTGCTATCTCTAAGTGTTAGCTGAACCTCTGATCCTAATCTGATGCTGTAAATATACACTCAATGGAACTGTAAGTAAATAACTTTCACTGGATCGAGACATGTTATAAGTGTTACAGTAAATAACTGCTTTTTTGCAACTTTAACAAGCCATTGCCTCTTTGTCTTTTTTTTATTGAATAGCAGTCAGCCGGGTGAGGGAGATTCCCTGGAGCGATACCCAAAGGGGGGGAGGGTGTCTGCTGCTTTAAGCTACTCTGCTTCCCCGCAAAGAGGAAACTATTTTTTAATTTCCTCCAACACTTATAACATGTCTAGATCTAGTGAAATACACTGATAGTAAATAATTCTTAATAGCCATAGATTAAACTCTTACCCTTCAGAGTCCTATCTTCCATTGCCTGTAAAGTCAGGCCTAAAAAAGGGATAGAGTTAGTATGGTTTTGATAGCAATGTCAACCTGATTGACTTGACTACAGTTCTGGATCAAGGTCAATAGACACAGAACTTAGCAAAATCAGATTTGTCTATTACATTTTAAGTTTCCCATAGGGCAGAGGTTCTCAAACTGGGGCATTGCAATGCTCCAGCCTGAGAAGCTCTGCCTTTACCACTTTAAAGGGGGGGGGGGAGATTGCAGCACTGCAATTGAAACAATCACACTGCTGGCAGGGACCCAGGGGCTTGGTTTGTACTTGCCCCTGTCTGCTGTGATGTCCAGTGTGTGTAGGGAGCCCTGCGGACCCCTCGACAGGGCTCCATAGCCCTCAAAATGTTGAAGAAATGTGATTATGACCCACTTCTGGGTTGCAATTACAAAAGCAGAAGTGGGTTGTGGTCAGATTTCTTCAACTTTTTGAGTTATGAAGAGCCCTGCAGGCAGCTCTGCAGGGCTCCCCACACACCCCTGAATGCCACAACAGTTGGGGTGAGTACAAACCAAGCACCTGGGTTCATGCCAGCAATGCAATCGTTTCGACCATGTTGCCACAATCCTCCTGCCCACAAACTTAAAGAGTTTGAGTACTCTGCCATGGGGTTAATCTTATTGCTTACTGGGAAAGCAATAATTTCTGGGAAATCTTATTGCTTACTGGGAAAGCAAACAGGACAGATAATTTATTGGTCTGTTGGCCACAGTGATATGCTACATGGTGATATGGGATTCCCTTCTAGGTCTTATGACTGTGCTGAAATACAGGTCGAGTCTGTTTATTCTCTGATTTTATTTCTGTAAATTTGGCTCAACCTGAACCCTCTGAAGATAACTGGAGCTGTTGGCCAGAAAGACCGACAAAACACTACTTCCACTTTCGCCACTTTCTTCCCTGGGCCTCAGAATACCTTATAAGGCACAAAAACGTCACTTCCAGTTTTCATCCGGAAAACGGAAGTAGTTGGTCTTTTTTTGGCCTTTTTGGCCATTCAGAAGCCTGCAGAGGATGCGGGTGGATGTGTGTGGCCTCCGCGGGCTTCGGAAAGCCCTCCAGAGGTGATAGGACCACAGATCTGGTTACCTTCGAATGATTTCAAGGGGCCAAAACCACAGATTTCGTTATCTGTGGTTTTTGGTACCTGTGGGGGTCCAAGAACAGATCCCTCACAGATACCAAAGGCCCGCCTATAGATATTTCGGCCAAAGGAAGAAATGCCACTCTGTTAAATCTTTCAAAGAACTGTGTCTTTCTAGAATTTTGTTTCAGCTTTTATCATTTTCTAGGCAACATATTAGCTGAAAAGAGAAGTTTAACTTTTCACCTTTTGTAAGGCATCCAATTTTACAGAACAAAATCACAAGACTATATTGAATCTTTGAATCTGAAATTTCCCTGTTGCATAATCTACTTGGTCACCTAGTATGATTTTTCCTTTCTTAATACTCTTTTCCTTCTGTTTTCTTTGTATCCCTAAAATAACTCCTGAGGTTGCTCTCCCCCCCCCCCCATGATACCTAGTAAAACTATTTGTGACCTTGAATTCTTAACCCTTTAAATCAGTGGTTCTCACACATTTAGCACTGGGACCCACTTTTTAGAATGAGAATCTGTCAGGACCCACCAGAAGTGTGTCATTACAGGAAGTGACATAATCAAACAGAAAATTTTTTAACAATCCTACCCACACTTACCCAGGAGTAAGTCCCATTGACTATCATTGTTAAAAGAATATACATAGTAGCTTGTTAAAAGTACAGGTCTGTAACATTTCCCCAAATGCAGTCACATACCTTGGTAGCATCAAGTCTAATATATTAAAAATAAAATATTGAAATGAATGGGAACTTACTGAAATTGGCTTGCGACCCACCTAGTGGGTCCCGACCCACAGTTTGAGAAACACTGCTTTAAATTATAGCCTTGAATTGTTGAAATAAAGCAGAATAAAAAATCTGGCAGACTAACTATAGAAGGCAGTCCACACATCATGTATGCTGATCCTTCACTCATCCCCTCCCATAGTCTGCACAATTGAACCAAGAAACTGCAGAGTCAACATGGGGGCGGGTGGTGGAGACCATATGGATCTACAAATCCATTATGCCAGTGTGGATTTTCCAGTATTGCTTCCCACTCTTTTGGCTGTGGCCTAAGGTCTGCACTACAAATTAAACTCATTATTTCAGATGAGTTTAACTGTCACGGTGAAGAACTCTGGCAGCTCCAGTCTTTGTTTCTAGCAAAGAAGTCACAGCAGCCTCATGAAACTCTTACTTTCCTGAAGGTTTGGGGGTGAGGATAGAGAGTTAGCGATGAGAATTAAATTAGTTTCAAACTGGTTAAAATTTGTAGCATAAATGTCCCTGAAAACAAAAACTGCTGTAGGAGGAGATTCATTGCTCTTTCCCTCTTCTGGTTAGACTATTTCAAACTCTGCCGTTAAATGAGACAGAAACAAGGTAATGCAGCTTTTATGAAAAATAGCTTGTTCTTCCATTTCTGTCTCAGACAGAAATCTTCTGGTTTAACTCATTTTTGCCAGGCCCACAGATGCACACATTTGGTCCCTGTTGCATCTATGCAACCTTGGGCAGAAATGGTTTAAGCATCAAAAGAAGAAAAATTTTCTTGTTCATTTCATTTATATCCCACCTTTCTTCTCTTTGAACTCAAGCCACATGGAATTCCCAGGGTAGTCTCCCATGCAGGCACTGACAAAACCCAAATGTCTGTTTCAGCATGGCTGCTGTTACTTGTGCGTCTTCAAACAACAGTCCTGAGCTGTCTCATGTCAATGGGTAAAACAAGCACATTAATATTGTTCATGGGTAACTCAGGGATAATTCTCTAATACAGGGAACCTCCTCTTTGCAGGTTCCCTGTATTAGATTATAGAAAAGGCAGAGGAGAATTCATACACTTTTGATAATTACCCTAGTCAAGGAGTTGTTCTGGAAGCACACAAGTGCATGTGAAGATAATTATACTTTGCATTTGTCTAGTTTTGTCTGAGAATGCCAAGAATTTTGCATATATTGTCTTCAAGTTGTCCTTCCGACAACCCTGTAAGGTAAGTAATTCTGATCATGCCCAAGTTGTAGCTGGAGAGCTGAGGCTGAAGGGGAATGGTTTGATTTACTGAGTTCACGGCAGAGGTGTGATTTGACCTGGGAGAATCCTCATTCACAGCTCAGACTCTTAACCGTGTTGCTAGGCCAGCTCTCCAAAGAGTCCATAATACTTTCCTTCTGCTGGGTATAAAAGCTTCCCCCACCCTTTCCATCTGTTTGATTGACTCATTCATGATAACATGAATGTAAATTTTGTCACATTTGGAGAAATTATTTTGTGACCAGCTTATATGAATTCATCAGAACATGAGTTAATAATCTTGAAGACTGGCTACTGACACCTCGATATCTTTGTTCTCATCTTAATGTAAACAATCCTTTGTTAGCATTTCAATATTATCCTTGTCTTGACCTATAAAGCTAGTCCTTGAGATTTTTATTATCTCACCTGGGGTTTAATTTTGTCAGTCAAAGGTTTGGCCTTTGTGCTAAGCTGAATAGAAAAATTAGCCCCAAGCTAATGCTTGTTTACTTAAGTGAAATTGATTTTTAAGGTTATACCTTTCCCAGAACTTGCTGTTTTAAGTTTGAAAGAAAAGGTAAAAAGAATATTTGTTGGATGACCTGTATTTTTTTTTTACTTTGAGCATTCCTCTCCCCCTCCCCAACCTGTTCATCTTACTGAATTTTCAATAAGCCATGGAAAATGACAGTATATCCTGAACCCATGAATCTTGACTTGGTAACTGGGTTATCACCTTTGGGGAAAGATAGCCCTGCACATCCCTGATCTTGTCTGATCTTGGAAGCTAAGCAGGGTCAGGCCTGGATAGTACTTGGATGGGAGATTGTCTGGGAATATTGGGTGCTGTAGGCCTATACCATAGTCTTTCGAGACTGAAGGTTGCCAACCAACTCACTTTTGGAAGTCTTTAACTAAGAAGGCACTGACAGCATGCTTGTAGGGCAGCTGGGAGGATACTGTTACTTTAGCAGGGTAGTGCTTGATTTTGAATCTCAGAGGACTGTAAGTGGGAGGAGATCTGGCAGAAGCAATTACAGGCATGCCCCCATATCCACAGGGGTTCTGTTCTGGAACCCCTTACAGTAAATCAGAAACTGCAGATATGCGAATGCCTGCCCCCCACCCTTTTGAGGCCCCCTGTATTACTTCTGGTGCTTCCACTGCTTAACCATTGTCAATATTTGTGCCTGTAACATCATGTTCCTTCACTGTGGCTAAGGTGGAAAGGGTAGGAATTCTTCTTGGGAAAGGGTTGGACTGAGAGGAGAGACTGCTCAATCCTACATTGTCCTCCCAGCCATGGTTAACACTAGCTGTGGCCCTGTATCCTGAGCAAAAATGCCTCTGAGCAGCAGAGGGTAGATTTGCCATTTCATTTTTCCTAGAGCCATTCTGTATTCATTGTGCTTTCCAAAGTTCTTTATCTTCTTGTAACGGCACCAACTTGACAGAAAATGTACTTAAGGACTCTCCAGCTCTGGAAAAAAAATATGCTGCCTTTCCTTCCGTGATAATTTACCAAAGGCTTCTTCAATGTGCAACTGTACTATCCTTGAATCCTGTCAATGAAGAATGTTGCCAGAGCATCGTGTCATTTTGAGGAGCGAGAAACATGCCAAGAGATAAATATGTATAACCATGATCAGGGAGCAGCACTACGTGATTTGTTCTTCATGCTAATGATGCTACGTGCCCTTTCTTTGCTCCTTGATTAGGAGGTGTTCTACACCGAGAGACGAGTGCTCAAATTGTACTGCAACGGCGAATAAAATCAAGTCACTTTGGTATTCTGCCATTTCCTACTATCCATAAACCATGGAAGGTGTGAGCTTCTTTCTCTGCTGTAACAACCTGTTAATGTGTTCATATCATAGGCTTGAGAGAGAAAGGAAGTTCTCATTATAAGACGCACAATCTTTAATTTTTTCTGCACACTCATATTCAGCGGTGGACTTCCCCTCTCCACTCCTGGGCCACGAAGCCACCTCTTCATCCCGTGCAAAGCCACCCCCCAACTTTGGAGCATGACAGAGCCTCGGGCAACCGTAGGACCAACTGGAGAAACCTTGTGAGGCTTGCCCGCAGTCTTAAACTGTATTTCCAGAAAACCGGAACTGACTGTGTCAGGAGCCTCAGTGAGGCTTTCCACACAGTCCTAGAGGTGTATGGACCCAGCGCCTGGGGCATGTGCCTCATTTGTTCAGCACTAGATCCAGGCTGCTCCTATTGGTATAAATGGATGGAAAAAATGTGTTCTCTTTTTTAATGAAAAGGTTTCACGAGGTGGATGGGAGACCACCTGGAATACTGGGTGCTGTAGGCTTATACCATAGTCTTTCGAGACTGAAGTTTGCCAACCTACCTACTGCCTTCAAGAGTTCTAGCTCTCTTCAGACATTTAGCTGGCTATAGTGAATATACATATAGCGAATATACCGTGTGAGGTAGGAGCGAGGCAAGGAAGCAGGTGATCTGCTTCCTGTGCACTTTTAGCTGCTTGACGCAGTGGCATACCCACGGCTTCCAGTGCCCAGGGCAACACCTGATGTCATGATGCCACGCAGTGTCATGACATCAGCGCGCTTGCACTCCAACTGCCTCCTGACGGAGAAGCAGTTAGAGTGCAAGCGTGTGCTTGGCAGCCGACTGGGTGATTTCGCCTGATGGCTGTCGACAGTGCACATGCGCTCCAACTGCTTCCCGACGGGGAAGCAGTTGGAACTTATGCTCTGGTGTCCTCCTTGATGATGCCCAGGGCATGTGCCATGTTTTGCCACAGGCCCGCCTTGACACGCAATTACATCATCAGCTTCATGGATGGGCCAGCCAGGCATACTACAGTTGCTGCTTCAGGCCAGTCACTGTGTGTTCAGCAACTCTTTGTGTCTATAGCCCCTAATCCAACTGGACATATACATCCATAAGTCTGCTTCTGTATGTGTATGTCTCATAGTTGACTTTGGGCACATGTATAACAAGAAACACACAACATTATTGCACCACACACAATAAGCAGAATGAAAGTCAACTACACAAGATGCTGTGAAAACAGCTTTGTGCATTGACTTTCTTTTAAACTTAACTGTTATGGGAGGGGGGATGGATCCAAATCAAGACTTATTGTATCCAGTCAGAGGGTTATCCTCCTTTGCCCCTGTGCTCGAGAAGAGTTTTATCCCGCCTTTCAAAAAAGAAAAAATGCACAAGGCAGCTGACAATACAGCACAATAAGTGTACATTATACCAGTAGCATTTTTGCTGAGAGTAAGGCAGGAGAGGAAAGGCTTAACTCCCTTAAACCTCTGTCCCCCGTCCCCCGCACCACAGTACCAACATGGATTATGTCCCCACCACAGGTGTAGTATAGTCTTATGCAGTATATACTGTATATAGAAGTATAATGTCACTTCTAGGGTCATGTGTAGTTTGAAAGACATTTTTACTTGTCAAAGCAGTGCTAACTCCAAGCAATCCAATATCTTGGAGAAACGACTTAACATGAGAGAGTGCTTTAAAAATAAGCAGTCTTCTCCACCTCCATCCCTCTGTTCATCTAGGACTGACAGAATCAATTGTATAAGATTGCAATTGCTGTGTAATTGTAAGTAAATATATACATTTTACATGACAATGGCAATATGCAGGTACCATAACATAAAATATGCTTGCTTTGAAACTGTTATCGCAGTAATAAAGCTGCAAAATAGCAACTCATAAAATAAAAATAGCTTTTAAAGCTCTTATAATCAACGGCTGAAATTCTGTTTGGTTCAGTTTTAAACGAAAGAAGATTATCATGGAAAACTAACAGCCCAAGGACTGGAGCCTTCGGTTAATAACTCTTACAGTTTTAATAATTTGTACAGTATAGTTAGCGAAAAGTCTTTGCTTTAAATCTTTGATGGGGCATATGTTTAGGGGGTGGCATTACTCAAGTGTCTCACACACTCTCAGCTTCCCCATCCCCCACCTGTAATATGGACATAACATATCTTACTGGGTTGTTATAAGAATCGCTTTGATAATGCGAAGTGCTGTCAGCATTTCGGAAGAACAAACAAAATAGGCAAATAGCTTATTTGGCAATAAGCTCTGAGTCATTGGTCTGAGCTCCCTTTTAAAACTTTGATTCCTCACCCATGTTATTATTATTAGCAGTATTTATATACTGCTTTTCAATGGAAAGTTCACAAAGCAGTTTACAGAGAAAATCAAACAAACAGCTAATGGCTCCCTATCCCAAAAGGGCTCACAATCTAAAAAGATGCAAAAGAACACCAGCAGACAGCCAGTAGAAAAGACACTGCCGGAGTGAGGAGGGCCAGTTACTCTCCCCCCACTAAATAAAAGAAGAGCACCCACTTAAAAAGTGCATCTTACCCAGTTAGCAGGGTTCATATTCCTTTCCAACCCATCAATTTGCATCCATGGGAGAGGATCCAAGTACAAAAAAGAGATAAAAGGCAATTACTTTGCAGCATTTAATATTTTGTCCACTATCATTACCTGAGTATTATTACTGCAACTGTTATAAAGTTCCCAGTGGGTTTCTTGTATGTTCAACAGAAGCCGGGTATTAAGTTGGTGACGTTTTTGCTGTCATTTTTTCCCCCAGGAAAAATGTTAGTAGCTCATTTACTGTTAAAGGCAGAGCTGCAGGACTGAATAAAAGGTGGCAACCTTATTCATTAAATGTGTATATGTCTTCAAGGGGTTCAGGATAGTGTACAGCATTTCCACATTTTATTCTCACAACAGCCCTGTAAGGTGGGCACTGGGCAGCACTCCTTCAGAGGCGGCAGGGCCATCCCTACAACATCAGCGGCACCACACCAACTCTTATCTTGTCCATTTTGCTCTCATCTCTGTAACTGTGCTTGCCTACATACTCAGCTTCTGAAGCTCTCTTAAGTTTTAAACAAAGCTACGGAAGCCCTTAAGGGTCATTAAGAGTCATTAAAAGTCCAAGTTCCTGTGCTTTGCTGATCACCCTGCATTTAACGAGTTAACCCTTCTCCTATCCATCCCCTCCTGCACTGTGCTGTGGCACTCTGTGCAGAGTAATTAAACCTGAAATCAATCACAGGCAATTGTCATTTTTACATCTGCTTTTTCGCCATTCTGTTTTACTGCAAAGACACCCCATTCGTTCTTCAGGTACAGCTGAGATACTCAGTTACATGCCCAATAGTTGAATATGACATGCGATTAAAAGGGGCAGGCAAACAGACAGTTTTTTGTAATTTATTCATTGGTTTCCTTTCCTTATAAGTTGCTGGATGTCCATTTTCTTCCACCTTTCCTTTTATGAAACCCCTTTGTGCCCCAGGGTAATATATTCCCATTGTCCAATAACTGTAATGAAGGCAGCATTAAAATTATAGGGAAGTTGATATAGAAAATAACAGTGCCAAGGTTCAATTCATTTGAACCATACAAAAATAGTCAGTGAACTAGTCAATGAATAGTCAGTGAACTAGTTTTATTGCTCCAAAGCAAAACCAGGATTGGTTTTTCACAACACAGAAACATGGCATTGCACGGAATCCTGGTAAATAACATTCTTAATATTCTTTGAATATAAAAGAGGAGCAGGCAGTAGTACCCCTTGTCATGTAGCCAGTGTGTCTGCTAATACAACCCCAAATTATGTTTGATGTTTTCCTATCAGCACTGCATTGGTAACTCATATTTGAATTGGTGATGCTCAAACTCCAGTGTAGCTAGTCTAGCAAGTGCCACCATTTTGTTTTTATACATTTTTTTACTCCATTGTTTAATATTTGTCATTGTTAATTTTAATGCTTACAACCCACTACCCAAATTTATTCAATTTTGTTTGGAATTGTTTATGAAAAAGTTGTCTGATTTACTAGTTTTACTCATTTGTTCATTCATCTCCCTCAAATTCATCAAATTTCTTATTTAAGTTTTATTTTCCTGTTGGTATTATTTCACTTCTCTAAATTGTCTGAATCAGGGGTGTAACAAACTTTTGGACAGGAGGGCCACATCATCTGTCTGACACTGTGTCGGAGGCAGGGGGGAATTAATTTACAGGTGCAGCCTATTTATTCATGGATTTTTTATCTGTGGATTTGTCTCAACGTGACTGGGTGGGGGTACTGAAAGTCACACACACCTTTGCCTCCTTTGCTGGCATCTCTATCCGTTTCCAGGCAGCCCAAAACACTACAAAAAGGCTTGCCCAGGCAGGGAAATAGCCCTGGAGCCCTGGAAGAGGTTCCCCTTGTAAGGAATGGTAACATTCTTGGAGCCCCTGAGCCAGCAAAGAGGCTGAAGAGGGGAAGGGGGGGGCTGAAAATCTCTGTAGCCAGAACATGTGCAGCAAGGTGGACCTCACTCGCTCTCTCACTCTTGCTTGCTTGCTTGCTTGCTTTCTCTCTCTCTCTCTCTCTCTCTCTCACACACACACACACACACACACACACAGGGGCAGGTGTGGTAGTAACAGAGGGGATTGCTTTAAAAAACCCAGGGAGTGTTTGCTGAATTCCCCCCCATGGTGCAGGCAATCACCGACACAAGCAAACCCCCCCCCCCCAGATGGTGTAGGCTATCACCGACACAAGCAAGCCTTCCCAGTTAGCAAAGCATGCAATTTAGCTTAGGAACCTCTCCACACTTTCCTGGGAGTAAGCCCCATTGACTGGAATGGGGCTTACTTCTGAGTAGAAATGCATAGGGCTGGACTCTTAAAAGCTCATCGGGACAGCTGGAGAGGGGGAGGAGAGGAGATTGCTTTAAAAAAAACCCAGGGAGCGTTTGCCAAATTCTCTCCCCCCCAGATGCTGCAGGCTCTCCTGCTCCAGCCGCAAGCCTTCCCAGCAAACAAAGTATGCTATTTAGCCTACAGTCCTCTCCACACTTTCCTGGGAGTAAAAGGCCTTGCACAAAGCAAGGCGGGCCATTCCTTCACAGCCACTGCTGCATCACAGATGTGAAACAGCAAGCAGTGAACAATCGCCCTCATGCTGAGAGCAGTTCCATCGGGTTCTTGAGGTGGGGGTGAGAAGAGAAGTGGGGAAATGGCCACAATAGCTCTTGTTGTCACCATACTCAAAGAGAGAGCATCAGCTGCTCCAGTTGTTTTGGTTTGAGCTTTTGCTTGTTTCTGCACCTGGCTGACGTTAAAAGAAGAAGCATAGTGTCGGAGGTCAACATGTATTGGCAGTTGTTGCAGCAGCAGCCTCTGCTTCTTAGCACTCAGTCTGTGCACTCAGTCTTCTATTGCTGCCAACTGGTTGCTTCTCTTACATCCATTGCTGCTCAGGCTTGGCCCTGATTTAAAGGTCAGCTAGTGCCATGCCTGGTGATACTCCAATTGGTCCTGGTTTCAACTCTGCAAATTATGGTAAGTCTCCCCTACTTTTCACATTCCCCTTTTTCCTCCCTAGATCATCCAGATCTCTGCCACAGTTCCATGCCTGCCAGGCCCATCCTGACCATATTTCCACACAGAAGAAACAGATCTAGGCTTCTCTGCTCCAAAGTAGAAAGAATGGCAGCCACTGTTATACACAGGCAGAAACAAGAGAAACCAAATATTATGCAGGATCAAAAGAGACCACTGACTCCAAACTAAGTTTAAGGCTTTTATTAGGAGGAATGGAACCTGAACCAAACAAACGGAAAGACCTTATTTCAAATTCCCCCAATTGAGAGAGGACCTGAGGCAGTTAGGCAGCAGGAGGCAGGCTAAGGGCTGGAGACTTGATGGAAGTTCCCCTCTGATTCTCAGCTCCAGCAAGAGGCTCTCTCCCATGGCTCCTTCCGGCAGCTCTCTCAGCTCTCCTGCTGAGCTCATGGTTCAGCCCCTCTCTGCATCTCTTCCCTGGTGGTCTCTCTAGCTTGCTCTTCCAGCACCTTCTCTACTGAGCTCCCCTGATGGTCTCCCCAGCTTGCTCTTCTAGCTCCTTCTCTGCAGAGCTTCCCTGGTGGTCTCTGAGCTCTCGTTGCTGGTGCAGCCCCTTTTATAGCCTCAGTTCCTCTGCACATAGCAGCCTCTACATTTCCTCCACTGGTACTGCAGCCTTCTCTCCTGCAGCAGTTTTCCATTTGGTCCTCCAACTCTCAAGGGCTTGTTACAAGGTACTCAGTTCCCTTTCCTCAACAGTGACCCCATTGGCTCAAACAAAACTTTATAAGGATTGGCTCAGACAAACTCAGACTGACTGGCTATTGGCTCATGAAAGGCACAGGTTACGATCCCCTCAGGTCAATTTACAGCAGTCAACTGAGCCCAAGTTCTGCACATATCACAAAGAAGAACTTAATCAGGTGTAGGGAGAGAAGCAAGCCTTTAATTAATGACAAACTTCTATTAGTGGAGGCCAACTTTTACACACTTGCTAACCATATACCTATACTGGGTGACTCAGTATAGCTTACATGCTATTGCTGCTCCAACATCTTTCCTTCCATTCTCCAGCTCCAATTTAGGAGGATAGATATTTTCCCTCATCCTACAGGTGCTGTGAGGCATATGATTTATTTATCTGCTCTTTTCTAACCCAGAACCTTCTGATTTTGAGGGACTTATTTTCCTTGCAACATTCAGATGGAGATTTTCACACCAACCTGAGGGTTTTATACAATTTATTGCTGGACCTATTGTGCACTTGACAGAAATTGTTAGAACAAGATATGAGTGTGAGAAGTGGAGCCCATAAGGGGGTCTCAAACTCTTGGAAAATGCTTACAGAAATGAAATCCTAAGTCTATCCAATTTTCCTTACCTGTATCTGTAATAAATAAATAAAACATTAAAAAAAATGCTTACAGAAATGAAAGAGAAACTTTCTCTAGAATTTGGCTCTGAAGTACCCAGACCACGTTGCCTTTTAGCTGACTCAGAAATGGTGTGGGTCAGCTGATGCCACAGGGCATAACAGAATAATTTGCTCTGGGACTGCATGGTAAATACGTTATTCTGGTGTTGGGCCTGCAGCCTGGATCGGCTTGAGCAACTTCCATGGGAAACAGCATCAGAGAAATTGATTTGCTTCTGAATACCCAGAAAATACTACATAAGACAATTTGAATTGCCAGATTCAAACCAGTATTATTATTACACCTACCCAGGGATCTGCGTTATTTGATTGAAATTCCATTTCCATAAATCTGGGACCTGTAACTCTTCCTGAATATGTTGAAATGAATAATGTGTTTCTGACTAACATGTCTGTTTGCTCAATATTTTTTTCCTGTCCACTCAAGCAGTTCTGATAATCTTCTGGCCTCATCTCCTGCAACATGAGCCAAGCAATTATTTTAGACACCACAGCAAGTCCCCAGACTGGAAAAGCATATTTTTCCAGTCCCAGTGATCACAGGAATGGCTGTTGAGTTTGGTAGCAGTTGGCTTCTTTGTCCAGTTTACGTGTGCCTCTGCTACTCCACATCATAACTGAATGCTGGTTTGGGTGAGCAGATGGGGAAATTCAGTAGGGAATGCTGCTGTGTTTCATGGTGTTATGCTGGTAAGGCTCTAAAAGGAGGAGCTTGAACCATATTACTCTTGCGCTTAGTTTCTCCATGGCAGTGTGTGCCCAGATTGGGACTGTCTCCATGTACACAGAACGTCAGTTCAGACAATATGTCTGAGCTTTCCTCTTCATCATGTGATTTGGGACATGCATGAATGTGTCCCAGTTCCTCTTTCAGCATGCCCTCATAGACTGGTATTTAGATCAGAGGTTCTTAACCTTTTTTACCATTACAGACCCCCAATTGATTGCTCAGTATGTCCCCCATGATCCCTTCACCAGACTGTCAAAATCATCATCATCTGTTCTATTAGGTACAACTGCAAAAGATGTCAATAGCTTGGTTTACGTATGGATAGTTAGGAACAGATCACCTTAATCCATATTCATAATAATGGTAGTTAATCTTAACAACAATTTTTTAAAAAATTGTTCAGATATGAGTCCCATATACCCCATCATTTGGTTTTCATACTCCCAAGTTTGTCCCATTGACATGGCTTTATAGTCCCCTAGAAGCAATTGCAAGATTATTGTTTGTGTGTAAGGGCTGCTTCATGCATTTATATCACTTGGCTGTTATTAGCTATCATCACTTAATGATCCTCAGCTGAATGTGTGAACGTGTCCCTTGGAAAGTATTTTGTTTGAAGTGACATTAGTGATCTGACTGTGGTGTGAGGTCTGTAGTGGCTCATTCATCTATGCATATACAAGAACCAGTGTGGTGTAGTGGTTAGAGTAGTGGTGATTTGATGCTGCGCTCAGCAGGTGGTGAATATGTGAGCAGAAGAAAGCACAGAGATGTAAACGGCACCCACCCTGCTATTCTGCTAGGATAATGTCCATCCACACAGTGAACAGTCAGAAGCTTATTTATTCCTGCAATGAAATTGTCACTGGAGAGTCATTTTAGCCATGGCAAACCATTTCATTTTCTTTTGACTACTGAATAATAAAACAATTCTTTCTTGACCTGCAAAACAAAGCTATATCAAAGGAAAAGAGTGCGGCATTATTACGACCAGGCTTGATTCATGCCCTTATTTTCTACTCTAAGTGACTGTGATAGATCAGCTTCACAGGGTCCCGCCATGAGTCTGATGGAAAATGGGAAGATGTGCGGCACTGTGCTAAGGTACAAGATTAAAGCAAGAAACTAGATGTGGAGGTGATGGGTGTTAAGTGGCCTATTCTAGCCAAGTTTCAGTCATGCCAGAATTTCAGAGATGTAAACATTAGAGCAATTGTAGAGGTGTGTGTCTTTAGAACTGCAAAACCTATAAAGACAATTCTTTCTTGAAGCCAGCTAGTGTATCAGCATTTGAAGCATACAGTGACAAGCATACAGTTGACAAGTCTGCTGGAAGCTATGGTCTCTCCATGGGACATTCTAGAGCAGGGTATCAAACATAAAGCCTATGGGCTGGATGTAGCCCACGGTAGCTCTCTATCTGGCCTTTGGGCTCTCCCAGTACCACCATCAGCTACTCCAAATTGCTGAGCTGTGTTGAGGTATCACTGCTGAAAGAGCAGCCCACATGGTAATTGAGTTCTCTTAGTATGGTTAAGATTTGCATATTTTCTCTCCTGTAATTTGTAGTTAATGAGTTCCTAAGTGAAAAAGTGCTTATTTCTGGCCACCATCTGCTTAATGACTTCCTGCTTAATGACATCACTTCCTGCCCTCAGCAGGCATCATGAATGCTATTTGACCTGCTGTATGAAATGAGTTTGATGCCCTTGTTCTAGATGTTTAGGTGAACTGTTCTGAGCTTTGCAGACCCATTATGTCAAGTGACCTTTAAGCTGTAATATTGATTGGGGACAATGGTCATTAATGAGCAGTTTCATTGTAAAGTAAATGGTTTGTTCTATGCCTAAGGAATGCACTCTGAATCACAGGTATTGTGTTAGAGGCTCTAAGTAAGCCTCTTTTGTCGTGTCTGTACAGTGGTGGAAAGGTTTGCTACCCCAATCCACTCTATCCTTTATTTTTAGCAGTGTTCAAAGTGTGAACTGGGTTTTTGTATGAGTGTTCTTGCCCCCTGCCAGCAGTTGTCAGCAATGCAGAGCAGAGATGGGAAAAGTCACTAATAGCCCCAGTTCATGAACTGAATATCAATAAGTGTTAGAGTTGGGAAGGTGGAAACAGCCCCACACGGATACCAATTACTGTGGTCCCTGATGTGTTGACCGACTCTGAATTAAAACTGGTGTGAATCCATACAAAAAAGAGAGAGGCTGTAGAATGTAAATCTGCACTAAAGCAAAAAGGAAGCAGATATTTGTATCAGAGTTGGAGTGCTAACAATCAAGTCGGTTGTGCTTTTCATCACACAACTTGGCTAGATAAGGGGTGGAGGTTTTAAGGCTAAGTAGCAAGGGGAGGTGCAAGACAGAGTACAACCAAAGTGGGAGAGGGAATCTTGCCCAGACTCATCAGGGGGGTCACGAGCCAATTTCAGGGTGGTCCCCATTCATTCCAATATTTTATTTTTAATATATTAGACTTGTTTCTACCGTGATATGTGACTGGATTTGGGGAAGTGTTACACATCTGTACTTTTAACAGGCTAGTATGTATATGCTTTGAACAATGATAGTCAGTGGAACTTACTCCTGGGTAAGTGTGGGTGGGATTACAGCCTAGGATTGTTAAAAATAAATAAATAAATAAATAAATAAATAAATAAATTCCTGCAGGATGATGTCACTTCCGGTCATGATATCACTTCCAGTGGGTCCAGACATATTCTCATTCTAAAAAGTGGGTCCTAGTGCTAAATGTGTGAGAACCACTGTTTTACATTACACCCACATTTACACAGTGGTTTACATTAGGTTTACATTACATTACATTAGGTTTATATTTACACAGTGGTTTACATTAGGGACCACAGTAATTGGCATCCGTGTGGTGCTGTTTCCAGCTCCTCAGCTCTAATAGTTATTAAAAGAAGTTTTCAAAAAATGGTTCCCTGTTCCAAAGGGGTTCACAGTCTACCCCCTTCCCCAACACACACACACACACACACACACACACACACACACACACACACACACACACAGAGTGAGAGCCAAGATGCTAGGATGAATTAGGATTACTGCTCTCTACTTGCTCTTTCCTTGAATAAAAATAAAAGCCAGCACTTCAAGGTGCGTCTTTGACCAGGTGACAGGGTCACTGGTCACAGTAGGATTATGTTCATGTAAATCCACCTCTCAAATTATGAAAGATACACATTTCTAGAGCTGTTCAAATCTATGAGGAGGGAAAAGAAACAATACGCTGTTAGGAGACGCCTGAAAATGCACATAAAATGGGGTTCATGTAACTTTTTCACTGTGGCTACACTTCACTAATTGATGCCTGGTTAGTATAATGGCAAAAATAAAAGGAGCATATGAGCAAACAGATGTCCCGTTTCGGCCATCAGCCCGTCTAGCAAGGAATAAATGGAAATGCGCTACTATTTTGTGCTTCTTTATTGAGAGGCACTATTTTTAAGATCCCGGTTTGCAAACATTCTCTAAGCTAAGATGGCAAAGTGCAAATTAGTCAGTAAGGATAATGTCTACAGAAAAACAAATTGCTTTTGAGTTCAATTATTGGATTAATATCCTGAACCATATACTGCATCCAAAGGTCTGTTGGAGATATTCTTGGACTTATTTACTAATGAGTAAACAGAGCTTTTGCTTATAGGCATTTGTAACTGGCATTTGTAACGGTGGGCC
Source organism: Tiliqua scincoides (assembly GCF_035046505.1). NCBI lineage: Eukaryota > Metazoa > Chordata > Lepidosauria > Squamata > Scincidae > Tiliqua > Tiliqua scincoides. The sequence goes on from NC_089824.1 coordinate 122,375,116, forward strand.
TTCTACTTAGCACTATCAATGGGTTACATTTCAGGGTATGTTTGCTGTGTGGTGGGAAACTTTGTAATCCAACACATCTATAAAGCAGCCTGTTCTCCTTTCCCACTTTGTTTAGAAAGCAAAGGTTTTGTTCCTGTTCTCCTCTTGATTTTACAGTTTGCTTTTGTGAAAAAAATCAATCCCAGTGTTCTTTTCTGGGCACCCATCGGGATAAGATGAAGCTGACACATATTAGCTAATTTATATCACATGTTTATGTTGGTTTGTTCTCTCTCTCTCTCTCTCTCTCTCTCTCTCTCTCTCTCATATTTCAAAAATTTCAAAGAAATTAAAAGAAACATCAAGGAAAATAAAAGAAGTGTGATTATTATGAGGTTGAACTTTAAGGATGATGTTCACAAAACCATGCCTGCATAAACACAGAGACAGCATAGTTGGCTGACTACATTGCAGTCCATGTGCATCCCAGTCACAAATCCATTATAAACATTCCTTTCGGTGTGGAAATGAAACAGATTTGCGCACCTAGGGTCTAATCCTATCTACCTTTCCAGTGCCAATGCAGCCCTGAAGAAAGGGGACAAACACTCCCTTACCTTGAGGAGGCCTCTGCAAGTGTCCACCACAGGAAGTAAATCACACTCCATTGGTATAACTGCATCAGCACTGGAACATTGGATAGGACTGGGCACTTAAGCCATTTCTGCCCTACGTTGCACATGCACAACAGGGATCAAATGTGTACAGCTATGGGCAGGGCAAAAATGGGTTAATCTCTGTAGCAGTCCATGAATGATGAAGGCTATTTCAGCTTGAGTCCATCAATAGGCATCCATGTGACCAACTGTGATGAGTGCCAGATCAGTGCATACCACACTTCAGAGTGTTTCCAGAAAGGCTTCCTGGGATCAAGAAAACTTTCTTAATAAATGCTAAGTATTAATTGGATTATGCTGCTGTAAGGCATGTTTGCGGGGCTTACCGCTGGGCTCCCACTGGAGGTAGCTCACTCAGCGGGTGCCCGGGTTCCGCAGCTTGGCAGTCTCCGTGACTGCTGGGCTGCGGAACGGGGAATGGGGGCATTCCCAGGGGCGGGGAAGAGGCGGGTCTGCGGAGCCGAGCTCCATAGGATCCCAGGCGCTCGTTGAGGGCTGCTGGCCCTACACAAGCACCTTCACTTTAGCGGCGACCAAACAGTCACCGCTAAAGTGAGTAGTCCCATGGCAGGACTGCTTCCCTTACTCGGAACGTCCCCTTCTGGGCAGTAGCGTGGGAGGCTCAGGATCCGGTGGGAGTCCTTTGTGGAGCCGCTGGGTCCCACAGCTCCGGGCAGCTCAGGATTGGGCTGCCCACCACTATGTTGATCCAGCTCTCTTTCCCATGATCAGTAGTGACTTTTCAGACAATTGGGTGGAAGCTACCAATGTCATTTATTGCATATTGTTGCATGTGAGATAGAGGGCTGGTGCCCTCACTAAAGGGTGTCAGGAGGTGGTAGAGAAGGCATGGGAACTTCTGAGAACTATGCAGGAGTTGCCCAAGAAGAAATATGGGTCCCAGCCATCCAATGGACCCAGCCATCCTCCAAACCTGCGCATGCATCCCATCACCACTATTGCTGCTGCCATCTCCTTCCTGTGTAGGAAAGGCACTTTAGTGGCAAGAAGAGACAGGAGAGAGGGGTGGTATATTTCAAAGAGGATGGCAGAGAGGTGCCATATATTTTCCCAGCAGTAAACATTTCCTCATTTATAAGGTTAGTTTCCTCTAAAGAGTCACTAAGTGTCTTTTAAGGCATTGTAGATTTTATAGTGCTTTAAATATCCAAGGAGGCATACGGTACAGTCATACTTTTTATTTATTTAAATCCCTCTCTTTTAGTCATCGTTTCCAAGCTAGTTTCAGCTTACCAAAATTAATACAGTATGTAAAGGTAATAATTTCTTGGAAAACACCCCAATATCAGCATGTGGCAAGCACAAAAGTCACAAACAAAGGCTGTGTCCTGGTGTATGCTTTCCACATCTGGTGAAATTTTCAAGTGGGGAAATTCCAGCCCTCCCCAGTATCACAGTCTGATGAAAGGAATGTGCCAAATACACTCCTGAAGGTATTAAATTGGATCTCTTCCTAAAACTGTAACAGTGACAGTCTTTCACCACATTTTTTTGTCATTCAAATTCACTCATATTTCAGTGCATCAGATCAAAACGAACGTGGCATTAAATGTGATTTCTCTCCTATCTCTTTTTCTGTAACTCCAGAAGCCTTTATTTTTTTTTTTCTTCAGATGTGAGATGTTTCAGTCATACTGTATTCAGTTTTGGGTACCCTGCTGACTCTCTAATTTTAGATCAACTATCTATTAAGTTGACATTTCACCATACCTGAAATGGTGCTCAGAGGTGGAGGCGAAGCAGTGAAGGCATGATCAGTGCAATGACAGAACATAGAAAGAGGCAGGTCATACATGAGAATCCAGGCAAGTACGTAGATGCACATTTCATATCAAGAGAACCAAATAGTTATTCACTTTCGTGGGACTGTGTAAGTAGAAACAAAATTAACATTATGTCATTTTTGACCTTTCAGAAGCATACTTAAGATTTACAACTTTATGAGTTGTGTTTTTTCCAATAAGCAAAGGAATTCCTAGTTTATCTTCCCTGCTGAATTCTAATATAATTCTTCAATGCAGAATTAGTTAGTGCTGCTGTATCATGGAATTTAACAGTAATATGTTACGCATTCTCCAAAATTTAGTGGGGTTCTGGGAATATCAATCATATATGAGCAGTTCCCTGACTGTGCTGTTTGAAATCTTTATATAGATTAACCCCCCCCCCCAAAAAAAATGAAAAAAGAAAATGTCTAGATCTATAGGAAAACCTCTTTTTCCAAATTATTCAACTAAATTTTGTGCATGTGGATATTTGCACCAAAGACAACAAAAAAGATTTCAAACTTCCAACATAGTAAATTGTATGTGTTTTTTATCTAAGCAATCTCTGCGGTCCCATATACTTCTAGGCCCGGATCATCATTTTAAAATAGTTTTCTTTTAAACTAATGTAAAGAGAAAACTTACTGGCATAATTCCATCCTCATTTCCTCTTGTTAAAACTTATATTGTGCATTTAGTATTGAGCCCATTAAGGGTCCAATCCTATCCAGTTTTCCAGCTCTAGTGCAGCTGTTCCAACAGGACATGCGCTGCATCCTGCAGTAAGAGGGCAGTCATGGAGGCATCCCCAAGGTAAGGAATGTTTGTTTCCTTTCCTTGGGGCTGCATTGCAGCAGCACTGGCATTGGAAAGTTCGATAGGATTGGGCTCTAAATCATGTAATTCATCTAATACTTCACAGTAATATTTCTTTAAAATCTTCTACAGTTGTGACATTATGTGTTTGATTTCCTCAGTAATTATTTTCTCCAATGTAGTTTGGTCTCTTAGGGCCCAATCCTATCCAACTTTCCAGCTCCGGTGCAGCCACAATGCAGCTTCGAGGTAAGGGAATAAATGTTCTCTTACCTTGAGGAGGCCTCTGTGATTGCCTCCCCACCACAGGATGCAGTGCATACCTCATTGGTATGGTTGCACCAGCACTAGAAAGTTGGATAGGATTGGGCCCTTAATTGACAATTGCTGCTCTTCCACCACAAAATTAATGAACTTTTATTTGTCACAGCCCTTTATCATCAGCAAGAATACGTATATTGTTTCTCAAATGGCCTCTATGGTGTTTACGTTATGTTGTAAAATGACCAAAACCCTGGTTTCAAACTTTTACCCATCCATTACATTGTTCTTTTCACTAAATCCCATTTTAGCCACACAGTGTAGGAGGCCTGGAAGTCTACAGAACTGAATTACTGAACGATGCATGTGGGAGGTTGGCAGGTTGATGTGCTCTAAATGTAAGCGATAGGAATAAACACAGACAGGCCTTTTCCCCAGCACCCGAAAACGGTGACTTCACCCACTCAGGCTTCGGCGTCTGTGACATCAATAATTCTGAATGCTGCTCTGAAGTCCACACATTGGTGAGGAATCAGACTCGTATACCATTTGAAAATTCATGATGCATTTATCAAGCATTGTCATGACTGGGGGAAAAATATTTCAGTCTTTGGTAAATGGAAGCAAAGGAAATGCCAAATTGATTCAATTTTAGACATAGTCACACCTCAGCTATGTGAGTTGGTTCTGTGTTGGTGCTTACAATGCAGGTGGCAGCTCAGACAGAGTAAGCAATGAACATCAGAGATTCCTTACATCGGCACTGATCGATCATGAGCAACCAATGGAGGCATACCAGGAGTGTCTAGTACTGCCTACCTAAGCCGGACATACCAAAATCAAATTTGTTGTAATGGGACAGTTGGGGACGAACTAGATATGGCACTGACAATGATGTTGGCAGTGGAAACAGTAACCCAGCATCCCCCCCTTCTTTCCCCATAATGTTCCATAAAGGAAATGCTCATGCCTGTCACCTGTTCTCCATTCCAGTTCCATATTATTGACTGCTTCTGGAGGTGATGGGGCTGCACAGTGTGATAATGTAAAATCCCATGACCAGCACCATGTCTGTTTTCATCGTAAGACTGGCTTTAAAATAATGGCCTTGGAGGGTAGAGGCAAGACTTTGCTGCCCTGCTGAAAAGGGCAGAAAAGGTATGAGGGCAAATGTCTCAAACTTGCTTCCCCTTAAGCTTAGACCCCAGCTGAACATGATACAGGGTGAGGTGGTAAGCGGTGCAGGTAGAATTCTGGACTCTTCCACTTGGGAAGTCATATTTTTGGACTCTTCCATGCAAGTTAGTAAACTTGCAAAACAGGGACAGATCTGTGCAGATTTCTTTCCTTGTGCTTGCTGGGCAGGAGGTCTGGTCTAGAGGGTAGAGCCTCCGTTTGCCTGAAGATAACATCCGAAGGTCGCCAGTTCGAGGCCACCGATACCGTGAACGGCGAGACCTTGAAGCAGCTGACAAGCCTAGCCGAGTTATGCCGAGTTATTCCACCTGCTCTTTGGCCGCTGTCAGCCTGTGTGGGAGGAAAATGGAGGCCAGAATGTGATACCAGATCATAAAAGATCCATCTGAAATGTTGTGGTTCTTGAAAGACAGAACCTTCTTCAATTGTAAAAATCCCTATTGGGATTTAGTATAGCCTGCCTATGTAAACTGCCCTGAATTAAAGTCTGAGGAGAAATCTGACGACCAAGAAAGGTGGTATATAAATACCTGTATTATTATTATTATTATTATTATTATTATTATTATTATTATTATTATTATTATTATTATTATTGCTATGTGCAGCAAATGAAGCTCCTCAGTTGCATATATATAACTATTTGATTCCTTTGTATTACTTGCTCATACAATCTTGAGTAAGGTGTTCTTTTGATATTGTGCAGGAACGGCCAGTTGTGGTTCCACTTGAGGCACTGCTAACCATAAACCAACCTGGTTGATACTCCTGAATTTATTCTCTCACCCCACATCTGACAGCATTTCCTCATGGTTAATGTGGTGATGATAATGGGAATGCATATGCTTCTTTCTTAAGTGAAATTTGCATGGAGGAATGCAGAATGAAAAGCGAGCTTGTGGTACAGATATCATTATTAGAGGCAGCCTAGTGAGGAGCAAACCAAAAGCAAACTGCTGATGTACGACAACAGTAGGAGTGATGCTGGGGCCTTGACCAAGATCAGCAGCAGAGCTAACAGGTCTGGATGCTTGTAGGCTAGATTCATCTCTTCTGTGATGAGAACTGACAAGTACATCAAGATGCAACAACTCTAACAGCACAAGATTGGGGCCAGAAGTGGCTCAGCCGGAGGCAAGGGGAAACTTGTTCTGTTACCCCCGGGTTAGCCACCACAGCCCCAATGGCTCTCCTTGGACTTGTACACTCTGCGCTGCTCAGTGAACAAGTTTGGGATCTGGCATAACAGCTGTGTTCAAGCCCTGTCTCCAGCTCCCTGCCTGCCCGCCCCCTGGAATGCCCTCTGCCTGCACTCCCCCTGCCCTGGAACGCCTCCCTCCCGCCTCCTCCCTGCCCTCCCCAGATCCCTGCATCGGCCAAGCTTGGCTGATGCAACTCTCCCTTCCCAAGTTGGCTCAGAGGCTGGATGCAGCCTCCGCAGGCCAGTGTGTGTCCTGTGCTGGCCCAGCTGACTCCCGAGGAGGCGCAAACGTGCTTTATGGCACGTTTGAGACCCTCCTGGGCTGGTGCAAGATTCTTGCGCCAGCCTAATGGGGAGTTAGGATTGTGCCCTTAGTGATTTGTTTTTCTTGCAAAGATCAGTGGTGGTTTGTGTCCCAGAAACCTAACTAGATACCAAGGTTTTAAGCCCAACTAGCTTAAAGGGTAAATAGAGGGTGGAAGTGCTGTGTGATGGGTGTTCACCATGTTGGCTTGGCCCCCACAGGTGCCTGTTGCCGCCACATAATAGCTAGTCAAAGAAGCTGGTCATTTCAGGAAAATAAAACTGCTGTTCTTTTAAAATCACTAAGTATGCAACACATTCTTGCATTCCCCTGCCCCTCATATCACCTAAAGCAGTGATTTTCAACCTTTTTCATCTCATGGCACACTGGCAAGGCACTAAAATGGTCAAGGCACACCATCAGCTTTTTGACAATTGACAAGGCACACTGTGCTGTCAATGGGGGCTCACATCCCCCTATGGTCCTATTGATAAATGACCCTCTCCCAAATTCCTGTGGCACACCTGGGGGCCATTCGCGGCACACCAGTGTGCCATGGCACAGTGGTTGAAAATGGCTGACCTAAAGTACTAGTTTTCAGATTGTGCTTCGGGAACCCTGGACTTCCCCAGAAGACTCTGCAATAATGAGTTTCCTTATCAGACAACTTGGCCCAATATTTTTGTGGACTACAGCAACAGGTATATGCAATGTTGGGTATGTTCTAGGAACATGGAGGAGTGGCAGCTTGTGCTTGTCCGAGGCTTGTCCGATCCAACTTTCTAGTACTGATGCAGCTACAATGCAGCCCTGAGGTAGGGGAACAAATGTTCCCTTACCTTGAGGATGCCTCCATAACTGCCCCCCAACAGCAGGATGTAGTGCACACCCTGTTGGAACAGATGCATCAGTGCTGGAAAGGATAGGATTGGACCCTGGATTTGTTGTCCTTTTAGAACTTTGATGCACAATTGACATGCATGAATTATGCCTTTCATATACTACAATAAATTTGCATGTCTGAATCTGTAAGTCTGTATTTGGGCTGTCATATGCCATAGCCCCTAATAATTGGGCAAAGAGACACCTTTTAATGTGGTGTCCTTTTATGTTTAGCGGGGGAGAGCAACTGTCTCTTTTCAGCCCAGCATGGTATCTTATGCAGTGGCTATTGCTTGTATCTCTGCACCTCTTTTAAGACTGTGAGCCCTCTGGAGACAGGGAATCATCTATTGATTTATTTTGCAATATAAACTGCTTTGGTGAACTTGATGGGGTGCCCATATCTGTGGATCCTGAATTCATGGATTCACTTATCCATGAATCGGGTCCCCTACCTCCCGTGTGCGTGGCCTCCATATGCATTGGTAACTCTGCTCCTCTTGCTTCTGGAGGGCACTCTGAGCCTCTGCAGGACTCAGACTGAGCCTGACAGTGGGAAAAATGTCATTTCCGGTTTCTTCGTTGAACTGGAAGTGATGATTTTAATGCCTTTTAATGCCTCCAGGGCTTCCCTGGCCTCCTAATGCCTTATAAGGCATTAAAAATGTCACTTCTGGTTTCACAGAGAAGATCTCTTGACTAAGGTATGCAACTTGTCCCTCAAAACGGCCATGGTGCCAGAAGATTGGAGGATAGCAAATGTCACGCCTATTTTTAAAAAGGGAAAGAGGGGGGACCCGGGAAACTATAGGCCGGTCAGCCTAACATCCATACCGGGTAAGATGGTGGAATGCCTCATCAAAGATAGGATCTCAAAACACATAGACGAACAGGCCTTGCTGAGGGAGAGTCAGCATGGCTTCTGTAAGGGTAAGTCTTGCCTCACGAACCTTATAGAATTCTTTGAAAAGGTCAACAGGCATGTGGATGCGGGAGAACCCATGGACATTATATATCTGGACTTTCAGAAGGCGTTTGACATGGTCCCTCACCAAAGGCTACTGAAAAAACTCCACAGTCAGGGAATTAGATGACAGGTCCTCTCATGGATTGAGAACTGGTTGGAGGCCAGGAAGCAGAGAGTGGGTGTCAGTGGGCAATTTTCACAATGGAGAGAGGTGAAAAGTGGTGTGCCCCAAGGATCTGTCCTGGGACCGGTGCTTTTCAACCTCTTCATAAATGACCTGGAGACAGGGTTGAGCAGTGAAGTGGCTAAGTTTGCAGACAACACCAAACTTTTCAGAGTGGTAAAGACCAGAAGTGATTGTGAGGAGCTCCAGAAGGATCTCTCCAGACTGGCAGAATGGGCAGCAAAATGGCAGATGCGCTTCAATGTCAGTAAGTGTAAAGTCATGCACATTGGGGCAAAAAATCAAAACTTTAGATATAGGCTGATGGGTTCTGAGCTGTCTGTGACAGATCAGGAGAGAGATCTTGGGGTGGTGGTGGACAGGTCGATGAAAGTGTCGACCCAATGTGCGGCAGCAGTGAAGAAGGCCAATTCTATGCTTGGGATCATTAGGAAGGGTATTGAGAACAAAACGGCTAGTATTATAATGCCGTTGTACAAATCTATGGTAAGGCCACACCTGGAGTATTGTGTCTCTCAAAAAAGACATAGTGGAAATGGAAAAGGTGCAAAAGAGAGCGACTAAGATGATTACGGGGCTGGGGCACCTTCCTTATGAGGAAAGGCTACGGCGTTTGGGCCTCTTCAGCCTAGAAAAGAGACGCTTGAGGGGGAACATGATTGAGACATACAAAATTATGCAGGGAATGGACAGAGTGGATAGGGAGATGCTCTTTACACTCTCACATAACACCAGAACCAGGGGACATCCACTAAAATTGAGTGTTGGAAGAGTTAGAACAGACAAGATAAAATATTTCTTTACTCAGTGTGTGACTGGTCTGTGGAACTCCTTCCCATAGGATGTGGTGATGGCATCTGGCCTGGACGCCTTTAAAAGGGGATTGGACAAGTTTCTGGAGGAAAAATCCATTACGGGGTACAAGCCATGAAGTGTATGCGCAACCTCCTGATTTTAGAAATGCACTGTTAGAATGCCAGAGGCAAGGGAGGGCACCAGGATGAGGTCTCTTGTTATCTGGTGTGCTCCCTGGGGCATTTGGTGGGCCGCTGTAAGTTACAGGAAGCTGGACTAGATGGGCCTATGGCCTGATCCAGTGGGGCTGTTCTTATGTTCTTATAGTGTATTGTCCAAGAAACAGATGACTCTCAAAGGCGACCTGTCTCAGGCCTTTACTCTTGTCCTCTTTGACCTGTGGAAGTGTGTTTCTCCCTCTCCCTCACTCTCTGCTTTGTAATGTTCGAGCAGCTGCCTCCATGATCTCCAACAACCACATTGCAAAGGAACAACTCTAGGTTTCCCTGTTCCAAAGCCTAGGACTAGTACTATGCAAAGGACTATGCAAAGTACTATGCAAAGGAGATGGATATGTTTTCAACTGGAAATAAAGTATTTTTCTATTTTATTTTATAATTTCTATTTATTTTCTATTTTCTATTTTATAATAGAAATTTTTCTTAGAAATCTGAGCTGTCTGTGACAGATCAGGAGAGAGATCTTGGGGTGGTGGTGGACAGGTCGATGAAAGTGTCGACCCAATGTGCGGCGGCAGTGAAGAAGGCCAATTCTATGCTTGGGATCATTAGGAAGGGTATTGAGAACAAAACGGCTAGTATTATAATGCCGTTGTACAAATCTATGGTAAGGCCACACCTGGAGTATTGTGTCTCTCAAAAAAGACATAGTGGAAATGGAAAAGGTGCAAAAGAGAGCGACTAAGATGATTACGGGGCTGGGGCACCTTCCTTATGAGGAAAGGCTACGGCGTTTGGGCCTCTTCAGCCTAGAAAAGAGACGCTTGAGGGGGAACATGATTGAGACATACAAAATTATGCAGGGAATGGACAGAGTGGATAGGGAGATGCTCTTTACACTCTCACATAATACCAGAACCAGGGGACATCCACTAAAATTGAGTGTTGGGCGGGTTAGGACAGACAAAAGAAAATATTTCTTTACTCAGCGTATGGTTGGTCTGTGGAACTCCTTGCCACAGGATGTGGTGCTGGCGTCTACCCTAGACGCCTTTAAAAGGGGATTGGACAAGTTTCTGGAGGAAAAATCAATTATGGGGTACAAGCCATGATGTGTATGCGCAACCTCCTGATTTTAGAAATGGGCTATGTCAGAATGCCAGATGCAGGGGAGGGCACCAGGATGAGGTCTCTTGTTATCTGGTGTGCTCCCTGGGGCATTTGGTGGGCCGCTGTGAGATACAGGAAGCTGGACTAGATGGGCCTATGGCCTGATCCAGTGGGGCTGTTCTTATGTTCTTATGACATTATTTCTACTGTTGGGTTCTGGAGGCCGGGAGAGGAGGTGTTCACCCATATCCGTGGTTTCACTTAACCGCTGGGGTTTCTGGAATGGAACTCAGGCAGATATGGGGTAGACCTATGCTTTTTGTTGAAAAGCTGTACTTAAATATTTAATAATAATAATAGAAGTCAATTAAAATGTTTTGAATAAACATATAGATTTTTTTTTTTTGCTTTCAGCAATAACAGAGATGCCCCAGTGCCCCTTTCCCTAAATCCAATCCTGTGCAACAGTTAAAACCTCTGTTTTAACCACCCTGAGAGTCAGGGTGATGTAGTGGTTTGGGAGGTGGACTTAGACTTGGAAGATCCAGGTTCGAATCCCCCCTCACCCATGAAGCTTCCTGGGCGATCCTGGGCCAGTCGCTTTCTCTCAGCCTCACCTACCTCACAGGGTTGTTGTGAGGACAAAAGAAGGGGAGCAGCTGTGTAGACCGCCCTGAACTATTTGGAGGAAGGGCGTTATAAAAATGTGAAAAATAAAATAAATAAAATAAACCTCAGCACATCTGGCAATGCACTGTGTCAATCAAAAAGTCACCCTCAAACATGGAGATGCGCTGGAGTTAATTGGCAGAAAAATTCATGCTTTGCAAAGTGTTCCCTTAAAGGAGATATTTTGAAAAAAAACTGATATCGTGCTGTAACCCTTCCTTTCCCTGAATCACTTCATTTCCAATGAAGTGGAAATTTCCAATGAACCACAGCAGCTGGGAACTTGTGATATCATACCTTTTCCACCCTACTGTCCTATCTGGATGCTATTACTGCTTAGGAAAACCCTGAGCCTTCCCTATTTTATAGCCCTGTTACTATTTCAAGATTTTCTGGTATCCCAGGAGAACCCTTCCCCCAAGTTTCTCCCCCAGTTTTTGAAGCACTGCTCACAAGACATAATCTCTCAACAGACATATTAGCAACTACCTTGTAAAGCACCTTATTGCTTGTACTAACTAGGTAGCAGGGTTTATAGAACCGGATCCCTACATACTAACTGTTGTTATATCTAATGATTTCGGTTAATCTGCTTTTGAGTGACTAAGGACACAATCCAAACGCGCCCTTGGGACGATGCAAGTCCCTTGTGCCGGCCCAGGAGGGTTGCAAACGTGCCGTAAGGCACATTTGCGCCTCCTCGAGAGGAAGCTGGGCCGGTGCTCTGAGAAGCTGGGCCAATGCAAGGACAAATGGTAGGCATGGGGGAGGTGGGGAGGACGTGGGAGGGAGATGTTCCTGGGTGGGGGGAGGGTGGGCGGTAGGCAACCCCGGGGGCAGGCGGGTGGGGAGTGGGAGGTCACTCAACAGGTGGCGCGTCCAAGGAGACCCATAGAGGCCAGCAGCCTTTACCCAGGAGTAAGGGGAAAAGTTTCCCCTTACCTCTGGCTGAGCTGCTTCTGGCCCCTATCCTGCACTGGATACAGTGCAAGCCTCTTGGCTTGCCTGTTCCAGCACAGGATAGGATTGTGCCCTGATTTTTTGTTTTGTCATCCGAATTGGCCATGGATGGCAGTTTTTTGCCTACCCCAGACTGGTGAGGGAGGGAAGGTGCGTTCAGTAGGTTTTGTGTTTTAAAAATTGATCACTATGTTTAATAAAGTGGGCCAAGTTAAACCCAAGTGCAGTCTGGTGTCTTCATTGGGGAGTGTGAGGGTAAACAGAATGCCGATGCAAGGGAGTGACAACAGGATGCAGGTGTCTTGTGGTCTTATGTGCTCCCTGAAGTATCTGGCAGGACACTGTGAGATACAGGAAGCTGGATTAAGTGGGCTTTTGGCCTGATCCAGTGGGGCTGTTCTTATGTTCTTAATATAGTAAATAAAAAAAATGGAAAATTGCACATAATGATTCATATTTGTGACTTTCTTTTGTTATGAACAGTCCACCATCTCAGAGATCTCTTCTGTTTTCAGCCTTTTTTTTTTGTCCAGCCATTTCATATTTTTCAATACTTTGCCTAGACTTACAGCCCAGTACTAACCCACTTCCCCACCGGCATAATCACCACATATACTTGTGTATAATACACAGATAGACTTATACAAGTCAAGGGCAAGTTTTAAGCCCCCAAACCATAGAATTTGCTATGATTCGTGGATAAGCTGAGGGTGAAATTTAGCGGTGTGTGAAAACACCTTACCAGGAATTGTTCTGAGGCAATAGAAAAAAGCCAATAAGAAAAAGGAGATTTTTTTACCTTCTTTTCCAAATAGGAAGGGAGATGAAGGCACTTATGGGAGTTGTAAGGAATACAGTACAGTACTTCCGTAGCAGCAACCTTCATAAAGACGGCAATTTCCATAAGCACCTTTACCTCTCCTCCTGTTTGGAGAAGAAGCTAAAATGGTTATAGTTTTTTTGTTTGCTTTCTGTTACTTCCTTAGAACAATTAGCGGTAAGTAAAATGGCTCATTTCTCCCACTCCACCCCCTGTGTCCTGCTTCTCAGTCCAGCCCCCCACCTCACCAAGCAGCTGTTCTTAGAATCTTCAGCCACCGCATTGACCTGTGTATAAGTCGACCTATGTTTTCAGCATCAATTTTAAGGCATTTTTGACATATACATGAATATATACACTAGTGTTGCATTAGAGGCTGCTTTGTGGCAGTTGCAAAACAGCTTCTGCTGATGTGCACAGAGGGATCACTGGCGGGGAGGCTAGAACAGCCTGCCACACACCAGTGGAGCCCTTGAGACCTATTTCTTAATTGAGGTGTTGTAATTATGCAACATTATGCAAAATTATGTTTTGATGGGCAACCTCATCTGGTGGAAGAATTCATCAGTTGACAGTTTTAAATAAGAAAAAAAAAATAATGAGCATTGGGGGGGGGAAGCTAACAAAGCACACATAATGGTTTTGAGATTACATATAATTTTATTAAATTAATATACTGCGTCTTAAAATGGTAGAAATACTTTGAAATATCTTGATGAAATGGGAAAGAGAATGTCTCATATTAGTGCCATTCTAATGGAAAACCACTTATAGCAAATAACAGCAATTTGCATTGAAGCGACTTATCAAAAAGCAGTATTCCATTATTTCTCTATAGAAGTTCTAATTTTGTATTATTTTTTTAAAAAACCTTTTCAGGTGAATCATTAAAGCAAATTCCTTTCCCCCTTCCAAAAGCGTTTTTGTCTCGGTCTATATTTTTTTCATAGTACAATTCACCAAAAATATACTTTCAACAACTTTGTTCTCTATGTGAAAAGCCTAATTTCTCTGTTGAGAATAAATTATTAACCCATACAAAGTTTTTGTGTATTTTTCTTTCCTATTCTTAGCTAACATTTACACTAGCCTCCTTGGCATTGTTTGTTCATCTTCTTTCAGTCTGAGATTTTAAAAGTATTTTAAACCATAATTAGAGCAATGGAAGAGGGTGCGCAAGGAAATGGTACTCTCCTTTTCTACCGAAAGTGAAGTAAACACAATTATATACATTTGCATAATTGTGCCTAACTCACACAGATTGCAGAATCCAGCCTTCTCTGACACAGAATTTGCGCAGTACCGTACTGTTCCTTTGCGTTTCGTTTTAGCACGGTGTACGCATAGAGCTGTGACTGTACAGGGAGAGGTACAACAAGGATCTCTCCAAATGAATATTATCTCTCATAATACATTTCTGATCCTTATTTGGTTGTTGCATGGGATTTAGAACTTATTTATTTATTTTTATTTTTAAGTGTACATTGTGCTACAGGGATATCCCATTTCCTTACTATTCAAACCAAACTGAGAAATATCGTAAGAGGCGACTAAACAGCCACCGGGTAGATGGGACTCGTCAGCCTGGGAAGGCAGCTCATCTGAGAGAAGGAAAACTCTGATCCCAAACCTCCACTGCCTTGTGGCTACATCCAGTTATGGAAAAGGCTTCAGGAGTCAACCTCGAGGCAAAATCCGGAGCTGGAGTCCCTGAGACAGTTCATGGCTGAACACAGTCACGTTCTGGCAACTCCTGCGACGCCGCTGGAACCAACCGTATTGGCCTCTGCCTTTCCATTGGACCATTTCAGCGACGTGGAGAGGGGGGATTTGCTGCATGGGTAACAGCCTATCCTCCATACCTACTTTACCCAGGCTTCGCGCACTGGAGAGGACACTCTGTTTCAGAACCATCATTCAGAGCGTGACACCATAGTCTTCCGAGACTGAAGGATGCCAACAAAGTACTATTCAAACCATATATAATGCAGATTTCCTGCTTCTGTTTAACTGTACATGTGGTGTGAATGCCCTTGTATCGTACCATACACACCCTTATTGAATAGTACCAATGATGTCAACTCTCATGAATGACACAACTCCACCCTCCCAGGAAAGGTTCTAACAATCCTTTTTTCTCTTCATTTTCTCTTCTTCCTTATTATATAACTCAAGTTTGTTCATGCATTCTTTATGAAAAAAAAAATGTAGTAAATTCTACCAAGGCTACTTGCTCCCCTTGTTAACAATGTTAATGCCATTTCTGAAGCATTAAAAATTTAAAAAAATTCAAAACCTTTCCTAAAATTGTTCTTTGGAAACTGCACTCCCCTTTCCCATAACTACAACATCCCCCCCCCCGATATTTTGGAAAAAATCAGCAAATAATAGGTTGTTTCCGTAAGCAGCGATGATACCTCCTGCTGCCATTATGTACTAATTGCAGATTATGCTAATAGTGCCATAGCAAGTATAATTGCAGAAGCAGAAAAGCAGAATGAGACTAAAATGGTGGAGGCAGGCTGCAGAAATCTCTTTGCACCCAAATGAATGATAGGAGAGGACATGATACCACAAGTGTCAACATCCAACTCATGAAGCTTTACATGAATGAAGCCCCACTGCTGTGTATACTTATGCAGCAGAACCTAGCATAGGTTCACTATGCCACCCAGTATCACTGGGTGCAAAATCTGATCAAGTTGAGCACATGCAGGGACTTGGCTTGGCTTGCACAAAGACTCTAGGACACAATTTGATGGGCCCATCACCACACACGGGGCATGCAACCCTCTAATTATGAGCTCCCCATCCTTAACCTGGGATTATCCCCATGGGTGTGATGATCCAGCCTTTGTAGTCAGCTCAGATAGCAAACACCAAGGAGCAGCAAACATGGAACCCCCACTGCAAACGTGCTGGATGTGGGCCTCAGTGCAGAGTCTGAGGCTGTCAAGTGAGGAATCCTTCAAGTAAGATTCTGTCTTGGGATAGGACCCACATCACAGAATTTCAGCCAGCATTCCAGGATCTCTCAAGTTCTCAATTACCTGAGATTTCTTAACTGGGAAAGCTGTAGATTGCATTTATGACTTTTTGGGAGGCTGGTCTTGCAAATGACTGGGCTGTAGACTGAATGATTGCATAGGGGGGCTCAGATGAGTAGACGGTTCTTAGATTAAGATATGTTGAAGCATATGAAAATCGTGACATATATTTTGGAGCGTGGAAGAGCTGAAGGAGATAGTAGACAGCCTCTGGAATGTACTGAAGCCTGCCCATTCACTTTGAAGGGGTTTTCCCATCGGGATCTAGAAAGCTGTCTATGAAATATATTCATACAGTGAATATATTCACAGTGAATATGGTAGAATGCTGATAAGGCCAGGATCCATTGTCAAGAAAAGGCTCAGAGAAGCCTGGGATGAGGTTGGTTATTCTCAAAGCAACTGGCGTGATGAATATATGCATGCTATGTAGTCCTTTACCAAGTGCTGAACATTGCTACATAAAAGATTTGGAAGAGGAAGTGGGCTTCTGTGTGAGGATTTCTCTAGTTGGAGCAGGGAACTGGACTTCCCACCCAGCTCAAGAGGCATGTTTTTCCACCTCTGGGGCTATCAGGCATCCACATATTGCATAGGACACTGCAGTAAAATCCAAAAGCCAAGGGTGACTGCCTAATGTGTGCTATATGTGATCCAGGCGTTGACTGTGTGATTTGTGTCTTTGCATTGCATTACGTGTAGATCATGTACTAATGTTACGTATATGTGGGTGGGTGAGACAGGAATATGTGATCTTGCTACATATAGTCTATTTGTGCCATGATGTTTGTCCAAACCACTGCTAATTCTGAAACCACTGTAGACCAGAGAAAAGAATCGTATTTTAAACTTGGGTAGATGGAAATCTGTTTTAAAAGGTCCTCCTGAAATAATCAGAAGGTAGTGATGGGAAGGGCACTCTCTTGCTCTTTTTACTTTGAGATATATAAGAATACCATCGTAAACATGTGCTCCCATCCCAGCCTTGGTTATGATGCAACACATACGTGACATGTCAACGCATAAAGAATTTTTTAAAATTCCATTGTCTCTTTGATGGCTCTCTAACAAAGAGGACAATGTATTTGTCACAGTATTTGTTCTTCTCATTGTCAAATAATCATTTTTGGAGTAATCACTATTGGAGTAGTAACATTGCTTTTCTAAACCCCACCTGATTTCTGAATCACTTGAGCTGAATCCTGGATTCTTTGGTTTTTCTGAGAGTGCGTATTTGGATTTCAGCAGCCTTCATGCATACAAACAACCCAGTGACTCACCACATACCAGTTCCTAATAATGACAGAGAAAGCTACAGAGAGATCTGGATTTTCATTCTGGGGACAGGGATGGTTATATAGGCAAAGGCAGTAATTAAGCATATAATGAATTTACCTGCAAGCCTGTTTCAGACAGGACATCAAACCAATAGATATTTGAATCCGGATCAGATTAATCAGGTTAATTTTTTAAAAATTCTACAGTTGAGATCTAGTTCAGTCTTGATCTACAGTCTAGACCTAGTGCTTTATGGCCTATTGCGACCCTCTGACTGCCTAATGTGCAGTTAGGATTGCGCTGCCCCTTTCAAGAAGTGGTTTGGTATCTGGTTAGGATCTTTAAATTGGGGCAGCTGCCTTCTAGAATGTCATATTCTCCCTAATACAAAAGCTTGGTAATGTACTCCATATAGATCGATTTGGGTGTGTGTTTATGACATTTTTTTACTTTTCCAAAGTCTGTGGCTTAGCACAGCCGCTTATGCTTTATGGAGCTACTTGTCATTCCTGCTATTTTGCTTATGGATTGTCTTGGGATGATCTCCTGGAACTCCGTATCCTGTGTGGAAAATACCCTTCCCCCTGACTTGCCAGCCTTATTTCACTGTCTGTAGTTTGTGGAATGCAAATTAGATCACCCTGTAGAGAAATACAAATAATGTCTCTTTTAGCAGGAACCATGGAAGAGCTAGTCAAGAGAGAATAAATGTACATAACCCAGTGTTTTGAAAAATAAATTTGGGAGAGCACTCATAGCTCAGGATGGCTTTGGAAACAAATATTTCCAAGTTTCATTCCCAGCTTCTCCAGTCAAAAAGCATTTCTGAGATCCTGGAGAATTATTGTCAGAGTAGTCAATACTGGGTAAATGGATAAATATTGGAAGCTGTATAATGTTGCTGATTGAAAAACAAACAAACACCAGCATATGCACTGTCAATGCAGGTGAAACATTAGTGTAATTCTGTTAGGTTTATTTGATCCAGTAATGAGCAACAAATTTATGATTTGAAAACTAAGATGGGATTTTCAATGGCTTTATTTCTGTGTTTCCATCTCTTGAGGGCCACTTACAAGGACAAATTATTACTGGCAGTGTTTTTCAGACGTATGTTAAGGTATGCACATGGGGGAAATATATTTTATGTGCTGTGACCCTGTACAGTGGCTAATGATATGGCTCGTTGGTCAGTGGGCAAGGAAGGAGGTAGGGTAAAGGTGCAACCACAAGAACTTCATCATGGGGCTAATTTTACTATTATAGGGAAGGAATGAAGAAGAAACCATTTTAAAAAAGAAAGGGGGGGGGGTGCTTTGTGCATCAATGGTCAGGCTGTACCAAGGACCAAACAGTATGTAAATTTCTTGGCTGACTTGAGTGTGAAGCCTTGAAGCGAATGTGTGGTTAGGTTGCTAAGACCAAGTGATCTCCTGGATTGAAAGCAGGGTGCAAAAGATGGAAATCAAAAGAGCAAATCAGAGGCTAGGCAGTTGCTGGTTTCATGGGAAGCAGGGCAAGGGATCTGAAGCTGATCTCCTGGTGGAAGGGAGCATCTTGCAAGGGGGGCAAAGGATGGCTGTCCAGCCCATACTGACAGAATGGCTTTATGTTGCACCTGAAGAAGGAAGTGGAGGAGAAAGGAACAGGTGGTTACCACTCCTGGGTGTTGGCTTGGCACAATGGTTCTTGGATAGCAGTTGGAATGGGGGTGGCTTAATACAGCACCAGTGGATCAAACAAAACACTAGCAGCAGTAGCAAGGCAGGCAAAGGGGTAAGGGATGAATGACACAAGGGTCTGGTGATCCAGATTTTTGTACTTTTTCTTTCCATAAAAAACTATGGGATCATTTGTAATGTGCGCTCAACAAAGCACCTTCTGTTGAGATCTGATGACCCATTTCCAGTCCTATATGGGTGCCACTATTGTTTGCACCTTGTGAAGAAGGTAAAATGGGGTTCATGACAAGCTCAGGAGGCCAGATATGAACTTTTCACTGATATGGACTCTTTGACTGAGTTGGTGAGGTCAGCTAGGGTTGGAAACCTTTCCTTTGTGTGGTTAATATCTTTGTTAATGGAAGTCTGGAAGCTACCAGAATGTGGCTTTTGTTCACAGGGGTCAAATATACTACATAAGCAAAGTGTGGCCACTCAAGGAATTTTGAGAAATTGGTCAGACCAAGGTGTCTTCCAAGCTAACCTGATATGGGGGGTGACGCAGATGGTTTGATTGTTTTGACAATCAAAAGTGTGTGTGTGTGTTTTTTTTAAAAGCCTTTTGCCGTAAGTCCTGCTTCAAATCCCCAAACAGGCCTGGATCCTGCTGTCCTGGTAAACAACCAGTGCCTGGCAAATAACCAGTGCCAGAAACACATATGGCAGGCTTCACACATTCCAAATAAAAGAAATAAAAAGGCTTATCAGAACACCCATGGAAGAATAGCAAATACTTCTTGTATCCTCGTGGCTTTTCTTTGTAAACTTAGATTGTATACTCAAAATTACTGTAAGAGCTGTGGTCATTGCTGACAAAGCCAATGTTGATTCCTTGGAAGGTGTGAAGTTGATCATTTGTCTAAGATAGATGGTCAAAGATTCATGTTGCGGTCCTATACACACATACCTGGGGATGTTCCATTAACCCATTTCTGCCCAGCCCACAGGTATACACATTTGATCCCTGTTGTGTATATGCAACGCTGGGCAGAAATAGCTGAAAATCAGTAGGACTTACTTCTGAGCAGACTTGCTTAGAATTGCACTGTAAATCAACGATGCCAATCGATGCTATTGGAATAATCTGCCCAGAGGTGGCCTTATCATGAAGTAATATGAAGCTGTTACTTAAGAGAGCAAGTTACAGAAGGGATACCACTCTCTTTTGCCTTCAGTAGCCACTTTTAAAAGTTTAGCGAAAGAAAACCAAATAGAGAGGCATTACTTTGAATTTTTTTGCTTTAGGCACAAGAACAGTTAAGGCCAGTATTGCTTTCACAATATTTTTTCCCTACATAACTTTGAAGGGGATGATTCTCTCAAAGAAACAGGATGCTCTTGTAAGACAAAAATCATTTGTGTGAATCAGCTGTAGAATCTTAAAACTGAAGATGAGAAGCACAGTTTTTAATTTTTCCTAATGTCACATGTGACATCAACAATCTATTCTTTAGTACTCTCAAAGCTTGAGTCCTGCAAAGTCTGACTTAACCATATAGTCTAAATAACCAAATGGAGCACATGACCTCAAATTTCAATTTCGCTAGTAGAAAACATCACTGCTTTGGCCTATATTTCTAATATTACTTACCACTCATTGGAATCATGTTCTGCCCAATCAGATTACTCTGACTGTGCCTTATCTCCCTCCCCCAGCAAATATGAGGTGCCTCTAACACAGTTGTCAATCAATAGCACATTAATTTAACTCCAGTCTGCTAAACTACATTTCATTAAATTGGCATTTCATTTATTGGGCTGGTCAATGTTATACAAGGTCAAACCTTAGATTAAGAGGAAGAAATAGTGAAAGCAGAGGAAAAGACACAGTAAGAGAATGAGTGAAATGGTGCTGGGCTGCTGTTGTCTTTTATTACAATAAGAACCACAGAGATAATTACACCTCCATTATTGATTCATAAAAGCTGGACTTGATGGAACTGAGTCATATCTTGCAGATGTTCTCAACAAAGAAGAAGAAAGCTGCAGGCAGAATTTCTGAAGAAAGATCCGTTTGACTCAAGATGACTTTTGTGTGTTTTGAATATTTGGCAAATCAATGCTCAAGAATTCAATAACAGACTTCCAGGAGATAATTTAAGATACTTTAGCCATTACAACTACTAGAGCAGGAGCAATTTCAGTTGTCATCAGTGGAATATGGACTGCATTCAGGTACTGTGGTTTCAGACATCTGTAGTTTGTAGGATCAGGTATAGGTTCTGTGCCTGCATTCCTAGTCCCTCCTTTATGCACTTGGCTAATGGAATACTTCCTGGTTTGACCAGACTGCAGTCTGCCGATATCTCCAACTTTCCCTTCATAGACTCAGTCGTACCAGGAATGAACATCTGAACACCACTATGGACTTCAGCAACCTGAATGGCTAACAGCCTAATCCTGAGCTGCCTGGGGCACGCGGCTGCAGTGGCGCCTAAAATGGCCGCCGCCGCATCCTGTGTGCTTCGGGCAGCCGCCAGCTGCTCCTTGAGAGAAGGGGACTTTCCTCTTATTCCCCCAGGTAAAGCAAGCAGCCCCACAAAGGGGCTATTCAATTCACCATCAGTGAAAAGGTTGGCGATGAATCAAGAGCCTCTGTGTAGGGTGGCGAGCTCAACACGGAGGCTCTGGATCCAGTGGAGCCTCCCTCCCTCCCCCACCCTTTCCCTGGCTCCCGTCTCCCTGTAATGCCTCTGCCCACCCTCCACTTGACTCCCCCCTCCCCGGAACGCCTTCTCCCCACCTCCCCTCACACCTCCGCTTACCTTTCCACTGCTCAGCAGTGTGGTGGAGGTCAGGTGCCCGCCCGTTGGTAGCCCAGCTCCGGTCGGTTTGTGACAGTGTGACAATGCGACTGCATGTTTGTGACAGTTTGTGATGTGACAGTGATGAGCCAGTATGCCAAGCCCAAGATTGGGCTCAAAGGCTGCAATCCTATGCACACTTACCTGAGAGTTTGCTCCATTGAACATAGTGGAACTTACTTCTAAGTAGACATGCATAGTATTGTGCTGTAAGTTTGCAGTCCACTAAACTCAGTGGGGCTTACTTCCAAGTACAGGCTGTAGAAGAGTTAAGTGATCTTAAGTGTTGGGACCTGGCTTCCTACTCATAAACAGTAACTGTACCACATTTATCTTGCTAGCAGACAATCCCATGCCGACTCTGGAGGAAAAACAATGGTAACAAAATTAATTCTTCTCTTCCCTCCTGTCAATCACTATGAATGCTGTGATTTGGGAATTTCAGAAAGCAAGAAGGTAGCATTTGTTTTTCAGAAGGCTGGGATATGTGTTTATATATATATATATATATATATATATATATATATATATATATATATATATATATATATATATATATATATATATACACACACACACATAATTTTGTCATTCTAGCTGCCGCATGGTGGTTGGATCCCTTTAATGTAGTCTAAAAGTTGACATAAAAATGGCACCTCATTAAAAGGAAAAAAAAATTAATATCTTTTGAAGTCATGCTTTCCTTTGGAGATGAGAGAAACATAGCTGTCCTTGATGTTCCATTCACAGCTTACTCTTTAAGAATGCCAGAAACTGGTTGAATCTCTCTGTTAAGTTTGTTAAGACTTTGCATTTGAGAGGAAATGCATGTTTTAGTTACCTCACAATATTTCATAACCAGGGTGATGGACACTTCTCACCCTTCCCATATTTAACTTGCAAAATTCACCCTTCAGACAGGGAGTCAAAACCAAATCCAAACAACTTTCTCTCAATGGATTTAATATCCCCCCCCCCCCCCCAAAAAAAAAGGGGAAAAAGCAAAGTAGAACTTCTGCAGCATGTGAAAGTCTCTGTTGACTCTGAACTGGAACAGAAGCTAGTAGTTAGTAGTTGGCAACCTTCAGTCTCGAAAGACTATGGTATCGCGCTCTGAAAGGTGGTTCTGGAACAGCATCTAGTGTGGCTGAAAAGGCCGATTCGGGAGTGACAATCCCTTCCACACTGGGAGCAAGTGCAGTCTGTCCCTGGCCTGTCTCCCTGGCTATGGGCCTTCCTTCTTTGCCTCTTAGCCTCAGACTGTTGGCCAAGTGTCTCTTCAAACTGGAAAAGGCCATGTTGCACAGCCTGCCTCCAAGCGGGCCGCTCAGAGGCCAGGGTTTCCCACTTGTTGAGGTCCACTCCTAAGTCCTTCAGATCCCTCTTGCAGATGTCCTTGTATCGCAGCTGTGGTCTACCTGTAGGGCGCTTTCCTTGCACGAGTTCTCCATAGAGCAGATCCTTTGGGATCTGGCCATCATCCATTCTCACGACATGACCGAGCCAACGCAGGCGTCTCTGTTTCAGTAGTGCATACATGCTAGGGATTCCAGCACGTTCCAGGACTGTGTTGTTTGGAACTTTGTCCTGCCAGGTGATGCCGAGAATACGTCGGAGGCAGCGCATGTGGAAAGCATTCAGTTTCCTCTCCTGTTGTGAGTGAAGAGTCCATGACTCGCTGCAGTACAGAAGCGTACTCAGGACGCAAGCTCTGTAGACTTGGATCTTGGTATGTTCTGTCAGCTTCTTGTTGGACCAGACTCTCTTTGTGAGTCTGGAAAACGTGGTAGCTGCTTTACCGATGCGTTTGTTTAGCTCGGTATCGAGAGAAAGAGTGTCGGAGATCGTTGAGCCAAGGTACACAAAGTCATGGACAACCTCCAGTTCATGTGCAGAGATTGTAATGCAGGGAGGTGAATGATAAAAAATAAATAAAAATAAATTTGCAAGTTTCAGAATAAGTATTTAACAGAATAATTGATGGGTTGTAGTACTTATCAGTAAAGTCACCAGATGCATTAGGAGTACAGTACTACTTATCCATAAGGGATGAGTAGGGGAGGAAATTCTGACAGAGTTTTATCATGTACAGCAGTGGTTCTCAAAATTTTTGTACTGGGACCCACTTTTTAGAATGACAATTGTCAGGACCCACCAGACGTGATGTCATTAACCTAGAGGTGATGTCATGGCCAGAAGTCACATAAAGCAGGAAAATTTTAACACCTTCATACAACAAAATCAAATCAATTAAGGGCGCAATCCTAACCCGCGCTGGAGCAGGTGAGACAGGAGGCTTGCGCTGCATCCAACACAGGATTGCAGCGAGCAGCGGCTCAGCCACGGGCAAGGGGAAGCTCTTCTCCTTACCCATGGGTAAGGGCTGTGCGCCCCTATGGGTCTCCTTGGACCTGCACCACCTCCAGAGGTGGTGCAAGTCCGAGGAAAGTGGAGCGGCTTGAAGCCACTCCGCTTGCCCCGGGGACAGGCATTGGGATCCGGCATAACCACTGGGCCCCAGCCCCACCCCCGGCTCCCCGCACGCCCGGCCCAGGCCCAACCCCCCCACCCAGTAACGCCCCGCCTCCTCCCCACATCCCCCACGCCTACCTTTGCCGTTTATGTCAGCGCGCTTGTGCTGACACAAGCGGTGTGGGAGCCGCGGCGGAGGCTTCTGCCTCTGTCTGCACATCGGCGCATCTGAATGCGCCGACACAGCTCCTGCCTAAGGAGGGGAAAATGTGCTTTAATGGCATGTTTGTGACCCTCCAGGGCCACCTATACTACCGGCATAACTACCGGTTAGGATTGCGCCCTAAGTAAATTAAATGTTCGCAATAAGTATAAGTTTAAAACATTATTTAAAATAAAGAACCCTCCTAACCCTCCCAAGCAGTTGCTGATTTGTTTTAAAAAAAAACAAGATCCCAAACATCCCACATTTATCTGGGAGTAAGGCTGCAATTCTATCCATACTTTTCTGGGCGGAAGACCCATTAACTACTATTGTTAAAAGCATATACATAGCAGCCTGTTAAAAGTACAAATCGTTCACATTTCCTCAAGTGCAGTTACATACCATGGTAGCATTCAAATCTAATAGATTAAAAATAAAATACACATTGAAATGAATGGGGATCCACTGAAATTGGCTCATGACCCAACTAGTGGATCCCAATCCACAGTTTGAGAAATGCTTATGTAAGGAATAACACAAAAGTAAGTTCTCAATTTCCCTCTTCTGCACAGTTAAAGCTTCAAGAGTGCTATCTATGGCTTCTCTCACACATTTTATTGATCCTATTTCTGTACCTGTCAAAGGTTAGTCAAACGCCAGTCAAAGGTCCAGACCAACATGCAAAAACCCATGTGCAAATGGCCATTTTCCATGGAAAAAAAAGCATGTTTGGAAGCAATCCACATTTTTCCTATGCATAGCACATCTGCTATCTTTTTTTCATGGAATATCCAAGTGTGTCTTTTCAACTTTTTCACTTCTTTATCCATGAACTCATGGCTTCCATATGGGTCTTTGAACATATGGTTGTGAGAACCATGTGGTTCTTGATATCTGTATGTTCTGAATCCTCAGAGGAGGTGGGACGATGCCCTAATCTGGCTCCTGGCAGTGCCCTCCTTTGCTACAACTTGCCCTCTCATTGTATCCTTCCTTCCTTCCTTCCTCCCCTACATTCCAACCAGGGGATTATGGCTCTCATCAGTAAGACAATCCCATCATGATAATCTTGCTGGTGAGGCAATACATGCCTACTCAGAAGTAACTCCCAAAGTGTTCAATGGGGCTTATTTCCTGGAAAGTGTTATAAGATTATAGCCCAAGTTGTGTAGCAGCAGGGCATGAATGAGTGAGGCAGGGAAGGAGGATGACATTGAAATTTCTTTGTCTCTTGTCTAAATGTGGATGTAGGGGAATGGGAGAGTGACTGCTTTGGGACACAATCTTTTATGCCCACTTGCTGAGAAGCCCCAAACAGTGGTTTGCATCTTGCTCCCGCATGAGTGGGTCACCTCTGTGCATGCAGGCACACAAAACAAATAGCATACGAATCCTGCTGTCAACTGCAAGAGCAGGACATTTCTAAGAGACTAGGGGCACAATCCTAACCCCTTATGTTGGTGCTTTCCAGCACCGACATAAGGGCAATGCAGCTCTGAGGTAAGGGAACAAACATCCCCTTACTTTAAGGAGGCCTCTGTGAGTGACATCCAACTGAAGGATGCAGCACATGTCCCATTGGCACCGCTATGCCAGTGCTGGAAAACTGGCATAAGGGCATAAGACTGGCATAAGGGGTTAGGATTGTGCCCTAGAGCAACTATTTTCAACCAGTATGCTGTGGCACATTGGTGTGCTGAGGGAGTTTGGGGTCATTTAGTAGAGCCATTGGGAGATGTGAGCCCCCCACCAGCAGCATGGTGTGCCTTGTCAATTGTCAAAAAATTGATGCTGTGCTTTGACAGTTATAGCGCCTCGTCAGTGTGCCGTGAGTTGAAAAGGGTTGAAAATCGCTGGACTAGAGAGACAGAGAGTATGAAAATCTAGCAGCATGGGGACAAATAGTATGAGAGTGAGAAGAGTCTGAATTTTTAAATTTCAAGAGTAAAATAAGCACTGGTTATTTCCAGAATCCACCCTGATTAGTGATAGCCGTGTCTAGCAAGGAAGTAAACAGGAGTTATACTTAGATTGGGAGAGGGTTCGGGGAAGCCAGACAAGATTCATCAGAAGGTTCAAAGGCCTGCTGCAGGAGGGATTTAAGATTAAATAAAAGGATATTTGAGTATTTTGTGTTCATGTTGGCTGAAGCATTAGGAATGGGTAAGCACTCCCAGAAGTGTGGAGCATCTTCAGTGATGCGAAAGGTTTTCTTGCCGGACTTAAACTGGTCACTCAGCTGTAAAAGTGTACAGCACTGCCAAGAAAGAAACCGACAATCCTTGGTGAGAGCAGGAATCATACAAATTATCTTTGTCTCCGCTTTGATGTCCATAGGAGGTGATGTCCATCTTTGGCCTTCCCATTCATTACTTTCTAGGTCCCTTTTCTTTTTCCACTGCAGCAAATTATGATTGCTAGGAGATTATGTTCCATCCATTAAAAGTTTGCCTCTTTAATTTCTACTTTTCATGCAGCTACTAGAAGTGGGGGCCTTTGTCAGGAAAAAAATGGGGGCAACTCTAATGTGGTAAGAAGCTGTGAAAGTCTGTTAACCTATATGATGAATAGGCCCATTCTGAATGATGATGATTGGGAATGGCTCTTGTAGCCTCTGATGCTCTTTTAACTTGCAAGAATGGTATTGGTAGAGCTGCTTGCACAAGATAAAATCCAATTTCATGTTAACATCAGGATATTGTATAAGCAGATGTCATATAACAATGGCATGTGCTTTAACCATGTAACTGAGACACTTTAGAAAAGAGGACGCCCAGGACCTGAAACTGGAATAAAATCACAATTCACTAACAATAAAAGGTAAAATGATAAAGAGAAATAGGTGAATTGTAAAAAACAAAGATATTCCATATCAGTCACGATCCTGGTCCTGGTACTTCCCGGGACCAAGACTGCAGGCTATTCCCCCCACCAGTGGGCTGTCATCCCCGACCTCCCTTCCGGAGGCCCAGGGAGGCAGCACACACCCTCCCAAACCCTCTGAAGGTCTTGTAAAGGCCTCAGAGGGCTGAAAAAAATCACTTCTGGTTTCATGGAGGAAATCAGAAGTGACATTTTAATGCCCTTAGAAGGCCTTCTGAGGGGCAGGGAAGCCAGGGCATTTGTCCCCCTTGTCCCTCTCAGGTACTCCACTGTTCCATCTATCTCATAAGCTCTCATTAACAACTGGTTCTACTTATGGTCCTGTTTGATAAGGGGGTGGTGACCCTGATTTTCCACTGCCACTCACCAAAGTGGACTTTTGGCAAGACTGTTCACTACAACCATGGGTCTGTTCACACACTCTTCTTCACTCTGGATTGGCAACTGGGTGGGGGCAAATGGCAGCCTTCAGGGTACTGACTTTGCCTCATGGGCCAATAGCTCCTGATGCTTACTCGAAAATTTCACATTTCTACCAGAGATGGCTGATATATGTGTGCTGAGATGGTTTCACACATCTCTTCAATTGCTTCCCTTAGATGCTTGAGTGTTGCAGGTTTCCTGCAGTGAAGTATCTACTCATTCAAGTTCATTAAAATGTGGATACATTTTCTTGAGACTCCATGTATTTTGTAATGTTTCAATTTCTTATTGTCTTTAAAAGTATAAATATTTAAATATATTGCAATTATGTTTGGAAGAGGCTCTGCGAGTGTGAAACAGAAAGCTGGGGTATCAGACCTTTGATTTCGCAATCCTAAGAACATAAGAACAGCCCCACTGGATCAGGCCATAGGCCCATCTAGTCCAGCTTCCTGTATCTCACAGCGGCCCACCAAATGCCCCAGGGAGCACACCAGATGACAAGAAACTTGCATCTTGGTGCCTTCCCTTGCATCTGGCATTCTGACATAGCCCATTTCTAAAATCAGGAGGTTGCACATACACATCATGGCTTGTAACCCGTAATGGATATTTTCCTCCAGAAACTTGTCCAATCCCCTTTTAAAGGCATCCAGGCCAGATGCTGTCACCACATCCTGCGGCAAGGAGTTCCACAGACCAACCACATGCTGAGAAAAGAAATGTTTTCTTTTGTCTGTCCTAACTCTCCCAACACTCAATTTTAGTGGATGTCCCCTGGTTCTGGTGTTATGTGAGAGTGTAAAGAACATCTCTCTATCCACTTTATCCTTCCCATGCATAATTTTGTATGTCTCAATCATGTCCTCCCTCAGGTGTCTCTTTTCTAGGCTGAAGAAGCCCAAACGCCTTCCTCATAAGGAAGGTGTCCCAGCCCAGTAATCATCTTAGTCGCTCTCTTTTGCACCTTTTCCATTTCCACTATGTCCTTTTTGAGATGTGGCGACCAGAACTGGACACAACAATCCAGGTGTGGCCTTACCATCGATTTGTACAACAGCATTATAATATTAGATGTTTTGTTCTCAAGACCTTTTCTAATGATCCAAGGAAATAATTGGCCTTCTTCATTGCCACCGCACATTGGGTCAACACTTTCATCCACCTGTCCACCACCACCCCAAGATCTCTCTCCTAGACAATCCTATATTCTATTCTATTCTCTATTTAAAATATTTTTATCCCACCTTTCCTCTGCCTGAGCAGAAGCCCACGACAGCTTACAATTTATAGGAAAAAAAATACAATTGATAAAAGCAATGAAAAAACTCAAAAATAAACAAATAAAATAAAACCAATTAGAGGACAACAAAACTATTAACATTCAAGGAACTGCTAAGATGCCCAGGAGGCAGGCAGACAACCCAACAGCCAGACAAAAGAAAAAGTTTTTGAGCCCTTGCCAAAACACCATGAGGGGGTCGATGTTAATTCCCCCGGTAGGGAGTTCCATACTTGTGGTGCACAATTGCACTCTATGCTCTCAGGCACAAAGTCTTCAGCTGTAGTTGCAGTGGCGTAGCTAATGATCATGTAGCCCAGTGCCAAACTCAAAATGTTGAAGTGATGTCACAGCCGGAAGTGACATCATGCCCGGGCTTTTACAAAAGTGAAAATTGGGAGGAACCCACCTCCTTCCAGCAGCTCGCCACCCACTTACTCTGCTGCCTCCCCCCAGTCAGTGGCATAGCTAAGGCACCTATCTGCTATCTGGGGTCAAAGAACATTTGTAGCCCCTGCCAGACAAAATCAAATTTAATTAAGTAAATAAATAAAAAGCGTGCCCCTGATTGGTTTGAAATACTGTGCTGGGATGAAGAGAGATACTTACTCTCCCCCTGCTAAATATAAGAGGGGCATTACTTGATAAAGTGCCTGTTTTCCCAGTTAGCAGGGGTAACTATATTATGATATTCATGGAAATGAGAGCTGACTCATATTAATACCTTATTGGTTTCATGCTGTATCATGATAATATGTCATTGCAACATGTCAATAACATAATAGCACATCATTGGCTCTCAGAACAATCAGTCTCATAGGTCGGATTTGAGAAAATCTACTTTTTGTTCCATAAGGCAGTTTTGTTTTCATTTTCTGGTTAATTGGCCATAACTTTTAATAGACTACAGGTATTCCAATGCAGTTTGTTTCATTGCATCCAGCATTAAATTTCCTTTCCAATGATATAAAACATGATGGTATTATTCATACATACCAAGATTTTCACAATTTTGGTCACTAGTGTCAAGCTCAGCTTGTTGCCCCCCTAAAGCTTGATGCCCGGTGCAACTGCTACCCCCTGAGCTATGTCACTGAGTTAAAGGACATTGGAGGAGTAAAGGGAATTTTTTTTTTAACTGACAGTGTTTCTGATCCCATGATGTCTCTCCGAACGGGCACAAACCTGCAGTTTAATAAAGCACCCTTTGATTAAAGTTTTCCAGCATTATTCTTTCATAAGGCAAGACTAGACTGAGCAGAAAGAAGATACACATCTGATGATGTCTGCTCATGTCTGAACTGATTTAAATTAGTTTTTGGCAGAGAGTCCAGAAGGTGGAGGTTGCCAGTGTAAACGTATTTCTAATTATGTGCTTCAGAATCCATGGCAGAACCTTCTGACCTCCTTGTCAGAGCCTTTCACCATGGATGCCAGTCAGGAACACCTGTGATCCAGGAAGCTATGTTGAAATGTCTGGGCTGTATAAGTGGTGGCAGTTTGTGATACCATTCATGTTTCCTTCGTACATGGATTTAACGATAATGCAGTAGATTCATAATCATCTATGTTGTGTGCCACATGGTCAGCAAGTTTACAGTTTAACTCTTTTTTTTACATTGATTTCTGTACCCCCCCCCCCAATACTTTTGTGTGTATTGTTTACTTGGTAGTTAGGAGCTGGCAGCTCAGAAAATTGCAGGTGTGAATAATCCAAGATGCCTCTTAATTGAAGATCTCCCTAGAAGGCGGTGTTTTTAGAATATGGCATTGTAGACCTGGGGGGAAGAGGTGAGAGTGTGGGCAACCCAGTCCTCTCTCTTGGGTAATCTAAGAACAAAGAAAAGGAATCACAGACTAACTACTTCAGGGTAAGAACATACCTGATCTAAGATCAATCGACAAAGATCGATCCAGATAAAGTAACAGAATATGGCCACACCCAAGGCACCTTGAGCTGGTAGCTGGGGACATGACCTCCAGTTGCTAGTATGGAGTGTTCTGCTATCTTCCTCCATACTGTGTTCAACCTGTAACCTAACATATATAAGGCTTACAAAGACGTGCCCTCTTCTCCAAAGGAAGCCAGGAGCCAAGTAGTGCTACACCCCTGGAACTTCTCACCCTTGGGCTATTGGAGCATGAGCGTATAACACTATGATAGATGAAATGTGTCTGGAGGAAGGGCTTGTGTGCTGCAAGGATCCCTGACAGTGGTGAATCAAACCTGTTCTTATCTGCATAATTTTGCCCCTTCATCTGCCAAGGCTTACCTAGATTCCAGTTTTGTTACCTTCCCTCAGCTTGTTTGCCAGAAAAGCATGAACTAACAGCCCAATTCTATTCCCAGCCCCGCTGATGCAGCAATGCAAAAATGGCTACTGCTGCATCCTGCAGGGGACAGCTGGGGAGGTCTCCTCTGGGTAGGATCATTTTCTGAGCTGATTTGGCATTGTGTGAGTTCTTCCCAGTTTGTGGGGGAAAGAACTCTGATCATTTCTAAGCTAGTCGAGACAATCTGAGAATTTGCCCATCTCTAATCTAAATGTTCTGTTTTGTCAGCGCATGAAATTCACAAGGCAAGAGCAGCGTTCTCATTGGCTGCCCTGCTCTTACGGCATCTTTTTCACGCTTACTCTTGATCTTTCATGAGATGCGGTTGTCTATTTTTTTTGGTCTCATCTTGTTTTTGATTCCAATAGAAACATATTGCAAAGGAATGAGACTGAGGCATAAACCTCTTTATCTGATGCCTCAATTGTTGCTTCATATTAATAGGTTGGAACTTCTCAGTCACCCAGCAACAGCATTCTGAATGAGCAGTGCAAACTTTTGTTCTCTTATAGACATTGGTAATGCAGGTCTGGTAGAAGAGGTCATACATAGCAAACTTGCTGGTTCATATATTGATGATCTTGGAGTATAAAGTTGGTTAATTGAATACAGACCAGTGGAATGAAATTCATGCTTAGCATGCAGCCTCCTGAGAGAGGAATAGCACGTACATGTGAAAAGGGAATTCTGACTTTTGATAGCAAAAATCTTCAATTATGAATAGAATTACGCAGTTGCTTTAGAATTTAATAACTTGAGAATTAGATGAAATCACTGCAGGTGATGTTCAGAACAAATGGCACTTATTCCATATTATCAAGATTTCTGTGAAATTTAGCTGGAAGAAATCTGCCATTTCATCTTGGGCAGTCTCACCATGTCAAGACATCTTCGTTTTATAATGGCTTTGAGCTACGATGATATCTTATGTACCTAGACAAAAAAGCCACCTCTCCTTAGCTGCTTATGAAGGAAAAAAAGGACTGCAGTTCTTTTTCTGACTTTATTTTATCTGTGATGTGGTGGATGTGAAGGGAGACACTGAAGAGGAAACAAAATGATGAAAGCTTATTTAGTGCTTACTCTGTATAAATGGGTTTTAACTTGTTCATAAATGACCTGCAGTACCTGGAAAGACAGTGTGCCATGTTTGTCGATGACTTCAGATTATTTAGGATCATGAAAACTGAAGTGGCCTGGAAAAAACTCCAAAAATAAGTCTCCAAACTGGTTGAACAGGCAACAAAATGACAAAAAAAACCCTTCAATTAAATATTCGGTGTGTGTCATTGGCTGCAATCCTAACCGCACTTTCCTGAGAGTAAGTCCCCCTGAACAAAATAGAACTTACTTCTGAGTAGACCTGGTTAGGATTGTGCCCATAGTTGGTCAGCATAAAAAATTGGAAGAGAGGCAGGGGAGGAGAGTATTAAGAGAGAAGATTCTCTGCAAAATGGACCCGCCATTTGGATCTACCCACTGGGGGCACAGAGTACATGTAGCAAGAGTAGGTTCACTGAACTGAAGGGCCATTTCAGCGTGGAAAGAAATATATAATTATAACTGGCATGGACATCTCATGGTTGGTGCCAAACACTGAGTCCAGACAAAGCCCCAGGTTGCAAAGAGGTGCAGAGGGTTGATGTCTCCACCAGCGATGGAGCGGCAATGATGCTTTTGTACTGGGAGATGGATTGGTTAAGGGATGCCAGGGGATGACAGCAAATCTCTTCAGGCTTGGAAGACTCCTCCAGACTTTAAGCACTTCAGATGTGTTGGTGGAGCTGCCACGTTGCCACTTTATCTATTTCACTTCCCTATGCTGAGAACTGGTCAGATGCTGGGAAACCCCTAAATGACGAAGTACAAGAGGAAGACAACCTGTCCTCCCTATGATCAGAAGCACTCTGCTGCTTCCAAGTTAACGCACGCCCTGTCTTTACTCTGATTTCCTGAAATTTGCCATTCAATATCATCTCTTCCATTACATTTTTAATCACATCTCTAATCCGCTTTTTCTTTACAGGCACCAGCTCCACACCAGCTGATACATTTTTGAGATACAATTTTGAAACATACAAAATTATGCAGGGGATGAACAGAGTGGATAGAGAGATGCTCTTTACACTCCCACGTAACACCAGAACCAGGGGACATTCACTAAAATTGAGTGTTGGAAGGGTTAGAACAGACAAAAGAAAATATTTCTTTGCCCAGCATGTGGTTGGTCTGTGGAACTCCTTGCCACAGGATGTGGTGATGGCATCTGGCCTGGATGCCTTTAAAAGGGGATTGGACAAGTTTCTGGAGGAAAAATCCATTATGGGTTACAAGCCATGATGTGCATGTGCAACCTCCTGATTTTAGAAATGGGCTATGTCAGAATGCCAGATGCAAGGGAGGGCACCAGGATGCAAGTCTCTTGTTATCTGGTGTGCTCCCTGGGGCATTTGGTGGGCTGCTGTGAGATACAGGAAGCTGGACTAGATGGGCCTATGGCCTGATCCAGTGGGGCTGTTCTTATGTTTCATATGTTTGATGTCCCATCTCCAGAAGACATCTCTGAATCCCCTCTATCCAATGACATCCACTTGAATATGAAAGGAAATATCCAAAGGTAACTTAGTATTTCTTTCACTGTCACCAAAACTTAATGCGAGAGACCAAACGCTGTTAATCAAATGATATGTCTCTAAGTCTTACCAGTCAGAGGGTTTCAGCTATTTGAACCGCTCCTTCAGGTGTTCATGGCTGATGGAATGGAATGTCACCTGCCACTTCCAACCACTGAAGTATAGACATTAGCAAGCGTAAAACACCACTATCTGTCATCTGCTGGTGTTGCTTAGAGGGTGCGAGTGAAACTAGAGTTGTTGGGATCCTTTGTAGTCCTCCACTACCACTGCTAAGAGGGTGCAGGGACAGCCCACAGTACAGTCCAAATAACCCTAAAAGCCACTTACAAACAACTTTAAGCTGTGTTGGATCGGCTCTGCAAGCCTCTGCTGCAGCTGCTAAGAGGGCATGGGTAAACTGCAGCCCAGCCTTGCATACGATACTCTAAAAATAGCCAGAGCTGCTTGAAAAACACTGAGCGCATACTATACCAAACCAACTACAATACAATCACTTTACAGTCAGATTGTTCCTGGTGCAGTTTTAACCTCCAGAAACCATGCAAAAAAAAACAACAACCCCTTTCTTTTTCCTTCATGGACTGCCGGCCCTATCTAAAGAGTCAGGGAGGAAGGGGAAAAAAATGGAGACTTCTTGCCACAGAAACACTCTCTCTGCTTCCACAGTAAGTGCCTCAGGCAGCGCTCAACCAGCTGATGTCCTATCTCTTAGTGAAGTAGGGTAACACTGAAGCTAACGGTCGGCACGAGGAGACTTTTTAAGTCAGCTGATCCTACCTCATCAGAGGCTCATGGGCTTTCCCATCCAGTAGAGAATGCCCTTTTTGTATACCAGGGAATATATAATCATACCTGTCTGGCACAGGCATCTTGCGGTCTGTGCCGAACAACCAGTCCAGACAAAACCATGGGTTGTCCACTGGTGAAGCGGACTGATGCCTGTGATGGAATGGCCATGATGCTTGAGGAATTGGAGATGGATTGGTTATGAGAGGCTGGGGGGGGGGATGGCAGATCACTTCAGGCTCGGAGACCTCCCCCAGCTACTCCTTCAGACTGAAAGCACTTCCAGAAGTTTCTGTGGAGCTGCCACTTGGTATGCTGAAAATACAAGATAGTTTTGGATGCATTTGAGGTCAAAGGAACCACTTACCTTCTCTCTCTCCAACGTGTTTCCACATTGCACCTCATGCAACACGTGAGCCCCATTACAATTTCATGCTGGAGCTCTTCAGTGGTGAGGGAATGGCTGCTTTTCTTGGAAAACAGCACTTACCCAGAAGTAAACACAATCATTGATTTCATTTGCGTTGTCCTCCCGGCTACTCAACAAAAGGCTGGCATTAGCTAGAAAAGTTTGTCAGACTGTCAGAAAAGGCAATTCAAAGAGAGGATGGCTACCCACCCAATCTCTGACTTAGACCAAAGAACCAAAAGGGGCAGACTTGTTTCCCTGGCACATGGTTAACTATTCTAATTACTATTAGCCTTTGCCTGTCTCTTTGCTGTCTTACTGAAAAAAGACACCCAGGGTGCAATCTTATATACATTTACCTGGGAATAAATTTCATTCAACCCTGAGTAGATATGTAAAGGATTGTGCTGTCGGGGGGGGGCGGAGCTAACTTTCAGCAAAGTTGCAGTGAACTTTGGGGGTTCCCGAAGAGACTGCGAAATAGATATGTTTTCATGTGCCTAAACAACTAAGGCACGCTTCGGTGCCAGGAAGACAGTATGAAGAGCTGAGAGCTTGAATGGGGGGGGGGGGTCCTTAGAAACAGGCAATTTCAAGGATTTCTCTCTGTTTTGCTCTGTGCTGAAGCATATCTATCCCGGGCGCCATCTTTGAGAAGCTCGGAAAGCTGAAAATCCATCCTCCCATGGCCTAGATACGACAACATCGCAGCGAAAAAAGCTATTAAGAGTGAGTGAACTTGGCTCGTTAAAAAGTTTTACTGAGAACTGTAAGTAAGAAGTCTGGAGGAGGAGGAGATAATTCAAGATTATTCACGCTGGCTGTTAGCCACCCAGGGGGGGAATAGGTGAATTGGTATTTCCCCTGCTGGAGTAAGTGCAAGATTATATTTTTTTTAATGGTATGTACCGAAGAGAAATAAATAAGTAATCTTCAACGAAGGAAATAAAGTCTACCTTCATTTTCCCAGCAAAAAGCCTTTATTTAAGCCTGGACAGTGCTAATTTTGGTTTTGGTTTCTCAGCAAGAGGCTTGAAATTTTTTCTTTTTTTCTTTTGGTCATTTAAAGGCATACTAACCTAATTTGACTGTGGATTTGATTGATTTTTTTTGGATATAAAAATCTGGAAAGTAGCCCTGGATACAAAATTAGAAATTAGCCCTGCAGGAAGTGGCTCGAGTTGGTGTTGATAAAAATGGCTTTTGAAAATCTAAAAGATGATCATGAAAGCCAGGCCTTGTTGGTGGACTTTCTGATGGATTTTAGAAGAGAAATGGAGCAACAAGTCAGAGAACTCTCTGAACAAATTGGGCAAATAAGCTCCTCCCTTGTAAACTTGTGGGAACAGATTATAAACAATAGAGAAGAAAAAAGAATGGATCAGATGTCGGGTGAAGTTAAAGAAGTGGAGTATTTTGAAATGGGACACTAGATGGAAGAAGCAACTGTCATAATAACTGAGAATCTTAAGGAAGAAAAAAGACGAAATCTTCAGAGAGCAAGCTGTCTCAAGAAGAGGAAAAATTTATGGATTGAATTCAAGAATAACAGAATGAAAAAGAAGAAAGAAAAACAGAGGGGGGGATTTCTGAAAAAAGAAAAAGAAGAAAAAGAAGAAGTGGAAGAACCAGTAGGAGGACTAAGAGGGAACACCAATAAGATAAAGTAAACAATAAGAAGAAGGGCAAAATGGTTGAATAATAAATAGAATTTTTTTTTATTTTAAATATATTAAATTAAAATAGATGCAAATGAAAATTTGAAATATAAATATTGTGGAAATTAAGTGGTATTAAGATAAATATTTTATTAATTAGATTAAATTAAAGTGGATGAAAAGGGAATTTGGAATATAAGTATCGTGAAAATTAAAGTGGTAAATATATGAAATAAATTAGATGGAATTGTAATTTTGGAATATGTATTGTGTAAATTAGTGGTATTAAGACAAATAAAAGGGTTATTTTATAAAAAAGAAGGTAAATAAAATAAATTATAGATGTCAATTTATTTTGGAGAAAATATTAAATCTGTATTTTGGGTTAATAAATATGTGGTGGATAAGCAAAGTATAATATTATTGTAATTGGAGATATTTGTTTTTAGATGTGATATTAGAAATTAAGAATCAGATAAGAGATTGTATTTTAGAGGTTAGTTTAGTGGTAAGAAGAGTTTATAAGTAAAAATTTGAAGCCTTTTTTGATTGGATAGTTATGGAAAATGATGTATAACATGTTATAAGAGATATTGAAGGAGGTAATACCATTGTAATCGGAGACTTTTTTTTTAGATGTTATATTAGAAATTAAGAATTAGATAAGAAAGATTTTATTTTAGAGATTAGTTTAGTGGTAAGAAGAGTGTATAAGTAAGTCTGAAGTGTTTTTTTTATGATGGGATAGATAAAGTTAGAGGAAAAATATGGAATGTTAAAGTACTAACCAGTTGGGTTAAAGAATATGATAATATTTGTATTGATTATTAATTTTGTGTGGCTTAATGTTTGTTGTAATCGATGGCCACCATCCTCGTGTGTAACCTATGTAGTCCTAGCCCTAAGTCTATCCAATTTTCCTTACCTGTATCTGTAATAAATAAATAAAGCAATATTAAAAAAAAAAAAAAAAGGATTGTGCTGTCAGTATTGGATGGTATTTCAGTTGTCCCTCTTCCTGTGTTTCTACAAATGAGATGATCTAACTGTTACCCTGCACGTCCCTGATCTTGTCTAATCTCAGAAGCTAAGCAGGGTCAGGCCTGGTTAGTACTTGGATGGGAGACCGCCTGGGAATACCGTGCTGTAGGCTTATACCATAGTCTTTTGAGACTGAAGGTTGCCAACCAACCTGAAAACCCATCCCATTCAAAATTCCCATGCAATTCCCATAAGCAACACAAGCTTCACAGCAATTCACTGAAAATTCACTGCTCAATAGAGTAGGAGGACTGTTTTAGAAGTAGCCGGATGCAAGGGAGTGGCAACAGCATGTCGGTATCTTGTTGTCTTGCATGCTCCCAGAGGCATCTGAAAGGTCACTGTGAGATACAGGAAGCTGGACTAGATACATGGGCCCTTGGCCTGATCCCAGTAGGGCTCTTCTTATGTTCTTATGACTCTAGAGCTATAATTGTCATTATTCCTATCAGTGACAAACAACAACTCTGACATTATCCAAGTTTTTGTGAGTTATGAAATGAAAGTAGCAGTCAGATGAAAAAAAGAGGCTGTGAATGACAGATATCTGTTCTATTTCAAGAGAGGTGAAATGAGTTAATATGCCTTATTTTAATCAGGATCAAGTGCGTATGACAAACTGTGTCAAATCATTGCTACTCAGGAGGCTGATGAAATCCACCACCATCATCCTGCATCGTTCCTCCTCAGCTGAGTAATGAGCTTCCTGAAAAGTTACATACATTCTGCCTCCATCTGCCTTTGGAAGCCATTTCTCACATCTCTCTTAAAAGAGATGTTAGACCTGCTACACATGGCCTGCTCCAATTTGCTTTCCCCTTAAACTGGAGTTTCCCTCATATGAGCCTGAATACAATTTCTCTAGGAAAAAACACGACAATTCCAGGGAACACTGCAAGCTCATTTTGAGTGCTTTCTACTGTAGTGATTTTGTTTTGGTGGACCTGAG
Source organism: Tiliqua scincoides (assembly GCF_035046505.1). Taxonomy (NCBI): domain Eukaryota; kingdom Metazoa; phylum Chordata; class Lepidosauria; order Squamata; family Scincidae; genus Tiliqua; species Tiliqua scincoides. The sequence goes on from NC_089824.1 coordinate 122,413,832, forward strand.
ATTTGCAAAAGATAGTGGGATGTGAATTCACTGCTATAAGCACATGTATAGGCTTAATAGATTACATAACAGTCCAATAGAACAGACTATAGTATTTTCTCTGGAAGTACTGTTTACAACCATGGCGGAAGCTTCAGAAGGCTTTTTGAGTGGACTTGCAAGCCTTGAGAGGCTCTGTGTGTCTTCTTCTCAGTGGCTTCTTTCTACCTTCCTATAGTTACCTTTCAATAGAGTTCAGTGAGATAGCCTATGTAATATAGGGCGCAATCCTAGAAATGACTTTGGCTGGCGCAAGTCTCTTGCACTAGCCCAGGAGGGTCGCAAACGTGCCATAAGGCACATTTGCGCCTCCTTGAGAGGTAGCCCATAGACACATAAAGTGTATAAAGTACTGTTTACGACCATGGCGGAAGCTTCAGAAGGCTTTTTGAGTGGACTTGCAAGCCTTGAGAGGCTCTGTGTGGATGGGAAGGTATCCCAAGGAGAGGGGGGCGGCCTGATGCAGGGGGTGGCATTTTGGACCTGTGCCTCAGGGGGTGATGGACCAGGTTCATAACTGTGTAGGCAAACAGTTTTTCCTCCGATGGGCCCTATAAGCATGTCACACACCTTCAATTTCATGCTGCCCATGAGAGGACACCAGGCCTGTGGGGGCCACAACAGGTTGCCAACCCATTGTTTCATTGGGCCAACAATAGAGTCACATTCTGTGACATAGGCAGTGTCAGGGTCTGAAAAAACCAGTAAAATTCAAAGGTATACCGCAGTGTTTCTCAAACTGTGGGTCAGGACCCACCTAGTGGGTCACGAGCCAATTTCAAGCGGGTCCCCATTCAGTTCAATATTTTATTTAAATATATTAGACTTGATCACACCATGGTATGTGACTGCATCTTGGGAAATGTTACAGCTCTGTACTTTTAACAGGCTACTATGTATACGCTTTTAACAATGATAGTAAATGGGACTTACTCCTGGGTAAGTATGGGCAGGACTGCAGCCTAGGATTGTTCAAAATTTTCCTGCTTGATGATGTCACTTCCAGTTATAAGATCACTTCTGGTGGGTCCTGACAGATTCTCATTCTAAAAAAGTGGGTCCTGATGCTAAACATCTGAGAACCACTGCTATACCAACAAAGATTTTCTTTGCAATCGACCCCATTCTTGACTTGCTAGAGTCTAATCCTTCAGAAAATGTTATGACGGCATGCAGGGCTTTTTTTGTAATAGCAAGGGAACAACGTTCCTGCACCTTTTTCCCCCCACTAGCTCCACCCCTTTTTTTTTGCACTGTTGGCTAGGGTGGGATTTGAACTTCTGACCCCGTGCTCCACAGTCCAGCACTCCTGTAGTCAAAAGTGCTTTTTGCATTGCTGGTGAGGGCAGGATTCAAACCTCTGACCTTGTGTTCTATAGCCTAATACCCTCTCCATTGGGCTATAGGAACTCCTGTAGTCAAAGTGCTCAGAACTAATATATAAGGTCTTGAACCAAGCTGGTGGCCATCAGCATCTCTTCAAAGTTCACTCCTCACTCCTGGAGTGAGCCCCCTGCTGGAGGCTGTGGTTTAAGTCCTACCTGGGACTTAAAAAAAAAAAAAAAAAAGCCTGCCTGGGACTGAACTTTGAGGAGTTTTGCAGCCTCAACTGGCCCCCCTTTTGGCAACTGGCAACTAACCTTTATATTTTGCAGCCATGGAGCACCTCCCCACCTAAAAAAAAAAAGAAAGAAAGAAAATTTATTCCTCCTAGGGATTTGAACCTCTAGCCTCTGGCTCCACAGACCAGCACTTTAGCAATTGAGCCATAGGAACTCTTAGGCCCAAAGTGTTTGGAAATAATACTTGAGGCACTGATGGCCACCAGCTGGGCTCAAGAACTTATATATTAGTTCTGAACACTTTAACTATAGGTTTTCCTATAACCCAATGGAGAGAGTTTTCTATAGCCCAATGGAGCACCTCCCCACCTAAAAAAATGGGGTGTTTAACTCCAGCTGTGGCAGGAGTGCTTTTGCTATCAGGGAGCTCACACGGGATGGACTTGTGTGTGTGTGTATGCGTGTGCGTGTGTGTAGTTATTGACTACATCTAGTTGTATCTTATTACTTATTTCTCCAATAAAAATGCCTTAAAAATAAATAAATAAATAAAAGATTAACAAGTTGTGAGTTCCTGCACCTTTTTTTTTTTTTTTTTTTAACAAAAAAAGCACTGGCGGCATGAAGAAAATGTTCTGATTCATGCAGCACACTGCAGTAAACCACAGCTTCTTACATGGAAACTGCCACCATTTGGCAAAATTGAAAGCAACCTCCCTGTAGCTGGTGCTTTGCTGTTTGCTGTTCCTCAAACCCTGCATAGCCATCTCTTCTGCAGGGGTGTGTATGAACAACTGTGTATAGAGACACAGGCATGCGGCCTGATCTGTGGATCAAATACTGGCATGTTGAAGATTAGAACAGGTCACCTCCAAGCTTTCTTCTAAAACATTGGGAGAGAGAAACATTATTAGAGCACAACAGCAGCTCTGTTTGGCGCCCCTTTCATTATTATTAATATTCATATACTGCTTTTCAACAGGAGTAGTTAATAAAGAGGTTTTACATAGAAAAATAAATCAATAAATGGTTCCCTGTCCCCCCAAGGGCTAACAAAACAAACAAAAAACCCACAGAAGAGACACCAGCAACAGACACTAGGAAAAAACACCATCCTGGGATGAAGAGGGAGAGTTGCTAAATATAAGAGGACACCACCCCACAGATCAGGGTGAGAGGATGGGATATGGGGGAACAGTTAATCCGCACAAATAATTGAGCATTACCTGCCAAGCAGCATTCATTGCACCCAGTTTCTGGTCGGGGGTGGGTGGGTATATCTGACTTAGGATGCCTTATTCTGAGTCAGACCATCTAGATCAGAATTATCTACACTGACTAGCAACAGCTCTCCAGAGTTCCTAGAGAGGATTTTTTCCCTAGTCCAACTTGAAGATGCCAGGAATTGAACCTGAAACTTACTGCATGCAAACTAAGTACTACATCGCTGAGTCACAGCCCCTCTTTTTCCTGGAATTTCAAATCCTCTCCCCCCATCTGTAATCTACACAACCTGGGTTAGCCTGCACCACAGTAGAAGAATCTCATGCATAGTGAGTTAAGATTCTTTTTACATATACCTTTCATAATTCCTATAATAGTGTCATGGAAAGACAAGATTCAGGAACACGGACTTTGAATGTGTGGGCTGTGGCTTGAGGGGAAGCCGTGAAGAAGGATCACCGGAAGGGGAGGTTTCATGGATTGGGGGATAGGCAGGGCATGGAGGGGTTTAAAAGGGTAGGGCTATGGAGAGGAAGATTGGAATAAGGTAATGTTATCCTGCACATGCCCGATCTCGTCTGATTTTGGAAGCTAAGCAGGGTCAGACCTGGTTAGTACTCAGATGGGAGACCACCTAGGAATACCAGGTGCTGTAGGCTTATACCATAGTCTTTCGAGACTGAAGGTTGCCAACCAATACTGGGGAGGATCAAAAGAGTCTTTTGGAAGATAGGGTAAGAAAGAGTTGTGAGAGAAGGGTGGAGATACCTGGAAGGATAGTACCAACACCCTCCCCTCCAGGGGAGCAGCAGAGAACACATTCACCACTTGAAGCGGTCCACACCTGGACTTTTGCTCCATGAGGCAGGCTTGAACACCCCAGCCAAAGCATCCTGGGAACCTGTGCCAGTCGCCTATGAACAGAGGAGAGACAGAGGAGAGAGAGAGAGAGACAGAGGAGATCCCTAACCCACTGCATGAAAGGAATGCCAGGGAGGCAGAGCAACTCACTAAAGCAGAGGTCCTCCCCCCTCCTCTCTGTACCCACCAGCCTCTGTGTATCCATATGCATTGATACCACACAAAATGGTGTTCCCCATCCCATATGATGCGGAATATCCCCCACAGGAAGAGCAAGAGAGGGGGCAAAGTGCCCACAGACTCACAGAGAGGAAAAGCCTTCAGCCACAAATAAAGTGGATTGAGAACAAAAAAAATTGCCCCAATGTTGATGTTATTTTCCAGCTCTGGTAATGACCAGATTGAGCAATTTATTTAGTATGTGCAGATCATTCTTCTGTTAAATCAAGCTAGAAGGATTCCCCCCTTTTTTGCCTTTCCCCTGCAACTTAAACATAACAATAAATATGTATGTTGCTGGTGTCTCGCTCTCCTGCTGCTGTGGACGTGATGATGGTTGTAGCATGACTGCTGACAAACTAAAATGCCCAGTGTGGGCTCAAAGATACATAAAGGAACAAAGATGCTGATGACTGAAGGGAGGGAGAAGCCTTAAATTATTCAAGACACTTCCCTCTGCCGTCCTCGGATTTTTTTGTATAGCCATTGAAATGAGATGCTCACACAGCATGGGATGTCAGATTGCGCAAGCTTCCAAGGGACTGTGGCCGCAGATCCTCAATTTCCTATCCACAGTGTTCCACATTGGCTACTTCTTCCCTTTTAAAAGAATCACATGAATTTATTTTCATTTAAAGGCAGCCACATAAAGAGAGATCATGTCTGGTGTGCCTTAGAAATTCAGCCGATTTTGGAGCCTCTGAGAGGGAGAAAAATGTTCCCCCATGTATACAAAAAACGTTTCCCCATGTATACAAGCATGCAGGTGTCCCAAACATCAAAGAGTAGGGGTGCTCCATTCAACCTGTGGTGAGGATCACCTACATTTTTCCACACTCAAGAGAGCCACATTACTATATTTCTCATGGGAGAAACATTATTACAATGTGTTATTTGAAACCCATTTTCTGTTAACTCCCCCTTGCTCTCTGTCCTGCACAGTATATATTTTCTCTCCCCTCTCTGCACCACTACAGATGTCTCTGAGCCTTGATGGTAGCTGTCCCTCTTCTTCTCAAGTTGTATTCAGTCATTAATTTCTCTGTGTGGAGCCAATGCTTGAGGACGACAAATGAGAGCATGCTGGCCTGTCGTGCCAGTGTATTTCCTTCCCTTGCGTCCCATGCATGTTCCATGGTTGTCTGCAAAGGCAAGTGCTGAATGTGTGGAGGCTTCCTCCTTGTGATTTAGAGCCCTGGCCTTGTTTGCCACGCAGCAACTGCAAGGGTGCATTTGGACATCCATATGACTTGCCCACTAGCTCTACTGCTTCTGCAGACACTGGGTCCACTGCAGACTATGAAGACTTTTCTAAAATCTTTGGCATCTCTCAATTCTATCATCTGGGATTCTGTTCAGCTTGTATAACCTGAGGATCTGGACAGGATTCCTTGTAGTGCGAGACCGTCTGCTTGACCCTTGTCTGGCATGAGCCATTAGATCTGCCCAGGAGGCACAGGATTCCTTGGAGTGGACAAGGGATGGACAGGGAGAGGGTAAATTCATTTCCAAAGGAAGAGGTGATGCTGCTGGCACTGAAGCAGGTCGTGGTTCGCCCCCTTCTGACGAGACCTTCCCTAGATCCCACCATTTCAGGCCAGTCTCAAATTTAACTTAAGTATAAGTAATTTTTGGATCTTCAGAGGTGGGCGGGTTATAAATTGAATTTCTACTCTTTTCTACAATGTTGTCTGTTCTAAGCAGTACTTTACGGCACAAGAGGCAGCATTTCATTCATTGGACTTTTACAGTCCAGAGACACAGGGTGTTTTAACCTTTATCAGTTTAGCCTACTGAAAGAGATTAGTACTGGCTATGTAGTGCACACTGCCAAAGCTATGAGCACAGGGTGTCTTCAGGTAAACACACTTCCTCTTTTCACAGGATCCAGATTGCCAGCATGGTGGATGGAGCCTATCCAGAGCCTGCTGTGATCTTGATCAAGGGTGCCATTTTGGCAGTTTGCTACAGAAGTACCCACTCACAGAACCCAAGGCTCTCATCGCCAGCCTAAGCAGCTTTTCATTCATGTTCAGTAGGAGAGGACTTTTGAAGACTCCCACTCCTGTTTTTTTTTTAAATCTAGATACCAGCTCTATCTTACTTGGTTCTCTCTACCAGGTGTGCTCTGAATGAGAGTTAGATTGGCAAGACATTGACCAATGACCATTTGAATAGTCCTTTAATTTTGAAAGGTGCCAGATCACGAACATATTCCAGTACTCTGAAGTATGAGAAGTATGATCATTATATCATCTGTAAAACTATATTCCAAGTCATCACAGTTCATATCTGACATTTAAAAATACATGAAAAATGTAGTTAAATGCTTAAGGCCCAAATTCTAACCAACTTTCCAGCACTGGCATAGCTGTGCCAATAGGATGTGTGCTGCATCCTGCAGTTGGGGGGCACTCACGGAGGCCTCCTCAAAGTAAGGGAATATATTGGAAAGTGGGTTAGGATTGCGCCCTATACCAGCTAAATGATAGCGTTGGAGAGGCATCATTTTATCTCAGAAGGAATTGGAATTATTGGGCACATAATCCAGAGAAAATTGGTCATATTTAAATCCCCCTGAAATCAATGGTATTTAAGTACTTAAAACTGTGTGCTCAAGTTTCATTGATTGCAGCCATTGATATTATAAGCAGATATGGGCTGTATTAAAAGTTAAGAATACATTGATAAGACCAACAGCAGAACAAAATAAGGCTGCCAACCAATCAGACTTCCTGGCCTGGCCAGAATTTGATCTTCTTGGTTAGCTACCAAATAGGATACTGTAGAGCTGGAGGCAAAATGGCAGGTCCTGCGTTTCATTGTTTAATTTCTATGACACATTTTTTAAAGCAAACAAACGATGCAGCCCTTCAGAGAGGGTTAGAGGCTCAGACGAACCGTGTCTTGATCTGTCTTGAACATCCTGTCTGAAGGGAAAAGCATGCTACACTTGTCACAGTATACGGTAGTCTTTGGTCCATTTTTAAAAACAAAAATTGCTTTCTGTCAAAAAGGTGTATCTAGCATGTGGTCAGAGACCTTTCAGCCTTTGGTTCTTTAAAAACGAACCTTGTTTTGCACGAAGAGGGGTCTGCACATGCTTAGAGGCATTCAACTCAAATGGACAGTTTCTGGAAAATAATTGGCAACCTGTGAGTACGAAAGTCGCAGCCACACAAACAAAGGCAACAAGCAACAGATACCTCAGTAGGATTTACAGCCCACTCCTAAGCTCCCCAGCGCTTCTAAGTGCAGCGGCACCAAAATGGCTATTTGCTGGCACAGCTGAGAGAAGCCCTGTGTTGGGTTTTGCAGCCTGGTACGAGGGATAGGATCTGGCGGAGGAGGCCTCCGCCGCTCCTTCCCCCTTTTGGGCTGGTTCCTCCCCATCTTCCCTCACTCCAAAAAGCCACACCACTGCCTGGCAGAGCTATTTACTACTGGCAGCTCATTGCCATCTTCCTCTCGGTGCTGAGGCCTACTGGTGCTGGTCCAGTGCCGAGACTTCCTCATGTGCTTTACGGCATGTTTGCTACACCCTGCACTGGAGGTCCAAGCATACCACCAGTGCTAGAGCCTTTAGCATGTCTACTCAGAAGTAAGTCCCATTAGAACCAATGGGGCTTACTCCCAGGAAAGTGTGGATAGGATTGGGCTGTTAGTCAGTTACCCTCTGTATTGTTCACATGTTTCGGGGATTACAGTTTGGTTCCACCCAAGTGACAGAGGCTGGTTCAGACAATACATTCAAACTAGCCCTGCTCAAGCTGTGTTGTGGCTGTGGGTGCATGCATCCTAATCCCCTTCTGTTGCACTTTTCCTGATTGAATGGAGTGAAGTTTCACACTTACCAACCCCTCACACATGATTTAAATGTAGCATTTAAATCAGGTGTGAGGAGAAAGTTCAGACCGCCCTTTCCTCAATTAGGAAAAATGGAATGGTGCACTGAGAGAGGTCAGTGGGTTGTGTATACTCATGTTCCACCGCACATGAGTGCGGCTGGTTTGGATTCATAACCCAAACTGGCTCAAAAATCAATAAGGTCATGAGCAGAATTATCTTTGTTTTCTACAAGATTTTGTTTATTTTATTTACCCAAGGAATTTTTACCCACCTTTCTGCTGGTGAGGGCACTCAAGGCTGCTTGCAACATTTAAATAAATCAATAAAAACAATAAAACTCTTTAACATCTACATGAAATTTCTAGGAGAGGTCATCAAGAGGTATGGGATTGGGTAACATAATATGCAGGTGACACTCAGTTATCTGTCTTAATTTCAACAGGCAATAGGGAGGCTCCTGATGTTCTGAATCATTATCTGGAGTTAGCAATGGGCTGGATGAGGATGAACAAATTGAAATTAAATCCAGACAAGATACTAGAGCTTTTGGTGAGAATATCTGTAATGTGGTTTATGAAATCCAACAGTTCTGGAAGAGGTTGCCCTCTCTTCGAAGAAGCAACAGTGCAGTTTTGGATACTTCTGGACTCAGCTTTCAGGTGTTGGCTACAGTCCATGGATTTTTGTTTTATTTTTGTTTTTTTGCCCAGTTTAGATTAATGCACCAGCTGTGGCCTTTCCTGGATCAAGTGGACTTAAGTCATGGTTGTCTATGCACTGATTACATCTTGTTTGGACCACTACAATATACTCATGTTGCTTCCCTTGAAAACTATTCAGCAACTTCAGCTCACGCAGAATGCTGCTACATGACTGATGGGCACAAGGCAAGGAAAGCCCATCATATCAGTGCTATTTATGTGCATTGGCTGCTAGTGTATTTCTGAGTGCAATTCAAGGTGCTGATTTTGGAACTTTAAGACCTTAAATAGCTTGACGCCAGAATAGTTGGAGAACCATCTTCCTCCACCTGAAACTGGCTTGCCACCTGAGATCAACAGAAAAGGTCCTTTTGCATGTTCCTCCAGTGATAGAAGTACATCTGGCGGTACATGTAAAAGGTTTTCTCTATGACGGTGTTCAGACAATGGAACTCATTCCCTTAGGAAGTGAGTTTGCGCCATCACTATTAAAGTTTCAGCATCAGCTAAACACTTTTTTGTTTCAGTTAGCATTCAGCCCTTGGTTGTTGGTGCTGTTTTATGTTTTTGCTTTCTGCTACTCTGATGCTGTTGGTTTATTCTTCATACAGTTTTTTTTTAATTTTAGTACATTTTTTTTAGCACCTTTTCCTAGGAGCGGAAAAAGCAGGATATAAATTTTTGAAACAAACAAACAAACAAACAAACAAACAAATAAATAAATAAATAACACACACACACACACACACACACACACACACACACACACACACACACACACCCCTATATCTCTGATTTATGAGCTCCAAAAGACTTCAGACCTCGAAGATGGCTTCTTCTCTGTGCTCCCTGCAAACTCCCAGTATCAAGGCCAAATGACAAGAGCACATGGAGATGTCTTCTTCTCAGTGGCTTCTTTCTACCTTCCTATAGTTACCTTTCAACAGAGTTCAGTGAGATAGCCTATGTAATATAGGGCGCAATCCTAGAAATGACTGTGGCTGGCGCAAGTCTTTTGCACCAGCCCAGGAGGGTTGCAAACATGCCATAAGGCACATTTGTGCCTCCTTGAGAGGAAGCCAGGCTGAAGCTCTGAGAAGCGCCAGCCTGCGGAGGCTGACATAAACTTTTGTGCTGGCTTCCTCTTGGCCTGGTTGGACTGAAGCAAACACCAAAGGTAGGCAGGGGGGAGGAGGGGGGAGGGAGGCGTTCCTGGGTGGGGGGAGAATGGGCGATGGGCAGCCCCAGGGGCTGGTGGACAGGGAGCGGGAGGTGAGCCTTGGATCCGGCAGTTATGCCAGATCCCAACCCCTGTTCATGGGGAGATCGGAGCTGCTTCGAGCTGCTCTGCTCTCCTTGTGCCACCTCCAGAGGTGGCAAAAGTCTGAGGAGACTCAAAGGGGCCAGCAGCCCTTACCCAGAGGTAAGGGGAAATGTTTCCCCTTACCTCTGGCTGAGCTGCTTATGGCCACTATCCTGTGCTGGATACAAGCCTTTTGGCTTGCCTGTTTCAGCGCAGGATAGGATTGTGCCCATAGACACATAAAGTGTATAAAACAGTGTACAGTAAAAACTGGGGATAGATTAGATTTAATACATGTCAATATTCTAAGTGCTGAACAGAAGTAGCAGAGCATGGGATAAACATTAAGAGTCGACCCCATTCATACACCCATTCTTAGGCAGCAGAGTCAGAGATGAAAAGAAGTCTTCACAAATTGGGAAATAAATCTTTACACATAGGGAATCAGTAAGACTTGGATGTCTCTCTCCATGGTACTAATTTAGCATCCTAAGGCAAGGCGAGTGGCTCCATCTGTCATTCACTGCTACAATTTTGCATTTTTGCATGCCAAAATGACAAAGGGACAGTTCAGTTGATACTTACACAACTGGCCCCTCTTCATACCATGAGATATAGCAGGGGTCTCCAAACCCTGGTCTGGGGGCCAGATGCGGCCCATGCTGAGCCTCTATCCGGCCCACAGCCAGTCTCTGATCTCCTGGGAACCTCTTGCCCAGTTGACCAAACACAACCAGAGTTGTGCTTGTGGGGTGGGGGAATGGGGGTCCATTTAAGTGTATGCTTTATTTCTTGGGCTGTGTTGGTGCTTGGAGAAGTCCTGAACATTTGAGCCCATCCATTTATTCATTCATCTAAGTTCCATCTCTAATGTAATTATTTAAATTTTATATTTAATTTTTTTTCTGGCCTTCAACACTGTGCCAGATATTTGATGTGGTCCTTCAGCCAAAAAGTTTAGAGACCCCTGAGATATAGGATGGTACATGTACACTTCTTCTGGTGCATTTTTTTTTTTTCCTCATCATTGTGCAGGTGTTTATCTGCACATATCCAGCTACTAGTATGAAAGTTAAAACTAACATTTGGATCCTGTGTGGAGGGACAGTCCTGTGCAAGGGGGCTGAATGAACTTCCTCCTCCTGCCCCATGGTTAGGAAAGAAGAAAGACACACCAGGAAAAGATAGTAGGATTTATCCCATTCCACATCACATGGAGGGGTGTGTTTGGAGCATATTGTCCAAAGCAACCCAAAGAGCAGGGGCAGTTGGATGTGTTTCAACAAGCAAGTAGGGTAGAGCTAAAGAGATCTGCTGAAGTTTCCATGCACAGTTGTACCTGTTGCCACACAAGCCTCCATTTTCACCACAAAAGGCACACCACAGGTGAAAAGATTGTGCTCTCCATCTCTATAGCAACCCTGCAGTATTATATTTGGCTGCTCACTCAGGATGGGAATACATAATCACTACCATACATCCCCCCTTGTCCTGCTCCTGTCCTTGACTAGCATCCTCAGTTGTCAACAAGAAACTCCCATCACTGTCACTCATTCATCAGAGTCTATTTGCCTCATTCCCCAGCACCTCTTTTCAGTTTGCCTCACCTCCCTGGTTTCTATTTGTTTTCTTTCCAGAAGAGGTGCCCTATTTTCAGATCGGCATTATCCTTTTCTATTTAATGTTTACATTTCTCTTCCACTCCCCGACCCCTTTCCCTTAAGTGTCAGGCTTGATTGGCTTTTCTCCTGGCACTTTAGATGACAGCCGGATACATACATGTCACATTCAAAGAGCTTCAAAAGGTCAGAGTAAGAAGAACATTATGCAGTCAGCGAGCGAATCCTGAATGATTTGCTTAGTCATCACTAGAGTGGCTACTAGAAGGTCATTCAGAAAGATGCAGCAGGGGGATAAAAGGGGAAACAGGTCAATGAACTTCAAAGTTTCTGCCAGTCACTCATAACCCTTCAAATTCATTTTTTTTTTAAACAAAAGACTTCCTTATTCATACTGGTTTCAGCAAGACCTGGAAAACCTAGAGCATTTCTAATGGCTAGAGGCATGATTTTTGGTGAGAACAAAATAAAACACCTAACATTGCTTTCTTGGTTATTGCAAACTGATGCTGGACTGGGGTGGGGATCCATGGGTGATGACTGTCGCTGCCTCTGTTGACACTATACCGTGTATATCACCAACCGACTACATTTTTAAAGCAATTATAATTTATAAAAATGCACCCTTGGAGTAAAAACAATTTCAATCTCAAAAACCTTTATTAGGCATTGGCAGTCAGATAAAAAACAGACATACAGACAAAGCAAAATATAAACAGACTCTTGGCCTAAGAAATAGAATTGTTAGGGTGGATGGGGAATATGGTTCTGCATCTCGTTAGAATATAATGCAAAAACTTGGCCAGTTGGTTTATGACCAGCCTGTCAGTAGAAGCTAGAAAGACATAGGATTTCATCATCCTGTGCCCATAAAGGCCAAATAAAAACACGTAATACCACTTGTTGAAGTTTTCCTCCTTGGGAAAAAAAGAAATTGTGAAACAATAAAAACATTTAAGAATACCCCTACAAACAGCACAGGGCCCAATCCTATCCAACTTTCCTGTGCCAATGCAGCCACAATGCAGCCATGAAGTGAGGGAGCAAATGTTCCCTTACCTTGGGGAGGCCTCCGCCAGTACCCCCCCAATGTAGAATGCAGCGTATGCCCTGTTAGCGTGGCTGCATCGGTGCTGGAAAGTTGAATAGGACTGGACCCACAATCCTATTCTCTGTTTGTGCCAGGAGAGCACACACTCCGCCTGCATGCACTGTTGCAAATGTGCTGTAAAGCACATTGTGACAGTGCGCCTTCAGGACACATAAGAAGCAGTGCCTGCTGGAATGGGTAAGTTCTACGCTATGCAGTGCAGAGATGGGAGAAGAGCAGGAAGCAGGCAGAACAGGGTGAGGGAGGGCGGTAATGGGGTGAGGGTGAGCAGATTGGGTCTGGGAAGGATGGGACCGGCAGTGCTGGTGTGCGCCGTATCCTGTCACCCTTCTCAGGCCCGATCCAGCAATATGGATCAACAGAGACTTACGCTGGCGATTTTGCTAGTCAATCCATAGTGGTGGCAGGGACTTTTCCCAGGGCAAAGGGATGTATGTCCTCTTACCTTGAGGATACTTTCCACCTGCTAAACGTCCCTGCAGGGTGCAGCATAGCCGATGCCAGCATTGCTGCATTGCAATGGGGAAATTTAGAAAGGATTGGGCTGCCCACAGGCAATAAATAATTAGGCAATGGCTAATTAGGCAATGGACTGTAGCTCTGTGACACTGGCTTTGTATATCAAATGTTCCAGGTTCAATCTCTGCCATGTCAAGGAGGGCTGGAAATAGCTCCTGTCTGAAACTCTGGAGAGCCACTGCCAGTCAGTGGAGATTGTAGTTAGATGGATTGATGGTCTGACTCATTATAAGGCAGATCCTTGTGTTCCTAATACTAAAATTCTCCCTAGCCCCTCAATTATAAATAAGTAAAAATGCTGTGGGCATGATCTAGCCCAGCAGTTCTCAGAATGTAGATCAGACCCACTTTTTGGTGATGACCCATGTTCATAACCCAATTTTTGGTGGTTCATGAAATCGACAGGGCAGATTAGGCTATGTGCATCAAGGGTTAAATAGGCTGCTATTTGTGGGGGAGAGCACTGCTGCCCAAACACCATTATAGCCACACCCCCTGGCATTTTTAAATCAGGCAGCAGCCTCTAGGACCTCTAAAAAGTTTGAGAAAAATGGATCTAGCCATTTATATCAATGTTTAAGATTCATTGATGCGTATGCTTATCTCTCCAAGAGCAATAAATGGGGCTCAAAAAGTGCTTCATGTTGCTCTACCTTTGTGTCTTCTAGAGAGATGGTTTCAGTGCATATTTCCAAGCTGAATGCCTTAAAAAAAACAAAACTGGGGCATGCACACTACCACTTAAACATCTTTTCAGAATTATCTGAGGTCCAAGTTAACTAGCCATTATTCTGTTCAAATATTGTTATCTGTGCATCTAATATGTCCTTTTCTGTGCCAAACAGTTCGCAGATTTTTCACTAGCTTTAATTAATACAATTCTCTCCTCTCTTTAGCTCAGATTCACACATCCCAAGGAATAATCCAGCGCATTACCCCCCCCCCCCAAAAAAAATTGCTCTTACGAACTGCATCTTTATAAAGAGACAGCCAAGTGTGGACTTCAAAACAGTGCACTTTTGACTCCATTAAGGTCAATGGGAGGGTAGCCATTAATTTCCACAGAGCTAGAAAGTTCCACACCATGGGTGGTTCTCTTGCAAAAGGTTACTTGAAAACATGCACAGCAGGGCTTTCACATTGATTTTGTCTCTCAGATATAATCCATATAACATTTGCTCATATCAAGCTTCATTTCAGATAGGAATCATTTCCCCATTGCAACACACATGTAAGAGGGAATGATGAATTAACTTACACTGCACGGAGAAACATAACTTGTACTTGTGTGAAGTACTTGTGTGAGTTGAAGTACTGTATAGAAAGTCTCTGTCCATTGTCCTACTACTTCTGGCAGCAGGACAGGACTTTCATACCATGTATTCTCCTACCAATGAAACACATACATACAAAAACCAACATGAAGAGAGCTATCTGCAAGGTGTGCAGCAACTGTGAGAAAGTCAAATTCCATACTAAGGATCACTAGGAAGGGGAAAGAGCAGGGGAAGGGGAAGAGCACAGCTTTGGGGCTTCCCCTGCAGAGTGAATGATGGTGCCACCAACAGGAGAACTCAGATGCTGCTTTGGAAACCATTTTTCAGCTACCAAGAAGCTGCATCAGGTTCAGCAGAAAGCAAACTGAGAAATGTGCCTTTAGGCACAAAGTAATGTCTACCATCTTTCCCAAGGGTTACCTGAGACAGAATTTGTAGCCTGTATTACATGAAGGCTACAAGCAATGGAAATTTACCTGGAAGTTCTTTTGAACAAAGGAGGACTTACTGCTGTCAGACACTTTAATATACCTTTCAAATTTGAGATTTTTAAAAATCTCATTTTTAAAACATTTGGTTTAAAACTATTGTATGCCACTCCAAGAGTTTGGGGTGAAATGGTTAGTTCTTTAAAAGAAGTGTAATAAATAAGTAGAAATAATTGACAGGAAAAGAAAACACTCAAATAAAGAAATCTATACTTTTTTTTCTTATCACTTTAATGGGGCATGGCAATGGCAGCTGCCACAAGTTGCTGCACTTTAACATTAAGCACTCATCATAATGCTCTTTGCACATCTACATTTTAGCTGCATGTGGAATGCTGTGCACAATTCTGGCCAACACATCTCAAATATGATACGTTATTATTATGGCTATTTAAGAAGCTGTGAGCTGTTGTGACTGCTTCCAGGTGGAAGAGGAAAGGGAGGTCTCGATACATTAAATAAATGTAATCAATACAACACTTAATGAAATGGTATCAGTCTAAACGTGCCTGGCCACATGCAGATCACAAAATGGAGTTGTAGTCCATACAGAGCCCTGAAGGACATTCCTTCTTTGTGACTCTTTAAGAGCCCTCTCCCACAAAAAGCTCAGGAATGGAACAGCACTGTGGTTCCAGTTATTAGATACAGAGTTATAATTTTGCTGAGGAAAAAGACAGAAGCAATGGTGGTGAGTAAAATCTAGTATTCTGCAGTCTGCCATTTTTGTTATAGTGAATATCTAGCAAATAGAATGACAGAATTAAGGAAGTAGGAGTGTCTGCAGCGGTGACTTTTCTGTGTCCAAATGTCTGACTTCTTTATGCCTGATTCTAGCTATAAACATCTTGTTTTATTCTAAATGTAGCTTCCAGTTCCAGTATTTCCCACTCTCCCTCAAAACATTATTGTAATAAGATATTTTGTCTACCATTTTCCATCTGGAAGGGTATCTAAATGCTTAGTTTCTTGATTTGGAAAGGAAAAATGAAGATGGGTGTCCAAAATGTATATTCCGGGAAAGCACTAATGCATGAAACAGGGAACGAAGAGTTCATAATATTTGATTTTTAACTTCTGAGCGAGATAAGCCATACAGTGTTGGGTGAAGGGCCTATGCCATTATTCTCCCAACAGTCAGAACCCTAGCCAGCCAAATCTCCAACCACCCTGGTATATATCTTGATTTCACTTTACTTTCAAATTCCAGTTACCAGTTTGAGATTACCACTACTGTTCAGGAAATTGTCAAATAATGCGCTTTAAAACAACAAACTGAATCAGATTGCTATGAATGTGGTAAGCTCCAAATCACTTTGCACTGAAAACCAGAGTTCCTTATTATTATACAAATATATTATTGATTAAAAGAGTAAGCCATAAGAGAATTTTTAATCAAGCAGGCAGAATTAGAGCATGGGTGCATACAGCTACAAAAACTTGCCTAGATTTGAAGAACTATGCTGTAACTAGCACATGAAGATGGCCAAGGGTGGTGTTTTTTTTCCTTCTTTCTCCAAATGAGCAGATTATGATCTAGCTCAAGGTAGTGTCAACCATGTGTGGCAGGACTTCCCATCGGATACTAAAGGCCACTTCTAAACAAGCACAAAAGGGTGGCCTCTGTGTGACCAAAAAATGCAGAAAACAAATGGAAGGGGCATATGGTATGATTACATTCTAGGGGGATTGCTAGGGAAGAATTGCACATTATTTTTTCCAATGGCAGGGCAGAATTGACTGAATGCACTGACTACTATTACTGATTGACATCTGAGGGGAGGGGTCACTTCCCGAACTTTGAAGTTGCCTTATTCCAATTTGACCATTGATCTCTCAGGCTCATATTTTCTACAGAACATTTTCTACTCCTGCTCAACAGTGGTGTCAAAAGGTGGATTGTGACCCAGAAATGGTTGCGACCCAATTTCAGGTGGGTCACAATCACAACCAATAGCACAATAGTGCTACTGCCGCCATTTTATTCTGAAGCATGGGCCTTGCACAGCTTTTGAACAATAGCCAAGGCTCATGGTCCAAGATGAGATAAATGGTCCTAGATGAGACTTTGCCCAAGCCCCTCACTATCCACTTGACCTTCACTGTTGTGGCACTTCCTCTGCCTTCCCTTGCTTCCCCTTCCTTTCATTCCATGTTTTAAAATTGTAGCGCCACTCTTTTCCTCTCCTCTCCTCTTCTTCCAATTGGCCCAGAAGGAAAAAAAAGGGACAAAACATTATGGTAGCAGGTCATACCAATGGGTTGCCACCAGGCAGAAAAAGCAGAGGCCATGGCGACTCACATACCTAGTGGGTTATGAAAGTGAGCTCCATGTTGCAGGTTAGCATTTGAGGTGAGTCAAGACTTGACAAGTTGAACACTGGTCTGATCTTATTAGCATCAATTCTCCAGGGTCTTAGGCAAAGAGGTATGTTTCCCAGGTGAACCCTCTGGGGAAGCTGGTGATTCTAGGTGATTCATGGGCTGCAATTTCCAAAAGGCATCATTTAGAAATGACTGGGGGAAGGGCCAGAGCTCAGAAGCACAGCATATGCATGTAGAAGGCCCCAGATTCAGTCTCAGGAATCTCCAGTTCAGTGACCATTAGGTAGCAGATGACAGGAAAGACCCCTGTCTGAGTCCCTGGAGAACCACTGCCAGTCAGAATAAATAACAATATGCAAAATGGACCAATAGCCTGTCAATTCATGGCCACTACATTTGTTTACAGAAGCTAGGCTTGATGGTACAAGCAACATCCTCACTGGTCAAAGCTAAGCACTCATCTGGAATGGCTTGTTCACTAGGTAGGTCTCTCCCATTCCTTGTTCTAAGCTACATGGGTTGGATATTACTAAAATAGGATATTACTCTTGCTGGTGGGCTTCTTGTAGACATTTCACTTAATGTTTAGTAGGCACAAGAAGCAGTCAGTTACAAGGACGATGGACAGAAGCTCTAAAATGAGACTGTTTTATTTGTGAAAGAATTTGTGGGAACAACAAAATTCTTGCAGTGATGATAGTCCTGGAAAGCATGAGTTGCTACCCATCCAACTGAATTGAATTTTAACTTTCTCCCAATTCCACTTCAAGTGGTCCTTGTCAATGACAAACAGAAACAGGAGGAGAAAGCAAAATGAGCTTTATTTTTCTTGTTGTTTGGTGAAGAAATGACTTTCACTGAACTGTAAGCGCTTAGCCAGCCTTGGAGAAAGCCAAGACACTAAAAGAAACAGAAAATGCATCCCTTTTCAGAGTCTGTCATGCAGATGCCGTTCTACAGAGCAAACACCATCTATCACTCTCCACCTTAAAAACCAACATGTACACTTGTGTTTGTTCACTTTGTGCAAGGAATTCACAGTGCAATGGACAGAAGTCATTAGAGTCCTGGCCACTGGTGAGACTGCTGCAGCCCACTGTGCATGGGGCAGAATAAATGCACACAGCCTTGCGCACCTGACCGTCCCATGCACGAGCAAGCAAGGGAAAACACAGATGCACACATGGTGCTGTGTTAGGCTGCAATCCTATACACATTTGCCTGGGAGTAAGCCCCACTGAACAGAATGGCACTTACTTCTGAACAGACATGCCTAGGATTGTGCTGAAAGCTTCTTGTGCTGAATGTTGGCAGGACAACATTCAGGAAAAAAAAAAATTCTTTTGCCACAACACTACAGCAATGCCTTCTCTACCAACTCCAAACTATTAAACACACAGAATTCTCTTCAAGTCTAGACATCAGTAAGAAGATAGGAATTAAGATTTCTGTGTATTGTAGAAAGTGATGTCTTAAAAGACCACACGGCAAGGCAACCTCTGAAGCACCAGTCGCAATATGTAAAAATTGTGATTTAAACTGCTCCAAGTCAAGGACTATATGTCTGCATTTCCTTTTTCCAGGAATCACTTTAGTAGGTCCTAATCACTTTAGTAGGTCAGTGAATGAGACTTTGGATCTGAATTATCATGGACCCAGCTGCTCAAGACCCGACACGACTTGCAAGGCAGGGTTGTGCTCTCAGGCAAGCCAAAATGAGCGCATAGCAGCTGGCAAAGTGTCCTTGCTTTCGATTCGAGGCCTGCAGTTTGAAGCTGAATGCTTCCCCGAGGCTCCATGCAGTCTGAGCTAAACTGGTGAACTAATCCTGTAGATGCTGCTTGTCGCTAAGAAAGTTTCCTCTGCTGGAAAGACAAATGGTGAATTTAGGTTCAGTTGGCAAACAATTTTGGAGCAACAACTAGCCACTAGAGGGGAAGGCTGCATGCAGAGAGTCAACAGAGACACTGCTGATGTGGGCACTGATAGGAGTGCACAGTCTCTCTAAATACATCTGAGTATTATAGAGATATGTTCCAAGATGTTCAAACAATGGCATATCATTTCTTCAAGTTGTGTAAGATAAAGCTAATAGTGAGAATGCTGGTGTTGTAATAACATAAAAGGAGATTGTTATTACACACAGAGGTACTGTACAAGAACTGCAACCTTCTAGAAAATGAAATACTTTGGAATCCAGTAGTCTGCTTACTTAGCTACTGAAAGGACAGTGCTATAAATAAGCCAATAAAAGATAATACTGGATAAATAGCCAGCAGACTGACTTTTGCAAAATACTCAGAAGTGCCTAAATCCCATGATGCTTGCACATTTCCTGATTTACTGGCTGGTCTCGCATAACATCATTTGTGATGGTGATATAACCTTCCATATGTCAACATGTAATGCCACATTTCTCCTGTGACTGGTTGGAGAGATGCATCATGAGCTAACCTGTAAAGCTGCCAGAGTCTGACAGTGGACCAGCAAGCTCAGTGCCACCTACATAGACTGGCAGCAGCTCTTTAGGGCATCAGACAAGGGTCTTCCCCACTTCTCCTGGAAATCCCAGGGAATGAACCTGGGACCTGTGGCATGCAAAGCCAGTGCTCTGCCACTGAGCTACAGCCCCAACACTTACCGTATTTTTTGCTCCATAAGACGCACTTTTCCCCCCCAAAAAAGTGGGGGGAAAAGTGTGTGCGTCTTATGGAGCGAATACTGGGGGCAAGGTCCGCACCGGGGGCAAGGTCCTCATTTGCACAGGCACCACAGGGGGAGGGCAGGCGGAGAACAAAGGGGGCAAGGTCCGCACCGGGGGCAAGGTCCTCATTTGCACAGGCACCACAGGGGGAGGGCAGGCAGAGAACAAAGGGGGCAAGGTCCGCACCGGGGGCAAGGTCCTCATTTGCACAGGCACCACAGGGGGAGGGCAGGCGGAGAACAAAGGGGGCAAGGTCCGCACCGGGGGCAAGGTCCTCATTTGCGCAGGCGCCACAGGGGGAGGGCAGGCTTACTTTAAAAGTAAGTTTTCCTCCTCTAAAAACTAGGTGCGTCTTATGGTCAGGTGCGTCTTATGGAGCGAAAAATACGGTATATTGCAGGAAATTACTTAACAGCAGCCATTGCTAGCAACAGAGACCTTGTAGTCAGCAACAGCAGCCAAACTGAGCCAGGGAAGATGAGCAGTCCACACAGTCACTATGGCTCCACCCCCTTTCTCCTAAACACCCAGTGGGGTGCTAGTAATTTCCCACCATGCCTCATGCAAGGAGGCATGGGGCACAGATGTCCCCATCCTCATTTTGCCAGTAGAGGGGCAGGATTCTGATTCATGGGAATCAGCTGTGAGCTACCTAAACCATGATTAGTAAGATAGCACAATATGTGCAATTTTAAAATGACGCTACATGCCAATTTGCTTTTTTGTTATTTACAAATTATCACATACTTTAACAGGAAGGGGTGAAGTTAGGCTGCACGAATGTGCTGCAAGCAACCCAGGAAAGACCTTATTCAAAGATTTTATAAGTTGCTTGACTGTTGCATATTCTTTTAACTATCCTGAATGGTTTTAAAGCTCATAGCAGCTGTGGCTGCTATGAACTGTTCTAACACCAATGGCAGCTGTTCTAACACCAATGGCTTTCATTCCCTCCTAGTCTGCTTAACCAAAAACCCACAGAACAACTTATTTCCTCCCATCCAGTTTAAAGAAATTACAAATTCTAAAAATAACATTTATTGCCCAGTTATCTAGCATGACAAGGCAACAAGCAATAAACTTGGCGACAGTGTTTGCAACTCTTCGTACTCTGTGGTAAGAGGTTTGATCGTTACTGCTAATATCTCATTCTTTCATATGGGAATTCATTTAGTTGAGAAGCATTTAATGAAAAGATCTCCATATTTCTCCTGCTTTGTATAATCTCCAGTGTTCTTATGTGGCAGAACGCTTGTACGTCAGAACTACAGATGCCATACTTCATCCAGCCATGCGTGAGCCTTGAGGGAGGACCAAGTATCACTGTCTAATTTGCCTGGTCACTAGAGCAATTAATCTTTCAGATCCTTAAATTTCAAAACAATTCCTCTATCCTCCAACAGCTTCCTCTGTTCAGCAAGAGAATTCCCTTAAACAATGGCATTAAAGAATGTATTATTGACAGATGAAGAGAGGAAATAATTCCACCCTACCATTCCTGCACATGGCACATAGCTTGTCACATTGCTGGGAAAATGGAGACTTCAGGCTCAACCCACAAAGAAATGCAGAACTGCAGAGTTACTTCGATGGGATTCAGACTTATAGGCCATGAGAAGGCATGGATGGGTCTCCCTTTATGCTGAGATGCTGTGGCAGCTTAGAAAAGCTGCCAGAAGTTCGTGAAATCACAGTTTTATGTTCTGTTTTAGAGAAAGGAAATTTCTAGTGCTTAGAAACAGATGCTTTAGAAGCAAGTCAGCAATGCCAGGTGAGGTCTTACAAGCCAGAGGGGTTGCCAAATAAAATTCACAGTGGTAAGAGGATGTGGTGTTAGCCCCTTGTCCTTTCCTATGGCTGAAAAGCAAGTGTAAGTACAGTCAAATCAATGGCCCCAAAGCATGGTTTGAGGATATGCACAACAGACCGATTGATGAAACAAAGCAAGTCTAAGCCTGGTTGGTCTCTGAATACAGGGCCAGTCCAAAACCTCCTGACATCTGAGGTGGCACGCCAAATGCTGCCCATGCAACCTGGTGATGTGCCAGTTTCTGCTCTTCTGATACTCTAGTCTGCACTCCTCTATACTTCTGCTCTGCCCCCTCTTCCTTTTCTAAGCCAAGAAATGGGATGGGAGAGGAGGATGAGTGGAGGAACATGATTGGACAGAGATGGGTAATCCCACCAATCTGCTGCCTGAGGTGACAGGTTCAGATTCAGTTGGCCTCATGGATGGGCCAGGCAATAAATTAAGGTCATTCCTTGTTTAAAAGTCAGTTATTAAGCATAGATTTGGACTTACACACACATACAAGCCTATCAATAATCAAAGTCATAGCAGCACAAAGCACCATATTTCATTCCACCAAAACTCTTCCTAAGGCAAATTAAAGTGTGGTACACTAAATCACAGCCCATACTTATGATGAGGGTCTCACCCAGCTATAATGAATAGATTTGGAGGCTAAAGGGTAGTTATGTGGGTCTTTTGTGTGACCTATCACAAATTCACAGCCACAAATAGTTTACATAAAATAGTTAAAAAAAACCCCACAAGGATCAAATTTAAGAAAAAATAAGAGCCAAGAAAGCAGTTTGTAGGTCAGAGACTGATCTCAGCCATTAAATATTCTGAGCCTATGTACACACATGTTGTTGTCTGACATGTTTCTGTATACTCGTGCTTGCCTCTTCTCTGTCCTTTCCCCTACCAGGCCTACTTCTTGTTAGTACTGCCTACTTGTGGATGCTGTTGCTCCTGCAGCAGCTCCTCTCCAGTACCCTCCTTCCAGAAGAGGAAGTGGAGGAGACTACAGTGATGTAAAGATGCTCTAGCTAGAGTGTCTTCTCTCTCATTCACGGGTGGAACTAGGAGCCACATCAGGGAAATGGAAAGGGTTGTTCTTCACCAGAACAGGAGTTCACACACACACACACACACACACATACACTGCTTGACATACAAAATTATGCAGGGGATGGACAGAGTGGATAGGGAGATGCTCTTTACACTCTCACATAATACCAGAACCAGGGGACATCCACTAAAATTGAGTGTTGGGCGGGTTAGGACAGACAAATGAAAATATTTCTTTACTCAGCGCGTGGTCGGTCTGTGGAACTCCTTGCCACAGGATGTGGTGCTGGCGTCTAGCCTAGACGCCTTTAAAAGGGGATTGGACGAGTTTCTGGAGGAAAAATCCATTATGGGGTACAAGCCATGATGTGTATGCGCAAACTCCTGATTTTAGGAATGGGTTAAGTCAGAATGCCAGATGTAGGGGAGGGCACCAGGATGAGGTCTCTTGTTATCTGGTGTGCTCCCTGGGGCATTTGGTGGGCCGCTGTGAGATACAGGAAGCTGGACTAGATGGGCCTATGGCCTGATCCAGTGGGGCTGTTCTTATGTTCTTATGTTCTTATGTATTCTCTTTGATAGTTCCACTCTACAAGTGGCATGCAAAAGAGCTTGGATAAAAACATAGCTAATTACTATGTTACTATTTTTGACTTTTGTGTATATGGGCACAATCCTAACCAACTTTCTAGCACTGGTATAGCTGTGCCAGTGGGGCACGTGCTGCATCCTGCAGTTGTGGGGGCAGTCACGGAGGCCTCCTCAAGGTAAGGCAATGTTTGTTCCCTTATCTCGGAGTTTCATTGCCCTTATATCAGTGCTGGAAAGTTGGTTAGGATTGCGACCTGTGTGTCCTTTCTGTATGAACACCATGTAAGCTGGTGAAAAAGAATCAGCAACAGCTTTCCTCTTAAATGTGTGTGTGTGTGTGTGTGTGTGTGTGTGTGTGTGTGTGTGTGAGAGAGAGAGAGAGAGAGAGAGAGAGAGAGAGAGAGAGAGAATGCATGTAAATATGTGTTTTAAAACCTTAAGATAAAGATTATGTAATCAAGAGAGTGGGGTTGTAGGTTACCGATATTCCAATGATTTTGTTGTAACTTATAAATGAATGATGATAATCTTGAACTATTGTATTATCTTAGCCTTTCGATAAAAACTAACATATTTGTTGTTGTGCTAATTAGTATGCTTATTTTATGAGGAAGAAGAAGCCACACACACACATGCCCACGCAGCTGAGAATCCACTTTAAATGGTCCAGGCTTCAGTAACTCAGAGGATGTGTGAACATCAACCAAGAGCAGGATGAACGACATTAGTCCCTAATTAGGCTTCCCACCCCCACAACTCTTGTGCCCTGCCCTGACTCCTGACATACACTGCAGACATTGGAAGCTTTTCCATTTACTCCAAACCCTTTGCAAGCCCTAGTGGCAAAAAATATGCTTAGTCTGTAGACATCTTATTCCTACCATTGCCCTCTCCAAGACAAACTACATGTTACATGGAAAATACATGCCGTGATGCCCGGATTTGAGCTGATTTTTCTAACAAAATGAAAAGCAGCATCAGGCACAGGGCACAGGCCAGTCTTCCTTGCTAGATGGGGCAACCATGTTTCTAGCTGCGGCTTTCAATTCATGAGTTGGAAATTAGTTATTTCCACAGCCAGATCACCCAGTGCCTCAGGTAGTGGATTTGGATGGTGGGAACTGTGGGTGCCCATCTGTTGTCCCTGTCACCATGAGAGTGACTATCCCAGCAGCCACTTGGTCACCCTAGGGCAGGGCAGCTGCCCTCATCATCCCATCAGGAGATAGTCAGCTAGTCACCCTCATGAGAATGCTTCCTACCCATGTGCTAGGAAAGCAATTACTCCTTCTTCTTCCATGCAGATTCAAAAAGACAGAAGAGGAAGTGGAGAAGAGGAGAGTGAGGCAGCATCTGCTAGCAGCTGCTGTGGATAGAAGAGTCAGGGGACAAGAGACAGAAATGTGGAGCAGTCAAGCTGAGTAGAGGCTGGCACCCACCCACCCACCATTCAGCATCAGTGCCATGCACGTTCCTCCCTTGTGACTGGCATCTTGTTAGTTGCCAAATAAGTCCCCCCCCCCCACAAAGTCTTTTTCTTGCTATTGAAATAATCCATACCAATGTCTGCTGTTAGAGTTTTTAAATCATCAGGCACTTATATTTACAGCTACTGGAAATATAGTGCATTCATGTTATTCTGCAAACTTCAGTGTGTGCTTGCTTGTGTAATTTTGCATTTGCGATGTCCTTCATACAGGTTGACATTGCTTGTGGGTGGTTATATTTATCAGCTCTTTTGTGTTTTGTTCAATATGATGTATTTTCATCATTGCCCCACCACCAAAATACCAGTAAGAGAAAACAGAAGAATTAGTTCATGCACTTTCCATCTGTTATGTCAGAGCTCAAGAAAATGGGAGGAATGACAAATGGCCATGACCCTGCCATGCACTCTAGTGAGACGCTCCTGTTGTGAGAAGCAGTCTTTTAAGAAGGGCACCATCCATTTTGCAGTGTCTCTGGATAATGCGTTACATTCAGCATGCTATGCCAGTCAGGCAGAAAGGTAGAGAAGTCACTTAAGCTGCTCATTTAATGCCATTAACAAATTGCAGTCTTTCCTAATTTGGGATTATGACTTAGGTGCATCTCAGTACTTTCAGCAATTTTCGGCAGTTATTTAGGGAATGGAAACCATGGTCACTTTAGGATTGGGTGTCCCAGAAATTAACTACCGTAGATACTCGCCTATAGTATGAATACTATAGCCTATAGTGAAATTTTTGCCAAGTAATCAAGCTCCAATTATCACTTTGCCTTATCACCAGGTCAATCAGAGAGCAGAGTCTTTCAACTCTGAAAAGTTTTTTGGTCCTTAAAAGCAATGCAGAGATTAGTTTCTATAGTAACTTTGCTGGGAAATTCCAGCCAAAGTTAACCTTTTATTCTCTGTTCCATTTTGCAAATGTTGCAGCCTGGTTTTGCAAAGGCTTGCACATTTAGCAGAGATCTGTTTTTTCAACACCAGGATAGGATCCTCCTTTCCATTTGAAGCAAAGTCCCAGGCTACAATTCAGTGCACCACTACTTAAGAATAACACCCATGGAAAGCGGTGGGTCTACTTCTGACTAAAAAGGGGTGCAAATATATGCAGCTGCATCTCTCTGCTGTGAATTGAATTGCACACTCCCAGTTATGTGTTATGGGTTGTATGTTGTATGTAGAGCTTCTGCCTTAACACACCAGACTCCTTAAAGGTGGTTTTGATTCATGGATCTCCTGCAGTGGTTCCCAACCTTTTTCACTTGCATATCCCTTGGCAGCCCATTTCCATAAATTGTACCCTTCATATTAGCGAAATGTCTGTAATTAAAAAACAAGCTTTCATCTCCTCTATATGAAAGCCCAGACTTCATGTATTCCTCACAGTGTCTTCTCTTTTTATCTGTTTGAAGAACAGAAGACTCTGCCTTTGCACTGTTTTGCACCAGAAGTGTGCTGAGAAATTCTGGATGATTGATCACTTTCCATATGTTTCAGCTTTTTTACTGTGCTGGTTTTCAATCACTGGTCCATAGATGAATTGATGACCAAAAACTAGCTATTGGTGGAGCTTTCACAGCCAACTAGCTACCTTCCTTCCTGCCTTGATGACCCTGCAAAGCATTCTGGAGCATGACCTGTCTTTTTCTGCCATTATGCCATTCTTTTTCAATTACCCCTAAAGGTCCTGTTGAGTGTCCCTGGGAGTGCATGAATCCCAGATTGGGAATCACTATTCTACTGGTATGTTGTTTACAGTGCACAGGTAGTGTTTACAAAAAGATGATGAAGACTAGAATTTTAAAAGAATAAAAATGTATCTTATGATCTTTTACTATGTTTTTAATAAATTAGAGACTGTACAGTTCTTAGGTAACAATTAGTGGAAAGTTATTTTTCAGGATCTGGCCTCAGGTAAAATCAGTCAAAACTATAGTCAGACACCCCCCTAAGTTAAACCCCCTTCCGACTTATCCGAGGGTCATAGAAAATTCCACGATTTTTGTCAAAACCTGCCCTTGATTTATCTGTGAGATTGACTTATAGGCGAGTTTCTGCAGTAGTCCCAAAACAGTTTTCACCAGCATAGTTTAAATCTGGACTGCACACCTTGCAACCAATCAAGCTGAACATAGTCCATATATATTGTAACAGGCCATGTGCTTGCATAACACAAGCTGAGGGTCCAATCCTATCCAACTTTCCAGCTCTGGTGCAGCCACAATGCAGCCCCAGGGTAAGGGAACAAATGCTTCCATACCTTGAGGAGGCCTCTGTGACTGCCTCCCCACCACAGAATGCGGTGCATGCCCCATTGGCACAGATACACTAGCACTGGAAAATTGGATTGGATTTGGCCCTGAAGCAGATGTCAAAAACACAAACTCTATCAAGACCCAACTCAGCTGGTGGACTGCGTTGTACAGACGTACTTAAAATCATTTTATCATTCAACAAGAGAATCTAAGGAACCTTTCAGACAAGGTGAATTGCTCTCTCAACAGCAGCATGCTGACCCACCACTACCCAGAACACAATTCCTGTCAGGTCCCTGTTCACAGATTATTATTTATATAGTATTTTCTATATACATGTCATTTTATAGGGTAGTATGTCAAATGGATAGTCTTTTTTTCAAGGCGCTTACACATGCAAGCAACAGCAGAATGAAGGGCAGATGGGATGAAGGGAGTAGATAGAGAGATTATCTTTTCCTTCTCACACAACACCCAAATCAGGAGACATCCACTAAAATTGGGTGTTGGGAGAGACAAAATATTTCTTTACCCAGTGTACAATTAATCTGTGGAACTCCTTGCCACAGGAAGTGGTGATGGCATCGTGCCTGGATGCCTTTGAGAGGGGATTGGACAAATATCGGCAGGAAAAGTCCATCATGGGTTACAAGTCATGATAGGTATGTGCAAGCTCCTGATTTTAGAAGTAGGCTACCTCAGAGTGCCAGATGCAAGTGACGGCACCAGGACACAGGTTTTCTCTTGTTGCCTTGTGTGCTCCCTGAAGAATTTGGTGGGATACTGTGAGATACAGGAAGCTGGACTAGATGGACCTTTGGCTTGATCCAGCGGGGCTCTTATGTTCTTATGAAGAAAGGAAGAAGCAAGGCAGTAAGGGAATAAAGGTGCACAAATGCAGTGACATGCACCTAAGCTTCATTGGGGTTAAGCTTCATAGAAATGTGAGTTGAGGAGGATTTGAAGGGGATAGCCCCGCATATGTGTGCTGAGGGGAATATGAAGGGAAGTAAGAAGAATGGGCAGAGCTATGTAAGATAGCATGAAACATTTGGGCACCTGAGAATTGGGAGGATGCTGTGGCAACGAGCAGAAATATTTTGGAAAATGTGGGGGGAAATGGAAATGAAGCAAAGCCGTGAGTTAATGGAGCCACCAGAAGGGGGTAGAATATACGTTTTGTATGTCCCAAGTCCCAAGGTTCAATTTTTGGTACTGACACAATGGAATGTCATGTTGAAGGGCTTGGAAAGGCATCTGCCTGAAACCATGGAGATCTGTGGGAGATTCTATAAGATGTACCCCAATGGTATACCTGGGGGCCCCTGAGCCTGGGGCAACCCCCAGTTTTCCGCCCCCTTGCCCATGCCCCCAGCCGTGACCCAGAAGTAATTGTGGTGACATCATCATCACCACAATTAGTTCCGTGCGGCTACCTCCTCTGTTCCCCCTTTGGAAAAAAGGGGGGAACTTTTTTCCAAAAGGAGACAGCCAAGGCCCCAACGGAGCCTTCCACACCGCTTGTGAGCAGTGCGGACTTCTCTGTTGGAGCGGTTTAGGGCCGCTCGAAGCTCACCTGCCTGGGGTGCTGCTTGCAGCAGCCCCAGACCACTCCAAAGGAGACCTCTGCGCTGCTTACAAGCGGTGTGGAAGCCTCCGTCGGGGCCTGGGAAGCCCAGAGTGTCAGCACAACAGGGGTTGTGCTGACGCTCTAGGACGCGCTCTCTCTGCCTCCGGAGGCAATAAGAGGGCGAGGCACCTGGGCCAGAGCATCAGCGCCGACGCTCTAGGCCACCCTCGCCGGAGGCAGTGAGAGGGTGAGGCGCCTGGGCCAGAGTGTCAGCATGACAGGAGTCGCACTGACGCTCTAGGGTGCCCCTGCCCTCTCCTCCTATAAAGGAGGAGGTACGGGGGCGGCCCAGTCCAGTGCTGACTCACTGCCGGAGAGGGAGCTTCTTGCTGCCTCTCCAGGAGCGCTCCTGGGTGCCCCTTCTCCGTTGGGAGGAGGCTTTTTTTAAAGGGAGAGTAGCTGGCAGAGCTGCCAGCTTCTCTCCCTTTAAAGAAAAAAGCAGGCTGGTGGGGGCAGGGGCAGGGGGAGGTTTGAGTTGGCACCCCTGGAGGGTGCTCCTCAGGGCATTTGTCCCATTTGCCCCCCTCTAGGTCCGCTAATGATGTACCCCATCAGGGCTGAAACTAGGGCTTGACAAACGCGGGCTTGAGTATCTTCATATAAACTTTGATAGGAATGGTGAGGTGTCTCTCATTCTCCAGATCTTAAGTCTCTGCAAGGCACTTTAGTTTGAGTAGGCACATCACAGTGAAGAGGTCCATGCAAACAATAAGGACCCAGGGAGTGAAAGTGAAGTGGCCGCAGAGGAGAAGCAGATTAAGATGGAATTGCTGTGGTTTGAAAAATATGGGGCAAACCCAATTCTATCTTGCTGCTTCTCTAAAGCCTTGAAGACCCATTTGGTGTCAGGAATTTCACTCAGGTTTGTAAATAATGATGTGCCACTTATACCTACTGCTGACTACAAGGCTGGTATAATAGACCTGCATTCGAACTCATGACCTCACAGGCATTTACCATATGTTTCCACCCACTCTTGAAATTGAACAACTGCTTGCTGCGAATTTCTCAAGGCTGACTGACCGGAGCTGCTGTTAAATGCAATCTGTTCTTGTAAGCAAGGATAATGTCGTTAATCCACTTTTATCTTGAAGAAGGAGCCTGCATTCCCTTGTTTACATGCGTTCTAGTCATTCTATTGCAACTTATTCAGAAATAATGGATGATGAAGGGACACTGCATGCAAGAACAGAAGCCTGCATTCTGACTGAAACTTCATCTGGCTTTGTTAATTTGACTTCTGTTACTAGGGAAATCATTTAATTTGTTTTCCCTAGAGAAGGCAATGCCTTTATTTATTTATACATTTATTTCTGAAAAGAAATACTATAAAAGAAATCAAGAAATATGTTCTGTAGGTGAGAATGCTAATGTATTATGTCAGGTGAAGAGACTGCAATCTTGCTAAGACCATCTTTGTATAACTTGCTTATACAGTCGTCCCTAAGTATCCATGGGGGATCTGTCCTCAGACCCACCACAGATAATTTTTTAAGTAAAAAATTAAGAAAAGAATATGTCCCTTACCCTAGTGCCACAAAATGCACCAGTTGCAGGGCTGCATGGCTGTCTCTGGAGCTCCCAGAAGCTACTTCCAGGTTGCACCAAGGCCCCAAACCCCCTTGCTTGGGCCTGGCATACCTCAGAATGAATCACGGAAGTGTTTCCCAAACACTCCCACAATGCATGCTGAATCATGCCAGGGTTGAGGGAGGGTATCGCAGGCCTCAGCATGACCTAGAAGTGGCTTCCATGAGCACCAGATTCTGCCCTGCAGCCAGTATGGTTTGCAGCACTACGGTAAGGAACATGCTTTTTAAAAAACTTTTTAAGGGTGCAATCCTAAAGCGCCCTCGGGCTGATGCAAGTCCCTTGCACTGGCCTGAGACTGCTGTAAGGCACGTTTGCGCTGACTTTGGAGTTGGGGTGGTCAGCGCAAGTACGCACGCCGGCCTCCCCGCACTGACGTGGGCTCTGGGATCAGTAAGTTTGTGCCGGCCTTTCCAGGCCAACGCAGGGGTCTGGGGGGCATGGGGAGGGCAGGGAGGAGGTGGGGAGGAGGTGTTTTGGGGCTGGGGGAGGGCGTGAGGTGTGTGGGCCTGTGGGCGGGCTGGCGAGCAGGGAGCAGGAGGCAGGGTCAGTATCCGGCATTTATGCTTGATCCTAGCCCTGTTCCTGGGCAGCCTGGGGCAGCTCTGGGCTGGTTGCATTTGTGCCCCTGATTTAGGTGGTGCATCTGATTTAGGTGGTGTTGCATTGGAATGCAACAAAGGGATCTAGGTTTTTTGCAGCTGGCTAGCAAGCAGCGGGCTGGAGAACTCCAAGACTGAGCTAGTGGCTTTGGGGGGATGGTGCAGACCAGCACACCCATTGTGTTTCAATTTTGGTTCTTCCTGCTCAATTTGCAGTTTTTGTCAATGTATAAACAAGATTTTACAAAAACAGCATGGCAACAAAGCACTACTTTGCACATGCCTCAGGGCCTGAAAGTATCTAAGTGTTTTTCTTTGAACAGTAGACCAACATGCTATTAATTAAATCTCATCCCAAGGAACATGTCGAAAGCAGCTTCAGAAAGGAGTTGCCATAAAGCAAGGGGATACTGTTTAAGAAACACAAGTCCAAACTCCCTTAAGCCAACGGCACTACTGAAATTGCATCCTAATCCAGAAATCGCTATTCTTTCTCTCCTTCCACCCCCACTCCCAACAAGGAAACTGACCCTAAAGGCTGCTACCTGGAACACAGAGGAGAGGAGTCAAGGGGGAGTGAAGCAGAATTCTGGGACGTCTCCTGCAGCAGGAGTGGTGATGTCATCAGTAGTATGACCACCATGGAAACTTATTTCAAAGGAACAGACCTGAGAACAAGCATCAGGCTTAACAAGAGGCAAACTGAGACATATGCCATGGGGCGTATGTTAATATGTAGGCCTTTCTTTTGCCAGAAGCTGCCTGAAAGATACTGTTGCAACTCATGTTACATTAAAACTACAATCCTATGCCAATTTACTGAGAAGTCCCACTGAATCCAGCTGAATTTCTTTCTGAGTAAATATGCATAGGCTAGCACTCTAATATGCCTTTTATAATTGCATGGGTTTTTTTTTAAAATTCCATTTTTCAATTTTTATACACTAGTTTTAAACTATTGCAACCCACTCCATGAGTCTGATATGAAATGATCTTTAAATGAAAATACAGAAAGCCTCAAAGCAGAAATATGTGCTTTATGGTATGTTTGCGACAGTGCATGCACTCATTGTGTTGGTGCTAGCCTGGTTAAGATTGCACTGCCAGTTGCCTAACTAGTTTAAATCTGCTGTTATATGGTGTTGCATCTGCTGCCATATCTCTGCCTTTATGACTGTCATCAGTTTTTTAAAAAAATATGATTTTATTTGTTATAGTTTCATATATTCTTAGTCACTCTAAGCATCATTAGATGAAAAGACATAATAAATACACATAGCAAACAATGCATGTTATTGCATCAACCTAATTTTTTTCCCTGTCCTGGGCTTTTCCAATGAGGGGGTAATGAATAAACAGCTATTAGAAGAGGCGATAATATGTCCTGCTGTTTTCATAGATTTCATCTCTTTCTTGTTTCCCCAGTAGAGGAGGTGTGGCAGGTGTCTTCACAGATATGGTCACCAGGCTCTAGAATGGCCTTCCGACAAACTACTACTCTTGGCCCTTACACTTTCTGATTTCAGGAAGGCAGCAAAGAGTGTACTGTTGAAGTGAGCTTTTTAGACCGGTTTGAAAGAATGATATGTTTATCTGATCCTGCTGTGTTTGTTTAATGTGGATAATTTTACTGAGTGTTATTATTTTTTATCTTATCTTGTTGTAAGTCACCTTGAATGCATTTTCATGCAGAAGGAGAGGGTATAAATCAATAAACTAACTAACTAGTTACTGACGATAGGGCACTGGAAAAGTGACCATCTATACACAGACCCAGCCTTCATTAACTTCTTATGCTGAAACAAGCACCTGGAATTTTATCTAGGTGCTAAAGGAAGCGAGAGCTGGTACTGTATCACTGGAATAATCTGTTCTTGACAACTCACCTCTAAAAGAGAAAGAACATCCATCTGCTGTAGTTGTTTCAGCCCTGACCCAATTTCCAGTCAGAAACTGTAAATGTCGAAACAAATTCTCCAAGTTATACATAAAAGGAACTTTGAATAAGCAACTTCACCCATTAGGGTTGCCAGCCCTCTAGGATGGCTGGAGTCTCCAGGAATTAGCCTCAATCACCAGGTGACTCCTGAAAACAATCCTGGAGATTTTGTCAGGGTCTCTGAGATTATCAAAAATTACACCAGGATTGTACCACTTCAGTCAGAGCTGGCAACCCCATCCGCCACAGAATCCATAAATTATGCAAAATATGACTCAAACCTGAATTATTGCATTTTGATTGCTATTGATAAGTAATGTTCTAGTTCTCACGGCTATAGAAGAAGTTCTATTTTCTAAGCAATAGAAGTCATGTGCTGCTTCCTGTAACCTCCTTCCACTTCTGAAAAAAAATGAAATGCAATTATAACATTTTGTTTCCAACACATAGTCACTCACTCCGACACACACACACCAGTCTTCCAGTTCCTCAAGTTATATAGCACTACTCCTAGACTCAAGATTTCAGCAATAAGATGGGTTATTCTACACAA
Source organism: Tiliqua scincoides (assembly GCF_035046505.1). NCBI lineage: Eukaryota > Metazoa > Chordata > Lepidosauria > Squamata > Scincidae > Tiliqua > Tiliqua scincoides. The sequence continues at coordinate 122,447,136 of NC_089824.1, forward strand.
TTAGACATAAATCAGTGTTTTGAGGAAGACACGCCTTGAACATAAAACGTCTTCTTTCTTAATGAACTTAAAAAACAAAGCCCCATAAAGACTTTTTTAAGTTGGGGTTTTTCCCCCTCACAAATGAATTCTTATGGACCAAGTATAGTCTCTCATCTTGCAAAAGCATCATCTTTAGTCTAATCCAGGGGTGTCCAAACTTTTTGGCAGGAGGGCCACATCATCTCTCTGACACTGTGTCGGGGGCCCGGGGAAAATTTACATTTCAAATTTGAATAAGTTTACATAAATGAATATTTTAGAGACGGAACTTATATGAGTGAACTAATTTTACTGAGCTTATTTATAATACACATGAGATCCAGAAAAGGGGGGTTGTTAAAATAATTCCTGACACACATAACACACCTCTTCCTAGGGAAAAGTACAGAAGAAACTTAAGAGCAGTCAGCATGGGCTCCTTCCCCCCCCCATGCAGGAGCATGTTTTTACTCTCCCCCCCCCCCCATCCTGGCAACAAGCAGCAGCAAAGGAACACAGTCAGTCAGGGATCTGGTGGGCACCTGTCCCCTCAGGACAGGAGTTTGTTTCTCCTCATTCACACAGAGAAGGGAGCTGCCTGTCTCCCTCTCTCAGCCCCCCCTCCCCCAGCCTGCACCGAGCACCAAACAAACTTAGAAGCAGGCAGAGAGCTGTGTGTATTTCCCCCTTCATAAATGGACCCCCGTCTTCCTCCCTCTCTGCCAGCAACCCCAACAAGCACAAGCAGTAGGTTTCCTCCCCATTCAAACATCCCATGAGTTCTCCTCTGCAGTGCCCGCCTCCAACACTGAGCACTCACAGCCCTATCAACCCACACTTTTCTGGGAGTAAGCCCCACTGACTCTGTGGGACTTACTGCTGGGTAAACATGCTCTCCAGCAGCATTCAAACATCCCGCGATTTCTCCCTTGCAGTGCCCGCCCCCCAGGACACGCAAGCAGCACAAATACACCCACAGTTTCCCGTCCCTCCTCAGTGCCTACCCCCCCAAGCCAAACAGCAGGGCAAACAGACCCAGGACTTCGCACCCCCCATTGGACACCTGGACGCCGCTGCAGCCTCCCCAACCTAATGGGAGGGTTGCGGATGGGCGGGGCTCCTGCCCTGCTGTGAGTGCTTAGCCTTTTCTTAGCTGTCACTGTGAAGCGCAGTCGCGTAGGGTCAGCAAGGGCTCCAGCGGGTCTCCAGCAGGCCGAGCGCCCATTGGAGATGGGGGGCTCCCTGGGGGGCCGGATTGGGCCCCCCTGTGGGCTGCAAGTGACCCGGGGGCTGGGGTTTGGGCAGCCCTGGTCTAATCTACGTAATTTTTCTGAAGAAGAAACTAACATAATAGTTGCACTCCCCTAATCCTGAGGGAAAGTACACCAGAGAGGAGCAGGGAGAAAGGAAACCAAACTTCACAAGGTTTTAGTAATACAATAAATCTGCTCTTGTGGACATTTGACAGGGTGTCTTTTGTTGACCTGTGTGTTCAGGGAGACCAGCAGGAAAATGGTGCTTGTTGAAGGTCATGGTGGTATATAAGCAATAAAGTGGAAAGTGTTGATACGGTTTTGTCCCAGACAAGTGAGGTCCGCTCTATGTACATCTGTTGTGAAGATCTCCTTGTTTGGGAGAACAAGTGCCACCCAGAAAGCCTTGTCACCCAGGCATATGACATTTCAATGTCATATGCCTCCCAAAAGGCATATGGAAAACAGGAAATTTATAACATCCAACTTTGTTTCTGGTTTGGAAGATCCAGCAAACTATAACTTGCTGGAGTGTTAACATGCAAGAAAGAGAAGCAAAGAGCTCACGCTCTGCCTTCTTCCTCGGCACATCTTCACCTAGCTGCTGGTCCTGGTTGCTGTCTCCATCACTACCACCAACACCTTCTCTCCTTCAGCTGTTCGTGCTGGTGCCAGTTGGCAAGGCAATGGAGCTCCGAGTGCATAGATCGCTGCTCGTTTCTTTCACCTTCTCTGCATGCTTGTATTCCAAACAGAGGGTGGGGCATAAAGGAAACTGGAACTGGGAAGAAGAGGTGACTGGTGGTCTTCGGTGTGAACCATGGGGATCCCCTAGATCTACCTTTCCAGGCTTCCCAATTCTTGCTTCCTTTTCCCCTCCTAGCTGCCCTTCTGGAGGAGCAACTGGTGTCAGGTTTGTACCTTCAATCACAGTGGACACCCATGACCCTAATTTCACCCTTCCCTCCAGGACATTTTAAGGCAGCGATTTTCAAACTTTTTTACCTCACAGCACACTGGCAAGACACTAAAATGGTCAAGGCACACCATCAGATTTTTTACAATGGACAAGATACACCATGTTGCTGGTGGAGGGGAGGCACATTCCCTAATGGCCCTACTAACAAATGCCCCTCCCAAAATTCCCACGGCATGCCTGTGGACCATTCACGGCACACCAATGTGCTTCAGCACACTGGTTGAAAACTGCTGCTTTAAGGGCTTAAGGAGTGTGAGAAAACCTAGCTGAGCTGGAAATTGAATGGTGCTTGGAAAAGAACCACACATTTTTTTAAAATAAAATAAAACACACAACCCCTTTACTCAGATCTTCTAGAAAAGCCTTCAAAAAGCTTACCAGTTGGCAGGTGAAGAATAGGGAAACCTCCTATTATGAATCTCTATATCTGACAGAAAACAGAAGGACGTCTTTTTTCCAATTAACATCACTGAGCAAGATTCTGCTACTGAAGCCTGTCAGCTGAGCTCCATTTCAGGCAAAGGAGTCGTGCCAATTCACATCAGCAGAGGATCTGAACCATAGCTGCTTTCCTTAAGCTAAGGCAACAATAAAAGAATTGCAGTCATCAGAAATGAACAAGACCTAAATACTAAAGGGAGACAAATCTGTGATCTCAGCTGTAGGTACTCATGCTTAAGAATTATTTCCAGCGACTTTCCTGGCAAGTCCTGCAACCTATGGAGTTTGAAAACGATTGAAATTATTTGTCAATCTGCAATGTCCTGAAAGATGAACAGAAGATAGTCTTTTTATATTGCATCAGTGATGATCCATCGAGGCTAGTTTCCTGTGTCCAGGTAAGGACCAGTTTGGATGCTCAAGAAACTATCATACAGTATAAGTAGGTCATTTTTTTGTCATAGGGCTCTCACTACTGAGAGATGCAGGCTGGGGGAAAGTTTCTAAAGGGACTTGATTGATAGTACTGTAGTAGCACAGACCTCACTTCCAAAAAGGCACTCCTCTCTAACTACCAAACCCTTCAATAAAGCAACGTTCCACAAACCAGTTTCTATATTTCTGAGAATGGTGGGCTGGCGGTTTAAGGGTTTCAGGCCACTCAGAATCCATAGCATCTTTCCACCTTTTTTAAGAGCAGGTGCCAGAATTGCATATTGATGCTGACAACATCCACTCCACTGGGTGTGTGTGACTAGTGCGATACAGTATATAAACTACACAAGCTGCCTATACAGGCATTTCAGACTTGTCACCAAGAAGAGATGAAGAAAGACCCTCAAGCTCAAACACTTTCCCTGTTCCCCTCTCCTCATTGCAAAGAAATGCAAATACTCAGAAAATGTCAAGATGATTGACGGAAGGGATCATCCTAACCCTGAGAAATTAAAGAATGTTTCATTTTGTAAACTGAGGCAATCCTTGTTCAAGTAACAAGGGATCTCCAGTTTCATGTATTCCCTATTTATTTCCTTTCATTTCTATAAGGATTTGTATCCTGCCCTTTCGCAAGAGCATTCAAGACGGTTTTTCCCATGTGTGAGAAGAGTGGGGGTGAGGAACAGAACCCAGAGTGCAAGGGTCAAACCAAACATTACACTAAATATATTCTGTAGTGGCTTTCTTTTAAATTAAAATAGTTATGGAGAAGAGATCAGAACGGGCTGTGGCACACAGGAAGGGGGCTTTTAAAACTTTTCGTTCATTCAGCATTCTTGATAATAATTACTGATACTTCCCAAGCTGCTATAAGCCCTGGGAAATTTTATTTAATTAATTTATTTATTTTTCACATTTTTATACCACCCATTCTTCCAAGGAGCTCAGGGTAGTGTACACAATGTCTTCTGTACTTATGTCCTCATGTGCCTGATAACCCCTGTGACTGGCTCCAGGTCACCCAGGAAGCTTCATAGCTGAGCAGAGATTTGAACCTGGATCTTCCAAGTCTAAATCCAACTCCCAAACCACTACACCATCCAAATGTCAGTGGAAGCTTCCTTCCTAGGACACACAATGGCTTCAGGCGGCCATTTCATTTTCACGACCACAGTGTAAAGGAAGGACTTTTATCCCTGTGCTGTCATGCGCTGTGTTCCTGAATGGGCTCCTCTACAATGACTATTTGCGTGAAAAAAAAATGCAAGCACATCTGCTTTGATCCTTACACCTGCTCCCAATTTCTTCTTGCAGGAAAAACAACATCAGAACAGCCCCTTGCGAATGGCTCAGTTCCATCCACATGAAACAGGTTCCAACAGTGCCTGTAATTACTCCCAGATGTTTTCAGGGTAAACACTGCAGGTGAGCTGCACATTATGCTTTTAATGGGTAATCTGAGCACAGCACTGGCTGTACACAGCAAAGAGAAGGCTTGAACAGCCACTCAGATGTCACTATGGATGTGGTGTCTCCCAGACTGAAACAACCAACTTCTTTGAGAAGGCCAATGCACTCTTAGGTATGCAATTGCTCTTCCAACCACTGGCCCATATCATAACAGAACCACAGCCAAAGACTGTGTAGAAGTTGAGAGAAGTTCAGCAGGGCATCTTCAAATTAACAAGAATATTTTGCAACATTACAGGGAAATTAATCAAGCGTTTAATTCAATTGCTGCAGAAAATTTTCCAAACCATACAGATCAAAAGACCTCACACATTTTGCTCTAATCGAGTCAAAAGTAGAAATTGGATTGTGGCAAAGTGTGTGAAATTCATGCAAATTCTCAGGGAGGTTGGCCTCAAGCCTTCCAGAATTTATGCCCTCCAAACTCCAATGATTCAATTGAAGATATGTTTTTGTTTTAACTGCAAGGCCTTTTAGGCTGACTAGTACAATTGAATTGTCATAATTCACCTAGGGATACCTGAAAACACTTGTGATGAGTGAAGGGAGAAGGTGTGGGCATAGATAGGGTCACAGCTAGAATGGGATCAAAAGGAAGTATAATCCCTGGCAAGCCCTGGTGCTTAAAGGGTCTAAAGGTAACTTAAGATTCACAGAAGATTTACAGAAGGTACTTGTCAATCAGTAGATGCTTCAGAACACAAAAATAGTTTCCTTACTCAAGTCATTTGTTTCTGACATTAACAATTCATAGACACTAAAATATACATTCAGACTTAGATCAAGTGTTACAGAGGATTCTGCTGCATTATGAGAAAGGTCACTGACTTTCTATTCATTTACTTAAAAGTCTCACCTGGAAATGAGATTGCTTCACCTAGTAAGACATGCTGGCTATGGCACTGTGTAAAGAGAAGATGAACATTTCACCTTAACTCTCTCATTGCTACCGCAGCTGCTGGACACTGGGAGGAAGTACCTTCAAGTGGCTCCCCCTTCCCTTGTTAGAATGTCTCTCTTCCAAGGCACAAGGCAGGAGAAGTGAGGAGGGAAGTGGCATGGCAGATGTGAGCAGATAACAGACCTCTCCCCCCTCCTGACTGGGCCTCAAGCAACCTTGATGCTAGAGATCAAGCAGGGATCTGGGACATCTGGAGGGAGAAGCAGGACATCTCTTGGTCTACATTATGATTTGGCAAGCCTTTAAGGTCTGTAAGCTTGGCAGAAACCCTTGTCTTGCTTATGAGAAACTCCCCCCCATACTCGCCCCCCAATAATAGTTTGCAGGATTATCTACAATGAATGACCAAATTATCTTCAATAAATGTCCAGTTCTTTGAAAGCACATGTAGTGTTCAAGGTTGCCAGCTGACCAAATAAAATGATCTAGGTGTGGATCTTGGTGGATCTCTGTGGCTGTTGTAGATGCTGGATCCCATCCTATCCCCCTTTCTCAGCCCAGACCTGCCCCTTCCTCTCCTCAAATTTAAGCCAGCAAAATGGCATTCGTCTGAGGAGACTCATTGCTGACTAGGCTGCTTAACGGGAGGTAAGTAAAAATATTTTTATAACTAGTACAATACAACTAATTCAGCAATAAAAAAAATATTACCTCTTGCTGGCTGTCTGATCGTCCCATCACCAGCACTTGCTCCATTGGTGGTGCTGCATGCTGTGGAATGGCAGGGAATAGAATTGGGCTGTTAAGTTTCCCAGGTATCTGTGTGGATGTATTATGCACACATACTCAGATGGGGAATAACCTAACAAATGCAGCATTTTACTGACCAATTCTTCACCTCTGGTATGCATCCTCCCCTGCGTCCATTCATTGAACGGGGAGTCTCCGGGGACCAATGCGTAACTGACTATACTTTCTTGCACAGAAGCAGTTTTTCAAAGCACTGTCATCATTTATTGTACTGAATCTCAGGGGCACACTGTTCATACAGGCGGATGTACACTGCCCTTGATATCCCCATTCACTTATATTAATGGATCTTGAATGGGTTATAACAATAACCACGACACTTAATAAATATTTTACCAAGGCATCCATTGTCACCAATTTATCATTTATGATATGTTGGGAAGCCAATATGAAATGCATATTAAACATTTATGGATGCTATGATATGACTAACATGTGTTTACCAATGCATTATTAACTTGTTTTATATATCATCACATAGCGGCGTGCCTGTTTGCAGCAGGCTCAAACTGTGATTCAGCAAAGGAGAACTGCTTGCACCCAGGCTTATGCAAGGTTGCCTTGGAAAAAAGAGAGCCAGAGTGCAGTGGATAGATTACGAGACTGGACCAGGTCACTAGGACACCACTGCTATTAAGCTTACTGGTGTACCCAACACTGTCTCACATAAGCCTTTCATTTTAACTGGGGAGGGGTCTCACCTCTTCCAAACTCTGGTGGCTTTCACATTCCAAAATGATCACTGTGGAAAGCCAGAGAAACTCACTCTAAGCAATATAAGGCACTGGATCAGGCCATAGGCCCATCTAGTCCAGCTTCCTGTATCTCACAGCGGCCCACCAAATGCCCCAGGGAGCACACCAGATAACAAGAGACCTGCATCCTGGTGCCCTCCCTTTCATCTGACATAGCTAATTTCTAAAATCGGGAGGTTGCACATACACATCATGGCTTGTAACCTGTAATGGATTTTTCCTCCAGAAACTTGTCCAGCCCCTTTTAAAGGCATCCAGGCCAGATGCCATCACCACATCCTGTGGCAAGGAGTTACACACGCTGAGTAAAGAAATGTTTTCTTTTGTTCTGTCCTAACTCTCCCAACACTCAATTTTTGTTGATATCCCCTGGTTCTGGTGTTATGTGAGATTGTAAAGAGCATCTCTCTATCCACTCTATCCTTCCTGTGCATAATTTTGTATGACTCAACCATGTCCTCCCTCAGGCGCCTCTCTTCTAGGCTGAAGAGGCCCAAACGCCATAGCCTTTTCTCATAAGGTGTCCCAGTCTAGTAATCATTTTAGTTGCTCTCTTTTGCACCTTTTTCATTTCCACTATGTCATTTTTGAAATGTGGTGACCAGAACTGGTCAATACTGAACAATACTCCAGGTGTGGCTTTACCATAGTTTTATACAACGGGATTATAATATTAGCTGTTTTGTTCTCAGTACTTTTTCTAATGATCCCAAGCATAGAATTGGCCTTCTTCACTGCCGCCGCACATTGGGTCGACACTTTCATTGACCTGTCCACCACCACCCCAAGATCTTTCTCCTGATCTGTCACAGACAGCTCAGAACCCATTAGCCTATATGTGAAGTTTTGAGTTTTTGCCCCAATGTGCATGAATTTACACTTACTTACATTGAAATGCATCTGTCATTTTGCTGCCCATTCTGCCAGTTTGGAGAGATCCTTCTGGAGCTCCTCACACTCACGTCTGGTCTTCATCACTCAGAAAAGTTTGGTGTCGTCTGCAAACTTAGCCACCTCACTGCTCAACCCTGTCTCCAGGTCATTTATGAAGAGGTTGAAGAGCACCGGTCCCAGGACAAGTCCTTGGGGCACACTGCTTTTCACTTCTCTCCATTGTGAAAATTGCCCATTGACACCCTCTCTCTGTTTCCTGGCCTTCAACCAGTTCTCAATCCATGAGAGGACCTGTCTTCTAATTCCCTGACTGTGGAGTTTCATCTTCTGAAAGTCCAGATATATAATGTCCACGGGTTCTCCTGCATCCACATGCCTGTTGACCTTTTCAAAGAATTCTAAAAGGTTCGTGAGGCAAGACTTACCCTTACAGAAGCCATGCTAATTCTCCCTCAGCAAGGCCTGTTTGTCTATGTGTTTTGAGATTCTATCTTTGATGAGGCATTCCACCATCTTACCTGGTATAGATGTTAGGGTGTCTGGCCTATAGTTTCCCAGGGCCCCCCTCCTTTCTTTTTAAAAAAATCAGTGTGACATTTGCTATGCTCCAGTCCTCTGGCACCGTGGCCGTTTTGAGGGACAAGTTGCATATTTTAGTCACGAGATCAGCAACTTCATTCTTCAGTTCCTTAATAACTCTTGGGTGGATGCCATCAGGGCCTGGTGACTTACTGATCTTTTATTTATTAATTTGAACTGGACAACTAGAATTATTAAGCCATCACCTGCCTAACAAAATGACCTTTATAACAATATGAAGCTGCCTTCACTGAGTCATACTATTCATCAGTCTAGTCCAGTGCTGTGTTCTCTAATCAGCAGTCTCTCTGCGGGCTCAGTGGTAGTGCAATCTTTTGCCTGAAGAAGAAGGTCCCAAGATGTCTCTGGAAGTCACAGAGTGCAGTCACAGGAGTGCTAAAACTCCCTTGTTGGGAAGGGAATTTTAGCACTCCTGTGGCCAGAGAGCTTTCATAATTGATGCCAGAGATATCTTGGGACCTTCTTCTTCAGGGAAAAGATTGCATACCACTGAGCTAGAGGCCTTCCCCAAGCAGTAATTCAGAATGGAAGCACAGGTGATCTGTGACTGCCAAAAAAGTCCTCCATATGACCAGAAACTCCCGTGCAGCAGTAACATTGGAAATATACAATCAAGTCTTTGAATTTCTGCCTCTACTCCAGTGGATGATCATGAGAATGTGGTGGATACGTACACACAGAGGCACCATTCCAGGCAGCCGCCCACGCTTTTCTTTTGTATTTGAGATCAATTTTATCCCCTTCATGCAACAAAGTTTTCCCCACTTCCAAGAGCTAACCATGATGCCTTAAATCCTTTGGGCAAAGAAAGGATCATTCACCATAGGCTAATCTTTTGTGGTAGCACCATTGTGGTGGTGACTGTATGATGGCCTGTCTCCTCCTGACTTAGAGGTCATCAACTGGTGAGCCAGGATCTGGAAGTGGATTGTGACCTGACCTCAGGGGAGTTATGGGCATGATGTTGCTGCCATTTTGCTTTGAGGTTCCGGCCTTCACAGTTTGAACAGAAGCCAAGAATATGGGAGGTAAAACCCATTTAGGCTTTGGAGGGATTGTTTTCATCAAGATCTCGCCAAGTCTCCCACCCTTCCACATGCTTTCCCCTGCCACAGCAGCCCCTCTGCTCTCTACCTTATCTTGCTTCCTCTTTCCTTCTGAATTTCAGAAGTATGCCCTTTTACTAAACCATTCTCTTTCCTTACCCTCCTTTCAAATGTTCTGAAAGGAAAAAAAGGGCAGAATGACATAGCATCAGGGCAAGGTGTTTTGCTAACACAGGGCAGGAAAAGAAGAACTATGGTCACTCACTCACTCACTCACCCCTCTTGGCTCTTGAAAGTTGGTTCCATGTTAAAGGTTGGGGTTTGAGGTGGGTCCCAGGCCTCAACAAGTTGAAGACCACTGGTCTAACTAGTAACCTATCATCTGCCATCCCTTCAAGTAGTTTTACCTGCAAAAATGCCTGCATGGGACCTACCTGTACTTAGCTAGCTGAAGCACACTAATGCGAGCTCGTGAAGCATCCCTTAACATGCATCCGGAAACTCCAGCACACAGACTGGAAATCTTTCTGTGCTGACTTGCATAGCCACATCAGTTGTTGATGGCTTACCTATGTGGACAGACAGGTGGCCAGCCCAGACCAAATCTCATGCATATCCAACCTTTGATCACTGCTGAAAAGAGTACATGCAAAACCCAGAATTACCATAACCGATAAGTCCATTAAGGACACAAGGCCATCAAAGGCCACAAATTCTATTATTAGTTGCTACTGTCACTGAAGTCAGGATTTGCATATAATGCTCATCTGTTGATGTGTCTATGAATGGGCCTTCACAGACATAAGACCAGCAACAGATGTAAAAAATTTTTACATCACTTGTTTTATGTTAATTTGTTTCAACTGAGTCAATTTACACCAGGGGTGCTCACACTTTTTTGGCTCGAGAGCTACTTTGAAACCCAGCAAGGCCCGGAGATCTACCAGAGTTTTTTTTACAATGTTCACGCCATCATAACATTTATGTGTACAATGTATGTTGGTGTACCTTGCATAACCGCATGAGCCAATATTGCACAACACAACATAATTAACTATAAACATTTTTTGTAATTACTTGAGTTTACTTTGATGACTTGCACTGAAGTGAATCAGCCAAGGATGCATAGTCCTGACAGTTGCTGCTGACAGCCAGCCTCAAGCACACTTCCAAATGTTCATCAGTCATGGTGTAATGGTACTTTGACTTAATGATCTTCATGTAGGAAAAGGCTGACTCACATAAATAAGTGCAGCCCTTCCGGCCTCAGATGCTCTTATATCCCTGAGGGCCCTATTGCCTTCAAGTGGCTGCAGCTGTGCAGCACACTCTGCTGGATGCCCAGGCCTTACCCTTAAAGGGGCCACTGCTGACACCACATCTGCCTCCTCAGCAGATCTTCCTCGATTCCAATACAGGGGGGGGGAGCAGATCTCTATACAGACCAGTGCAAAAACAGGGGAAAGGTGTGAGGGAGGGAAGATCTCTATATAGACATCACAGCAAGACCAGTGCAAAACCGCTTGCACACAGAACCAACAGATGGAAGTTGGGGGGGGGGGCAGATCTCCATACATACCAGTGCAAAAACAGGGGAAAGGTGTGGGGGAGGGAAGATCTCTATATAGACATCACAGCAAGACCAGTGCAAAACCCCTTGCACACAGAACCAACAGATGGAAGTTGGGGGGGGGGAAGATCTCCATACATACCAGTGCAAAAACAGGCAAAAGGTAAGTCAGCTCCAGTAGAGTCAACGGGGCTCACTTCCAGGGATGCGTGGATGGGAGAGAAGCCTGCCAGCGGCTCCTCTCCCAGGGAGGAGCCTGCCAGGTACTCACTCCCTGGGCTCACTCCCTGGGCTCACAAGCCTGCCAGGGGCTCACTCCCAGGTCTACTCTTGAGTCAGCCCCAGTAAAGTCAAGGGGGCTCACTCCCAGGGATGCGTGGACGGGAGAGAAGCCTGCGAGCGGCTCCTCTCCAGGTCTACTCTTGAGTCAGGCCCAGTAGAGTCAATGGGGCTCACTCCCAGGGATGTGTGGACGGGAGAGAAGCCTGCTATCGACTCATTTTTCCTCATTTTGAGCACCCCTGATTTACACATTCAGCTGCTAGTGATCAAGTGTAGAATTGAGCACCCCTGATTTACACATTCAATTGCTAGTGATCAAGTGTAGAATTACCAAGAGTAGAGAAACCAAGCTATGTGCATGCATATGCAAATCAGCACTTAGTCTTTGTGACAATTACATGCTGTAGCTGCTTAAGAAATCAGAATTTAAATCAAACAGCATTTAAATCGAAAATCTGTATACAAACACTTAGTTGTATCAACTGTATTTTACTAATTCCAATGGCCATGTTATTGTTAACACCATTATGGAGGAGACTGATTGATAACAGAGATAAATAAAATGAAAAATATGTTTCTCTCCATGGAGAAAAGTGTCTCTGAAAACAGAAACTAAATTCCATCATAGTTTTAAAAAATGGGCAATAGGCAAGCAATTCTTCATTTAGCTCATATTATTTTGGAAATAATCTGAGTTCTTCCACCAAGAAAGTGGATCATTTTGAGCCAATACAAAGTCCAAAAAGTTTGCACAAGTCCTCCAAGCGCCCCCTCCAAACCAAAGCCCTTTCCTCACTCTTCTCATGACATCAATAAGTTCCCCCCTCCCAACTGCTCTGACAAGCAGTGTGTCAAGAGTAAAGTGATATTGTGGGTAGGCTTTCTTTCTGCCATTGCCCTATGCTTGGCTTTGGTATGTCAGAAAGAAAAGCATTGTAGGAGTTGGGAATTGTAGTCTTTGCAAGGACTCCTGAGGGTCACAAATGTTTCTAAACTCAATCTCAGAAGCAAGTTCAGATTGCTTTTCAAGTTTGCCCCTTCATTGGAGAGGGCTTTTTTTTTTTTTTAGTCTTAAAAGTTCATGAGCCTGATCTTGCAGAACTTTGCTGATAAAAGTCCATGCTGAAGTTAGTCTCTCATACAAACTAGACCTGGATGAAAACCTGATGTCTTTGGATGCAGGCTTGATAGATTTTTCTTGTAGTGTCTCAGGGCAGGGACATAGAGCTCGTAGGGATAGAAAAAAATCAGGAAAACTGGCACCAGTAGGAATTTTTCTACCTGGTCAAAGAGCAGCAGCAGGGGTTAATAATGTGGACTGGGATCATGGCAGGCAGTAGGGTTAAAGCCTGCCATAGCTGCTGCAGTCCCAGTTGAGATCAGTCATGCTCAATGCATCCTATTAACAAAGAAAAATTGTGCATGCAGCCACATAGCACATGCTTAAAGTAATGTGTAGTTTGGCCTTCAGGAAAACCTATTTTTATAAGGCAGTGGTTCTCAAACTTTTTAGTACAGTGGCCCACGTTTTAGAATGAGAATCTGTTGGAATCCACTGGAAGTAATGTCATTAAACTCAACTCAACTCAACTCAACACTTTATTAGGCAGAGAGTTTTACAGATAACAACTCCAGACAGTTCAATATATAGATATATGTTAAAAATTAAAAATAAAATAAAAGTTAAAAACAGCAATTTGCTTGCAAAATTACTCCATGTTGCTTGAGACCAATAGCTTAGCCTGCTTCAAGTTGCTCAAATATAAAAAATTTGCAACTGGAAAGGTCACAAGCTCAGAATCACCCGCCAGCAGAAATTGTAGGAAAGCATTCTCAGTAATGTCATTAACCTGGAACTGATGTCATTATCAGAAGCATTTTTATAAAGCAGGAAAATTTTTAACACCCCTCATATGCTCAAATCTAACTAATTAAGTAAGGGTGCAATCCTATCCAATTTTCTAGTACCGGTGCTGCTGTGCCAATGGGGTATGCACTGCTTCCTGTGTTGGGGAGGCAGTCTCAGAGGCCTCCTCAAGGTATGGGAACATTTGTTCTCTTACCTCTAGGCTGCATTGCGGCTGCACTGGTGCTGGAAAGTTGGATAGGATTGGGCCCTAAGTAAGTAATCTAAAAGTTGACTATCATTATAAAAAGCATATACACTGTAGCCTGTTAAAAGTACAGATCTATAACACTTCCCCAAATGCAGTTGCATATCCTTGTCTGATATATTTAACATAGAAGACACATTGAAATGAATGGGGACCCATCTGAAATTAGCCCGTGACCTACCTAGTGGGTCCTGATCCACAGTTTGAGAAAAATTGCAAGAAGGTATTACATCTCCCCATGGTGCATTCAGACCAGGACCTGCAAATACTGCTTTAAACATTTTATTTGTTGAATAGCAACGGATGACATTATTTAGAATTAATGAGATGGACTGAGTTTTGGCACAGGCACAATTTTGTATGTCTCTTCTAATAGGTTCATAATTGTAAACAACATGAACATACTAACTATTTTTAGCAGTGTTTCAGCCAGGCAACTCACACCAGGGCTTTCTGCATTTTGCAATAAAAGAAAGAATCCCACAATTAAAAATAAATCAAGTTTCCGCACCTTAGTAACTCCATTCCAAGGAAAGCTGGGTGCCACGACCTTTATAAATGAAACAAATTAAGAAAAAATGCTTTTCCCTTCATTTCTGTAATTTATTCTTCTTGTGCAATGCATGAAGAGAAGGAATGAGTTATGAAGGGCACTAAGGTTCCACCTCTGGAAATTGTACTGAGCCTCCCTGTGGCTTTGAAGATTTTGCCAAGCATTATCCACAGTCTAAAAAGCTAGGCGTCCCCAAACATCTGATAGCTGAGGCATGCTTTTTTCTCTTCTAAATTAAAGCTGGATGCATATTTTATGTTCAGATCACCTCAAATGTTTGACTTTTAAAACACAGATAGTAAATACTACTACAATTCAGAGGGCCCCATCCTCTGATTATTATCCCAAGAGGGCATAATTGTTCAGTACTGTACTGTAATATTTTTGAAGTGAATAAATTTTTTTAATTATTTATTAAAATATATAATTTATGAATAATTGTTTAAATATAAGAGATGAGGGCTCAGGTAACAGTGCCTCAGCAAAAAAATGATGGGCCCTGTGGGGCCTCTAGACTCCTGCGGGGCCCCAGGCTAGTTCCTGTAGGACCACTAGGCTCCAACCTAGTTAGCCTTATAAATAATATGGCCCTGTCTGTTTCCCTCCCCAATACTCACCAATGTACCTTTCAAAGTGTTTAAAATCAACAATATATTCTGCACTACACACAGAGTGAAGCAGGTTCGCTGTTTCGAGCTTCTCTTTTCAGTGGTCACACCGGTGTTCAAATGATGATCATCTTGGCATACAGCAGGATGTTCTGTCATTTAAAAGTCCACCAAAAGCTTATTATAGAAAGGAGGTAGCTGTCTTTATTTGTTTGGAAGAACGAACAGAGTTATGGGCTTTCCCCATAAATGCATAATTCAAATACTCCAGCTCACCTACCAAATTCTTTTAACCTCGTCTTGAACTCCAGACACTAAAAAATGCATTACAGGCTATTTGCTGTGCCCAGAGAAGGAGAGTAAAGAGATTTGGAGAAACAATAGAGGTGCAGTAATGGCCAGCATGTTCTGTAATGCCAGACTTACAGTGCTTAGATGTCCAAAGTAATTATGGACATTACAGTTTAATAAGTCTTCCCATCTAATGCATACTATTAATCATTCAGTGCTGACAGACCAATGCAAGGGAGAGATGGTTTCTCCTTCAGTCACATTTCTGCAATGCACTGGCATTTTCACACCATTTGTTGATATTTCGTCCCTGACGGCTTGCTTATTCAAAACCTCATCTGCTAAGTAGCCAGTCAGGATCTTCTGAAGGCTGTTTAGGTACATCCCAAAATCTGGCATTCCAGCATAGTCTCTTCATTCTAATAAAAGAGAAGTACTGAAGAAATGAAACGTCTAGCAGGATTTATGTCTGTTACTGGTTCTGCCATCCGAGGTCAGTCAGGCATGTTTTTAGCATCTACATTGCCAGCCAGCTCTGGCTAGTCAGACCACGAAGGATCAAGTAAACCAGTTTCAAACCCAACTCTCTGGAACATCAACATGTGGCCTTTTCCAGCTTTCTTAGAAATCCCTTAACCGAAGTACCAGGACAATACTGAACCCTCGTGTACGTGCGTGCTCTACTAAGAAGTTACATCTTGACTTGCTAAAGGCCAACATAATGCAACAAATCCAATTTTTTTATTATTGTGACATTCCAATCTCAGGTATCGTGTGTAGCAAATGCCAGTTTAGTTTCAAAATTTTATTGAAAATTTTGAAAATTTTGAAATTTTTTTTGAAAATTTTCAAAATTTTCAAAATTTTATTGAAAAAAAAATTATGTGGTGGTAGAGAGCACATTTTCACATAGCATTATGTAACAGAGAGAGGCCTTGGCACAATGGGGACTCCAAATCCCGGACGGAAGCTGCTGGGCATGAAAACAATTACATATCTTTCCTCATCATGCCCTCAGGGTTACGCTGCACATTCTAACAAAACTTCTTTATTTCTCTCTTATTTAGAAGAAACTAAGAAGCAGTTGCCATGGAAACCTTAATATTTTTTTTAAAATATCTTTTTCCTGCTACCTGTATTCCTTTTAAAATCTCTGGAATCATTCTTTAAAGAAAGAGTCTTTACTATTCGCATCCCTATTTATTGTTTGAAGAATCTTCTGCTTTGCATTGACCAATCATTGCCAAAAATACAGAGGGGCCCTTTGGAGGCAGAAAATTATTTCATCCAAAGGTCCAAATTGATGGGAAACAAATATCTTTATCCAGCCAACCAAAGATATTGTGTTTTTGCCATATTAATCCTAAATTGAATGCCACGGCCGGAGGAAGAGAGATTGCCCATAATATAGGAGTCATCTCAAAACACATGAAATGAGATATTAACATGCTTGCAGTGGTATGTCCTACTACTCATACAAGACACTGTTCCTAATCCCCTGCTGTTGCCAGTGGTGACCTAGATGGACCGATGGTCTGACTTAGTGTAAGACAGCTACTATGACTCCCACATGCACCTAGATACTACAAATTCCACAGATTTTTCACCAGGTAGTTTTAGCTTCATTTCCTCAATTCAGCTTCAAAAGATCAGTAGAAAAACAAGCATCATGCTTCATTTCAGTTTGAGCCCCATCTGAGAACCTATATAGACAACTATCCTGGGATGAGCTCTTTCAACGCATGGGTAAATTGATCATGGACAGCTTGATGAAAGTGTTGACCCAATGTGAGGTGGCAATGAAGAAGGCTAATTCCATGTTTGGGATTATTAGAAAATGATTATGAGAATAAGACCACTAATATTATGATGCCAATGTACAAATTGATGGTAAGGCCATACCCGGAGTTTTGTATCCTGTTCTGGTCACCACATTTCAAAAAGGATATAGTGGAAATGGAAAAAGTACACAAGAGAGCAACCAAAATGATTACTGGGCTGGGGCACATCCCTTACGAGGAAAGGCTACAGTGTTTGGGGCTCTTCAGTCTATAAAAGAGGCAACTGAGGGGAGCCATGATTGAGACAAACAAAATTATGCAGGAGGTTGATAGAGAGATGCTCTTTTCTCTCTCACATAATAGCAGAACCAGGGGACATCCACTAAAAATGAGTATTGGGAGAGTTGGAACAGAAAAAAGAAAATATTTCTTTACTCAGTGTGTAATTAGTCTGTGGAACTCCTTGCCACAGGAAGTGGTGATGGCATCTCGCCTGGGTGCCTTTAATAGGGGATTGGACAAATTTCAGCAGGAAAAGTCCATCATGGGTTACAAGTCGTGATAGGTATGTGCAAGCTCTTGATTTCAGAAGTAGGCTATCTCAGAATGCCTGCTGCAGGGGATGGCACTAGGATGCAGGTTGTGTCTTGCTGTCTTTTGTGCTCCCTGAAGCATTTGGTGGGCCACTGTGAGATACAGGAAGTTGGACTAGATGGACCTTTGGCTTGATCCAGCGGGGCTGTTCTTATGTTCTTAGGTGTTTTAGAAACAAAACAGAAATTTGAGGTAAATGTCCTAATAAAGAAAGTAAATATTCTGTCAAACAGGAAAGAACATTTTTCCACCCAGAGGCACAGACGTTGGCATGTGGCGTAATCCAGTGTTTCTCAACCAGTGGTACAGGTACCACTAGCCGTACTAGAGGTGGTGTCTGGTGGTACTTGTGGGAACCCTAGACATCTGCTGTTTGGCAGCAAGACGAATGATGTGACACAACAAATATTGTAGAAGGCTTGGCTCAGTGGGCAGAGCTCCAAAGCATACTTTTCATGCACTCTGAAAAGCCCTTCTATCCAACCTGAGCCTCTTACTGGTGTTTGTCACATCTCATCTGGCCTCTCAACCCAGAAGTAACTGGTGATGACATAATTACCAGTTACTTCTGGTGGTACTTCCAATGGATGGATCATGAGAAGTGGTATGGCAGAGGATAAACATTGAGAAACGCTGGTATGATCTGTGGTAAAATTGTTGCCTATTTCCACTCTAATGTTATGGGCATTGGAATCTATTTTACAACTAAAGGGCTGGTTCAGAAGTTAAAAATGAATTTTAAAAAATATTCATGGGAGTCAGACCTCAGCTGTGCCTTTGCAGGAGCAAATGGAATGCGAATTGACACATCATGAATATTGACTAAAATGCTTCGGTATATTGCTGTGTTTTCCATTAAGACATGTTCTGCAAGTTCTAAAAGTTGTGACAGCCTGAGGCCTTGTGGGTAAAATAATTTCTGCCCCCAAAACATGACTAGTAGTGGCAATTTCCTCCTTTTATTCCAGTAATCATGGGCAATGGGGGAAAAAATGGATGCGCCAACCAAAGAAACCTTGATGATGAATAAGAAAAAGAACTGGGGAAAAAATCCATTGTGTTGCTACATGATAAGCTAACTCTTCCATTCCAAAACAGAAGGAGGTCTCAAATGGGATAAATAAAGTATATTCCAGTTGATTCATTTGGGAACCTCTTTGCCTTTATTTTGAAACAAATGAAAAATTGGCTCAAATCAGGCGCCTTTGATCAATTTTTTCTTTGTTCTGGAATGAATCCTAAACTCTACTTCCACCTGGTCAGGGACATTCCCAGTACAAATGTGTTTGTAGTAGTCGTTGTAGTACCCATCTAAAATTACTGCCATACCAAATCGGTTTCCACCTGGGGACATATCAGTGGAAGCATACAGGAAGGAACCAAAACAGAGAGTCTCTAAAAGAAGGTCATACTTAGCTAGAATCAAATCTAGGGTTGGAAGGAACTTTGGAAGTAATCTAATCCAACCTCCTGTTCAGCACAGGAGACTATAGTGTCCCTGATAGATGACCATCCAGCCTCTTCTTGAAACCTGCCAATGAGGGAAAGCCCACAACTACACAAGGCAGACTGCTCCAGTCCCAGACATTTCATATGGGTAAGAAATTATTATTAATTATTATTAACAGTATTTATATATTGCTTTTCAACTAAAAGTTCACAAAGCGGTTTACAGAGAAAAATCAAATAACTAATGGCTCCCTGTCCCTAAAGGGCTCACAATCTAAAAAGATGCAAAAAGAAAACCAGCAGACAGCCACTAGAAAAGACACTGCTGGAGTGAGGTGGGCCTGTTACTCTCCCCCTGCTAAAAAAAGGAGTACCCACTTGAAAAAAAGTGCCTCTTACCCAATTAGCAGGGGTAGTTATTCCCTCATGTGTAGTTTAAATCTCCTTCCCTGTTGTTTCAACCCATTGATCCTAGTCCTGCCTGCAAGAAATCCTGAAAACAAGCCCATTTGTTCTTCTGTGTGACTGCCCTTCAGATACTTGAAGATGGCTGTCATATCTCCCCCTTAGTCTTCTGCAGGCCAAATATACCATGCGCTTTTAACCATTTGTACCTGTAACTTCTTCACTTTGCTTCCCAGTGCCTCATAGTCTCTCAAGAGCCTTCAGAGATTACTTAGGGAAGTATAATTTATTCTTGTGAGGGATAATAAGAATAGGAATATAGCAGTCTATATTCCCTCTGAAGGGACCTCTAGGGGGTCCACGCTGATGCCTCTTCTTCTGGCATGCAGGAGCACAACTGTGTCACAATGCCATCTCTGGATGCTCAGCAATGATGTCACGCATCATCACTGAACATCCAGATTGCAGGACTCCATGTCACGTAATTTACAGGGAATACTGGTAGCAGTCACTGGATTTGATGAGTCTCACTGCATCATATCCCAGATATGCACACTAGGAAGACATCACGTCTGTCCCTCCCAACAGGGAGTCCCCAGCCACCACCATGCCTCAATTCCTTTCAGTATTTAGTCCTTCAATGATACCTTGGCATTCCTGTGATGAGCTGTACCTGCAAGCCCCCATATTAATTTATTACAGAGTCAAAATACTATAATTATTTAGAGACTAGCAGGATTACTCTCCTTGCATTCATTCCACTCACTTTAATGCATTCAAATTGAAAACAGCCTTTTAGCCTAAGAAAGCTAACTTGCGTAATACAGAACAGATCAGGATAGCTATTAACTGCAGCACTTCATTTGAATCCAGGATAGAATTGTCTATAACTCCGACCATTATGGACTCAATAAATTTCAGATATCTCGCTACTAACATTTTCTTTCCAGTAACTTACATGTCCTTGTTTAGTGCAGCTGAATGAGGTTTATGATGCAGCAAATGAAGATTGCAAAAAGCCAGCTCATTGGATATGCTTGAAAGCACGGTCAGGAAACTTCAGAGGAAGAAAGAGGCATAGAAGGGGAGCAAATCCCAAACAGGATTATTTTCTCCCAAGGTGGAACTGAAGTTGTTGTTTTCATTTTAGTAATATCTCCTACCTTCATTTTCATGGAGCCTTTGCAACTGTTCTTTCATTAAGGTAACACTTCCCAAATTTCTACTTTCTGAGGCGTCCTTTTTTCTAAATTGAATTGGAGGCATACTTCTCACATATGGCCAAAAATATGTATTTTTAGACCAGTGTTTCTCAAACTGTGGGTCAGGACCCACTAGATGGGTCACGAGCCATTGATTTCAATATTTTATTTTTAATATATTAGACTTGATGCTACCAAGGTATATGACTGCATTTGGGAAAATGTTACAGACCTGTACTTTTAACAAGCAACTGTGTATATTCTTTTAACTAATAGTTAATGGGACTTACTCCTGAGTAAGTGTGGATAGGATTGCAGCCAAGGATTGTTAAAAATGTTACTGCTTGATGATGTCACTTCCAGTCATGACATCACTTCCGGTGGGTCCCGACTGATTCTCATTCTAAAAAGTGGATCCTGATGCTAACTGCATGAGAACCACTGTTCTAGACTGTGTAAGAGAGCAGATTACAGCCCACTTTTCTGCATGAGCCACCAATCTAACTACTGATATAGCAAAGAAAAACTTGATCTAATGAAATATAATGAAAGTCTAATGAAATCTAGTGAAGATCTAATGATCTTTTCACATCCAATGAAAAAATGCAGCAGAATTACTCAGTCGCCAACAGAAACTTACTAAACAGTAGAAAGGCCAGAGTAATGACTAATGCAGGTATGCAATCGGCAGCCTCCTTTAAAGGCTGGTAATTCTGCAGCACCCCTACACTGTGAGTGAATAAATGCTCCCATCACAGGCGATGTCAATAATACATAATGGGACTTATTTCTAGGTAGGCAGACAAAGGTTTGGGCTGCACATATATCACAGGAATGAGATAACTGCCATGTGAATATATCTTATTTGCTGAGCATACCACAGAGATGAAATGGGGGGGGGAGCAAATGGCAGCAATTGCACCTACTTTAATCAGGGTCTGAATATTCCCAAGACTGATTCCTGAAATCAGCTAAATGGAAAACCTCCTACTTTAGCTGTGCATTCAGGCAGGTGAAATCCTGCCTATTACATGATGGAAATATTTTCCCCCAGACAGTTACAAGCACACATCAGTGTGTGACAGTGACTTGGGGGAAAGCTTTGTTCTTCATTTTGTCCAATGTGCCATAACAAAATCCTTCCCACATGAGAGCTGAAGAAAGATCAATTTGGCCAATTGATTATTATTATTTTTTAAAGATGGTCCTGGTGGGAAGAGGAAGAGAACAGGCTGTAGTACGGCTTTGCCTGGAATAAGATTTTGAATTTCCAGTAGGGGAAGTTGGCCACATGGGCCTCTTTTCTCAGAAAGTGCCACTTTAGGACAGTTGGACGCCTGAAACAGTGAACTCTTGTTCACACACGCTTGCCTGTCACTTAGAAACTACAGGAACAGTTGAGGACCTGCATATGTGAGGCAGTCATCACAGCTCAGTCACAGACAGAGTGTTCATGTCCAACACAATACGTTTGATGGTGGCAGCTCACACATTCAAGCTGAGAGTCATCAGGTTTTCAGTCAAAGGCCTAGTGCACTTCAGCACTTCGGACTGACAAGCACTTAAATTGATACTCCTCTCCAGTGCTTTTTTTTTGTACAAAAAAAAAAAAAAAAAAAAAGGTGCAGGAACTCACAACTTGTTAATCTTTTATTTATTTATTTATTTATTTTTAAACTGAACTTTGAGGAGTTTTGCAGTCTCAGCTGGCCCCCCTTTTGGCAACTGGCAACCAACCTTTATATTTTGCAGCCATGAAGCACCTCCCCTCCTAAAAAAAAATAAAAAATTTCTTCCTCATAGGGATTTGAACCCCTAGCCTCTGGCTCCACAGACCAGCACTTTTATTATTATTATTATTATTATTATTATTATTATTATTATTATTATTAAACAGTATTTATATACCACTTTTCAACTAAAAGTTCACAAAGCGGTTTACAGAGAAAAATCTAATAACTAAATGGCTCTTTAACAATTTAACAATTGAGCCATAGGAACTCTTACACTCAAAGTGTTTGGAACTAATACTTGAGGCGCTGATGGCCACCAGCTCGGCTCAAGACCTTATATATTAGTTCTGAGCACTTTGACTATAGGCTTTCCTATAGCCCAATGGAGAGAGTGCTGGGCTGTGGAGCACGAGGTCAGAGGTTCGAATCCCTCCCTAGCCCGCAGTTTAAAAAAAAAGGTGGAGCACAAGGTCAGAGCCAGGGGGTGCCAAAAAAAAAAAGGTGGAGCACGAGGTCAGAGGTTCGAATCCCTCCCTCAGTGAAAGGGAAAAAAAAGGTGCCGGAACACCGTTCCGGTGCGTTCTATTACAAAAAAAGCCCTGCTCCTCTCACAGAATGGTGGAAATTGTGGGATTTGCTAAGATCCTGAGGTCAGTCTTCAGGTCACTGCATGAAAATGACCCCACTGCAGGCCTGCATATTTTTTGACTATACAATGTTTGACTATACTATAATTTTTTTGACAAATACAATGCATTACCAGGTGCTGGACCATCCCTGCTTTTATAGTCCAAGGACCACCACAAAACCAGGCTGTTTGTTATGCTTCTGTACATGGCTGGGAGGAGGGGGCTCGGTTGCGTTTGGCTTGGTGTGTCAAAAGGTATACAGGTCGGTCCCAGTCTGAACATCACACTGGATTTATAGATAAAAGAATAGGGAGATGCAATTTATGCAAGTCATGCTATCACAGAGTCTAATTCTATTCTATACTAGCACCAGGATGGTGGCAGTTTTGCTGGCACTAGCCATCATAAAAGCACTGTAAAGCACTTTACTCTGACTGAAGAGCAAGCGGCACTCTGGGAAGACTTGCTCCAGCCTGCCAGTGCTGCAACCAGGCTCCCAGGACACCAGTGGGGATGGGACCAAGGGATGGGGCAGGCCCAGGAGGGGATGGGAATGGTGGAGAATGTCTCCACCGTATCCTATCCTCCTTCCCAGGTCTTGTGGCATCACACCGGGCTTCCCAGATTTGTGCCATCTACCGCAGATACCTATAAGACAGATAAGGCAAGGGCAGGTCTTCAGCCAAAAATCATGGAATGTTCCATGACCCTCGGATACGTTGGGGTTAAATCTTGGGGAACGGTGTTTGTGAGGAGGAGTTGCAGCTTGCCTGGAGCCTGATTGAAAGGGTGAAAAGAATCTAAGCCATGCCACTGTTTCTGAATACATTAGCAAGGTGCTTTTGTAGTACTGTGTGCCATTCCCCCTTTAAAGCAAGAGCATTGTAATTAAAGCAAGAGCATTAAACATTGCATTGAATTGCTTAAAAAAAAATCCAGGTTTGAAACTGCAGAAAAGCATTTGCAGTTTTAAAAACCATCCAAAACAAATGCAACACCAATATAATGCAATATAAACAGCTTACCACAGCAGACAACTTTTTATACTGCTCACTGTCATTTTAAGAGAGGTTGGAGTTTGGGTTTGGAGTTAACAAGCATGCTCAGAAGACTCTACAAGGGAGCTCCAACAAATGTAAACAAAGCTGTCTGCAAGCACTCAAAATGTTTCCTCAGATGCTTCACAGATCCTCTTCAGGCACTATTAAAGCTCCTCCAGGCTTCTCCTGGCTGCTGAGACATGCCTGAACAGCCCTGACCCCTGAGTGACACACAAATAAGATGAGGTGTCACTACGCTTGATTTATTGGTAGAAATTTCTCGCCTTATAGACAAGTTTCTACAGTAAATAACTGGTGCAGATTGAGGAGCCCCATAAGACACTCTGGGGCTTTACCTGGCCTAAGTGGAAAAATACCCCCTTACCCCAAGTAGACCTCCCGCCTTCTCCCGCACCGAGTACAGCACAGGCCGTGTGGTCTGAATTCATCACATCAGGTTAGGATTCGGCAGTCAGTTAATAAGCCACCAAATGCAATACTGGCTCACACATTGGAAAATTAGGATGGCTTTATTTAACTGGTACATATTTATCCTATCAGAATGGAAGGGGTATGCTTAGGGAGTTGCAAGTTGTATGTTAGTCGCTTTACAATTCCACTGTATAACCAAGGCAGAAAAACTGAGGTGGTTGGACATCAGTGATTCTGAGTCAGGCCATGCATGTGTTATAGCTCATTTTAGAGCATGTAGTCAACAATTATGTGTCAGTTTGGACAATATTCCAACTGACCCCTCAATCATATAGGAGAAGAGTGCAGATGAATGTCTTCCCCATCAGGCGTGCTGATGGCCCAGCATACTAGTGACTTATTGCTCGGGATGGTGATTTGTCAGAATTGTCCTGTCTGATTAGATGACGATACAATGGATGGATGGAGAAGGGGCCTGCAGACATACTGTCCACACAAAACCCCTGACCGAATCATGAAAGAAATTTAGAACTCAATCCTGACAGGCTCACACTGGCCCATTGATGGCATAAGGCATGCCTGCAACAATTAGCGCCGGCCCAGCGCCAGTTAGCGCTGGGCCAGCACCTCTCAGAGGCTGGCAGGATGCTGCCTGGCGCTCCAAATGAGTGGGTAAGTGTGGGTGTGGGGGAGGTATTCTGAGGTGGGGAGAGGGCAGGGAGAAGGCAGGGCAGGAGAAGACAGCATGGCAGGAGGGGGCAAGACTGGCAGAGCCCAGCTCTGCTGGATCCATAGCCCCGTGTTGGGCTGTTTAAAATAAATACCCAGTGCAGAGTCGCGTAACCATGTTGCGGGGCTTTTTACCTTAGCCAGGGGAAGGGGACCATGTCTTCTTCCCCCAGGAGATGTCAGGAGCTGCTTGTGCACTCAGGATGCAATGACAGCCATTTTGGTGCTGCTGCAGCCCTGGGCACAAGGCAGCTCAAGATTGGGCTGCCCAATGGGCCTATCATAATTTCTTATATTTATTAGTGTGTTCCACGCATATTACCAATGCAAGGTAAGGCACGTCAGTCTAATAATATCAAGCTTTTATTTTATGTATCTTTTTAAGGCAGAAAGCAGTGACTCACCTTTTCCTTCTGCAAGACACATGTTCTCTCTTTTGGCTGAATTAGTTGTCTCCCATGAATTATGCAGCTCTCATTGGTATGTGGAAGGAGGCAATCACTACCAAAGGATTTACTGCCTCTTGAGCCATAGGCAAAGTTTACTCTTTTAAGGGCTTAAGTACTTTTTTAATATCCAGCCATTACAAATTTAATTTGAAACTCATGGTTGCTTCATTTTTTTTTTTTTAAATATCTGCTGTAAAAACAAAGTTGGAATTGAGAATTTAACTCTTTGAGCTAGGAAACCATTCTGGAAACAAAATGAGAGTATTCAAATGTCCTCATTCAGCTAGGTTCTCAGAGAGTGTAAACTGGAACTATTAAAAAAAATCAAAGGTAATTCACAAAATGTGATGTGCTGTTCTTACAACTGAGTTTCTTCTCATTTCAGCTCTGGAGGCATTTTCTGTAGAAAGTGTTGTTTTGCCACATGCACAAACACAACAAACACAAGTCCTGGGGTGCTGTCTGGATGCCATTAGGGACTGGAGGAAAGCCAATAAGCTGAAACTAAATCCTGAAAAGACAGAGGTTCTCCTGATCAAGAAATCCTCAATGCAGGCACTGAATCACCTGTGCTCTTTGAACAGGCTTGCACTCCCCATACAAGAATGGGCGCACAGCTTGGAAGTTCTCCTGGACTCTCAGCTCTCTCTGGAGAACCAGGTGGCAGCAGTTGCTAGAAGTTTGTTCTCTCAGATCAGGCTGGTGCACCAATTGAGACCATACTTGAGTCGTTTGGGCCTGGCTACAGTGACTCATGCTTTAGTAACTTTAGGACTGGAAGTCTTGCGCTCTGTATGCTGCAATGCGCTCTATGTGCTGCTACCCTTTAAAACAATTTGGAAACTGCAATTAGTGCAGAATGCGGCAGCTCAAGTGCAGGAGCCAGACAATATGACTTGGCTGGACCACTGCTTCAGCAGTGAAACTACACTGGCTGCCCATTTGCTTCTGGTCCCAATTCATGGTGCTAGTTCCAACCTCTAAGGCCCTCCATGATCTGGGTCCAGGCTATCTGAAAGACTGCCTCCTTCCATACATCCCAGCCAACCCTCTTAGATAATCTGAGGGGGCTCTTCTACAAGTGCCGCCTTTGTCCCAAGTGAGATTGGTGGCAACTCTGGGGCAAACCTTCTCCATAGTAGTGCCACAACTATGGAATTTCCTCCCAGGGGAAATGAGAACTACTCCCCTTCTCATGGCTTTTTGACAAGGGCTCATAACACACCTATTTCATCTGACATTTGGCTGCTGAGTTGATATTTACCCTCTATGCCTCTGAAATACTGCTGTGACATGACTGCCTTCCTGGTCTTACTTGTTTCCCAACGTTAAGTGTTAGTTTTTGCTCTGCTTTGGTTAAGTAACACTACATAATGTTAAAATCAATGTTTTTAGTGCCTTATTTGATGTTTTACCTGTTGCAATACTTTATACTTGATTATAAAGCTTTGTTAGCAGCCTCGGGCATTTGCTTTGGCAAAGGTGGGATATAAATAAATAAATAAATAAATAAATAAATAAATACAAAAGAACACAGGGAAATGCTTTCCCTTTAAAAAAAAAATCACATTACTTATTTGTAAACAAAGATTTCTAAAACCCTTCACCATATACTTGGGCATACCTCCCAGAACAGTTATGTTGCACCAGTTCCTCTTACACCTTCACAGCCATATGCAAATGCACATTTTTCCCATGAAGCCCATAGCTTAGGTGACCAGATGCAGGGGCCCTGGGGCTGAAACATAGGCAGAAGGTTCATTTGCACTCTCCTTCCTTTACACAGGCAAAGTGCTCTTTAACTTTTTCTTTCACTTGCATCTCAGCTATTCATTTCTTTGTGAGACCAACAGCAGTCAAAAGGGAGCAAGTGGATGATGGAAGAGAAACCCTGTCCAAACGTATGTTGCAGTTCACATCGAGGAAGATGAGATAAAGAAGCCCTTTACCTGAGTCTTGGTTTCCATAGAACTGGATTATCATGCGGATGAATTGTTGCTTGCCCTTTGACACTCGCCGATCAAATTCATGGGATGATCCTTCTGAAAATTAAAAAATGAAAAACAATTAATTGCCAACTCAGGATATTTACATACAAAGCAGACAATATATGAAATAATACAAATAATAGGCATAAAGAAGAGAGCAAGTGAATATATTTCTCAATGGATAACAAGCTTCAATTCGATCCACCCAGGCACTGATAAGAAGAGGAAGACATTTGGGTCTTATAGATTTATTTATTTATTTATACAGGTATTTATATACCGCCTTTCTTTGGTCGTCAGATTTCTCCTCAGACTTTAATCCAAGGTGGTTTACATAGGCAGGCTATTCTAAACCCCCATAGGAATTTTTACAATTGAATAGTTCTAGTCTTTCATAGAACTCCTCGTTCCAGCTGGATTCCTTCCCAGACTGGCCTCTCTCTGGCCCTTCGCCTCCCACGCTCCACTTGACGGCAACTCCTCTCTGCCACCGAGGGTGAGCTTATCAGTATATCAGCATGTCATCAGTTCTCAGGTTGTTTCAAACTGGCAGCCTCAGATCTTCAGGCATACAAGGCAGCAGCTCTACCAGCTGAGCCAGACCTCCTGCCCTCCTGCCCTAGATCTGTGCTTTCATGGGTTAAAATGCCCAGCATCTGTGGTTGTCCATAACGGACTACACTGCATAAATATATGCTTGGTAATTTTGTCTTGCATTGCATCACTGTTGCTTGCATTTGAGACAATCAATCAAAAATACAATAAAGATTTTGATGAAAGGGCAAGCAATAACCTTTCATGACAACATCTTGGCTATATATAATCTGTTTCCTGAAATTGAGGTCCTACGTGACAATTCCATTCATTGACCTGCAGTCACTCCAGGTTTTCAGTTCATTCTCATAATGAGTTGCCGTATCTTGAGCTTCACTCTCATATTCTGGAGGAGGCCATTATCTCCCTAAGGATTATATCTCGTCTTCTCCTCCTTAACAAGGCCCTGGAAATTATTAGCCTATTTTTATCCCTTGCTGATCACTTTTTGTTTACCTCCACTTCACACACCTCCACATCCTGCTAACAAGGGAATTCGACAGTTAAGATTTATTTTCCTAGTTTCATATACATTTGCAAGGACTAAAGATGATTTAACAAAGAGAGAAGCCATATGGCTGGTGCAGTGGGGGGAGAGGAGGACTTAAGATGCTTTGAAGGTGAGAGAATTAAAAAAATATTCATAGCAAAAGAAATAAATACATTTTCTTTCTTGAACCTTGCAGAAACAGGCAGCTGGGCATAAATAGTTTCCATTTTTATCATTGTCAAGAATTGAGATGTGCATGTGAATTTCCTGACAGATTCTTTAGTCTTATCAAAATGTTTGTTGTATCACTTGAAATTCTCAGGTAAGACATCTGAGCAGGATCTCCTATACTTGCCTTGAAATTTATTTATTTACTTTTCACATTTCTAGAGTTCCCTTCCTCCAAGGAGTTCAGGATCGTGTACATAGTTCCTCCCCTCCTTTTGTCCTCACAACAAACCTGTGAGGTAGGTGAGGCTGAGAAATAGTGACGGGCCCAAGGTCACCCAGGAAGCCTCATGGATGAGTGAGGAGTCTAAGTCCAACTCTCGAACCACTACATCATCCTGGCCCTCATCCTTAATTTTGCTTTCAACAAGATGCAGTGGCAATTTAGGGCCATGCAGGGTTGTGGTCACACACACACAGTCTGTTTGCTTCTCTAAAAATTCTTCTGAAGTTTTGCAAGCTGGAAATTCAAACTCTGACATGTTTTCTTTTAGCAGGATCTATTGTAGTCACTTATCAAAAGCCATCTTCGCACAACATCTGTACAACAATTTTAACATCAGTGCCCAATGGAAAGCTAAATGGGCAGTCGAACGCCCAGAAACGGGTAGATATATAGACGATCCTACACTTAAGGTGCCAGGTTTCGACTTACCTCGTCAACACTGGAAAACTTTGAACAGGATTCGTACCCTACATGGTGTTTGCTAGGACTCAATGTTTAAATGGGGGCTAGTATCTACCCCTCAATGTGATTGCGGGTTCTTCCACCAAACCATGTACCACATTGTGTCTGGCTGCAAACTGAGGGCATATACTGGCCCATGGTCTGACTTTTTCTATGAAGGTTACTCTGTCCTTGAATGGATGCATAAACTGGACATTTGATCTAGTCTAACTGATATATAAGTCCATGTATTATATGCCATATGCTAAATAAATAAATCAAAGGCCGTTATCAAGGCAGATTAGAAGCACAGTTGGCAGCTCCACTCCTTCAGGTAACAGAGTACTAGCACAGGGGTGAATCCTTCTTCCTTATCATTTTGGAATCTGCCCACCTTGTTCACTTTCATGGTTTCATTTTCTCACAATCTCCTAAATAGTTACAGAAAAACAGTGATTACAACAGGAACATAGTCGTAAAAACGGAATTATGACAGAACTCCTTGCCAGGAGTTGTCTGTAGTTTAGTGTGCCTGTTCCCTGAAGCATTTGGTGGGCCACTGTGAGATACAGGAAGCTGGACTAGATGGGCCTTTGGGCTGCTCCAGCAGGGCCCTTCTTATGTTCTTATGTTCAGGGCTCAGCTACTCCGGTAACATAAATTGATAATATAGTATAAGCAAAGTTAACTTGGCAAATGCATTAGAACTGCAGTCATTTCATAAGCAACTTCAGAATTTTGCAGGAGAGACAATACATACCTGACATCCCCACCTGCTCCCAATGAACTATGTTAGAGAGCTGAGAGGAAAAGGGGAGTCTGTCACAGTTTCTCCATACACCCTCAAGGAGCATTTCTGTCTGGTCATGTTCTGTTTCAAGACAAGAACAACAACTGCTAGAAAATGCAGGTTGAGTCTGACTTTTTAACCTAAAATAGCAGTCTCGGGGCCCAATCCTATCCAACTTTCCAGCAGCGGTGCAGCTGCAATGCAGCCCCAAGGTAAAGGAACAAATAGTTCCCATACCTTGTGGAGATCACTGTGATTGCCTCCCCACCACAGGATGCAGAGCACATCCCATTGGCATGGCTGCACCGGCGCTAGAAAATTAGATAGCATTGGCCCCACAGTTATGGGCTGGAACATGAGGAAGACAAAGTAAGGGAGAAAGGGCCAGAGTTGGCTTTCTAACTCCATCCTTTTCCCTCTGCCTCCTGACAAGCCAAAGGGGCTTTTAGCTTGCAAATACTAATATCCCAGTTCTGACTGGAGTAGTCTATGAATAATATTCAGGCCCTATAAATTTATGTGCTGCTGAGACTTGCAATCTGCGACAGATGGAAAGCTGTAATTGGCTGTTTTGAAATGAGGACTTCATTAAGAAACTCATAAATATTCTGTGCTTTAGTGATAGGAAGAGAGAAATACCTTGCTGAAAGCGCTCTGTGACCATAATACAATTGGTTTGATTTGCACCAGCCAAGAATTCAACTTTTATCCATCTGATTTTTTTATTTCAGTTTATTATTATATTATTTTCCAGATCTTCGTTTAACATGAAATTTAAAGAATTATTTAACAGGAAGCCGAGAAGTCTTTTAAATTATAGAACAATTTGGCTGAGCTACAACTGCAATCCTGGCACAAAGGGAACTTTTTAAAAAACAGTGAAGATTTTTCATGTAATCTCCTTAAATAAAAATGATATTGCTTCTGCCTGTGTTAATGTAATGGTTAATTTAATCTTCAATATGCAAAGCTTTGCAGTGCAATAGATCAAAAATAAATTCCCAACAGACTGAGATCAGGTTTCTTCTTAAAAAATAATACTTTCCCAACACATTTTAAAATTGCCAGGAAGTGTGTATGCCATATGCTACTACCAAAGGAAACTTTTTTAAAGGCCTTTAAAAGCATTTCTTGTATTGATTCTGTAGCCAGAGAAGACACACAAGGACTTAAGCTAATCGAAACTGCATAATCAATTTATTTGCTATCCAGATGTATAACTGTATGCAAAGGAAGCTCTGTGAGATTAGTTGGGGGTATTCATACCAACAGTAGGCATATGTTGCCATCAGCAGACCAAGGTGAAGAGGGATGGATTAACTGGAATAGAGTCTGTCTGGCCAACAATATAGTGCCTAATTGGTATTGATATAGTCCCATCACAGTGCATGGTTCCTTATGATCCATTCCCCCGAAGTGCTTGCAGTTTACATGCTGAAATGATGGAGGGAGAGGTAAGAGGACCACTGAGACAGGCAAATGCAACAAAAGGTGAAAGTGAGAAAAGCCATCACACAGATTTATGCTTCATGATGGATGCAGATGGGGAAGCTGATTTCCCTAAATGGCTTTTTTCATGCATGGGGGCCCTTATCGAGTGGCGTAGCTAGGTCTTTTGACATCCAGGACCCATAAATTTTTGACACCCCACACGACAAAATTATTAATCAATCAATCAACCAATATTTTCACATTTTTTATACCACCCTTCCTCTAAGTTGCTCAGGGTAGTGTGCATGGTTCCGCCCCTTATTTTGTCCTCACAACAACCCTGTGAGGTGGGTGAGGCTGAGGGAAAGTAATGCATGACATGAAATTAATAATAATAATGGCCAGAAAATAAATGCAGTAAATATTTCTCCACAAGTAATGGATGAATGTCAGTGCTCTCCCTTGCTATTGCTCCCCTGCATATAGTACTCAGTGACTTACTGTCCCTGCATCTGGAGGTTCAATTAACCACTGACAGACCATAGTCCACCATGAATGTTTGGAATCCACTTTAAAAGTCATCTAAGCCAGTGACCAACAACATCCAACCTTCCCACCAGTGGCATCTCTAGGGTTGGTGTCACCTGGTCTGGTAACTCATAGTGTCACCTCCATTAACTTTATTTATTTATTTCACTATAGAACAGTACAGGTCATCCAACCAATCAGTAACCAACAAAAAAACTGTGACCAACTTGATAACACTCACACAACTGAATATGAGTTCAAGTATTAGCTCTGAAACATGGAAAAGGGAGTTGACTAATAACAACATCTTATTGGTTTTGTGCTGTGTCATAATAACACCTTGTTAGCTCAAAGAACATGCAGACTCATTGATCTTTAGTTTAGGAAATCCACATTGTTACATGTCAGTTGGGTTCTCTTTTTCTGGTTATTTGGTTATAGCTTTTGATATATTTTAATACAGTCTGGTGCAATCCTAACCTCTTATGTCGGTGCTTTCCAGCACCGACATAAGGGCAGTGCAGCTCTGAGGTAAGGGAACAAACATTTCCTTACTTTGAGGAGACCCAACTGCAGGATGCAGCACACGTCCCATTGGCACTGCTATGCCAGCACTGGAAAGCACTGACATAAGGGGTTAGGATTGTGCCCTTTGTTTCCTCACATTCTGTATTAAATTACACATCAAATGATATATAACATGATGGTATTGGTCTTAAAAACCATGATTTCCACAATTTTGATCACTAGTGGTATCACACCCCTCCCCCGAGGGTGTCACCTTACTAACACCTTATTGGTTCCATGCTGTGTCATAATAACATCTCATTGACTCTTAGAGCAATCAGTCTCATTGGTCCATTCTGAGTTAAAGAAATCTACTTTTTGTTACATAAGACAGTTGTATTTTTGTTTTCTGGTTTTTTGGCCATAACGTTTGACAGAATTGAGATATTTCACTCCGTTTTGTTTCATTGTGTCCTGCTGTAAATAACACATGGTATATAATGTGATAGAATTATTCCTAACAACAGCAATTTTCATGATTTTGGTCACTAATATGATAAAAGGCCTTATCATTTTTGCATGGGTGGAAAAGCAGTCCCCCAGCCATTTGTTTGCTGCTCCTTTTGTTTGTTTTCCTTGCTTGAGGGAGAAAGAACAGCTGATGATGATGATGATGATGATGACGACGACGATGATGACGACGACGACGATGAATATGAACATCAATAAACCACAGTTTAAAGGTTTATGTAGCGCAATATATGGGGGAAAATGGTTTCCTATCCCAATGGGGCTCACAATCTAAAAATGATGCAAGGGAAACACCAGCAAACAGCCTCTGAAAGGGATACTATACCAGAATGAAGAAAGACAGTAGATTTCCCCCTGGTAAATATAAGCAATTGATATGATGTCTCTTTGCCCAATCAGTAGGGGTTAATATATTGGTCTATTAGAAAGAAATGCAAAAGCCATGATCTATTAATACCATCATTAGGACCAACCAGAAAGATACAATATCTTCAGCAAGCTTTCAAGATCACCAGATTGCTTTATCAGCCTGGATGCTAAGCAGAGCAAAAAAGGGGGATCAGGTGGTTGCTGGCATGGTGTAATAGCCCTAGAAATCTGTTGTTTAAAACAGCTGTCCCTTCTTCATCCCAGAATCCCTGGCTACTACTTGAGATCTGTGCCTAGCATCCAGCAAAGCTAATCAGCGAGAGCCTGCTTATGCACAGGTATCACTATGCCCTTTTTTGGTTGTTGCTTTGCTTAACATCCATGCTCAGGAAGAGATCTGTAGAACTTGAAAGTTTGCTTTAGATTTTGTAGCTTTTTTGTTGGTTCTGACAAAATTATTGCTATTTTTATGTCCTTTGGAGACTACACGGCTTTAGACTTGTAGACTTGTAGGATTCTTGTAGACTTGTAGACTTGTAGGATTCTTGGTAGCATGGGGTGACCTTATGAAAGGGGAACCCCTTATTCTTCTCCTTAGGGTAGCATCTCTCCACCTCTTCCAATCCTTGCTCACCTCCCAGAGCCCCTAGGGATTAATAAGCCCTCCTGCCTCTCCAGGATATATGCATGCAACTCCTGTAACTTCGCCTGAACCTCTGCTTTCCTACCCTTCTTCCAGGCTTCCTTCTTCTCCTTTCTCTCCCCTCTCAGGGATCTTTGTTACAGCATCCCAACCCTTCCTCTTCCTCTTGTCACTTTTCCTGCTCATCTCCTTTCCGGCTTTGCCCTTCTCTTCCCTCTGCTTCTCCACCTTCCCTCCATTTGGCTCTTGTCTCTTCTCTTTTCTCTGTTCCTCAGTTCCTTTCTTGTGTTTATCCACCCTGCTTCCCCTGGCTTCCTTTAAAGGCTGGTGCCAGCTCCCAACTGTCTACCATCCTGGCTGATGACCAATGAAGGAACCATCAGTCAGGTGATGATATCACCCTCACGTCTCTCCAGGGCAACCCGCAGTATACCTCTGCAACTTAAGGCTTGCAGGGTGTTGCAACAAGCAGCAGTCAGTTTTTTTTTTGTTTTTTTTGTTTTTTTTTGGGGGGGGGGTTAAATGTCCTCCAAACACTAGGTGATACTGCCAATTTGGCTTCTGCTTAGTCTCTATCTAGAGCACTATTTGAAATGAAACTCAATTTTTGCTAATATGAAGACTGTCACTCAGCTACCTGAAGGCCAACAATAGCTACTAGTTTTTGACTGAAAACTGGAAATTGGGGAGCTGGGGAAGCCACATGTGGCTTCGCTCTCTGAAGGCCCCCGGATGGGGATGGCGGCGGCAGCAGGGGGGAGAGGAAGGTGATGCGTCCCCCAGAGGCATGGCACCTTGGGGGATTTGCCCCCTAAGAATGCCACACCTGCCACCAATGGTTGTCCTTCACTGGGTGGCCAAAATGGAGTGGCCAAAATGGAGTAAATCACAGTTCAAGAGCTCCTTCTTGTTGAGTTTTCAGTGTTTGATTTTCAGCTTCATGCAGCCACTTCAAAATCAACAGCGTGAAACTGTAGCAACAGTTTTATTTTGTGAAGACACTTAAATATGTCAAGAGACATCAAGGTGTTTTTTCCCCCAAAGTGTTGCTCTACAATGCCTTCATGAAACAGCTTGTGACTCTGAGCTAATCATCTTGAGCAAAAGACAATAAGTAAGGTGTCACATTTGATTTGAAGTGTGAGATCCTAGGATTTCTTCTGACACCTTGGGACAGAGAGTCCCAGAGAGAACTTGCTTAATGCAGGAGTCACCCACTGAATCTGATTATGTTAAGAGATGCCAAGACAAGGCAGACAATATGTGTTGGCTTTCAGTGGGTCGGAAGAGTGTGGAAAAACACAAAGCAACAAAGCAATGGAAAAGGTACCTTTGGTGCCAGAGGTGATCTTCCACAGCATATGTTTACAGAAAGCAGGAAGAAATAATTTGTTCTGCATTGAAGGCCAGTTCTCATATATTTCTCTTTTGATTTACATATTAAAATGGCATGTATTAAAATCTGCCTGTCATTTTTACTAACACCATGAATGACAAACTAAAATTATTCTAATTCCCAATTTATTAATGTACAATATCTGACATTCAGCAAAATTTCAGATGTCTCAATTTTCCACTCTCTTGGTTTGCTATTAGCATTTCAAGAGAATTTTTATATTATTCAGCCAATTAAAAAATGCAACCATGTTGTCGGGAAGGCTTTAAGAGAAAAGAGACAACTTAGGATTTTTGTGAAATGTGATAGAATCAGTGGTGTAGCTAATGCTCATGTAGCCCAGCGCTAAGCTCAAAATGTTGCCCCGGAAGTGATGTCACAACAGGAAGTGACGCCCAGGCTTTTAAAAAAGTGAAAATTGGGAGGAACTCATCTTCTCCCCCCAGCAGCTTGCCACCCACTTGCTCTGCTGCCTCCTCCCAGTCAATGGCATAGCTAAGGCATCTATCTGCTACCTGGGGTCAAAAAAGATTTGTAGCCTCCCCCGACAAAATTTAACTAAGCAAATAAATAAAAAGTGTGCCTTTTATTGGTCAGAGACACTGTGCTGGGGGGGGGGGGGAGGAATAGTTATTCTTCCCCTGCTAAATATAAGAGGAGCACCACTTGAAAAAGTGCCATTTTACCCAGTTAGCAGGGATAACTGTCTTATGATGCAAAAAAATGAGAGCTGATTCATATTAACACCTTATTGGTTTTGTGCTGAATCATGATAACATATCATTGCAACATGTCAATAACATAATAACATGTCATTGTCTCTCAGAACAATCAATTTCATATGTCAGTTTTGAGTTAAGAAAATCCACTTTTTGTTCCATAAGGCAGTTGTGTTTTCATTTTATGGTTAATTGACCATAACTTTTTATGGTTAATTGGCCATGGTATTATTCATACATACCAAGATTTTCACAATTTTAGTCACTAGTGTCAAGCTCAGTTTGTTGCCCCCTCAAAGCTTGATGCCTGGCGCAACTGCTACCCCCTGCACCCCCTTAGCTATGCCACTGGATAGAATTGATCTTGTATTTATTTATTTAAGATGTATGATATGTTTATAAGAAATGATTAATCCCATGGATGATCCATCCCATAACTTTTGCGGATTATAATATTGTCTCTGTTCCTACCATGGAAAGTCATTCTGGGGGACGGCCATCCGGTGGATTGTCAATAATGACCACATATTAAATTTGAGTATTATGTGTGCATGGAAAATACTTTTCTGTCTATTTTGGCTCATTATGTATGACTATTATGAATAACTCTTCACAAGAGTCTGCAAGAATCAATAAGAATATTCTTAGTATTTTGGCATAAAATGTATATTTATATTCTCATACCATGTTTTTGACATTATGTCCTAAAGAACAGTAAATTTACTCAAAGTGCTTCAGGATTTATTTTATATTCTTAGTAAATTTTCCTCTGTACTCACTTGGTGATATTTAATTAATTTTTCCTATTTTGCAAACCAGCAACAATTAAGGCATACCTGTATCATTAAAACTGAGTATATTTCATAGAATCATAGAGTTGGAAAGCACCTGCAGGTCCAACCCCCTTACTGAAGCAGGAAATCTTCCTAGGGCAGCTATTTTCAACCTTCTTCATATCGTGGCACACTGACAAGGCATTAAAATTGTCAAGGCACACCATCGGTTTTTTGACAATTGACAAGGCACACCATGCTACTGGTGGAGGGCTCATATCCCCATTGGCTCTACTAATATATGACCCTACCCCAAAACTTCTGCGGCACACCTACAGACTAGTCGCGGCACACCAGTGTGCCACGGCATAGTGGTTGAAAATGGCTGTCCTAGGGCATCTCCATCAGGTCCCGGTCAAGCCTCTGCTTAGAGTTCTCCACCGAGGTAGAATCTACCACCTCCCTCGGCAATCGGTTCCACTGCCAAACCACCCTTACCGTCAAGAATTTCTTTCTGCTGTCCAACTGGAATCTCCTCCCTTGCAATTTGTACCCAATTTATTTAGTTCTAATATTTGTAAGTATTGGCTTAATAAAAGTATACTTCATAATTTCATAAATATACCAAAATATTATGTTACGTGCCAACAAAGCTTACAATCCTATGCTTATTTCAGAGTACAACCCATGGAACTATGTGAAACTTATGACCCAATCCTACTGAAGTCTAGTGCTGCTGAAATGTGTATTCTGCTTGCACAGGCTACCACACAGC
Source organism: Tiliqua scincoides (assembly GCF_035046505.1). NCBI lineage: Eukaryota > Metazoa > Chordata > Lepidosauria > Squamata > Scincidae > Tiliqua > Tiliqua scincoides. The sequence continues at coordinate 122,485,034 of NC_089824.1, forward strand.
AGCCTCCCTCCAGCGGTGAGGCATCCAAGGGTTGTTGCTGAGCCTGGACATGAATGATAGGGGCTGGGGAAAAGGGGGAGGAGGAGGAAGGGGGCTTCCCCCACTGCCACCTGTATGCTTATGGCTGCTTCTCCTGCAACAGAATACTTAGGAAGAGATTGCCATGAAAATCCATTAGGAAAAATGAAACTACCTGAAATCAAAAACCCACCTAGAATTGCAAAACAACTGGTTTCTGAGAAGAAGCTGGCTGTGGCACGTGTCGGCTCCAGAACTGCAAAATCTTCTCCATATTCCCTTTTCTAGAAAACCTGGGAGCATAGGGGAGGCATGGTAGCTAGCGGGAGAGACAGACCTATGTGACAATCAGAAGAAAGGCATGCAGTCTGCTGGGGGCAGTAGTGGTTTTGTGTGCGTTTACCTTTGTTTCAGCGACATGGATAATTTCCTTTCCAGCAACCTGGAAATGCTGTGCAGTCGTTTGCTGACTGTGTGACAAATGCCTGAAAAGGGCTCAAGTGCAATCCTGAATGTATGAACGTATTTACCACCACAGACAGAACTGACACATATCGCCTGATGACTCTTCAAGCACAGTATTTGAAGTTAATGCAGAAATTCAGCACAATATTTGAGAAATAAAGTAGTAGGTGTGAATGAGCAAGCCAGCCTTGCGTGCAGGGCTTGAAAGTTTACATTTAAAAAAAATCTCCAAAAATAGTCCATACGAATGTTTACAGTGGCTTACCTTTTCTGTACTGATCCCTTTTCTGGGGCATCCATACTTGTAATGCTCTGATTGGAAAATGAATGTTGCCAATGAATACATTGAACAACCCGCACAACAAATTTACTTTCTAAGCAGCACACAATTACTGCTTGAGACTCTGCAGGTGGATCTACTAAATATACCAGGGTGCATTTAATATTTAAAGCCTACTTAAAAGAAACACGCTTAGCTGCAGTGAATGACCTTGTGAGTGTTTGGTTATTCTTCTGCATGTTAAAGAAAGCATAATGACAAAACCCATCTGCGAATTGAAGCAAAGAAGTTTTTTTACCTAGAAGACAAGCAGGCAAACAGGATCTTATGGATTCACCACAGAAAGGATGGTATGGACCTTTGCTTTCAATTTACAGTGGAGGAAGAAGGGTCATCCAAAGCTGCAATGTAAATGAGTAACAGATTTTCAGATAATGTGATGTAAATGATATCTCAGTCGTAGCAAAATCCAGTTGCAGTGGAATTCAAATATATTCCATAGAAGCAATGAAACCTATATGGAATACATAGGATGGCTGAATAAAGTAAAGGAGCCTTGTCTTCCATTCTAACAGAAGGACAGTAAAGAGGGACATTTAACAAATCAAAACCTTTATTGGCATAGAAGGGACATTTAACAAATGCTGCTTGTAGTAAGTAGAGGAATGAGAAAAAAGGAACATCCACTGAAATAACCTCACCTTCCACCAAAGGCACCAAGAGTCCTGTGTTTTTTAATCGGGTTACCTTAGACACCAATTCTAATTATGATGCATATATTCAAGGGATTTTTATAGTTCTTGACTGACGTAAAGCAGATTAACGGCGTGATCCTATCCTGCACTGGAAAAGGCAAGCCAAGAGGCTTGCACTGCATCCAGCATAGGATAGGGGCCCAAAGTGGCTCAGCCAGAGGTAAGGGGAAGCCAGAGGTAAGGGGAAAAAGATACAGGAAACTTTTCCCCTTACCTCTGGGTAAGCCACCCTGGCCCCAATGGGTCTCCTCAGACTTGCGGCACCTCATGAGGTGGCGCAAGTCTGAGGAGAGCAGAGCAGCTTGAAGCCTGGGAACAGGGGTTGGGATCCGGCATAACTGCTGGATCCCAGCCTCACCTCCCAATCAGAAGGTGTTTGGTACAGTCCCTCATCAAAGACTGCTCAGAAAAATCCAGTCAGGGAATAAGAGGGCAGCTCCTCTTATGGATTAGGAACTTGCTGAAGACCAGGAAACACAGAGTGGGAGTATATGGGCAATATTCACAATGGTTCGAGGTGAAAACCATAGCTTGAAACTGATGCTTTTCAACATTAATGATGTGGAATTGGGGATATGTAATAAAGTGGCCAAGTTTGCAGATGACACTAAACTTTTCTGGGTGGTGAAGTCCAGAAGGGACTGTGAAGAGCTCCAAAAAGAGGGAGGGTAATAGGCAGCAAAATGGGCAGCAAACTTGGGTAATAAGCATCAAAATGGCAGATGCATTTCAACATAAGTAAGTGTAAATTAAATGCAAATTTGGACAAGAAATCAGAACTTCACATATATACTAATTTATTCTGAAATGTCTATGACTGATCAGGAGAGAAATCTTAGGGTGGCAGTGGGCAGCTCAATGAAAGTGTCGGCCCAGTGTGTAACGAAACGCCAATTCCATGCTTGGGATAATTTAAAAAGGATTTGAGAATAAAAATCAATGGTAAGTCCGCATCTGGAGTATTGTGTCCAGTACCGGTTGCAAAATCTCAAAAAACACATACTGAAACTGGAAAAGGTGCATAAGAGAGCGACCAAAATGATTAGTGGGCTGGGATACCTCCCTTATAAGGAAAGGTGAGAGTGTTTGGGGTCTTCATTCTAGAAAGAGGGTGCCTGAAGGGGTCATAATTGAGACATACAGAATAATATTTTGCATGGGGTGGATAGAGGAAAGTGTTTTCCCCTCTCGCACAACACCAGAACCAGGGGACATTTATTAAAACTGAGTGGCAGGAGAGTTGGAACAGACAAAAGATAATATTTCTTTACAGTAATTATTCTGTGGAACTCCTCTCCACAGGATGTTGTGATAGTATCTGGCCTAGATGTTTTTAAAGGGGATTGGACAGATTTCTGGAGGAAAAATCCATCACAGGTTAGAAGCCATGATGACTATATGCAGCCTCTGAATTTTTGAGATAGCCTATCTCTAAGTGCTAGATTCAAGGGAGTAGCAACAGGATATGGGTATCTTCAGTACTTTCTGAGGCATCTGGTGAGCCACTTTCAAATACAGGAAGCTGGACTAGATGAGCCCTTGGCCTGATCCAGCAGGGCTCTTCTTAAGTTCCTCTTATGACTAAGGTGTGCATATACCACAAACTTTTATTGGTTTTATACTAGTTAGGCAGCATTCTGCGCTTCCTTCAAAAGAGTCCTGGGAACTGTCATTGGTTGAGAGTAGTGAAACCACTTCTTAGTAGTCCCTAAATCCTCTCACTCAGCTACATTTCTGAAGGTTCTCTTGCAAGGGAGAATGACTATAAGAACCAGTCTAAGTCTGTGGTGTACATATTCCTTTATAATGTTCTGACATTTTTACAGGCATATAGAACACTTCTGTTCAGTTAGAAATGTTCAACAGTTCTACTCTGCCAGCCACTGACACCTAGTCTTCTGCATCAGCTCATAGCTAATAGAGTGAGGGAGAGAGAAAATAATTTGCAAGGAGTGTTCCACACATATCCCCTAAGCATCCTCTCAAGAAAAGTCTAACCTTAATTAAAGAATCCATCCTACTCAGAAAGGATTTTAGCTCTGATTTTTCAATCTTGAGTCATTTCAGAGGGAAAAAAAAGTTTATATGAAGGCTACAGAAAATTACAGAGCCAGGTCACATATCTAATTCACCATGTTTTTCCTCTCTGCTTCATTTTCATGTCATATCTTGTTTACAACCAAGCAATCCTGTCTAAGATTGGGGGGGGGGGGGAGAGGAGAGAAACATTTCTACATGCACAGTAGGACATAAGTGATAAGGAAGGCAAAAGAAAATAAATTATGTTTCTCAAGGTTATATTACCCAAGAGTCTGCCTATCTTGCTCAATGCCAAACCCACCACCATCCTTCCCTGTGGACTTTTGCAAGAGTGTACCAGGGTGGCTGGCTGGGCGGAGAACTTGCCTTGTCTCTATATCACAAAGGCAAATAATAATAATAATAATAATAAAATACTTTGAAAGGACAATCTCTTTTGCATGTCAGTGGCAGTGTCAATCTGTTCCCTAATTGCTAGAAGCGGTTTGTTTGATGCTTTTGTTATGTAAAATCCCCTCCAGTCATTACCCTTTGACAATTGGAATTCAATGTGTTTCTTCTGTTGCCACTATGGGACTTCAAGACAAGCATCCAGAGGTTTTTCAGATCTAAAAACCACATAAACCAAATTGTCTTTTCCCTTCAATATGCACTGACAAGTTTGGGGAGTTTTCCAATACCTAATCTGACAAATTCATAGAACATTTTGGACATGGAATACTTGTGTTGCACACCACCGATTGTAGCCTGTCAAAGCAAGCAGCACAAAACAGAAAGTTGATTAAGCCCTGGTGGGATACTGCACATGGCTGGTGGGCTGCGATATAGAAAAGAAAAATAAATACATGTTCAAATGTTAACATTGTCATTTTCTTAGAATTCCAGTCGCATTGCAGTTTCTAGGATGAGAAAAGCAAAGCCTCTAAGAAGAGAGCCTGCGTTACATTTCTCCATGCGAAAAAACAGAAACAAGAGTGATAAACGAGCAACACCATACATTGTGCGCACCAACATCAAATCATGCAGCCATATTTCTAGGTTCCACTAAAAAGGTTCAAACATGCCTCACAGTTGCAAAGCATACATACACAAAGAAAAAAAGAAACTGTAACCAAAACAAATAGGCCTGAGTCCAGCTGCCCTGGGTTAACATCAATTCTCCTGCCACACTTATTTTTTTATATGCAAGTGGCTACCAACTGTGCTTGTTTCATGATGATTCTTCATATTCAACCCAATCAATGGACCAGCGCAAAGGCGCTGCAACCTAGAAAAAAGAACTGCATTCTCTATTAAGAGTACAGGTATTCCCACTTGCAGCCTTTTTCAATTACTTGGGGGAAAAGTTATAGGGAAGCCAAGTGCTGTGTGAAACAGTACTGTAAGAGACGTCGTTCAAGAGAAGCCAGGAAACTGATTGCCCTGGTGCTGATTGCCCTGTGCTTCCCAGAATACACTTCTCCCAATTGCTAGGATAATGGCCAGTCATGCCCGGACAAAGAGTGCTGTAACAAATCATTGCTAAAAGAAACAGCATTGGAGAAGTATTACTGAATATAAATTGAAGGGGCACTTCTTTCCAGTCACTCGCCTGGAGACAGAACAAATAAATGGGTGGGGACACATCTGTTCCCATTCCTCAGAGCCCATTGTGTCATTTGTAGGGGTAAGGCAAGGTCTGCATTTCCCTTTAGAAATCTCCCAGGTCCTCTGCAATTCAGTTGGCCCAGGCAGCTACTTGTACTGTCTATCAGCACGGCCTGTTCTTGGATGCACATGGCCTGAAAGACACTTATCCAGACACTTTTAGGTGCTGATCTTTAAACTTTCTATTTACCTTCTAAATGTCAAGCCAGTGCCTAACTGTGCAACAATATATATTTAATTTTCAGGAGGGAACAAATTGGTAATTATCTCTTCTAATGAAATGTGCTATCATTTCAGTAAGTTTGTAAATGGGGCACAGCTCACATTCATAAAGGGCCATTGAATAAATGCCAATTAGTTGCACTGAAATGGGTTTTAATGCTTGGCTCATTCCCTCCCCTGCCCCCGTCACCATTTCCACATGATGCAGCTGGGTTCATTCTGTACAAAAAGGCAAGTTGTCCTTTTCCTTTGTATACTTAGTACTATATACTTGAATAGCAGACAAGCAGAAAGCAAAAAGAGGCAGGGCTCCTTTTTTAAATAGCTGTGCAGAACAGGTGCTCTGCCCTTTTTTGCATTTGGTCACCTTGCTAAGCAGTAATTAAGTTTGCTGGCAAAGAGCAACCATTTGTGATTTGCATATGTTGACTCTTTTAAAAATATGAACAATTTAAAAATCCTCACTGCTGTGCACTGAGGTTGTGCTTTTAAAAATTCGTGCCAATCAAAGAATTTTTTTTTTGGGGTCAACAGTAAATTCTGTTTATATAAGACCTTCATATCAATAACAACTTTTTTCAGATCAGAAGAGCCATTCAAATTAATCAGAACCCTGGATTCCAACTGGTGCAACTTCATTTTTTCCCCCTGCTACAGGCAATATTCTGATATAAACAGATGTAGCATGGGGAAGCAAACTTAGGGAAGGGGAGAAATAGCTTAACTTTTCCTAAGTTCAGGGGTGCAAGAAAGCCTGGTCTGGGTTTTGGATCTGCTGAAAGTCTGACTTCATCCTTGACATAAATGGGTTGACATTAGGAATTGGCCATGTCAGACATTAGCCTAGCGTCCCTGCCCATGAGAGGGCCCACCAGCTGCCTGAACTGCCTTGATTAAAGCAGTACTGGTCTGCTGCCTCAGATTTTACCCATTTGCCAATGGGAATGTTGGGAGCCGCCATTACCTGCTGTCACCATCCACTGTCTACTGCCAGTAATGTTGTGTGGCCCAGTGTAGAGCTAGGACTTCCAGAAACCTGGCACTGTTTCTATCTGCAAACTTAATCTACTGATATCAGTGGAAATCTTTACTAATTATTTTAATAAAGCTTTGATTAAAGTTATTAAATGATGAACAAAAAAATTCATTCCCAAGCAAAAAAATTAGGAGCTCAAACTGAAACACCCTTCTTGTGTTTCTGTCCCCTGTCTTTGTGAGGCATGCGTGGGGACACACACACACACACACACACACACACACACACACACACACACACACACACAGAGGAGATATTTTTATTTATTCATTGGACTTTTTCCTGCAAAAAATCTTTAACATAAGACATGTATTTGATGGAATCTCATTTCAGCCATAATTCAATTCATGACAATATTATTGGGATCTCTACAAGCACATTAAGGAGCAGTACCAAACATGCTATTTCTGAAATTGATGGTGCTGGACTCTAAAAATTCAGCTGGAGAAGTGATTTCCTGGAACAGATATGTATCATCCATTTCCAAATATGCTATATATTGTTCTATCTAAATTGTTTGAATTTTGCCTTTCTTTTCTTATTTATACAATCCATTGTCGCACATATTTTGACTGACTATCCATTCTGAGCTGGAGTGCTAAGCAATGAAAACCTGAAGAGCAAACACTGAGAGGTTTCATAGCTATACACATGCTATTCTGAGTTTCAGTTATTTGTATTCAATTTCAGACCAGCTCAATGGCCCCAATGTGATTGTTGGTGATTACCAGCAAGGTGGATGAGCAGGACCGCCCTGGCCAGAGCTCAGTGGTATATAGCTCAGCATATACTTTGCATACAGAAGGCTCGAGATTCAATCCACAACATTGCATCTGGGCTGGAACCAACACACTGCATGAAACCCTGAAGGCCACTTTGAGTCAGTGTGGAACCATGATTTTCAACAAGTGTGCCACAGGAGTTTGGGGGAGGGTCATTAATTAGTAGGGCCATGAGGTATGTGAGGCCCCCATGAGCAATGTGGTATGCCATGTCATCCAAAAAACTGATGGTGTGCCCCCCAAATTTTAGTGCCTTGTCAGTGTGCCATGAGATGAAAAAGGTTGAAAATAACTGGTATACACAATATTGAGGTAGATGGACCAATGATTTGACTCAGTGTAAGGTAGTTTCCAGCGACTCTAAGGTTTAGGATTCTTCAAGGATTGTGAGGAGGCATTGATTGTACAAAGCAATGAATCCATGTGGAAGTGATGCATGTGGGTGCTTGATAAAATGACCCTCCAATGTGTACATTATCGCAAATCTGAGGATATCATCTTTTCATACAACTGCTCCTCCATGCAATCCCCAAAGGACTGTCAGCTTACTGGTGGGCCTAGGCCAGGGGTGTCCAAACTTTTTGGCAAGAGGGCCACATCATCTCTCTGACACTGTGTCGAGGGCTGGAAATAAAAAAGAATTAATATACATTTCAAATTTGAATAAATTTACATATATTTACATAAACGAATATATTAGAGATGGAACTTATTTGAATGAATGAAGGTCTTGCAATAGCTCAAGGCCTATAAAAATCCTTACACAAAGCAAGACCGGCCTTTCCTTCACTGCTGCTGAAGCATCGCAGTTGTGAAACAGCAAGCAGTGGAGGGATCCTTCATTGACAGTTCATGCGAGAGATCAAACTGTCGTCCTTACACTGAGAACAGTTGCATTGGGCCACCAAGGGCTCCAGTAAGTCTCTGGAGGGCCAGAGGCTCATTGGAAACTGGGGGCTACTCGCGGCCCGGATTGGGAGTTCGCGAGGGCCACAAGTGGCCCCCGGGCCGGGGTTTGGGCACCCCTGGCCTAGGCCACTGTGCCTGCAGTTGTGGGGTAGAGGCTTGAACTTGACCTTAGTGACAATCAAATTGAAATGTTGACCTCAAGGCAAGATGCATACAGAACTAGCAAGAGTATAATTATTTTTAACCAGGCAGCAGTTTAAAGATATCCAGGTTTGTTGAGTTTCATTCAACTCTTCCTCAAGATGTACATTCTGAGCATAAAAAAGGTAGCATCAGTTCTAAAAGTTCTTTTTAGCGTTCAACCTTGACAGCTGCTGCCGACAAAAACATGGCTGAGAATAAGATTTACTCACAGGCAGAAAAAAGTATTCCTTGCGATCTCTTAGGTTACACAATCAGAAGTAAACTGAAGATGCAAATAAAGCAATATGATTTGCCTTGATTTTTACCTAAACCCTATCAAACCTTTGGCTCAGCACAGTAAACTTTGCAATAGTAGCAAAAAGAAGGGGGAAAGTATAAAAAGCCCATTGGTTTGACTTAGAGAACCTTTTGTGGTTTCCACTCAGGCAAAGTAACAAGCATTACTGCACAGATGATAGACAAACACAGTGGATTTCTACCAGGAAAAATAAGCAATTTCACTCAACCATCCCAAAAGATCAGGACCAACAGCACAATAGAAATAATTAATTGTCTGGAGAAGAGAGGGAAGTGGTGTTACTGTTCACAACACTAAAAATATGTTCAATCATGCTTAAGAGTTCACCTGAAAAGAGTACTAGTATATTTATTACAAAGCAGTGGAACTCCCTTTGCCACTCTCAGAACAGTAAATTTTCATGCACCCATATTTTGATGAGTCTAGGCGGGTGCACAAACTTTTTGGCAGGAGGGCCATATCTTCTCTGACACTGTGTCAGGGGCTGGAAAAAAAATTAATGTACATTTCAAATTTGAATAAATTTACATAAATGAATATATTAGAGACTGAACTTATATGAATGCATGAATGAATGAATTCAAACCAGTTCATAAACACTTTCTAACACAGAAAGGGGGATCTTCAAACCAGTTCAAAAGTACTTTCAAACACAGAAAGAGGGGGGAATCTTCAAACCAGTTCAAAAGTACTTTCAAATACCTTTAAACCAGTTCATAAGCACTTTCAAATACAAAGAGAGGGAGACTTCAAACTAGTCCATAAGCTCTGTCAAACACAGAATGAGGGGGAATCTTCAAACCAGTTCATAAGCACTTTCTAACACAGAGAGTGGGGGGATCTTCAAACCAGTTATAAGCACTTTAAAAAAATGGAAGGGGAGGGCGGAAAAGATTTTACATACCAGTCCAAAGCACTCTCCTGCAGCCTGTGCCCATGGAGCCTCGCCATGGGCTGCATCTGGCCTGCGGGCCTCCATGGGCGCCCCTGGTCTAGAGTGACTGGATAAGATGTTGGTTTATTGAACTTACCTTCAAAATGGAAATAGATTAGTGCTGGAGGAGCTTCCCTGGCTCAGTTCAGAATGGGTTCACCTGAAATGACCTATTTGGGCTTGTCCAGACCAGGCTCAGATGAGCTCATTTTGAGCTTGGGACTATTCTGAGCTCTGAGTTTCATCTGTTCTTGATGTCATTGTTGGAAATATAAGGAGGTCTGGAAGTCTCCCCATGCATAAGTACCACTAGAAACAACACTTTCTCCTTCTTTCTCTTTTCTGAAATACAGATATAACCTACTTATCCATGAATTTTTCACTGCAATTTTATCTCAGTGCAACGAGAAGGGTCCTTTAAATTAAAGGAAAAAAGTTGTTTAACAATAGCCTCGTTAATGTGAGAGAGGGCAGCTGGCTGACAATCCATCAATCATTCTTTCTTCAGGCACTTAGATCAGCTTTACTCCAAGGCAAGTGACCCCTCCGTTCCCCCTGAGCATGTGAAAGAAAGATAATCACTTTGCATTTTTGTCAGCGCTGCGCTCTGGGTGTCTACAGTGCTGTTGCAGCATCTACTCATTGCTACTGCTAAGTACATTTCAGCAGGAAAAAGAGAAAGCCAGGAAAGGTTGGGGCTGGCTGTGTTCAAAAGTTTGCATTTAGCTCATCATTTTCCCAGATGTTCCTTAAAGACAAAAAAGGTACCGATTACTCCACATTCCCTAGTACTGACCTTCGGCTGCAACAACAGCAGCTTCCCTCCTGGGGCAAACAGAGGCTCCAAATTCAAATTGGGCCTGCAAGGTGGGCAACATGTTAAATCGACCCTTCCCCCACAGCTACTCTGGAAACACACACACGGGTTCACACACACACACACACACACACACACACACACACACACACACACAGCCAAGTAACTTCTTGAAAGGACCATGCAGTTTGACCCTAGATTAGAAAGTGACAGGACATGAATAGTTTATAAGAATTATTATCATAATACAGACAGGTCTGGGAACTGACACTTAAAAAAGAAGCCGATACAAAGATTATGGAATTCAGGAAATAGATTCTTAATTCCAGTGGTTTCATTCCAAATTTAGAGAAATTTGGAGAAATAGGATGGATTAAAAGGTTTTTAAAGTCTATGTTCCAAGGCCCAATCCTATCCAACTTCCCAGCATTGATGCAGCCATGCCAATGGGGTGTGCGCTGCATCCAGAAGGGGAAGTCATGGAGGCCTCCTGGGAGCTGTACTGTGGCTGCATCAGCACTGGAAAGTTGGATAGGATTGGGTCTTCATATACGTTCGGTGTTTGAACTCTTTTCCAACTCCTCACACTGGGAGGAGCAATTACACTAGTTTCCTTCTCCCTGTTGTACTGCTTGCAGAAGATAGATCATTTATCTCTCCACTTGAACCGTTATTTAAGCAAATAAGTGCAAGGTGGCTGCTATTTACAGAGGCTATCCAACACTTCCTAGGAAATATAGTCAGGATCAATAAATACCCACTGGTAGCAGACAGCCAATGACTCATCTGAGAAGTGCAATTGGATACTTAAAAAAGACCCCATGTGACATGTTTGCACTGTTATAAATGTCTCCCATACTACACTCTGTTACATTATATATCAAGTGATTCTTATCTATGAGGACTTAAAAATAAGATAACCCCAGCTCACACATTAGCTTTGCTTGGAGTAGAAGCAGGCCCGTAGCCAGGATTCTAGAGGTGGGAGGGGGTAACCATTTTTTCAGGGGGGGGCAATTATGTCAGGTATCTATACTGGTGCGCAAAATGAAGGATAAGTATGGAGAAACATCAAATACCCATAACTAACCCAAATTTCATTAGGAGGAAATATTTTGCGTTGTTTTTTGTTTTGTTTTTTTTAAAGATGCATTCATTATCTGTAAAGCAATCTAACAATGATCTGCATAGAATAAATGCATCTCTGTATGCAATGGAAAATCTATTTGTCTACAAAGAAGTAACATGCAACTTTTCCTTTCATTTTGGAAACCAGTGCAATACACAGACTTGCAACATTGCAAAAGTAAAACATATCACTATGATACAGGTAGTATTTACTTGTATTGAAAGCCTTTCATTTGCTGATGACAAAAGTAAATTTACTTTACCTAAAAGCAAGACGAAAGATATTGAAGTAAAATATAGCAATGCCATGGAACATTAGTTTTTTACATTATTCGTTACTTTTAAAAAGCAAGGTACAGAAGATTTGAAAGTACCTAGTAGAATTGAATTCTATCTTTCTGAGAATTGAATCTTCTTAGAACCTTTTCCACACTTAAATTCTTGGATCTCTTTAACTCAAAAGTTAGGTATACTAAATTAGACATTCTTGAGTGAGACATTGATAGTCTTTAAGGTCTGTTAATTCGTGTAAGCGCTGAGAAGGTCGATTCACAAACTGCTGTGCTACATGCAAAAGTTCTTACTGCCGCTAACATACTGTAACAATCTTCAAAGGCACTCCTGCGTTTGTATATTTCACTGAAGAAATTTCGCTTTTCAATTTTGTTCTTCTCAAGGAAATGTTTTACTACTTTCATTTTTTCTTTACTCGGAATGGTAATATTGAAATTTTTTAGATAATTAAGCCTACTATTTTTGTCATCTAAATTTTCTGCTGCAATTATTACCTGAAGAATCTCTTCATTGTCGTGGAAACTTCTTTTTATTTCGGCTAGCACTACATCCAGAATTTCAAAAAAGTCAGAAGCATGCTTACTGTAGGCGTCACTACATGATGCTCTGTTACCTGTTGTTTCAGACATCACATAATCATCAAGTAAGGAATTAAATTTCCTTTTCCTTGGCATTTTTACTTCTTCCTCTTTAGGCAGTTCTGATGTTTCCTGAACAATTGATTTCAAAGTCTCACTGTTTCTTAAGTCTTCTTTCTTAAGTGAACTTTCTGTAGCTTGAATTGAGTTATAGGCCTGCTCCAAGGAAATGTCATGACTTTGGAGTCCCTTATCTACTGGAGAAAGAATTTCCAAAATATTTTTCATTACCACTAGACAAAATCTAAACTCTTGCTTCTACATTATAAGATGTAGACCAGTGCTAAGAACCACATCTTCCCCAGCAAATTTTTTTCCATTATTTATTGATATTAGTTCAAGAGTTTCTGATATACGTTTGTATTCTTCAAAAATTGTCCTACACACCTGAAGATGTCCTGACTTTCTCTGTTCCAGCAGATGAGAAAGAGCTTTGCCTTCATACTCAGCAGCTACTACCCCACAGGACAAAAAGTTGTATAATTCCACACTTTGTCCAAAAAATTCCCTCACCTTTGGCACAACTTCAGCTGCTTTAACTACAACTAAATCCAGTCTGTGGTTAAAACAATGGACGTATGGAATTTCTTTCTTCAGTTTTTTTTTTTTATTAATGCCTGGACACCACCTTTCTTGCCACTCATAGCTAATGCTCCATCGTAACATTGGCTCAACAGATTGTTAGGATTTAAACCATACCTTCGGAACGTATCTAAAGTTGTGTTTGTAAAAGTCTTAGCATCCAAAGCAGTTGCTGTCTCTATGGATAGCATGGTTTCGTAAATTTCACCATCTTTAACATATCTAGTAGCAATTGCTATATTTTCTCTTCGATTTTTGTCTTTTGTTCCATCCTCCAAGACAGAAAAAAATGGGACATCTGCATTCTTTATGTCATTGGAAACTTCCTCTTGAATGAGATCAGTCATTACTTTAACTATTTCATTTTGAATTTCTGGGGATTGGTAAGTGGCATTCTTTGGAATAATTTTATAAGATTCAGCTAGTTTTGGGTCCTTTTTGACGGTATATTTGAAAAGGTTTTTAAATAAACTTTCCTCCACATGTTCTTCAATGTATATTCCCCTCACTGGAAGCTCATTAGCTACAAGAAACTGAATAATTTCAACAATGCTTGAAATGTAACACCTATGTTTTTCAAGCACATTGTCATTAATTAGAGTTGAAATAGATGTGTTTGAATCAGTTCTTTGGTTTCTTTCAGACCACATTAACATAGCCTGCATGTGGGTCTCAGATGAAGCATGCTTGAAAAATCCTTATTTAGTTTTATCCAATGCAGCCTTCCAATTGCTAAATCCCTTTTTTATGTAAGCTGGCTCTTTAGTAAATGGAACAAATTGGCGACACAGATAGCAAAATGCAGCATCTAGTTTTGAAGAATATGCCAACCACTTAAAATGTTGAAACCACTCTGATCTGAATGATCTGCCATCTTTGTTCTTTGGATATTTATCAAGTTTAATTTGTTTAATAGGCTCTCCTACTCATGCTAAATCATCAGGAGACTTCTCATTAATTGCCTTACTGGTGCTAGCAGAAGCAATGATATCTCTATCTCCACCTGTTCTTTCCAAAGTTTTTTGATTACATAAGTTTGAAGCTCTGTTTGTTCTGACAACAAAATGGTCCATGTTGGAAGATTTCAACACTAATTCTTTTGCACTCAGGTTCTTCAGAGTAAATGTCTGTTTATTTGGTGGTGTATATTCACAAATTTGCACCTGTCAACAAACCATTGCAAAAAATCACACTTTTAATGAAAATACAGGGTGTCCATAAAGTTCGTGTGCACTTTAAAAAATTTATAACTTTGTAAGTATTTGTGCTAGAAAGAATCTGTAAAATGTATTAGAAAGCTTAGTGTACCTAGTTTTTAGTAAAGTTATTGAGCATTTCTTCAACACAATATTTTTAACAATTTTGCTAAACTTTAAAAACTCTTCATTTTCAGAATTACTTATGACCCATGACAGAAGAAAAAGTAAACTGTGTCCTTTGGTTGGCTGAACTGAAATCTACTGTTGCTGTACAAAGAAAGTTTAGAACTGAATACAGTAAAGAACCACCTCATAGGAACTCTATTACCAAATGGATGAAGAAATTCAAAGAGACAGGCTCTGTCCATGATAAGCCGCAGTCTGGCCCCCACGTTCGCCAGACTTGACTCCATTAGATTTTTTTTATGGGTCATGTGAAAACAATTGTGTATGCAAGTAAACCTCATTTGTTAGAAGACTTGAAAACTAAAATAACTACTGTGGTTTCAGGCATTACTGTAAATCAATTGGCAAATGTTTTTAGAGAACTGCAAAATCGTATTACCCTTTGTATTACTAATGATGGTGGACATGTGGAAACTTAAAAAGTACAATAAAACAATAAAAAATATAGATTTTCTTCTTTCTAATACTTTTTACAGATTCTTTCTAGCACAAATACTTACAAAGTTATAAATTTTTTAAAGTGCACACGGACTTTATGGACACCCTGTATAACAGTTTGCAGGAGCAAAGAAGTCAAGTGTTCAGTGGTCACCCAACAAGTACACAGGAGGGTCACACCATATATTAGGCATGGAGTTTAGGGCCTAGATCTATTTTATTCCAATTTACACTAACTTTGAATTCTAATACCCATAAAAAAAAACCTCTGAGATATCTAGGAAAGATTCAAAATCCTAGTTCTGTTGTATTCGTTAACATTTCAAGAAGGAATGGAGAAAATTATAATTTCAAAGACAAAGAAAGTCACAAAATTATGGAAAAGTTGTTTTGTTTTCATTCTCCTTTAAAAACTTCAACTTTCCTTATATAGAAAATCTGTAGAAAGGTGAAAAAGAAGAAAGGAGACTTTCAGAGTATAGGAACTCAGTAAAAAATACACGCAATAAAAAGTGATATTTTTATGACCTTGAAACTGTTTTGTGATGACACAGTTGCTCTGCTTATGTAACTGTATTTGCCCTTCCACTTACCTTTGTCAAGGAACTTTTTTAATGCTGAACATTTTGGTGGATCAATAGTAGTTCAATAAAATATATTACTGCTGTATGTATCTTTTTCACCCTCCCAAAGTAATAATGTTGAGCCTGAAAAGGAAGCAAGTTTAACATCTTCTTGGCCACGCTGCTGGGCTTGAATCCTAAGAAGAGTATGATATGATCAACATTTTCACTAGTTTTTTTTTCTTTCTTAAGAAAGAATGTTTAAAGTGTTTCAGCAGAACTTCTGAGACACAGGGCACAATCCTATCCTGCGCTGGAACAGGCAAGCGAGGAGGCTTGCGCTGTATCCAGTGCAGGATAGTGGCCATAAGCAGCCAGCCAGAGGTGGCACAAGTCCGAGGAGAGCAGAGTGGCTTGAAGTTGTTCCATTCTCCCTGGGAACGGGGGTTGAGATCCGGCATAACTGCCAGATCCCAGCCCTGCCCCACTCCCTGCCCGCCCACCTGCCCCTGGGGCTGCCTACCGCCTGCCCTCCCCCCAGGAATGCCTCCCCCCACCTCCCCCACCTACCTTTTGTCCTTGCATTGGCCCAACTGGGCCAACGCAAGTGTCCGAGAGGAAATCGGCACGGAAGAATATGTCAGCCTCCACAGGCCGGCACTTCTCGGAGTGCAAGCCCGGCTTCCTCTTGAGGAGGCACAAATGTGTCAGGGGTCAGGATTGCACCCACAGTTGACTTAGTGGTTAAGGACACAATCCTAACCAACTTTCCAGCACTTGCACAGCTGTCCCAGTGGGGCATGTGTGCACCCTGCAGTTGGGGGGCAGTCATGGAGACCTTCTCAAGGAAAGGCAATGTTTGTTCCCTTACCTCAGAGCTGCATTGCCCTTACCTCGTTGCTGGAAAATTTGTTAAGATTGTGCCCTAAGTGTATGACAGTACTATTGCCCTATCATGTGTGTGCAAGAAGACTGCCACCACCACCACCACCACCACCACTGTCCCCTGTAGCCCCCCTGCACCCCATTACCTTTGTTTATCTTCATTACAATCACCCAAAATGATAAGGTATCTTGCTTGAACAAATGCTAGTATAAGTAGAAAACTTATAGCAAGACAAGTAGGGAAGCAGCCTGCAGGCTAGAAGGGAGATGAAGAGCTAACATTAACTTTCTGCTTCCTGTTCACTCATAGAGTCCAATCCTGAGGGCTCAGTGCTGGTGGTGCTGCTCAGCACTGGCTCTGGGTGTTGCAAATGTAAAGCACGTTCATGGCACCTGGAGAGGAGGGGCCACTGGTGCTGCGCCAACGCTAAGCAGTGCTGCACAGATGGACAGATGGCATTCTTGCAGTGCTGGCTGATGGTGAGCAAATGCTCCCTTACTCCAAGGAGACTCTTGGCAGTAGCCCGGTAGTCTAGCTATTTTGGTGCTGCTGGAGCTGTGGGCACTGGGAGGTTTAGGATTGGGCCGAAAGTCTTCCTTCTAGGCTGCAGGCTACTTGCCTGCTTGTCTTACTATAAGCTTTTCACATAATTTTCAAAATTTTCACAATAGAGAGAGGTGAAAAGCGGTGTGCCCCAAGGATCTGTCCTGGGACCAGTGCTCTTCAACCTCTTCATAAATGACCTGGAGACAGGGTTGAGCAGTGAAGTGGCTAAGTTTGCAGATGACACCAAACTTTTCCAAGTGGTGAAGACCAGAAGTGATTGTGAGGAGCTCCAGAAGGATCTCTCCAAACTGGCCAAATTGGCAGCAAAATGGCAGATGCGTTTCAATGTAAGTCAGTGTAAAGTCACGCACATTGGGGCAAAAAATTAAAACTTCATATATAGGCTAATGGGTTCTGAGCTGTCTGTGACAGATCAGGAGAGAGATCTTGGGGTGGTGGTGGACAGGTCTATGAAAGTGTCGACCCAATGTGCGGTAGCAATGAAGAAGGCCAATTCTATACTTGGGATAATCAGAAATGGTATTGAGAACAAAACAGCTAATATTATAATGCCATTGTACAAATTGATGGTAAGGCCACACCTGGAGTATTGTGTCCAGTTCTGGTCACCACATCTCAAGAAGGACAAAATGGAAAAGATGCAAAAGAGAGCGACTAAGATGATTACTTGGCTGGGGCACCTTCCTTATGAGGAAAGGCTACGGCGTTTGGGCCTCTTCAGCCTAGAAAAGAGACGCCTGAGGGGGACATGATTGAGACATACAAAATTATGCAGGGGATGAACAGAGTGGATAGAGAGATGCTCTTTACACTCTCACATAACACCAGAACCAGGGGACATCCACTAAAATTGAGTGTTGGGAGAGTAGGACAGACAAAAGAAAATATTTCTTTACGCAGTGTGTGGTTGGTCTGTAGAACTCCTTGCCACAGGATGTGGTGACGGCATCTGGCCTAGACGCCTTTAAAAGGGGATTGGACAAATTTCTAGAGGAAAAATCCATTACGGGTTAGAAGCCATGATGCATATGTGCAACCTTCCAATTTTAGAAATGGGCTATGTCAGATGCAAGGGAGGGCACCAGGATGCAGGTCTCTTGTTATCTGGTGTGCTCTCTGGGGCATTTGGTGGGCCACTGTGAGATACAGGAAGCTGGACTAGATGGGCCTATGGCCTGATACAGAAAACTTTTGTGAATTTGTGCAAACAGTAAACCTAATTAAGTAGCCACAACCATCTCTAAATGAGATCAGAAACATTGCAATAAATTAGTATTTAACCTCTGTTATTTAAAGATGACTGATTAAAGATAGTCCATAAATTGAAACTGGAGCACAATCAGTGTATGCCAGTCTTTTAGTTATCTGTGGTATCAGTACAGGTGCAATTACATAAAAATCTATCACTGAATGAGATTTATGGGGGTTGAGGAACAAGTGTAGGCTTTCCTTGTTCAGTTATAAAACCTCCATACATCAATCAAATCACTATTCTCTGTACTGTTCAAAAAGAATATAGGGAAAAATTGCCAAGATAACATTTGCCCTGTCCAACTTTTTATCTTGTACTCCATTCAAATCTCCTCTTGCTGTTTTTGGACTTCCTGACAGCCCTTCGAAAGTATTCATTAAAGCTTGATAAAATGGTATCTGATCAAAATTAGGAGCATACAGAGTGACTAATATTGCCTCCGTTCTCCCTACATTTACTATGAAGGTGATATACACACTTTGCTCATCTTGTATCTCTCTGCACCATCACAACATGCTTTCTTATAATTATAGCAACTTTTTTCTGCTTAGGATAACATAAAGAAAACATTTGAACCAGAGTTAACACTGCTATATAATATTCATCTCTTCTTTACATCTGCTTCAGGAATAAAAAATGGATTCATTTTCTCCTTCCATAATGCCTAAAAAAATTCTTTCAACTTGTGTTCAATGAAAAATGCAAGGTCGCCATATAGAGCCGTGATTAGAATTGCAATGGGGCAGGTAGAGCCCTGGGGCTGTTTGCCCAGCCTCTCCAGATGGACTCAAGGCAGCGCGGGGAAATCAAGGCAACCCATTGGCTGCCAGATTGATTTGGGATGTGGCATGGCTGTTGCTGGAGCCAGCTTCTGGGAGTTCTGGCCTGCCTTCCTCCAATGGAGGTGCAAATGTGCCTTACATCAGGTTAGGATTGCGCCCTTTGTTATTTAAGGGTTTTCCTGAGTGGGGCAGGTGGTGTGCTGGCTGGGTAGCCAGGAATGGGGGTGGCATGCATGCTGAGGTAAGCAAGGTCAGGGGTTGAGCCAGGACCGCTCTGACAACACTTGTCCGGGATGGTGAGGCTGGTTGGCGAGCCCCCTGGCTGGGAAATCAAGGGCCAGCTCACGACTTTGTCTGTCAGGATATCATGTCCATTGGCTCTTGGGGGAGGTAAAATGACTAGCGCCGTTTTCCCCCAAGCTCTTAGTGGCCGGCACTCTGTGGGGTTTTACTAGCTTAATTTTTCCCTGCTGCAGGTTATTTTTTATTAATTCAATAAATTACAATCATCCCAAGACTCTGTCTCATGTCCTTCTTGGGGGGTGCCCGGGTAAACAATTTATCAATATGTATATTAGTTCCCAATATTCTATGTATATGATATTCTAGCAAGATTACAAAACAGCGCTTCAGATGATGTAGATAAGATGAGACCTGGTTCTAATTGGTTGCTTCTGTACTGAATTTTATGGATCCCAGACTGTCATTCATTCCTTTGATCAAAAGTTAAATACTGAGGATGGGGCAGGGGGACTAACAATGATAGGGGCACCTGGGACTATGTTGTGTCCGCTTAGAACGTTTTGCCAAAGTCGCTACAGCTATGTCCATCAAACTGACTATAGATAAATCATCTCTCCACAACCATTTGCCATTATATGTTGGACATTTTGCTAGTAGAGTTATAATGTGCAATTGACACAGAAAAGATTCAAACAAAGCTCTGAGAACCATATCAAGCCCTGTGATAGCAAGAGGAGAAAAAGTTTTGATGCATTCCATGGGTGAATGAATCATTACACTTGTTCTCTTTCCAGTACATTCCTGCAGCCTGCAAATGGCAACAGGTCACTGTGTCTTGGCTGCAGTAATATCCATTCACTCTGTTATCTGAACCATGCAGGGTCCTTTCATAAACAACAGCAACAGTTTTGGGGAAAAAAGAATCATTGAGTTTTTATTTGATGCTCTTGACAAGTTGATTTTCCTCGCTTGCTTTAAATTGCCATCCTTTCTTCTTTCTGTATTGCAGTGGTTCCCAAACTTTACACGGAAATAGGATCACTGTAAGTATTTGCGGGGGATGACGGTGGTGATGGCACTTTTCTGATTGTTCCACCGCCATTAAGTAAGGGCTGTTTCCACGTACCTCAGGGTCACTATGGCCCTCCGGAGGGTGTGGTGAGCCTGCAGCCCCCTCTGCGGGCCTCCCCGCATCTTAGAATGGTTCCCTGATATGATCTTGACCCACTTCCAGTTTCATGACGAAAACTGGAAATGAGTCACAATTACATGAGGGAGCTATTCTGAGGCACAGAGAGGCCTGCAGAGTGGACCATGGGTTCCCTGCACTCTCCAGAGAGCCAAAGCGAAACCATTTTTGCAGCAGTGGTGTAATCATGAAAGTGTTCACTTACGCGACCCCCCTGAAGGATGTAGCAACCTTTTTCACTGGTTGGGGCATTGCAACACCCCTGAAGTTCTCCTTTTCAAAATGCAAGGAGCTTTTCATGTGGGAATTAAAATCTTCAGCCTGAAGTGGTATAGTTCAATATTCTACCTCCTCCAAATTTAGATGAGGCATGAGCTCTCTGTGAATGGCAAGTTGCGGGAGGTTGTGGATGCCTTTCACCCTAAGTCTGCCTCCACTTCCTTCTAGCCTGCCACAGATGGAGCAGATTGGAAGGCAGCAAATTCAGCCCCCTACCCCCTTGCCTTGCTCTTTCCATGTATGGTCCCTTTAAACAAAGCAGGAAATGTGGGACACACTGGGACTCATAGAGGGCTGGTTCACCACCTTCCATGTGCTTTTGAGGGGGCAGCAGTTGAGGGCCACCTTTGGGTCTGGTGGTGGATCACCTTCAGACGCCCCTGAGACCAGCTTTCTGACATTCTGAAATTTTATCTGACTTTTGGAACATTTGTCCCTTCTCAAAGGAATCCTGTCTCTATGCCTTGGTTCCTCAGTAAACTGTGCCAAAGAGTGTCACACTCACCCCTCTTGTGCTGATGCAGGGATCTTTAGCCATGCATTTATTTTATCCCATTTGAACAATTTAAATCACTGTCTCCTTGAATACAAAGCTGCTGCTGTCATCAGGATTCTGACTCTTGCCAGAAAGACCAAAGTAAGTCTAGTTCAGCGTCAGCTGAAATGGTTATCCCTGTAGCTTTGTATTCTGTGCAATTATTCGATATTGAGGAGGCAGGGAGCACTACCAAGTGCTCTATAGAACTTACACACAGAGACAGGCTAAACAATTAAAAACAATACAAAGCAAACTTAAAATGGTTTAAAAAGCAAACACAATACGGTATTATCAGAGCAGCACAGTATTAGTTCATACCCATCCAACGAGCTTCTAATGATGATCAGTCTATCTTAAGACAATGAGATCTGGCACCATAAGGGTAGCTTGATCATCTGTATTCTACAAAGTGGCAAGGAGAATTTTATCATGTATTCAGTGTCAATTTTTGGTAGAATGTGTGATCAATTTGTTGTCTGCACTAATACTCCATCATCAGAGCCATTATTAGTTCATTTTTAATAAGAACCCTGTGCTTCAACGTTCTCTTGGGAGGAAGGGTTTTCCCAGATGACTCTCCTCTGCCTGGTCTCTGTAGCCTATGATGGAAGCAGTAGATATAAACCACCAGGGTTTCTTTCATCCACGTGCTGATCCTGTAAAGGGCAAGTGAAGAGCAGGAAGTGATGGATGCATGTTCACTGCTAGGAATTACTCTCCTTGGTCAACCTGTCCTCTCCTGGGACTCACTCATCTCCTTTCCCTGACAATTTGTAATTTGCATGCAGTAACTTGCATGAATGTTTTTTTCTTACAACTTTTAAATCAAAACTGCAACCTCCACTGTGTTGTTTTTCTTTGCATCCCTAAGAAACACAATATAAAAATTGAAGCCTAAACATGAATCAGCTTGCAGATTTCAATATCTCTTAGTGGCAGGGTGTGTGATAGAAATTGGAATTTCAGGTATAAATGGATATCAGAGCAGGTCTCCACAAGAAAGTGAGCAAAAAAATGGAGACAGACACTTTTTCACATAGTGCTAGAACTTAGCCATTTCACAGGCATAGACTGAAACACCTCACTGACTAATTTAAGGGGTTCTGAATATAAGAGGGGCTTGAAATGCAGAAACCTCATTCCAACTGAATGCAGAACAAGAAATACGAATGCCTCAAGAGCTGTTCAATACCTGAGAGAGAAGCAAAGCAAAAACCAGACACAAAACGGCTGACCTGTGGAAATTTAGAATTGAACAAACTCTTGAACAAACACACTTTTCCTTTGAAGAAAATACATACATTTTTCCCCACATAAATAAAATACTTAACAATGAATCATACGAAAGCAGGGAAAGAAAACTTGGCAAAAGAAAAATATGCTCCACTGAATTTTCTTGACAGAGTTATTTTGGTCATTGTCTGTTTATCATCATTACACACAAATGACAAGTAGTGGAGAAACCTGACGCTAAATTTATGCTAATCATTTACCTTTGCTTACAGATCACCTTCTCTCTGCTTTCTGCTTTCCCTTCTGTTTCTTCAGATGAAAAGGCAATGGGACTTCTGTGCAAAACCATATTGTTGAATCTACCCATGCAAGGGTAGAGTAGGAGTAGGGCAGGGGGAAGGGAGCGCCAGGATTTTTCTTATAGCAGGAGAGTTTAGGGGCTGCCTTTGAAATTTTTTCCCCAAAGAACATGAACAGTGCAAATTCTGGCTGCATCGTGGAGGTGGGGTGGGGTGGGGATTGGTAGGACTGGTCTCCAAATTCACTGACTTTTCCTGAAGTAAAATTGGGAGAGGAGAATTTGGAAGACACAGCTAAGGTGAAACTTCCAGTGTTATTTCAACGAAGCTAAAAGGTAGTTGTACTATAGGTCTGCACACCTCTAACCCTGCTCCCAGATTTTGCCCACAATAAAAAGACAAATGGGGATTCCGCTAAGGGAACACACATCTGTGGGAATGCTAAAGGCAGCTAAAAGAATTATGTATTATTTGATAAAATATTTCCCAGGGAGATTTTGCACATGTCCACCATTTATTTCTGTGTCTGACCTAGCAATGTGACTCAGGCTGCAATCCTAACCTTATTTTCCTGGGAGTAAGTTCCATTGAACACAATAGGACTTACTGCTGAGTAGACCTGGTTAAGATTGTACCCTCAGACACAATTTCTGTATCTGACTTAGCAATAAGAAGAGAAGGCAGTGAGAGGAATATTTTCTAGAAGAATCAGGAAGCTCTATGTTTGTTCTAATCTGCTGGTATCATATAGTGCTCAATTTGGAAAATTAATTTGTTTTAACAGTAGTAGATCACTTCTCTTATTGGCTAGCACAAAATGTATGGGGGAAAAAATCTTAGTACAGATGTATCTGAACTATGGAAAGAGGACTATTCCATATGGATTATTCCATATGGAAAGAGGACTATTCCAAGAGGACTATTGTGTCCAGTTCTGGTCGCCGCATCTCAAAAAAGACATAGTGGAAATGGAAAAGGTGCAAAAGAGAGCGACTAAGCTGATTACGGGGCTGGGGCACCTTCCTTATGAGGAAAGGCTACGGCGTTTGGGCCTCTTCAGCCTAGAAAAGAGACGCCTGAGGGGGGACATGATTGAGACATACAAAATTATGCAGGAGATGGACAGAGTGGATAGGGAGATGCTCTTTACACTCTCACATAATACCAGAACCAGGGGACATCCACTAAAATTGAGTGTTAGGCGGGTTAGGACAGACAAAAGAAAATATTTCTTTACTCAGCGTGTGGTCGGTCTGTGGAACTCCTTGCCACAGGATGTGGTGCTGGCATCTAGCCTAGACGCCTTTAAAAGGGGATTGGACAAGTTTCTGGAGGAAAAATCCATTATGGGGTACAAGCCATGATGTGTATGTGCAAACTCCTGATTTTAGAAATGGGTTATGTCAGAATGCCAGATGCAGGGGAGGGCACCAGGATGAGGTCTCTTGTTATCTGGTGTGCTCCCTGGGGCATTTGGTGGGCCGCTGTGAGATACAGGAAGCTGGACTAAATGGGCCTATGGCCTGATCCAGTGGGGCTGTTCTTATGTTCTTATGACTAGCTTAGAACATCAGTGGAGCAGGGTAGGAAGAAACCAGAGGAAAGCAGCTCCCATGCTGTAGCCCAGTGGTTCCCAAACTGAGCTGTGGCTCCCTAGGAAGCCATGAAAACCAGCCAGGAGAACCATTATATCCCCCCTCCCCCCAAAAAACCCTACCACATATTGGATTGCAGCTTTAATGCGGAGCTTAGGCCAATGGCCCACTAGGTCAAGAGAGCTGCCAGTCAAAAAAGTTTGGGAGCAACTGCTGTAGTCAGGAAGTGTGAATCAGTCCTTCTGGATTTCAGGAGCTGAATGATTAACATTAAGTTTCTTTCTACTATTCTGAAAATTGCTGAAGTCTGCATCAGTGGCGTAGCTAGTGGGGGTGGACTGCCACAGGTGCCACCGTCAGTGACTAAAATCGTGCTTTTTAGGAACACTAGCATCCCGATATATATCATTTGATGGGGAATTTACAGCAGAATGCAATGAAACAAACTGGAGTGCAATATTTCAGTTCTATCAAACATTTGTATTGTATTGGCAACCTTCAGTCTCGAAAGACTATGGTATCGCGCTCTGAAAGGTGGTTCTGGCACAGCGTCTAGTGTGGCTGAAAAGGCCAATCCGGGAGTGACAATCCCTTCCACACCGGGAGCAAGTGCAGTCTGTCCCTGGTCTGTCTCCCTGGCTATGGGCCTTCCTTCTTTGCCTCTTAGCCTCAGACTGTTGGCAAAGTGTCTCTTCAAACTGGGAAAGGCCATGCTGCACAGCCTGCCTCCAAGCGGGCCGCTCAGAGGCCAGGGTTTCCCACTTGTTGAGGTCCATCCCTAAGGCCTTCAGATCCCTCTTGCAGATGTCCTTGTATCGCAGCTGTGGTCTACCTGTAGGGCGCTTTCCTTGCACGAGTTCTCCATAGAGGAGATCCTTTGGGATCCGGCCATCATCCATTCTCACGACATGACCAAGCCAACGCAGGCGTCTCTGTTTCAGCAGTGAATACATGCTAGGGATTCCAGCACGTTCCAGGACTGTGTTGTTTGGAACTTTGTCCTGCCAGGTGATGCCGAGGATGCGTCGGAGGCAGCGCATGTGGAAAGCGCTCAGTTTCCTCTCCTGTTGTGAGCGAAGAGTCCATGACTCGCTGCAGTACAGAAGTGTACTCAGGACGCAAGCTCTGTAGACCTGGATCTTGGTATGTTCCGTCAGCTTCTTGTTGGACCAGACTCTCTTTGTGAGTCTGGAAAACGTGGTAGCTGCTTTACCGATGCGCTTGTTTAGCTCGGTATCGAGAGAATGAGTGTCGGAGATCGTTGAGCCAAGGTAAACAAAGTCATGGACAACCTCCAGTTCATGCTCAGAGATTGTAATGCAGGGAGGTGAGTCCACATCCTGAACCATGACCTGTGTTTTCTTCAGGCTGATTGTCAGTCCAAAATCTTGGCAGGCCTTGCTAAAACGATCCATGAGCTGCTGGAGATCTTTGGCAGAGTGGGTAGTGACAGCTGCATCGTCGGCAAAGAGGAAGTCACGCAGACATTTCAGCTGGACTTTGGATTTTGCTCTCAGTCTGGAGAGGTTGAAGAGCTTTCTGTCTGATCTGGTCCGGAGATAGATGCCTTCTGTTGCAGTTCCAAAGGCCTGCTTCAGCAGGACAGCGAAGAAAATCCCAAACAAGGTTGGTGCAAGAACACAGCCCTGCTTCACTCCGCTTCGGATGTCAAAAGGGTCTGATGTGGAGCCATCGAAGACAACAGTGCCCTTCATGTCCTTGTGGAAAGATCTGATGATGCTGAGGAGCCTGGGTGGACATCCAATCTTGGGGAGAATCTTGAAGAGGCCGTCTCTGCTGACCAGGTCGAAAGCCTTTGTGAGATCTATGAAGGCTATAAAGAGTGGCTGTCGTTGTTCCCTGCATTTCTCCTGCAGTTGTCTAAGGGAGAATACCATATCAGTGGTGGACCTGTTGGCTCGGAATCCACACTGCGATTCTGGATAGACGCTCTCTGCAAGTACCTGGAGCCTCTTTAGTACAACTCGGGCAAACAGCTTTCCTACAACGCTAAGGAGAGAGATGCCGCGGTAGTTGTTGCAGTCACCCCTGTCACCTTTGTTCTTGTACAGCGTGATGATGTTTGCATCCCTCATGTCTTGAGGTACTCCACCTTCTCTCCAGCAGAGACAGAGGATTTCATGCAGCTCAGTGACGATGATCTCTTTGCAGCATTTTAGGACTTCAGCAGGGATGCTGTCTTTTCCAGGTGCCTTGCCAAAGGCAAGGGAGTCCAGGGCCACGTGAAGTTCTTCTAGGGTTGGTTCACTGTCAAGCTCTTCCAGCACAGGCAGGCACTCAATGTTGTTCAGTGCTTCTTCGGTGACTACATTTTCTCTGGAATATAGCTCAGAGTAGTGCTGCACCCAGCGTTCCATCTGCTGCGCCTGATCCTGGATGACCTCGCTTGTGGCAGACTTCAGAGGGGCAAACATTATCAAACATTATGGCCCAAAAAACCCCAGAAAACAAAAATACAACTATTGTATGAAACAAAAAGTAGATTTCCTTGACTCAAAACGAACAAATGAGACTTCAAAGACCCAATGAGATGTTATTAAGACAGAGCATCGAACCAATAAGGGGTTAGTAAGGTCACACCTGAGGTGTGACTTCACTAGTGACCAAAACTGTGGAAATCGTGGTTTTTAGGACTAATACCATCATGTTATATATCATTTGATGTGTGATTTAATGCAGAATGTAAGGAAACAAACTGCACTGAAATATCTGTGTTCTATCAAATGCTATATAGCCAAATAACCAGAAGAAAAAAACACAACTAACTTATGTATCAAAGTGGATTTCCTTAACTCAAAACTGACCAATGAGTCAGGCAGCGCAATCCTAACTTGAGCTGGAACAGGCAGGTCGGTGGGCCTTTTGTATCCAGCGCAAAAGTTTGGGACTGACTGAGACTTGACCTGAGGCAAGAGGAAACATTTCCTCTTACTCTGGGGACAGTCACAGTGGCCCCAATGGGTCTGCGCGGATCTGTGCCACCTGAGAAGGTGGCGCAGATCCAAACAGAATGGAGCAGCCAGGAGTTAGTGCCCGGAAACAGGGGCTAGGATTCGGTATAACTGCTGGGTCCTAGTGCTGCCTCCTGCTCCCTGCCCGCCCACCCACAGGCCTGCCCACTGCCTGCACTTCCCCACCCCGAAACGCCTGGGTTTCCTTCAGAGGATTATAAAGAAATACTTTTGCTGAGAGAGTGTTTTATTAACAAGTCTCAAAAGTCTCTTTGAGTTATCTAATCTGACATCTCCCTCTATTCTGGTCAATGACTTTCAATGGGTTTAATCTTATTAAAGGACCAATACTGAAGGATGTTCAATTGAACTAAGTCTGACGGATATCATGAGGTTTGATTATGATGATCAGACTTGGAGGGAACATGTTTATTTCTGCCTGCAAGTCAGCAGGAAATGAACATTTTGCAAGTGTGGACTTTTAACCTCACAAATGAAATGAAGCATCAGGTTCAGAGGAGACTACTCAATCAGAAGCAATGTTCTCTGGAATGTGTGTTGCTAGAAAGATCCCATTCAGAAACCAGAAATGCTACTAATAGCCCAGTCCTGTCCCGGGCCACTCCAAAGCATGCAACTGCACTAACAGAGCATGCAGTGCATGCTATGGTAGGGGCAGGTGATCAGATGGCCAGTGAGAGCTGAGTAAAACAGTTTTTTGCTACTTCCTGGTTAGCCACCTGATCACCTATGGGTTTCCTTGAATCAACACCAGCTATTTTGCTGGCGTAAGTCTGAGAAGAGGAAGGAGGCAAGAATTCTGGTGGCACGTGTATTAGCGCGCCACCGGCGTTTACCCTGCCCCCTCACGAGACACAGGACGGGCCAGCCTCGCAGCCGATTGGCTGGGGGCTAATTGGTCTGGGGCCACGTGCAGGCTGCTCGGAGAAGCCCGCGCAGTCGGGACCAGGCAGCAGTCACCCACCCGCCCACCCTCTGGCAGTCCGAGACTAGCTGGTCGCCTTCTGGGGCCGGGTAGGAATTTTTGCCATCAGCCTAATTGGCACATCGGTTGGTGGTTTTTTGCCTACCCCGGACTGTGGAGTTAGGGGCGGAATGGGGGTTTTCCATAGGTCTTCTTGGTCACTTTAGGCAGGTGTCGTGCGGGTTTTGGGTAGGTAAGGTCATATCGGTGTACACCGCAGGGTGGCAAGGGCCGGGTGGACTCCACGCTTGGTCATGCTGGCATTCCCGGCTGGGTGACGCAGGCTGGATGAACCTCGGCCTGGTGGTAAAGGCGCACCGCGGGTTCGCTCGGGTGGCCTGAGCTAGCCTGCCACCCTGCCCCTTCGGGGTGACAATGAAGGGGGCGGCAGGCTTGTACTGACGCTGCCCAGAGTCTGGTGTGGTCGCCCAAATCAATATAGGGGGAAGTAGACGGGCAGCTCCGTTTCCCCCATGTAGAACCCGCATGACTTATTTGTTAGGCCCTGTTGCAATCTGAAGTATATTTAAATAGTTAATAAAGTGGCCCTTTGTACCATATGCCCTTGCCTGTGTCTTTATTGGGGGGTGCTGGGTAAAGTTTGGGATAGGGTCTGGCATGCACAACTGCTATCGAAATGCTCCCCCTTCCACCCTCAAACCACCCCCTGGTTTGGCCCACTCTGCACTGCAACTGCCCATGGCCTACCCTTTCTGCTACCTTACCTGCTCTGATGAAGCCTGGGTGGGCTAATGCCACACACAGGGAGCCACTGGCTGTTTTGCTGGCAGTTTCTTTGCACCCAGTAGCAACATGCCATTTACAGGAGTGCCACCATTGTAAACAGCAAATGGGATAAGGCCATTAGAAAGACAAAGGTAAAAACACATAGGAAGAGGAGGGAGGTTAGCTGCTCAGGGCAATTTTTTTGTTTAGATTTCTGACAAAATATCAGACAGACGCAGGGAATGGAGCAATCATTCATTCACACAGACATGTTTAAAACATCCTACATCTAGCAACTCTACTGAACAACTTTTCCATTTTAAAAGCCAGAAATGTGCAGTTGCTGTAACTAAAAGGCAACTCACTTCAAAACAATGACTCCAAGAGACAGTTTTGTTATAAAGGAGCTCCATCAAAAACACCACTCTCACTGACAAACAGATGCCACCCTCACGGCAGACTTAAACATGGATTCTTCAATAGGTTTGTCAGGGCTTGAATAAGGCATGGGAGTGCTTCTTGCCTCACAAAAAGCAATTGTCTCAGACTTGGTGCTACAGGAATTGTTTAGCATTTATGTTCTTGCTAGTACTTTGATAGTGTATTGTATGCCACCCAACTGTCAAGTGTGAGATTTGCTTGTTTGTGGCTTGTTTGTTTTCACTGTAGGCAAGGAACATTGTGGTTTATTTCTTTTAATTTAGATGTGCAATATTCCCCAGTCCAAGAATCTGAATGATTGCCACACTGCAGTGTGAGGATTTTTCTTGTTCTCTATCATTGCCAGCTGTTATTTCATCCTCTTCTATCCTTACCTCCTGTGCAGCTCATCTGAATTTCACAACACTAGAGTAGCTGGGAGAGGAGCAGGAGATAAGGCAAAAGAACCAAGGAAAAATTGGATGGGAGAAGCTGTGGTGGCCTTGTCTTCCAATTCAACAGCAGATTTTAAAATAAAGGGAGAATCTCTAGGTTGCAACTAGGTCATGAGGCAAAAGCAGAAAACAAGCAAACAGAGAATCCTATCACATTCCAACATTATTGAAATCCCCCATTCCCCCATTTCCACCCCCCCATTATTGAAATTCCCCCGTACTCTGCTGACTTAACCCTGAACACTGAAAGCCAACTGAAATGCTTCCAAAGGTGATCAACAGCCCAATCCTATGCAGGCTATCAGAAGAAGCATTTGCGACAGAGTTCCACTGTCACAAAATGGCTGCTGACAGATCGCTCAATCAGTGGCCATTTGGGAGCTCAGCTGCAAGAGGCAGCAATGCTCACCATCCATCACCTAAGCCTGCAGTGGCCGCTGGGTGAAAAGGGGTGAAACTGGGTAGGGAGAGGGAAGGAATGGGGAGATTGAGGGAGAGGAGGATCCAGCAGCAATAGCATGCACCGGATCCTATTCCCTCTGTCAGCAGCTTCCCTTTCTCTCCTTGGACTTGTGCTAGCTAAAGAGTACCACTTTCCCTTAAGGTACATTTCTGGGGGATGGGGGGGGGGAAAGGAGGAAACAAAGGCAATCCTTAGAATCTGGGCAACCACAGCTGGCCTTGCACCAGTCTATCCTTTCCCCGGGCATGCTAGTTCTCTATGTGGAGAAAATTATGTTTCTACAAAGACACATTCAATCAACCATGTGAACCCTTCAGTGGCTGTGGAATGCAGTGAATGTGTGTTCAAATCACTACCCCCACATTTAAAATGGTTAGTAATATGTTGCTTTAAAAGTGCTATAGAAATGACAAATGAAATCATAATTCATTATTCATCATCAATACAAGGGCTAGAAACATCCTTTCTTAAAAGAAAAACTGAGGAAGGCCTAACAAAATGAGGGATTTTGTGACCTGCCTTCACAGCCATTGTAGGCTGATTTAGCTCTGCACTCTCATGAGTGTTAAGTAAAACCATTACTAATTAGGTTAATTGAATTGACTAAATTATGGAATTTGTTACTTGCTCAACAAGCAAATTTGTTTTTGCTTTACAATAAATTAACCAAGCATTTAAGAAGTGAGTATATTCACATTCTCTAATTCCAAATAAATGATCTACAAATAAAATTAATGCTTTGTTTAACTATTAAATATAAAAGCAGCTGATTAAAAAGGAACTTCTACATAGCTATCTTGTACATAGCATCATCCCACAGAGAGATTATAATCCACCCACCCATTTTCCCTGTGCAAGAAGATATACATCTAATCTCAGATGTATTTTGGTGCACTCTCAAGAGTCTCTGACTATAAATACAAATTATTCAAAACATCAGGTCTTAAGCTATTAGCCTTTCAGATGAATCTGGCCTGGGCCTTGCCCTCTAGCAGCTTGTGCTCATGCGCAAGGCCCTTTGCATCACTCCAAAAGCCAGAATGCCATCATTTGCTTCCAGTCCACTGGCGCAAACAGCCAGAGGATCAGCACACAGGCCAGCAGCTCCTGGAGGCTGTGCTGGTGTCAGTAAGTTGGCAGTGAATGCAGGGAGAAGGAGGTTTTGAGTGTTCTGGGGCAGTGAGGGGTGAGGGCAGACAGCAGGCTGTAGGAAGTATATCTCAGTGGCAAAGGGGCATGCTGGATCGTATCCCTAATTTTCTAGCCCTCTCCCCAACCACTTCCTCTCCTTGGACATATGCCAGCAAAATAGCTGGTATGAGGTTTGATGAGACCCATGGATGGCCATAATGCCTACCCAGGGGTCATGGTTGGTTTTCTGACTACCCTTTCACCATAGCATGAAGTACATGCTTTGCAGCTGCGGACCTACCATAAGGTCTGATGGGGCAAAAGCCCCAGGGGTAAGGCACCAGGACACTGCGGAAGCCTCTCTGAGGCTTTTGGTTCCCTGGAAGCACAGTTTATAGCATCGGGGAACCTCACAGAGGTTTCCCTGACACGTTCCTGGGTTGTGCGAGGCTCCATGAGCTTCAGGTGATGGGAGGTGGATTTCTGTGCGGGGGTAGTGGCAACAGCCTGCAGAGGGGGTGCCATCGTGGACCATTGCCTCTGGCGTGGGGCTGGGGAGGTCCGCTGCTGATGCTCTGTTGGCACAGCTGCTTTCTATAGCATGGCAGGGGATAGGATTGGGCTGTTTGTGTTGCAAGTAGGCTCAGAACTACTTTTGTCCACCTCCAAGTTACCATGAATCCATACAATGTCCACTGTAGAACAAAATGGGCATAGGCAGCCTTATATAGAATCACTAAAGAGCAAGAACTGGCTAACTGAGCCCATGACTGCAGCCCAGATGACTGCATACACATCCATTTACATCATGTGGTAGCACTTGAAGAATTAGTGGTCAGGATGAACACAGATTACCACTTACCAAGCGGAAGCATATCAGTGTGCAAGAAAATACCTTGTAGGTTAGTCAGGTAGAAAGGCAACTTTTTCTTTTCTTTTTAAATGCTACTTCCCAAATTTCTGAACAAATGAGAAAATTCTTTTTCTGCCTTAGCAGGGTAATACAAAACCATAATATTATCATATATTAAACAAAGCACTTCAAAAAACAGTTTCCATCAAAGGCTCATACCAGTTGCCTTTGATGGCCTAAGTCATACGGAGGAAGCTTTCCTTACCTCTTCTCTAGGGAGACTCAACAACTGTGAAGCTTTTGTTGAAAGGGTTCAATTCCTAGGCAACGGTGTCCAAACCTGTCAGACAACAGAGATAGCTCAGGGCCCAATCCTATCCAACTTTCCAGTATCGGTCCTACCGTAATGCAGCCCTAAGGTGAGGAAACAAATGTTCCCTTACCTTGAGGAGCCCTCTATGACTGTCCCTTCACCACAGGATACTGTGCATGCCGCATTGGCACAGCTGCACCGGCACTAGAAAACTGGATAGGATTGGGCCCTCAGCTGACTGATAATTCTTGAGTGGGCTTGAATGGAACATATCTGAATGAAGCTCAAACAAATGTACCCACCACCATGACACACACACCCCCAATGGAGAGAAGTGGATGATGATGAACAAAAATATTTGAATATATGAAATGATCCAGAACTGACAAAAAACGTGACTATCTTTCTGAGAAATCTCAACTCAAAATCAAAATGACAAACATGATTTGTTCCTGCACCCAAAAAAGACATGAGACTTGTGGGGTATTGCAACCCCACAGGGGTTTTGCCCACCACTTAAAAACCCTTCTCTGGTCCGAGTCTGTCAGGCTGCTCATATTCCTGGGGCCTGTCTCAGCAGGGTAGTTGGCCTCAGAGGCTGGGCCTGAGCCTTCCTCTCTGCCTGGCTGGAGTTCTGCCTCCTTGGGTGAAGCCAGGTGCCATGGCAATGACAAAGCAATCAGCTTGGCCTTTGTCACAGTGTCAGAGAGCTTTCTGTACAGATAAAAGTCAGTCCCTCATCACTGGCCCAAATGGCTTTATACACCTGTGCTTTCTCAGTCTAGGGCGCGATTGCTCCGCATCCACTTTCACTGCTGCGGGGAGCCCTGCTGCAGGTCGCATCGGGCTCCCCGCACCCCCGGGAGGCTGCAGGGGCTTGGGTATGTGTACCTGGGAATCCTGGGAATCACGCTGCTGCCTCCTCCCTGCCTCCAGGCTGCCCTGCCCCGTAAGGGGGCAGGTGCCAGGGCCTGCAGGCTGGGGCGTCACGATGCCCCAGTTTGAAAAGCCCTGCAATAAGCTAATTCCTTGCTGTGAAAACAAGTAGGGTGTGTACATACTGCATCTTCAGCGGCATGAGAAAGGGGCAGGTGGAGTGGCCTGTTATATGCATGTTCTGTTCTCACACCTAGCCCCTGATAGCTTTAGCCAGCATGCAAAAATCCCATGCCTTTGTGAACAGGGTGGGGCAAACCAACCATGTCCTGCAACTAGTTCCAGTAGAGCGTCATTCCACCTAGCACTGCAGATGCTGGTCATCACAAAGTTATCGGTCTGTGGAACTCCTTGCCACAGGATGTGGTGCTGGCGTCTAGCCTAGATGCCTTTAAAAGGGGATTGGACAAGTTTCTGGAGGAAAAATCCATTATGGGGTACAAGCCATGATGTGTATGCGCAACCTCCTGATTTTAGAAATGGGTTATGTCAGAATGCCAGATGCAAGGGAGGGCACCAGGATGAGGTCTCTTGTTATCTGGTGTACTCCCTGGGGCATATGGTGGGCCGCTGTGAGATACAGGAAGCTGGACTAGATGGGCCTATGGCCTGATCCAGTGGGGCTGTTCTTATGTTCTTATAGTGATATAAAATGAGAAGACAAGGACAATCTCAACAGGAGTGATAGCCAAATCATGATGCAGTTTGCCATGCACACATTTATCTTCCATGGTTAGGTAATTTCCTGATGAGACAAGGGTGAATGACCCATCATAACTTATCTGTAGCAGCAATTCTACACAGTCAGGTAATAGCTAAAACTATTCAAGGAAACACACACACACACCACCACCAAAAGAACTGCACACCCATGCATTTGTTCTCTCTCTCTCTTTGTCTGTGTGTGTGCATTTCTACTCTATTATTTTTTCCCCAAAAAGAAATGTTTAGATGGAGCTAATTTTAAGAAAACACATATTAATACATTTGCATCAAAAAGTGGTATGTAATAGATTACACAATACTTGTTATTACCCTGTGTAATGTTACAGTGAAATTACCTCTATTACTTAAATATAATTAATTACTAAGGCAGCACTTTTTCCTTGCCTCATCAGGCAAATTACCTCAGTACTTACACAGGGTCAGCTGCCAATCAATTATAGTTCTATTGCTGATGTACTTATGCTTTTATAAATGTTCCTTCCAGTACTATAAGAAACACATATATAGTGCTCTGAATATGGATTGGGAATGCCTTTTTTGTTTCAGAATAACATAACTGAGGGTCCAATCCTATCCAATTTTCCAGGGTCAGTGCGGTTGTGTCAGTGGGATGTGAACAGCATCCTTTGGTGGGGAAGCAGTCACAGAGGCCTCTTCAAGGTAAGAAAATATTTGTTCCCTTATCTCTAGGCTGCATTGCAGTTGCACCAGTGCTGGAAAGTTGGATAAGATTGGGCCCTCAGTCATTTGAAAAAACAATCATCTAGTTTTTACTTCCACTCCTCTTGCAAAGAATTGCATACTTCACTACAAGTAATTCAACTAGATTTTCTTTTCTTGTTTAAATTACATGTTTATACATTTCTGTAATGAGAAAAAACATACTCCATGGCTTGAAAACCAATAAAGCACACATAGAACTGTGGCTATACCTGTGAAGTCTTTTAAAAATTTGAAATTCTATTGTTTGGCTGCTTGTTGGGGAAAGAGAATCAATCTGAATCAAGTCTCCACTCCCTCGCATGCACTTAATTCTGGGGGGTGGGTGGGTGCGTTCAGCCTCCGGAAGCCTCCTCAAGGTTAGGGAATGTTTGTTCCCTTTCCTCCAGGGTAAACCCACACTGGGCCACAGGGTCTACTCAGACCTCCAGTCTGCTCAGTTCCAGCACTGGATATGGCACAGATAGAGGTGGGTGAAAATGTTTTTATTTTTCCACAAATTTTGGTGATTTTCAAAGCTAGCAGTGCAGAAAGCTGTGTTATGTACTTTAAAAGTGTACTATGTAGGTGATATAGGTGGTATAGTGTCAGCAGACATGCATGTAGAAGTGTTAGAGAATGGGGTTTTTTTTTTTTTTTTGCATATTTTGGGTTTTTTTCACAAAAATGAGAAATGCAGAAAGCAGTCTTATGTGTTTTTATTTTGTTATCACCAAAAAATCCCATCTCTAGCCATGGGATATGTGGCCCCGATGCACCAGCACTGGATAGAATTGGGCTGTGAACAGCACAGTTCTGTTTCATGCCATGGAACCACTGCCACCATATCTAGTTTGACCCTTCAAACCCATATTCAAACAATTTCATGGTGCTTTTACAACATGTTTTAAACAACTTGAATGTATTCAAACCACGACGTTTTGCCATGCATCTGTTTTTCAAGGGAACATTAGCAACATTTGTTATCAATAGCAATCTCAAACCTGTGTGCCTTGAAAGCTCTTTAATAATGCATTGCTTCCTAATGATTTTAACCAACAAGACAGGCATTGATGAATTTCAGTCCAGCCTGCAACAGCACAGTCTACAAGGAGGTATCGAACAGCGCATTGTTGAACGGTTTTGCTCATTAAGGCTCTCCGAAAAAGTCACTTGTTAGGTACAGAATAGTAGCTTGAACTGCAATTTTTGAGGCAGCTTGGAAATATCACTTCCAAAAGGCAAACAGTCTTGGCAAGATGGTTGCTAGCTTGCTTGCGTTATCGATCCCTTTTAGCAATAATGATCCAGGGAAACAGTCTCTTTTCACAGATATTGTGTAGCTATTATTTTAAACCACGAACATTCGGCCTCTGGGAACACACAAATGCCTCCTTACATTTTGTCGAGACCGTTCATTATGCAAAGTTTTCACAGCAGCATAAACCAAACCATTTACTTAACACAGCTTTTGCAATAGCCCAAGGGAGATGTTCGTTTTGGCTTACAGATAGACCCAAGTGGGGGAGAAAACAAATAGCTACCCGCCAGCAGTGAACCTTCAGTAGAGACAAGGAACCAACCCAGTATTCTTTGTTTGTTGCTGTTGGTTTCTGATATTGTTTCATGCGGTTTCTTTTATGATATTATATTTGATATTGATTTTTAAAAAAATTGTAAGTTACCCCGGGTTGGAAAGGTGGGGCATAAATTGCATAAATGAATAAACTTGACCAAAAACAAACAACCATAAAAACACCATAACCAGGACCAATTCACCATAAATGTAAACTTGTTTAAAGAGGCATTCTCTCTCCCCAGGGAACTTGGACATTAACTACCATACTGGTGTAATCCCAGTTAGAGGACAAAATGGGAGCAGGGAGGTAGGTGGCAGTTGCTCGGTGCTGATGCTGAGTCTTATGCCTTGTCATCCACCACAGGACCTAACAACATCAACCAAATAGTCTAATGTCATATATGCCAGAAATCAGCAAAAACATGCAATTTGCATTGATGAAACAATTCCTTCCTCAGAAGCAGGCTAGATATTTACAAAGGGAATACATTCTTAAAAATAAGTTGTGCCTTCCCCAGCATACTAACTCTAATATCTCTACAGCCAGGGTTGCTAGGTTGCAAGAAATATAAACTGAGTTAGCCAGGTGAAAATTATAGAGAGCAGGAATTCACATGTACACAGAGAGAGAGAGAGAGAGAGAGAGAGAGAGAGAGAGAGAGAGCTGGATATGGAACATGATTACAGTACAGAGCGTAAACATTTGCTGGAGCATCAGAGCAACATTAAACATTAAATCCTCTATGGTAGCATGAAGTGTGAGATAAATTTTTTTGTACTGAGAGAAGTGCTCATTGTTTCAATTCAAGGGGAAGTCTATCTTTAAAACAGCAGAGAAAGTTAAAGGCACCATAGTCATGGCTTCGCCTGACTGTTCCTTCCCCAGTTTTTGTTGGCCTCCTCCCCTCCATTTACTGCAGCAGGAAGAACTCCAGTCGCAATTTGGGCAGACCAAAAATCCAATGAACCTCACCAGAACTGAATCAACAGCACTGGCAACCAGTCTGTTTCTAAGCGCAAGCGCTCCTTCTTATCTTGAAAAAAAATCCTTGAAATTCACTAAAATCCAAGGAGTTGAAGGACTGCCAGCTCCCAAATGGATCTGTCTGAATATCACAGTCATCCTCAGCAGCCCTTTTCCAAGTCCCCTTGCTTTCTGGGGGCAATTCAGTGATGGCCAGGGAAAGGAAATTTTCTCAGGTGGCTGGTACCCCAGCTGTAGGATACTCTGAACAGGGAGGGTCACCTAGCAATGATTTATACTCAGCTAGTATACTTCATTTATACCAAATGAAGATATGTTTATTTCCCCAGGCCTTTGAGATCCTTTCAGTCTAGTTCTGATTGTTTTTATTAGTTCTATGCCGAGGCCACTGTAGCTGCAGCTATTTTTTTTTTTAAATCATGTTATATTGATCTTACTGTGATTGTTGTTTTAATTACTGTAAGGGCTATGCTACAAATGAAGATAGTGAATCTTTACTAAAAAACAGGGGTCTAAAAAACCCGGTCTGGGGGCCAGATACGGCCCATAGTAAGCCCACGGCCAGCCTCTGGTCCCTTAAAGCCCACCTAACTGAACACAACAGGAGCAGACCTCTGGTCGCGTCTGGAGGATGTTCTGAGGTCTGGGAGGTGCAGCCTTCCTGGCCCTCAGAACACCTTCTAAAAGCCTAAAACATCACCTTCTGGTTTTCCCAAAAAACTGGAAGTAACTCTTTGTGCCCTCTGAAGGCCTTGGAAGGCTTTCTGAGGGAGGCCTCCATTTGGGTGATCATTTGAATATGTGCTTTATTTTATTTTGAGAGTTGGAGCTTGGAGAAATCCTGGAAATTTGAGCCCATTTATTCATTCATCTAAGTTCCATCTCTAATATATTTAACTAAATTTTGTATTTTAATTTTTTTCCCCCTCAACACCATGCCAGATATTTGAGCCGTTCTCTGGTTGAAAAGTTTGGAGACCCCTGCTATAAAATAAATAAATGAATTCATTTCATGCACCTGATAAATATCACAACAGCTATTTAATTATGAATTGCCCCAAGTTGGCTTTGTAAGCAAGAGCAGTGGAGTCCAAATGTTTTAAAATTAAACACGTCACACTTTTACATAGCACTTTTCTAAAATGTGCAAAATGCTTCTCAGCAATCCATAAAACAATATGACCATATCACTGTGCAAAAGATCCAGGAGACTGCTCTTTTACATAGACACACTATGTGGTACATAACATAAGAACAGCCCCACTGGATCAAGCCATAGGCCCATTTAGTCCAGCTTCCTGTATCTCACAGCGGCCCACCAAATGCCCCGGGGAGCACACCAGATAACAAGAGACCTCAAACTGGTGCCCTCCCTTGCATCTGGCATTCTGACATAACCCATTTCTAAAATCAGGAGGTTGCGCATACACATCATGGCTTGTACCCCATAATGGATTTTTCCTCCAGAAACTTGTCCAATCCCCTTTTAAAGGCGTCCAGGCTAGACGCCATCACCACATCCTGTGGCAAGGAGTTCCATAGACCAACCACATGCTGAGTAAAGAAATATTTTCCTTTGTCTGTCCTAACCCGCCCAACACTCAATTTTAGTGGATGTCCCCTGATTCTGGTGTTATGTGAGAGTGTAAAGAGCATCTCCCTATCCACTCTGTCCATCCCCTGCATAATTTTGTGTGCCTCAATCATGTCCCCCCTCAGGCGTGGTGTGGGAAAGGACCTGAAAATATCTGCTTCAGGAGCAAATAGCAGCTGCATGGTTAGGGGTTTGGCAGGAAACGGCCTCCAGGAAAAGGAGCTATCTTCATACTGTGATCTTCATCAGAACTGGGCCCTCTTGTGGTTGCCTTGTTTGAAAAAAGACAGGCTTACACAAGGGGGCTTTGAAATAAGAGGAGCTTCTGTAACAAAGAATCTTGCACCACCTAAAAGACACATGGTCTTCAGGGGAAAAAAATGGATGCGGGGTGCAGTGGTCTTAAGGATTAAGAACTACTTCATCCCCTAAGTTTAGCACACCTCTCTTACTAGAACTGGCATGAATCTAGATTGGAAGGACCTGTCCACTTGACCAGGGTTTTAAGTCAGGAAAAAC
Organism: Tiliqua scincoides; assembly: GCF_035046505.1. Taxonomy (NCBI): domain Eukaryota; kingdom Metazoa; phylum Chordata; class Lepidosauria; order Squamata; family Scincidae; genus Tiliqua; species Tiliqua scincoides. The sequence continues at coordinate 122,524,688 of NC_089824.1, forward strand.
TTCCCAAGTGACCATAACTTGACCAATAAAACACAACTATAGCATTGTTCAAAGAAGGGCATAAAAGATTAAGGACACAATCTAACCAGGTCTACTCAGAAGTAAATTCTATTTTGTTCAAAGGGGCTTACTCTCAGGAAAGTGCAGTTAGGATTGTAGCCTAAGTCGAAAAGTGCATCTGGCTGTTGACCTTTCCACTGATTGAGGCATGATCGGGATCCAGCTCACCTATAGGGAAAGAGGTGTCATAGTGGACAAGAACCAGAGTAAGTAAAGATCAGCAACGAACAGCACAATCCTAACTAACATTTGTGACAGCACAATCCTAACTAACATTTATGACTGCTGTTGTAAATGGCCATACAGCAGTGCACACAACACATTGCTGGCAACTATTTTGGAGTCTTAGCTGTAAACTGTTGCAGTGTTGATGAGCCACCACCACTACTGACTAACCACAGGAACACAGGTAAGCTGGTGCACATGGTGGAAGGAATAGGGATGGGGAGGGAGAAGAACAGTGAGTGGGAATAAGAAAGGGCAGGAGATAGGACAGGAAATGGAGGGATCCCTGCAGCAGCAACTTGCACCAAGGATCCTATTCCTGTTCCTTCTCCCCCAATCTCCTTGAACTTACGTAAGACAAATAGTCCGAGGTGTAGATCCAAGGAGACCCATTGGGGAAGTGGAGGTTTACCCTGAGGTGGAATAACGTTTGGTCCACTGGCATACCAGGGGGAATCAGGGGGGCAAATGCCCAGAGCACCACCTGGGGGTCTGCAACACGACCCCCTCCACCCGCACCCATTTTTTCCCTTGGCCTTTCCAGGCTTTTCCAAGGCCTTTTGAGGGCAGGGAGGCCACCTGCAGCCTCCTCAGCCCCCAGCCTCCTCAGCCCCCAGAAGTCCCTCTGAGACCTCCAGAAGGACTAAAAACTTCACTTCCAAAAACTGGAAGTGATGTTTTTAGGCCTTCCAGAGATCTCAGAAGCCTTCGGGAGGCCTCCGAAAGCCTTCTGGGGGGGGGGGCAGAAGGAAGCTGCAGGCGGCTTCTCTGGCCCTCAGAAGGTCTCCAGATGTGCCCAGGGGGTGGCATGGGGGAACAGCTTCCAGGGACCCTGGGTGGCACAGGGACTAAGATCACAATTGTTTTCTTCCCTTACTTCATTGACCTGTTGGTGCAGGTGCATTGGTGCTGGGAGCGTTTGTTAGAATTGGGCCCTAAATTTAGAAAGTAGGGTCAAATTTCTGGTTTTGTTCTATGCTTGCCTTTACCAATCACCATTGCATTGTAAGAATTGTACCTAGAACCTTTATCATCTACCTATATCTTTTTTGCATCTACCCGATTCCAATATCTACAATCTCTTTATGTCTGCTGTGTTTTTTTTAAAATAAATTTCCCTCTTATTTTCATATTTAACTTTCCTATTTTGGTTGACTTGGTGGAGATCATGCTGCCTCATTACCATGACCACTAGAGCCTTTTGCTATTGCACCTATTTTGGGGGGGACCTCCAAGAAAATGGGCTCTTATTGATTTGAGAGGGAGAAGTTTCAAGGTGGCCCATCTCTGTCAAGTTTTAGCCTTGGTCATTGCAGCAATTGTATCATTTTATTTTAGAATAAGAGGTAGTTGGGAGGAAGGAGGAAGCTTTTGGGTGCAGGGTTCCCTTCCCTTGATCATCACACAAGGTCTTGCAATCATTTGGGTCAAAAATAATTTTGCTTTCTCATTATTCCATAAACTCAGATTTGGGCATCTCAGAATATGCAAGGGTATGGCAACGTCTGCTGAAACTGCAATATATTCTGTAATTTAGGATAAAGTATCTCCAGGCAGAAATTAAATCCAAATTCAGGGATACAGATCATTAAAGTTTACCTTTAATCTTTCATATTCCTTCCCTCCTTGCATTATTACAGAAAAGGAATAGAACTCTTATCTCTGTGACATCTGTGAAAGACCTTGAAGAAACCAATATTATGAATTTTTTGTGCACTAATATAATCCATATATATTTTTCTCCACTTCTGTGCAGCAGCCAGGGAAAAAAGAGTGACTTAAATAGCAACCAAAATGAACATGAAAGACTGTGGCTTTAATCTGTCTCCATAATTAAAACAGCTGTGCTATAATTTGATTTTCATTCAAATGATACCATTTAGAGATGTCCTGCATACTGAAGATCATGTGTACCGCATAATTATTGATTAGTTATAAGCCATTTGTGATTTATGTATATTTCATGTGGTGATGATCATCGTGCATTTGCACTGATTAATCCATCACCATTTATTACAGCATATGGAAAGTAAATAATATGAAAGCACTCAAGGGGTTAGGCAGAAGGTCTAAAGAACTGAAGGACTGGTTCACAATACCACTCTGTTATAAATTATGATGTACATGTTAAAAGGAATGTCCATTGTTTGTTGAATAATATTGTAGAGGTGGGCTGGGGAAGAAGGCAGCTTCTTCTTGGGGATAGTCCCTGTTTGGGCCCTTCAGAAGGCCTCAGGTTGGCTCAGGGGGAGGGAGTTAAGTCACCCTGGTCCTCCTCCCTGCCATAGCCCTTGAGACTGAGTCCTAGGCAGGAGCTGTTGGAGACACAGCCTCCTGCCTCTCCAGTCCTGGCTTTCTGCCCTCATCACGGGCCTCCTGTCAGTTATATAGGCTGCTTCCTCCTCCAGCCCTGCCCTTTCCTTACTGGGGAAGGAATAAAAGGGACCCTGCCAAGGGCCTCTCTTTGTGGTGTTACCTCCCTTGTCTCTCCCTCCTCCTGACCTCTTACTGGGTCAGGTCCTTCTGGGCTCCCACCTTCTCCCTGACACCTGGTGCTCCAGTCAGGGAGAGGTGCCCTGTCAGCTGGTCTCTCCCCACAAGCTGGGGATGTGGGAGGTTGTCCGGCAGACTTGCCTGCGACGGACAGCTCTCCCTCTTGCCTGGCCAAGCTTCCTTCCCCTTGTGCCTCCTTGGCCCCCTTGCAAGGTAAGTGTGGGTCTGGCGGGGAGGAGGGCACCCCGACAAATATTTTATTTATTAATTTACTCAATTTGTGTTGTGCTTTTCTCCCCGAAGGGCACCCAAGACGACTAGATGCATAAAACACAAACATATGAACATTAACAATTCCTGACAAATTTTGTGCATACCACTTATGGGGATTCCTCACTAGTTAATTAAAAATGGCTTGGAGCATAATCCTGGGGAAGGATGTCTTTTATTGGAGCAAGATAAAGGACTGGGGAACCTGATCAGGCAGTTCAGCAATGTGGCAGAATATTAGAGGTAGACATTTAGTGCATTATGTTTTCTTTGGAGCTGTGCTTTGGATGGGGTTGCAGACTTTGATGTTTTGCGTACAACAATTGGCTGTTGCATTGTATAAAGGTTGACAGGTTGGATAGATAAATCCAGAAAGCAGGGTTGGCCCAGTATGGCTGCTTGATGTGACCAGCGCCGCAGAGATCCAGCCAGATCTGCAACTTTACAGACATGCGCTAGGTGATGACATGATATTTGAAACTTGACCACACTTCTCTTTCATAAGGTCTTTGATGGTAAATCAGTGAACAGTTGTATTGGTAGTTGATTACCAATCTGATCTGGCTTTAGCCAAGGAGTCTTTACAGAACTCTGCAGTGATAGCCTCAGTCCTTCCCTGAAAAGTCAAAAATGGTACTTGCCTGCTGGTTTTTAAAAATTACTAGACTGGAGGAGGAGAAATGGCACTGTTTCAGGAGTCTGCTTTCTAAAAGCAACTGGCTTTATTGCTTCTAGGCAAGGTCGATCCTGGAACTTTAATTTACAAACAAACAAATGTTGGTTAACAACACAGAAAACAACAGCCCCCTCCCCACCCAGATGTCTCTGTCAGACACTTGAATGAATTCTGCTGGTACTTTTGAGCACAAGTGCACATAATAAGCAAATGTTGACCGTTATTCCTGACAGAGAGACTGCAAACAGAAACAAAATGTCAGCAGACATTGCAGAGATTTAGTTAATGGCTCCAGTCTGTCCAGCTGACGACTGCCATGTGTGCACTTTGGCTACCTTTGGATAAAGCCGCTCAGATGATTGAAAAATCAATGGAAAAAGTCACCGCATTAAAGGTACAGAGGAGAGAGGAGGAGCAAAAGTGCTGATGATAATCTGGACTGCAAGAAAAAAAACAACCCATCACAACTGCAGAGCAGCCTTGACTCCAGCAGCCCCACAGCAAGTTGGACATAACTCCAAGGGTGAATGGAGCCTGCCTAGCTCCTTCAGAGCCAATGCTGCAGAAGAGCTGGAGAATGAACGAGAGTGGCACAAGGGACAGAGAGCAGGAAAGGTGCGTGCAAACTAAACACTAGGTGATACTCCCCTCAATCAACCTCACTTCTGATACTTTTACTGACAATGCGTCCTTGTTCTTGGAAGTTTATGAGCTAGCATAATCGAGTTTAAGCTAGCATAATCGAGATGTGAGCCTTGACCATAATCTCTGAAATAAGGACAGAACACAAGGGAGATACATTAGTAAGAACACACTTCTAGAACAGGCCATCATAAATTCATCACTTAGAGGCACCGTCCAGACAGCATTCATCCAACGAATAATCCTGGATTTGCTTCTGGCTGTATAAGATCTCTGGTCTCTTAAGTATCATTTACAGGGGGTGAAAACTATGTACAAAATTTCATATTTTGAAGTATATGTGTGATATATCACATGGTAGCATCGTATCCTGAGGAGCTGTCTTGGCTGTTCACTCATTCAACATGCTGTGCCTATTTGGGATCGTAAACTTTCTTGCCTTCATTGACCCACTCTGACATTTCTTGCTGAGCTGCGTAATGATCTCTAGCTCACACTCATGTGTATCCTCTGGCTGTTGTACATTATGCAAAGCTATTCACATATACACTTAAGATGTGAAGGAGAATCATATTTATAAGATTGTGTAGAATTTTGTTCTAGGGGGACTATCTTGGTTCTAGCAGTCATCCCAAAATCCATGCAGAAACTTGGTTACACCCTCAAGGTTTTCAGGGCTGCATATAAAAGTGTGGCAAGGTGATCTTTCGATGCCCAACCGCTGTCCAAAGTTGTGAGGTAAGACCATGCATAGTAACTGTCTTTTTTATTACAATATTTAATCTTTGGCTTTCACTTCCTAGATAGTCTCCTGAAATACAGTAAATGGGGGGGGGGGGTTAAATTTCAAATCTGTATGCTCAGTTCAGAGTGGCTTTTCCATTTCCAACAATGCATATTAAATTTTAATTTTATGAATGTATATATGCCAGTACTCAAATGACAGTGATAGAATTTTGAATTTCTCCAAAAAAGTGTTTTTTTTAAAAAAACTCACATATCTAATGTTGAATTTAGAAAATGTGGTAGATCTTTAATTGATGCAAAACTTGAGTGCCAGTTCTAGTTCAGAGGCAGTTAACTGAGCACTTCCTGAGTTCAAATATCTCTGCCATGAACTTGCTAAGTGGCTTTGGGCAAGCCATGTTCTTCCTCTGCCTCCCAGCTGCTTCCCAGCTGCAATATGGGGGTAAAAATACAGGTTTGCTTTTACTGAAACAATGACCATGTGGAAGTGCTTTGAACAGATGCTTATCCTTGAGATCTGTAGGACTTAAAACTGCTTAAATTGAGCTAGTTATCTAGCTATACAACTAGATAAGCACCTGTAAATCCGCTCACCAGGATACCCCTAACCCTCTGGCACAAAGGACACCCTTCAACATACCTCTCTTCCCCTATCCTCTTTCTGCAGCTCAGGAAAGGTAGGAAACATCCAGAGACGACGAGTTTCTTAGCTTCTCTAACTGCAGTGCAGGTGAAATAAGACTCTGCCACTCTGAAAAGTCTCCCACGGGATGCAGTGTAGCCCACGCTGCTGCAGTTGCATCGCCACATGGGAATTTAGGTTGGGTTGGGCTGTGTGAGGCCTTCAGGGCAGAGGCCTGACTTCTCAGGCTGGACTTCTCAGGCATCAAGTGCCAGCCGCACCATCTGGTGACATCATCACCAAGCAAACCTAGAAGGTGGAACACCGGCAGTTCATCAGCTGACAGCAATTCCAAGGAAGAGGTAGGGGCAAGAAGGCAGGATAATTCAAAAAGGAAGGAAAAGGACAGGTGATGGCAGGAAGGAAGGAAGGGCAGTGAGAAAGGAGAGACCAGAGTGAAAGAGAGAAGCAAGGTGGGTTTAGAGAGAGCAGCAAGAGGGTGAGAGACAGGAACCACAAACTGAGATAGAGAAAGAGAGCATACAACTAAGTATACAACATATATGTGAGAAATGAGAAGTGAAGGTAGGGAAGAGGGATGAATAGATAGGATAGCAAGCAGGAAGGGGTAGAGATGGAGAAATCCTATACACATTACCCTGGGACTAAGCCTCATTGAACAGAACGGGTAACAGAGAGCGAGAGGTGTCACTAAGGTTTGCATTATCTAGTGCAAGAGCTAATTGCATCACCCCCATGATGGACCTTCTCCTGAGCCAGACTATACAGAATAAATGACAATTTCATGTGCGCAGCTTAAATGCAGTGGCATCACTAGGGGTGGTGTGAGCTCCATTAACTTTATTCATTTTTAAAATTTAAATATATAATAGTACAGGACACCCAACAAATCAGTAACCAACAAAAAACCAGTGGCCAACTTGATGACACTTACACAACTGAATAAGAGTTCTAGTATTAGCTCTGATACATGGAAATGAGGACTGATTTATAGCAACACCTTACTGGTTCATGCTGTGTCATCATAACACCTCATTGGCCTGTGGAACAATCAGTCTCATTAGTCAGTTTAGAGTGAATGAAATCCACTTTTTTGTTACTTAAGGCAGTTGTGTTTTCCATTTCTGGTTTTTTTGTCCATACCTATGATAGAATACAGATATTTTTATGTGGTTGGTTTCATTTCATGAAATTATGCTTCAAATGTTCTATAGCATGATGGCATTATTCGAAAATACCAAGATTTCACAATTTTGGCCAGTAGTGGTGTCACCCCCTCCTTAGTGTATCACCTAGTGTGGTCTGCACCCCGCACACCTCCTATCAACACCATTGCACTTGGGAAGAGGTGTTTGTTTTTGTTGATAACTAAATAAAAACCATAAAACACCACATTTTGCATTGTAATAAAAACACAAAATATGACATTTTTCAAACACCATAGGTAATGAGTAAGGAATTGTGTATACAGTTGTGAATTGAACCACAAATACCACATTTTGCATTTTAGTTGAACAAATTTTCAACAAAATCCCACCATTTTCAAACACTTCTACACATAGGATTGTTCTGCTAAAGTCCTAACTGCAGAGGTGACATCAAGGGTCAGTTAGTACCCAATCAGAGGTGGGTTGGGGTGCCAAGCACAGGGGTGCCAAGCAAGATCCACGCCTGGGCCTCCAGCATCCCAGCACTGCCTACATGGCATAGGACTAAAGTACCTTGATTGCCTCCTCAACTAGAACTCCAACTGGTCAACTTCTGATGTGTGGAGATCAGCCTCATAGGCTCTACTCTAAGACCCTGCCTCACCTGAGATGCAACAGCAGTGGAAACATGAGGAAGTTTTCTCTGTGGAGGCAGAATGCCTCTGGGATGCTCTTCCTATGGGGGCGTGCGCAGGTTTGAATCTGGCTTGTTTTCAGTTTTCAGTTCGAAACTTTTCATTTTCAGGCCTGTTCAATTCTACTGCGGTTTTAAGAGGTTTTTATATTGTTCGTACAATTCATTTAGTGCATTCTTTTGTTACTGTTTATTTTATTCTTTTCTAAGCTACTCTAAGAGGCTTTTTAATCTGAAGGATAAGTCGGAAATAAATGGCTTAAAATTAATTAAATGGCCCCTGCCACTGTCCACCTGGAAAAAGAGAAAACAGCTGGAGAAGCAGGCTTGGTTTTGGCAAACTTACAACCCTAATGTAAATAGGATTGCTGATATTCAGAAGATTTAGGAAGCTGCTCCAAAGAAAAGATAACTTTCTTGCCAAGGCCATGAGGACAATTTTTGGACCTGGTGACAAGGCTATCTTTTTTCCCTTCTGGAACAGGTTTGCTTGCAGCAGTGACAAGATTTTTTGTTGTTGTTAATGTCATTGCAGATCTCCCTCTAAATGAAGCCTTCTACAGAACACCCTTCTTTGTACCAGTCAACCAATATTTTATTAGAAAACTGGCCCAAGGCCTTAAATTTAAAGAGTGAAGAGACGCTTGCAAGCAATAAAGATTCTCAATATTAAAAACAAAACAAAACAGACCTTTACAATAAATAATCCATGACTTGTATAACAGATGGCTAAAATATACAGTGATAGGTTTTCAAAAATGTATAAAATGAAAAAATACACTTTTTATCTAAAGTAACTTGGCACAAGAAACAGAACTTCTATTTTTATTCACTTCTTTAAGGAACTTAGACTAATTAACATTGCAGTGTTTTAAGGCTGAACTAGATGCGGTGCCTTAACACACTTTTAAAGGCATGTTTATTACTTATTCAAAATGCGCCATCTGTGCGGCTGGCACTTGATGCCTGAGAAGTCAGGCCTCTGCCCTGAAGGCCTCACACAGCCCAACCCAACCTAAATTCCCATGTGGCGATGCAGCTGCAGCAGCGTGGGCTACACTGCATCCCGTGGGAGACTTTTGGCTGCTGGAGGCCTCCTTGGGGTAAGGGGACATTTGTCTCCTTGCCCCTTGGTAAGCCCCTGAAGCTGCAATCAGTCTACCCAGACCTATGTCAGCCATATTGCTGGAGAAAGTCTGCATTGATCTGTGCAGGCAGATGAGGCTTGTTAAGGGGCTTTGGATACCTCACACGCTGGGAACACCAAACCCCCCTCTCTCTGGCCCTTTCCACCCATCCTTTGCCATTGCCCTATTTCACCCCCCCCACCCTGCTGAACCCCTTCCTCCATCCCGGCTCTGAACTTACCTACTTTGGCAGACCTCTTGCCCCAGGCCACCAGTGCCAGTGGGAAGACTCTAGACTTCTTGCTGGCACCTCTGGGCCTTGAGCTGTCGCAAAGCCACTGCAAACAGTGTGACTCATTGTGAGTAAGCACACTTTAGAACTGCGCTTTGCAACCATTTGGCCTTTGAGTGGCAAAAGATAATGACAGTGTTTATATCAATATAAAGGCTGTGAGATTTGTGAAGGGAAGCAAGTTGAAGACAGTTTGTAATCCTATTAAAGGCTTAAAAATCTTAACTATATGTTGCCACAAAACTCATATAGATTATACTATAAGGGCATGTTCTGTATTATAATTCCTATATGAATGGTTTTTGTATGATCTCTCACTGATTTCCATTCTCCCTGAGCAAGAACATTGATTTTCAAAAAGGACTTGAAACCCAGTTTGTCTTACAGCAATTGGATCTGCCTCCTTTTCATGCTGCAGTTTGGTGCTGCCCTCTTTTAGATGGCAATTCTTCTGTTTACTGGCTGCAAATTATAATGTTCCATCATCAAGTTTTGACAGTCTAAAAAGGATCATATAACCTGACAATATTCTGTCCTCTTTGTCCTGCAAAGCTAATTTAGTTTCCATAGCTAATGCTGAACTCCCTTTGGAAGCTCAAAATTTACAGATAAAGAAGATAAAGGCAGAGTCGAACACACCAGCTTCTAAAAATGGGTGACTAGTTTATTGTTTATCCAGTGAAGAGTGAATGGGAAGCTGTTCAGCCTCTGTAAATAGAGTTATAATTTCTATGAAAATTACATAGTAATCAGTAATGGTTAATGACTTGTTTGATGCTTAAATGTCAAGAGGAAAAGGCCAGTGAGTTTTCATTAATGCGCCAACAAATTTGTTGCTAACTACATTAACAGCAGTTTTTTTTTTTTGTGGTTGAAAACTATCATTAACAGCATGTTAGTAAGTATTTGACTATTTTGCAATGGAAAGGACTGCAGCAGAGCTGGTTGGAGAAAGCGTGTGTATTGCTCAGCACATCAGATAGCTGCTAAGAAAAAAATGCTACCTTGGCACTTTGCCTAGCACACAGTGGCATTTTTCTTCCCCACTGGGGAGCATTCTAAAAGCCCTGCTTTCCCCCCCAAAGGCACAGGATAAATGTTATAACGTATTGACATCCAATCCTAAAATGCAAACAGTCCAAAATTCTTGCCAAAATTTACAGGAGCAGAGTTGATATTTTTCTTTAGGTCTAAAATCAGACCTATTAGTCACCTCTCTGATCCTCCTATGTTTCCTCCACTATCTTTGAACGTCACTTGTTCTTCATCCACCTCTCTTCTTGACTCCCAAATATATTTAATCCTACAAAGCTACAAGGAATGAATAAAACTGTTTTGCTGTCAAGTGAATTTAAGACGTGTTTTGCTCACAGGGAAGAAAGCTGCAGGAGAAAAGGGGAATTAAAGCAAAAAGCACAGGTGTTGAACCCAAAGGCAAGGGCTGAATCAAACTCAAGCTTTCTTATTAAAAGCCATGTTTGCTCCATTTTCATGAGTAGCCAACATGTGTAGATCTCACACACACACTCAAAGGAGCATCTTGCTGCAAGCCATTCATGTGATCTCCAGTTTCAGAACAAGTTTTGGTGGTGGTCACTCAAGCCCATCCATCCCAGAATACAGATGAGAATGGGCAAATCCATTTGCTCTCTTGTGCTGCCAGTTGTGCTTAACAATTTCTTGCACACAACTGTGGGGGCCACTATGATATGGTGATGCCACAGCATCACCATATCACAAATTACATATTTTTCTTTGACACCACTGCCAATGGGCTTCCCCGGATGACCTCCGCCTCTAGAATTATGAGAAGGAATTTCTATTTTCTCCATGCTATTTATAATTCTACAGACTTTGATCATGCCTTCCTTTTGTATTCTCTTGCTCTATATGAAGGGGGAGCTAGATGATTAGCCTTTCCTCATAGGGAAAGTGCTCCACACACACTCCAGTCATTTTGTTTGTTTTGTTTTGTTTCTGAGTCTCCTTCAGTTCTATCTGAGATGGGGTGAGAGAAGAAACTTACACAGTATACCAAATACAGCCACACCACACATACAAAACATCATCATCATCATTATTATTATTTATTTAGTATTAGTATTAATATCAGTATTTATATACCATTTTCAACAAAAAGTTCACAAAGTCGTTTACAGAGAAAATCAAATAGCTAATGGCTTTTTGTCCCAAAAGGGCTCATACTCTAAAAAGATGCAAAAGAACACCAGTAGAACACTGCCGGGGAGAGGAGGGCCAGCAACTCTCCCCCTGCTAAATCAAAGAGGAGCACCCGCTAGAAAAAGTGCCTCTTACCCAGATAGCAGGGGTTGCATGACAATGCTGTCTTTCATATTTTCAGTACCTTTACTAATAACCACCAACATGGAATTTGCCTATGGGCAGCCCAATCCTGAGCTGCCTGGAGCGCCCAGGCTCAGCAGAACTGAAGAGGGCTGCCGCCAAATCCAGCACCTCCCACACTACCGCGGGAGGCGCCTCAGGAGAAGGGGACGTTTGTCCCCTTCCCCCAAGTAAGGTAAGCAGCCCCGCAATGGGGCTACTCACTTTACCGCTGACCAAAATGTCAGTGTAAGGAAAAGGTGCTCGTGTAGGGTGTGCAGCCCTACATGAGCACCCTGGATCCTGTGAAGCAGAGCTCTGAAGATCCTCCTCCCTCCCTCCCCCTGGCACGCCTCCTGCCCACCCTCTCTCCATCCCCGCCAGCCTCCCCCCTCCCCAGAACGCCTCCTCTCCACCCCGTCCCTGCCCCCACCTACTGTGCCACTGGTTGGTAGCGCCCACAGGATTGGGCTCTTAGTTTGCCTATTTAGTTTTTCCACACACTGAGTCAACATTTCCACTGAAGTATCCATCACAAGCCCTGAATCTCAGATCCAAGTAATCAGTGCCTGTTCAGACACCACCATCTGTGTACTTAACAAGGGTGACCAGAAAATTGTCCACAAGAAAACTGCCCACAAGAGTATTGCTCATAGAAAAAAACCCCATGGTCATAAATATCCACAAGAAAATTGCCCAGGTGTAAAAAAGCCCACTTGGAATATTGCCCATGCGGAAACTTGCTCTCTGAAAAATGCCCACACAGAATAATGCCTACACCATCTCCCATTTATGAGCTAACGGAGAAGAAGCTCAGCATTCGGTGTGGCAGCTGAGAGGACAGTGCAAAGGAAATCAAAAACCAGGTTTACTTCTTAGCATGTGCTGTTTCTGAAAAAAAAGGAGCCCTTCCCTCATCACTGAAGAGCTGGAATTGTAATGGCACCCAAGTGCTACCTGAGGTGCAGTGAGAAATCACACATACCATTCCTCTTGCACCTGGCCAAACAAGAGCAATGCTGCAGCAGCGCAAAAGGACACTGCTGCAGAAATACCCTGCGGAAGTCCTAGAAAGAACACAACTACTTCAGGATATGTGCTGCTTTCTGAGAAAAGCAGCCTTTCCTTTGTCACTGAAGAGCTCCAACAGTGCTAATCCCGATTGCCTAATTAAAAAGGTGATCGGAGTTTGTTTGGCCTGGCCTGGGACACGAGAGTCCCTCCCCAATGGGGAGTGGAAGGGGGCTGGGTCTGGCAGCTATGGCGGGCCTTTTAAAAGGTGCAGGACCCAGCCCTCTTCCTCCTTTGCATGTGGGCACCGTGGGAATACCCGCCTGCCTGCCCTAGAGGCAGTCTGAGTTAACTGGGCGCCGTTTGGGCCGGGTAGGAATTTTTTGCCGCTTGCCAAGATTGGCCAAAGGGCAGGCAGTTTTTTCGCCTACCCCAGACTGTCATGGATGGGTGGCCATCCTCTCTTTGAATTGCCTTTTCTGACAGTCTCCAAACTCTTCTAGCTAATGAAGGAGAACTCAGTAATCCGCCTGGGCGGCCAAAGGGACACCAGAGACATCAAACAACATCCTTTCTTCCGGGTATGTGCTGGTTTCTGAAGAAAGCCTTTCCCTTGCCACTGAAGCGCTTCAAGAGCACTGGAAATACTCTGGTGCAAAAACACCCTGCCTCTTTGTCTATTTCCAGGAGACAGTGTGGAAGGATATATTGTCCAAGAAGGTAAAAAGTCCTTTCTCCTTAGTCCTCAGTCATCACAAGGTGGATACTCGCAGTTCCCACAGGTGAGTGTTCTTCAGACTGGAGATGCTCCTAACATCCACTATCATCGATTGTGGCCTGGGAAGAACTGATTCAAATTCTTGGGGCACAAATTCAAGTAGCCCCATTGGGGCTGTTGTGGCTTTACCTGGGATAAGACCAAACTGCCCTTGGCCTTAGCCTTTAGGGGTACTCAAAAAGAATTGCATAATGGTGGAAAAGGCAGAACATATCAGAAGCCTTTCCATGAATAATTAGATTATACCTGTACTGTAATGAATACATGAAGTAGGAGATGAGGACTGTCCTATGTCCCAGTGTGTAGAGCAGCATGAAACCTTCTTTACTTTTATGGTGTTTATACACAAAACATGCCAGCCATACAAAGAGGGACATGGAACTGATGGGGAGTGCTTTCTTTTCTGATGCCTTCATGAAAAAGGAATGCTGAAGTAAGCTGAATGCAGTTCCAAATTTAAGACTGCATTTCTTCAGTTGAACCTGATTTCAGAAAAATGATGTGCCTCAAAACAAGCTCAAGGATCACACTGAACACTTGTTGTGTCTAAAATATGGGTTGCAATAAAATTACTGCATTGCTTTTTCATCCCATTATTGGGCCATTTATTGACAGTTATATAAATATAAATTTGAAATAACAGCAACTATATTAATTACAAAAATGTTGCTAATATGAGGGGTACAATTTATGGAAAAAAGCTGCTAAGGGGTGCATGTGAAAAAAGACTGGGCACCACTCTTATAAGCCCATTTAGGGCAATGCTAGTAGTGATAGGTGCACAATCCTTCTAGCAATCCTGCCCTCCTCGCAGAGCAATGTTACCATTTCCCTGTAGCCATAGTTTAAATAGTTACAGCCCAATCCTGGGCTGCCCGGTGTGCAGGTCTGCAGTGGCACCAAAAATGACTGCCACTGCATCCAGCATGCCCCAGGCAGCTGCCTCCTTGGCTGAAGGGGACTTTGTTCCCTTCCTCCGAGTAAAGCGAGTAGTCCCACAACAGGGCTACTCAATTCAACGACGATCCGAAGGTCAGCATAGAATGAAGAGCCTCCATGTCGGGCAGCCAGCCCAACACAGAAGCTCAGGATCCGCAGGAGTGAAGCTCCACCGGTCCCACCACCCTCCTGCCTCACTTCCTCACCCCAGCACGCCTCCTCCCTGCCCTCCCTCCACCTCCCCTTGCCCTGGAATGCCTCCTCCCCACCTCCCCCCCTTGCCCCCACCTAACTCTCACTGCCTGGCGGTCTGGTGCTCCACCAGTGCTATGGCCTGCAAATGTGCCTTACAGCACATTTTCAACAGTGCACACTGGTGGTGAGCTGGCGCACACTCTTTAGGATTGGGCCCTCAGTTAGTTGTCTGGTTCCCAGCAAGGGCTGTACAGGATAGAGGAAAACCATCTTGCAAACACTTAAAAATAATTCAATTAAGGGAAATTTCAGGATCACAGTGGGACATTTGGAAGGAAGACGCACCAGTGGCCCTGTGAGGAGGAGAGCTTCGTCAGGATTTTTGGTTTTTTGCTTTGTTCTACAGTGTATTTGTGCTGTAAACATCCCTGGCCCCAAGGAGGTGGGGAGGGTGTCTCGAATAAATGCTGTATCCTTGAGGAGTGTCAAGAGTCAGGGCCATTCTGTAGGGCCCAGAATGATCTTGGCCTAGAACAATCCAGTCCCTGAGGTCTTTCTGGATCTCTTTGTTAGATCTGGAAAACATGCCCCTTCTCCAGTGGCTGAAGAAGTGGCTGTTCTGTGGCTGCTGCTGTGGATGCTTGTCCTTGTCCCAGAGGACAAAGCACAGGGGACAAAGGAGGAGCGACACTGCTTCAAATGGTCAGATCATTTGTCTTGTCCAGAGCTGGCCCACCTAAGAGCTGCTTCCCCATTGCTGCCACTACCCCGCCTTCTCCTTTACAAGGGGGAGAGGCAACACCAAGAACAGAAGCCCTTTCTCCCCTCACAGTAGTTGCCACCCTCAACTAATAAGAAACCCATTTGGTTTGCCTATTTCCAGGAGACTGTGTGGGAGGATTTGTTCCTGAAGAGAGTAATCAGTCCTCTGTCGTCACAAGATGGATCCTAGCAGTTTCAACAGGTGAGTGTTCTTCAGGTAAGTAACACTTAAAAATAATTCAATTGAGGGAAATTTCAGGACCACAGTGGGACGTTTGGAAGGAAGACACACCAGTGGCCCTGTGAGGAGGAGAGCTTCGTCAGGATTTTTTGTTTTTTGCTTTTGTTCTACAGTGTATTTGTGCTGCAAACTTCCCTGGCCCCAAGGAGGTGGGGAGGGTGTCTGGAATAAATGCTGTATTTATCCTTGAAGAGTGTCATCAGACAGGGCCGTTCTGTAGGGCCCAGAATGATCTTGGCCTAGAACAATCCAGCCCCTGAGCTCTTTCTGGATCTCTTTGTTAGGTTTCAAAAATGCCATTTTTCAAGTGGCTGAAACAGCTGGTCTGTGGCTGCTGCTGCTGCTGCTTGCCCCGGAGACGAAGGGGACGAAGGGCGAAAGGCCCCACTTCACATGGTGAGTTCATTTGTCTTGTCCAGAGCTGGCCCACCGAAGAGCTGGCTTGAAGCAGTTGCTGCAAGTGGCAGGCTCAGGGAGGTGGTGAACTGCTGGGATGCAACCTGCCCCCCAGCTGCATGCCCCATTTCTGTACCTGCAAATCCAGAGAGCACAGAAGGACATTTCTGTGCATCGGAAATCTGTGTGGTTGTTTTCCCCCAGTTTTACTCACATTCACCCACGTGGTTTGTTTTTGTCTGACAGATTCAAGTCAAGACCTGCCACAGGAGCAAAACCAGCAGCCGGAAACGAGGTAAGCAAGACTCTAGAGCAGTGGTTCCCAACCGCTGCTGCTGTGGCTGCTTGTCCCAGAGAACAAAGTGCAGGGGACAAAGGAGAGACACAGTGTCAAACGGTAAGTTCATTTGTCTTGTCCAGAGCTGGCCCACCTAAGAGCTGCTTCTTCCCCATTGCTGCCACTGCCCCACCTTCTCCTTCAGAAGGGGGAGAGGCAAACACACCAAGAACAGTAGCCCTTTCTCCCCTCTGTGCCGCATGCTGGAATTACTACCTCATATCTGCCCCACTCCCTGCTTGCTCAGCTTATCCCAGCCCTCCTCAGATCTCGGCCTGCTGCGGTGTGTCTTCAAATGAATTAACAAAGTGGGACTGGAAGAGGGATGCTGAGAGTGGGGCAGGGTTTCTCCTGGCCTCATTGTTCAGCCCTGATATGGGGCTCTATTTAAACACACAGAGTGGCAGGGCAGGGAAGAAGAGGTCAGAGCTGGGTGATGTGGTCGGAGAGTGGTGGATGGGTTCAGGGTGCTGCCTGCCCCCTCTGCCGCCAGAGGCATCCTGCCTCACTGCATAACCGGGTTTACCCTGGGCCTGCAGCATAGCAGCAGGTGGAGCAGGACTGGCATGCAGTCGACACTCTCCTGTATCAGACTGAGAAGGTGGGAGAGAATGGCCACAGTGGGGCAAGCGGAGCATTGCAGCGCCCACGGCAGAAACAAAAATATCAGCCTTTAAGGTCCTACAACACTCTCTCATATTGATTCATGTAACTGCTTCTGTAGAACAAAACAGTTCCCAGAAGTCTCCAGCAGCGTAACACAGAATGAAGACGATCATGGGCTTGTTCTCAGTGGTCTGGGTTCAGGGCTTGGGTTGACATGAGGAGCCTTGGAGGCCGGCAACATTTTCTGTTTGTCTGAGTGGTTGGAAATACTAGGTGGTCTTTTCAGGGTCAGCTTTCCTCTGAAGGGAGTTAGTGCATCCTTCGACCCCAAATTCATCCAAAACTGTCTTTCTCTTGTATTTTCAGAGCGCAAAGTGGCAGTTCCACCTGTTTCAACTTTTCGGTCAGTGAGGCATCAAACCTCAGCACAAACAGCAACCTGTGGCTTTGTGTGGACTCGATGTTTGGCACTGACTGCGAGATGTCCGTGTCAGACTGGTATGACTCTATATTCCTTTCCATGCTGAAATGGCTCTTCAGTTTGGTGAACCTGTTCTTGCTGCAGGTACTCTGTGCCGTCTCACTGCGCAGGTGCAAACGCGCTCCTAGGACGGTTGCTGCCGTTAAACGACTGGAGAGGCGCGTGTCGGTGACGTTTACGGTACAGCCTGGCTCCTTTCGTTTCTTTCGGGGGCCTCTGGAGGCCCTTGGCAGGAGGGGGCAGTGGGAGCGGTCACGGGGCTGTGCAGACTCCCTGGCCCCACGAGGTTGAACAGGGTGGCGGTGGGTGCAGGGAGGCTCCTTCCCCCCACACAGCCCCAGGCACAGGGGTCACTGCCGTGGAGTGTCGGGAGAGTCAGGACAGGCAGCCTCTGGTTCGTCTCTGGAACTCCTTACCACAGGACGTGGGGAGGGATCTGCCCCAGATCCATCTGCGGAACTCCTTGCTGCAGGGTGTGGGGTGGTGCCTGGCCTGGATGCCTTCACAAGGGGGTCAGGCAGGGGGTCTGTGGAACTCCCTGCCACAGGATGGCGTCTGGCCTGGATGCCTTTACAAGGGGATTGGACAGGAAGTCTGTGGAACTCCCTGCCACAGGATGTGGGGGGGGGTGGCACCTGCCCTGGATAGCTTCACAAGTTGGTTAGGCAAGGGGTCTGTGGAGCTCCTTGCCACATGATGGGATGGATCTGGCCCCCAGATGCCTTTACAAAGGGATTGGTGTCATTTTTTTTTTTTTTTGTATTGTCACTTCATCTTATCAGCAATGCTTAGGAGACAGCCTGTTCGGAGAGGTTCACGCAGACAAAGCAGTCCAGGTAGACGCGGCAGGAGAAGATCGCAGACCCCTCTAGAGAATGCAGAGGGGACTCGATGTTTGTGTGGACTCGATGTTTGGCACTGACTGCGAGATGTCCGTGTCAGACAGGTATGACTTTTTTTTGTATTGTCACTTCAGCCTATTAGCAATGCCTTCTCACAGAGGTTCACGCAGACAAAGCAGTCCAGGTACTCGCGGCAGGAGAAGTTCACAGACCCCTCCAGAGAATGCAGAGGGGACTCGATGTTTGTGTGGACTCGATGTTTGGCACTGACTGCGAGATGTCCATGCCAGACAGATATGACTCTATATTCCTTTCCATGCTGAAATGGCTCTTCAGTTTGGTGAACCTGTTCTTGCTGCAGGTACTCGGTGCCCCTCAGTGGGCAGATCAAAGTTGGGGGCATGTTCTGCAGAGAATCTTCTTCTCCCTTAATGCTCTCCTGCTCTGCCTCTTTTTCTATTTCCCTGCTGACCCGCTGTCATGCGAGAGGGACTCTGAAACTCTGGGCCCCCTCCTTTGGCTCCTGGGCCCCCTGGGCTTAGGTACAAATTACCCCCTGTACCCCTTCTCATGGGCTCCACATGCAACCCCCACTCCTTCACACAAAAAGTGCAATTCAATTTGTATGAATTTGAGAAGATTTCTTAGAGGTGGATTTGTCAGAGATAGATTTCCTATTTCTAAAGAAAATGAAAGGATGAAAGGTTTCTGGGCACATGTTCTGCCCCCTTCCCCCAATCGAGCGAGTGCCTGGAAAAGTTCTGAGGGTGAATTTGTCACAGTTTGTCTTCCAGTTCAGAATGGACTGATCTCCAGGTGGAGGACTTTGAGTTCCGCGAGGTCTTAGGGAAAGGGACCTTTGGCAAGGTAAATGACTGGAGGAATAACTTTGAGCAGCTGTCTTTGGAAGGCAGGCGCGTCAGTATCAGGGACTAAGGCCCTGTCTTCTCTTTCAGGTCTTCCTGGCAGAGCACAAACCTTCCTCGGTGCTGTACGCAGTAAAGTCATTCCAAAAGGCAGAGATCCGCGAACAGATGTAAGAGGCAAAAGAGTCTTGGACTAATCTCCAGATGGAGGACTTTGAGTTCCGCGAGGTCTTAGGGAAAGGGACCTTTGGCAAGGTAAATGACCGGAGGGATAACTTTGAGCAGCTGTCTTTGGAAGGCAGGTGCGTCAGTATCAGGGGCTAAGGCCCTGTCTTCTCTTTCAGGTTTTTTGGCAGAGTATAAACCTTCCTTGGCACTGTTTGCAGTGAAGTCCTTCGAAAAAGCAAAGATTAGTGAACAGATGTAAGAGGCAAAAGAGTCTTGGACTGATCTCCAGATGGAGGATTTTGAGTTCCGCGAGGTCTTAGGGAAAGGGACCTTTGGCAAGGTAAATGACTGGAGGGATAACTTTGAGCAGCTGTCTTTGGAAGGCAGGTTAGTCAGTATCAGGGGCTAAGGCCTTGTCTTCTCTTTCAGGTCTTCCTGGCAGAGCACAAACCCTCCTCGGTGCTGTATGCAGTAAAGTCATTCCAAAAGGCAGAGATCCGCGAACAGATGTAAGAGGCAAAAGACTCTTGGACTAATCTCCAGATGGAGGACTTTGAGTTCCGCGAGGTCTTAGGGAAAGGGACCTTTGGCAAGGTAAATGACCGGAGGGATAACTTTGAGCAGCTGTCTTTGGAAGGCAGGTGCGTCAGTATCAGGGACTAAGGCCATGTCTTCTCTTTCAGGTCTTCCTGGCAGAGCACAAACCCTCCTCGGTGCTGTACGCAGTAAAGTCATTCCAAAAGGCAGAGATCCGCGAACAGATGTAAGAGGCAAAAGAGTCTTGGACTAATCTCCAGATGGAGGACTTTGAGTTCCGCGAGGTCTTAGGGAAAGGGACCTTTGGCAAGGTAAATGACCGGAGGGATAACTTTGAGCAGCTGTCTTTGGAAGGCAGGTGCGTCAGTATCAGGGGCTAAGGCCCTGTCTTCTCTTTCAGGTTTTTTTGGCAGAGTATAAACCTTCCTTGGCACTGTTTGCAGTGAAGTCCTTCGAAAAAGCAAAGATTAGTGAACAGATGTAAGAGGCAAAAGAGTCTTGGACTGATCTCCAGATGGAGGATTTTGAGTTCCGCGAGGTCTTAGGGAAAGGGACCTTTGGCAAGGTAAATGACTGGAGGGATAACTTTGAGCAGCTGTCTTTGGAAGGCAGGTTAGTCAGTATCAGGGGCTAAGGCCTTGTCTTCTCTTTCAGGTCTTCCTGGCAGAGCACAAACCCTCCTCGGTGCTGTACGCAGTAAAGTCATTCCAAAAGGCAGAGATCCGCGAACAGATGTAAGAGGCAAAAGAGTCTTGGACTAATCTCCAGATGGAGGACTTTGATTTCCGCGAGGTCTTGGGGAAAGGGACCTTTGGCAAGGTAAATGACCGGAGGGATAACTTTGAGCAGCTGTCTTTGGAAGGCAGGTGCGTCAGTATCAGGGACTAAGGCCATGTCTTCTCTTTCAGGTCTTCTTGGCAGAGTATAAACCTTCCTCGGTGCTGTTTGCAGTGAAGTCCTTCGAAAAAGCAAAGATTAGTGAACAGTTGTAAGAGGCAAAAGAGTCTTGGACTGATCTCCAGATGGAGGACTTTGAGTTCCGCGAGGTCTTAGTGAAAGGGACCTTTGGCAAGGTAAATGACTGGAGGGATAACTTTGAGCAGCTGTCTTTGGAAGGCAGGTGCGTCAGTATCAGGGGCTAAGGCCCTGTCTTCTCTTTCAGGTCTTTTTGGCAGAGTATAAACCTTCCTTGGCACTGTTTGCAGTGAAGTCCTTCAAAAAAGCAAAGATTAGTGAACAGATGTAAGAGGCAAAAGAGTCTTGGACTGATCTCCAGATGGAGGATTTTGAGTTCCGCAAGGTCTTAGGGAAAGGTTAATGACCGGAGGAATAACTTTGAGCAGCTGTCTTTGGAAGGTAGGTGTGTCAGTATCAGGGACTAAGGCCCTGTCTTCTCTTTCAGGTCTTCTTGGCAGAGTATAAACCTTCTTCGGTGCTGTTTGCAGTGAAGTCCATCCAAAAAGCAGAGATCAGTGAACAGATGTAAGAGGCAAAAGAGTCTTGGAGGGTGATGCGTATGGAATGTAAAGGAGAAAGGAGATAAGGAGGTCATTAGATGTGATCACCAATAGTAACCTTGGCTCTTACGGTGAAGGTTATTTGTCACAGAGCTGAGACTGAGACAAATAACAACAGAATTGATATACCGCTTTTCAGTACAGTAGAGCTGAGACTGGTTGTTGCATGGATCTGGGTTTTCCCATTGGTCTCCTATGTAGTCACTTCTGCCTGCTTGATCTAGCCCATGTCGTTGACCACATCTCCCTTCGTTCAGGTCCGCTAGAGCTGAACTAAACTCGGTCAGTTAATTGTTCTTATCCCTTTTCTGTGGCTGTGCCGGGGAGGTATTGGTGGAAACAGAAGGTGAGAGATATTAGTGTCCTAAGGAATTGGGGACAGACCGGGTTAGAGGAGTCTGACATGGTGGTAGTACATGCTTGTCCGTGGCATGGTGGTAATGTCCCCAGTCCTATTGTAATCTGCTGTGCCCAGCTCTAACTTGACTGAGCAAGTAGGGCCATTCCTTGGTCTAAAACATGGTACTTTTCATAGAGTGAAATTACAGGTTCTTCTTCTGAAAGAGGGTACATGAGAGGAAGGGGAGGGATGTTGATGGGAAAAAAACAGCTTTCCAGTCAGTTAGGCATCAATCCTCAGCACAAGCAGCAACCTGTGGCTTCGTGTGGACTTGTTCGGCACTGACTGTGAGATGTCCATGCCAGACAGGTATGACTCTATATTCCTTTCCATGCTGAAATGGCTCTTCAGTTCAGTGAACCTGTTCTTGCCGCAGGTACTCTGTTCCCCTCAGTGGGCAGATCAAAGTTGGGGGCATGTTCTGCAGAGAATCTTCTTCTCCCTTAATGCTCTCCTGCTCTGCTTCTCTTCCTATTTCTCTGCTGACTGGCTGTCACACGAGAGGGACTCTGAAACTCCGTTTCACTGGTGACGTTACCGTGTGCACTTTCTAAACACTGGATCTGTCGGGTTAGCGCTTGGTCCCCATCTTTCACCGTGACACAGTAGGACACAGTAGGAATTTTTCTAAAGAACTTCACTGTAAACTTAACAATAATGAGGTAAATGTTAACACATATTCTACAGGTTTGTTCCTCTGTAGGACTTTCAGGAGGGTTTTCAGAGAATGCTTCTCATGCACCTCAGCAGCTTTTCCTCAGAGCTGCTGTCTTCCCCCCCCCCCCAACTGCCTCTTTCCAACTGCCTCTTTTAACTGCTCTTAACTGCCATTCCAACTGCTTTTCCCAACTGCCATTCCACCACACAAGGTTCTCCATTCCTAGAATGTGTCCCTGTTCCTCTCATTCTTTTCTTACTTCCTGGGTCTGCAACATCAATACTGTTTCCTGGCGTTCCCTGGCGCCCCAGGGGACAATGCAAACCAACCCGTTCTCTGCACACCATAACTCATTCCCTCGACACCGACAATGGCACACACCAAGCATTTCATTGAAGGTTTCTTAAATGCCTTTAAAAAGCTGCTTTGCCTCTTTGATTCACGCTGATTTCACAGAGCAAAAGTGGTTTACGATCTGTTATTTTATAATTGTTGTGTTGCCTGCTGCCGTTCAGGTAGGCTAGATCAGGCCTCACAGTGGTGCAGTTGCCTGGTGTAGTGCAGAGCCAAATGGCAACAGCAAGGTGGACATCAAAAGCACAAGTTTATTGAGGCCCGGAGGTGAAAGTCTCAGCTCAGACAGGAGCCCCGACATCCAGGGAAGCCGACATTTGTACTGTTTATGTAGCACTCAAAATCACAGGCACTCTTTGCTCAGCACTTTTCTGTCATGCTCTTTGCATGAGCTGGTCACGTAGGAGACGAGTGAACCTTCCTTCCAGCGGTCAGCCAGGCACTTTTTGTAACTTCTGCATGGAATTGGTGCCAATTGCAAGATGTGCCCTGTTGTTTGACTCTTTATCTCGCTCTCTCAGCCATGTGGGACCCTGAGCCGCTTACCCACAAGAGGAATTTCATTTTATTCTTCTATTGAGGCCTACCGACTCTTTGGGCCTATTGAGGTCTAGCAAAGTTTGGGGCCTGAAGGCCCAACCTCTGACACCAGGCCTAATGATCTCTTTGATTCCCCCCCCCCGCCTTTCTCCCCCAAGGGCACCCAAGGCATGAGATGCTCCTTGCACTTGCTTCAGGGCCACCCACACAACCAAATGACGGGGAAGCTTGAAGGAGAGCAAGGAGCCACCACGTGGTGTGGCAGAGAACATGCTTTGCATGTGAACGGTTCCCTGGCATCCTATGCAGACAGGAGCCAATTGATATCTCCCCAGGTGGGGTTGTCGATGTGAATAAGTTATTGTGATCCTGCCTCTGATACTGGGTTAGTCCACCCAATGACATGCCTCCAAAATCCAATAACCCAGTCAGCACCAAAATCCAATAAACCAATCAACACCCTCCACATCTACACAGTGCAGCAAAGGGAAGCCATTACTGAGGAACTAGCACAAACCAGCCCAAACTGGCCGAGCCCAGCTCTGAATGTTCATGGCAGGGTCGCCCAGCAGTAATGTCTTCCCTCCTTTTCCTCTTCAGGAGCTCAGGCTTTGCATGTGAGCAGTTCCCTGGCACCCCATCCGCCCCGCATCCCCCATTGACGGGAAAACAGGGATCATAGTGCGAAATGTACACATCGATGGCAAGGCCACAGCTGGATCATTGCGTCCAGTTCTGGTTGCCACATCTCAAAAAGGTTATAGTGGAAATGGAAAAAGTGCAGAAGAGAATGACCAAAATGATTACTGGGCTGGGGCAGCTCCCTTATGAGGAAAGGCGACAGAGTTTGAGGCTCTTCAGTCTAGAAAAGAGGCCCCTGAGGGGGTACATGATTGAGGCATACAAAATTATGCAGGGGGTGGACAGAGTGAATAGGGAGATGCTCTTTTCCCTCTCACATAACAGGAGAACCAGGGGACATCCACTGAAACTGAGTGTTGGGAGAGTTAGGACAGACAAAAGAAAATATTTCTTTAATTAGTCTATGAAACCCTTTGCCACAGGAAGTAGTGATGGCATCTTGCCTAGATGCTTTTAAGAGGGGATTGGCAAATTTCTAGAGGAAAAGTTCATCATGGGTTACAAGTCATGATAGGTATGTGCAAACTCCTGGTTTTAGAGGTAGGCTACCTCAGAGTGCTAGTTGCAGGGGGAAAGTACCACGATGCAGGTTGTGTCTTGTCTTGTGTGCTCCCTGAAGCATTTGGTGGGTCACTGTGAGATACAGAATTTGGACTAGATGGGCCTATGGCCTGATCCAGCAGGGCTCTTCATGTGTTGTAAATCTTGAAAAGGTGCTGTTCTGGGCAGGGAGGAGAAATGATCTGACTTTGAATAAGGCAGTTCCTTAAGGAAGTGGGCTTGTAGCAATCTAAGTGTCATCCAAGAGACTTTTAAGCCCCAGTTTGGAGGAAACTTGCCTGTAAGGGTCACATCTTGCATGACAGCCACTAAAGGCCCAAAGTAAAGGCCTTTCCGTGATGACATAGTAGATTTCTACATTTACAATCTGTATTTACTGGATTGCAAATGTACTTATATTTGCAAGTCCTTACTTACTAGTGTGAAACTTTCCTCTCCCCATACCTCCTCCCATTCAACTTTGCAATTAAGAGTCAAAGGTGACAAGTGTTATTGTGTATGGTTATGTACAGCAAAGTCACCTGAGCGCTTCCGCCCTGTCAAAGGGCATATCTTATTTGTCATCATTGCCATCTCTTATTGCCAAAGCAGCCATAAAAATGAATATAATAGAAAGTTCCCAGCTCTGATGATCAAGCTTGTTACCCATTTCCTTTGCAGTCATTTCCCTGACCTGAAGGGCAGCTTTGAACTGATGGAGAAGCTCCACCAAAGAAATGTAAGTCCTCTTTTGCTCCCAATACCAGACAATTGTACTACAAAATGCATTATTGTGCTAAACATCCCTTTCCTCCATGTCCCCGTAGCTGCGTTTTAGCTCTACATCATGCCCACCTGGGCTGGGCCTCCACCTTCCCCTTTTTAATTCTTCCCCTCCATTGCGATGACTCAGTTGTGCTTCTTTTTCCTTCTCCCCTTCCTACCTGGATGGGACACCACCTAGGTGCCAGAGGTGGTCTTGCAGGCAGGAGGTTTTAGTTAGGCATCAGCAAAGGCAGAAGAAATCACAGGCCTAGATAAAGGTTAGATTGGAATGTGTGACTGAGGAAAAGACCCACTCAGGAAACACATTGGTTTGATGTCCCTCATTATCCAGCTTCTCCAGATCTTGTTACACCTTGGTAGAGTGATCAAGTGCATTTGGAGCCACATACACAAGGAAGGCAGAATGGACAGGGATATTTGTGAGATGAATGAATGAGTGTTAGGAGTGATTCCAAGTACTGACTAGTTTGGAAAACCCAACAATGAAGGGAGTGGTCTGTTGTACTCCTGCTAGATCTTGCCTGGACCTTGAAGACCAAGAGAGTCACATTGGTCTCCTGATCTACACATCCAATGTGCTTCCTCTCCCTCTCCTAAGCAATTCATTTCTTTCAAGGCACTTCAAAGGAATCAATGGCAGTGCCAAGTTGACTTCAGGAACTGGAGGACCAAGAAGGAAATTGGAATGCAGCGATCCAGAAACTCCAGAGGTTCTCCTCTCAAGGGAAAGAGTTACTAAAGCACAGGGGATTCTGTAAGATTAGGGTGAAAAGTTAAAACAGAGTATTCAGGTCATTGGTACAACACTGAATTTATATCTGATCTGCTGAATCCTAAGCATTTTATAGCCCAGTTGACTATCTTAAGGTTTGTTGATGTTGTCATGGCATCAGTGTCATGGTTGATGTTGCCATGCCTTTCTAAGCTATATTAGAATTTGGATCTTCTCATTAAAGAGTGGCAATTCCTTAAAACACTTGGAGGAACTTTGTAGAGAACTGCACATGCAGCTAAAACAACTATTCGCAGCATATATGATTTCTAAAAGGTTGTGAGAAAGCTGCAAGTTGTAACTCAGTACTTTTGCAGTGTTCAGGAAGGATTGGTCCCATGAAACATGGTACCATGTGCCATTGTCCTGGGATCCTTAACTTCCGGTGGAGATCCAGTTATTGTACTAGGTCGGGGTTGTGCAGGGATCTGCCAGAGCTACTTTTTCAAGTTGAGTTCTGAGTTGCTGCCCCCTTGACTTGAGTTACAAGCAAGTCATAATGAGCGGTCTTCATGACTTGTTCAGAGCCCCTTTTAGAGTCACTCTGAGTTTTTTCAAAAAGCAACTGTCAAGCTGCTAGACAGTTGCTCCTTACAGTAAACTAGGCCTAGAAGGGGGTTGTATCAGCTGCAATGGCTCTTCCAATACTCTATCCCCTTCCTTCTGGGCCTTGATCCACCTTCCTGGGTCCACTCAAACTTGTGCCAATGAAATCGCTCATGGAGGCCCAAGGACACCCATTCCAGCCTTGGAGACTGATCCCCAAGTAAGGGAACAAACATTCCCTTCCTGGAGGAGACCCTCCAGGACTGTCCCCCATAGCTCTGGATGTGATTTTTTGGTTTTATTTTTTCCTAGATTTTGACAAAAATGAGAAGTGAAACAGTGTTGGTGGTTCCCCCCCCCCCCCAAACACAGATTTGGGTGTATTTTTTATAAATTATAATTATAAATGTTTTAAAAGTGTACTAGGTAGGTGATATAGGTGGTATAGTGTCAGCAGATGCAGGCACAGTGATTACCTAAGCACCCCCCAACTAACCTACAATATGAAGATGTGTTAGAATTTTTTTTTTTTTTTTTTTGCAAATGCTGGTTTTGTTTTGTTTTAGTCACAAATGAGGAATGTAGAGAGCAGAGTTATGTGTTTTTATTTCATTATTTCTAGAAAAAAAATCACACTTCTACCCATCGGATGCCACGCACACTCTATCAGTGCAGCTGCATTGGTGGAAAGGATTGAACTGGCCAGTAATGTGTTATAGAATAAGTTCATGGCTTAATTCTATCTGGGCTTTACGCTGGCAGATCTTGCAACCAATGACACCACAGCTGCTCTGCGGTTCTGCAGCTCATTACTGATGGTACTAGGTCAGCCCCTCACCAGCAGTGGCATGTCATAGAACCTCTGCTGGAGCAGTTAGGTCAGTGGCAAGGGTGTTTCAGGGGTGGGGGTTGGTCCAGGTCATGGTGATGTGGGGGGAGGGGGTTAGATCACAATAGGTGACACTCATGCTGGATATTATTTTCCCTTTCCTGATCCCCCAACAACCTGCCATAAGTCTGAGGAGACCCACTGGGGATCAGGTGGCTTGAGGGAAGATAAGTTTAAAAATACCTTTACAGTTAGGATTGCTTGTAATCCTTGTAATTTGTAATGAAACAAACTCTAAGTGCCATCCAGGCAAACAAAGCTAGGCAGTCAGGATGGATGGCTATCCGTGTTTCGTACTGAGAGTCATAAGTGTGACTTGCACCGGCCTAACCCTGGGGTTAGGATTGCACCCTAAATGAATTATTTGCATCTGTCTTCACAGCAGAAGATCTCAGGCAGATACTGCTGCCCAAAAGGCCCCTCCTAATTAAGGAATGGGCAGTCCAATCCTATAGCGCAGCCACAGGGTGCAGCAGCACCAAATGGGTACTGCTGCATCCAGTGACACTGCCGGGCCTCCAGAGGTCTCCTCGGGGGAAGGGGACTTTTGTCCCTGAGCTCCACAATGGGGCTTCTCAAGTCTGTGCTGACTATTTTGCTGGTGCAAACTTAAGAACCTCCATGTTGGGTTTGGAGCCAGACACAGGGGATAGGATACAGTGGAGCAGGGCTCTGCCAGTTGTCGTCCCCCCACCCCCCGCCCAAGTTTCAATATAAGTAAGTGTAAAGTAATGCACATTGGGGCAAAAAAAAATCAAAATTTCATTTATAGGCTAATGCTGAGGTATTCAATCTGTGCGTCGGGGCTCCCTAGTGTTATGCAGGATTCCAAGAGACCACTGAAACCAACGTAAGTTTAAGGCTTTTATTATGAGGAATGGAACCTGAACCAATCCAAACCAAATAACCTTGTTCCAAATCTTCCCCAATTGAGTGAGGACCTGAGGCAGGCACTAGGCAGGCAGGAAGCAGCAAAACTTGAGGCAAAGGGGCTGGGTGGTTCCTCCCTGGCTTTCTCTCAGGCTCTGCCAAGGGGCGCCTTGCTGCAGCTCTCTCTGGTGGTCTCCCTGCAGCTTTCTGTTCTAGCTCCTCCTCTGCAGAGCTTCCCTGGTGGTCTAATTCCGCTCTTGCTTGTGCAGCCCCTTTTATAGGCCTCTGCACACAGCAGCCTCTACCTTCCCTCCACTGGTACTGCAGCCTCCTCTCCTGCAGCAGTTTTCCCTCAGGTCCTCCTCAGACAAACTCAAGTTTTACACATAACACTAGGGAGGCGTGGCTAGCCCCCAGGGGTGTCCTGAGGCATCTTGGGAAGAAAGGTGGCCATAGCTGCTCAGCTCAGCTCAGCTGCATGTGCTGCCTCCCTACTTGCTGCTTTTCTGTGGCTGTGAAATAAGGTGGGTGGTGTGAGGTGGGGAGGGCATGTGAAACATGGTGGGGAAAGGTGGTGAAGCCTCCCCACCAAGGCTGGCTGGCCGGCCGGCCAGCGGCGATGGTGCTGCATCTCATCAGCACAGGGCGCGCTCCTGGCAGGCTTCAAACTGGGAGGGAAGCCTGACCTAGAGAGAGCAGCGCAGCACATTCCTGCTTTCCTCTGCTTGGGAAGGAGGGAGCCCAGCCTGCTCTTAGTGGGGGGTGGGGTGTCCAAATGCCACAGCCTGCATTCCTCCATCTTGCCTGTGGGGAATAGGGTGGCATCTGCATGGTGGGGTGCAATGTGTGTGAGCATGCCCCCATCTCCTTTGGGGGTGAGTTGTAATCTTGCTCTGTGTGGCTGCAATCCTATCGACACTTTCATGGGAGTAGACCTGCATAGGCTTGGGGGTCTGTGTCAGCTTAACCAAGGATCTTCACCTTTCTCTTTTTCCTCCCCCTTCAAAAAAGGAAAAAAAAAGATGCTCTTGATCAGTCAAGCTTTGACTCCAAAAATTGATTAAAAAATAAAAATACACATTCCTTGTAAGCCATCCCCCTTTTTCCTCCTGCCTCCTTTATTTTTTTTTTTTTTTTGGGGGGGGGGAACTTCCCATGTTGGCTGCCATTATCAGACAAAAGGCACAATCCTAGCTAGTTCTACTCAGAAGTAAGTCCTATTGTGTTCAATGGGACTTACTGACAGGAAAGTGAGGTTAGAATTGCAGCCAAACAGTCTCTGGGTCTCAGTTTCACATCAGTTTGCAATTCGAAGATACACACAAAACAGTCTTCCCCTCCCCCAGCAAATTTCATCACTTTCCAGGTGTGCTGCTAACAAACTCAGGGCACAATCCTTACCAGGTCTACTCAGAAGTAAAGTGTTCAATGGAGCTCACTCTCAGGTAAGTGTGGTTAAGATTGCAGCCTCAGAGTGCTGGCAGCTATGCTGAAAATTTGACCTCTTGTTTTTTTGTTTCTAGTGTATAATTATAACACCTTCATCCTCATTTTGGGGGTAGGTGAGGTGATGTAATGGGGAGGCGTGGCCAATGGCCACAAGGATCAGGGGAGCCGCGGGCCAGAAAAGTTCGAGAACCACTGCGATGAGACCTTGCGATGCTGGTGGACAGATTGATGAAAGTGTCAACCCAGTGTATGGCGATGAAGAAAGTCAATTCTATGCTAGGATTCTATCAATTCTATGATAATTTAAAAAGATATTGAGAAGAAAATAGCCAATAATATAATGCCATTGTACAAATTGATGGTAAAGCCACCTCTGGGGTATTACATCCAGTTCTGGTTGCTACATCTCTGAAAAGACATAGTGGAACTAGAAAAGGTGCAGAAGAGTCTGACCAGCATAATCACTAGGCTGGGGCACCTCCCTTATGAGGAATGGCTACAGCATTTGGGGCTCATTAGTCTAGGAAAAAAGGTAACCTGAGTGTTACGTGAAAATCCCCTTTTTGTCTTTTAGCTGTGATTTTCTCTCTCTATATCTGGTTATGCTATTATGGACTATAATATCATGCAAGCTAAACTGTTCTCCCAGCCTGTAGGCCACATTTCCAGGACTTTGGTCAAGCAACAAGCTCATTGGTAGTTTACACACACACACACACACACCCAATAGTCACACCTTATGGGAGGAATTCTTGTGTCTTAATCCAATCACAGTTTAAACATCCGCTGCATTACTGTATGCAAACTTGAACTGCCTTCCATGATTTTAGTGTTGAAATTCTGTTTCTGATTCATTGTATTGTACCTACGTCCTGTATTTTTCCCCACATAGTCTTTGTTAAGTTCCCCTTTCTAGGAAGCCAGTCATCACCCCCTGATTGAATTTTGCTGATAACTGATGTCTACACTCGGATCCCCATTCAAACTTATACATATGAAAGCAGTACTCTAAGCATCCAACATTTAGTTGAGCAACCAGTACCTTCCAGCTCAGCACATAGGCACTATCTCCCAACACTTATAAGAGAGGTTTCCCTCCCTCTCTCTCCCTCCCTCTCTCTCTCCAAGGCCCAACACATTTGTGTTGTGTCAGAGGGTCCTCTCCACAGGACTCCCCCTTCCCCCCAAATGCTCCACAGAACAGGTAACTATCCTGCACCTGGAACTCTTTCCTTTCTCTCCCCCTTTTTTCTCCCCTTCACTTCCCATCTATAGCTAGCAGCTGGGGTTGGCAGAGCAGAGACCCCTAAAATCCTTCCCTACAACCCCCTTCCTTTTTCTGATTTCCTCGGAAGCACCAAATATTCTTCACATGCAACCACCATGAAAGCTAGGTACACTGTATCCAATCATTAGGACCAAGAAACATATCTTTATTATTTCTCCATGTGCATTATTTTTTACCTTTGTTCTTTTGTAATAAAACCATAATCTTTTATTGAAAGTTATCTTTCTCTCAGTTTCCTCTTTAAGCAAAAGGGAATTTCTGTGCATTACGGTGTCTTGTTATCCAGCCTAAGGTCCTGATGTTCCAATAAGGGCAGTGTGATAATTCCCCTAAACAAAACAGCCCTTTTGGTAACATTATTAATTGGGGAGACATGATTGAGATGTAGAAAATAATATAGGGGATGAACAGAGTGAACAGAGCAGTGGTTCTCAAACTTTTTTGCACAGGACCCGCTTAATCTGTCAGGGATGCACCGGACTGGAACTGATGCCATCAATCTGGAAGTGATATGGCCAGAAGTGATGTCATCAAACAGAAAGTGCCATCACTGTGATGCCATAGTTGGAAATGATGTAATCAAGCAGGAAGTGATATCTCCCATTAATACGGTCAACGCCACGTGATGGAGGCACAAGTATTAAACTGGATGTTCGTTTCCCCCTCACACAACACCAGAACCAGGGAACATCCACTAAAACCGAGTGTCAGGAGAGTTAGAACAGATAAAAGAAAATATTTCTTTACCCAGCATGTAACTAACTAATCTGGAACTCCTTGCCAAAGGATGTGATGATGGCATCTGGCCTAGATGGCTTTAAAAGGGGACTGGACAGATATCTGGAAGAAAAGTCCATTACAGGTTACACTCTGTGATGGATATGTGCAACCTCCTATTTTTAGAGGTAGGCTACCTCAGAATGCCAGATGCAAGAGAGTGGCAACAGGATGCTGGTATTTTGGTGTGAGCTCCCTGTGTTGGGGAATAGCAGCACTGAGTAGTATTCATCGGATGAAGGAGCATTTAATTTTTTGAAGTGAAATTGTATGTGGTCCCTTTAATGGTTATTGTAAAGGGTGTATCTTCTGCTGATTTCCTCTTTGTGTATATATACCTTTCTGTTTGCTGACTTTTGCATTACAGATGAGTGTATCTGAGTCTCTGTTTTTAGCTACTTTTTAAAAAAATTATACCTGCATGCATCCAGGGGCAGCTATTTAGGATTCCTGGTCTTTTAGTGTTAACAAACGTGATGTAAATGTCTGTATGAACTTGCATCAGATTGTAAGTAAACCTCCTTTTTTCAGTCTTAACCTTTGGCCTAAGTTTTTTTAAGGGCCTTAATTTGCAAGCAGCCTGGGTAGAAGAGCAATTTTTTTTGGGTGATAACCTTTTGCCCTCTTCCAACACCCT
This sequence comes from Tiliqua scincoides, assembly GCF_035046505.1. Taxonomy (NCBI): domain Eukaryota; kingdom Metazoa; phylum Chordata; class Lepidosauria; order Squamata; family Scincidae; genus Tiliqua; species Tiliqua scincoides. The sequence continues at coordinate 122,556,872 of NC_089824.1, forward strand.
GTTGCATCTGGTGGGCCACTGTGAGATACAGCAAGCTGAACAAGCTGGGTCTTTGGCCTGATCCAGTAGGGCTCTTATGTTTTGGCCAAAAAAAAGGTGTTGAAGTTGCAACTTATATTTCATTTGGTGAGGGTATGATAAGCCAGTTCTAGAGGCCCCCCAAAACACTAACATCTGCCCCCTTTTTATATGATTCTAGACAGTCTAAAAACTGTAGTTTTGAAAAGGTCCATCATTGATTTGTTAAAGTAAAACAATCAGATTTTTTTTGTGGGGGCAATTTTTTGAGATCCCTGCATCTCAGCATGTACTAATGGTGCATTTGTGCACCATGGATGGTGACAGAATTTTGAAGTAATTAGGAGAATACTCAAATATAAAAATGGAGGGGGTTCCCTCTTCTTGACAATGTGCCAGGGACTTCATTTGTGTCTTCTTCTCTATCCGGGAAACATGTCTGTCCCTTTTGGTTCTTTGGTCTAAGCCAGAGTTTGGGTGGGTGACCATCCTCTCTTTGAATTGCCTTTTCTAACAGTCTCCAAACTTTTCTAGCTACTGAAGAAGAACCCAGAGATCCATTTGGGAAGTCAAGGGAATGCAAAAGAAATTAGGAACCACCTCTTCTTCAGGGTATGTGCAAGAAGAACCCCAACATTCATTCATTTGGGCAGCCAAAAGATTGCAAATGAAATCAAAGAACATGACTACTTCAAGATATGTGCGGGTTTCTGAGAAAAGCAGCCTTTCCTTTGTCACTGAAGACAAAGTCCCACATGCTGGAATTACTACCTCATAATGTCCCACATTATGCCCTCTGTCCCACATGCTGGAATTACTACCTCCCCACTCCCAGCTTATCTCTTTCCTCGGATCTCAGCCTGCTGCTGTGTGTTTTTAAATAGAGCAACAAAGTAGGACTGGAAGAGGGATGCTGGGAGTGGAGCAGGGCTTCTCTTGGCTTCATGTGGCAGGGCAAGGAAGAAGAGGTCAGAGCTAGGTGACATGTTCACAAAGTGGTCAATGGGATGAGGGTGCTGCCTGCCCCTGTCTGCCACCAGAGGCATCCCACCTCACTTCATGACCAGATCAGCCCCAGGTCTGCAGGATTGAAGCAGGCGGAGCAGGACTGCAGGCAGTCAACACTCTTCTGTATCAGACTGAGGCCTCTGAGAATGTGGGGGAGATTACCACAAAGTGGCAAGAGCAGTGTTGCAGAGTGCCCAGCAGAAACAAAAATACCAGCTCTTGTGGTCCTATAAGACTCTCTTGCATTGACTCATGCAACTGATTCTGTAGAATTAAACCCATCCTAGAAGCCTGAGTGATGCTGCTCCAGCAGTGTAGCATAGAATGAAGACTATCATGGGCTTGTCCTCAGTGGTCTGGGTTCAAGGCTTGGGTTGACATGAGGAGCCTTGGAGGCCAGCAACATTTCCTGTTTGTCTGGGTGGTTGGAAATGCTAGGTGGTCTTTTCAGGGTCAGCTTTCCTCTGAAGGGAGTTAGTGCATCCTTCGACCCCAAATTCATCCAAAACTGTCTTATATTTTCAGAGTGCAAAGTGGCAGTTGCACCCGTTTTAACTTTTCAGTCAGTGAGGCATCAAATCTCAGCACAAGCAGCAACCTGTGGCTTTGTGTGGACTCGATGTTTGGCACTGACTGTGAGATGTCCATGCCAGACAGATATGACTATATATTCCTTTCCATGCTGAAATGGCTCTTCAGTTCAGTGAACCTGTTCTTGCCGCAGGTACTCTGTGCCCCTCAGTGGGCAGATCAAAGTTGGGGGGCAGAGAATTGTTGAACCGAGTTGTTCTGCAGAGAATCTTCTTCTCCCTTAATGCTCTCCTGCTCTGCCTCTCTTCCTATTTCTCTGCTGGCCAGCTGTCATGTGAGAGGGACTCTGAAACTCTGGGCCCCCTCCTTTGGCTCCTGGGCCCCCTGGGCTTAGGTACAAATTACCCCCTGTACCCCTTCTCATGGGCTCCACATGCAACCCCCACTCCTTCACACAAAAAGTGCAATTCAATTTGTATGAATTTGAGAAGATTTGTTAGAGGTGGATTTGTCCGAGGTAGATTTCCTATTTCTAAAGAAAATGAAAGGATGAAAGGTTTCTGGGCACGTGTTCTGCCCCCTTCCCCCAATTGAGCAAGTGCCTGGAAAAGTTCTGAGGGTGAATTTGTCACAGTTTGTCTTCCAGTTCAGAATGGACTGATCTCCAAGTGGAGGACTTTGAGTTCCGCGAGGTCTTAGGGAAAGGGACCTTTGGCAAGGTAAATGACCGGAGGAATAACTTTGAGCAGCTGTCTTTGGAAGGCAGGTGCGTCAGTATCAGGGACTAAGGCCCTGTCTTCTCTTTCAGGTCTTGGCGGAGTATAAACCTTCCTCGGTGCTGAAGTGCTTCCAAAAAGCAGAGATCAGAGAACAGATGTAAGAGGCAAAAGAGTCTTGGAGGGTGATGCGTATGGAATGAAAAGGAGAAAGGAGATCAGGAGGCCGTTAGATGTGATCACCAATAGTAACTTTAGCTCTTATGGTGAAGGTTGTTTGTCACAGAGCTGAGACAGACAAATAACAACAACAACAACCGAATTTATATACCACTTTTCAGTACAGTAGAGCTGAGACTGATTGTTGCTATAAGTCTGAGTGATGCTGCTCCAGCAGTGCAGCACAGAATGAAGACTATCATGGGCTTGTCCGCAGTGGCCTGGGTTTAAGGCTTGGGTTGACATGAGGAGCCTTGGAGGTCAGCAACATTTCCTGTTTATCTGATTGGTTGGAAATGCTAGATGGTCTTTTCAGGGTCAGCTTTCCTCTGAAGAGGAGTTAGTGCTTCCTTTGACCCCAAATTTATCCACAACTATTTTTTATCTTGTATTTTCAGCCTGCAAAGTGGCAGCTGCACAGAAACACCTGGAGGTGCTTTCAGTCTGGAGGAGCATCTAGGGGTGGCCCTGAGGCTGAAGATTTCTGCCGTCCTCCCCCAGCCTCTCAACAATCCATCTCCAAGTCCTCAAGCATCATGGCCACTGCATCGCTAGTTATGGCATCAGCTTGTGGCATCAGCTAGTTGCTGCAGCTGCTGGAACCTGGGGTTTTGCCTGGACTGGTTGTTTGGCACCGACTACAAGATGTCTGTGCCAATCAGTTATGATTATATATTCCTTTCCACACTGAAAAGGCTTCTTTTTTACCTTCTTTGAGTTTTTGCAAGTGTTCCAACTACACTTTTGAATGTAGAGGTCCCTTTTTATACCTTTCATAAATCCTTCTTTCTTTGTCAACAATCTAGAGCTAATATCTTCTTTTTCATGCCATTAAAGGATAGCTTCTTCAGTGCTAACAATCAAATCCTCATTTGGTTTGTTGTCTTTGATTAAATCCTGCTTTCTAGGGTAGGTTTTTCCCCCCTAAGGGTCTTTTACTGTTGTTTGACATTAGTTGGCACCTTATCTAAAGTGTAATATGTGAGATTCATATATCAGCCCTGCTGTCTCAAGAAACAAATTGTTAAAATGAAAAAGAAATTGCTTTGAGGTGATGGAAACATTCTAAATATAGGATCAAGAACAGCAAGGGAGAACAAAGCAGAGATATGCAGGTTCCTGTATTTAGTGTAAACCCATAGAGCACCAAGATAATTGTATCACAGGGATGGGTGACGACTCAGAAGACCTGGACTCAAGTCACCAAACACACACTTTTGGTGGCTCGTTTGGACTTGAGTTCAGCGAGTAAAGTTTGGAACTGGAAGTGACTTGGGAGTTTTTCTCAGGAACAAGTGCAGACACAGACTTGCAAGCTTGAGTCTTTCAGCCTCCCCCCCCCCCATGTGTATGTGCATGCTCACATTTTATTTTGTGGCTTCTGCAGTCCCAAAAGGACCTAATGGGTGATCCTGGAAGTCACATTCAAACTGGTACATGCAAACAAAAAAGAGGAGGGTGGGCTGGTTCCAGGAAGCGGGGGGGGGGGGGCATGGTGGAAAGAGAGGCTTAAGTCTCATTTTCCAGGCTGCATGAGCTGAGACACAAGGAGAAATGAGAAGAAGGCAGGGAAGCCAGGATGGGGGGGGAGTGCTCCCTTGTCCATCTCAGAAAGAACTGACCATCCATTGGCTGAATTGATGGCTATATGTTTTTTCTATGGATAAGGGAGGGGAGAAAGAGGAGCCCAATAGAGGGGTTCTCGCTGCCTAGATACAAGCCCGGGGGGGTGGGTGCAAAAGCTACATTGCAATAAATGAATGTGCAGTTCATTCACTAGTATCCTCCAGAGTTACGTGGGAGGAAGCCCCATTGACAGCAATGAGACTCAAACTTCTGAGTAGAGCTGCAAAGGATTGGGTCGTAAGCCTTCTGGCTGCTGTGGGTGATGTGCCCACCTGCCACTTCAGTCCCCTCGCTCATGCTGCCGTCCCTTCCTGCCTTGCCAAGCTGGGACACCTCCTCCCTCCCTGTAGATCTGTCCATGCTCAACGCACTCATGCTGCCCATTCCCTCCTGCCTTGCCAGGGTGAGGTGCAACCTGCCTCCCTTTCTCCCTGTCCCTCCTTCTGAGGGCAGAATCGGGAATCTTGATATGAACAGGGGTTTGTAAGGAACTGATCAGTGCTTTCTGCACTGCTGCCGTCACTCAAAGAACAGCAGAGCTTTTTTTTACAGATGGGATGGGAACATCAGGAGAGTGTTAAACGAGAACCTTCTTTCTCTCTCTCTGTCTCTCTCTCTCTCACACACACACACCACCACCACCAGCTTTGTTTTTTCGGCCTTACTTGTTTGCCGAAAAGTCTCTGACATCATTCAAGTCTCAGAAACACTCTGGACGAGTCCACACAGCCACCCAGTAAGAGCTGTGCACGAATCAAGTCAAAGGGGCCAATGGTATGGGGCTAGACTCGAGTCTAGCTACAGTGGATTGGCACAACCTTGTTGTATTATAACACAGAATTGCTTGTATGTGAGTTTTCATCATTCAAGATGATGGAGTGGTAAACTGTGATGAAAGTAAGCAGATGCCAACACAAGGTTTAGTGCAGAAGTGCCAGAGTGCCAGTACAGAAGCAAAACAAATTGACAAGAAGGCAACCCTTAAAGCATGACATGTGAAGTGACATGTTAAGTGACAAATGAAAAACGAGGATCACAGGAACACTAAAGAGATCATCCAGCCATTCAAAACACAGTAATTTCAAATGCAATAGTGTTTATCCAGAATCTTAATCATGTGATGATGAAACAGTCCAGTCTCATAACATACAATATAGGCCTGGGTAAAGACCATGTTCAGGAATGTGTGGCAGGAGGCAAGTAAGAAGGTGGTGGCAACCTTTCTGGTTTGAATTGCTGGTTTGAGAAGGAGGAGTCATTCCATAGTTGTTATTACATCCATGTACATCACTGGTTCACAAGAGTCTGCAAGACCCTGAGAAGTGGCGCGTGAGGTCTCAGGGAAAAAAAGCACCTTTGATCACTTCTAGTGTCTTACCATGCAAGCAATTTCCCATGGACCACCAAAGAGGGTGGAAAATGGACTGGCCACAACCACAACCATTGAAATGACAGCTGTGGCGGTGGGCAGGCCATTCTCCTTCCTCTGTAACAGTCTGTGGGGGAGCGCTTGGGAGATGGACCACCAGAGGCCAGACTCTCCACAGCCATATGTATTCCATGACAAGTCCAATTTTTGCCTCAGTGGTCCACGGGCTTCTAAAGGTTGGGATCCACTGTTATACATGGTGCTGAGCAAAGAATGAGAATGGCAGGTCCCTGTCCTGAGGGATTCACAGTCTAGATATCCACACAAGGGAGGCAACAGAAGAGGGAAGAGAAATGGAGTCAGGGTCAACAGAGAAAGCATAAGTCTGCCTATATATAAGCCTATATACATCTACATGGAAGTAAATTCTAATCTCAACAACCTTTATTGGCATCATACATAATAAATATACAGTCACAAATATAAAACTACAAATAAAGGTACACAGAAACAAACCACAAGGAAATTGCCCACTCAAATACACCAATCAGGGCTGCATTAAGCTATTAGAAATAAAAAACTTTTGCAAGAAACTCGGCAACAAGAATTGTCGTTTCTTGCGAAAAGTCATGTAAAAGAAACGCTGCGAGAAGCTGAGAGGGACCAGAATAACTGGAAAGGACAGGGCCCAGGATAGAGCAGCGGAGCTTACTAAACGAAGGGCAAACACAAAGAAAATGAGTAACAGAGTCAGGTTCAATGCCACAACGGTTGCAACGCCTTTGATCAAAAGGTACCTGAGTGTAGCGACCGTTCAGCACTGCAGAAGGGAAAATATTTAGCCAGGCTAACATGAAAGCCCTCCTCTCGAGGGGATTCGTAAGGAACTGAAAATAAGAATAGCCATTAGCAAAAGAGGGGAAAATTCCGTAGTAGATGGGGGAGCATACCCGGTTCAAATTAGAGGATAGCCAAAGATGTTCAGACTCCCAAAGTCTTTCGTAAATAAGGGCTAGCGCCTGATTAAAATTACTATTAAAAAGAGAGTCTAAAAGAATGCCAATAGAGGCTAATTTTGATATACAATGTGCAGACCAAGAAGATTGAAAAGGGTCTTTAAGAAAATGAACAAGAAGAGAATCAGGGTCAATCTTAAAGAAAAGACGTAACCAAAATTTGAAAGTAGATTTCCAGGCCATTGTTGAAGGGAGATGAGTACCCAATTCAAAGGACAGAGTAGACAGTTTAATGTAGTTAGGGACCCCAAGTAAATTCTATTCAACTCAATGGGATGTATTTTAAGTAGATGTGCATAGAATTGGTCTGCCACTGGTGACTTCAGTTGCACATACAGTAGCCTAGTCTTAGGCTAATGGTGGCAAATCCCAATGGCATGAAAATGACTCTGTTGTGTGTGCTGGGACCACCAGTGCAAATGGCCAGAGGTTCCATGTGTGCAACAGTGGCTTGCAGATGCTCCACTGGAGCAAGTAGTTCAGCAGTGGGGGCTGTTCAGGGGCTGCTTAGAAGCAACAAGTGGGCTGCAGACGATTGGAGTGGAAGGATCTTGGCAACAGCCACACATGCCAAGATCCTATCCGATTTTTCCTGCCCTGAAATGCCCCCTAAATAGTTGGCATAGATCCAAGAAGTTCCGTTGGAGGCCAGGCAGCCTACAGAGAGATAGGTGCCAAATATTTGTACTTCTCTTGTGCCATCTGATTGCAACTTAGACAACCACTCCCTCTCAGCTTCAGCTGCAATCTGGGGATCATAATAATTGTTTTATAATTTTGTAAGAACACCATCAAGTCAATTCATGTGAAGCGCTTAACAAGCTCAGAAAATGTTATACTAGTAATATTATTATTTCTGTATGGAAACATTGTGAGCCCAATCTTTCCCTTGTTGCCCAATGGCGCCAAGGTACCTACCATGGCACTGACTGCAGTAAAGCAGTCAGTGCTGATTGCAAAAGGCATTCTGACATGCTGCCAGGATCACCGGTGGAAAGGTCTGTACCTTTCCATCCCCACCATTGGAGGAATCCCTGCTTGTCAGTAGAAGTGAGCTAATGGGAGAGGTGGGAGGAGGTGACAGGAGGGTGGAACGGAAGGAGGGAGGGGGAAACCGTGTGGGAGAAGGGCATAACAAGGATGGGGAGATCATGAGAAGGGAAGGATTGTCATGGACGGTCTGCGCCAGATCTCAACCACTCCAGCAGAAGTCTCCCCACCCCCTTTCTCTCCTCGGACTTGTAAACTTGCTGGTGTGGGTCCAAGGAGACACATTGCAAGTCATTGGGCTTATGCGGGGTAAGGGTATACAGCTGGGCCGACGCAAGACTCACCACAGAAGCCAGCACGGAGGCTTGTGTCAGCCTTTTCAGGCTGGCATACCTCCGTGTGCTGGCAGGGCTTACTCTCGAGGAGGCGCAAATGTGCTTAATGGCACATTTGCGACCCTCCTGGACCAGCGCAAGGGACTTCATATCACAGGAACAAACCTAAGAACTCACTGCTGACCCACTGAATCTAGCACTCAAAACATTTGAAGGCAGAACATTAAACATGGCCAAAGTAAAAGCTCTGTGAACTGGAGGAGTTAGAACATTAAAAAGAGATCAGTAAGACAATTATACTCCTTTTCATATGTGTTTTAAAAAAATTTGAGGGTCCTTGGATGAACATTCCACAGTAAAATTTGTATTTCCTTTCATGCTTTTGTTCTCCAACCCTCGGTTCTTCTGGTGTCATTGATGTTCTGCAGTCTGTGACACTGCTTCACAATGTCTGCTGCTGATTTGCTTGCTCTCTCTCTGGGCAGTTCCTTCTTCAGTGTCCTTTTTTATGAAAGAGAGAACATTCATCTCGGTTCAACCTTTGTCGTGGTGCTCAGAAAGGAGTCTCAAGCCTCCTTTGGGGAGTCTCTACCTTCCTTCCCTCATATGCCATAGTTCGAGGTTGGTTCTTGCCTCACCAAACAGGTCTTCTGTCTTGATTTCGTTGTTCCGGGGCTTTCAGTTCCCCAAATACATGAGTAGCAACTGTTAATAAGTCACTCAGGCTCTTGTTCTTGAACCCTTCAATATTCTGAGTTCATCGTTTGATGTCCGATGCGGATTGCGCTGCATAAACTTGACTAATTAGGTTTTGATTTTCAGCAATATGTGAGTCTGTGCTAGTGTGCTGTTCAAAAGATGTTAGGCATCAGGATAAGTAATCAGAAGGGTGCTCTAATGGTTGCTGTGGACATCCATGGACTTGGTTCCAGTTTAAAGTTTTACCCACAGCATGCTGCAATACATAAAGAATAGCCTCTCACATGTCGTTCAGTGCCACTGTTCCTGCAGTAATTTCACAGTCCCAATGTGACTCTTTCTCAGGTAATATTTCAACTGGACTCCGCTATCTTTCTTCCACATTTTTCCTTTCTGTTTCCAAGACTAACCTTCTTTCATCAGAAGTTAGTAGTATGTATGATCCTACCTGGATCAATTGCCAGACTCTTCAGGAGAGAAAATATTTTGAAATAGAGCAAATATTTTGGAAACACTTATGTACTTTTTCTGGGTCATCTCTAAGATGTGGGGCGGTCTCCTGCTAGTTAAATATGTCCGTGGTCAAGAAAGGTACGTAAATAATCTTTTGCACTTCACCAGCTGCAACTACAGGGATGGTTCTCATTGGAGCTTGCAATTGCCTAGCAGTTGCCTCCACCACAATGTCTTCCATCCTTTTTGACTCACTCAGAGCTCTTTCCAGTGATCCTTCTCCCAAATGTTGGATTAGTCTGTTGGCTCTTTCGAGATGATCTTCTTCTCCAAAGCTTTGCCAACCAGCTCCAGTTCTTTGGTCAATCTCGGTGGTTGTGAAGCTCGCCCTTTTTTAGGAGCTGAGGAATTTGGTTCCCTTGTCAGCAGTGGAAGCCTATGCTGTTGTGAGTCAGTGGAAGGTTCCGATATGAGCAAAACGTCTTCCACAGGATCCCAGTTGGTTGATCTCCTGTTCCTTACATGACAAATCTTTTTTTTCTGAGCCTGTTCCCATTTCCGATGCCCTGCCTACCCCCAATAGTAAGCATAACAATGCTGCCCCCATTTTCCTTTCTCCCTTAATGTTTCTTGTAATCTGGCTATCTGGTTTAAGTCATAGGTTCCATTCCTCAGCTATCCAATTTCTGATTTTGGGCATATTTCAGTACACGGTTTTACCATTTTTGCCCTGTTTACTCCCTGGTCCTTGTTCAAACCAGTGACCACTGGACACCTACTAACCCACTGCCTTTCTGCAGGAGCGCAAGACACCTGGCCAGGGGGAACACCTTCCACACCAGTGCTGGCACCAGGCTGAAAGGAAACAAACTCTGGGACAAGGAACTGAGTCACACAGCCTAGCAATGATTAAGGCAGGACAAGGAGAAAAAGGGAGGTAGGAGGGTTTAGGTTCTACTGGGCGATGCAGCTTGCTTCACGTCTTTCAGTGATCCAGCCACCTGTAGGCACTGCATAGTCCTCACCTTAGTGTCTTCGAAAGTGGTATAACCATTGCAGTGCATTCAAAGAAAGGGAGGAATATGATTCAGGGAAAGGCAAGGAATCCACACGATCCCTTTCAACCCGTAAACTCACAACCGGGTATATAATTTCACACAACGCTTAGCATGAAATTCTATATAAGATAATACATTCAGGTTATTTCAATATACAATTATTAAAGAATTACCACAGTTTGTTCCCAACCTTAATTTCCCTGAGCAATTTAACCAAAATCAGTTAAGCTTTCCTATGATCCTGTCTTGGCTTCAAGACTTCTCTGGGGGTTAAGCTAGGCCCTCTCTGGAAGTCCCATCTGGGGTGCCAAAATTGGTGCCAACCAAAACAGTTGATTTGAAATTTCTAACAATATTTTCCTCCTCAGACTTTAATTCAAGGCAGTTTACATAGGGAGGCTTTTCTAACCCCCCGCAGGGACTTTTACTATACAATAGTTGTAATCTTTTGTAGTATGCCTTCATTCCAGGTGGATTCCTTCTTGGTCTGGCCTTCCTCTTGCTGTTTTGCCTCCTACACTCAGCTGACAGCAACTTCTGTCACCAAGGATCTGCTCATCAGAGCTATCAGTGTGTGGACAGCTCTCAGATAGTTCTGGTTGTTTCAAACTGGCCTCCCCAGATCTTCAGGGATACAAGGCTGCAGCTCCACCACTTGAACCAGACCTCTAGGGAGGAGGATGAGCTATCAGGGGATGACATTTACAGGGTATTTATTTCCCCAGAAGTTCAGTTAGGAACCAGGGCAGGTCCAAGCTAGCGAACTGCGGGGACACACTGAACCCTGACTGGATTCCTCCATGGAGGGTGAGGAATTTTCTGAGTAGGGTTCAGGCAGTACACCTGATAGCACCAACCTCCTGTGGCCTTTTTCCCTGAGCTCCTGGGAAAGGCTACAGAGCTCTTCACTTCCCTTCAGCATCTGAGAAGTTGGCAGACTCGATGTCCAACCATTTTCCTTTTTCTGCTATTTCCACAGGGACCAGCTAAGATGACAATGATACTCTTTTTCCAGAGGGTTGTGGAATCTGAGTGGAATACACTGCTACAGTCCAAATACACACAGTGTGTGACTGGTAAGCATTATGGGAGGGGGGCCTATAATGCATTACAGGGGACTCCCTTGGCTCCAGAGGGTGGAGGGGAGGTGTTTGCCTCTATCTGTGGTTTCATGTAACCACAGAGAGTTCTGGAATAGAACCCCTGTGAGAAAGTGAGAAACCCCTGAATAGAAAGTGTAGAGCTCTTAGGTGTCAGGGGTTAATGTGCCTGTGGTGCCTTTTTCCCCCTCTTCAGCCATCTCCCCATCCTAAGGAGAGGGAGGGCCCAAGGATACTTGCAACAAAGCATCAAGAAGGTGATTTTAAACAATGACAATAACTTTGAGTCTTCAGCTTTCATATTTCATGTCTTGGCTGCTAACCCTACCCTGTCAAGGGCAGCCTTCCTGTGGGTGGAAGAGCAAGTAGCTTCTGAAGCAGGGGTGCCCAAACCCCAGCCCTGGGGCCACATGCGGCCCTCGAGGCCTCTCAATGCGGCCCTCAGGGATACCCCAGTCTCCAATGAGCCTCTGGCCCTCCGGAGATTTGTTGGAGCCTGCACTGGCCCGACGCAACTGCTCTCAGCGTGAGGGCGATTGTTTGACCTCTCACGTGAGCTGTGGGATGAGGGCTTCCTCCACTGTTTGCTGTTTCACGTCTGTGATGCAGTAGCAGCAGCAAAGGAAAGGCCAGCCTTGCTTTGTGCAAGGCCTGTTATAGGCCTTGAGCTATTGCAAGACCTTCATTCATTCATACAAGTTCATCTTTAATATATTCATTTATGTATACTTATGTAAATGTATTCAAATTTTAATTGTAAATTAATTCTTTTTCCCCCAGCCCCCGACACAGTGTCAGAGAGATGATGTGACCCTCCTGCCAAAAACTTTGGACACCCCTGTTCTGAGGCATTGCTCCCCAAGGCAGTTGAGAACTGCCTAAGACAGGTGGCCAACCTGCAGCATGCATGCCACTAGTGGCACACAGGAGTAGCACACACAAAGTTACCCTATATTTTTTGAAAAAACATTTAAATAGAGAGAGACAAGAAACCTTTATTGGCATGTTTAAAATACACATAGTGTAAAACACAAAATTGGCTGGAGGGCAACATAAATCAAACAGTTCACCTTCAACCAGGCCTTGCTGCATCAATTCAGCCATTTGGGACCAACATAGTAATACGTCTCTTAAGAATCATATTTATATATTTGGCCACCCCCTCAGAAAGCTCTTCATTAACTGTCCATGATATCTGTCCATGGTCTCTGCTCGGCTCAGACTGAGCCCGGCAGTTTAAAAAATGTGACTTTGGTTTCTCAGCGAAACTGGAAATGACTTTTTAATACCTTATAAGGCATTAGGAGGCCTGGGGAAGCCTTATAACCCTTTAATGCCTTATAAGGCATTGAAAAGTCACTTTGCTCCTCTTCCCTTGACTCTGGAAGATGGGGGGAGTAGTACGCCTGTATCTGCAATTTCACCTTTCCAAGGGGGCTTGCCTGTACTACTCTTGAACTTGCAGCTTTATTTAGCAATTGTAATTGCTAAAAGAGATGTTAGGGTGGAGTGATGAATTCAAGATTCTCTACCTAAAAGTGGCACATGGCGTGCTGCAGGTTGGCCACCCCTGTTATAGTCAAGCCCAGGAAGGTCGAGCTGTCGATTGATGCAAAGATGGTCTGGGTTCACTATGCTCCGGACAATATGAGACCATATGGTTTTTTTTTTTATTGATTTGTTTGCACATGGTATATATTGTGCATCTGTAAAATAGAATTTTTGAAAAGCCTGTCTGGAATAGTTGTTTTATAATGCTATGTAGTGTTCAGATAATTCTGTAAGTAGAAGGTGTTTCACTCACACATCACTCTTCCAATTTCCAAGTACCCACAATGCCCTTCCCTCCCGCACCTTCCCGCACAATGGAAGGTGTGGGAGGGAAGGGCGTTGTGGGTACTTGGAAATTGGAAGAGTGAAGTGTGAGTGAAACGGAAGGTGCGGGAGGGAAGGGCATTGTGGGTACTTGGAAATTGGAAGAGTGATGTGTGAGTGAAACGGAAGGTGCGGGAGGGAAGGGCATTGTGGGTACTTGGAAATCGGAAAGAGTGATGTGTGAGTGAAACAGAGGATCCGGGGTGGGAGGGGGGAAGGCAGCTCATCTAGGAGAAGGAAAACTCTGATCCCAAACCTCCACTGCCTTGTGGCTATATCCAGTTGTGGAAAAGGCTTCAGGAGTCAACCTCGAGGCAAAATCAGGAGCCGGAGTCCCTGAGGCAGTTCATGGCTGAACACAGTCACGTTCTGGCAACTCCTGCGACGCCGCTGGAACCAACCGTATTGGCTTCTGCCTTTCCATTGGACCATTCCAGCGATGTGGAGAGGGGGATTTGCTGCATGGGTAACAGCCTATCCTCCATGCCTTCTCTACCCAGGCTTCGCGCACTGGAGAGGACACTCCAACTTCGCCATACGGCATCGGCACAACACGGGAAGCATCAGTTTACCGGTTATAAGTCTTCGCTTGATTGGCGTAGAGCGTGACGCCAGGGGCTGCTTCCAACGGTGGGAGAGATCATTGCATCTCATTGGGCAGCTACCGCCCGCCTTAAGCTGCGCAGTCCCCAGTCAGTAAGGTGCTGCCTCGCCACGGTCCGTTAACCTCACGGGGTGCGTGGGTTTTAGGGTGAAAACTGACAAGCGGATCGACAACTCTGCACCATGCAACAGAAAACAGAAAACTCCTGCCCTAAAGCTGGGCACCTGGAACATAAGGACAATGACACCTGGCTTCTCTGATGACCTGCAAGAAATAGACGATGCACACAAAACAGCTGTCATCGACATGGAGCTGAGCAGACAGCAGATGGACATCGTCGCCTTTCAAGAGACAAGGCATCCAGATTCCGGATCTGTCAAGGAGAGAAATTTCTCATTTTTCTGGCAGGGAAAACCACCAAATGAAACCAGGGAACATGGTGTTGGCTTTGCAGTCAGAAATTCCCTGCTGAAGTCCATCATCCCACCTACTGTGGGAAGTGAAAGAATTTTGTCCCTGCAGCTTCAGTCATCAGCAGGACCTGTCACTCTCTTCAGTGCTTATGCACCGACTTTGTCGTCTCCAGCAGAAGCCAAAGACAAATTCTATGATGACTTGGCCACCACTATCAAGAAGATCCCCGTAAAAGAGCCATTGTTCATCCTCGGCGATTTCAATGCTAGAGTTGGTGCTGATAACAGTTCGTGGCCCACTTGCTTAGGTCAGTTCGGCATTGGGAAGATGAACGAGAATGGCCAACGCCTGCTAGAGTTTTGCTGTCATCATGTTCTCTGTGTCAGTAATACGTTCTTCAACACGAAGCCCCAACATAGAGTCTCTTGGAGACACCCAAGATCAAAGCACTGGCACCAGCTCGACCTGATTCTCACCAGACGCTCCAGCCTTCCCAGCACCAAGATCACACGCAGCTATCAGAGTGCTGCCTGTGACACTGACCATTCCCTGGTGTGCAGCAGAGTGAAACTGCAAACAAAGCGACTGTATCACACGAAAAAAGAAGGAAGACCTCGCATTGATACCAGCAAGACCTGGAATCAGAGAAAAGTGGAGCACTTGAGGAATCTCTTCCAGGCCCGGTCGATGCAAACACATCCAACAGATGGGAACATTTCAAGAATGCCATTTACAACACCGCCTTGTCCATATTTGGCAAGAAGACCAACAAGACGGCAGACTGGTTTGAAGCCCACTCTGAGGAGTTGACACCAGTCATTGAGGAAAAGAGGAGAGCTCAAGCAGCATACAAGGCCTGTCCCAGTGAGTGCAACCTGCAGGTCCTCCGAGCTGCTCGCAGCAAAGTCCAGCAGACTGCCAGGAGATGTCCCAGATACTGGTAGCAGCTGACACAGGCAACATCAAGGGGATGTATGACGGTATCAAGCAGGCCCTAGGTCCAACACAGAAGAAAATTGCCCCTCTGAAGTCTGCCACAGGCGAGGTCATCCAGGATCGGACGCAGCAGATGGAACGCTGGGTGCAGCTCTACTCTGAGCTATATTCCAGAGAAAATGTAGTCACCGAAGAAGCGCTGAACAACACTGAGTGCCTGTCTGTGCTGGAGGAGCTTGACAGTGAACCAACCCTAGAAGAACTTCACGCGGCCCTGGACTCCCTTGCCTTTGGCAAGGCACCTGGAAAAGACAGCATCCCTGCTGAAGTCCTAAAGTGCTGCAAAGAGATCATCGCTACTGAGCTGCATGAAATCCTCTGTCTCTGCTGGAGAGAAGGTGAAGTACCTCAAGACATGAGGGATGCAAACATCATCACACTGTACAAGAACAAAGGTGACAGGGGTGACTGCAACAACTACCGTGGCATCTCTCTCCTTAGCGTTGTAGGAAAGTTGTTTGCCCGAGTTGCACTAAAGAGGCTCCAGGTACTTGCAGAGAGTGTTTATCCAGAATCACAGTGTGGATTCCGAGCCAGCAGGTCCACCACTGATATGGTATTCTCCCTTAGACAACTGCAGGAGAAATGCAGGGAACAACGACAGCCACTCTTTATAGCCTTCATAGATCTCACGAAGGCCTTCGACCTGGTCAGCAGGGATGGCCTCTTCAAGATTCTCCCCAAGATCGGATGTCCACCCAGGCTCCTCAGCATCATCAGATCCTTCCACAAGGACATGAAGGGCACTGTTGTCTTCGATGGCTCCACATCAGACCCCTTTGACATCTGAAGCGGCGTGAAGCAGGGCTGTGTTCTTGCACCAACCTTGTTTGGGATTTTCTTCGCTGTCCTGCTGAAGCAGGCCTTTGGAACTGCAACAGAAGGCATCTATCTCCGGACCAGATCAGATGGAAAGCTCTTCAACCTCTCCAGACTGTGAGCAAAGTCCAAAGTCCAGCTGAAATATCTTCGTGACTTCCTCTTTGCCGACGATGCAGCTGTCACTACCCACTCTGCCAAAGATCTCCAGCAGCTCATGGATCGTTTTAGCAAGGCCTGCCAAGATTTTGGACTGAAGATCAGCCTGAAGAAAACACAGGTCATGGTTCAGGATGTGGACTCACCTCCCTGCGTTACAATCTCTGCGCATGAACTGGAGGTTGTCCATGACTTTGTGTACCTTGGCTCAACGATCTCCGACACTCTTTCTCTCGATACTGAGCTAAACAAACACATCGGTAAAGCAGCTACCACGTTTTCCAGACTGACAAAGAGAGTCTGGTTCAATAAGAAGCTGACGGAGCATACCAAGATCCAGGTCTACAGAGCTTGCGTCCTGAGTACACTTCTGTACTGCAGCGAGTCATGGACTCTCCGCTCACAACAGGAGAGGAAACTGAACGCTTTCCACATGCGCTGCCTCCGACGCATTCTCGGCATCACCTGGCAGGACAAAGTTCCTAACAACACAGTCCTGGAACATGCTGGAATCCCTAGCATGTATGCACTGCTGAAACAGAGACGCCTGCGTTGGCTCGGTCATGTCGTGAGAATGGATGATGGCTGGATCACAAAGGATCTCCTCTATGGTGAACTCGTGCAAGGAAAGCGCCCTACAGGTAGACCACAGCTGCGATACAAGGACATCTGCAAGAGGGATCTGAAGGCCTTAGGGATGGACCTCAACAAGTGGGAAACCCTGGCCTCTGAGCGGTCCGCTTGGAGGCAGGCTGTGCAGCATGGCCTTTCCCAGTTTGAAGAGACACTTTGCCAGCAGTCTGAGGCAAAGAGGCAAAGAAGGAAGGCCCATAGCCAGGGAGACAGACCAGGGACAGACTGCACTTGCTCCCGGTGTGGAAGGGATTGTCACTCCCGGATTGGCCTTTTCAGCCACACTAGACGCTGTGCCAGAACCACTTTTCAGAGTGCGATACCATAGTCTTTCGAGACTGAAGGTTGCCAATACAACAGAAGGTGTATGGTCTTTGCGCGGTCAAGACCAGTTTAATGCTAATAAATGAAAAAGAAGACTTCAGGAGATTTAAATGGGATATGATTTTTTGCACACAAACAGATTAGCAGATAAATGTTTTTGTCAATTTGTGATTTATCTGCTCAGCCTTCTGTGGTGCCATTTCTATCTCATAGCTCAGCAAAATACTCAGCATCTTTTCAGATTCCAATAGCCTTGAAAAAATGGAAATAAGTGAGGGTGTTTTTTTTTTTAAAAAATGTACTTTAGCTGTGCCATGTAGTAAGAAAAATCCATCTGAAAAATTTGACATGGAAAGGGAAAGGAAAGGAAATCGTATACTTTCATGAATTCAGAACTGTAAGGGATAAAAATGTTGGTGGTTTAAATGCTCAAATTTGTAAGGCACAATTAGTCAAGACATGTTATTACTGAAAATTGAAGTATAAAGCTCTGTATCCAATACTTTACGCCAGATCAAAGAATAACCAATATTTGTGTACAGAGCTGGCCTGTTCATGAGATTGACTTAAGCAGTTGCATCAGACAGGAGGTTAAAGGGGTGGGGGCTGCCTCTACCCAACTGCCTTGGCTGTCCTCTTTTCACCTGCTTCTTGGATGCAAAAAGAAGGGAACAGAGTAAGAGAAGAGAGTGGTGGGCTAGAACATCACAAATCCAAGGAGGAGGAAAAGAGTGACAGCCCAGTCCTACCCACACTTTCCTGGGAGTAAGCCCCATTGACTCTAATGGGACTTACTTCTGAGTAGACAGGCATAGGATTGGGCTGTCAGTTGGTTGCAGCATGTTCAGTAAAGCCACACTCTTGAGTTGAGCTGAGGGGCTGAAAAGACTTGCAGTGTTTGCTTTTCTATAGGGTCATTTTTAATTATTTGCAAGGGTGTATAAGAATTCTTCTCTGGGAGTGGAGAAAAGTTGATCCTTTTCATGGCTGGTTACTGATATTTAGATCAAGAATTAGTTTGATCCCTAAAATAGAGAACCAATATGAGTGTTAAATATATTCACTTAATTGTCTGGTAAGGGATATTGTAATACTCAGTTAGGTTGCCTGTGTGCCTGAAAAGACATAGGTTCAAACCCCACTTGGGCATGAAACTCCCTGGATGACCTTGAACCCGTTAGTCTAACCAACCTCACAGGATTGTTGGGAAGATAGAACGGGGAGGGGAATGTCATGAACAAGGAGATCCCTGAGCTCCTTGAAGGAAGGATAGACTTTCATCATAATATCAACTCCCCAAATGATTTTTTTACCTTAGGCTCCTCTGTTACATTTCCAAATCTTCCAAGTTTAGTTTTTTACTGTTGAGTGAAAGATAGAGTTGAAATTCTGCACTCTATGAGAGATGTTGTGCTTTAAAAAAAAAAAAAAAGGCTATTGAATTAGACAGGGTGGGCTGGCAGATCTGTTCTTTATGCCCCGGGACACCACCAGGGGTTATTGTCTCTGACAGGTGATATGATCGCATGCCTTCCCAACATGTTTGTTCTGAAAGCAATGATTTCTTAATGGCAAATCTGCTTATTCTTTCTGAAATTTGTGGTACTTGTCAACATCTCTTGAAGATGTGCTCATATGAAGAAACAAAATCTGGCACTGCTTGTCCTGTCTGACTCATGCAAGACATTTTAAAATAATTTGGATGGTTTTTGAAAACGCTGAACCAACCCCACCTTCAGTCAGTGTGACTTAAGCTTGTATTTCTTTATTAAGATTCTATTGCCAATTTGCCATCAGTCTCTCTTAATAGCTTTGTAGCTTTGGGGAATATTTAATAGGAATCTATGATATATATGGTCAGACAAACTGAAAGATGTTGATATAGAAACAGAAATAAACAATGCCTATGATCAACTTTACATAGCCCTTTACATCAAGAGAATGGTTAGTGTGACTGTGCTACATGAATGTTCTAGGACACATATGGTGCATTTCTTACTTGTATTCAAACATGCATGTTTGCTGGAACTTTGAACCAAAAATTGAAACAAAATAGTTAAAAGAGGTAACCTCAAAGGAAGATGAGTTCTAAGTAAATGACATAAAATATATTAACAGCTCAGTCCTATCATGCACTTACATTGACTGATCTTGTGATCCATCAGCATAAAAGTGCACTTCAGAGCTGCCAGCACAAATGGCTGCCAGCTCGGTATGGTGTGTACCAGTGACTCCCAAACACCCTGCCAGAGCAGGTGCGGTGGCAGCAAGGATGGATCAAGGTAGGGAGTGGGCTAAACTGGGGTAGGAGGGAGAGAATCTCAGTGGCAGTGGACCATGCCAAAATCCTAGAGGCTACTTTGTCATGCAGGCAATCTGTCCCATCTATCCATCCCCATCCCCCCACACCTTCTGTGGGCTCTTCATCAACGAATTAGTAATGATGGGAAATTTCCATGACTTCCTTAATTGGAATCTCAGGACTTTGTGTTTTATGAATACTATGCCTGCTTTTCTACCTGCACTGGTTGTCTTTCACAGTCAGTGAACCATGTTCATAGGGAGTCCTGAATTTCCAAACTATAGTTTTGGCTTGCAATCCAAGGGCTGAACCACTCTCAGTTTTATTCAATCATGCTCAGGATTGCCCTTAATTTTTAATCTGCTGGTGCGGGGGGGGGTGAGTTGTTATGTTGGCCACATTCTTCTCTTGAGCATCATTTACTTGTGTGAGCAAATTAATGTGTCAACAGGAAACTTATGGAACAGGGACCAAGAACCTCCACTTCCTTGGAAACACATTGTGTCAATATTATGGAGATGTTTCCACAGCTGAGTTCACACATCACTCATTACATTGCTCCCATTGGTGGCCAAAGAACTGACTCAGACATTCTACTGTAGTCCCCATGGGATGTTGCTCCATTAAATTTAATTGGAAACTTAAAAAGAACTTAAGTTTTGTTAAGAGACTTGGTGACTGGCAGGGTTGGAGGTGAGACTTGGATGACTCGAACTCGAGTAGCAAAAACACGTGTTTTTGTGACTCATACAAACTCAACTTACACGTGTCTTTTGAAAGTGGTTTGTGACTTTTCTCGAAAACAAGTTATGACTTGTGAATTGGCAGCGCAATACTAACTTGTACTAGAATAGGCAGGCCGGTGGACCTGTGCTGTATACAGTGCAAGTTTGGGGCTTTCTGAGACTTGGCCCAAGGCAAGTGGAAACTAAATCAGTGGAGCAAATCTGAGCAGCCTGGAGCTGCCCGGGCTGCTCGGGAACAAGGCTAAGATCCAGCCTAAGTGCCAGATCCTGGCCCCACCTCCTAATCCCTGCCCATCTGCCCTGAGAATGCCCACTGCCTGCCCTCCCCCACCCCGAAATGCCTCTTTCCCACCTCCTCCCCACCCTCCCCATGCCTCTCCCAGACCCCTGTGCCAGCCAAGCTTGGCTGGCTGAAACTTTTTGGGCCATGGGGCTCACATTGGCATGGGGAGGCCAGCGTATGTCCTTGCGCTTGCCTATCTTACCCAAGAGTGGCATGAAAGAGCTTTACGGCACTTTTGCGACATTCTTTGGCTGGCGCAAGGGACTTGCGCCAACCAAAGGAGTGCTCTGGCTTACTCCCTGAGTCTCTTAAATTGAGTATGCATCTGCTTTGTGTCTCTGTGTGCTTGCTTACTTTTTTTTTGCTGATTCTACGGTGACCAGAAAGACCTCGTGGGTGATCCGGAAGCCGCATCCAGAGCAAATTGTCTGATCTAAGTAGTAGTTTTGGGCACAAGAGACAGCATTTCATTCTTTGGACTTTCACAGGACACCGTTATCAGTTTAACCTTCTGATAGAGATTAGAGTTGGCTATGCAGTGCACATTGCTATAGTTGTGAGCACTGAGTGTCTTAGGGTAAACATACTTCCTCTTTCCACAGAATCCAGATTGCCAGCATGGTGGATGGAGCCAATTCAAAGCCTGCTCAGATCATGATCAAGGGTGCTGTTTTGGCAGTTTGCTGCAGGAATACCAACTCACAGAACCCAAGGCTCGCATTGCCATCCTAAGCAGCTTTCATTCAGATTCAGTAGGAGAGGAGATTGCCACTCCTTTTTTTAAATCTATGCACCAGCCCTATCTTACTTGACTCTGTCTACCAGGTGTACTTGTTAAGTAAGTCTCAGTTAAATTGGTAAGACTCTGATCAACGACCATTGAAATAGTCCTTCAGTTTTGAGAGGTGCCAAATCATGAAGGTATTCCAGTACTCTGAAGTATGAGAAGAAGAAAGCTAGCATAACATCACGCGTAAAACCATATTCTAAACCCTCGTAGTTCACATTCGATCTTTAAAAAATGCATGAAATATGTAAATAAATGTTTGCACCAGCTAAATGATAGCATTGGAGAGGCACAATTTTATCTCAAAAGGAATTGGAATTATTGGGTACATAATCCAGAGAAAATTAGTCATATTTAAATGCCCCTCAAATAAATGTTATTTAAGTACTTAAAAATGTGTGCTTGAGTTTCACTGATTGCAGCCATTGCTGATATTATAAGCAGATAAGGGCAGTATTAAAAGACATTAATAAGATCAGCAGCAGAAAAAATAAGGCTGCCAACCAATCAGACTTACTGACCTGGCCAGAATTTGATCTTCCTGGTTAGCTACCAAATAGGATACTGTAGAGCTGGAGGCAAAATGGCGGGTCTTGCTTTTCATTGTTTAATTTCTGTGACACATTTTTTAAAGCAAACAAACGATGCAGCCCTTCAGAGCGGGTTAGAGGCTCAGACAAACCCTGTCTTAATCTGTCTTGAACATCCTGTCTGAAGGGAAAAGCATACTACGCTTGTCAAAGAATACCATAGTCTCTGGTCCGTATTTAAAAACAGGATTTGCTTTCTGTCAGAAATGAAAGGTGTATCCAGCATGTGATCAGAGACCTTTTAGTTTGTAGGAGGAGGGATCTGCACATGCTGAGAGGCATTCAGCTCAAATGGACTATTTCTGAAAACCTAATTGGCAACCTATGAATACAAAGTCTCAGTCACATGATCAAAGGCAAAGAACATAAGAACATAAGAACAGCCCCACTGGATCAGGCCATAGGCCCATCTAGTCCAGCTTCCTGTATCTCACAGCGGCCCACCAAATGCCCCAGGGAGCACACCAGATAACAAGAGACCTCATCCTGGTGCCCTCCCCTACATCTGGCATTCTGACTTAACCCATTCCTAAAATCAGGAGGTTGCGCATACACATCATGGCTTGTACCCCATAATGGATTTTTCCTCCAGAAACTCGTCCAATCCCCTTTTAAAGGCGTCTAGGCTAGACGCCAGCACCACATCCTGTGGCAAGGAGTTCCACAGACCGACCATGCGCTGAGTAAAGAAATATTTTCTTTTGTCTGTCCTAACTCTCCCAACACTCAATTTTAGTGGATGTCCCCTGGTTCTGGTATTATGTGAGAGTGTAAAGAGCATCTCCCTATCCACTCTGTCCATCCCCTGCATAATTTTGTATGTCTCAATCATGTCCCCCCTCAAGCGTCTCTTTTCTAGGCTGAAGAGGCCCAAACGCCGTAGCCTTTCCTCATAAGGAAGGTGCCCCAGCCCCGTAATCATCTTAGTCGCTCTCTTTTGCACCTTTTCCATTTCCACTATGTCTTTTTTGAGATGCGGCGACCAGAACTGGACACAATACTCCAGGTGTGGCCTTACCATCGATTTGTACAACGGCATTATAATACTAGCCGTTTTGTTCTCAATACCCTTCCTAATGATCCCAAGCATAGAATTGGCCTTCTTCACTGCCGCCGCACATTGGGTCGACACTTTCATCGACCTGTCCACCACCACTCCAAGATCTCTCTCCTGATCTGTCACAGACAGCTCAGAACCCATCAGCCTATATCTAAAGTTTTGATTTTTTGCCCCAATGTGCATGACTTTACACTTACCGACATTGAAGCGCATCTGCCATTTTGCTGCCCATTCTGCCAGTCTGGAGAGATCCTTCTGGAGCTCCTCACAATCACTTCTGGTCTTTACCACTCGGAGAAGTTTGGTGTCATCTGCAAACTTAGCCACTTCACTGCTCAACCCTGTCTCCAGGTCATTTATGAAGAGGTTGAAAAGCACCTGTCCCAGGACAGATCCTTGGGGCACACCGCTTTTCACCTCTCTCCATTGTGAAAATTGCCCATTGACACCGACTCTCTGCTTCCTGGCCTCCAACCAGTTCTCAATCCACGAGAGGACCTGTCCTCTAATTCCCTGACTGTGGAGTTTTTTCAGTAGCCTTTGGTGAGGGACCGTGTCAAACACCTTCTGAAAGTCCAGATATATAATGTCCACGGGTTCTCCCGCATCCACATGCCTGTTGACCTTTTCAAAGAATTCTATAAGGTTCGTGAGGCAAGACTTACCCTTACAGAAGCCATGCTGACTCTCCCTCAGCAAGGCCTGTTCGTCTATGTGTTTTGAGATCCTATCTTTGATGAGGCATTCCACCATCTTACCCGGTATGGATGTTAGGCTGACCGGCCTATAGTTTCCCGGGTCCCTCCTCTTTCCCTTTTTAAAAATAGGCGTGACATTTGCTATCCTCCAATCTTCTGGCACTGTGGCAGTTTTGAGGGACAAGTTGCATACCTTAGTCAAGAGATCTGCAACTTCATTCTTCAATTCCTTAATAACCCTTGGGTGTATGCCATCAGGGCCCGGTGACTTATTGATCTTTAATTTATCAATGAGGTCTGAAACATCTTCTCTTTTAACCTCTATCTGACTTAACTCCTCGGTTAGGAGGGGCCGTTCGGGCAGCGGTATCTGCCCGAGGTCTTCTGCCGTGAAGACAGATGCAAAGAACTCATTTAATTTCTCTGCCATCTCTAAGTCTCCTTTTATCTCCCCTTTCCCTCCCTTACCATCCAGAGGGCCAACCGCTTCTCTGGCGGGTTTCCTGCTTCTAACATATTTGAAGAAGCTTTTATTATTCCCCTTAATGCTGCTGGCCATGCGTTCCTCATAGTCTCGCTTGGCCTCCCATATCACCTTCTTACATTTCTTTTGCCACAGTTTTTGTTCCTTTTTATTCTCCTCATTAGGGCAAGACTTCCATTTACGGAAGGAAGCTTCCTTGCCCTTCACAGCCTCTCTAACTTGGCTCGTTAGCCATGCGGGCACCCTCCTGGATTTAGTGGAACCCTTCTTTCTTTGTGGTATACACCTCTGCTGGGCCTCTATTACTGTTGTTTTAAGCAGCCTCCATGCACTCTGGAGAGATTGGACTCTTTTTACCCTCCCTTTCAACCTCCTTCCAACCAGCCTCCTAATTTGAGGGAAGTCCGCCCGTCGGAAGTCAAGGGTTTTTCTTAGAGATTTGCCTGGTATTCTTCCCCCAGCGTGCATGTCAAAACGGATCGCAGCATGATCACTATTCCCCAATGGCTCAGTAACATTTACATCTCTAACCAGGTCCTGTGTACTGCACAATATTAAATCCAGAGTCACCTGCCCTCTGGTGGGCTGCTCTAAGCCACAGTCATTTAGCACGTCAAGAAATCCGGTCTCCTTATCGTGACCAGAACACAAATTGACCCAGTCAATATGAGGATAATTGAAGTCCCCCATGATTACAACCCTGTCCCTCCTTGTCACCTCCCAAAGACTATGCCAAAGACTATGCCAAAGACTATGGCATAAAGAGGGAAACACCTTAAGCAACGCTCTGTCCATGTTGAAGAGGCAGAGTCCAGGGTGCTTGAAGATGCCTCTCACACCTACCTAGCTGATGTAATGGCTACTAGGAAAATAACCTTATAGGAGAAACCCTTCACTTGGTCCATGGCCCAGATTCAAAGGGAGGAGTCATTAGCACTGAAGCTCCCTTGTCCCTTTTCACTGTTCCCGGGACCTGATTCTACTGTCTTTGTGCTAAGTCTTCTCCTGAGAGAAAAAGCCTGACATACCCTGGACATCAGGTGGGCTTTGAGTTTTTATACCAGATGGACTAGGGAGTGGGTCCAAGCACCAGCAGAGAGCCTCTGCCACTGCTTTGGTACAGTGGTTACGGACCTGTTTTGCTTTGGTGTACAAATCCCCGGGTAGTGGCACTCTCTTGGGTGCCACTGTTCACTCTCTCAGGGGAGCAGCCAGTTCAGCAGCCTTTATGGCTTTTCCTCTCTGGTGGATATCTATAGGGCAGCCACGTGGGTATTGGTGCATACCTCCACCAAGCCTTATGAGGTGAGCACTGCTGGCTTGGCTGATGTTTTTGGCAGGCGAGTTCTGCTGAGAGTAGTGAGGCCCTGAATGACTCCACCTCATCTGGGCCATCCCAATATCCGACAGCTCTGACATATCACCAAGAGTGAGGAATGCCCCCCTGCTTCTACAAGAGATAAATTGAATTTCTTAACCGAGAACTTCTGTTCTGGGAAGAGGAAGGGGAGCATTCCACCCACCTCTTCACTGGCTTTGGTGTCTTGTTCTTCTGGGCCATAGGCTATTTGTGGGGAGGTAGCCAGGGATTTTGGGGAAGTAGCCAGGGATTTTGGAAGCCTCTGGGCACCAGTCTTTAAATTTACCTGTTTTAACTTGTTTTTCTTGTTATGTTTGATGGTAGTTATTCTTCATGTGATGTCACTGTTTATGGCACATTCTATGGTGCGGTGGGATCATGGAGGTGTTATCCAGCTCTCCAGAGCCGGTTTGGGGAAATGGGAAGCGCCCCCTGGATGAGGAGACTTCATCTATGATTGGTCCTGCCTCCTGGTAGTAGGAGTAGATTTTACTAAGTGTTATGAATGCCCCCTTCCTCTCCCCAGAACAGGAATTTTCTCTGCATTTATAAATTCTATCACTGTGGAACAGCCACCAAGTACATCTGAACTCTGCACTCTCTCACTACACAGATGTGGCCAAAAAATGTGACACACGAGAAGTTTTCAGCCATTCCTCATTGTTTCTGAACTTTGCAGTCCAGTTTGCCAGGATTCCCTCACTACGCAGCATTGAGTTTGGATGAAAGGATGCTGAAGCAGGTCTCAGAAATGGAATACAGTAACTCCTTCCCTGTTTAATTCCAGTGTTCAGGAACAGTCGTATTAATGCTCCTCAGCTGCCAGGATAAAGACAAAGTTTTCCCTCAGAGATGTTACTTGATGTGTTAAAAAAAAAATTTAATGACAGTTTGTACCTGACATTTCTCTGTCATCCAACAGTTCTGAAATGGGGGGAAATATCTTCTGAATCTTCTCCCTCCCAATAATTGTTTGAACTAAAGAAATAGTTTAATTTCCTCCTGAATATGCTTGACTTTATAGGGCCAGCACCCCATTAATGAAATCTTACTTGATTCATTGTACGAGATTGACTGATGGATCAGTTACTTGATGCACAAATCTGTTGACTTAAAGGTCTGAAGGAAACAATGTGTTTCCTTTTGTTGATGATGCCACACAAGATATCACCTCAGGCAGTCCCTCTTTGGTGAAAAAGAATGAAGAGATGCCTTCTCTCAAGTGGCAGCTCCCACCTGTGCTTTAAGTGTCTTCTCTTAAAAAGAACACAAGTTACTTCTCCAGGAGACGGGCCCGTATCTGAATTCACTCAGGATACTCCTCGGCAGGAGGGAGGTCGGGGGCTTCTTGTAGTGGGGGATTCGATTATTAGAAACATAGAGAGGGGGGTTTGCGATGGATGTGAGGACCGCATGGTGACTTGCCTGCCTGGTGCAAAGGTTGCGGACATCACTTCTCGTCTAGACAGGCTGGTAGACAGTGCTGGGGGAGAGGTAGCAGTTGTGGTGCATGTCAGCACCAACGACGTGGGCAAGTGTAGCTGGGAGGTCCTGAAGGCCAAATTTAGGCTTTTAGGCAGGAAGCTGAAAGCCAGGACCTCAAAGGTAGCATTCTCTGAAGTGCTACCTGTTCCACGCGCAGGGCCAGCTAGGCAGGCGGAGATCAGGGGTCTCAATGCTTGGATGAGACGGCAGTGTAGGGAGGAGGGGTTTAGATTTGTTAGGCACTGGGGAACGTTTTGGGACAAGCGGGGCCTGTACAAGAGGGACAGGCTCCACTTGAACCAGAATGGAACCAGACTGCTGGCGCATAACATTAAAAAGGTGGCACAGCAGCTTTTAAACTGATCCCTGGGGGAAGGCCGACAGGAGCCAAGGGGCATCTGGTTCGGGACTCCTCATCCCTATGGGATGAGGATGGGAAGATTAGAGAACAACAAGACAAAGGCAGAGTAGGAAAAGAAGTTGGGAAAGGTAGTGTGATGGGATGTGATAGACGGTTTGGCACAATGAGAGGATGCGGGGACAAAGAAGCAAATAAGCAGCCCTCCTGGGGCATTCCGTGTATAAATGCTTTTATGCGAATGCCCGAAGTCTACGAGCAAAGATGGGAGAACTGGAATGTCTGGTGACAAGGGAAAACATTGACATAGTGGGCATAACGGAAACTTGGTGGAATGCAGAGAATCAGTGGGATACAGCAATCCCGGGCTATAAACTCTACAGGAGGGACAGGCAGGGGCGTGTTGGGGGTGGGGTGGCTGTTTATGTTAAGGAAGGGATAGAATCCAGCAAAGTAGAGATTGAAGGTGGGTCCGACTCCACCGTAGAATCTCTGTGGGTTAAATTACCAGGCTTGTGCAGCGATGTAATACTGGGGGCGTGCTATTGTCCTCCAGACCAGAAATCGGATGGGGACCTTGAAATGAGAAAACAGATCAGGGAGGTGTCAAGGAGGGACAGGGTTGTAATCATGGGGGACTTCAATTATCCTCATATAGACTGGGTCAATTTGTGTTCTGGTCACGATAAGGAGACCGGATTTCTTGACGTGCTAAATGACTGTGGCTTAGAGCAGCCCACCAGAGGGCAGGTGACTCTGGATTTAATATTGTGCAGTACACAGGACCTGGTTAGAGATGTAAATGTTACTGAGCCATTGGGGAATAGTGATCATGCTGCGATCCGTTTTGACATGCACGCTGGGGGAAGAATACCAGGCAAATCTCTAAGAAAAACCCTTGACTTCCGACGGGCGGACTTCCCTCAAATTAGGAGGCTGGTTGGAAGGAGGTTGAAAGGGAGGGTAAAAAGAGTCCAATCTCTCCAGAGTGCATGGAGGCTGCTTAAAACAACAGTAATAGAGGCCCAGCAGAGGTGTATACCACAAAGAAAGAAGGGTTCCACTAAATCCAGGAGGGTGCCCGCATGGCTAACGAGCCAAGTTAGAGAGGCTGTGAAGGGCAAGGAAGCTTCCTTCCGTAAATGGAAGTCTTGCCCTAATGAGGAGAATAAAAAGGAACAAAAACTGTGGCAAAAGAAATGTAAGAAGGTGATATGGGAGGCCAAGCGAGACTATGAGGAACGCATGGCCAGCAGCATTAAGGGGAATAATAAAAGCTTCTTCAAATATGTTAGAAGCAGGAAACCCGCCAGAGAAGCGGTTGGCCCTCTGGATGGTAAGGGAGGGAAAGGGGAGATAAAAGGAGACTTAGAGATGGCAGAGAAATTAAATGAGTTCTTTGCATCTGTCTTCACGGCAGAAGACCTCGGGCAGATACCGCTGCCCGAACGGCCCCTCCTAACCGAGGAGTTAAGTCAGATAGAGGTTAAAAGAGAAGATGTTTCAGACCTCATTGATAAATTAAAGATCAATAAGTCACCGGGCCCTGATGGCATCCACCCAAGAGTTATTAAGGAATTGAAGAATGAAGTTGCTGATCTCTTGACTAAGATATGCAACTTGTCCCTCAAAATGGCCATGGTGCCAGAAGATTGGAGGATAGCAAATGTCACGCCGATCTTTAAAAAGGGAAAGAGGGGGGACCCGGGAAACTATAGGCCAGTCAGCCTAACATCTATACCGGGTAAGATGGTGGAATGCCTCATCAAAGATAGGATCTCAAAACACATAGATGAACAGGCCTTGCTGAGGGAGAATCAGCATGGCTTCTGTAAGGGTAAGTCTTGCCTCACGAACCTTATAGAATTCTTTGAAAAGTTCATGTGGATGCGGGAGAACCCATGGACATTATATATCTGGACTTTCAGAAGGCGTTTGACACGGTCCCTCACCAAAGGCTACTGAAAAGACTCCACAGTCATGGAATTAGGAGACAGGTCCTCTCATGGATTGAGAACTGGTTGGAGGTCATGAAGCAGAGTGTGGGTGTCAATGGGCAATTTTCACAATGGAGAGAGGTGAAAAGCGGTGTGCCCCAAGGATCTGTCCTGGGACAGGTGCTTTTCAACCTCTTCATAAATGACCTGGAGACAGGGGTGTGCAGTGAGATTGCAAAGTTTGCAGACGACACCAAACTTTTCCGAGTGGTGAAGAGCAGAAGTGATTGTGAGGAGCTCCAGAAGGATCTCTCCAGACTGGCAGAATGGGCAACAAAATGGCAGATGCGCTTCAATGTCAGAAAGTGTAAGGTCATGCACATTGGGGCAAAAAATCAAAAC
Organism: Tiliqua scincoides; assembly: GCF_035046505.1. Taxonomy (NCBI): domain Eukaryota; kingdom Metazoa; phylum Chordata; class Lepidosauria; order Squamata; family Scincidae; genus Tiliqua; species Tiliqua scincoides. The sequence goes on from NC_089824.1 coordinate 122,586,326, forward strand.
TTTACATATAGGCTGATGGGTTCTGAGCTGTCTGTGACAGATCAGGAGAGAGATCTTGGGGTGGTGGTGGACAGGTCGATGAAAGTGTCGACCCAATGTGCGGCAGCAGTGAAGAAGGCCAATTCTATGCTTGGGATCATTAGGAAATGTATTGAGAACAAAACGGCTAATATTATAATGCCATTGTATAAATCTATGGTAAGGCCACACCTGGAGTATTGTGTCCAGTTCTGGTCAAGCCATGATGTGTATGTGCAACCTCCTGATTTTAGAAATGGGTTATGTCAGAATGCCAGATGCAAGGGAGGGCACCAGGATGAGGTCTCTTGTTATCTGGTGTGCTCCCTGGGGCATTTGTTGGGCCGCTGTGAGATACAGGAAGCTGGACTAGATGGGCCTATGGCCTGATCCAGTGGGGCTGTTCTTATGTTCTTATGTTCTTTTCAACTTGTTCATAAATGACCTGGAGACAGGGATAAGCAGTGAGGTGGCCGAGCTGGTGGATGACACTGAACTATACTGTGGTGAAGACCAGAAGGGATTGTGAAGAGGTACAGAAGGATCTCTCCAAACTGGGAGAATGGGCAGCAAAATGGCAGATGCGTTTCAGTGAAAATATGCACATTGGGACAAAAAATCCAAACTTCACATATAGACTAATGTGTTCTGAGCTGTCAGTGATGGATCAGGAGAGAGATCCTGAGGTGTTGGTAGATAGCTTGATGAAAGTGTTGACTCAGTGTGCGGTGGCTGTGAAGAAGGTCAGTTCTACGCTAGGGATCTTTTAAAAAAGGATTGAGAAGAAAACAATCAATATTATTATCCTAACCTTAGTTGGCAACCTTCAGTCTCGAAAGACTATGGTATCGCGCTCTGAAAGGTGGTTCTGGAACAGCGTCTAGTGTGGCTGAAAAGGCCGATTTGGGAGTGACAATCCCTTCCACACTGGGAGCAAGTGCAGTCTGTCCCTGGCCTGTCTCCCTGGCTATGGGCCTTCCTTCTTTGCCTCTTTGCCTCAGACTGTTGGCCAAGTGTCTCTTCAAACTGGGAAAGGCCATGTTGCACAGCCTGCCTCCAAGCGGGCCGCTCAGAGGCCAGGGTTTCCCACTTGTTGAGGTCCACTCCTAAGGCCTTCAGATCCCTCTTGCAGATGTCCTTGTATCGCAGCTGTGGTCTACCTGTAGGGCGCTTTCCTTGCACGAGTTCTCCATAGAGGAGATCCTTTGGGATCCGCCCATCATCCATTCTCACGACATGACTGAGCCAACGCAGGCGTCTCTGTTTCAGTAGTGCATACATGCTAGGGATTCCAGCAACAACAACAACAACAGTATTTATATACCGCTTTTCAACTAAAAGTTCACAAAGCGGTTTACAGAGAAAAATCAAATAACTAAATGGCTCCAGGACGTTCCAGGACTGTGTTGTTTGAAACTTTGTCCTGCCAGGTAATGCCGAGAATACATCGGAGGCAGCGCATGTGGAAAGCATTCAGTTTCCTCTCCTGTTGTGAGTGAAGAGTCCATGACTCGCTGCAGTACAGAAGTGTACTCAGGACGCAAGCTCTGTAGACCTGGATCTTGGTATGTTCTGTCAGCTTCTTGTTGGACCAGACTCTCTTTGTGAGTCTGGAAAACGTGGTAGCTGCTTTACCAATGCGTTTGTTTAGCTCGGTATCAAGAGAAAGAGTGTCGGAGATCGTTGAGCCAAGGTACACAAAGTCATGGACAACCTCCAGTTCATGCGCAGAGATTGAATTGCAGGGAGGTAAGTCCACATCCTGAATCATGACCTGTGTTTTCTTCAGGCTGATTGTCAGTCCAAAATCTTGGCAGGCCTTGCTAAAACGATCCATGAGCTGCTGGAGATCTTTGGCAGAGTGGGTAGTGATAGCTGCATCGTCGGCAAAGAGGAAGTCACGCAGACATTTCAGCTGGACTTTGGACTTTGCTCTCAGTCTGGAGAGGTTGAAGAGCTTTCCATCTAATCTGGTCTGGAGATAGATGCCTTCTGTTGTAGTTCCAAAGGCCTGCTTCAGCAGGACAGCGAAGAAGATCCCAAACAAGGTTGATGCAAGAACACAGCCCTGCTTCACGCCGCTTCGGATGTCAAAGGGGTGTGATGTGGAGCCATCAAAGACAACAGTGCCCTTCATGTCCTTGTGGAAGGATCTGATGATGCTGAGGAGCCTGGGTGGACATCCAATCTTGGGGAGAATCTTGAAGAGGCCATCCCTGCTGACCAGGTCGAAAGCCTTCGTGAGATCTATGAAGGCTATAAAGAGTGGCTGTCGTTGTTCCCTGCATTTCTCCTGCAGTTGTCTAAGGGAGAATACCATATCAGTGGTGGACCTGTTGGCTTGGAATCCACACTGGTATTATACCATTATGTGGTATTATACCATTGTGTGGTATTATACCACACAATATTATTATACCATTGTACAAATTGATGCTACAGCCATGTCTGGAGTATTGTGTCCAGTTCTGGTCACCACATCCCAGAAAGGACATAGTAGAACTAGACAAAGTGCAGAAAAGAGCAACCAAATGATTACTGGGCTGGGGCACCTCCCTTCTGAGAAAAGGCTACAGCATTTGGGGCTCTTTAGTTTGGAACATGATAGAGATATACACAATTATGCAGGGAATGGATAGATTGAATAGCGGTATGTTCTTTTCCCTCTAACTCAATACCAGAAACTTGGATGAGCAAAGCATAAGCAAATTTGGGCACTGTTAGCCTTCCACTATTTTGAATGGGTCTTCTATAATGTTATCACAACTTCAGAAATGCTCTCGTTGAATTCCCTTCTCTTCTGATTTGACATGAATATCTATACACACTGTGGTCAACCTTTATCACTGTGTTATCTCTTCATGGCTGACCTACTTCCTGCTCTCCAATTCAAATACAGTGCAGGTACAGAGAGTGAATAGATTTCTTACAACACATTTCACTTCCTTGCATTAAATATATTTCTAAAAAGCATGGGAAAACTTAAAAAAAAGTCTTAACTTTTAAAACTTGACCAAGGGTACTGCAGTCAGCACTGTTAAGGACTCATGATAGCTTCAGGTTTTTTGTTTTTTTTTCTTCCTCTGCCAACTTTTCTCTCTCATCAGGGACAGTCCAAGGTGAGCTGTCAACCAAACTAGGTCCCAAATTCTGCTACCCATCCCCTAGCCCTGCCACCATGTTCACATGCCATGCACTCACACCCAGCAATTACCTTGCTATTTTTTACTGTTGGAAGTATGAAAGGACCCATTTGTCCTGATTTACCTTCTGTCCAGACTTGGTTAAGAGAGTATAAGTGATCAAGAATCCCTCTTTGTGTCTTGCTCATCACACTGATCATGTCACATCCTTTCTTAACACCTTTTCTTGGCTTCCTGTCTCCTCCAAACTCCTTGACTATACCTTCAAAACTCTCCATGACTTTGCCTCTCTATCCATCTCAGCACTTATATCCTGCTATACTCCTGCCTGTGACCTTTGCTGTTCCAGCTCCAAATGTCCAAAGGTTTCCTGCTCCCTCAAATAACTATCCTTTCTCCCTTGCTACCCCTTATGCTTGGACCTGCCTTGCAGAATGTCTGAGGGGTGCAGCCTCGCTCACTTCCCTCAAATCTCTTCCTAAAACCCACAAAGCCTTTGGCCTGAATCCTTTCCTCCTGCAACCCACTAAATAAGTGCTTCCAAAATTCCTACAAGGGAGTTGGGAGCACTGTAAGTTGTTACAGAGGAGGGGGGAAGGCAGCAATGTGACCCCCAGGATTGTGCTGCTGCTGAGGACGGAAGGGTTTTTCTACTTAACTTGCAGCCAGCACTGCAGTGCTTGGGGTTCTGGGTGTGTGTGGGGAGCCCTCTTCAGGGCATCCTGTGTCTGCAAAAGTGAGTAAAAAAGAAAAAAAAAAGGTCACTTTCAGTTTTCACAATGAAACTGGAAGTACCCATGATTTTTTTAAATTTACACGCTTTTGCCCTGCGAAGGGCTCTGCGCACCCCCTCCCCCCAAGTTCTGCAGCATTAGCTGCAAGTAAGTCAAAATCCTGTCCCATTCCCAGCAGCACTGCCACCCTGGGGATCACGTTGCTGCCTTTCACCCCTCTCTCCCTTGAAGGGGCATTGGCCAGTGCTTCCCAGACTGGTGGGTCGCTACCCACAAGTTTTGGAACCACTGCCCTAAATACATACTTGGGAGTATTTCTCATTGAACTCAGTGGGACTGACTTCTGAATAGACATGCATAGGATTGTGCAGTAAGTTGCGTGCATATAAGTGAAACACAGCCCGATCCTAACTAAATTCCCGTGTGCTGATGCAGTGGCACCGACATGGGCTCCACTATCCCACAGGGGAAATTTGGCTGCTGGAGCTCTCCTTAAGGTAAGGGACATTTTCCCCCTTGTCCCAGGGTAAGCCCCACCAGCTGCTGTGGGTCAACTCAGACCTACACCAGCTATATCGCTGACCCAAACCAAGTTGTTCCATGACAGCAGTTCAGGCCCAGGAAGGGGGATAGGATACCGTGTGCACTAGTGTTGCTGATCCTGCCCCCTTCTGGGCCTGATTTGCCCCACTCACCCCTGCACTGGACCCACCTTGTCCAGTGGGATTCCCTGGAAACACCAATGCCATCAGGAAGGCTCCAGTCTTCCCAGCAGCACTCCTAGCCTTTGTGCTGTCACAAAGCGCTCTATGGCGCATTCAGCTGGTGCTGCTGGGGGATAGGGTTGGGCTGATAATCACAGATGCTTCCCTTGGTTCCCCTGCCTCCAACCTCTTCCCTCCCTTGTTGTTTCTTGTTTGTCATTAGTTTGTCAGCTCTTCAGGCAGTAATCCATCTTTCTTCATAAAGCACCATGCACAATGATAGCACATTTTTATGAATAATAAAAATAATGGCCGGGGATTTGAACCCAGGTCTCTCAGTTTGAATCTAGCATATGATTCACTGCACTGCAAAGATTTGCAGTGCAATCCTATGCATGCCTACTGTAAATCGTTTCTGGCAGTTCAACAGGACTTACTCCCAGACAGTTATGTATAGGAGTGCTACCTTGCTGTTTGTAAAGGGGGGGGGGGGAGGCAGGGAGGAGACTGGGAAAGCAAATACTTTCTGTGTAAACAATCCTAAACCAATACAGTAAAAACATCATTTAAGAGCGATAAAGCATTGTGGAAAGGACATCAGATTTAAGTGGTTTTCAAGCAGCTCATGAAGAAACTGAAGCCCTCAATAAAATATGTTTTTCTTTCACCTATTCCCTTGGTCAAGATATCAAAGCCAGCTCTAAATGCTCACCCACTTTGCCAGGGGCAGCATTTCAGATCTCAAGAAGTGATGGGAAAAGATTCACTATGAGGGTCAAAGGTTCACTCTTGGATATAGTCAAGACAGCTGCAAAAGTATATTTCAAAAGCGCTATTTGGGATTTTTCTACATTTTTAATGCTTTATAACATTAGATACATAGCATGTACAGCAATGTGATCGGCACAGATCAAACACCATTTTGTGTGTGTCTAAAGGGACGTGTTTGTCCCTTAACATGCATATTTTGAACACAGATGCAAGTTAATGGTTTGAAACCATAGTTACTCAGTGTCTGATCCAGCTAAATTTAGAGATGTCCTGCATACTGAAGATAATGTGTACCACATAATTAGTGATTAAGTATAATTCATTTGTGTTTTATGTATATTTCATGCATTGATGATGATTTGCTCTAAATCAGGGGTGCCCAAATCCTGCCCTCGGGGACCCCCAATCTGGCCCACAAGGAGCTCCCAGTCTTCAATGAACCTCTGGCCTGCCAGACACTTGCTGGAACCCACGCTGGCCCAACACAATTGCTGTCAGCGCAAGAGACAACTGTTTGACCTCTTGCACGAGCCTCCACTGCTTGCTGTTTCATGTCTGTGAAGCAGCAGGGACAGTGAAGGGAAGGCCGGCCTTGCTTTGTGCAAGGCCTTTTATAGAGCTTGAGCTATCACAAGACCTTCAGTCGTTCATATAAGTTCCATCTCTAATATATTCATTTACGTAAATTTTATATAAATTTATTCAAATTTTAAATGTAAATTCTTTTTTTCCCAGTCCCCAACAGTGTCAGAAAGATAATGTGGCCCTCCTGCCAAAAATTTTGGACACCCCTGCTCTAAATAATCTATCACCATTTATTATGGCATATGGAAAGTAAATAATATGAAAGCACTCAAGGAGTTATGCAGAAAGAAAGGCAGGAGGTCTAGATAACTGAAGGACTGGTTCACAATACCACTCTGTTATAAATTAAGATGTGCATGTTAAGAGGAATGTCCACAGTTTGTTGAATAATATTTTATTTTATTTATTAATTTACTCAGTTTGTACCATGCTTTTCTCCCTGAAGGGCACCCAAAGTGGCTAGACACATAATACATGAACACTAATAATTCCAAATATTGTGAGTTATTTCCATAGCAGCATTCTGTCTCTCCCCCACCATCCCAGTGGAGTAGCTCTACATTCAACAGACTGAGATAAGACCTCAGGGGCTTGTGAGAGAGATGTGAACAACCACATTTGAGTGTTTTCAATTTATTTGGTCCAACAGGAAAAGGAGAACTCGCAAACAGAAGAGGGGTCTCTGGCCTCTAGATTTCCAATATTGTGTTGTAAGAGCAGTCTTACAGCATCTGCCCATGTCTCACCTTCAGCTAAAGGCAGTTCTGTCAACTCCTGAAACAGGCTGTCAGGGGTGCTGAATGACCCAGTTCTCCCCCTTCCCGGCTGCTTAGGAGTGCTCCTGCATCCATGAGAATAGGGTCTGTGAGCGATAGTTAGTGGTGCCCCCAAGTCCCACACCCAAATAATCCTCCTGGGGGTGAGATGTCACCTGGCCACCTCAGACCTCTTCCACTGGTCCCAAGTCATGAGTGGAGTTTGGTAGAACCATCCTGATCTTATCCTCCTACTTGTCTCTGTCTTATCTTTCTCCCCCAGTGCTATAAAGAACATAAGAAGAGCCCTGGTGGATCAGGCAAGGGCTCATCTAGCCCAGCTTCCTGTATCTCACAGTGGTATCGGAGTACACAAGGTACTTTTTGACCATTGCATCAGCCTTCCCATCAGGGCGGGTGTTCATTGGTAACACAGAAATGAAACAATGGGGCTCGTTCTTTTTATCTATTATAGTAAAGGATGTCAAAGCTACAAATAAGTTATCAATGTTGCTCATTCATTTTTGTTTGCCCAGCAGAAAAATTGCTCAGATTGATGTTGTAGATAGAGCAGAGGGTTAAAAAAAAGGGGGGGATTGATATCTTCTTACCTGGAATAGGTATCTGATGTTGCAAATGACAGCCAGAACCTCTAGTCTAGGAAAGTCCCTACAGGAACTGTCCCATTTTGTACAGGGCCTTTCTAAAGGGCTGCCTCTAGGAAAACAGCGAAGGGAGTAGCTGCCTCTGTAGGGGACACTTACATACCGTCTATACATCATTTTCGAAAAGTTTTCTTTAAGATTAACATTCAATGTAAATTTCAATATTTGAGTCCCTAGTTTTTCCCAATGCTCCATTAGAAGATCATGACTTACATTTTTCACCCACTGTATCATACATTCTTTAACCTGTTCCTCTTCTGCTTCATATTTCAATAGTATGTTATAAAGTCTGGCAATAACTTGTATCTCTCCTGTACATAGTTAGAATTCTAGTAAACGTACTCCTTCTTCAAAATCATATGACCTTTTGTCCAATGTACATTTTTCCAATAATTGGGCATAAAGAAACCATTGACAATCATAACCTTCTTTTAATAATTCCTCTCTTGTTTTCTTTCTGTACTCTACTTGTGAAAAAGTTAGTAAGTTTCTGTATAGTATCCAACCTTCTCTAGATGTTGGTCCCCGATCAAAGAAAGCCTTCTGTGGTGAGACCTGTAGTGGTATTTTCATATGGAACCTATTTTTATATTTATTCCATATCCTCAACAAAACATGTCTGACGTAATGGTTCTTAAATTCTGAGTTGAAATTCTTTATGTTTTCTATCATTATTGGAGAGGAGTGTGACTTGAATTAAAGTGCATTTTAAAGACTATGGAGAATACTTAGCCCTTGACTTAATACAAGAGCCAGGGAAAGGATTCAGTCATGGCTGGAATATTCAGCCTCCCTTATGAGCTAGTCTAGAATTTCTTCATATATAGAGAGCACATAGGGCAAATGGAAACAGCTTTAGAATGGCCCTCCTTTGAATGTGAGAGCCACTTTTCCTTCCTGGTTCAGATACCCAAACTAAACTAAACAAATAGTGTTTCTCTGAATCACTGATATTGGCAAAAATATCTTTAGCCACCTACGGCACAATCCTAGCCAGGTCAGAAGTAAGTCCTATTTTGTTCAATGGGGCTTACTCTCAGGAAAGTGTGGTTAGGATTGCAGCCTTAGGGCGCAATCCAAAAGGCACCTTATGCTGGCCCAAGTAGCATAGGAGGGTTGCAAATGTGCCGTAAAGCACGTTTGCACCTCTGTGGGAGGAAGCCGCATTGGCACATGTCGCCGCGCCGATGCGCAGATGCCGGCAGAAGCCTCCACGGAAGCTTCCTTGCTGCCACTTGTGTCACCACGCCCGCACCGACACAAGCAGCAAGGGTAAGCGTGGGGGGTGGGGAGGAGGCATGGAGGAGGCGGGATGGGGGCGCTTCTGGGCAGGGGGAGGGTGGATGATGGGCGGCCCTGGGAGCAGGTTCATTGGGAGCCAGGGGCGGGGCTGGGACCTGGCAGTTATGCCAGATCCCAACCCCTGTCCCCAGGGAGAACGGAGCGGCTTCAAGCTGCTCCACTCTCCTTGGACTTGCGCCACCTCCAGAGGTCCGAGAAGGTCTGAGGAGACCCATTGGGGCTAGTAGCCCTTACTCAGGGGTAAGGGGAAGAGTTTGCCCTTGCCTCCGGCTGAGCCACTGCTGGCCAGAAACCTGCGTTGGATGCAGCGCAAGCCTCCTGGCTTGCCTGCTTCAGTGCAGATTTGGATTGCGCCCCTAGTTGAATAGCTCCAGGAGCTCTTGATCTCGAGTCTCAGCAAAGCCCATTAGGAATGCAATCATGACCTCTGTATGCAGCCACCAAAGCATTGTCTTCCCCTCTAGCTTTGTGAGGCAAAGCCCATCAACATTCTGGATGGCAAAGAGTCCCCCATGTTCAGAGTCCCAGCCTGAATGGAATGGTCATGCTGGTCCTGAGCACAACGGAGCAGGAACCAACCTGCTTCAACTGCATGAAGCCTGCTTCAGTATTTCAAGATGGCAAGGAACTGCTGGGATATCTGAGAAGGTAGCAAAATCCTTGAAGAACTCCTATCTCACCCTTTGTTCAGGCAGGTGTTTTGTATGCAGTTCTCGGAGTTAGCAGCTGTCTAATTCCAAAACAATGGCCACAGGAGATTAGGCTGTGTTTTTTTTTTAATTTTTCAGATTTTCCAATTCAGTTTTCTAACCAAAGTTGCTACAAAAACAGCTGATCAGCCATCAGGCAGAATAACTACAATAGGCATCAAGAAAATTCCTGTCTTCACATTCACGTGTTAGATGTGACTGTTGGTATACAAGACAAATACACAATATTTACCTTTTACCTTGTAATTGTCACTGGCATTTCTGGACAGGGCGGGCAAAATGCTAGGTTTTTCAGGCAACTGCATGCTGGTGTAAAGCAGCCCCTCCACCTCACCTTGAGAGCCATTCCGAGCAGGGAGAGTGAGACGGAGGAGACACAGTATGAAGAAAATTTATTGCTCAGCTAAATATAAGAAACTATAAATATCAACCATGAATCTTAATAAAAAAATCAGATTGCACTTTTAAGAATGCCTGAAATTATTTAACTGAAAGGCATGAACTTTTGTAGGGAATTCTTCAGATGCCGACATTGAACAATTAAATTCTTCTGGACCACCTTGGCTGAATGATTTCTCAGAGCTCTCATTCTTGCTATGAGCAGGTTCATGCTGGATACAGTTACCATGACTGGGTACAAGCCGCATCCATATTGTCCAGGGTCCAAATGGGTAAGAACAAAACAACGTATCTATAGTCTACATGTGGTGGAACTACATGCCACCACATGAATGCCCTCATGTTTTCCTCCTGGCTTTTCTGTGCCATGGTGCCTCATGTTTTGCACTTTCCTGCCCCAGCCAATGGCAAACAATAGAGAGAAATCTGCATGATGGCCTCAGGGGAAATCTCAACCTAGGACAATTTTGTTGGTAGCTTCATGGCAGGCAAAATAAATCGTTCTGCCCTGTTCACTACAAGAAAAAGTCTTCTAGTTTTTCACCAAACAACTGATGGTAAGTCTGAAATATGTATGAAAGAGCTTGTATTGGTGGCTTGAGAGTATCTGATATATTTCTTGTATGTGTGAAAAAGAAAAATGGCAAGAAAGAGGAAGCGTCTTTAGAAAAGAAAGAATGCAGTTTGGTTCTACATGCTTGGATTTCCCCACATGAGATCTATAAAGGGTTTTGCACTTTCTGAACTGTCAATCAGCTATGCTAGGAAATGTTGTTAGCAGTCATTTCCAACACGCTTTGTGATTCCATCCCACTGATACTTTCACTCTGTAAGGGCTGAACTAACAAATGAAATGTAAAGTATTTCTCCCAAGTGCATTGTTTGTCACTTATGCCTTGCAAAAGAAGTTGCCTACCTCTGTCTAAACTAAGATGCAATACCAGGTGGTGAAAGTGATTTGTTCATTCCTAGTGGCACTTCGTTGTGAGACAAATTGTGTATTCATCAGTCCCATTTCCATAGGCAAGGCAGAGCTTTACTCTTGGGAAAATGCAAGTCTTGAACTGCCACTTGATCATCGTTTTTGAGTGGCTGGTACTTGTACACAGGGTTGTTCAATAACAGCTTTTTCTAGCCTTTTTAAGGGTTCCAGGGAACCCTGATGTGGCTTGGAAATCTATCAAAAGTTTCCCAATAATCCCAAACAAGCTTTCCTGAAATACAAGTTCACCACCACCACAAAATGTCTGCACTACTCAGCTACAGGAAAGTGTTTGGTGTGTTTCAAAGTACTTTTAAGAAAATGTGGGGAAACATTGAATTCCATTGGACTGTTCAGATGAATGTGTGCGTGCCCTAGAACATGATTCTGAGTCCTCTGACATATCCAAGCTCCTTGGCAAAAAAGTTAATGTAGAAACTTCGGACTTTTATTGAACTAGTTACAGTTTGACCCTTTGCCAGCCTAGTCCTTGTTCACAGATAATTCAGTGGATTGTCATGTCCATTCTTCCTGCAGATGCTATTGTGGGTTTCATTTTTAAGGGAAATTAACATTTCAGTATTCTCTGTAGAAGGGTTCCCCTGAGGCATTCCCCCTCTCTGCCTGGTCTCTGTAGCCTGGCATAGTGGCAGTGGATAGTTCTACCAAGAATTACGAAGGTTCTTTCCTGTTCAGCTGCTGATCTAGTAAAGGGAAAGTGGGAAGGTATGCGTGCACTAACCACTAGATATTACTCCCCTCAATTAACCTACTTCTCCCCAGAGGTCTCTTACCTGATAGGGACAGAGTTAAGTGCATGTCTGTCAGATATGCTATAAATTGCAGGTTTAGCATTCAATTTGGTCTTGTTGCCAGTGTTGGCTCTAATCCTTGCAATGAATTGTCTTCATAACCAAGTGTAGAAAAAAGCTCTTTTCCCTCATTGTCACTTGGATACCCATGAAGTTCCCTCCTTGTTATCATGATTGCATTGTGTAACTTTAAACGGTAAAGAAAGTAATCAAGAAAGAGCATAACTTGATGGAGGTCATTATGGAGGAATATAAAGCATCTCAAGGAAATAAAATGTGGAATCATTTTCTGTCTTGTACAGCAAATGATTAAAGTGATTGAAGTTAGACATCAGCCCTGTCAACCCCACAAAAGATTGCACACCCAGCAAATCATAATTCTGTCTCCTTCCTATCAATATTTTATCAAACATTTATTTTGTTGGGGAAGGAGCCCATTTGTCATCCTTTGCCACTGCTTTTATACTTCCCACACAGTTTACTTATCCCCTGGAACAATCTGTTCTTTACACAATAATTTGGTGCTATATATTCAATCTTCAGTGAGGTTCAACTGCTCACGGGTAGCAACTGCTTATGTATTATAGCCAAGCTAGATATGCTGGGCCATCATTCAGGTGTCTGACCTGTTTACATATGACACAGGAGGGGGATGTTGTACTTTGACCAAAAAATGAGTGTTCGGGAGAGGGGCACTGCACCTTCCTTCTTCAGCGCCTTTCCTGCCCACAGTCAATTAGTGCAGGCACATATCTTCCTGGCTCCTAAACCAAAAGTGAGTAGGGAACAAAGGAAAGCAGAGAAAATCAGTAGGAACAATGGACTAATTGGAGCAAGTCAAGGGATGGGAGATTTCCCTGCTCACTGAGGGGCCACAGGAAAGAAGACACAGCAACCTGCAAGCTTTGTGTGCCTGCCAGCAGATGTGTAATGCCCTGGTGCCTGGGGCAGTAACATCATGATGTCACATGGCATCATGACATCACTTTTGGATTCTCCCTGGAGGCCAGGGAGCTTTGTATACTCCATCCCTTTTCCTTCAAGGGGGAGGCTTCCTTTGAAGGAGAAGGAACGGAGGGCACGAAGCTGCCAGCACCTCCTCCGTAAGTTGAGTGGAGCCTGAGGAGCAGTCAAGCACCCTACTTGGTGCAGTGCCCGCGTCAGGTGCGCCTTGGGCTTTGTCCTAGTTACAGCTGTGCCTGGGAGTGACATTATCTCTGAGCACTGGGCAACCTGAGTGAGCTGCCAACAGCCTGGGGTGGAGAAAGCCCCAGTTGAATAAGTACAGTAAATAAAAAACTAGGTATTTGACAACACTGATGGATTTTATGGTTGATTCTGTGCACATGCAGAAGAAGCTAATTTGTTCCTCAATCATTACATTGCTGAATTGGTGTTGTAGGAGAAATTAATTTGCTATGCAACTTAGGCTTAGTGACATTGGTTTTATAGCAACTGCTGCTCTGATCTTTTTGAAGTGATCGCCATATTAACAGTTGGCATTTCATTCTAATGAAGATTGCTAGAGGTGTGTTAGAATTAATGTAGTTGAAAACTAGGGAAAAAAATAACACACTTCATGTACGATTAAACTTAGGTTGTTAAAAAAAGCTTTAATCTGGTATGGATTCTTCGGATATGTCCTCATTATAATGAATGGCTCCCTCTCTCTTTCTCTCTGTCAACCATCAGGATTTAAGTCTCTCCAAAGTACAGCAGGTGTGGGAGAATCACGTTGAAATGGGTCATAATTTCCAGCCCTCAGCACTTTCCATCTACATACTGTAGCTCTGCTGTATGAATTTGTGGGGACTGTGTTATTTCAAGTTATTTAACACTTCAGAGACCAACTCTGCAAAATCAAGTACCCAAAAGGAAGAAATCTCTCTCGTAATCGGCGTTACCTGGCTGCCAGTAGATTTGCAGGACAGGCTTTGCATCAAATTAATTTTTTTTTTAAACTACTACTTGGAGACTGTGGGTGCAATCCCAAAGGCACCTTAGTTTGGCGCAAGTCCCTTGTGATGGCTGAAAAGTGTTGCAAGTGTGCTGTAGGTCCTACAGAGCCAGTGGAGGGGTAGGTTCGCACCAGCCTTTCAAGGCAGGTGTGGGGGTCTGGGGATTGTAGGGGGGGCAGAACAGAGGTGTTCTGGGGCAAGGGAGGGTGAGTGGGTCTGTGGACAGGCTGCAGTTGAGCAAGGGTTTCATCCTAACCTCAGTCCTGGGCAGCCCGGAGCAGTTCCAGGCTGCTTGGATCTGAGCCACCTCTTGAGATGGTGCATATCTGAGTAGCCCCATTGGGCTACTGCAGTGTTACCTGTGGTAAGGGGAAGGAATTCCCTTTGCCCTGGGCTGAGCCGCAACCAGCCTCAAGTCTGCATTGGATATGGGGCAGGTCAAATGGCCTCTCCGTTGCAGCGCTGTTTAGAATTGGGCTGTCTGTTTTACAACTCCAGTTGATGTTCCCTACCTGTTGAACTGTATCAATTTAGTGACAGCTTAGTGTCCAAGAGCTTACTGTTTTAAAATAACAAACACATCCTCTTCATAGTCAGTATTTATTTTTCACGCAAGTCCTGCCTTTGGTGTGAGTGTGCTGGGCTTTGAATTTTTGTTCTGGTTTTCAAAGCAAGGAAAGATGTGCACAACTGAAATCCATGCAATCATTTAGAAACAACAACTCTCAAACCACTTGCTTCCAGACAGCAATGATAAAGGAGGGCAGTTGTATGCATCAGACATTGCAGTACATGGCTGTCATTGGTTGTCAGCCAATTAAAGAAATCTGAACTGAGCATTTCATTAAATATGCATGAATTTGCACATGTATCAACTAGTTTTCTGTAAGAGGAAAAATATTTTGTCTTTGTAGAATAATTCAACTCCTATGCAAGCTCAATAAATTCCTATCCCTCACAGCTCCTCTCTGACCCCTTATAGCCACCCTCAGCATTTCACCACTGCAGTCCGTGTTCTTTATGGCAAAGAGTACTACAACCAAGTGTCCTGTTTGGAGGCTTTCAGAGACCAAAACACGTGTCATCTTAGACAGTTTGTGCCAGGTACGAATTGGTCACAATCAATTTCCAATGGGATACTTTACCAATGAGAAACATACAGTGTGTTTCTTGGTTTGGAGATAAACTTATCTGGCCATTGGTGCCAGCTGTGCTTGACATGGGGTGGGAAACTCAGTTCCCTTTCACTGAGGAGAACTTCAGCAGTTTTTCTGACCCCACAGGATACAGCGGTGGCCATTTCAGCACCGCTGTGCTGCTGGTTGCTTGGGAAGGACAGAATTGGGCCCTTAGTAAAAGAATGAATGAATATGTCCAGTTGCGTGCCTGCCATAGGCTGACCTGGGGCAAATGCACCAGCCTCTAGGGCCCTGCAGAAGCCTCTCTGATCCTCTCAGTGGGGGTGGAAACTGTGCTTCCGGTTCGCCGGAAGCACAGTTTATAGCGCCGGGGAACCTCACAGAGGTTTCCCCGGCGTGGGAGGAGGTCGCGTGAGGCTCTGTGAGCCTCTGGTAAGTGGGGGGGCTGAATTCCTGCCCAAGGGGGGGCAGCGACAGCCTGTGGGGGGGCGCCGTTGTGGAGGTCCGCCCCGGGCGCGGGGCTGTGGAGGTCTGCGGCTGAATGTGTCTTCCCTTTTTCGTGCTCCATTTATATTACAGGTCAAAGGGCATGGACTGGTAATTATTCTGTGTTAGGTGAGATTGGATACGCAGCCTAAAAGTCTTTTTCAGCCTCATGTAATTCTAAGCTTAATTTGAAATTATGTGATGTTTCAGACATGCTATTACTGCAAAGTAGCTGGATAAGGTGTTGGAAAGGAAAAAAATTATTTAAGATGTTATACAATGCAGATAAGAACATAGGCTATTGCTCTCTCCATGTTCAGATGTCAAAAGGCACAATTATATTGAAACGAGCAGCCGCTTCGGAAGAATTATATATTGATGAGGTTTGAAATAGGAAAACAGGCTCTCTTACCTCTGAATGCATGATGGATCAGGGATGGAAATGGCAATTGATCAAAAAGGGTCTTTTGAGACAAGATGCTCTAGATGTCATTTACGTACAAAGGAAAAATGTGCTTTTCTCTGAAGCACTTCTGGCACCTTGGCTGGGTGGGGAGAGAAGAACCTAGAATAGCTCTGCTAGTTCAGATTGAAAGTTCATCTAGTACAGTGTTCTACATCCAGAAGTGACCAGAGATAGCCACATGCATAAAGTTAATATCATGAGATCTGGCATTCAGAGGTATATCACCACACCACATTTGTGTTCCTGTTATATTTTAAAATACATATAATTGTAAGTATTTTACAATTTTATGAATTAATATAAATTTTAAAATTATTATATAAAAACAAATTTAATACCCTTTAAAATATAATTTTTAAATTTAATTTTTTTTTAAATTTTTAGGTTAAATTTTTAAATGCTTAGGACCCTAAAGGTCAAAATTAAATTTTTAAATTTAAAAAATTATATGAATTACTATAGATTTAAGTTGTGTATGAAAGAGTATATTTGTTTGTTTATTTGATATACCTTGAAACCTTCCCCTCTGAATCAGGGAGGTGTTCATGGCGATAAAATACAAAAAAGACAAAAGGGATAGAATATAATATTCTAAAATTCAAACCAATAAAGTAATTGATACAATCAAGAAATTGATATAACTGAAATGTAATCAGAAGAGCAAAAACACATGCAACGGACAATGGCAAATCAATAGGGAAATATCACTTGAAAACAAAAATAAGTTTTCAGTTGGCGCAGGCAGACAAGCAATAAAGGAAGTGAGCTCCATGATCTGAGGATTCCCCTTCAGAGGTCGCAGCCAACCACTCTTCCATGTTGGCACACCTGAAAGAGCCTCTCTGGTGATCTCAGGGATTGGGCAGTTTCATGGGAGGGGGGGGAGGCAGTGCTTCAGATTCTGGCCCCAAGTTGCTTAGGACCCTAAAGGTCAAAACCAGCACCTGGACTGTATTCTGAAACACACCAGCAACCAGTACAACTGGAATCATTACAAAATGATGCGCTCGCCATGCCTTGTACTTTTCAGCAGCAGCATTCTTGACAAGCAGAGTTTCTGATGGTCTTCAGGCAAAGCCTCATGCATAGCACAACAGTAGCCCAAATAGAATGTAACTGAAGCATGGACAACTATGTAGTTGTTGTCTATACAACTCCATAGGTGTATGGACAACAACATAGTTGTTGGCAATCATGCCACTGTAGCAAAAAAGGATTTTTTAAAGAAAGTACCGATCGTCATCACTGGCTATATGGATGATGCATGGGGTGCGGGCGGGGGGGTGTTCTTGCCTTCTCTGTGCACCTCTGCACTGCTCAAAATGGCTCCCTGCTGCAATTGTGACCCCCTTCTGGGTTCACAACAGGCACTACCCCAAGATACTTAAAAAAAACCTGTTTTTGCTGTGTTCTGCTTGGGAAACATCTTGCAAGGGTAAATGTATTTCAAATGGGACTCCCCCGCCCCAGCCAAAGTTATGAAAAGGATAAGTAAGAGGTATTGCCTAAATTTATAAAAATAGGTCTTCTCTTTTCTTGTAACTTTCCCAGGGTGAACAGAGTCTGAAGGTGGAGCATGATGTCTACAGTCTTATAGGAGGCTATCCAACAAGTCAACATGGGCTGCGCAGAATGAGAACTCCTTTCCAAGGGGTTATCTGACTATTGTGGCCAGCACCACAGGATTGACTGAGTGTGCTGCAAGGAACTAGGGTGTTTGTCTGGTTTTCACTTGAAGGCTTAAAGAGGTAAGCCTTCAGTGCTCTGCATGGCTCTTTGCTTTTGCCCATGGCTGGAGGTACAAATTCTGCAAAGCAGAAAGAAATGACAGATCAGTGATGCAAGCATGCAATCCTATGCAAGAGAAAGTCCTCTTGAGTTCATTGGGGCTCGCTCCCATTGGGGGTGTTTATAGCAGTGCATCCTTTTCACAAAGATTGGGAACATTGTAAGGATTTGTGGGCAGGGCAACTGCAGCACCTCAGCAGTTTTGCCACTGTGGCAGAAAAGGAGGTTTTCAAAAACTACCGGGGATTAGCGCTGGCCATGTGGGTGATGCACTGGTTTGGTGTTGGGTTGTGGCCCTTTCTGTGAGCCTCCACACTGCTCAAAATGGTTCTCTGCTGCAATTGTGACCCACTTCTGGGTTCGCAACTGTAACTACCCCAAGGTACTTTTAAAAACCTCTTTTCCCTGTACTCTAAATGGGAAACATCTTGCATTAGTAAATATATTTCAAATTGGTCTCCCCCCCACCAAAGCTGTGAAAAGGTCAAGTAAGAGTTATCCTCTCTTGGCTTCTCAGGTTGGCCTTGAGTTGGCCTCTCTTGGTCTTGAGTTGGTCTTTCAATCAAAATTATCCTCATGGCAGTTTATAACAATACAAAGCAAGTCTGGAACCTTTACTCTTCTGACCAATGACAAGGGCCATACGTTATTGCTCTGTTGCATTGCCCTTGCCTTTGCCCTTCCA
This sequence comes from Tiliqua scincoides, assembly GCF_035046505.1. NCBI lineage: Eukaryota > Metazoa > Chordata > Lepidosauria > Squamata > Scincidae > Tiliqua > Tiliqua scincoides. The sequence continues at coordinate 122,604,428 of NC_089824.1, forward strand.
GTCACAGGGCAACTGGAATTCAGAGCAGAGTTCTTTTCAGGGAGGTGGGGGTGGAGTGGGTTAGCTGCCTGCAATTATGACTTTCTTTGTCCAATGGTGGGAGATCATCTGATCTGCCCTGTACCATGCTTTTTATCCCACTGAATTTTACCCACTGAAGCCAACAGAAGCTTTTTTCTCAGGACATGGATCGTGCACATGGAGGCCCTGACTGAAACTGCAGCAGAAGTTAGGCTTAAAGGGAATAGCAGTGAAGGGAATAGCAGGCAGCCGAAAAATCGACTTTAGCCGATTCTACTAAATCAGCTTTACAGCCAAGTTCTGTAGCCTGAACTTGGTTACAGAGAACCCTGCCAAGCCCAACTGATCCTTTTAAAGAATGCAGTGGAGGGGCTGGTTCCACTGTCCAGGTTGTTCCCCCCCCCCAATTTTTAATATGCCTACACCTAGCAAAGAGCCGTGTCACCCAAGGAGCTCTCATCCCTGGACATCTGTCTTCATGTAGCAGGGACATCCACCCAGTGGCCTTTATCTCTCACACAGGTGGCATTGGTAGGGAGAAACCTAGAGTATCTGACAGATCATGCAGAGGCTGGAAGTGCAATTCCATTCTTCTCTAGAACAAAGATCAGCAACTGCAGTGGAGGAGGAATGTGACGCCAAGGGAACTGCCCTTGCGCTTCCATCTGATTAGGGATCAGAGCATGGATGAGTGGTCAAATGGATGAACACCAAAACGAAGTCTTACGTAGCTTGCAGATGCAGACAAGTGAAAATTTCCAACCCTATACACATTTACCTGGGAGTAAGTCTCATTGTACACAGTGTAATTTACTTCTGAGTAAATATTCATAGGATTGGGCTGACAGCATTCCAACTCCTCCATTCCTGCACACAGACCACATCCAACCTTCTGGAGGATTTTATCTGGCCCTTGGAGTTCAAAATAGCTCAAAAGACGCTCTTCTGGGTCTCCCAGAATACAGTATATACCACATTTGGCCACTAGAGGTGCTAAATGAAATCCAATGAAGTGGAAATAAATTATCCCATTACATTGCATTACATTCAGCACCTCCAGTGGCCGAATGTGAGATAATAAAAATTCTGGGAGACCTGGAATATAAATATTAATTAAAGTTAATGTCTACGTTAAAGTTTTTTCAGAGCAGAAAATGAGACAGAGGGAAGTTTGTGATTTGCATTGTAGGTTGCTTGATGCTTTTTCAAAATTTACTCCCCCTCTTCCTGTGCAAATCAATTTTGCCCTCCGCTCCCCCAATCCTTTTTCAAAATCCATTCCCCCCTCTCACTGTGCAAGTCAACTTTCCACTCTGCTCCTCTCCTCCTTCCACCCCCACTCACTTAATTGCATTCAATCAAACTCTCAGCACATCAGTTCTCCATGTATGTATTGTTTATTTAATACATGTGTCAGGTATACACTGTGTCAGATATATGATGTGGTCCTCAAGCTGAAAAGGTTTCTCTGCTTTGGAGGGACCTCTGCTCTGGAGCACCATGTTTGAGTTAGCATGGCTATGTGCTCCATTGACCCTTGCTTTAGCACAGTGGTTTCCAACCTTTTTTGGACCAGGACCCCCATTTTAGGTACAACAACCTGTCGTATCCCCCAGAAGTGATGTCATTAAACATGAAGTGATGTCATTGATCAGGAAACAGGAAGAGATGTCACACACACCAAGATGAGCCCAAGGCAAGACTATTTTTTCCCTGCAGCTAAAAGCTTCAACGAAGTGGTGGTTTAATAAGGAAGCCTCTTCCCTAGTCACAGTGGTGTAGCTAGCAAGGGGTAGGGGGGCAATTCGCCCTAGGTACCTGCCCTGGGGGGATGACATCACAAGAAACCAAAATTGCTAAAATTGCAGTTTTTAGGAACAATATCATCACATCATTTACTGCTGGATGCATAATTTACAGCAGAATGCAATGAAAAAGACTGGAGTGAAATATCTCAATTCTGTCAAAAGTTATGGCTGGGAAACAAGAAAACAAAAAATGCATGGAGCTCTATGGAAAAGGAAACTGAGCCATATTGCGCGTTTACCCGTGAGTTAGAGAACTTGCCTTAGTCCATTGGAAAGAGCAGGCCGAGAGGAATCCAACAACACCAGAGTGGTCCTGATCTGATGAATGCAGCCCCAAAAATACACTTGAGAAGGAAGTTCTCACTGATTTTTATGTGTGTGTGTGGGGGGGGGGTGTTCTTGCAGGAAGTCTACAGAGAAAATTCACTTGATAGATCAGGGCTGGCTTCCCCTTATTGAATCATTTGTTTTTCTTTAATTTGTAATTATTCATTTTAATTTGCTTGATAATGTCACTGCCAGCCATGACATCATGTGAAAAATTAATTATGTCATATGGGGTAACAAAAATTTATGGGCCCCAGGTGTCAAATGACCTAGCTACGTCACTGCCTAGCCAGATATTTCAACTGTTCCCAACTGCTAAGTCTTTCAAAGCTTGTTTGCAAAGAGGCCACAGCAGACACAGGGAAGATGATATCTTTCGTAAAGATAGTAAAGAAAGCATACTCATCACCAAAGTATCACAAATGGTCACCCTGAAAACAACCGCTAACTCTCAGGGTCTCACTGTGTTCTGTCTCTCTCACCTCAAGTTTTCACCAATGATGTTCTTAAGCACTGCCTTTCAGAGCTCTGTTGAGCTCTCTGCAACCCCTGAAAATCAGCTCGCGACCCACCTTGGGGGTCCTGACTTCCACATTGGGAACCAGTGCTTTAGCATTAGAATAATCAAGTGATCAAACACATGAGATCACTGCTAGATATATAAATATAGAAGCAAAATAATAATACTTAGGTCTTAGGTTTACACACTAGATGGTTTCCCATGGGTACTAAATTGACTGATTTTATACACAGCAGACCTGCAATGTACGTACATCCTGAAATTATCTTATTTTATGCTTTTCTTACAATGATTTGCTTTGAGCTGACATAAGAAAAAGTGGCAAAACAGAATATGGAGAGAAGGTGGTGAAGAATCTGACTCCTCTCAAATGCACATGTGCACCCTCCCTCTGGTTTCAGTGTTAAAGTACACACTAGTTATATAGGAATTGGGCATTGTGTCTAGTTTGATCCAGAAAGTCCTCACACATCAATTAGGGGAAAGTTTTTCCAGGTGAAACATATTGAGCCTCAGCATCTCCTTCTCTATAATTTTATTTATCTATTTAAAATGCTGATATCCTTCACCTTCTATCTTCCTCTATCTCGAAAGGGATTTCCAGGTCACCTAACAACAATCTGAAATAAGCATTAGAACAAGTAAAGTAAAAAAAATCAAAAACCCAAATGAAGCATCGTACATTAGATAATAAATTACTGGATCACTGTGTTGATTTTAATGTGTCAGTCATCCATGCTTATCTCATGTGTCAGGAGCATTGTCCAACTTTTTTTAATGGTCTCATATATGTTCAGGCATATACAGAGGGCCTTCCTTATATGCAGGCTTGGAAAATACAGATTTGACTCAATACGTATCCAACCCTGGAGAGCCTCACCAGATCTCCTGGATGTGACCTGAAGTACCTTCCAGTGGTGTTTGGGAGGTCTTCTGCGGCACAGGGAGGCCATGTGTGGCCTCCCCGCACCTCAGAGGATCTCTTGGAGGCTTCTCACTTCTGGTTTGCCAGCTGGCCCTCCCACAGATTTGATTATCCTGGTCCAGAACACCATGGAACACAGTTGATCACATTTCTATGAAGAGTTCAACTGCACACAAAAAAAAACAGTGGCCATTTCACAACAGAAATCTGGTGATAATACTCTTTCTCGCTAGAAATTCATGGATAAATAGGAATAATTACATTCTGTAATGGTAAAAAACTCGCCAATCTCAAAATGAGTCTGAATTCAGTACGTTGGGTTACTTTTTGGAATCTAATTCTGTAGGTTGATGCTGAAGCCTCCCTTGAAATCTTTTTCTTGAAGAATGATGACTTTGTGGTCAGGAGAAACAGGTTTCGGGAGGTTGAAATGGTCTCCCACTAATTTCTGGATTCTACCATCTTTGATATCAAGACTGTCCATTTAATCTCTTCCTGCATCTGGCAAAGTAAGGTGCAGCCCACAGGAACTTATTCCACTGTACTTCGGTTTGTCTTCATGGTGCCATGGCGCTCTTGGGTTTTTTTGCTACAACACCTGGTGAAACCCTTGAATATGATGTACACAGAAACAGACTTCCAAAATATTTCTGTGATCAGGGCCTTCCAAGTAAGGCAAATATTCCGTCTTCAAGGATGACACAAGTCATGTCATCTTGGCAATCCCATTCTGGAATTAAAACAAGTCCAAGTTTAATCAGAACAGAGATGAAAGGAGATACAGTAGGCGATATGCAATTATTGTCCAGAAGGAAAATGGAAGAACTTACTGAACATAGAGTCATAAATGGCTGAAAAACTGTTTGAAACTCCACAATTGACACTTGAAGTGCACCTTTGCGGTTGCCAAATACTTTGAAGTGTTGCGAAATTAAGGCTACAAGCACCGTTTCTGTGGTAATAAACAGCTGCTAGATTCAATTGGCGATATTTTGCATAACAACAGAAAGCATCTACCATTGGCCTTGTGGGACGAATAACAGTCTAATAATTGAAATGAACTGCACACTATAGTTGCCAGTTTCCACAATGAGAAAGATTATGCAAAATAGAATGTTTCACACAAAAATAAAATCATGGCATTTTGTTGTCATGCAAAATGGAAATTGTGTTCATCAGCTTGGCAATAAAATTGAATCATCCAGATGATATCCCGCTTTGCATTGTGCAACTTCAAAGTAATTGGACAAAATGGAATACTCCACACGGTCAGGTTTTACCAAGTGACTCAGAAATGTGGCTGTCCGCAGAATGGAGTTTACATTGGAAAGTGACTGGATGGAGGTGAAAGTAATTATCTGCATTGCTCAGGGTAAGACTACAGTAGCACTCTTTAATTGCAGTTCTTCAGATGCTGATGTTGCCCTTCTTTGTTTCCTATGAAGTTTAGATTATTCCTCCCCACCCCATAAGGTTGAACATATTTACAAATGTTTAGGGTGCAATCGTAACCCCTTATGTCAGTGCTTTCCAAACATTCCCTGACTTTGAGGAGGCCTCTGTGAGTGACACCCAACTGCAGGATGCAGCACATGTCCCATTGGCACAGCTATGCAAGAGCTGGAAAGCACTGACATAAGGGGTTAGGATTGCACCCTTAGTGGCTAAGGGCACAATCCTGACTTTGGCTGGGCCAGTGTAGGGACAAGTGCTGGCCTTCCTGTGCATGATCCAGGCTCCGACCAGGTAAGTATGCACCAGCCGAGGCAGGCTGGCACAGGGGGTTGGACAGGGTGGTGGGAAAGCAGAATCTGCGTGTTTTGGGGTGAGGGAGGGCAGCGGAAGGGCAGGCTGGTGGGCTGGGCTGGGCTGAGGAGGGAGTCGGATGGGCCTCGGCAACTTATTGGCCACAGATCCTAACTCTCCAGCCCGGCATTACACTGGGCCGCTCAGATTTGTGTTAGCTCTTTCGTTGGCGCAGATCTGAGTAGCCCTATAGAGGTGGCTGGCACACAACACAGGGTAAGGGGATAAATATCCCCTTACTCTGAGTTGTGTCATAGCCACCTCCTAACCTATGCTGGATATGGGGCAGGCCAATTGGCCTGCCTGTTCCAGTGCCAGTTATAATTGGGTTGCCGAGACTGATGGCACAATAGTATTGTGCCTCTGCACTGGCAGAGCAAGTGCTCCAGCGCAATGCCAGCAAGTGCCAGCACAGAGTGCCATAAACAGCCTGCACATTGTATAGCACATTGTGACAACACACAAAGTAGGTTCGCTGGTGGGAAGGCCAAGCCTTCTGTCAGCACAAGTTCTCCAATGGAACTCTTTATATCTACACCAGCACTTTTGCAGGTGTTGCTGTGAGGAACCTGCTGATTTTGTGTCTGGCCCAGGATGGGAGGTTCAGGACACAGCGACTGCCAGTTCTGCCATGATCCATACCTGCCCAACCCACCCCCATATGCCCCTCCACTGGCTGCACCATGCTTGTAGCCAGATTGCATGTTGCTGTTGGCAAAAGTGAAAAGTGAGTTAACCAATCTCCATTCCCAGTTTGGGGAAACACACTTATCAGCCCATTTTCTTGTAGACCAAAACCATATGGCTAAAGCCAGCCATAAAGAATGTGAAAATAGAATTGCACAGTTAGAATCCCAGCTCAAGACTCCCAGAGATGATGCCATGAGGCTTGTGGAGTTTACAGATGACTTTGACTCCTGGAATGAGCGAGAACCATGTCTGCCCTGAACCCTGAACCATCTTCTCTCCTCAAAGAGCAGGAGGAACCTTTAAGAACCCTCCTCTTAGCCAGTGTAATCTCCAGAAGGACCCGCACCACAGTTCCAGGAGCTTTGAATTTGGGAACCAGGGAAATTAGAGAGACTATCAGATGGTCCCACTCTCAGCCTACTTCAACAGCAGATCAGCTGGGCTACCTGAACCAAGGCATAACTGTGACTTGGATGGCCAGGTTCTGGCAAATGCACCCCACTACAGATGTTATGGATCTGAACAGTTGGCTCAGATGTGTACAGCCCCAAGTGATTCTGCTGCCTTGGAATATGGAGTAACTTCCACAGCGTGACAAGCCCCTGGTTAGAAGCTCACTTCCCATCCCACCTCAAGCATGAACTGAGTCAGTTGTTTTAGGCAGAAACTTCCTGGCACACGCATGGTTCGCTTTTTGATTTATTCCAGGCATTTATAATCCGCCTTCTCATTACCAAATACAATGCCAATGTGGCTGTAACTGTGGCCATGGTTCAGCCCAAACTCTTGCATTACGTCATTTTACCAGGTCATAGGAGCACAAAGAAGTTGCTGACTCATTGGTGCCAGTCCACAAACAGGTCATGGCAATTCAGAACCTCAAAATCCAGGGTAAAAATTCATGTGGTGAGAATTCTGATAGCACTTCTAGTCAGATGGGCATGCACATGCTTTAATGCTCTTTTAAGGGATCTGGTATCTTGCATCTGATGACAAGAGGAATGGAGGGTACTTCAGTTATTTCTTGGTTCCCTTCAGGTCATAAGTAGCTCAGCAAACTCCTCGGGAATGATTTCATACTTGGCATTTGCCCTTCAGGGAAATCCAGAGGTGCCAAATCCTACAGAAATTGAAATTAATCCAAAAATTAAAAAGACTTCCAATGTCAACATTTGAGCAAGTTTCATATCTCCCTCTCAAAATGTTACCATGCAACCAAGTAATTCATACAGCTTTAAGGGGTCACATTTCTCAAGCACTGTCTTTAAAACACACACACACACACACACACACACACACACACACACACACACACACACACACACAGATTTAGCAGTGCTAAAATTCCTGTTCATGACCCACTGCCTCTTCAAGCTGTATCATTAACTGGATTCTACCACTTCTGACTGCAGGTCAGGATTCAAACATTTGAATGTTTCCATATGGAAAATGTTCTTTGTACATCTAAAATGGAAATCTCTTTGGTGGCTATGATTGCACAAATTGCAATGGTGTGCAATCCCTACATAGAAGCACTTTGTCACATATACAGAAGCTTTATATGTATACATTTCACTCTTACGATTGTTAACTGTCATAAATGTCCAGTAGTTATTCCCAACTTGTGTGCTACAGAGAACTACTAGCATGTTCATTGTTAAATAATATAAGGCTCCTTGTAAACTCAAAGTACCCACCATTACAGAAGGTTGCTTGTTTTGCCTCTCCGTGATTCCCTACACTGGTCTTGCTTTCTCATCTAATTCCATGGGACACAGATAATTCTGTCCCATGTCTGCATGTGGCATGATTGGATCATTCAATCGTTCTAGAGACAGAGATGCTGAATTATCGACTCACCGAGGAGACTGCCACTTGCATCTCTGACAGAGAGCCCAATACTATCCAACTTTCCAGGGTTGATGCAGCCATGCCAACAGGGAGTGCACTGCATCCTGCAGTGGGGTGCAGTCACAGAGACCTCCCCAGGGTAAGGGAATGTTTGTTCTCCTACCTGGGGGCTGGAAAGTTGGTGAGAGTTGTGCTGTGAGTCCGCATTCCGAGAGCGCCTACTTTTAAGCACAGCCACAACCAGATCACTTATGCCAATGTACAGCGGTGGTGGGGGACAGTGCTAAGCGTAAACGATCTGTTCAAACTCTCTAATTAAACCTGGTAAGAGCAGCAATACAGTGTGACAGTGTGGGGGATATGTGCCCCAAAAGGAAGCACTGTTTGAAACAGCACTATTGGAGAAATTGTTGATTTAGAGCCCAATCCTAAGGAGTGTGTGCTGGTTTATCACAGGTGCACACTGTCGCAAACGTGCCATTAGACATGTTCGCGGGCCCTGGTGCCAGTGCTCCGCCAGTGCTAGCCAGAGCTAGCTGGTGCTGGGCTAGCACTGGTGGAGCTCTGGAGCTCCGCCACTTGGGGGTTCCGTGGAACACTGAGAAGCAGAAAGGTAGGTGAGGGCATGGGGGGGAGGTGGGGAGGAGGCATTCCAGGGCAGGGGGAGATGGAGGGATGGCAGGCATGCTGGGGGAAGGGACCAAGCTGGGAGGGAGTCAAGACTGGTGGAACTCTGCTCCACTGGATCCAGGGCCTCCATGTTGAGCTGGTCGCCTGACACAGAGGCTCTGAATTCTACGCTGACCTTCGGGTCATTGTAGAATTGAGTAGCCCCATTGAGGGGCTACTCTGTTTACCCAAGGGAAGGGGCGAGCCCCCTTCTCCCAAGGAGGAGGCAGCGGCAGCTGCCTGGAGTGCGCAGGATGCAGCAGCAGCCATTTTCTGTGCCGCTGCAGCCCCGTGTTCTGGGCAACTCAGGATTGGGCTGCCCATTGGTTGGAATTGGGTGCTGATTGGCACCAAAATTCACTGATCCTGTTAGTTAGAATGGACTGTCAGTCATGCCAGGACAAAGAGAGCCGCAACAAATGGACATGAGAGGAAGCCCTGTTGTTGAAGGAGTTGGGCTTAGCTCATGAAACTCCTGTGCCTGAGCTGTCAGAAGCTTGCCTGATAGTCTTGGGTCAAGTTAACAGTGAGAAGATCAGGATATTTACAAGTGAAGAGCTGGATATTGCAACTCTGCTAAGTAGATATAGGTGGACATTGTACAATGCACTTTGCCACACATTTGTACCTGATGTGCAGTACAGAGTCTCCTTACTGCATGAAAGGTCCAAACAAGGGGGAGTTTGATCATCTGGATTTCATCTGGTCGTAGTAGGTCACAACACTGAAGTACAGAGGAAAGAAAATACTATTGTGTCTTTCTCCTGAAGACAATATATGCCAGTGATTTTCAAACTTGTCATCTCATGGTACACTGAACAAGGTACTAAAATTGTCAAGGCACACCATCAGCTTTTTGACAATTGACAAGGCACACCATCTGTTGGTGGGTAGACTCACATCCCCATTGGCCCTACTAACAAATGACCCTCCCCCAAACTCTCACGGCACACCTGCAGACCATTGTGACCAGTGTGCCAGACCAGTGTGCCACAGCACAGTGGTTGAAAATAGCTGATATATGCCATAAGTCTGGATGTCTGATAGCGCAGAGGGAAAAAGACCTTGAATCCTTACATATGAAAGAGGTTTGCATCACACCCTCTAACCCCCTCCCATGTCCCTCCCCCACAGTGGCCTTTTCATTGCCACCATGATAGTTCATTCACCATAAGTTTCAGTTCTAGTAGATACAGCGATAGAAAGCTTGAAACTGTTGGGAATTCAGTGGGCAGTAGCTCCTTATCTTCTGCTCACACACTTCAATTTCATGGTGAGCTGTAAAATCTGCTTAGGTCAGATACTCGGACTCACCATGAGAGGAAAAGATGGAGCTGCATGTTCAAAGAAATCTTGATAAAATTATTTTGTGCAAAAAATAAAACTGACACCCCTATATGCCGCTGCTAAAATAGGAAGAGAAAGCTTTCTACCAGTTTAAGAAGATTTCCCCTCTGGGGGTCTAATCCTTGCTAAATTGACTTAAGAGTTAAGAGATTTGCCATTTGCTTGACTATTTCTAATATGAAGCCGGATCATTTAATATAAGTAGGTTTAATTGCATCTTTGCTGGCAACTCTGTAACTACTATAATCAAATAAGGTTGAATAGTCTACTCCCAAGTTTCCTTTGAAAGTAAACAAAGGGGCTTTTGACTTTAAATCCAACCACGGTGGGAACAGATTAAACTATGGAAATAACAGAAGGATTTTTAGGTTAGGATGAGTATTTCAGAAGAATATAATGTATATTGTGGAGCAGCAAGGATTTGGTGGTGGTGATGTAGCCTCTTAACAGTGATTGGCTGAATGGATCAAAAGCAGTGGTTCCCAAAGTCCTCCAGGGGAGTTGAGAACCACTTAAGTCTTTGCGGGGGTGGGGCAATGACAGCAATGTTATCCCTAGGATCGTGCCACTGCTGGGACAGAAGGTGGGTTTTTACTTACCTGCAATTAGCGCCAGCCTCCAGGGGTTGCAGGGAGCCCTGCAGAAACCTCTGCAGGACTCCACAAGCCTCTGATTAACTAAAAATATACAGAAACCACTTCTAGTTTCTGATCGAAAACCAGAAGTTCATAAACCCATGCTTACCTATTATGATTTCTGTTTATTTTTAAATTTTTTTAATTCATTCTTCCCCTTATAAATGAGTGCAATCAAAAAAATACTCCAACAGCAGAGTATACCCTATGGGGTGCCAGGCTTAGCCCATCCTTGCTTCTCATTATGGTGGGGCCAATCATAAATTCCTCCAAACCCAAATGTGTGGCAATGGGCAGAATTCCTGCTGCAGACCTTCTAGAGGTGCAATTCTGTCTGTAATTGCAAAAGTCCAAATAAAGGACAAGTTACTTAAACAGCCAGGTTCACAGCAGGGCTATATTTAACTCACAGATTTCACTGACAGCCAACTGAGCACGTTTTCCCCAGCTGCCTTTTATTGTCTGTAGACTTTTCACCCATCTCCAATATTTTAATTATCTCTCCTATAAGGAGATGGACTTGCAACCAGTCAATGTCGGCATAATTCTTTAATAAAAATATATATGGCATTACATAAATGGTAATTACTATTTTCCCCCTTGGAAGCAAGATATTATATGGTTTCTTTAGAGAGTGTTTCAATGATTATATTAAAGGAAGTACTGTGGTATCGGATAATGCTATGTAATGGTGTAATCTATTAAAGTTTTTAACTATGAAATAAGAGATATACTATGTTTTTTTTTTTTTTCTGGATACCAAATAAATAAATTGCTATATAAGTACGAAGCATGCTCAGTCTTACACACATGCAAAATATATATACAGGTTGAGTCTCATTATTTGTGTGGGTTCAGTTCCCAGAACTCCTGGATGGCAAAAATCACATTATAGCAAATCAATTTAAAAAACAAAGTGCCTTTGCTCAGGTGATTTAAAAACAGCCTTGATGACCTTTGTGATGTAAGATAAGAGTCATTAAGAAGACAATCCAACAATCATTCTCTCTCCAGGCACTTAGAAAGGATTACCTTTCTTTCACTGTTCAGGGGGAAGGGAGGGGGGGTCACTTGGAGAGAGAATGATTGATGGATTGTCAGCTGGCTGCCCTCTCTTTAACTTTTGTAAAGGACTGTTTTCCTTTCATTTAAAGGGCCCTTCTCATCCTGTTGAGATAAAAATCTCTACAACAGTAAGAAAAGCATTTAAAGGGGTGCATTTTTCCCCTTCTCCAGGGATCAGCACATTCCTTCTCATTTGCAGGGGCCATTCATTTGGATCAAGACCATTCTGATGTCGTTGGAGTCCTCTCAGCCTGCCCTTTCTGACAGACTAAGGCACATTTGCCTACCTGCAAGTAAACGCACGATATATAAAATCAGTAATATATATCACAGAGCATCCTGCACATGTTTACCAAGAAGGTCAAGTCCCAGGTAAGTATGAGTATGATTGCAGCCTTAGACTGCAATCCTACATACACTTACCTGAGAGTATGTCCCACTGATTACAGTCTAACAGCCAATCCTACCTAACTCCCTGGGCCCCAATGCAGCTGTGCCAATGCAGCACACACTGCATCCAGTGGCATCACTAGGGGGGTGCGGGGGTTGCGGGCCATACCAGGTGATGCACACTGGGGGGATAACGCGCTAAAATTGTGGTTTGAGGAGCAACCCCGTCATGCCACACACCGTTGGATGCAGAATTTCCAGCTGAATGCAATGTAAAAAACAAGAGTGGAATAGCTCCTTTCCTTCAAATGTTATGGTCAAAAAACCAGAAAGAAAAAATGCATGGAGCCCTATGGAAAATGAAACTGAGCTGTATCACGCGTTTACTTGCAGGTAGGCGAATGTGCCTTAGTCTGTCAGAAAGGGCAGGCTGAGAGGACTCCAATGACATCACAATGGTCTTGATCCAAATGAATGCAGCCCCCCCCCCAAAAAAAAAAAAACACCTGAGAAGGAGGTTCCTTCCTCCCAGCTGCAAATGTATTGAGCCCTATGGAAAGCGAAGCAGCCTCACGGTCGCATTTACTCACGAATAGGCAGAAGTGCCTTGGCTTGTGATCAGGCCAGGCAAAGGAGAATGTGAGGACATGAAAATGGTCCTGATCCGATGGAACTGGAGCGCAACAAATGCCAGAAGGCAGCCTTCCCCCCCCCCCACTAAAAAGGACCAAAAAAGAGGCTTGAATGGGTAAGGGGAAAGTTTCCTATTTTGCATTTGTAAAGCCAGGTGGGTCTTTATATGGATATGCTTGAAATAGAAGAACTTGAAACTGGGCACTGGGGAGGGCTGGAAATCTCCCTGATTCTTTTTGGGGGTGTTATTGTAGGCAAGCTACAGAGAAAATTCACTTGGTGGAACAGGACTGGCTCCCCCTTATTTAATTATTTATTTTATTTTAATTTAATTATTTATAATTATTTATTTTAATTTGCTTGATGATGTCACTTCTGGCCATGACATCACTTCCAATGGGTCCTGGACTGATCGTCATTCTAAAAAGTGGGTCCTGGTGCTAAAAGTTTGAGAACTGTTGCAATAGGGTGTTAGTAAGTTGACACGGGGGGGGGGGTGTGTGCGTGAGAGAGACTCTACAAGTTTTCAAAATCACTAAAATCAGAGTTTGGAGAAATAAGACCATCATGTTATATATCAATCAATGTGTAATTTCATGCAGAATGCAATGAAACAAACCATGTTGAAATATCTGTGTTCTATCAAAAAGTACAGCCATAAAACCAGTGGAGGTGGGCAATGGTACAGCACCACGCCCATCACCTGGGGTGTTGTATGGGGTGACGTGAAGGCCTCCCGCACCAGCTGAAGTGAATCCTAGTGATGCCACTGACTGCATCCCATGAGGCAGTTTCAAGTCATGAAGGCTTCCTGGAGATAAGCGAAAACATTTGTTGTGATGGGAAGGGGGATAGGATATTGGCAGGGGTGCTGCTGCTGCTACCTCCCCCTTCCAGCCTTGATCTGCCCTTGGTTCCTACCCCAGACTCCTCCCTGTTCCTCCCCCTTCCCACCCCGTTCTGCCCCATTGCTCAATGGGACGCATTTTGCAATAGTCAAAAAGAACCTTGCACTGCCCTAACGCTAGTTCTGGCAGTGTAAGGCCCTCTTAGGATTGGGCCGTAATTTCTCAGTAAACACACCTAGGATTGTACTGTTACTCTTTATTCGTGATCAGCCCAATTCAACTTTGCAAAAGCAGATTTCCACACAGATATACTGAGCTGGTTGGGGAAGTACAGTGCCAATAGGTCCTGTGCATGCCGTCCCCTTTTCATATCCATCAGGCAGCAATATGCATGGAACCCTTTGCAAAAATGCTACAATTCCACTGGTCAGGAGGGGTAATGGGATCCTGGATTAAGCATCATCCTTTTCCCATTTCCACCTAACAGCTGACTGGCAGGATTTTAGCTATTTTGAAAGAGATCACCCAGGATGCTCTTCACATGCTCCTTTGGATCTGGATGTTGTTGCCTGTATCTCGCAAGAAAGGTAATTATGAATGAATGTGTACAGGACAGGAATGCAAAAACACATCCCCACATTTATATCTATCTAGGTAGAAAGTAGCAAGAGATGTTTACTAGGTTTTATCTATGCAAGATGTCTGCAAATTAAAACTTTAATGAATGTACTTACTGAAGCATAAGCAAACGAATATTAAAAGCCCCAAATAATTTTTCATTATATTAAAAGTTTGCAATTGGGTGTTTCTCTTTTTCCCTTCCCGGTTCTATGGTGCAGTCAAGGAAAGATATTAACCATATTATTATTGTTTTAGTTGTTGCGTTTTGTATATCTTTAGAGAGCAATCTACATACATAATGTCACAGGGGAGTAATGCAGACAACACACTGTAACAGCTGAGAATGGATCACTGTAGAATGTGTCCAGAGATTTAAAATTTGGGTGGAAGTCCCCCCTTTTTAATGAGGCATTAGACATACAAAGAAAATAATAGAATTGATTGCTGGCAACAACATCAACCATAACAAAAGACAAATGCTGACTTCATATAATTCAGGGCAAAACCCATTTCAGTTTTTGAAGACCCAAGGAGAGGCAGGCTTCTCTGTGCCATAGACAAGTCATCTCACTACAGGTAACACACTCACGCAATAGAATCCTATGCATGTTTACTTAATGCATTGCATCCTTTCCAAATGGCCATAGGAATGTCCTGAATTTCCAAATGCCCATTCAGAAAGCAATGGATTTGAATGGCCATTCTCTGTCATTTTACTGTGTCTCTTATGGGATGTCTTGTTTGCTTTCTCTTTTGTACTAATTTGATCCCAAACAACTGCCCACTTGCTCCTTAACAGCCCAATCCTATACCTACCAGCTGTAAAGCTGTCAGTGTCAGTTGTAAAAGGTGCTCCAGCAGCACACTACTCAGCATACTGCCAGGGATAGGCCAGAGCCTTCCTACTGCGCAAGGGAACCCAGGGCCACCTGCCAATCCAGGTAAAATGGTGGGAGATGAGGCAGGGTAGATGAGGGGCAGGGGGAGGACAAAATGGGGCAATGATGGAGTGGGTTCTGGGAAGGGGGAGAGTTTGGCTGCAGCAATGGCTAATGAATTCTAACCCCCTCCTGACCCACTGCCATTTAGTTAGTGCAGTTGCAGGTAGACCTCCCCCCCCCCCACCATGGAGATTTAACATGGGTAAGGGAATAATTGTTCCCAGAAGAGACATCCTGCACTGCTCCCCCACTGCAGGATGCAGCAGTAGCCATTTTGGTGCCACTGCATTGATGCAATAGGATCAGGCTCTTAGCCTTGGGTATGATGACTATGAGAGATTTGGATTATTGCTATGATCAGAGCAACCACTACAATATTATAACAGTATAGACTCAACTTGTTTGCTGTAATCAAGTCTAAGAAGTGAGTTTGCATCTTGAGTTGTTATAGATTGCTCTTAATGCAGTCTGGTATGTTAAGGTAGCTGCAGATGTCAAAGCAAATGTTTTCATGTATAATCCTATTATAAAAAAAAAAATGTACTGCAAACAAGTGCATTGACCTGGGCAATGTTTTCCCCCTTGTTGTCATTTATTCTGTAAGGACCCAGGTTAATGGTTTTCTTTTGCAGCTCAGTGTAGTAATTAGACTAGATGTTATGTGACACACCAAATTTCCTCTGTTTCCCTTTTTGTGTGCTCTGACGCTAACAGCCCAATCCAACATAAATCCCTGCAGGGCAATGCTGGAATGCGCTACACTGCATCCTGCAGGCAATTTTTGACTGCTGGAGGTATTCTCAGAGTAAGGGGACATTTGTCCCCTTGCTACAAAGTAAACCCTAGCAGCCGCCACAGGTCAACTGAGACCTGCGCCAACAATATGAGGCCTGGGAAGGGTGTTTGGATACGGTGGTACCGGCGCAGTTGATCTTACCCCCTCCTGGGCCCAATTCAACCATTCCCATCGATGTCCCATTCTACCTTTCCCCATTTAACCCTCTCCCTGCCCTCCACCTGACCTCCAAATCCTCCCCACACCCCTGAGCTGGACTTACCTACTCCATCAGGCCTCCTGATGACTGCAGGTACCAGTGGGAGGCTCTAACCTTCTTCCCATTGCACCTGAGCCTTGGGCTGTTGCTAAGTGCTTTACAGTCCTTTGCAACAGCGCACAGTGGTGGAACTTGCGTTCTGTTGACGCAGGCCCTTGTTTTGTTTCGGCCGTAAGGGCGCTCATCTGGCTGAACTCAAAGGCACTGCATTTTCTTGGTTTCAGATGTAGACTCACTCCTGCCAAATGTTGAAATAAATACATGAAAACAAGAAGGAATATTATTATTATTAGGTCCTGGTTATTTCCCTAACCAGAGAGAGGTACTTCTTCCTCAACTATCCAGCACTCCCTTTCTCCTCTTCCTTCTTTTTCAGTCTTGCCTGTTCTTTGCCTCTCTTTAACTTGCTCATGGCTCTTATTCCTGAGCAGACTACTGCTTATGAGAAGCTCTCCATCTGGCTCAAGGAAGCCATCTTCGGGGAGGGGGGAGCAACTGGCCACTGGCTTCTTTGCTGGTGTGCCATTTCTTGTGTGGTTTGCCTCCTCACTCAGTTTCTCATTTTATCCTCTTTTAAAAAAAATAAGTTTAATACATAATAGAAATTACAGAATGAAACAAAATGACTAGGTGGTCACAGGAGAAGGACAAAGATTCACATTACACCAACTAAGACTCAGCTAATAAACTAGTCTGTATAAACATAAATAAGGCTTTCTTATAAAGTAGTCAGAGCTGCAATCCTATATGCATCCTTTGTATCCTATACGCATTTACCTCAGTACCACTGACTTACTTCTGAGTAAGTATGCACAGGATCGGGTTGTAGCTTGGCTAATTTCATAGTATCCCAACCCTTTAATTATCCCAATAATTATTTTCTTACATCTTCTGGTATGGGGCTTGTTCCTATTCCTGGCAAATTAGGAAGGAGGGGTGTCCCCTGAACATCCCCAATATTTAATAATTGGATATATTTATACATCCACACCAAAGTGGAGGAAGTCAAAGCATATGTTTTAGAGTCAAGCTATGTAGCAAGGTAGAGTGAAAAGATATGTTTTAAGATAGTCCTTAAAGGCCCATGAAGTACTTTATTCTGTGATAAAAGGTACTATATAACTTCTTACTGTCTTACATTGAAGTCATAAATTGACACATTCTGAAATCAAAATGATTGAGGGGGAAAGCAAAATAGTACACAGAGTTGTCTTCCAAAAGCAATACAATACAGGGTGTGTGTATTGGAATTGCGGAAGATATTACCGAGGAGATAGGGTGTGGTGTCCACAGTGCCCCTTGCTCTGAGTAAATGCAGGATTAAAGTCCAGGTAGTAGCTGGAGGTGTGCTGCACAGCTGCAGCCACTAGAGCATAAGGAGATCCCTCAGGTATATAGGGAGCACCTGAGGCAGAAAGGGTTAGGTGGGTTTTGAAGGAGTGCAGGTTGGAGGTAGGAGAGGAGACTGACTTGGTTTATGGAATTGGGAATCAGACTGTGGATTGTGACTGGACTTTGGCTTTGGACTTTGATTTGGATACCCTGACGGATTGGACTGACCTACCTGGAACCTGACTTTGGACTGTAACTTGGCTTATTGGCAACTCTGATTGATTGGACTGGTTTACAAGGTCCAGTGGATTGGGATTTGGCAAAACAGTGTGGTAGAAAAAAAACTGGGATCAGCCATATGACTGTATTGGAATCACGGAAGAACTGGAGAGGAGGTAGATGTGGTGTCAGCAGTGGCCTCTTTAAGGGTAAGGCCTGGGCATCCAGCAGAGTGTGCTGCACAGCTGCAGCCACTGGAAGGCAATAGGGCCCTCAGGGATATAAGGAGCACCTGAGGCAGAAAGGGGTGGTGGGTTTTGAAGGAGTGCAGGTTGGAGAGGAGACTGACTGGGTTTATGGAATTTGGAATCTGACTGTGACTGAACTTTGGCTTTGGACTTTGACTGGGATACCCTGATGAATTTGACTGAACTACCTGGAACCTGACCTTGGACTATAACTTGGCTTATTGGCTCTGGACTCTGATTTGGCAACTCTGATTGATGGGACTGATTTACTTGGCACTGGAACTGGACTCTGACTTTTGCTTGCTGCACTGGTGAGTTGCACAAGGGGGACTGATCAGCCTTAAGCGGGCACAAGGCCCAGTGGATTGGGATTTGGCAGAACAATGACCAAGCAGAGGAAATAAGTGCTGAAGGACACATTACTGTAATTCTTATTTCCACAGATCTCTCACACCTGCTGTTGAAATGAATTCTCCATGATGGATCAACAAAGTCTCTTCATAGTTATACTGCATGGTAGCAAGCTACTTGTTTTGTATGTATTCTATTAGTTTTTTTTTTACAGAAATCTTTCCAGATGCTTTTGCAAATTAAGTACCCACACTGTCAAACAGACTCTGCTAACTTGATGAAACTGTGGGAACCATTGACATGTTATTCCTTCAGACTGGATTACTGCACTCATTTCAGCAGCCCTGTTGAACCTGGGGCAGATCAAAAGAGGAAGTTTAACTCCATAATAAGCATACGCTGTCCCCTGTATCTTAAAACAGGGCTGTGTTCTTAGGAACCTGAACAAAGGATAAAATTGGTTTCCATGTTCCTTGAGTGAGTTCAGCACACAAAAATATATCTTGACAAAGTTGTCACTTTTCCAAGCATTGTAGTCAGCAGATCAAATTCTGGCAACAGAAAGAAACTGGAAGTGAGGTGTATGTGTGCATTAATGAGGAGATATGCAGTCAAATCCACATATACAATTGTATGCGTTGTAATTTAAGCCTCTGCTTCAGACATTAAATATTTAATCTGCCATTTGAGTGGATTTCAGAAGTTGGTTACTAGACATGTTACATTTTTTTCCCCTCATTTGACTTTGGTCATAAGAATTTTTTACCCCTGCCTCCTCCCAAATGGTTTGAAAAGCAAAATTTGAATTTTGTAATTTTAAGAGTCTAAAATTAGGAATTTGGGGATCAATTAAGGGTAATAATTTAATAAACTTGGAATTCATATGGCATATTTTGACTATGCTTGCTTCTTAATTAGATTTAGGATATAAATGCTTTGCAAAGTCGGATCTGATTCTCTGAGATGATGATACACAGGCATCCCGTGGTATCCGTGGATCCACTTATCAGCAGTCCTCCCCATGGCACCTTTGTTTATGCTAATTACTTTCAAAGAAGATAAAATGTTTCTTGCTTTAAGCAGATGCTATAAGCACAAAGCTTATAGCAATTGGAGCAGGTGAGCAGTCTGCAGCTAGAAGGGACACTATGAGTGAATAGGAAGCAGGAGGCTAACATTCACTATTAGTGTTTCTTCTGGGTTGCAGTCTGCCTGCCTACCTGGCTTCATATAAGCTTTGTGCTTATACTGTTTAAAGCAAAAGTATTTGTGCAAAGGTAATCAACATAAACAAAAGTAATGGGGCATAGGGCTATGGAGATGAGTTCCCCCTTATCTGTGATTTCCAGAATCTGTGGGTGGTATGGAATGTATCCCCACGGATATCGGGGGCACCTCTTCTTAAATATTCATTTTAAGCATGGTATAGTTTCTGACTGGGAGAATGGGGAAGGGGATGGCAGCTGCTGGCTGGTCAGAGGAGTACTCCTGGGGGAAAAAAAAACATTGTGGGCACAATCCTAACCAGGTCTACTCAGAAGTAAGTCCTATTTTGTTCAATGGGGCTTACTCTCAGGAAAGTGTGGTTAGGATTGCAGCCTGTATCTACTAGCTGGATCAAGCAGAATCACCTCTGGCAAACTTGAGGTGGTGGTAAAAAAAAAGGGTGAACTGAGGTAGCTTGGGGTAGCTTTCATGTCCCTGAGCCCACAAATGCGATGCAAACATTTTCACCAAAGAACTCGTGGTTCATCTCTACTAGAAACAGCCTGATCCTAATCAGGGCTAATGCTGGTGCTGCACCTGCTGTTCCACGTTACACTGAGCCAGTTGACTAAGGGCTCAATCCTAAGCATGTCTACTCAGAAGTAAGTCTCATTAGAGTCAGTGGGGCTTACTCCCAGGAAAGTGTGGATAGGATTGGGTTGTAATTCACCTAATCTATGGCCTTGCACCAATGCTGGAATGTTTGGTTCTTTCTCCCCCCCCCCAGTTCTCTATCCTTCCTCTCCTTTCCCCGGTACCTCACAAGCACCAGTTCTCTATCCTGTGGCCCCTTTGAGGTGGATGTCTCTCCATAACCTATCCTTATTTCCCAGTCCTTACTCTCTCTCTCCCTTCTCCGTTTTGCATGTTTACACATCCCTTCTCCTTCCCAGCATTTTCCCTTTTACTAATACAGGTCAGCAACATGTAGGGCTTAGGGGTGTGTAAATGTGCTATATTACATATGTTTAGATTCTCCTTTCTTCTTATTGTATATTTGTCCCTCCTCAACAAATTGTATCGTGTTTCACCTATATCTTTTCCTGTCTCTCATCCTTATTAATAGCCCAATCCTGTCTGGGCTGTGAGCACAGGAGGGCCTCCTCATGGTCTCCTCATGGTAAGGGAACATAGTTTTCCTTACCACATATTAGACCAGGCAGCCCCATGGGGCTTATCAGATCTGCACCAGCTCCATAGCTGGAGTTTTGAATACACTGTGTAGGCTTCCAGGTGCAGGAGGGGGGATAGGATTTGGTGGCAGCCTTTACTGCCATCCCTGTTCCCTTCCTGGACCTGAATTGCCCCTCAAGCTGCCCTCACCCACCCAGTTTCACCACCTCCCTGCCCTCCTCCCCCCCCAGCCCAGGAATGCCTCCCCACTACTCAGCAGGGAACATAGTGTTGGAAGACGCTGCTGGTCATCCTGCCAGCACAGAGGACCAGCACTGGCCCCTCCACCAGCACAATTCATCTCCCAGATGCCACAAAGTGCCTTACAGCACTTTCTCAAGAACAGTGCTGCCCAGGTATTGGATTGGGCTCTAAACGGCACTCTACGGAAGCATGTCACAAGCCATTGCATCAAGATCCCTGCGCATATGCTCAAATTCCCCGTGTGTGCAAGGTCCCAGAGCATGCCCAGTAACAAGGTGTCATAATCAAGTGAATTGGAAGCCTGATTGATTGGCAGTAGATTTAGGGCTCACAAAAGAAAGTATTAAGCACATTCTTAACATATAGAAATCATTGCTGCAACAGGCATTGATGGCCTTTAACTGAGATGGCTTTTCAAAAGCCTTAGACATCATGAAGGACCATTCTTCTAGTGGCTCTTAGTAACATGGTTTTTTTTGGTTTTTTTTTAAGGAAAGAATTACATATATAACTCCTCTAAGAATATGTAGATAAGATGTCAATGCTTAAGAATAATCTTTGAAATGATTATTCACAAAGGTTTTGCAAACTTAGGGAAGAACAGAGCCTTAATAAAGAATAGAGGTGGGTTCAGGTTTCTTTGGGTGCTTGCATGCATGTGTGTAAAAACGCAGGAGGAGGGCAATGGGAGCAATGTGTTAAATGAAAAATGTTCAACACAATTGGCTGTACCTCAACAAGATCTAAGAGAAGAGAAAAAAGAGCCTAAGGATACAGTTACAGCTGTGATCAAAAATTGAATTATTGGAGAGATGAAAGTTATAGCCTCTCTATTTCACGCTTCTCAGTGGCTAAACAATTAAGATTTTTTGTTATTAGCCATCTGTTACTTCTCTTTCTTAAATGGAGATTGAAGACAGAACGTTCCGTTCTCATCAACATATTTGACTCATTGTAGGAAGCGCAGTATGTTTTCTCTTGAAAGCCAGTGCTTCTTTTTCAAAGCAAGTTGCTTAAGATGACATCATCTTGCTGTTGGATTGTCGTTTTGGGGGATAACATGACTGCACCAGGGCCGTGAAACAAAGGAACAGAGTCCTTGGTGGCAAAATATCGTGAAGGGTGGCCTGGAATGAACTATGGAGAGAACAACAGCCAGGCTCTGGAGGTGGTGGGAATGAAGCCCCATGGTTTGTAGCATACACACAATGGGGACTGGAATAGGAACTGGTGGCAGCTCGAATAGCTGAATGTGAATGGAGAGTGAGCCCAGACAGGAAGCATCTCCTACCTTCCAGGAGCTATTCTCACAGCATACCTGAGACAATAAAAAGAAAAGATGTTTGTGCCTCTCAGTCCCCTGTCCTCCTTCTGAGACCTTGGGCAACTGCCAGGAAGGGCAAATGTGCGTTACACTGTGGTGGGAGGAGGTATGCCCCATCCTCACAGTCCCTAAGAATATTCATTCTACATCTGCACTCAGTGACTCTGTTCCAACAGTGTCTGTGAGTATCCCTCTAAAACAGGGGTGCCCAAACATTTTGGCAGGAGGGCCGCATCATCTCTTGGACACTGTGTGGGGGGGGGGCAAGGAAAAGAATTAATTTACATTTAAAATTTGAATAAATTTACATAAATGAATATATTAGAGAGGAACTTATATAAATGAATGAAGGTCTTGCAGTAGCTCAAGGCCTTGCACAAAGCAAGGCTGGCCTTTCCTTTGCAGCTGATGCTGTATCACAGAGGTGAAACAGCAAGTAGTGGAGGGAGCCCTCATCCCATAGCTCACACAAGAGGTTGAACAGTTGCCCTCAAGCTGAGAGCCGTTGCGTCAGGCCAGCATGGGCTCCAGCAAATCTCCGGAAGGCCAGATGCTCATTGGAGACTGGGGGCTCCCTGAGGGCCGGATTGGAAGTCCCCGAGGGCCGCAAGTGGCCCCCAGGCTGGGGTTTGGGCACCCCTGCTCTAAAATAAGTAGCAGTAGTGCAAGTCCACTTCTGACTGGGAGGAAGGACTAAATCCAGACCCTACTCCTGTTTGTGTGATTCCTCAGTCCAGCTGCTGGAACTGTGGGGAGAAAAAAACCCAAAAAACACCACTTCTGATTTCGTGATGAAAACAGAAAGTGGGTGGGTTTTTTTGTTTTTGTTTTACTTTATACAGAAGTTTGGAGGCTTAGGGAGCACTGCAGGGGCATCCACTGGCCTCCCAAACCCCCCAAGAGGCTGCAGCTGGCTGCAGGTAAGTAGAAACCTCCCTCCTGTCCCTGGCAGCAGTGCGATCCTGGGGATCGTGTTGCTGCCTTCCCCCCTCCCCTGCAACAACTTACCTCAGTTCTCAAACTCCCTGAGAGTTTGAGAACCTCTGTTATATGTATACAGTCATAATATGCCATGTTTTCAATAAAAGTCCCTTCTTACACTACACTGGCAACTCCTTTTTATGTCGCTGGAGTAATGAGGAGCACCAGGCCACATGCAGGGAGCATCTCCCCTCTGATAAACTGGCGCAATACTGGTATGTGTGGAGTTGTATGTATGCTTCCCCCATAGAGTTTGGGGCATCTTGCATTGTCTCTGTGGCAGCTGTACTGACAAGGAAGCTCTCACGCTGCAAATACAAAATAAAAAGTGGACCTGGGTTGGTTTGTCAGGTATGAGGTTTCTAGGCTTGAAACAAGTCTAGGAAGCCAGGCAGATATCACCTTTTGCAAGCATTAGAGTGCAATCCTATCCTGTGCTGGAACAGGCAAGCCAAGAAGGGCCATAAGTGGCTTGACCAGAGGCAAGAGGGAACATTTTCCCTTACCTCTAGGCAAGGACTGTTGGCCCCTACGGGTCTCCTCAGACTTGCACCACCTCTTGAGGTGGTGCAAGTCCGAGGAGAGTGGAGCAACTTGGAGCCAATTCATTCTCCCTGGGAACAGGGGTTGGGATCCGGCATAACTCCTCTAGCTTCCCACCCGCCTGCCCCCAGGGCCGCCCACTGCCTGCCCTCCCTCCACCCAGGAACACCTCCCTCCCACCTCCTCCATACCCCCTCCCCACCTACCTCAGAGGCTTGCGTTGGCCTCCGCAGGCCAGCACTTCTCTTAGCACCGACCCGGCTTCCTCCTGGGGAGGCGGAAATGTGCCTTACGGCATGTTTGCGACCCTCCTGGGCCAGCGCAAGTCCCCAAGTAAAGGGCTGGTCTACTCAGAAGTAAGCTCTATTTTGTTCAATGGGGCTTACTCTCAGGAAAGTGTGGTTAGGATTGCAGCCTTATTCTATTAAATGAATCTAATTCTTAAATTCCATATAAACCGGATTGAGGGTCCAGTCCTTTTGAACTTCCCAGTGCTGATGCATTCATGCTAACTGGATGTGGGTTGTACCCTGTGGTTGGGAGGGGCAGTCAGGGAGGCCTCCTCAGGGTAAGGAAATGTTTGTTTCCTTTCCTTGGGGCTGCGTTGCAGCTGCATTGGTACTGGGACGTTGGATAGGATTGAGCCCTAAGTTCTCTAAGTTCTAAGAAACAGAGCCCTAAGTTCTCTGTTTCTGGCCCAAACTGGAATTCCTTCCCCATCACCTAACATTTGACAAAACTCAACCCTTAGAGCAATTTAAGATTGTCTGAGAACTGGTTCACATGATGTTTGCTTGTAATGATTCTAAAACCTCTTGTTCTCAAGGTCATACTCTCCACTAGTTCACAGAATTGGGATACAGTTGTGTACATGAAATACCTTTGTTCTCACACCAAGGGTCACTTTCTGAAGCACCCCCATTACAGATTGCTGGAGGCTCTTTTCTTCTGCTTGTAAGCTTATTCTGCTTTAGTTTTTTTCTGTTTCTTTTAAGAGGAGCTGTCTGTCAGTTTACTGATACACACTGGGTGCAATCCTAACCAACTTTCCAGCACTGACTTAACCGCAATGCAGCCCCAAGGTAAGGTAACAAACAAGTCCTTAGCTTGAGGAGGCCCCCTTGACTACCTCCCCACTGCAGGATGTAGTGCACATCACATTGGCAAAGCTATGTCAGTGCTGGAAAGTTGGTTAGGATTGCACCCACTGTTACACAAGTCAGTGAGACACAAGGTCGCCTTAGTGTTCAGACATGTGCGTTTACATCATCACTGGTGGCATGATGTAGTGATTTAATTTCTGGAAAGCTGTGACACCATCCTTAGGTTTCCATTTACAAGGTTTTAAGACACCATTCCCAAGAGACAACATGGAGAGCAGTGGTGGCACCAGGAAAGTATCGGTGGGGAGACACAGAAGGTAAAAGTGACTTTTTGGAACTAGGGCCACTTTGTTCCACAGTTTAGCTTTATGAAAGAGAAATACTGATACATTGGTCATATTACTATTTCATACCAATGCTCCCATCCTAAATGTATTTTCTCTGAAGTAAGTTCTCTTGATTTTGCTGGGTTTAAAAGTGCTTTTTCTCATCTCAATTCAATCACCAACAGATGAAATCTAGTGGAGAACTGCACTTTGTCAGCACAGACAGACAGACAGGCAGGCAGACAGTCAGACTATTCTGAGTATGTGAGAACTGTCTTTCCTTTCAGGTGTTCAGCTAAGGGGTTGAGGGCAAGTGATCTCAGAGGTCTTTTTGTCTGGGAGACCCTGTCCAAATCAGCAGGAACCACCAAAGCATCTGGAATACGTTTCTATAAAGGAATGTGTGTCCTTGTTTGGGGAGGGGTTTTTTTCAGGGCAGGTGCAACTTGTCTGATAGTGACAAAAAAACAACAACCATTAATGCATGTTTAAAAGATTGACAATAACGCAGAGGACAAACAGGACCAGAATTCATTCTCTCAAGAGGCTTTGCTACATACAATCCTTCAACAAATGATTGGAACAGACATGTGTTCTGAAAAGCTCCAATCACAGGCCTTGTAGAATTGGGTGGCCTAGATATTAATAGGTACATCCATGCTAATGATGATGAACCAGCTGTCCATGAAAAGGCTGATTTTAAAGCACATTCCATTTTATCATTCTGACAGCTCACACGAGAGGCCAGAGAGAAATAATTTATATTTCTTCTGTTGGTGTCAAATTTGAGTTTTATTTAAAAGATGGGGGGGGGGCAATTTTTTACATTCCCATTTATATGACCTATTTCTTTAATACTTTTACATTAAGAACATTCTAACATGCGGAGGCCAAGGGCCAAATTTTGTTATCATATGCATGAGATTAAACGAGGAATACTTCCACTGATCTAAAACAGAATTAAAGCTGCTGTAATAGAGAGAGAATAATTATGCCTACAGAGTGCTTTAGGGAAAAGAACAAGTTGATTTTTCTGATGGGTATTAAAAAGAACTGAGGGCCACTCATTACATTACACGTATTACAGCCCAGTCCTATGCTTCCGAGTGGCATAGGCTACAGCGGTGCTGAAATGTGCACTGCTGTATCCTGTGGGGCCAGGGAAGCCACCACAGGTCTCCTTGGCGGAAGGAGACATTCATCCTCGCAGTAGGGCTTCTTGAGTCTTAGCCAGCAAAATCACTGGCAAAGACTTGGCAAAGGTTTCCGAGCACGACATAGGGCATAGGATCTGGCCAAGAAGACCTCTGTCCCTCCTCATGCCTCCACATCCCCTGTTGCTCACGTTTTTGCTGCCGCAGCTGGGGCTTCTTTGGCAGCGCTGACAGTTGTCGTAGGCCTCCATGCCAGTGCCGCTTACTCCAAGGGTGCCACAAATGTGCTTTATGGCATGTCTGTGACACCCAGCGCCAACAGTGTGAACATACCACCAGTGCTGAAGCCCTTAAGAGTGGTCTCTTATGCAGGTAGAGAAAAAAGATGAAGGCTCTTCAATAATAATGTGAATAATCAAATGCTTGCCTCAGTAAGTATTCAAGATGGTCGCCATCACATCCCTGGACATTGTACTATGGCACATGGTATATACTGCTGCCATCTCCATCCCTCTCCTGGGTCTGATCCTCTCCTCCCTTCAACCGGCCTCTGCCCTGTTCTACCCATCCCTGCCTCCCCCTCTTCCCCCCAAGAAGTCTTACCACTGAACAGTGCTGGAGGAGCACTGACCAGTTGTCCACACAGTGCTGAGGCTCAGCAACTACTAGCGCTGGTCCCATGCCGGTGTTCCCTCCGCCCCTGGTGCCATAAGTGTGCCTTACAGCATGTTTAGAGCCAGCGGTACAGTGTGTACTGCCGGTGCTGTGGGCTTCAGGATTGGGCCCTTAATCTGGAACCATCTACCTGAAAAACAGATGCTTTGCCCTTTGAGCTGCAGTCTCATGTCCCTCTGCTTTGTGGGAAGATAGAAAGAGTATTGCTCAGGATGACTGGCTTCAAAATTTATTTTTAAAAACGCATCCCAAATGTCTTATACCATGCCAGACCATTGGTCCATCTGACCCAGTATTGTGGACACTGACCAGCGGCAGCTGTCAAAAGATTTTAGACACAAAGTATTCTCTGCCCTACTTGGAAAATGCCAAGGACTGAACTTGGGACATTTTGTATGTAAAGCTACAGTCTCTCTCTAGAGGGAAATTACACACAAGTCAAAGGAACTACACATCTCATGCTTTTACGATAACCAAACACACATGCATACACTTACAAGTATATGTATACAGTACATACATAATGTATCTATAGCTTTAGGGCCAGAAAAATAAATTGCTCAGGACACAGAACCAGAAAAGATACATGAACGAACACTGGAATAGTAGAATACATGGAAAGATACTGGAATGAATGATCCAGAAAACCCTCCAGCAATCATTATGTAACAGCCCTGCTCAATAAAGCAACATCACCAATAAAATCAAATGTTTTTTACTATATATTCTCGCCTAGACATGATTCAAAAAGTAACTTTGACACTTCCTACATTATCTTTGAGCAAGGTCATTCATGTCAAATGGCATGTCATCACAGCTGTTTTTGCTTATGAAAATCGTGAAAGGTTTAAAATAGAATGGACCAATGTTTCTCAAACTGTGGGTCAGGACCCACAAGTTGGGCCACAAGCCAATTTCAGGTAGGTCCCCATTCATTTCAATATTTTATTTTTAGTATATAGACTTGATGCTACCATGGTATGTGATTGCATTTGGGGAAATGTTACAGACCTGTACTTTTAACAAGCTACTATGTATATTCTTTTAATAATGATAGTCAATGAGACTTACTCCTGGGTAAGTGTGGGTAGGATTGCAGCCTAGGATGCTTAAAAATTTTCCTGCTTGATGATGTCACTTCTGGTCATGACATCAATTCCAGTGGGTCTTTATAATTCTCATTCTAAAAAGTGGGTCCCGGTGCTAAATGTGTGAGAACTACTGGAATGAAATGTTCTACACCCCTAAGCAGAGTTTGATCAAAGTTCCATGCTGTTTGAAATACAGCTCTCTGTGTTTCCTCTTTTTCTGGAGCAGCTGCAAGAGTTTCAGTTCTGACACTGAATTAAGTTGCCCTTGTGAGACTTGGTGCACACAACACTCTTTCTACTTCAGTGGATGAATTTTGCTTCTCTTCCAAAAATGTGATAGTCTTTAAAAAAAGAAAAAAAGAAAAAGCCTTAACAAGAAATTATTTAAGCAAGTGTTGATATGACAAATGTCATGGCTGAGTCAGAAAATAATTTCATTTCAAGCTACTCTTCTCAGGTGATGTATTTTCACACTAGTTCTTATCAGCCAGAACTAACTCAAGCCAAGAACACATCAAAAGATGACCCCCGGATTGGTGGCGGATGTGATTTTGCTTTCTCCAGTAGCAATTTATTTTATTTTGATAGAGCAAGTCAACTGGAGCCTGTAATTTTCATATCTTCAAATGTCATAATGCTGTGTGTGAGGTTAAAATTCAAGTGGGGAAAATGAAATTTTTCCCAGAAGCAACATGAAAAAGAAATTAGATTATTTGTTTTGGGAACTGCAATGTATTTTTTGTAGAAACATAATTTCAAACTTGTAAGCCCTGTTATTTAGTATATATTTTTTTTCCCTTGGTGACAGAGTTGAAATAAAGCAGCTTCTTTTTCTCATTTTAAATAAAAGCAATTCAGAAAGGCTGCCTGATATTCCAATGCCCCGTTAACATTTGCAAATACAACAGTATTTGCACAAAAGAACCGTACTGATATGATCAGAAAGAATGAAAATGTTTGCCGCCGGAGTCCAAACAGCTGGATGCCATTAGCAGAAGCTAGGAAAAATGTAGGTAGGCATCATTCAAAGAAGTTCTCAGTTGTCTTCTACTGACTGAATCTTTTTGACTCCCTCAGTAAATGACATAAATGTGGTTCCAAAAAATATCAGGATATCTAGTCTGCCCTGTGACCATCAATAATATAAACAACCTTTCTAGTCACACTATTTATATTGGGAAAGAACACTAAAGTGAAAGATGAAAAAGAATGGAAAACCCAGTCCAAATCACATCACCTTTAATGATGTATCTCCTTCCCATGTTGCTTAATAACGTCAGGTGAAGTGAAGAGAGTCCATGCCATGGTCCTTCCTATGCTTGTCTCACCCTTTCTGGAAATTGAAGACATGCTGATGTGAAGAGGAAATGTGCAGTAGCCTCCCTCCATACCCGGAACATTTGGCATTATCAGGCAGTGCTAGAAAAGGTAATACCAGCAGCAAACATTAAAAGCGGTTTTTCCTGATTGTGTCATCTGGAGTGTCGTGTCTTTTGCCACTTCCGTGGGCTCATGCTGATAACGGATTTTTCCATTTACGTTGTAAGGACAGCTTGGCTTTCGGGGTAGTTTGCTCTCCCTCCCAAACGTAACTTCTACAAGGGGTATCTCATTATGCGAAGGAAAGGGGCTGTTGATTAGCGTTAGTGCCCATGTTTTGCACATTAAGAATTTCCCAGACATCTCTCTATTCACAGGAAGGCCACTCTTGCCATCATGGCAGTAACATACATGTTTTTCTATACCCTGGTTCTAAGCGTATGAATGACATTTTCTGTAAGCCCAATAGCAGACGCATTGAATAATTTAGGGCACAATCCTACCCTGCTCTGGAACAGGCTAGCCAAGAGGCTTGCACTGCATCCAGCATAGGATAGGGGCCCAAGGCAGCTCAGCAAGAGGCAAGGGGAAACTTTTCCCCTTACCCCTGGGTAAGGCGCCCTTGCCCCAATCGGTCTCCTCAGAGGAGAGGGGAGCGGTTTCAAGCTGTTTGATCTCCCTGGGAACGGGGTTTGGGATTCGGCATAACTGCCAGATCCCAGCCCCACCTCCCGCTCCCCACCCACCCACCACTGGGGCCACCCACTGCCTGCCCTCCCCCGTCCTCTCCCTGCCCAGAAATGCCCCCCTCCCACCCACCCTCCTGAGCTGGCACAAGGGACTTGAGACGGCCCAACTCATTCTTAGGATTGCACCCTGAGTCATATGTCCTGGGCAATCATGTCTGGGAAAGGGGCAGGATCGGCAGCAGCAGTGGCCACTGGATTCTATCCCCCTTCCCAGACCTAATCCTGAGGTACGGCTCGAAGCAGACCTGTACTAGCTATTTCACCAGTGCAAGTCCAAGTAGACTCTCCTGTGCTGCAGAGGCTTACCCCTGGTTAAGGGAACCATTGTTCCTTTACACAGAGGAGACCTCCGCAACTGCTGGCCAACAATAGGATGTATGGTAGCCATTTGGTGCTGCTGCATCGGCAGAGGGGAAATGGATAGGATTGGGCTGTAAGTCATTGTCACATGTCATTGTCACACTGTCAACAAAATTTTCCATCTCAATTTTTCATTTAATGAGATCCCAAAGACATAAGAAGCCAACAGTCGTTTCATAGGTATGCTAAGTAGGGCCAAAATCAAAGTAAGTTACCAGTCATCCAGACTGACGAGATAAACAGACAAAGCCATTCAAAATATGCTAAAATTATACATTTTTATAAATATGACAGGCTGCATGCAGTATGGAGAAACTATAAAACAATCTGCTTAATTTTCAAAAAGGTCTTTGATAGACTAATGACAACTAAACTGCAAATGATTAAACATGCATAAATAAAAAATGTTAAACACTTTAATTAGTGCATCAGACAGAAGAAATGTTTTTAAAACAAAATCAATGGCTTCTTCATGGACAACACCAGTTACCAGATGTGCTGGAGCCACTTCCTCTAGTCTCAAGTCATCCAGAGTGCCTGCCTCTTTGATTCGAGTTGCAAACAAGTCATAACGGGTGGCCTTCGCAACTCGTCCAGAGCCCTTTATAGAGTCACTCTGACTTGAGTCAGAGTCTTTTCAAAAAGCAAATCAAGCTGTGAAGTAGCCACAGCTCCTTAGAAAACACAGATGTGCTGGTAGGGTGTGTGAATTGGAGTTCTCATTTAACACTCCCTGGATGTTCTCATCCCATCTGCTGCCCATCAGTAATGTGCTGACATCCCTTCACTTCAACCATCCTTTTTCATTTCATTGATGTAAAAGCTCTGCTGTTATTCAAGTGCAGTGCAGAAATCAATCAGTTCCTTATGAAACTCACTTCCACCAACCCCTGTTCACATCACAACTACTGATTTCGCCCTCAGAGGGAGTGCCAAGCACGAAGGACCTACAGGAAGACGTCCGATTTTGGCAAGGTGGGAGGGGATGGGAGGTTGCCCGTAGCAGCCGGGAGGCTTACGACACAATCCTTTGCAGCTCTACTCAGAAGTCTGAGTCTCATTGCGGTCAATGGGGCTTCCTCCCCAGGTAACTCTGGAGGAGGATACTAGGACTACACATTAATTCATTGCAGCCTAGGTAGGGGTAAAGAACTGCCACTGACACACACACAAACACAGAAGCAGTCTTGTGGTGAGCAGGCAGGCAGGCAGGCAGGCGGGTCTAATAGACGTGATGATGGGTGGACTCTGGATCAAGGAGGTGACAGTAGTAGTGAGTTGGCTGAATGGCAGCAGCAGCATCAACACAAGTTCTCCCAGTCTACCTTCACGTGACAAGTCCCCTTCACCCACACCCACTGCAGTGGTGGTGAGCTGGCTGGAAGGACACTAAGTCTATGGGAGGAGGAGAGAAAGGGGCATGATGAGGGGCATGAGAGGGGCACCCGTCTCTTCTCCTCAATGTGTAGCATGAGAGGCAGCAAGCAGACAGGCGTGAAGGCACTTGTCCCCAGCATGGCCAACCACCATCAAAGGAGAGGATGGCATGAGACAGTGGCACGAGGCTGAACCACGCGGACCAACAGGGAGGCATCTGAGCAAGGCAAAGTGGGAAGGCACACAGTGTGCTCGGAGTTAAAGGCAGACTGTTGTATCTTAAAGACAGAAGGGGTATACTCAGAAATGTATGGTGGCACGAGGGGGCGTGGGCAGGGAGGGCACCTGCCACCAACATACCCAGACACTGTGGGGAGAGATTCAGCATAAGGCAGCTTCCTATGTTCAAATATGACAGTCATATAGGCTTGTTTCAGATATCCAAACAACTGTGCATAGGCGAGGAGCAAAGCCCTTCTCACACAATATCACATCCCTCAACCTCTGAACTCTGCATTTTGATGGAACAATGTTTGAAAAGGGCTCGTGTACACAAAGCAGGAGGCATGCGCCTGCACATTACATGTGCAGTTGTCATGGGCAAAGAGTACTTTTTTATTTCTACATGTAAAAGAAGAGGCTCTTCATTGTCAATGGCGATTTGAACATATCCAGAATTCTGTTCATTGTGGATCTGATGCGTTGTACTTAGCATGTCATCAGCTCACAGCAGCTGAAGGGTGGAATGTATGTGACCTCTGATAATCAAAGCATCATCTGACTGCTACTGCTAACGTGAGGATGGCTCTGTTGCAGCAGGAAGGACTTGAGTGAGCCTTCCTCCATCTCCTGCCTTTTTGCACTGTACGTTTAAGGCTATGTGCCTGCTCTGTTTGAATCCTAATCAATTCTAATTCCATTGTACCAGACAATATGGGTTACTAATGATTACTCAATTAACCTCAAAGTGCCAAAGAAAAGGTGAATGCCTGAGTAATGTAATAGCGCAATTGCAATCTGAGCCCATGGAGCAAAAGGTTGCATGCAAATGAGCGGCATCAAAGTAAAATGAAAGCTACAGAGAAAGTCACATTTTTTAAGTGTTTCTTCCCCAATTTGTCAATCCACATTGAGAGTAGCTTTCCACACTGAAGAAGCCTGGACAGAGAAAGTGCAAATGAGCTGTGCTTCTTCTTTCAACAGATCTCTTTCTGTTGGAAAATGTGTTTGCTCCAGATGTAGTGACAATGATCCCATCAGGGTGTGCTTGGTACCTGTGGTGGAGAAGCACAGGCTGGGTTTGCAGATCCCATAGGTAGAGGAAGTGCTCTGAAGGAGAAAGCACAAACTCCAAACCATGTTTAACACTCAGTTTAAGTTCACAACAAGGGCGGAGGTGGCTCGGAAATGGTTTTGACCATCTGGGAAATATACACTCCAAACTTCAACATATTTTAGAGCAAGTTCGGTACTTCAGAAATCTCATTATAGTTCAACTGACATAAACACCACTGAGATGGAATGATGGTCCATAATATCTGCAGGATTATACTTTTGCATTTATCCTTTGTTTTTGATATGAAAGGCATGCCAGATATCTTGCAGGGCAAGGAATATCACTTGAATTCAGAGAGAATAAAAACACTAATTCTCTGTTTAGTACAAAATGCTGACATTCAGCACAAAACTCTCTTTCAGATACATTAGCATGGGGATGTCAAACTCATTTCATACAGGGGGCCAGAGTTAGCATTCATGCTGCCTTCTTAGGGTCAGCAGTGACATCATTGAGCAGAAAATGACATCATTAAGAAGGGGACGGCCAGAAATGTGCCTTTGTTCTCACAAAGAAACTCACTCGCTGCAAATGACAGAAGAGAAAATGTGCAAATCTTGTTCATATTTTCAAGGCATGAGAGATTCCAATTATCAAGCTGGGAGAGCTCAATGATAACAAGGCCAGATAAATGGTTTGGGGGGGGGCACATTCAGCATGCAGGTCTTATGTTTGACACCCCTGCATTAGCAGTACTTGTAGCCCATCCCCCCCTCCCCACCGATTCAGCTGCACCAACGGAACCGTCACTGCATCCTTTGTTGCAGTGGACCAGTCATGGAGGTCTCTTCATGGTAAAGGACCTTCCTTTCCCTTATCTTGGGCCAAGCCACCACCTCCTGAATAGATCTCCTCGGCATTGCGCCAGCCATTTTTCTGATGCAGAACTGAGGAGAGTAAGGGAGAGGGAACAGGAGAGGGAATAGGGATTGGATCCTGGCACATACTAGTGCCATTAGGATCCATCCCTCTTTCCCCCATTCTGCCTCCTGCCTGTCTCCTCCCCACCCAGACACTCCCACATTCCTCCCACTCCCTGCCCCATTCCTGCCACCACCCCATTCCTGCCACCCCCTCGCTGCTACTACTACCTACCTGCATATACTGGTAGTAGGCTGCCAACACTGCTACTGTTTGCAGGGGTGGCTCCAAAATGGCCACTGTATAGCCATTTATGATAGTGGAATAGAGGTTCCGCTGTTGTACTCCTAGTCAGAATTGGGTTGTTGGTTTGATTTTTCTATGACAACTAAAATTTGGCATAGTATCAAATAATAGTTGTGGGTGCACATCTAGAAGTGCATTTATTCCAAACAATGGTTTTCACTCAGGTTCAGCTGGACTGCCTGGCTACGGCTTTTTGCGAACACACTTCCTCATCTAGCATTGCCATTTCTTGCACCTGACTACTTACACGCAACTAGTACTGGATCATGATGAGTGTGAGAGTTTACAAATGGCATCTATTGTAAATAACTCACATAGGTCATCACTGACAGACCTCTCTTCGAGGTGCCTTGGGGCAAAGGTCCATGAAGCCCTCCCCCCCCACTTATGGAAACTTGCGCAGCTCCAGGACCAACTAGAGAAGCCGTATGAGGCTTCTTCGCAATCTTAAACTGTGCTTCCTGCAAACCAGAAGCAAAGTTCAGCGAGCTCTGTGCCCGGGGCATTTGCCCCATTCAGTGAATGGGAGGTCTGCTACTGTACATCATCCCCAAGACTTGCTTTCCCAGTGTTTCTTGCTGATAAAAACACCTGACTTAAACACAGTCTGCAAGGCACTCCATAACAAACATACAGATGCCATTACACATTCTGTTTAATTGTTCATTATTTATTGCTATTTCTTAATATTTTATCAAGATGGAAATATCGTGATCATATTTGCCTGGGAACAGAAACAGCAATTAAATATTTCTTAGTATTCCATGCAGGGCATTTTTCATGTATTCTTTCTGGTTTCCTCACACTCGAGATTTAGGTGCCTCAGGACAATTTGCCATTTTGTGCGGACGTCGTATTGTCAGTGACAATTATATTGGCTGTTTGGGTCACTGACGGGGGCAGAGCTGAGGGAAAATATTAAAATGATAGCCATTTCCTCTTACATCTTTTTTATTTATTTATTTATACAGGTATTTATATACCACCTTTCTTTGGTCGTCAGATTTCTCCTCAGACTTTAATCCAAGGCGGTTTACATAGGCAGGCTGTTCTAAACCCCCATAGGGATTTTTACAATTGACTAGTTCTAGTCTTTCATAGAACTCCTCGTTCCAGCTGGATTTCTTCCTGGTCTGGCCTCTCTCTGGCTCTTCGCCTCCCACGCTCCACTTGACGGCAACTCCTCTCTGCCACCGAAGGTCAGCTCATCAGTATATCAGCGTGTCGTCAGTTCTCGGGTACTTCCGGTTGTTTCGAACTGGCAGCCTCAGATCTTCAGGCATACAAGGCGGCAGCTCTACCAACTGAGCCAGACCTCCTGCCATCTTTTTTTGTCTGTACTGCAGTCTTGTTTCCCATCTGCCATGTGTCTCAAGCTTCTTTCTCAGTTTTCCATTGAAATACAATTTGAAGTTTGTGATGTGCACAAATATAACTACCATTTGTGGTGTGAAATGTAACAAATATGCAACAGAGACTTTCTCATGACCAAAGTGCATTGCAGTAAATCTCCCTCTTTGTGCTACAACCTTAAGTGCACTCAGGAGGTAATCCCCACAAATCACTGGGAATTATTTCTGAAATATTTATGCACAGGGCTGGGCTTCATACCTTTTGTCAATAGAATTAACTTCTTAGAAGTTAAGAAGTTATTGACCCAGTACTGACCCAGTTATTCTAAGGTGCCAGGGGAGGAATGGCAATGGTCTTGGAAACTTTAAGGTTTTTAAGGAGTGTGGGAGAAGGCAGGACAGGAAATTCCATTCCAAGTGGCAGTTATTCCTGATTACAAAGGTATTGTTAGTAGATCTGGGATTGTAGTTATCAATATCTGTGAAAAAGGATGTGATCTCATGTATGAAGAGTGTCGGGAGAGGGAAAAAAAACCCATTGTTTTAACATGTGATGAACGAGCATCACCTGATGGCAGTGAGGCTTCTACAACAGCGTTGACTGCTGTAAGGCAGCCAGCGCCTGTCGTAAAAGGTGTTCTGACAGCATGCGAGTCAGTATGTTGTCAGAAGCGTTGGCAGAAAGGCCTGAGCCATCCCGCCCTCACCAGCAACGGAATCCCTGATCGCCTGAGGAGGTAGGATGATGGGAGAGACAGGAGGGGGAGGCAGGAGGGTGGAACAGAGGTGGGAAGGGGGTGGAACCAGACAGGGAGGGAGGTGTAACAGGGGCGGGAAGGCCGCAGGAATAAGATTGGGCTCTCAAACACATGACTTCACATGCCATGCCTGTAGCACACTCTTACATGCACAAGTTTGCACACCCAGGACGGGTTCCAGCAAGATGTCTGAGCCAGTTAACTCACCACACATAGTGCATCTTCCTGGTTTGTCTCATTGTGTGTGTACGTGTGTTGGGTGGTCATCTAAAACTCCCCCTCGCACACATTCTAATAGTATTTAGCTTAACTGTTCAGATGAAACTCTACACACACAATATGACAAACTGAAAGGCATGCCTGAGGAGTGTGAACACCACTACCATGATAGTGCCGCATACTCTCTTCTCAGTTAGTAACCCCTCCCACCAAGAACTTTTGGACAGACTTGCATGCTGACAGTTTCCAAAACATCTGAACAGTTGGAAGATTAACAAATATTGCATAACAACTCAGTAGTTCAACCAATTCTTAGCAAGTGTTTGTTTTGGTCAGCTGAAGTTAAAATTCTCATAGCCAACACCTACTGTAGCTCAAAAGCTGTAGCATGCTTGCCTCTGCTTTTCTGTTGATTTATGTATTTATCTGCTCGGGGGGGTGTGTGTAAATTATCAAATACATTATTTTCTGCAAACATACAGGATCTGACTTTAATTGGTTATCTCATTTGTCACTTCCCCCCCCCCACAGTAAGTGCAGTAAATGTTTGTCTGAAGCAAGCTTTTACTCTGTAAATAGATAAATACGCTTACATTTTATAGAGTGTTAATGGCTCTGTTATTGCTAAAATGCAGTTCATCTGATAAACAGATAAATACTATAATAATTGGTGCAGAGGTACTTTGCATAAAAATAACGAAGCAAAGTAAACATATAAAATCTATTTTTAAAAGAGATAATAGGAAGTTGTATGAAAAGAGTACACCAGTGGGAATAAACAGTTCTTTAAAAGCACTTGTTGAATAAAAATGTCATCAGAGCTCTTTTGAAGTGTTAGTTAAGAGCTAAGATCTGGCGAGAGCATGTTCCCACCCAAGGGCACCTGTAGGAAAAATGTCTTCTTGCATGCCTGTCTTTAGATATGATGAGATGGTAGCCAGTGGGTAGTATCTGAGTGGACATAACAAATGAAGATGAGGTTCCAGGAATGGGTCACCATGGTCATGAAATCTATTTGAAAGTCAAAAGGCATTAGAAGTTACAGCCTTACATTAACAATGACAGCACTTTCAGATGCACCAAGTTTTATCTAGTGAGGAAAATCCTCAGCAGGCTAAAGTTTCTAGACCTCCCCATGAAGGATTTTCCCCCTTTTCCCTCACTAACTAACCAAAGGTCAAGAGTTGTTGCCATCAGCAGGACAGTAGAGCTACTGCCAATGAAACAACTTTTTATTTAACCTGAGATGAGATGAGATGAGGTAGTGCCCTTTAGGATTCCTTTTCCTGTCACTAAGGGACAAGGTCCAAACTCTCAGGAGTTTCATTGGACTCAAGCATTTACAACACAGAAGGGGTTTCTTTCCTTCTCTTTCACTATAGAGTAGTACAGTAAGTAACCCTGGTGTATTTAGCAGAGATCAGTAGCCACATTGAAATCATGCAAGCAAGATTTCTTTTTACAAAGGATTAAAAATGTGTTCGGCATAGAATTATTTTTAAAAAGGCCAAAAAATCAAGCAAACCAAGTAATGCCACTGAACTGTCTGAAGTGGCCGTTCGAACCACTTATAAACTGTTTGTTTTATTTCTCCATGCCACTTCTAAAGAAAAGGAAAGTCTTCTTTAGAGTAACCTGAATAGGGGAGACAAATTAACCTTTGGGTTGAGATCAAGCATGGAAAGCTTCAGCCCCAAAAGACATATCTTCAGAGCTTAATGAATACATGAAAATAGGACTCTCTCTCTCTCTCTCTCTCTCTCTCTCTCTCTCTCTCTCTGTGTGTGTGTGTGTGTGTGTGTGTGTGTGTGAGAGAGAGAGAGAGAGAGAGAGAGAGATGTAATAATTGCTACTGCTGTAGTATTTCTGGTTGCTGTCAAAAGAATTTACAAAGGTGTGGAATTAACATAAGCATATTGGGACAGGGAACCATTTATTTATTTGATTTATGGCCCAATCATATGGACCACTGCCCTGCCAGAACCAGCATTCCAGCAACACAGTGTGCTTTACAGCTGTCACAAATGGTGACAAACCATTTTGTGGAGCTGGGCCACTGCCACCACCATTGCCAGGGGCAAGCACCTATACTCCAGCAGCCTCCCAATGAGCCCCACCACTGGTAGGTCAGGATATGGGTGGGTGGGAGGTAAGGTATGGATGGAACAGTGCAGGGGGGCAGAATGGGGGTGAAGATGAGGGCAGATTGAGGCTGGGAAGGGAACAGTATCAGTGGCGATGGCAGCACAGACAGTTCTCCTCTTTTTGGCCTTAATCTGCCTTCCCAGGTCCACTCAGACTTGCACCAGCTAAATTGCTAGCTCAGGTCTGAGTAGACCCATTTAGGAAGCAGAGGCTTACCCTTGGGGCAAGAGAACAACTGTTCTCCATGGAACTGCCCCTCCCCGCAAGTTGCAGAGCATGCTCTGGTGGCATGGCATAAGATTGGGCTGTTGGTCTATAAACTGCTTTGTGGACTTTACCGAAAAGTATAAGTATTCTTAATAATAACTGGGTAAAAATGATTTGTAAGCAAATTATGATTCATATTTTCAAGACCTATGGGTACAATTATAGCTAAAGATTTGGAGGGTATGGATTTCTTTGGAAGGGACAGAATGGAAACATGGTCAAGGACATGGAATTTGGGACCATCACAGGCTGCCTGGAAAGCAAGCTCTGATGTTGGGTTCTGCCTACTCATCAAGGCCAATAAGAACTTGCTGAACATTGGGCAGGATTGGTTCCATGCTGGAGACAATAGGAGAAGGAAGGACAAGTCAGACATTAGTTTTTAAGGTTAAATAGCAGTTGACTCAGGACCATAGTGAAGCCATTATCAGTCCTCCCCCCTCCCCGTCACTGCTGCTATGGTCCCAATAACTGGTAACTGTTTGATATTTTAGCTGCTGTAATGGCTGGTGCAAGGCCCATATGGTGCAACCATATCTCATCAAGTGTGCCTGACAGTAATCCTCTCTGTGTCTCCCAGCCTCTGGGAGCTTCCTAAACTGTTCCCATGAGAAGCTTGAGAAGTTGGACTCAAACCAATGACCTCAGCTGCTGCACCTGCTCGATGTTATGAGAACAGAGTGATAAGAGGCATGTCTATTTCAAAGCCCCAGGCAATGTTTATTCTTTACGTGTATTAATTTATGTGGCCATTGCTTTGCTCTTGGACCTTGTTGGACATTGGCAGGCTGTATTGCCTATAGAGTCTCCTGAAATGCTGTCAGCTTATGCCTAGAGATGCTTCTGGATGCATGCAGGTGTTCATGTGAGTTGATGTTCTGTTTTAGATGAATGGCAAACTTGGACTAGACTTGTTTCTTCCTCAGATCCAAAAGATTTTCTTGCCCTGGCCCATCAGCCCCGGGCAAAACAGCTACTTATTGGAGGGCCTTTTCCTATGAAGAATTTTGAGATTGGCAGAGAAGGTCTTTGAAACACCTGAGGGAAACCATTCAGCCTGAGCACATGGAGTGAATGCCATGATTACTTGTCTGCCAAGCCCACAAGGAAGTGGGTAAGGATGCTAAAGCTGCCATTTACTGCTGTGACTTTGATTCCTTTGTATTGTTTTTCCCCTTTCAGCTAA
Source organism: Tiliqua scincoides (assembly GCF_035046505.1). Taxonomy (NCBI): domain Eukaryota; kingdom Metazoa; phylum Chordata; class Lepidosauria; order Squamata; family Scincidae; genus Tiliqua; species Tiliqua scincoides. The sequence goes on from NC_089824.1 coordinate 122,644,806, forward strand.
CATTCAGGTCTGCAACTTAAATCTATGAGTCGCTGTCCCAGTTTATACTAAGAGTTATGGGCAAAGAAACCTGAAAATTGCACTGGTTTAAAAAGGGGTAATTTCCTTGCTTCGTCTCCCCATGTGTCAAAGAAGATTCACAGAAGCACATCAAACACGATGAAGAGCTTAGAAGACTAGAGGGCACACGAGCAAATGTGGAAAGTGCAGAGGATGTTAAACTTCCAAGAAATCTCAAATGTTTTAAAGGCTGACAATGAAGATGGAGAACGGCTGCTGCTTTGTGCTTCTTTGAGTTAATGTTTAAAGTCTTGTGTCACATACTACACAGTAGTGTCACATACTATAGGAAAGTTCCCATTTGTCCAGTGTTTATCTCCCCAGCATAAGCATAAGAATATAAGTACAGCCCCACTGGATCAGGCCATAGGCCCATCTAGTCTAGCTTCCTGTATCTCACAGCGGCCCACCAAATGCTCCAGGGAGCACACCTGATAACAGGAGACCTGCATCCTGGTGCCCTCCCTTGCATCTGACATAGCCCATTTCTAAAATCAGGAGGTTGCACATACACGTCATGGCTTGTAACCCATAATGGATTTTTCCTCCAAAAACTTGTCCAATCCCCTTTAAAGCCATCCAGGCCAGACGCCATCACCACATCCTCTGGCAAGGAGTTCCACAGACTGACCACATGCTGAGTAAAGAAATATTTTCTTTTGTATGTTCTAACTCTCCCAACACTCAATTTTAGTGGCTGTCCCCTGGTTCTGGTGTTATGTGAGAGTGTAAAGAGCATCTCTCTAACCACTCTGTCCATCTCCTGCATAATTTTGTATGTCTCAATCATGTCCCCCTTCAGGCGCCTCTTTTCTAGGCTGAAGAGGCCCAAACGCTGTAGCCTTTCCTCATAAGGAAGGTGCCCCAGTCCAATAATCATCTTAGTCACTCTCTTTTGCACCTTTTCCATTTCCACTATGTCTTTTTTGAGATGCGGCAACCAGAACTGGACACAATACTCCAGGTGTGGCCTTACCATCGATTTGTACAATGGCATTATAATATTAGCCGTTTTGTTCTCAATACCTTTTCTAATGATCCCAAGCATAGAACTGGCTTTCTTCACTGTCGCCACACTTTGGGTCGACACTTTCATAGACCTGTCCACCTTCACCCCAAGCACTATTAATGTATTAATGTAAAGCGGTATATCAATACTGTTGTTGTTGTTATTTTGTTTGGGGCAGCAGCAGGGAGATGCTTGCCTGAAAAATGTGCCCAGTGGCTTTGGCCAGTTGTGGCTCACTGTGTGCATTTTTAAGCCACTTTCTCTCAAAGGCCTTCTTCATACCCAATTGGATGAGTTTTGGTTGTTAAAGCCTAAGGGCACTGTCTAGATGCTTGGAGGAGTACAGCCTACTACTTCTTTGCTCAATGCTTGCCCTTCCTGGCTCATGAAAGCTAACTGATTGGGTCCAGGAGGCAATAAGTCCAAACTGACTTGATCGGAGGAGGCTGGGTGGCCATTCCTAAATAAATTATCTATGGAAGCTGAGAATTGTTCCATCAAGTGTGCAATAGTAGCTACTCCCTTCTTCAGAAAGGGATCAAGGTACTCAAGCAAGTGTTGACCAGGCAACTCTAATCATGTTTGGGTGATATCAATTTTACTCTATTCCCAGTATTGCGCACTCACTCCTAAAGGGGATGGTACCAGTGCCTGTTCACCACCCAGTGTCTTCCAGTTGAGTGAGAACACATGTGGCTGATGGCACTGCCTGCCTGCCTGTGGCTTGTGGCTCTCTTGGTGTTTCTCTTTGCATTCTGGTGGTGGCAGCAGAAGCTCTCCAGCAGAGGAAGAGGACAAGGGACCCTCCGCCAGGTCAGTAGTGCAGACCATGTGTGTGTGTCTGGCTAAAAATGCTGACTAGTACATGTCGATTTGTATTAAGTATGTAATGTTTTTATTGCTTGCTGCTGTTTGTAGCTGGTTGGCTTTTAGTATGGTGTTTTTATGTATTTTATAGTTTTTTGGATTTTATTTATTTTATATTTATGTATTTTATAGTTTTTTGAATTTTAATGTATACTGCATGTATTCTCAATTTGTTGTGAGCTGCCTTGGGTGCCCTTCGGGGAGAAAGGCAGGATAAAAATTGAGTAAAGAAATAAATAAATATTCCATGGAAATTATGTTATCATGTGCTGCAGGGCTCTATTTTTCCTCCTACGCTGTTCAAAATCTACATGAAACTGTTAAGTAAGTTCATCTGGGGATTTAGAGCAGGAGCCATCAGCATGCCGATGACAGCAAGGCTGTGTCTCCTTTCTGTCAAACTGAGTCTCAAGATATTCGTTTAAGCATGTGCTTTGCCAGCAGGTGCTTACTTTTTAATGGTTAATTGCAGCTGGATTTGCCCCCACAGACTGGGACCATAGTGGGAAGAGGAGGAGGACTTTAACCTACCACTTCTTTGAAATTCTGTGACTCTTCTAATGATAGTAATGAGGGAGGTTTTTGTGCATGAGTGGGTAGAACTATGGATGGAGTTTGGCAGTACAATGGACTGGCCTGCTGGATAGTGTTGGGCCACATGGCCATGATCAGTGATTTTCAACCAGTGTGCCGTGGCACATTGGTGTACCGCGAATGGTTCACAGGTGTGCAGCAGGAATTTGGGGAGGGTCGCTGAGTAGGACTTTTGGGGGATGTGAGGTCGCCCCCCCGGCAGTGTGGTGTGCCTTGTCAATTGACAAAATAACCAATTGTATGCCTTGATAATTTAGGGTGCAATCCTAACCCACTTTCCAGCACTGATATAAGGGTAATGCAACTTTGAGGTAAGGGAACAAACTTTGGAATACCTTGAGGAGGTCTCAGTGACTTCCCCCCAACTGCAGGATGGGGCACATGCCCCACTAACACAGCTCGGCCAGTGCTGGAAAGTTGGTTAGGATTGCGCCCTTAGTGTCTTGTCAGTGTGCCATGAGATGAAAAGGTTTGAAATGAAAATTGCCGTCTTAGATAGAGGCAATTTTATTATGGGGCCTGACCAAATGGTTGGGGTGGGAAGGAAGGATCTGCATGACTGGACAACTCTCTGGAAAATAGATTACACTATAAATTTACTAACACTGCTCTATATACTGTTTGTGTCTATATGGTGTACAGTAGTCTCACTACCCAACAAGTATAACAATTTGGAACTCTAGTATTTTTTAAATACCTGTGACTTGTTTTAATGCAGACTAGAAAAAAAAAAATCAGTGATATTAAGGACAGATATACATTTTCATGCAGATGTTATAGATTGTACTGGGGAAAAAAGGTTAGATGTGTTGTAAAGGCATGCTTAATTTAACAGCAAAACCTGACTGCTGTGGCTAAATTAAGAGGTATCATTTTTGTCCCATGGGTTCACTTTGAAAAGATGCTTGTGAGTCCCACAACAGTGTTAATGCTCTTTTATTATGATAATTTACAGTTAAGCTAATGGATATGAAATATGGTCATTGCAAAGCTAATAGTACATTAGTACCTTATTCTGGCCAAGAAACATGCAGGACTAATTACTAGCAACACATAAGATAAATGGATTCTTACTGTGTTCTTCAGACTAGTGACATGCATGCATATCCCATAGTTAACAGCCCTTATTAAGAATCCAGTGAGTGTTGGAAGAATGCGCACCTTAGTAACATGCAGAGTTTTTGAGAGTATTTTTTAAATGCACAAAACTGGAAAGACATGGATACTCATTGGACAGTCATTCAAATTCCCACTTGAGGAATTTGTACAAGGCAATGAGGAGCAAGTTGCTGGGTTGGATCATAAGGAGCATAAGGATCATAAGGAGCAAGGAAGGAAGCTTGTAGAAATGAAAACGCTGTCCAGTCTTGCATGATTCACTTAGGATCCAACCCGAAGTCTCTCACTGTAGCCTACTTCACAGGGTGGCCATTAGGAAAAAAATGCAATAATGTAGTATATGCTGCCCTTTGATCTTTGGAAGAGAGGGTGGACACAGTTAGAGAGGTGACAGCATGTGAGCTAGAGTTACAGCCCAATCCTATCCACACTTTCCTTGGAGTAAGCCCCATTGACTCTAATGGGACTTACTTCTGAGTAGACATGCATAGGATTGGGCTGTTAGACAATAACAATGGGTGTGAGAAGATGTTGGCTTCCACTAGCAGGGAGAGTGGGGAAGGGAGAGTTATTTGGTCCCTTTTGCATATCCCCGTTGCATATCCCTGTTGCATATATGCAACATTGGGCAGAAGTGGCTTAAGCAGTGTGGTTGCACATCTCAAAGCCCTAGATGGCTGAGCTCTGTGTAGTTGAAAGCTCAACATTCCCAGAAACCCAGTGATGACTTAGTACGTCATTGCTGTGCGTCTGGAAACACTGCAAGGCGCCAACGTGGCAGCTGAAAGGGTCTGTGCGCTGGTGCAGACCCCCTAGGGAGATTACTGTTGCTGAGCCCTTGCTCAAATTAAGTTTTGAACATGGGAAAAACACAACTGGCAAATACATAAGAATCAAGGCAAGCCAATATTGCACCACACACAGACAAGCTACTATTCTGAGCAGACGGAGGGTGTTGGTTTGCACCTGCATCCCTCAATGACTGCAGCCAGCTTCTTTACCTGAATTAAGTTAAATGTAGTTCCATTTTGGAAGCACACAGGAGACGGGCAGCCCAATCCTGAGCTGCCTGGGGCGCACGGCTGCAGTAGCGCCGAGAACAGCTGCCGCCACATCCTGCACACCTCAGCCTGCCATGGCAGGCGCCTCAGGAGAAGGGGACTTTTGTCCCCTTCTCCCGGGTAAGGGAAGCAGCCCTGCAATGGTAAAGTAAAGCTGTTCAGGTAGGGTGCTGAGCTCTGCACGAATGGACAGGATCTGGTGAAGCGGAGCTCCACCGGACCTGCCTCCCCGCTCCCTCCCCCGGCAAGCCTCCCGCCCACCCTTTCTCTACCCCCGCCTCCCTGTCATGCCTACTGCCTGCCATCTCCCTGTCCCCTGCCAGCCTCCCCCTTCCCCAGAAAGCCTCCTCCCTGCCCCCTCCCCACCTCCACTTACCGTGCTGTGGTTCGGTGGTCCATGAGACCACCGAGTGGCGGAGGCTGGGTGCCCGCCCTGCACTAACCCGGCGCTAGACCACTACTGGCCGGCGCTGGGCTAGCACAGGCAGTAGCCCAGCAGTAACTGTCGCTGACACGCCTTATGGCATGTTTGTGACAGTGTGCATGAGCGCCATTGAGCTCAGGACTCGGCGCTTAGAGCCCAGTCCTGAGCTGCCCAGGTGCGCAGCTGCGGCGGCACAGAAAACAGCTGCCGCTGCATCCTGCACACCCAAGGCAGCTGCAGATGGCACCTCAGGAGAAGGGGACTTTTGTCCCCTCCCCCCGGGTTAAGGGAGTAGACCTGCAATGGGTAAAAACCTTCATGTCAGGTGCCGAGCTTGATGCGGAGGCTATGGATCCAGTAGAGCACTCCATCCCTCCCCACTTCCTCCCCTGGCATGACTCCCACCTGCCCTCCCCCCACCCCGGAACACCTCCTCCTCATCTCCCACCATGGCCCTGCTTTCCTCTCTGCTGCTTGGCTGTCCATGCAACTGTTGAGTGGCAGGGGCATCCGCCCAGTGCTAGCCTAGCGCCGGCCAGCTCTGGGCTAACACCAGTACTCACCCGGCATTAGTGCTTGCAAACGTGCCTTACGGCATGTTTTCAACAGTGCACGCCGGCAGTAAGCCGGCGCGCAGAGCTCAGGATTAGGCTCTTAATGGCAGTATTTGGTAAGGAGAAAATTACACATGGAAACTTTTTTTTTTAATTGTCCTAGAGAAAAAGGTTGCTGATCTCCATATGATAGTTTACATCAAGAGCTAGTATCTGATATCCTGAATCCAGAGTTTTTCTTTGCAAATGAGCAAGAACCGGATGGGTAGAGTCTCTGAGTCTATGTTAATAAGGATAAAAATAGAAATGTATAGGCAGTTGCAATAAAAGAATATGCAGAATTAGGGCAGATTGTGAGCCGAATGCATAAACAACTTGGCTAAAGAAAAAAGTTGTTCCCTGTTCATTCATGTGTGCAGTCATTTAGCTGAGCAAACTTGATAATTCAGGCAGGAGATGACAGTGCTAATGAATATTTCTCAGCAGATATTTAAAAAAAGTTTTGTTTTGTTTTTTAAATTCAGAATATGAAACATTCACTAAGAAGGCAAGCATACTGTCACTATTTGGGAGACTGATTTTTGGAGGAAAACTGGAAGGCACACTTTGCTCTTAGACTTGGAAAAGATTCACATACAGTCAGCCTCGGATCTTACTTACTTACACTTACTTACTTACTTATACACATCTTACTTGGATTTTACTTGTGCAAATTCAACTGCACATGCTCAGCAAAACAAAACAAAAGAAAAACAACAGTTTAAATAGTGCGGGCAATTCTGTCTGCCATTCTGCTTACTAAATACAAGCCCAATGAGATCAGAGGCTGCGGTTCTCTCAGTTGGTCACAGTTCTGGTAGTCGTCTTGTGGTTTTTAAAGAGACAGTACGTATTTTTCAGATGTAAAGGATATTGAAAATAATTTTGAGTATAAGCAATTTGGGCTTTAGGGTATACTCTGGAAAATAACCCTTGTGTAAAATGCGGGTTAAATGTGTAGCATTTTTAATCAGCTCAGGGCAGATTCATACCACAAAGCTCTATGAAAAATGGGGCCTTGTGGTCATTCTATTAAGCCAATGGTCAGACACTGAGTGCTTTAGGATATAAGACTCTTCATCTTCAGTGTAATAAGAAAGAAAGTACAGTAAATAGGCAGAAATCTGATCCATTAACACAGAAGACAATGACTACAAATCACTCAAAGCATAAAAAAAAAATCTATAATTCAATATTTTAGTTGAAAGCACGAATGTTAGAAGTGCCTCAAATCGGAATGATATTTTATTCACACAGAACTGTACACTATATTCTTAAGCACATTTACCCAGTTGTAAGTTGCTCTGGTTTTCATACTTACTCTCATGTAAATGTGTCAAGGATTCGATTTTCACGGTGCAATCCTAAACACATTTACTTAAAGATAAGCTGTAAGGAGTTCAATGGTGTTTACTCCCAAGAAAGGATTGGGAGTAGGATTACAATTTTAGTGACTTAATTTTTCATAGCTTCCACAAGTTAATATCAAATCCACATAATTAATTAAAAATATGCCTCTTGTAGCGTTTTGTAGACCAAGTATTTTTGTTAGGCTGGGTTTGTATCAACCTGGCAAATTGGGTGCCAGGTTGCTGAACTCCTGGAACAAAGCCCTGCACTGAGCCTCTCTCCCCCTCCCCGCATGGGAAGGTATGGGAACATGCGAAGGTATGTTCCCATACCTTGAAGAGGCCTCGGTGACTGCCTTCCCAGCACAAGATGCAGTGCACGCCCCATTGGCACAGCTGCACCAGCACAGGAAAACTGCATAGGATTGGGCCCTAAGACAGCTAGAAACCCAACCTTTGGAGAATGCCATGAGAGTTCAAGTGCTATAATGCCAACACAAATTGGAAGTGCAGATCATCTCTTTGGTGCAAGAGATACAGGTAAGTGAATGTTTGATGTAAATAATACATAGCACTGTATAAAGGTTTTTGCTCTTCCTGAACATTGTGTTACACTGTAAAGGTAAATTGACTGATTTACACTGTACCTTTACACTGTAAAGGTAAATGGGAGAGATGACCCTTGTAAACAAAAGCATTATTTTTTTGAATATCTTCACTCTGATTATTTGCTCATGTAGAATTGGCAGGTCATTAATGGATTCAATATTAGACAGTGCAGGAAACAGTGATGAATAGTAAGAATAGCTATTGCTACCGGTGTGGGGTGTGATGCTATTTTTATCGCTATACATCCTGGGTTCTGCCATAAGAACATAACATAAGAACAGCCCCACTGGATCAGGCCATAGGCTCATCTAGTCCAGCTTCCTGTATCTCACAGCGGCCCACCAAATGCCCCAGGGAACACACCAGATAACAAGAGACCTCATCCTGGTGCCCTCCCTTGCATCTGGCATTCTGACATAACCCATTTCTAAAATCAGGAGGTTGCGCATACACATCATGGCTTGTACCCCGTAATGGATTTTTCCTCCAGAAACTTGTCCAATTCCCTTTTAAAGGTGTCTAGGCTAGACGCCATCACCACATCCTGTGGTAAGGAGTTCCACAGACCGACCACATGCTGAGTAAAGAAGTATTTTCTTTTGTCTGTCCTAACCCGCCCAACACTCAATTTCATACCCTCTAAATCTTCATAGATGAAAACAGGAATATGCTGGTATATATTATTGTCCCTTCAAGAAAGCAGAGCATCATTTAATTTTTTTTTTAACTTTACAGAGAGGGAGCGGGAATGGTCAGACTGCATCAGTGAGCAAAGAGGCCATGAGCATAAGCTTTCAAAAGGACACATTCCTCAGTCAGTTCAGGTAGCAGCAGAAGGAAGAACACCAAATGGGGTAGCCCATGGCTTATCGACTGGACTTTTTCCTAATTTGGTTGCAATATGCATTGGGCCTAAAATAGGGTTGCCAACCCACAAGTGGAGGTTGGCATGAAGCCTCCTGGAATTAGCACTGAATCTCCAGCACTGACTCTGAAAGTGATCCTGGAGATTTGAACTGCGCCTCCAGAAATTGCTGACACTATGTCATGTCAGAGAAAAAAAAAAATCTCCAGGAATAGTGTCAGTCAGAGTTGGTAATTCTAGCCCCAAAAGAAGAAATCTAAAGGATTTTCCTGACATGTGGCATTCTTGATTTTGAGAATAGTTGATAACAGCTTGAGAATAAAAGAATAGTTGTTTCAAGTCACTTCTTTCAAATGGATCAAATGCTGAGGCCTACATGCTTTTCTTTTCTTTTTGTAGCTGAAGGCATCTTTTAAAACATGCTAAAGCAGTGTGCTAAGTGTTTCCTTTTATTGTTTAAAGTGACAGTTTCATCCATCAGCCCAGAAAGAAGCAGAATTTCATGGGGGGGGGGGGGTTGACCTGTAGCCTTGAGCTCATTGACTGGGATGCTCGCTATGTTGGTTTGATCTACAAGTGAATGTATTAGCATCTGCACTACCAGTAAGACAGTGCTGGTAACTATTTGGCTTCTAACTATGTATTTGACCAAGCACATCGCGTATAATTAATCTCTGCCATTGCTAATACAGAAACTATTATTCTCCTCTCTACCTTGCAAGGGATATCTATACTGGAAACAAATCTGAGATACTCTGCTAGATTTTATATATGTACAATGGAAAGGCCTTTTCTTTTTCTTTGTCTCAGTAGCCCTTGGTGCAAATGGAGATCTGTCTTGCACTTTGCAGAAGTTAATCTAATTGACAGCCTAATCCTATCTACACTTTCCTGGGAGTAAGCCCCATTGACTCTAATGGGACTTACTTCCGAGTAGATATGCATAGGATTGGGCTGTGAGGCTGCAATCCTAGCCACATTTACCCGGAAGTAAGCCCCATTGACTATAATGGGACTTCTGAATAGACATGCATACGATTGGGCTGTATGTCTGCATAAATCCCCTTGCATTCCATCTTAGGACTACAGTATTATAAATGGTAGCTGCTGAAGTATTTCCATCATACCAAGCTTTACCTATCCCTCCCCCCCACACACACACACACTATTAGGAGAACTCGAGAGCTTGCCCACTATTTTTGCAGCAGTGCAAACTTCCTTTCATTGAAAGGGTTAAATATTGTCTCCATGCATGCTGCAGTCTTCATCCTGATCCTTGCCTCCCCCCTCCCATGGCTATTTAACTTTCAGAAAACACATTATACATCTGTGTACAAAGGGCCAAATGAGTAGCTTGGCCTTTAGAGTGAAGGGTGCATCCCTATTTAGGACACATTTAATAGTACAATCTAATGGTTAGAAGGTTTGATATTATGCTTGCCCTTCTTAGAAGATTCTCTCTCTCTCTCTAAGGATACATGTACCCTTTTCCCTTCAGCAGCAGAATTCTCCTTGTATTATCCAGGGTCCTGAATCAATATGAGGATGCAATACAAATCATTAACATTATGAGTAAATCTGTGAGAGCAGAGACATTAAGAGGGCTTCCTTATTTTGACACTGATGGCTAACCTTTAAGGAGCACTCTAATTGGATGCAGGTGCAAAGTAATTAAGAGGAGCCTCCTGCTTCTTCCTTGCCTCCTGACTTGATGCTACACACTGAGGCCGTCATGATAAGGTGCTTCAGATTCTGACACCCTACAAATGGCACCATAAGTGCATGAGGTCCACTTTCCTCTGGCTGCTCCCAAGGGCCAGTGTAATGTTCAAATGATCCAGCCTGTGGGTGGGGTGTGCTTCTGTGGCCAAGACCAAAGTCATTGCCCCCTGTCTATGTGATTGGGTCACTGAAATGTTACAGAATGTTACAGACAAGCAGCTCAGAGCTGGGATGACGTTGAAGGGGCTTCTCAAGGATGAGGAAACACATCTTTGGAAGTAGACTGCTGATATGGTTGGCAACCTTCAGTCTCGAAAGACTATGGTATAAGCCTACAGCACTTGGTATTCCCATGTGGTCTCCCATCCAAGTACTAACCAGGTCTGACCTTGCTTAGCTTCTGAGATCAGACAAGATCGGGCATGTGCAGGGTATAGTGTAATGGAAATGTGCAAGATCCCTTGAAGAGATAGGGTGTGCTATCAACAGTGGCCCCTTGCTCTGGCAGGCAAGCATGGGGTTAACACTAGGGTCTTAGATTGCAGTGAATGTGTTGCACAGCTGCAGCCACTTGGAGGCAAAAAGGCCTTCAGGTTAAAAGCAGCACCTGCAGGAAGGAAAAGGGGTGTGGGTGTAGAAGGCAGGACCTTGGAGAGATTGAGAGAGCAGAAGGAAGCAGCTTGGAGGAGAGGGAACTAAACTGATGGATTAAGGGACTGAGGAACTAATGGCTGATGGACCTGCTGATGGAGTAACTGACTAATGGACAGATGGATGATGGACAACTGGACCTGTTGACTGACTAATGGACAGATGGGTGAATGGACTTCTGAGGATTACTGGAACAGGGAGACAGGTGTGTGGCTGCCATGCCCAAGGCTAGCTGAGACCAAAACCAAGGTGTTGCTGTAGTGGCTAGAGAAGTTGCTGGTAGGAGAGGGGAGGAAGGAGGACTTCTGTAGGTTGAACAGGCAAGCTACCCTAGTGGTGGGCTCCTGCACTAGGGTCATTTTTTGGGGAACAAAGGGGAGTTAATTAGCTCAAAGTAAGCATAGGTTTTCTAGGTAAAGCTTGAACCAGGAATCTGGCAAAACATATAGTAGCAGAATGGTGTGTGGGAGGGATAGGAGAAACACACTTAGGCACTCCTCATATAGTTGGACAGCCACACAGATGGTGGTGTTTGAATCGCCCTATGCTGGATGTGCTTTTAATTCACAAAATTGTGACAGGGCAACCTAAGGAGCATTCAGTGACAAGCTGCCTCTTCCCTGTTGAAAGGCACTCGCACTAAGAAGATCAATGTACAGGTGCCTGGAGTTGCTGTATGTTCATAGGAGGAAACAAGGAACTGTGACCTGAGGGACAAGTCACACATTATACCAATTATAAAAAACAGCTTGGTGGGCTATTATGTTTTTTTAATCATGGTTTGCAGGGTTGTGAAACACAGTAGAACATGGCAGAGGAGTTGGGGGGATTTAGAACATTTTCCCAGCTGTGGTTTCACTTCTGAGCACTCCCCCCCCCCACACACCCCCATGCATGTCATTTTAAGGAAGGAAAACTTCCATCAAAAGCCAATGGAGATTTTTTTCTATTTAAAATAGCCTGAGGGAAGTGTGAAATAGAGCAGAACCTCAGTGGAGGGGGTTGTTGAAAGGTGCTAGGATTTTGCTATGCTGTGATCTATTACATGCCCTCTTTTTTTTAAACCCACCAGGTCACACTACACATTTAGTATCCCATATGACTTGATCCTAATGTGGCCTATGTTGAGTAGCAAAGGGGTTAAAGTTTTGGCCAACCCATCCGTACATTCCTGCTTTCCCTCATTTGTGCAGTACATGCTCCACTAAGGTGAACAATGTATTACTGTATTTCATTTCTACCCCACTTTTCCTCTAAAGAGGTCAAGTCATAACATAACTTCCCCATTTTATCCGCGCACTAACCCTCTGGGCTAGGTTAAAATGAGAGAGAGAATGACTGGCCCAGGAGCCCCTGGTGATTTTCATGGCTGAGTGAATCCGAGTAAATTGTCTCCCCAGTTCTAGCCCAACACTCTAACCGCTGTGAGACACTGTCTTTCACTGACATCATTGAGGTCAAAAGCTCAACATCTGGGTAGTACCTGTGGTGCTAGTGGAAACAACTCAGCAAGTAATTCCCTACTTCTTGAAGCGTTAACAAGAGGAATTAATTCTTCCTAATGATGAAATACAAAGTGAAGTCACTCAAAAATAAAGCCCATGTATTTCAACATGGCCTGCTTCTGTTTAAATATTTGAGATTGAACTCAGGAAAAAAAACAACAACCCAATAAGCTTCCTGCAATTGTTATGAGTCAAAATGTTTGAACAACCATAATAAAATAGAATTGTTCCTAAAGGTCTCTGATTTGACTATGAACATGGTGGGCACAAGGTGATGAGTACTACTACTAAATATTGTGCTGGTTAACAAAAGGGTCCTGTTCAATGTAGTGCTAATCCTGTTGGCTTTTCGCTGGGTTATCAGGAGGAAAAAGTCAGGAAGATGAATGGAAACAATTAAAAGAGCCAAAGTGCTTTAGCAGGGGGGGGGGGGGAGAAGAATCTGTTAAATTTTGCTGTGTGCTTAGCAGTTTGCTACAATCTTTCTTCAGAACAGCAAGGCAAAATAAAGGAAGGGAATCCTACAACAGCTGTCCTTCATTACAAAGCTTGTGGTTGGGAAGAATTTTGTATCTTTTTTTTTTTTTGGTCTCTCATATTCATATACTATAGTAAATCTCTACAGCTGCTACTGAGATGGATTGCTAATTCTTGTTGCCAGTAGAAGCTTCCCTTCTGGAGTTAATAACAGCTTTGGGGCATTTTTTTGGCACTATGGCACAAGGGGAAAGGGTTAAATACTGCTTCCAGTGCACCACGTACCTGGTCCTGATGTTTTTCCTGGCAGCTGCTGTTTGAGCTTAGAAAACCAGTGGACCAAAACGATGCATTTAGTGTAATTTAACATAATGTGTAGTTTGATCCTCACTTTGGCTATTTTCTACAATGCTTCCCTTCTTCTGTAATTAAGAGGACCTGATTATATGGACTGAATGTCTCATGATCACACTGCATGATCTAATTATTCACATGGTCATGTTCCTGCATTCCTCAAGTGAAATGCCTGAAGTGGCTGCTGTCATAGTGGATATAAAAAGTGTTTGGAAAGGGAAATCATTGAGTGGGGGAATCAGCAAAGTGGCATAAAAGAAAAGTAAAAAAAAAAATTAAAGGATGCCTCCCAGATAGGAAGTCATTTTAAAGCTTCCCCACATTTAAAAAATGTTCTGCAAGTAAAAAACGTACATGCACACATGCAGAAAATAATTCCAGTAGTGTACAGCTCATTGCCTACTGTGTTAGTTTGTCCTCATTGCAAGGATTTCCCCCTCCCCCGGCGGGAAATGCTAAAAACATGATTCCCCCCCACAATCTGAAATGGTACAGTCCTCCTTTCTACCACATCATACTCAAGTCTCCAGCTTTCTTCACTCAGGAAACAAGTGTGCTAACAAATGAGCTTCCCAAGTAATACTATGGTATGCACTTAACTGGGAGAAAATCAGAATACCCAAACTCTCTTCTGCGTAATTAGTGCAGCATAACTGTAGGTCATGAAGGATCAATAATGGATGAGCTGGTGCTCTCAGAGCTAACTAATGTACTGTCGTGCCATTTGTACTGATTAAAAGCCAAGTTCTGGAGGGGGTTGACCAATCAAAGCTGCTTTTGGAGGGATTCATCACTGGTGAAAATATAAAACCATTAAACTTTTTGCAACCACCGGAAGGAAATATTATTGTAGCGCAAAATCAAAGGGAATGTGATGTGCAATCACAGTGGGAGAAGATGAGGAGGTGTGGTTATTTCTAGCTCTCCCTGTGTAATGAAATCAGAATGTATTCACACAGACATGGTATTTTGCCGCAAGTGCAAAATGTCTGCAGCAGGGGAAATACAAGGAGGCAGGTGAGAGTGACAGGCCCATCACCAGATCAGGTTGAAAGCACAGGACCTCAGACAACGTCAAGTTGGCAACTTACTCTGAGAAGTTCTTGCAGTTGGGCGAAGTCTTCCATCTCTCTTGGGCAGACAGTGTTCCTACCTCCAGGTTCAGGACTGGCCCCAGTCCTCCTTACGCTGTTGGCAGCATGCTAAATGCTTTTTCCCCCTCACCTGATGATGTGCCAGCCTCTGCTCCTCCCATCCTCCAATGTTCTGGTTTAGCACTCCCCCCTTCCACACTTTCTCTCTGTCCCCCTCTTCTGTTTCCACTGCAGGGAGTAGGAAAGGGGCAGTGTTGGCAAGGGTGCAGAGAGAAATGGGTGCTCCTCTACAAATCTACTGCCTGAGGTGAACACTTAAGTTGGCCTCATGGATGGGCCGACCCGGTCCATGTTCCACCCTCTTCACAAACAGCCAAGACTTCCCAATTTGTATGTTGCCTGTGCTGGTGAGTGAACACTGAAGACTATGAGACCTTTTACTCAGGGCAAACCAGGGGAATCTGGCTTAAGAGGTGTATTTCAGAGGTCTCTGGCTTGATGGGCTCCTGGATGATTGGCTCAGGCTTGGTAACAGCCTCCAAGGCCAGCAACTTTCTATCACTTGTGCCACTGGCATCTTCAACTAGCTGGCTCCACCCCCTCTATGCAAGACAATTGGTTGCTTCTCACATTTGGATAATACATAGGCATACCTTTGGTGGGCTGGGACTTGCCTCTGCACCACTAAGAAGGAAAGTGTTATGAAAAGTTATCTTCTCGGGAATCAGAGTGGGTCCGTGGAGGTGGGAGGATTGCAGACACAGGGATGTTTAACAGGAGACCTAGTACATTTTTATATGAAATATTCAACTGCTAGCTGCATAATCCCAATCATGTTTACTTAGAAGTCAGTTCCCTTTTGTCCAATGGGGCTCAGTCCCTAGTAAGTCCGTTAGGATGGCAATCTAAGCCTACATTTTATGGGCTTTTTTGTAAGGCCTCACTAGCGACTCTGTGCCTTTGGGTAGAAAAACACTGTTAAGAAAGAAAATCAAATAAATTCTGTTATATATACTGTGGCATTTAATGTTATACACACCTGTATATTCATTCACACCTGTCCTACAGTAAATTATTCACTAGAGCATTTTAAATTACTGCAGGGAGTTCCTGCATGAGTTTAACTGTTAATTTAAATGTTCAGCTTCAGAGTTCAGTTCTAGTACAAATTTACCAGCTGTAGAAGGAACCACAAAATGATACCCTTTGATTTCCCCCTTAATATGATTTTGGGCATAGTGCATGAAGCAGCCCAACTTGATTGCTTTTAATTGCAGAAGATGCTTCACTCTACCACTGAGGTCTGTGGGACTTAAATTGCACTGCCTCATGTTTACACAGAGCCAGCATTGCTCTGTTCCCCCCCCCCCCTGTTTTCCTGTCCTGCTGTGGTCACAGGCTTTTTGGTCTTCAAATCATACATTTGGTTTTCAAATCATACAAAAACCAGCTTGACCAGAGTCCAAAATGGAACAGAAAGAAATGAATGTATCATGAGCAATGCTGGCTCTGTCATGCGGTCTTCAATTATCTGAAAAATGATTGTATAAATATACAACATGATTGTATCCACATCTCTGTCTTCAAATGAATACCCTTTTTGTTTCCGCACTGTCCAATGACCACTCGAGACAACAGATATGGGAGAAAGGGCAACTTTATTTCATGTTACCAAGAGAAGCAGAGGCTGAGACCTGCAGCATCTGAGGCAGTGAAAGCCCCTGTGGTGTGGGAGGGACCTCTGGGCGGTACCAGAAACCTCTGCCCCCAGGCGGGCATGCACCCGACTCCAAGTCGTGCCCCGCTGCTGGGACAGCGCGTCTCATCCATGTCTATCCCTTAAGGGGAAGGCAGCCGGACCGCAGACTGCACCACCTTGAGCCGCTGAGCCTCTGAGGTGTGCCCCGCGGTCCCGGCCAGGGCCCCGTCTACGTCCTCGTGCCGCCAAGCTCCTGAGGACTGAAATAGGGTTCTGCCCTGCCTATGCTGCCTGAAGGTGCATGCCAAAGTCCCATTCACACCTCCTAACCTGCACCACCTGCCACAAGGAGGGGTCAGCCTAGCGCTTGACCCCCCCGCTCCCAAACAGGGGCAGAAGCGACTTAAGGCCATCCTGCAGGTCCTTAAGAAAGATGCCTGCACCTTTCTCCGACAAATGATCACACATCGCCCCTGTACAGGTAAGGTAGCAACAACACAATTGCAAGATGCATTACCACGCTACCACCAGCGCGAGACACCAAGCCGCCAATGCCCTTGGTGATTTTCCTGCGCATCCTTTCAATCTTAGTGCAGCAGAAGGCCCTTTGCCATCCACAATGCTGCAAGAGGTCCGACCAGACCAAGGCGGTACCAGGCAGCCAACGCATAAGGGTGCTGATGTCCTCACAGGCTCTGCTCATCAGAGCCAGACCAGACCTCCTGCAAAGGTCATTCTCGCCCAGGTGGAGCACCCAAAACGTCCAGTGGGCGCTTCACATTCAGTAACTTTATCAACGCGGGCAGCAGCTGGCCCCATCTGATCCCCTTCTTGGCTAACCAAGCGACCTGCACTGCCGGGCTGAGGCCCAAGTGCGATCTGAGGGGGGTTGCAGCCGCCCTCTTGCGGGCCCAAAAAGACCATGGAGTGGCCGCAGATTAATACGCATACAGGGCTACCACCATGTCCTGCAAAATGAAAGCAGAGATGTTAATGCAAGGTATCCCTGCTGCTGCTGCTGCTGCCGCAGCTTAACATGCGCCCTGGGCCACCACTGTGTTCTGCAAGATGAAAGCAGAGAGGTTATAGCAAGGCATCCCCTCCAACGCTGCTCCCCCACAGATTGGGGAATGCCCGGAACACCAGAGTCACTGAAGTGAACCGTGCAATACTGGTCGACAGAACATTACCCCTTTCCCGGGTGGGGGCAGAGCACCCATTAAACGGTTGCTAATAGAACGCCCCCCTCTCAAAGAAGAAGGGGCCACAAATCCGTAAGGGGGGTTGTAACCAAACATTGCCCCTCCCCCAGGAGCCGGGACACTGCACTCATTAAGTGGGCTGGTAACGAAACATCACCCCTCTCTAAGGAGAAACGGCTAAGCGGGTTGTTAACAGAAACCTCCCCTCTTCCAAAGGCCTAGTGGCATTATGCCCACTAAGTGGGTCTGCACCAGAACACCCCCCTTCTCTGAAAGGAGTAGGGGCAGTACTCCTGGTAAGCACAATGTTGACAGAACATCCCCCCCCCCCCACAGAAGTCGGGTAAGCACATCCATTAGGCAGCCTGGTAACAGATCATCGTCCTCCCCTAAGGAGAAGGGGTAGCGTGCCTGTTAAGCAGGTTGGTAATAGTATGCCACTCTTCCCTTAAAGGCGTAGGGAGCGGCACACATATCTCCTCTCTCAAGGAGCAAGGGCGGCATGCCCACCAAGCGAGTTACTAAATGCCCTGCTGATGCCCAGGGAAAACAATATTAAATGCTATACTCTCATATTAAATGCCCCATCCACTCTGCCCCATTCCTTGTGTGCTGAAGCCTGACCAGGCAGCTTTCAAAGCAGCTCCCACATAGATGGAGTGTATGCTGTAAGCAATCCGAGATGGCCAGGGGCTCCCCATATGCCTCTAAATATCCTCCAAAACTGATGAAGTATTAACAAGGAGGAGGTCAGGTGCCTGGGAGGAGATTGTTGTGGGTGGTTGGGCTGGTGTATCTGTACTGGCTTGCACTCATTGGAGCTCATTTTATGCCCGTATACTCATCATTAAGTCCCATTAAAATAAATGGAATACACTCCCAGGAAAGTGTGGACAGGATTGTAGCCTTAAGTCCAGCTATGTCTACCCGGATACAAGACCCCTTATACTCCTGGGACTTATTCCTTGGAAGTTGGAGCCAAGGTGAATTAATAGGTGAATTAATCTTAATGGGTGAATTAATCTTAAAGGGTGAATTAATGCATAGGAGATCAGGGATGCGATTTACCAAATGCTCAGAAACCCACAGGTTAGGCAACACATGCAGATTCTGCTTCAGAATCTCTGTTCTCCCATACTGAATCCATTATAGTTCAAACTAAGGCTGTATCAACAGGAAACCAGTCTTCCCTGTTGGAAATGATTTCCCCTTCCCTTCAGCAGGATCACTCTCAAACAACCTAGCTAGCCTATTGTCTGCAAGTCAAGACAATGAAAGCCTATGTTGATGTCTTCTTTGTTTCCAGCTTTTTTGTGCTGAAACAATAGCATAAGTGCTCATGCCATATATTGTGGATTTTTCCCCCCAATCATTTCTTTTGTTGTGCTTTCCATATAAATTGTATTCATAATCACATCAAACAGACGACACACTCCATTAGTGACCTCGGTGCCCAGCTAACATCACTTCCTTGTCCTTTATTACCAAAAAAGATCTGAAGCCCTTTCACAATAGCTGAGATTCAGAAGCAATGAACAATCTAGGGTTTTCCCTGGCTTTTGAGTGACCAGTGTACAAGGTGAAAGCAGCAGCAGTTGAGCTTAGTTTCCTTCACTTGTTTTTCTGTGTTCTTTATTTCTTACTGCTCTATAGGGTTGGAGGTGTATTCCAAACCTGCTCTTTTCATAAAAGTCCTATCCCCCAAGAAACAAGCAATGCATATCCCAGGTTGTTAATCTCCTTACTTGCAGTACTTTTGTCCTCAGATTTAATTTAAGCTTGTTTGACCCTATTTAATTTTTCACCAATTTACAGCCCAATCCTATGCAGGTCTACTCAGAAGTAAGTCCCACTAGAGTCAATGGGTCTTATTCCTAGGAAAGTGTGGATAGGATTGGGCTGTTAGGCACTGATTAGGCACCAGATCTAGTCTGGATCTAGAGTAACCCTGAACTTCCACTTCTGAAACACTTTAGAATTTAATTTTTCTGCTGCCTGGAAAAGTAAGCCCAAATGCATTCCTTTCTCCATTATTAAACTGGTGTGGTCCAGCAGATGAAGAAATTTGCAAGCAAACACAACTATCAGGAAAACTTTCAGTTTATCTAAAAATTGTTTTCTACTCTTGTGTAAGCATGGGTCTGATCCCATAACCCTGTTGGTCAGCAGAGCTGTTGTTGTTGGCAACCTTCAGTCTCGAGAGACTATGGTATTGCGCTCTGAAAGGTGGTTTTGGAATATCGTCTAGTGTGGCTGAAAAGGCCAATTCGGGAGTGACAATCCCTTCCACAACGGGAGCAAATGCAGTCTGTCCCTGATCTGTCTCCCTGGCTATGGGCCTTCCTTCTTTGCCTCTTAGCCTCAGACTGTTTGCCAAGTGTCTCTTCAAACTGGGAAAGGCCATGCTGCACAGCCTGCCTCCAAGTGGGCCGCTCAGAGGCCAGGGTTTCCCACTTGTTGAGGTCCACTCCTAAGGCCTTCAGATCCCTCTTGCAGATGTCCTTGTATCGCAGCTGTGGTCTACCTGTAGGGCGCTTTCCTTGCACGAGTTCACCATAGAGGAGATCCTTTGGGATCCGGCCATCATCCATTCTCATGACACGACCGAGCCAACGCAGGCGTCTCTGTTTCAGCAGTGCATACATGCTAGGGATTCCAGCATGTTCCAGGACTGTGTTGTTAGGAACTTTGTCCTGAACATAAAATGTTCAGTTTCCTCTCCTGTTGTGAGCGAAGAGTCCATGACCTGCTGCAGTACAGAAGTGTACTCAGGACGCAAGCTCTGTAGACCTGGATCTTGGTATGTTCCGTCAGCTTCTTGTTGGACTAGACTCTCTTTGTAAGTCTGGAAAACATGGTAGCTGCTTTACCGATGCGTTTGTTTAGTTCGATATCGAGAGAAAGAGTGTCGGAGATCGTTGAGCCAAGGTACACAAAGTCATGGACAACCTCCAGTTCATGCGCAGAGATTGTAATGCAGGGAGGTGAGTCCACATCCTGAACCATGACCTGTGTTTTCTTCAGGCTGATCGTCAGTCCAAAATCTTGGCAGGCCTTGCTAAAACTATCCATGAGCTGCTGGAGATCTTTGTCAGAGTGGGTAGTGACAGCTGCATCATCGGCAAAGAGGAAATCATGCAGACATTTCAGCTGGACTTTGGACTTTGCTCTCAGTCTGGAGAGGTTGAAGATCTTTCCGTCTGATCTGGTCCGGAGATAGATGCCTTCTGTTGCAGTTCCGAAGGCATGCTTCAGCAGGACAGCGAAGAAAATCCCAAACAAGGTTGGTGCAAGAACACAGCCCTGCTTCACACCGCTTCGGATGTCAAAGGGGTCTGATGTGGAGCCATCGAAGACAACAATGCCCTTCATGTCCTTGTGGAAGGATCTGATGATGCTGAGGAGCCTGGGTGGACATCCAATCTTGCGGAGAATCTTGAAGAGGCCATCCCTGTTGACCAGGTCGAAGGCCTTCGTGAGATCTATGAAGGCTATAAAGAGTGGCTGTCGCTGTTCCCTGCATTTCTCCTGCAGTTGTCTAAGGGAGAATACCATATCAGTGGTGGACCTGTTGGCTCGGAATCCACACTGTGATTCTGGATAAACGCTCTCTGCAAGTACCTGGAGCCTCTTTAGTGCAACTCGGGCAAACAACTTTCCTACAACGCTAAGGAGAGAGATGCCACAGTAGTTATTGCAGTCACCCCTGTCGCCTTTGTTCTTGTACAGCGTGATGATGTTTGCATCCCTCATGTCTTGAGGTACTCCACCTTCTCTCCAGTAGAGACAGAGGATTTCATGCAGCTCAGTGACGATCTCTTTGCAGCACTTTAGGACTTCAGCAGGGATGCTGTCTTTTCCAGGTGCCTTGCCAAAGGCAAGGGAGTCCAGGGCCACGTGAAGTTCTTCTAGGGTTGGTTCACTGTCAAGCTCCTCCAGCACAGGCAGGCACTCAATGTTGTTCAGCGCTTCTTCGGTGACTACATTTTCTCTGGAATATAGCTCAGAGTAGTGCTGCACCCAGCGTTCCATCTGCTGCGCCCGATCCTGGATGACCTCGCCTGTGGCAGACTTCAGAGGGGCAATTTTCTTCTGTGTTGGACCTAGGGCCTGCTTGATACCATCATACATCCCCTTGATGTTGCCCATGTCAGCTGCTATCTGTATCTCAGAACAGAGCTGGAGCCAGTAGTCGTTAGCACATCTCCTGGCAGTCTGCTGGACTTTGCTGTGAGCAGCTCGGAGGACCTGCAGGTTGCGCTCACTGGGACAGGCCTTGTATGCTGCTTGAGCTCTCCTCTTTTCCTCAATGACTGGTGTCAACTCCTCAGAGTGGGCTTCAAACTAGTCTGCCGTCTTGTTGGTCTTCTTGCCAAATATGGACAAGGCGGTGTTGTAAATGGCATTCTTGAAATGTTCCCAACTGTTGGATGCGTTTGCATCGACCGGGCCTGGAAGAGATTCCTCAAGCGCTTGTGCAAATTCCTCCACTTTTCTCTGATCCTGGGTCTTGCTGGTATCAATGTGAGGTCTTCCTTCCTTTTTTGTGTGGTACAGTCACTTTGTTTGCAGTTTCACTCTGCTGCACACCAGGGAATGGTCGGTGTCGCAAGCAGCACCCTGATAGCTGCGCATGATCTTGATGCTGGGAAGGCTGGAGCATCTGGTGAGAATCAGGTCGAGCTGGTGCCAGTGCTTTGATCTTGGGTGTCTCCAAGAGACTCTATGTTGGGGCTTCGTGTTGAAGAATGTGTTGCTGACACAGAGACCGTGAAGACAGCAAAACTCTAGCAGGCGTTGGCCATTTTCGTTCATCTTCCCAGTGCCAAACTGACCTAAGCAAGTGGGCCATGAACTGTTATCAGCACCAACTCTAGCATTGAAATCGCCAAATTGAAATTTGGTCAGCAGAGCACAGTGACACAAAGAGAAGAAAGCTCCTCTTGTTTTCAGAATGACTTACCAGTACTATCTCTAGGCTGCTTGTTGTTAAGACTAACAACCCAATTCTGAGCTGCCTGGCATGTGGGGCTGTAGAGGTGCCAAAAATGGCTGCTGCTGCTTCCAGTGCACTCCAGGCAGCCACCGCTGCCTCCTCGGGAGAAGGGGACTTTAAGTGACGTTTAGGATTGTGCCCTGAGTGAGTTGCGATGGCTTAGAAATGTCCAATCCCAAGCCAATGAAATCTTCACAAAGGTGTGCCAGGGATGTTACAGAACCAGCTCACGATGGCCACTTTCCATAACAAATCATAAAATGTGCCATTGTATCTAATTCTTTCTCCCCAACTGCTCAGGATGCTGGAGACGGATTATTTATTTATACCCCATGCTACATTTTAAGGTAATGTGAGTACATGGTACACAACTGTAAAGAACAATTGGAGAGCAGGGGTTTACTTCAGCCTTCCCACTTTAATTACTTTCTCAAGGCCCCCCGGGTTTATTTCCAGACTCTTGAGTCCAACCAATGGAAGAATCAAATTTAAAAATGCTTATACGTATGCATGTGTGTGGGGATGGGATATTTTGGCAGGAGAGAATATGTGGGGGAAGAAGGATTAAACACTACCTTCCCACCTTCCCTTCAAATGCCCCCAGCCCTCCACCCCACCCATTATAAAACAAACAGTATTGGAAACCTCATATTTGACCCATGACTAGAGGTGCTTGTTTCCAGAGTGTAAGATAGGTTTACTGCCTAAATCTTACTGGACACAATAGGCTGAGTGAAATAAATAATACTGTTTTCAAACATCTCTATGACCTGCAATTCTACGTGGTTGATGTTTTTGATTTTTTGGAGGCACTGAAATTCACATGTACAGCTGTGCTTCCCTTTCACCCTTTCCTGGCTCTTAAGATAACGCAGCTTTATTTTACATTACCCCCCTACACTTTTATTTTTGTCCCAGGCTTCTTGCCTTCGTGATGACATGCCACAATCAAAATTTAGTAAGATCTGGGAAGTGCGAAAATAAAATGACCTTCTCCTTATCAGCCTATAGATAACTAATATTATTCCTTGAGGGAGCTGTCCAAAAGGTTTCTAAGCTGTTATCATTTCTTTCGATGCACAGCTGCTCTAAGCTATAGAGTCAAACTTTATCATCAGATAATATATCCAGGGTTATCTTTGGAAGAGCTCATCCCCCCCAGTTACATTGTGGCTTTGGGAATATTTTCATCAACCTACAGCCTTCATGCAAAGGGCAGCCAATTTCAGCTTCCTCCTTGTTGATCGGGAGGCTGAGTGAATCTAGCTAAGGTAATCTTTGCCGTACTCTACAGACTTTTAAGTAGCAAGCCCACTTTGAGAGTAAGGTGGCACATCTCTTCAGGTGGCACAGAGTAGCCACGTTGGGGTCACTGCAGCATGACACAGGGTAAGGAGAAAGGTGTCCCCTTACCTCGGGCTGTGTTGCTTTTGGTCCCAAGCGTGCACTGGATGTGGTGCAGACCTCCTGGCCTGCCTACTTCCAGTGCAAATTAGGATTATGCCCTTAGTTTAAAGTGAAGAGGAGGCCAACCTGGATCCAGGTTTTGGTTTTTTGTTGACTGACCGAACTTGGGGGGTGGGGGGGAACTAAACTTCCTGAATAATGTTTTATCACTAGTTTAAAGAAGATATGACTTGCCGGTACTGTTGCACCATACATACTTTCCTGACAGTAAGTCCTGTTGGATTCAATCAGCTTTACTTCTGAGTAGATTTGAATAGACTCCTACTGTAGGTTCAGTAAGATTTACAGCCCAGTGCTGTTGGTTCTCCCACTATACATCGCATACTGCTGCTGCTGCTGCTGCTTCTTCTTCTTCTTCTTCTTCTTCTTCTTCTTCTTCTTCATCCATTCAGCTGAGTCTGACTCTTGGTGACTTTATAGACAAGAACTCTCCAGGCTGCCCTGTTAAGCACAGCATCTTTCAATTGTTGGATGTTGTTTATCTTTGTATCTGTTTTGAGCCAGATGGTGTCAAGCCAGCATGTTCTTTGTCTGCCTTTTCTTCTTGTTCCACTAACACTTTGTAGCATCATTTCCTTCTCCAGTGAATTTGCACACATGATATGGTTGAAGTAA
This sequence comes from Tiliqua scincoides, assembly GCF_035046505.1. Lineage (NCBI taxonomy): Eukaryota > Metazoa > Chordata > Lepidosauria > Squamata > Scincidae > Tiliqua > Tiliqua scincoides. The sequence goes on from NC_089824.1 coordinate 122,669,138, forward strand.
GTCAGCAGTAATCTCTGAATTTTGGCTTCTAGCATGCAGTTGGTTCAAAACAGTCTGCAATGCATGCCTAGGTGGGGGGAGGGAACCAGGAGGCTTGGGTGAGAAAAGGGAAAATATTTTTCATTTTCTACTTAAAAGTTTGCCTGCCTAATGCTTGTACCAGCTCTTTAGCTGGCAAAAGTCCAAGGAGGCAAAGGGGGTGTTTGGCTTTCTCAGGAGGGGATAGCATCTATCACAAGTTGCCTGCACGGAGTGCCAAACTCTCCCACTTCCAACAAACCCCCAGCCACCCTCCTGTTTTGTCCTGTTAGACCCACTCCACCAATTCACCACAGTCAGTGAAACTTTGTCTTCTCACTGCCACATGGAAGACCTCCACGGTATCTCTAGCTGGTCCAGAAGTGTGTGGCTATGTGCATTGCATTTGTGATAGCTGGAAAGTGTGTTCTATGCAGTGGTATATTGGATTGGGCTGTTAGGCTATACATCTATGCATGCTTACTGGGCAGCAAACGTCACTGAAATTACTGGAATGTCTACCTACATATATTTAGGAACGAAGCTCAATTGACGGTGAAGGATATGCTATAAATCACCTCTTTGGCAGGTATACCACAACTTGCACCCAGAGTACAAACTACACTAAGGCTGCAATCCTATCCACACTTACCTAGGAGTACATCCCATTGAGTATAATGGGGCTTACTTCTGAGTAGAAATGTATAGGATTGGGCAGTAGTGAGCACTACAAAGGTGGATACAGTGCCTCCAACTAGTAACCTTTGTGGTGTTTTTTTCTCTAGTCATTGTCTGCTCTTAATTTTGTATTTATTAATCAATACAGTACTTGATTTGATACACTGTCCCTTTAGAAAATTATTCCAAAAGGCAATGTACACCTGTGTATGCCTGCCCCAATAGTGACACACTCACAGGCATCAAGCTTGTTCATGAAATATGAGCTATTTGCTTTGGGCTTGTCTCCCTCCATCCTAAAGTGTGCTCAAAGCGGAGAACCTGATGGGATAGGGGAGATGAGCAGCTGTTAAGACTCTCACACTGTAAAAAAGTGTGCCTTTGATTTTAGTTCAGAAAAAAGTGTGCAGTACACTGACATGCAGTGTCCAATCTCATCTTTCTGTGTATAGCAGCCATGTTCAACCACTATGCCATTGCACACTGGTGTGCTGTGAACTGTCTATAGGTGTGCCACAGGAGTTTGGGGGAGGGTCATTGATTAGTAAGCCATTGGGGGGGGGAGTCCCCCACCAATAGCATGGTGTGCCTTGTCAGTTGTCCAAAAACTGATGGTGTGCCTTGACTATGTTAGTTCCTTGTCAGTGTGCCGTGAGACCAAAAAGATTGAAAATCACTGGTGTATAGCATCAGTGCCTGAATTATGGAGGAAACTCTGGGGGCACCCTGATTCTAGAGTCAGAGCGCAACTAGTAATTTACTGCCTTTTCTGAGTCCAGCATTGGTTATAATAATAATAATAACAGGTATTTATATACCGCCTTTCTTGGTCTTTATTCAAGACTTTATTCAAGGCGGTTTACATAGGCAGGCTTTTTTTTATTTAAATCCCTTATTTAAATAGGGATTTTTACAATTTGAAAGAAGGTTCTTTCTTTCAAGAACCACTACATTCAAGGTGTTTCGTTCCGATCTGGCTTCACATTCTGGCCTCCATCCTCCCACGCTCAGAGCAGATGGAATGGTTCGGCTTCAGCTTGTCAGCTGCTTCAAGGTCACACGGTGCCGGCGGCCTCAAACTGGCGACCTTGTGGATGTTATCTTCAGGCAGACGGAGGCTCTACCCTCTAGACCAGACCTCCTGGTTATTCGATAAGAATGCTCCTTTCCTGGCATGGTCAGTATTTTACTGACTGGTATGTATCCCTAATGAAGGGAAAAAAGTGACTTCCAATAAATTAGCCCCTGAGGAGGCTGAAATGTCCTGTCTTGAGCAAGCATCCAACTTGACTGCAATAACACCTCCCCTTCCCATTGGAAGGACAAATTGGGCAAGTTTACCACCAAGACCACCATAAACTTTGCAAAGCTCAGAGTAAGGTAGTTCTTTGAATGAAAAATCTATTTGGGCTGACTGTGATTTAGAACTGTTATTAACCAGTGTGGTGTGCATCCTTGGATAATTTAAGAAGCAGGCCAGCTGTACATAACAAATTCCAGTTCAGGAGGAGGTACCGTTCTAATTTTAACTTGGTGCTGCACAAGATCAGATGAAACAGGCTTTCGTAATGCATATCTGAAAAGGGCATCTCCTCGGTTGCTGTGTGGGTTCTCCCCCCCCTTTTAAATCTCTTAGCTTCCTCAGAAGGCTTGTGTAACCAAAGTGGTAAAGTGCTGTGCAGCTACAAATGCTTACAAAGCTCAGCAGGCAAATGCTTACTTGGCTGTCTGGGCTTGCTCTTGAAACTATATGGAGAAGACATCAGAAAAAGTTGCATGACAAATGCAACGATGCCTTTTCCTAACTTGGTGGTTTGCAAACTTTCTTCCTCAAGGGAGGAACTTTGTCCCCGGATGGAACTTGTCCACGCTGCTTCCTTGGTGTGCTGCAGAGGATGCTGGGGCATGTTCTGGGGGTGTTGCACACAATTGCACAGGGGCACTGGCTGAGCCTACTGAATCTGTGTCATTTGGTGCTAGTTCACACCGGCTGCGCCCTAGAATATAGCAGGAGGGGAGAGAAGAGGAGACTTGGTTCCCTTGCATTGGTACCGTCTTCTGTAGTGACTGTTTCTAGAAAGCTATGGGGGAAGGCATGAATGCACTAAAATTGGGAGGGGTAAGGGCATGGAGCTTTCGTACTGGGACCTTTCTATACCCTTTCTCTCAGAATTCAAGCTCTGGAACACACTCTAGACCAGCAATTTTCAACCACGGTGCCATGGCACATTGGTGTGCCATGAAAGGTTAGGTGTGCAGTGGGAGTTTGAGGGACAGTAATTTATTAGTAGGGATTTTGGAGGATGTGAGTCCCTCGCCAGCAGCATGGTATTTCCTGTAAATTTTTAAAAAATCTGATGGTGTACATTGACAATTTTAGCACCTTGTCTGTGTGATGAAAAAGGTTGAAAATATAACTGCCCTAGACTCTGCTACAGCTGTGCAGAAAGTGGCAGGGGAAGAGCCCCTGCTTTTGTATGCAGAAGACTCCACGTTCCATCCCTGGCATCTCTAAGTCCATTTGGGAAAGACCTCACACCTCTCAGTGTATTCAATACTGAACTACCAAGACCAATGGCCTGACTCATTGGCTTCATGTGTTCAGCCCATTGCCAGGACAGATCAGTGGTGGTGCATAAAGTCTACTTCCAGGAAATGTGTCTGTCACTCCTGGTTATCTCATTGAGTTATCCCAGAATTATCCTCCACATTGAAAACCACTGACTTAACTGATAACCGCAGATGGAGAAAGGGGCCTTGAGGAAACTTTATACTAACAAATGTATTAGCACAAGCTCTGCCTTTCTCCTCTGGTGCTTCTCCCTTGCCATTGTGCATGTTCTTCAATATCCTTTGTATCCTGGTCTCATGCCCAGAATTCTTTCCTAGAACAATTACAATTGCAATTAGCCATGTTCTTCCTTCAAACCCTTCCTCAAAATCTTTCTTCATGAAGGTTTGGGCTTAATTTGCTGGTCTTAACTTGCTAGTCCTCAGCCTTCAGCGGAAAGGAAGTCTTTAAACCTACATTCTCTTGAAAGTCATATGGGAGTGATATATCTGAGAACATTGAGTTAACGTGTAAAACATGTGTACACTGCCTTATGTGGAAATGCTTGTGCTCAAACCTTTCCCCTTGTCCCCCTAGCCACTGTCTTTCTTCCTTTTTCCTCCTCTTCCACAGTTGTCCCCACCACCTCTCACAGGATTGACACAGCAAAATCCTAGGGCATGGTAGGGATATGTCTTTTTTGCTTATGGTATCATATGAATAATAATAACAGTGATGATGAAATTTAGCTGACTGATCAATGAATAGCTAAATGATCAATAAGTTTAAAATGCCTTTTAATCAATTAACAGTCCCGATTTTAAAAGAAAGACGAGAGAAGGAAAGGCATGATGAAGCTTTCTGCTTTAATAATCACCAGAATTACATTTTTTATAATGTAGATAAAAATATTTACACCATTTGACTTGTTTTTCCAAACCTGGGGCCTCCATGAAATGTCAGAATCTTTAGATCTGGACTGCCCCTAGCTTTGAACTGTCTCAATGGTTTTTCTTCATCTTTGCAGTTGAAAAAGCCCACCCAGCAGCTAGAAAGGGAGAGGTTTTATATTTTTAAATTTTAGGAAGGTTTTTCGTGCTATTCCTGTTTACTGCAAAATATGCACGCTTTACTTTTAGGGCAAAACCATATGCTGTGAATATAAGTGTGATCCTGCATAATTGTGAGACAAAAATAGGCAGTGCCTATTCTGTGTGCAATGCATATTCTTTATTTTAAATTTACCAAACCTTTTCTTACAATGGTGCATCTTTTTCTCAAGGAGAAAACCTCCTATGCAGGAGACCTGAGATGGGACAAGGCGTATGTGTTGCATGCCAAAGGTCCCGGGCTTAATTCCTCCCATCTCTTTTTTCTCAAATAGCACAGGGATAAGCTATAAGCACAGGGATAGCACTCAGTATAAGGCAGCTTCATATACTTCATTGTTGCTTTTGATGCCATGATGATTTATCAGCAAAATATGTCAGGAAGGTTTTCAAAGAGAGTCACTTCCTATGATAGAAATACCAAGAGGCGTCATGGGCCAGAGCTGGGCCATTCCCAGTGTTTGACTCTGCTCGCTGTAACTGGACATGATGGAATGTACTGTGAAATGTAAGTAATGGAATGCATTATTGCTGAAGCAAAGACAAAAGGCAAAATGTAGAGCTTCATTTCAGTGATATTTGGTTCTGGGTCAGCTTGCCACTGAAGCAGTGGTGTCACTAGGGCAGTGGTTCTCACACATTTAGCACCGGGACCCACTGGGACAGAATGAGAATCTGTCAGGACCCACCAGAAGTGATGTCATGACTGGAAGTGACATCATCAAGCAGAAATTTTTTTAACTATCCTAGGCTGCAATCCTAGCCACACTTACCCAGGAGTAAGTTTCCTTTACTATCATTGTTAAAAGAATATACATAGTAGTTTGTTAAAAGTACAGGTCTATAACATTTCCCCAAATGCAGTCACATATCATGGTAGCATCAATTCTAATATTTTAAAAATAAAATATTGAAATGAATGGGGACCTATCTGAAATTGTCTCGCGACCCACCTAGTGGGTCCCGACCCACAGTCGAGAAACACTGCACTAGGGGTGCAGGGGGAGCGGACTGCACTGGGTGACACCTCGGGCAGTGATGTCAGTAGCGGCCAAAATTTGGAAAGTTTGTATTTATGAATAATACCATCATATTCTATATCATTGGGAAAGGCAATTTCATCCAGAATGCAATGAAACAAACCATGTTGAATTATTTGTATTCTATCATATGTTACGGCCAGGTAACTAGAAAAACAAAACACAGCTACCTTGCATAACAAAAAGTGGATTTTCTTAACCCAAAACTGATTAATCCAAAAGCCAATGAGAGGTTGTTATGTAACTGCAGGGAACCAATAAGGTGTTAGTATGAGTCTGCTCTCATTTCAGAGCTAATACTGGAACTCTTATTCAGTTGCGTGAGTGTTGTCAAGTTGGCTTTTTTAAATATTGAGTGGTGTTTTTTTTGGTTGGTTACTGATTTGGTCGGTGTCCTGTACTGTGATATATTAAAATAAGTAAAATTGATGGGGGTTACACCAACCCTAGTGATGCCACTGCATTTAGGCTTTGAGTATGATATTGCAATTTATGGTCTAGTATGGGAGAAGGTCCATGATGCGGGTGACACAATGTGCTCTTGTACTAGGTAATGCGAACCTTAGTGACACCTCTGACCTGAAACCCCTTAACAAAGATGGCTGGCAGCAGTGGTGCAAGGCGCTCAACCAATCTACTTGTGTCATGCTATCACTGCCTTCTCCCACCTGCAATTTGCAGAGGACAGGCAAGGAAGCTGCTAGTTCAGTGATTTTCAACCACTGTGTTGTGGCACATTGGTGTGCCACAGATGGTCCAGAGGTATGCCACAGGAGTATGGGGGGGGAGAGATGTGAGCCCCCTCACTAACAGTGTTGTGTGCCTTGTCAATTGTCGAAACACTGATGGTGTAACTTAACCATTTCAGTGCCTTGTCAGTATGCTGTGAGGAGAAAAAGGTTAAATATAGCTGTGGTAGGTGCTCCTTCCCCAGCACCAACACTGTGGGAAGGATGTCTAGAAATTGTGTCCTCCTCCCTTCTTCCAGTTGGCCAGGAAAGCAGATTGGAGTGTTGGGATGATGTAGGAAAAGAGTAGGGAAATTGGTCTGCTCTACTTTCTCAATCTGGTCAGCAAAGGGAGGCAGGAGAGATCCCTCTGTGGACTTTGGTCAGCATCCAGTAGTGCGGACACAGCAGCACTCAGATAGTTCTGGGTGGTGGGGCGGGGCAGGCAGATTTTGTGCCTGTGTGCACACAAGCAGATGAGTGTGGAGCCCAGTAAAGGATTTTGCCAGTCAAACCCAAGGACTGATGCTGATACCAGCACTTTGGAATCTTCTACAGCAATGTTGTCCTTGATGTTAACAATATTTGATTGGTTCGTCTGGGTGGAAGCCACCATCAGAAAGCTAAGAAACACAGGCAGGAAATTCACGAAGTTTGGGGGTCTGCAAATCAGTACTTATTTCTAGAAAAAACAGATGCCAGGGGTCAAGTCTGGAGGCCCTTATCCCTGATGTGTGGTGACTGTCATTGCTCGGTGCAGAAGGAATAGACAATGCACCGACTCTGGGGCACTTTTATCTAATTCTGTATTCTAGAGTTGATTCCTGGCAAAATTAAGCCAGGCCTGTGACCTTGCATTTGGAACATGGGCAGAAACACTACATTTCAACTAGTCTATCTTTCTGGAGTTTTAAAATTTAAAAAATTCATATGAAGCTGCCTTGCACAGAGTCATGTCATTGGCCCATTTAGCCTAAGATTGACTGGTAGTATCTCTCCAAGGGCTCAGACAGACAATAGGTTTTTTTCCCTGGCTTGTTACCAAAAATCTCCAAGGACTGACCCCTGTTATAGGCCTTCCCAAGGGGCATTTTTTTTTTCTAGTGGAAAGGAAAGCATAGGAAGATTAGTCCACCTATTATTACAAGTACAACCGCTAACAGCCTTTTCACACTGTGCTGCTTCAAGTATTTATTTATCTACCAGGATTTATACCTCATCTTTCCTGAAAGACATTCCGGGTCCACTCAAAATAAATGTGCTTGTATCAAATAAGTGATTTGAAAGCCAGTCTAGATGTTATAAGACATGGAACTGTGACTGCTTGATGTCTCTTCTCATTCTCTCTCTCTCCTTGCAACATTTAACACAAATAATGTGTGCTGTGACATCATAGCAGGGTATGTGCAGGTCGCCCGGGTCAGCCAAAGATGTGAGCTGAGGGCAAGGGAGATACATGCTGTGATGATACTGGTCACACACTGTATTAGACATTACAAAGGGGGGAGAGAGAGTTATGGAGTGGCAACTGGTCTGTTGTAATGTTTAGTTTGGCCGTGAGTTATTGGAGCCACGGGGTCAATTATTGAACAGGAAAATGTCTACCATTTGTGAGCCATCCTGAATTGACAAATGTTTGTTGCATTGATTCTTGTTATAAGCTGAGAGTTTGGAGAGCTTAAAATGCCCATAGCGAGTGAACTAGTTCATCCTTCCCAAACCCACAACTACCCCTCTCTAGCTATTTTTTTTTTAAAGCCTCTTCTGTGGAAATAGGCTGAGAAAGTTAGATAGAAGCCTCTTGAAAGGCTGCAGTTTTTTTATCTGCCTGAAGGTCTGTATTGCCATCCTTCAGAACACAGAGATTTCCACTAGTGCTGTAGCTCTTTGTTGATATCAGGAAGTGGCTGTGTTGCAGAGCAGTTAATAGCAGTTCCCTTTTTGCTCCTGCTGTGCCATAAAATCCTAGGAAGCTAAGCAGGAGGATACCCAGTTTAACACCATCCAAACAAATGCTCCAAATGATGACATTTCTTTTGAAACAAGTCTATTTTTTTAAGAACACATAAAAACACAAGGGGCTATGTGTGTGTACACATATATACACACACATTATCCATACATACGTACTCTGTGTATTCACACATGTATGTATGTATGTATGTATGTATGTATGTATGTATGTATGTATGTATGTATGTACTATTTATAAATATTACAGTGCAATCCTAGCTTGCACTGGAACAGGGAGGCCAGCAGTGCCAGTTTTGGGCTGCAAACGGCTCAGTCCAGGGCAAGGGGAATCGCTTCCCCTTACCCCAGGGAGAGCTGCTGCAGCTCCAATGGGTCTATTCAGATCTGCACCACCTAAAGAGGTGGCATAGATCCAAGCAGCCCAGCAGAATGCTGTGCTGCCTGGAAATGGGTTCAGGATTTGGCAACAGTGCTGGGTCCTCCCACACCCCTGCTCTCCTGCCGCCTGCCCATGGGCCTTCTCACTGCCAACTCTCCCCCCACCCCAGAGTACCTCCTTCCCCCCTCCCCACACACCCCCTCCCAGACTCCTGTACTCGTCAAGCTTGGCCAGCACAAACTTACCCAGTTTCGGCACTGTGGAGGCTGGATGTCCTTGTGCTGGCCTAGCCGACTCCAGAGTAGGTGCAAACATAAGCCAAGGAGAACTCAGGATTGCACTCTTAGAAGTTCAGTGCACTTGTATTTTTAAGTCATGGAGGCAACAATCCTATGTGCACTTCTCAGGAAAAGGTGTTCTCCGGTGGGGGGGAAGGCAGAACTAGGGTAGGGAGGGGGGAGGAACTGGGGAGGGAGGGGGTAGTTCTGGTGGAACTCTGTATCCTGAGCTCCATGTTGGGTCTTCCGGCCCAACACGGAGTTTCTCAAGTCTGCGCTGGCAAAACAGCTGATGCAGACATGAAAAGCCCCATAGTCAGGTTTCAGGCTTTAACCTGGGAGAAGGGGACAAAAGTCCCCTTCCCTCAAGGAGACCTCTAGCTGCTTTCCGGCACTTGGTGGATGCAGCTGTAGCCGTTTTGGTGCCACTGCTCCAGCAGGCACAGGGAAGCTTAGGATTGGGCTGTTAATTAAGAGCTCAATCCTATGCATGTCTCCTCAGAAGTAAGTCTCATAATAGCCAATGGGACTTTCTCCCAGGCAAGTGTGGATAGGATTGGACTGTAACTCTCCTACTGCTAGTCCTTCCTCAAAACAACAATTCTGGAATGATAGACACAGAATTTGATATGCCATTAAGCATGCTGGTGGGCTGAAGGGGAATTCCCACGTTGTGCAGGTCTGATGTATCATGATGTTATCCGATGTTATTGTGTATTCTGATGTTATCATGAATGCCCAAAATTTATGTTACTTTACATTTTAAATATGACCATTCACGCTATTGGTCGAGGGATCAGGGATGTACACAAGCTCAAGGCTCTCTCATGCCCCACCCCCCACATGTCAAGCCTATAGCTGAGGATGTTCATGAACTGAACCTAAGCTTTAGGCTCTGTATTAGGACTGCTGAGCTTTCAAGTAATGTACATTGCTATTTGCAGGCTCCTGGAAATTTGCAATCTCTTACGGTCTACTCGTCCTACGTTTCATTCTATCATTTCATTGTTATAATCACCTCATTTTGATATTCCACTTAGGTATCAAAATTCAAATGCCCAAACTAATTTTAAGCACATTAAGGGAATCCTTTTATTACTGGAGAAAATCAAATTTTACACATGACATATCATACAGTGAATTCCGTAATTCTGGTAAATTAAACTACGACAGCCGTAATGTAATGGGCTCAACCGTTGCTGATATCTCCCAATAAATATAGCCTAAGAAGGAGAAAAAAATTGTAATGATACAGAAGAGACCATTTTTTTAAAACCTTATCCTGTGCAAGCTATTTCTGGAGAAGCAATTTTTTAAAACAAAATCCTGTCACTTGGAGTATCATAAAGAATCATAAAGGAATTCAACACAGGGATTTCTAACTTTATCCCAAACAAGATATGGGATAAAAATATAGGCTTGAAGGCAGCTATAAGTTCTGCTTTGTTATAATCAGAGCCTTTTCAAAGGTATAGAATGGGGGCAAAAAACCCCCAAAAAAACCTATTTGGGAGTTCCCTAAGGTACAGCATCTCCATCTCCCTAGACACAGTGCTGTGAGCTTAAATTGTTTTTGGTAATGTTTTAAATAACAATAACTGGGCCAAGGTATTGGGGAAATGGCGGCCATTAGGAGAGAATGCCAGGCAGAGCCTTAAAAACACCAGCCAATGACTACAGAAATGGCTACCCAAGGCCCTGTTTGACTTACAAGGCAAGTGTGCTGAAGAAGATCCCAGTCTTAGGGCACTTCCTTATGGTGGGATATTTGTACAGTACCCAATCTACTGATTCAACAGTGCTGTCCAAGCACGTGGTACAAAGATTCCAACAATCTACACAGTGAAATGGTATCAGTTCTATAATTCTGGGGTGAGGTACTGATCTGTTGTCAGCTTGTTTGTTTTTCTTCCATGTTTATGGTATAATCATTGTCTATGTAATAAATGTAATCACCTATGATAGATTTTTTTTTTTTTTTTTTTTTAAAAACATTTTCAACATTGGACACAGTAACATAAAAATGGAGCCCTCCATACTCTGGGAGTTATGTGTGCAACAAGTGGCACCAAACTTGAACAATTTAGAAACAAAGCTGCAATCTGATACAGACTTACCTGAGAGTAAAGCCCTATTTAACACAGTTAGGCTTACTTCTGAGTAAAAAATATATAGGATTGCACTGCATACACAGATGGCACTGAAAACTGCAGTTTTCATAGAGTGATTTTTTTTTTTCCATGACAAAATCCTAGGATCTATCCTGATAACCCTTTGGCACCCATGCTCTGTCATGCTGAGAACAGAGAAAGGGATTCTCCCAGCTTGGATGAGTTACTATGGCTTAGAAGAAGTTCTGCCAGCAGCTAAGTTGTCAAGGCTGTGTTTATATGAACTATCTCTATTTATTAGTGGTTAGTTCAACCACCTGCCTCCACAAACTGACTACTTGATCCCATCATACAGCGTTTTCCAGCAATTATTTTAGAGGAAGGCAGCAGTAGGGGACATTACAACAGCGCCACAGAGATACTTTTTGACAAACAGAGCTGTCCTCATTGCAAAATCGGTGCAATGGTATGAAATGATACCAATTCAGCATAGGCTGAGAAAATTGCTGATGAGGTCTGTCAAAATTTGATTTAGGTAGGGCTTTCACCTTGCTGAGATGCCAGCAAATGCCCTTAACCATTCTAGATGGCTGGTAATGCAACCTGCGTTTCAATTTGCATTATTGTATTTGCGGGGGAAGCATGTTCCACACAACATGTTCCACTTTGTTATTTCCATGAATGTTGGAAACAGGTCTCTATAGTAACTCCTGACCTGTGAGAGAGAGAACAATGGTCCAACCAGCAGAAGAAAGAGGAGTTGCTTTTGAACAATAGCAACAAGGACATTTCTCAGTGGAAGAGTTTCTGCAGAAGTATCCACGTTCAATCCTTGGTATCTCCGGGTAGAGGTAGGGAAAACAATCCTGCAGGCAAAATTCTCTGAAACCTTGGAAAGCCACTGCCATTCTGACCTAGATGGACCAACAGATTGACCATGTAAGGCAGCTTCATCTGACCTTATGTACTATTTGGTATGGCAATTGCAAAGCAATGGCAAATATGGTGATTCCAATATCATGATATTCAAGTGATAAGTTTATAATCTTGATGTTTGCTGCTGAGAATCATTTGACACCAGGTCATGGTTGCTTTGTGAGCTTTCTTTGTATGTATATGCTTACTGCCTGCCTATATTTCTTGATTTTAGTATTCTTAATCATTTTTTTTATTTTTTGATACATTGCCAATGCAAATAAACTACACTGAACTAAAGGTCGGGGTCCTCTAATCGGGCACATCATGTTGGCAAGATTTCCCTTTACAACCTATGGGAAAAGTGGCTGTCGCTCAGTGATGGGGTATAAGCTTTGCCTGCAGGAGATATTGGGTTCTGTGCCTTGCATCTCTGGGTAGGATTGGGAGGAAAGACCCCTGTGTCCAGAACCTTGGAGAATTTCTAGCACCTGTTCGTAGACAATACTGACAGATGGACCAATGGTCTGACTATAACACAGCTTCTTTTAAGTTCAGTTAAGTCATTCCTCTCTTCTTTAAACCCTCCATGGAAAAGAATCCCACAGTTTTGCCATTCTAAATGTTCCACTTAAATCCATTCCTCTGTTTCACTTTCTGATACTGTCATTTACCACTTCATTATGAGTTATAGGAAATGAGTTATTCCTATCAGATTCCACCGTCTCCTTATGGAGCATCACTGAATCAACTAGTCATGTCTCCCCTGCAAGTGCTTCCCTTGGAGGGAAATTACTGTACGTTAATGAGGACGTAGACTCCTAGGCAATGTGACGGAGAAACAGATTCTTGCCCCAGCAGGCACAATTGCCACAGGTGTTTTCCTGTTGGGATTCTCTTTACAAAAGTGTCACAAGCACTTCCCGAATAGTCAAAAATGAGGAGGGAGGAAAGGGAGTGATGGACAACCCACAGGTTAATTGGCAGGAATGATGCCAGTGACATCACTGACACCCACACACTGGAGGCTGGTGTGCAGGAGCAGTATGTGTTGGTGCTGATGGACAAGTCACCCTTCTGGAATGCTTGTATTCTATTTCTGATTTCTCATGTTGGAACTCCTGATAAGTTTCTGAGGAACTCTATGATGCCGTGAAAGACTTGAAAATCATTGGCTTATTTGGGGGAAAGACATGTCTATATTCATCAACCAAAGAAAGAAGATCTGAAAAAAAAAAAAAAGATTTAGGGTGCAATCCTAATCAACTTTTCAGCACTGAGGTAAGGGCAAAGCAACTCCAAGGAAAAGGAACAAACATTGCCTTACCTTGAGGAGCCCTCCATGACTACCCCCCAACTGTAGGATACAGTGCATGCCCCACTGGCACAGCTAGGCCAGTGCTGGAAAGTTGGTTGGGACTGTACCCTTAGTTGTACTTATGACATGAGGATGCCTGAGTTTATAAACACTTCGCTGTTACTGATAGTGGCAAAATTTTGCAGCATATGGATGATGTCTGAGTCTTTATCAGAATTCTTTAAGAACATGCCCACAGAGAGTTGCAGTCATTTGCAATGTGTTTCCTTTTGTTCTGAGATTGTTTACAGCGGCACCATGAACAGCTACTTCCATTATGTGTTAATCTGTGCTGTAGTGTCGGCAAACGCCTGGCAGCAGCCCTGAATAAAAGGGTTGATCAGGTAAGTCTCAGCATATCAACAACTCCCGTTTTCTGGGGAGAGCGATTTGTTTGGGAGAGGAGTTCCTCACGTGAAGCATTTCAGTGCCAGTGTGTTGGGGATAAAGGGTTAAAACCCTCCTCCCACCATGCCATGGTTCTGCTTCAGATTGTGGGGCCCTTTGGCTGTGGTTTAGGAAGCAGAAACAAGACCTGTAAGACCAAAGCACTCATTAAAAGGAATGTGTCGTTTGGCCCTAACCTCCCCATTGAACAATTTAATCATCCCTTCAGACGAGTTTCTGGTGCATTTCTTCTTCAAGCTCTAAGCAGTAGTTCTATCTCCTCTACTGTAAACTCCCCTCCCCACTTCCATTACCTTTCGGGGAAACTTAATTGCATCAGATCAGCTATTACATTTCAGCTTTCTTCTTTCTCACCAGCTCCAAAGATTGTTTTCCTTCCCTTCATCTGTTTCACTACAATATGTCATTCAGTAAAGTTCTTTCCCTCTGAGCTCTTATTTGTAAAGCCTGTTCGGGAAAGCTTGATGTTTCTGGTGTTATATAAAAATAAATTATACTGTATAGAGAACATTCATTGCCTGTCGTGTTGCACCAGCTGAAAATACAATATCTGTCATTTGGCAATTCAAAAAACATCGCCGACACCAGTGTCAATTTCCATATGAAAATAAGGAGTGATTGGTTGATTTCCACTGATTTATAGTCAGTGGTGGGTGGCCAACAATGAGACTGCAATATGAATATTCCTGAACTGATTCTGATAAACCTCAAAGAAAGTCACTGAAAGTTCAAAACTGAAGCAGCCATGGATGGTTGGTTTCAGGGTAGAGGCTGAGAATGGAGGCAGTGGTGATACACAGTCCATTTGAGCACAGGATTGGTGCCAACTTGCCAGAGGCCTGAGGTAAAGCTATGTCCTGGGCCCAACTAGGGTAGCCAACTCGGACTGATGATGTTACATAAGAACATAAGAACAGCCCCACTGGATCAGGCCTTAGGCCCATCTAGTCTAGCTTCCTGTATCTCACAGCGGCCCACCAAATGCCCCGTTCCTGGAGACACTTTTCCCCCAACCTGATGTAATGCTGGATATCCCTAGAAGTTCTTTCACAATCTTGAGAATTGTTTTCAGCAGTCATGGGGCGATCAACATTGATTCCAATCATGGATTTCATGATTCATGAGACTCCAGGCCAATAATGGAGGGTTGGCAACCTTAGGCCCCATCCACCCTGTGATGAGGATTTGGATGGATCACTGCTACCAGTACTGAGGGTTCAGGGATTGATCTGACCTATGGGCCTTTGGTTCAGTGCCTGACCTGGCCAATCCTGGCTACCATTACTGATTATCCCCTCTACATACAACAAACATGTGAGGTGGAAAATGGGAGCACGCCACCCAGCCATACACTCTGTGCAGCACACTGACATGCTGCATTCAATTGAATTGCAGCTGAGCTGGCCAACCCTATGCATATTTGTCCAGAAGAAAGACTCCTTAATGAGATGTATTTCCAAGGAAGTGTGTGCAACCCTGTTGTGTGTAGCTCTTAAAATCAAGTAGGAAGGAACATTTACATAGAGCACATGCTCTTTGAGCTTCTGGATTGTTTGTAAGGTCTTTGCTGTTGCTTGCATTTCTGGCAGTGCTGCTGAGAAGTGTAGGTCATAAGAACATAAGAACAGCCCCACTGGATCAGGCCATAGGCCCATCTAGTCCAGCTTCCTGTATCTCACAGCAGCCCACCAAATGCCCCAGGGAGCACACCTGATAACAAGAGACCTCATCCTGGTGCCCTCCCTTGCATCTGGCATTCTGACATAACCCATTTCTAAAATCAGGAGGTTGCGCATACACATCATGGCTTGTAACCCGTAATGGATTTTTCCTCCAGAAACTTGTCCAATCCCCTTTGGAATCCAGGTCCAGTTTGGAAGGATTTGCAAGTAGCATTTTTGTGGTTTGTCCTGAAGATCTTGTTTCATGGGAGTTTGGGGGAGGAAAGTGCATTCTGTGCCTGCTGAAAAAGCACCTTTTGGCAAGGATGAGGGCCACTGAGAGCTGGTATTGGGCCCAGGGCAAGATGCCTGATTGCCCCCCTCCTACCCAAAAATTGTTTTGTATTGTTTAGTTTGTGTTGTTCTGGCCTGGGCCCCCTGGAAGCCTGGCACCTGGGAATTTTGCCCCCCTGCCTCCCCTCTCCTCCTGCCTAGCAAGGATATGTTTCATTTGTTTCAAAGTTCCCGTTCTCCTTTCCCAAGCGCCATTCCCTCAGGGAAGGCAAAGGCTAGCCCTAGTGCTGGCATTGGGTGCTGTAAACATGCCATAAAGCATGTTTAAGCCCCCAGCAAATATAGAGTGCTGGTGCCAGGCCTGCACCAGTGAGGTACTGGGCTCAGCAATGGCAGAAAGAGGATGTGCTGCTACCGGGGATGAGTGCAACTACAGCCTCTGGGGTGCGGGAGAGAGCAGAACGAGGATGGGGTGGGGGGAAGAAACTGGAGTGGGAGGGGGGGGTGGATCAGTGGAGTTTTGCTTTGCCTTATCCTGCAAAATAGCCTGTGCAGACCTGAGAAGCCCCATTGTGGGGCTTGGGACTTTCCCCAGGGGAAGAGAATGAAAGTCTTCTTCCCCGAGGAGACCTCTAGCTGCTTCCCAGCACCCACTTGATACAGTGCTAGTCACTTTGGTGACACTGCTCCAGCAGGAGCCGGGAAGCTCAGGACTGGACTGTTCACTCCCCAGCATTTCGATACCTGTTACCTAAAAAGACTATCAAACTGCACTGAGAAAGATAACTCCTGCAAATAAAAATACAAAAGCTGGCATCCTGCCAGGAGAGAGGTAATGCCCCAGAAACAATTTTGCAGTCTGTCTTCTATACCTCTTCCTTATGGTTTATAGGACCTGTGACACTCATTGGCTTCCTGGGCATAAATCTGGAGTCTTGGAGCACTGCATTCAGCTTTCGGTGTGTTTATTTTGGGCCTACATCTGTGCAGAATAACACCAATTAAGCTTGTTAAAGAGCAGAGAATAGTAAATAATTCATCATCCTTCCATCAGCACCTCCTGGGTTACACACCTCTGCCTGCTACCAAATGTGAAGGCTTTAGAAGACGTGGCTGTTTGGCGTCAGCGAGGTGCCACAGTATATCTATCCATGGGGCTGCAGATGGATGCTTTTATGTTTGGTGTGCTGCATGCATTAAATGTTTCAAAAATCTGCAGTTTGAGCTGCTTCTGTAAGAGGTCAGAGGCACCCCTTTAGTTATACCACTTTAACATAATTTGTTGCTTCTTTTCCTCCTCCCACAATCTTTAATGAAGAATTACACTGTCAGTGGTGACAGAAGAAATCACACTGCAGTCATTTCTTTCCTGACATGGACATGGAGGTTGAAGTAGAAGCATGACATTGTGGCTTGACTGTGCACATTCAACTTTCAGCTCCTATCTTGGTCTTCAAGGCAGGCAGCATAGCATAATGGATGTCACATCTTTACTTCTCCCCACAGAAGTATGTGTGCATGGGATAGAGGGTTTGAGTTCATTCAAACTGAAAATGAAGAATTGTGTCCAGAACACACTTACCCACATTTCTCCCACTGATCAAAGGTGTGATCATGGTATAAATGCAAAGAGAATGCCCATCAGGCAAATTAAGTCAAAGGTCCCACTTTGGTCCACCAATAGTAATAGAAAAAGATACCACTGTTTATAGTACCTGTCTGCACCAGGTCACCATTCAGTGAGATAGTGATTTACCCTTCCCTGGAATGGAGACACAAGACACCTTAGTTGAATTCAGAAGTGGTATCAGGTTTTGGGAGAGGGGGGACGGGCAAAGCCCTGTCCTAGGTTTCCTGATGGTGTGATTGGGTCCTCACTCCCATGGCATGTGCACGGTGACATCTGTTTCCCTATTAATTTTCCCAAATGGTTGGGTATCACTGGGGGGGGGGGGGGAGATGAGAGGAGCCTCATTGTATCTGCATGCAATGCAATTGCCCCTTTCCAGGGTGCCTGGCCTCCCAGGAAAACTAATGTAGTGGCTTATGGGATGATAGTAAAGCGTGGGCCTTACTCACTAACTGGGCCTTACTCCCAGATAAGTATGGATAGGACTTCAGCCTAAGATTATATTTTGCTAAATTTGCTTCCTTTCTGTTCTGGTGTGGCATCACTGATTCCCCTGCCTGTTGTTTCTTCAGCATTCATTCCCCACACCCTGACCAGTTGTTCTTCCTCCTTCTGGAATTATTCTTGGGCAATTCCACCCAATTGGCGTCACACATTGAATGACCTGATTGCCTGACCTGAAATCAGAACCACAATGTATGTTGTGATGTCACTGAGAGCAATTGACAGTGTGGGTCATTGAAATGAAGAGGCACACGTTTTCACAGCATGCTGAGCAATTGCAGAAAGGGACGGTGCTTTTCATGGCTTCTACAAATGTAAAAAAAAAAAAGAGCAGTTTCAGCTCAGCCCTGCATAAGAGCCTGCACATACAATAAGCAGCAAATAGACAGATAGCCCCTAGCCCTCTCCTGGCAGATTAGGAGGTGGGTTAACTCATCCCACAGTTATCTGGATGCTGAAAAAACCTTAGCCACTGTTCTTAATTCTGGTTTTTTTTTTCCTACCTGGTTTTTTATGAGGTAATCAAAGACGTAAAGCTCCTATGACTTGCATTTCAGTTCACTAGTAGATTTAAGAAATTCACAAAATGCTTTCCTTACAAAATCTACATAGCAGTAGAGTTAGGGACCTCTATAAATTCCTTATCAAATTTCTTGGTCTTTATTTATTTATTTATTTATTTATTTATTTTTTAGTACTTAAGCAGCTCAGGCTCTTTTTTATAGCTATGATTTTTATGATAAAGTGAATCGGGAGACATAATTATTTTTAAGGCCTCTTTAATTTTATCCACTGGAACTGAAATAAGAATAGCCTTCACTTGGTGAGGCCTTTTAAAACTTTCTTTTTTTCCCCCTTGGATGGTGGCAGCAAGTAGATTAGATCATTTCGATGCTGATGTGATGTATAATGCCTATATCTGCCTTGTAATTGATCCCTAAGGCCTGGCTGAATAGAAGCTTTGGGATTTCAACGAAATTGCTTCTTTATTAGAATGACAGAGCCTTGCTTCATGGCCACAAATAGGCCAAAAGTTCTTTTTCTGCGGGTCCAATGAAGTGCAGCGGTGTGTGTGTATATGTTAAGCATGTCTCCATCTATAACGCAAGGAGGGAAGTGGATGTGTGGTGTGTGTGAGAGGTGTGTGCGGGAGGGGAGAAAAAGTGACTCCTTTCCTACCTTATCTTACTGTGTTTCACTGCTTTTAAGCAGTTTTTCTCTCAGTTTGGCTGTGATACCTGAAGTGAACCAGAAGCAAACTAGATAGAAAAGCTAGCGTGCCCCTGCGCTCCGATCAGAGGCACAATGCTGGGCATCGCGTCTTTGCCTTCCCCTTCCCCGCCCCTTAAGGGGGCAGGGCCCAGGGCTCTCAGGCACCCCAGTTTGAGAACCACTGATTTAATGCAACACAGAGAAATCACAGTCTCATAACATCTCCATTCTAAAGGGTGGCCACAACTATTTTGCAGCCTTAAATGGTGACAATCCCAAATCCACACAATCTCATGCTTAGGGACTTTATGGTCAACCTGTCTGTGGAAGGAAAGTGAGAT
Source organism: Tiliqua scincoides (assembly GCF_035046505.1). Classification (NCBI taxonomy): domain Eukaryota; kingdom Metazoa; phylum Chordata; class Lepidosauria; order Squamata; family Scincidae; genus Tiliqua; species Tiliqua scincoides. The sequence goes on from NC_089824.1 coordinate 122,688,326, forward strand.
TGCACTGACTGGCTCTGCCCTTTGTTCTCTTCATGCTGGCTAGTTTGGCTCCAATCTTTGCATATTGAAGCAAAGTTAAGAATTGTGGCTCTCCATATGTTAACCCTCCATGGAATTGGGAACCATGTTCAGTCAGGCTTCCAAATCATGTGGAAAGGTCTATGTGCATCTGTTAAATGTTCATAGACACTTAGACTGCAATCCTATCTACACTTATCTGGAAGTAAGCCCCACTGACTATAATGGAATTTACATCTGACTAGACATGCATAGAGTTCACACATAGAATCTCACCTTCATATCAACATACTAGGATCAAAGGGCCCAGCTGCTGCAATCTAGCTTCCCTTCTATGAGGAGGGTGAGTGTGGAGAGCATTTGTAAGAGGATAAATATGCAGTTGGACCTCAGTATCTGTGGGGGATGCATTCCTGGACCCCCACTGGATACCAAAACCCATGAATAAACAAATCTCTGGGTATGGTCCATAGGACCTTTGGACGCGACTGGAGATGTTCTCCGGTCACTGTCTGGAGTTGTTCTGATGCCCGCAGAGGCCTCTGGGGTCTCAGAAAGGCCTGCTGAGGTGCCAGAAAGCAAACCAGACATTCAGAAGTGTAATGCTGCTTGCAGTCTGCTATTGCATTAAGCTCTTTCAAAATGCAACTCTGCTGTGTTTGGCCTTGTGGTTTCTTTTTGCGTGGAATGAAAGCGACACCAAGATTTCTACTGTGGCTTCCCAGTACTTCTATGTAGATTATAGGACCACCTCTCCCATTCAGCAGGATCCTGCTTAGCTTTTTCAGGCAAAGTGACAGCTCAAACCTCCAGACCACACCTGCAAGAATGTCTTTGACCCCTCTCCCACTTCCTCCATGATAGTTAGAGGTGGGCAGGGGTGTTCTGCATACAAAACAGTTTTTTTCATATATGAGCCTAATTCACAAAGAGAAAGGGCAATTGGGCTTCTACAACAACCAACACCAAAATTATGGGGGGGGGGGGTGGACAGACTGGAGGGACTGCCTTGCTCCTCACCCTCTTTCCCCTTCTATACCTGATCCAACCCTACCACTGCCCAGTCCTTATCCCAGCTGACCTCTGTCAGTTGTACTATCTCTTCTAGCTACATCAGCATCAGACTTCACCAGTTCAATGGTGCCCAGTTATGATGTCATTGCCAGGCAGCGCATCACTCCATCACCCGCCAGCGCTTCATTCTTGCAGAGCCATTTCAAGGCGGGACTCTGCTGGTGACAGCATTCTAAAACCAAGTGAAATGGTTGAAACATTTATCTTTCCTTTGTCAGTTTCTGAAAGGCTTGCAGAATTGATTTCCTTAATTCAGGAAGGCTTATCTATGATAGTTTGAAAGCCCTTGCTTTCTTGGGAAAATAGGAACTATACATAGATATGAATAATAGGTTATTGTTGCCAACAATGGCCAGTTTTTACCTTGCATTTTCCCATGAGTGGCACCAGTGATGTGGAGCAGGAAAGAGAAATGTAGAACATGTCACTATGATGTCACCATGATGCAGAGTAAATGATGTTACATGTTATTCGAGGGTGGAGGGAGCAAATATTATATGGTTGCCACTTTTGGCCACAGTCTCATTTTCTCCGTAATGCTAAATTCCATTTAAAGTAGCAAAACAGCTGACATCGAATGACTTGAAAAGTCTGCTTGCAGCCCCTTGCATCTCAGCCATCTCATAGCTCTAGCCCGGTCATGTCCCCCATACGTCCAAGCTACAGGTGTTCTTTCAGTGGTATTCCCTACTCAGAGAGGAAATGCAAGTCTGGTAGGGATTGCACTGAGATCCTAATACATACCTTTTTCTACTGCCCGCTACATGATGCTTCCACAAGAAATATCTAGGCCCATTGTTAGCTAGGATGCAGGGCTGGGAGGATTCAATCATGCTTCAGTCTCTCCTTGCCACACCTGACTCTGAGACCCTGGATAATGTCGCTTCCTTTTTACCTGGGGTAATAGCCAGGCAGAACCCTGGAACTCTGGGCAGTATGTGAGGAAAAGACTGATGTTTATGTTGTGTTGTCTTTGTATATTTTTGTTTTGTTTTGTTCTTTCTCTGTATTTTATGCCAATAAAGGTCTTACTGAACTGAGCTGAACTGAACTACAGATGTTCTGTGATTCTGGACATTTTCGTAGCAGGCATACAAGTGATAAGAACAAATGATTGGGAATTCAGAGAATGTGTAATACTCTCCCTTTTTTTTGCATATATAACAGATTTGTATAAAACTCATGACCCGCCAAGCAGACTGAAATCCAGCTGCCACGTACGACTACCCGCTGGGGGCTTGACTAACCTCCTGCTTTTATTGCTGGTGTGGAGGGTCATTGAGTGACTGGCAGGATGTGACATATGGCTGGTGGCCTTAGATGGGTTGGTGAGCCACAAGTTGGGCAGGCCTGAGAACAAACTATTTTGGCTCAATTCTGGAAGCACAGCATGCTGAATTTGCAGTCATATTGCCTTTAAAGCGATTGTTTTGTGCCCTTTCCTCTCTCTCCCCTATTGCTGCGGCTGAGGATAATCCCTTAGGAGTATGCTGCTAATTCCATCTCTGTAGCTATCATGAGCTCTGTATCTGGACATCTGTTGAGAGAGGCTTGCTGTTTTGCTTTCCCTTCAGCGTCTGCCTCAAATACCATTAATAAGAAATGAAACCCCCGTGAAACCAGTAATTTGGGAGACGATGACATTATCTTCATGTAAATTATCTAACGTACCATGTTGGCTCAAAGTAAAATCAGCTGTGAAATGGCTATGCAAAAGATAAAAGGAATTATTTCAGGGCAATTGCCACTGGTGAAATGTAAATACAAATAAGGGTTTTTCATTTAGTTTTTTTTGCGCTGAAACGTAGCTTCTTGAAGGCTGTTGTCCCTCAGATTTGCTTGTCTGGGAAGTGAAAAGTGCTTCCAAAGAAAGAGGTTGATTGAACATGTAATCATATGTTAGTCTGCTTCCATAATAACTGTTTGCTTTTGTTTTGTCCGCGTACTGTAATGACTGAACTACCCATACGTAATTCCTGCAGGGAGCAGCTAGCTCATATTCCCTTGCAAGGATTAAGTGATTAAGGACATTTCTGCACTTGATAAAAGCCCCTCTAACCAACTAGCTCTCTCTGGGAGGACAGATATCGTAGCTCTAAATTTAGCTAATGCCATTCCTTTCATACTAGGCTTCTAGAGATTTTTTGAATTCCTACTAGATTTCCCAATAGATTTATCAGTGTGCTAATGGGACAGTGTGAATCTGTCCCAGGGCAGGGTTTCTTATGCTGTATGAGTGAAGCAAAAGTTAACATACATGACGAGGAGGGGTTGTCGCCTAACAGATCACATTGGACTGACTTGAAAATAGACCAACTATTTCCTCCCAAATAAGAAAATATTTTGGCTGATTTTGAAACCATTCTGAATTTGACTTCTCCCACCTATGGTCCTGTGAACACCCACAGCTCCCTTTTGCCTTTACTACCATGCTGGAAATCTGGCAATCTCTGGTGCCAGGCCACAAATAGCATCTAGGAAATGTAGCTTTCTCAAGAATTACTACCATTTCAGCAGGAACTTGGGAACACTGCTTTTCCCAGGGCTACTTTGTTTAATAGTTGCTGGCATCCCAAACATGTAACTTTCCCCATAAAGTTGAGGTAACCAACTCCATTTCTGTCTGCTGTTTCAAGGGATGAAGGGGGTATTTGAGAGGCCACTTCCTGGAGGAAGTTTATGGATTTTGTAAACAGTCAACAGACAACAAAACCTTTATTAGGCATAAACATTTGATGGATGAAGACTGTACAGAAACCGTAGAGAGAATAGAAACCTAAGCAGTACACAAATATATGTATATGTGCGCACCTACGTGTACACACAGATACAAACATATATTACATTTTACTACACACATGAATTATTTAAAAGACAGAAAACAATCAGTTACTCTACAGATATTGCCAAGATGTAATCTACTCAGTGATTGCTTGGTACAGAAAGCTTGGCTCGATTCAGATTATTCAGATTTAGGAACTGGGTGACTGAGAGGGTTGTATGCTCTACGAGTCTACATCACCTGCTAAAAGGAATTGAATTATAGTGTTCTCAGAATGCCCTGTTTTAGTATTGAGCAAGGGAGAGAGAAATTGCTGTCTTAGCGCTTGATATCTGGGACAGTGCAACATAATGTGTATGGATGATTCTACTTTGCCTAAATTGCAGCTACATAAACGATCTTCCCAGGAAGCATTTCTGAATCTGCCATGTAAGTCATTAGAGGGGGTCACATTACAACGTGCCAAGGTAAAGGCCCTTCTCTCCAGGGGGTGCATTAGGAGGGACAGATATTTTGGTTGTTGACCACTTGTAATTTTAAGTTGAAAATTCAAAGGGGAACATTTTTTCCGTGCTAGAATCACTTGCCGTTCTATACCATATAGTCTGATTTTCAAAAGCCTGGTGATAACCTCAGGAGAGGGGGCCCTTTGTAGATCGGCCTCAAGGCCCATCTGTTGAGTTTTTTTATAAAATAGTATTAGGCAAGGAGTTAACTTTGAATCAGTCAACAGCCCCTTTAGCAGCAAATTGTGATCAGCCCTGAAAAAGACTTTGGCCCAGTATTTTAAAAAACTGGACCATGCATGTAACTCCAGTCTATGTTGACCTGATTCCAGGTAGAGTGCTGCGTAGGGAATGCAATGCGGTAAGCCAAGAATTTTGTAAAGAAATTTAGATTGAACTCTTTCAATTGTGTTATTTAATGCTGGCATCCATACTGCGATGCCATATATAATTTGTGGTATGACTTCAGCATTGAATGCCAGTTTTCAGAGATAAGCAGATCTGATCAATCTTAGAGTCATCTCACCCACCCTCAACTCTTCGGGATGAGGGGATCTTACCTAATACGTTCAAAAGAGTAGATATTAAGTCCTTGAAAAAGTGGACAATCCCTGGTTGATCCAGAGTGGACAACTGAGGGATTTCCTTTGCTTGTATTAATGCACAGAATGAGTCCTTAGAGTTTGGGTTCCATTTAATTCTTTTTATTTGGGTAACCTTCTTCCCCCTGGGTGTTAGTGTTATGATAATGATTTGGGAGATAGTCTAAATCACACAACAGAGGAAGATGGTCACTAGACTGAGGGTATCCAACACAAAAGGTTGCTATCTGGGGAAGGCGTTGAGGAGGAACCAAGATATAATCAATAACACTTGCACCTCTAGGTGAGATGTAAGTGAATTTTCCATTATTCCCCAATGCATCTAAGCCATTTAGCCAAGTAAGACCATAAGAAATACAAAATTTGGCTAGAAGAAGCCCTGCGGCATTGATTGTTCTATCTTTCGATTGCCTTTTGAATAGACAGGTCTCTGGCAATATCGTGTTAGTAGGTAAGTCCCAAAGTTGATGAAAGATGTCAGAATTATGCCCCACCCTGGAATTGAAATCTCCTGTGATTAGAAACTTATAAGAGGGAAATTTACTAGTCAGGTCAATGATTATACCACTAAGATATGCCCATTGCTTCTCAGTTGCAGATTTATCTTTTAAAGGAGGCATATATATATTAATTATTATCATGCTTTGGGGCATTAGCTTCACTTTGATCGCTTGTATTTTGCAAAATACATCAGCCATAAATAGCCATTCATGTTTGAAAGCAGGTTTCACTAATATGGAAAGGCCTCCAACTGGGCAGCCTTTTACTGCATTCTTCCGTGCTGGTAAAGATATAGAAAGAAACCCATCAAACTCAATAGGTCTAATTGCCCAAGTTTCCTGCAGTAAAATAATATCTTGGTCTCTTATAACAGTATTTAGCTCTTTTCCATGAGTCTTTGCAAACCAATCAGCGATATTCCAAGATAGGATTTTCAGCTGGCCCTGTGGAATGCTCTGGGGGCAGGTAGGTGAAAGTCAATCTGATGAAGTTGAAGTTGAGGGGGTTTAAGTATCTGGATCCCTCTGATTTCTTATAAGAGGATGTTGCGTCCCTATTTCAGGGGTAGTGTCCTCAGACAATCTTGACTTGGCATCCAGGTTGTTCAGCAGATTTGCCCCTTCTTGGGTTATTTTGGTTACTGGGAGAAGATGAGTGCAGTCAGGTGCAGAAGGTATCTGCACCAATTGGCTAGATTGAATATCCTCTGATGAGAGCTGTGGTAACTGTGCTGTAGCTTCCTCTAGATTAGCAAATACTGTTTAGTTGATGGAAGTGAATTACATGTCTCTGCTGCTGCTTTCTCCAACACTACGTTTGATTGGCAAGGGCCACTGACAATGGACTCTGTAGATGGTGAGTCCAGATTATTCAAAGGCAGTTCCATAGGCTCAGAGATCTGAGCCATGTTGACAGATGATACCCCTTGAGAGGAGGACAAACTTCCTCCAGCTGGGGGCTCCTGAAGAATCTCTGCCTGGAGGGCTCACCTCTGAGGCGGGGCCACTTCTGGAAGAGAAGTTGTATGGTCTCATGAAGGAGGTAAGTTCTTAGATGATGCAGAGCAGCAGGGTGTCAATACAATGTCCGTTAGTTCTTGCCATACCATCTCCAATTTCTTGACCATCCTTAGTTGTTCCCATCGGGAAAGAAATCTAAATGCTTCCAGGGCCTCCCTGGTCAGTGTGTCCTCATCAATTTCCAGGTGCAGCAATAGATCTATTGACTGGAAGCTTGTGTTGCTGCTGGGAGAGCCAATTTTCCGAGGTGACATCATAGTTTGTGGAGGGTCGTTAGGTGGACGATGAACATCACCAGTACTTATAATCTCCTCAGAGCTGAGCACAGAGTTCTTTGAAGGATGTTTCCTGGCACATTCCATATCTATGTCAGGCATCTCATCCTGTGGCTCTGTAGTTGAGTTAATGACCCTCTCAGGGCACCTTATTGAAGGCAAGCCCATATGATCCGTCCTAACCAGTTGGTCATTTAGTGTTGCAGGGGGTCGTTGGTTCAAACCTACAGAGGTGGCTGAAACTCTTTTAGCAGTCAGCTCTATGGATGAAAGAGAGTCTGGAGGAACAGACCGATCTGCCAAATTCCTTGAGTAATTGGATTCTTCAGCAACTTCCATACTATCAATCTCAGTGGCATCAAGCTATATTGAAAGGTCTTGCCTAGGATTTCCAGGCATTGTGCCCACAATGGCATCAGCTGTTTCATCATCATCATCATCCAAAGGATAGCTTACCGACTTAGGTTCAGTCTACCTCATTTGTTCCTGCCGCGTGGCAAACATATACATCAGATGGGACTCTGACAGAACGGCTGGAGAAAGCTTTCCACATATGTCTTTGTCAGTCCCTGGATATTGCAGGTTGGAAGAGCGATTCAGCTTAGTTAAGGCAGTTTCTAGGCAGAAGGTTAGGCTTTGCGAGGTAGCTGAGTCCCTTTCAATCATGTTCTTTATTATATTTGAACTTGGAGAGTTTGCTCATTAGAGGGGGATGTTGCTGCAGTCTTATCAGCTGGGCAGGCAGCCAAGAAACACTTTGTGCAGGGATGGAGGATGACACAGTGGTCAGAGGCTTTGAGCTATGTGTGGAGGAGGGCAGCAGTTCTTGATTAGCGTCAGAGAAATCAGAGAAGACTCTCTTCTCTGTTATTTTAAATGTGCTGAGAAACCTTCTCATCCAAAACAGAGTCAGAGGAATTGTAGAGGTGTCAAAGGACAGAAGGAGTCTGACTCTAGATGGAGGACTACTTAGCCATTGGGCACTTATCATATCAATCTGATTTAGATCCATACATAAAAGTTTACTTAAGAATATTTTTACACAGAACCTGTCACTCCATTTTCCATAATTAACTGGCACTCTGCCAAACTCCAAGAGAATTTGGTTTGCTTGGAAACAGCGTGAGTGAGAGCCAGCAGCATTAGGCAAAGAGACAGGTTTGATCCTAGATTCTTTCACAGAGACAGAGGCGTCCTTGGGCATTATCTGCATGTGACTATAAGCTCATGTTGTTGCCAGAGAACTGCCCTTGGTTCTTGGGGCTGATTGCTCCTGCAGCTTCTTCTGTAGTGCATCAATTTGGGAGGATATAAACTTAAGTTCCCGAAAGACTGCCAAAACTGTTCTAGCCGCAACAAGGGAGTGATCTCCCAAAAGAGTTAAGAGGGAGGTATTGCCTGGTTCAAGGTCCACAGGTTCCTCTTGGTCCCCGTGAGCTAGGTCCTTCTCTCCCAGTGCACTCCCAGTGCATAAACATTTTGTGGGATCACTTCAGGGCAGGACCCATTCTTAGTGTTTCCCAAACATGGTGTGTTGTTATGTTCTTCCCCCTCCAAATCAATTTCAGTCTCTAGACAGCCTGAGTTGTTAAATGAAGCAGGGTTGGGAGTAACACTTATGGTCTCGTTCCAAGATGTTATTTGGTCCAGTCGAAGTTGTTTAGAGACCTTCAGTGGGGAACCGCTGCCAGCTCACTGCATTTTCCTTCTCCTGCCCATGTTTTCAATCCAAATCAATCCACAAGAGTAGGCACTCCAAAGCAGCAAAATAACCGGTATCAATGTTGCCAGCAGGATCTTCAGCAAGTTAAAATAACTTGGGAGAAGAAAAAGCCTCCCGCGTTGCCACTAAGGCTAAAATTGATAAGAGCTCCAGCAGCCGAGATTCTGCTAGAAGGCAGCCATCTTTGTCCTGATTTTGTAAACAGACTGTAATCCCGTTTTATCCTGAAGATGATAGCTCTGACTACACCAGGAGTTCAGGAGGAGTAGAATGGACAGAGAGACGTGCATGCATGCAAACATACATAAAAATGAATAGATACTGAAGAGCAAGCAGGCATGAAAATGAACAGTGTCTCTGTATTCTATAATTAAATTTGAAGAACATATGTACAGAAGCAATTCCTAACATCTGTTTGGCAAAGTCCATACTAGGTAGGCTGTAATTTATTTCTAAAACGGTGACATGCAACTGTTGAGAACATTGAAACATCCAAATGAGAAGAATATCAATTCAAACTTGGTAAGAATATTTCAGGGCAAGAATGAAGGCAGACATATGGGTCAACTGGTAAGAAATTTAGCAGGGAATCTAGAAGAAAGGTTGTCCATGACTAGCTTAGGCAGCACCAAAGAGGCAAGTTACTCAAAACAATTCCAGGGCAGTCAGTAAAATTATAAAACCAGATGAGAACTCATATCAACTTATCCCCTTTGGACTGAAAGCTGCAGTATCACCCTCTCACCATCTGCAGTGATGGTGCTACAGTGCAGTAGTGCTCAGGCAAGTAGTCCCTTTCTTTGTAAGCTGTCACAGTGGTGGAAGGTGGAGGGCATGTGATCCATGGGCCCTGCTGACGGAGCCTTCTCATCAAGACCCTCTTGTATACCAGCATGTGGTATACAGCCCCTGAACATTCAGGGGCTACACAGCACCCAGAACAGTCAGAGGTACACAGGCCCTGAACATAGAGCAGTGGCATTGCTAGGGGGATTGGGGGTGCAATTGCCCTGGGTTCCACTCGGGGGGGGGGTGCCACACGACTCAAACTAACCCTGCTCCTATTTTAAGAGCTCCAGAAGTTCTTCTCAGTCCTAGGGAGACTGCATACTGCCTCTCTGCAACTTAGAAGAGCTCCCTGCGCTTTCCATTTTTTAATGGGGGAGGGGGAGTAATGTCAATTCCAGGTGTGATGTGGTGTGTGTGTGTGTGTGTGTGTGTGTGTGTGTGTGTGTGTGAGAGAGAGAGAGAGAGAGAGAGAGAGAGAGAGAGAGAGAGAAATTTGGAGTTTTAACCCAGGCTCCACAGTGGCTGGTTACGCCACGGACATAGAGGTTTGGTTTTGTTATATAAAACAAAGGTATATAACTGTGGAAACTGCATATGTGCAGCCACTGCAAGTTGTGTGATTGCAGCAGATGTTTGAATAAATGCTTGATTCACACAAGTGTATTTAGTGTGCACCAAAATATTTACATCCCACCTTTCAACCTGGTCTCCAAGGAGGTGCATAACACAGAATGAAAGCATTTCACTGTACTAAAAGAATAACCTGCAAAAATAAGAAGCAATCAATAGCAGAGCTGCAAAATTAACTGAAATCCTACCAAAATCTAAATAAACAATAGAGAGGTGAAAAAAGAGTTGAATACAAGTTGCCAAAGCCTTGTGAGAACATAGAGGTTTCTAATTGGTGCCTAAATCTTAGTGATGTGGATGCTTGTTGAATGTAGCAGGGACACAAGTTCCAGAGTCTGGGTGGTACAGTGGAGAAGGTACTCTCCCCCAATTCACATTCACTTCATTTCTGAAGGCTAGGACTCCTGGAGCAAGGCCTCTGTAGATTATCTTCATATATAAGCATTATGTTACCCTCATTAACCTGGCAGCATGGAAGCCACAAGCAAGTGTGAACCAGCCAAAATTGTATAGACAATCAGGTAGAAAACCAGACCACTTTCCCCAGGAGTTTGGAAGTCATTTCCTTCCTGTGTCGGCCTTCCCTAGAGGTGTCTCAAATTTGCTAAACTGAGACAACTTCTCCTTTCTGGAATGGCACTTCTCTCCAGGTTGAGATCCGTGCCAGCACGAAGACTGGAGAAGAACTTGACTAACAGTCTGTGGTTTATAAATCCCCTTCAATGTTTCTTGGCACTCGTTTTTTCCAGCAAGAGCAATGGTGCGCACGTGTGTGTGTGAATTTTCATCTTGTTTCAATAGTGAATGAACTTAGGCTGGAGACAGTTGAAAAGCTTTTCAGAGCTGAAAGCAGTTTGAAGGAGAGATTACTGCCCATCGGTGTGCCATCAGACGTTTGCTCCTGTAAATAATCTGCAAGTTTTTGTATTGGTTCAAAAACCTGCTAAGCCTATTTGACCAAAGTCAACAGGGGGAGAAAAGATATACATGTATGTGCAGTGGGAAGTGTTGCATCTCTCAAAGTAGTTTCAAGTTCTCTCTTTAAAACGATAGAGCCTAAGGGCAGTGACAGTCAATTATAACCAATATATGAAATACCTTGTGATTCCCTCCAACTTTTCTGTACAGATGCCAGTGACAAGAAAGTGTAATAAGTAAATTTTTCACACAGTGGGGAGTTTAATTATTTTTGTCTTTTCCAGTAATTTATTTATCAGCTGGAGACTCTCCACAAAGAATGCTGATTGAAGGCCTGCCTGTTTTCTTAATAGGAATCCTGTAAGTGAAGTTTATACATCGTTCCTGCCAGCCACAGCTATAGTGGGCTGTCCTGTCACATTCTTTCTCGTATGTGAAGTTTCCCAGGGAAAAGTAGGACCAACAATGGTGAGTTATTTTCAAGCAGGCTCTACTTGCTGAAGTTCAAGTCTGAAAGTCCATGTGACACACGTCTGGAACATTTCTTGGCATAGTACAGATTCGTTTTTCTTTATAGCAGTATTTCTCAAACTGTGGGTTGGGACCCACTAGGTGGGTCACGAGCCAATTTCAGGTGGGTCCCCATTCGTTTCAATATTTTAGTTTTAATATATTAGACGATGCTACCATGGGATGTGACTGCATTTGGGAAAATGTTACAGTCCTGTACTTTTAACAAGCTACTATGTATATTCTTTTAACAATGATAGTAAATGGGACTTACTCCTGGGTAAGGATCACAGCCTAGGATTGTTAAAAATTTTCCTGCTTGATGATGTCACTTCTGGTCTTGACATCACTTCCGGTGGGCCCTGACAGATTCTCATTCTAAAAAGTGGTCCCAGTGCTAAATGTGTGAGGACCACTGCTTTATAGTAAGAAAGCAGAAGAGGAGAAAGAATCCTCTACATCATCAATGGAGTTTGGAATAAAGTTATCTCTAAAGTGGTTAACTTTGCTCTGTTTAATTGGCTGTTGAATCAACTAAACTTTAATTGAATAAATGAGGGACCAATTTTAATTAGTATGGGGCAGGACAAATGTTAATTAGTGATGCGCATGGAGAAGAGCAAGCTTCTTCAGATTTTTAGAGTATTTTGGTTCTGCTTCCTTATTTTAAAAGGAACGAGAGAGAAATTCAATCTGTAATATTTTCCCAGCAACACACCTTTTAAATTTAACTCTAAGTTTACCCAACACTTTTATTTTACGCAAACCTATCACATGGTAGCAAACCCTGTGAGCACAAGTATGGGCCAATTGGTATGGCTGTTTTTGTAACATGCTGAAAGCAACGAAAGTCTGATATATAGCTCTGCAGCACTTTCAAAGCATGCCCTGAGCACTGGTGGGGGAAATGTGGTGCCCATTTTGAGCTGGATGAGAGAAAGAACATAATAAGGAAGCATTTAACAGAAATGCAAATTAAAAAGAATGAATACTTTGGACTGAAGATTGGCCAGGTGGTGGCTTCCCATCGCAACTGCAATGCTTGTAGTGAGTGTCCCCAGGACAGCAGTTTTCAAACTCTCCGGGAATTTGAAAACCGCTCTAAGTCCTGGCAGGGGCAGGGTGGAGGCAGCGGGGGCTGGGGGAAGGCAGCGGCGTGATTCTGGGGATCGCACCACTGCCTACTCCCTGCCTCCTGGTTGTCCCTGCCCCTTAAGGGGGCAGAGGCCAGGGCCCACAGGCTGGGGCGTGGCAACACCCCAGTCTGAAAAGCCCTGTCCTAGGATACTGTGGTTGCCAGCTGTTGAAAGACACAATTTTGTTATCTTGGGTAGGACACCCAGAGTAAAGCCTAATGGGGTCAGTTGGTGATTTCAACAAAGATGATGAGGTGGAGCTTGATGGAGTCAAGGATCAGAGCCTGTGCACCTGGGGTAAAGTCTCTGCACACAGGAGCAGAACCCAGTGGTAAATGGATGGAGCGCACCAAATGGTGGCAGCTCCAGCTTTGAAGGACTCTGTGGCAAAAGCCCTGAAAAGACCACATAATGGCATAGCTCCGTTCTTTGGAAAGTGCGCACCTGTACCAACTTTCTCCTATGGTGCCCAGAAACTGAGCAGCGGGCAAGAAGATCAGCCTATCTATGAGGCAAACTGAAGCAGTCACCTCAGGTAGCAGACCGTTGGGGGATGCGCATCTCCGTCCATCTCCTTGCCTCCTCCAGCATGTCTTCTCCTTCCACTTCCTGGATTGGAAGAGGAAGGGGGGGCAGTAAGGAAGAGAAAATGTGGAGGAGAGTGCTGAGCTAGAGCATTGGCGAGTGGGAGGAGCAGAGTGTAGCACATCATCAGGTAAAGGGGGCAGCATTTGGCATGCCACCTTAGGCATTGGGAAGTCTTGGGCTGGCCCTGGCAAGGAGGTGTGAGTCATCGTTCCTGCCAGCCACAGCTATAGTGGGCGGTCCTGTCACATTCTTTCTCCTGTGCTGTTTAACAATTTCCAGATGCTCCAGTTCTGATGCTGCTTCATGGTAAAGACTATCCAGGAATTTTAAAATGACCCGGGGGGGGGGGAAGTTGTTCCTTGACAATTGCCCTGTCAGCAGCCTCATAGGTTCTGGCTTACCAGGCAGAGGTGGGGAGAAGTGGCAGCAGTGGACCCTCTCGGTCTTGCCCCGGCACCCAACAAAACAAAAGATAGACCCAATAGAACAAAACCCAAATAGAACAAAACCCAATAGAATAAAAAGTAGATTTTCTTAAAACTGACCTATGAGACTGATTGTTCTGAGAGCCAAAGACATGTTATTTTGTTATTGACATGTTGCAGTGACATGTTATCATGATACAGCATGAAACCAATAAGGTGTTAATATGAGTCAGCTCTCATTTCCATGTATCATAATAGTTACCCCTGCTAATTGTGTAAAAAGGCACTTTTTCAAGTGGTGTCCCTCTTATATTTAGCAGGGGGAGAATAACTGTCCCTCTTCACCCCAGTGCAGTGTCTCAAACCAATCAGAGGCACACTTTTTATTTATCTAATTAATTAAATCTGATTTTGTCTGGGTGGGGCTACAAATCTTCTTTGACCCCAGGTAGCAGATAGATGCCTTAGCTATGCCACTGAGGCAGCAGAACAAGTGGGTGGTGAACTGCTTGGAAGAGGAAATGGGTTCCTCCCAGTTTTTACTTTTAAAAACCCTGGGTGTGACATCACTTCCAGTTGTGACATCACTTCCAGGACAACATTTTGAGCTTGGCACCGGGCTACACGATCACTAGCTATGCCACTGACTCAGTGTAAATATATGAAAACCTCTACATGAGGGCTTCACACAGCTAATATTGCTTCTGTGATTGCGATGGCTTTTATGGCCATCATGGTTGCACAAATCATGGTGGCCGCAAGGATAATATCCACATGAACGCTTCCCTGCTGTGAGGCTAAAAGTGCTCTCAGAGGGGTTACTGCGGGGAAAGCCAGTTGTACAAATGAGTGTTCAATCTATGTTGTAATGGTAAATACAATGGGATGTGTAAAGGGTTTTTTGTTGTTGTTCTCTCTCTCTCTCTCTCTCTCTCTCTCTCTCTCTCTCTCTGTGTGCGTGTGTTGTTTTCGTTTTTGCATGTAGCTTCTAAAAGCTTCACCTTCTCTGGCAAATTACTAATGTATTACTTCCAAGACAGGATACATTGTGTTGCATTTTTATACCAATAATCCATGTCTTTTTTTAAAAAAAAAGTTTGTCCATATAAGACCCTGGTAGAAAGAGAGATGAAAGGAGGGGGAGAGGGAGATCAGAGAGATGGAATGGAGGGAAGAGAGGAAAGAGAAACTAGACAACTATAGGAAAGAACCTGAGATATAAATACATTTTGCAGGTATCCAAGACTTGCCTGCTGTGTCTTCTAGCAGCATAATCCCAGATAGTACCATTCTCTTCTCAAAGGGCCACTTGCTACAAGAGTGTGATTGTTGCACTGTGTCCTTTAGTACCAGCCTAGAGGAAATCTTCCAGCCAATGGCTACTAATGATGCACACTAAGCTTGAATACCGGATAGGTGAGCAATATCTATTCTCTTTCCGCATCAAGATGCATCACTGGATTGATTGGAACTCTTTTAGCTTCTCTGGACATTTCTTGGAAGTTTCACCTGAGAAGAGGCACCTTCAGATTTGTTTTGAATGTTGTTTTAATCCAGGGAAAAAGGAATAGTGTGAGAAACATCCATCCTATATTTGGCTTCTCTTGAAATTCCTCACATGCTTTGCCGGAGGTGGAGCCCCTAAATTCACTTTTTAGCTTGCTTCTATGAAATTGCAATGGCTATCTGAATAGATATTGAAACAAGACACATTTACAGTTACATCGCTTGCCCATTTTAATGCTGGGGTTGTCTTCTCCACTTCCTTTCTAAGGGAAATCCTGTGTTTTGTTCTTTACTCTTATGTTTCCAAGCCCTTCAAGGGTGATGGCAAGAATATCAGATGTGGGATGTGCAATCCCACAATCTTTTGCCTTGCTTATTTATTGCTTTTATTAGATATAGTGCTTTATCGCTTGCATTCCATCTTGTTTCCATCTTTTGTAAAATAACGTGTTGGCAGCGTGAAAACTTAGATGCTCAATCTTTTTGTTTCCAGCTACACTCCTTATAGTTTTTAGAAGCAAGATCTCCCTTTGTTACTGTAAAATAAGGTAATTCATCGCAGATTTTTTTTCTCCCCAAAAGAAGACAGATGATCATTTGTATCAATTTTCCAAGCCTTATGAGAACTCAAACGCATCCATGTCCTTTCATATATAGTCTCTTTTGCTCTCTATACCTTTCAGCAGCTTTTTAATAGCTTAGCTGAGTTGAAGATGATGCATTTTGAAATCTAGCTTTAAAAGCTTTTGGTTCCATAATGACTACCTGCATTTCGACTCAAGGGACTTCATTTATGTTCTCTTTATGCTGCTCACAGCTGTCTTTCTCTTTTTCTATGAAGTCTCCTAATTGGCTGGCACCCAAATATGCGAGATGTCACTTCTGATTGCATCAGAACACGATATTCCGTTAGTCACTGTAATGAAATATTGTTAGGTGACATCTTTGTGCAAATATAATGTTTATTTTGATAGGATGAGACATGTAGTACCGGTATATTTTCACCCCTATTGGTTGTGATAGCTAATAAAGCTGATGAAAAGAGATGTGCGATGACTCTACTTTCATGAAGATTTTCAGTGGAAAAACTTTTGGCTGCATTTTAACAATTTCTATTTGTTTTTAGCCTCTCTTCACATTAATAACATATAATTTAATTAACCTGGTGCTACAACTTGGTTATGGACTTTATCAATCATGACAACTAATAGCACTGCAAATGCAAAAATGAATGAGTAAGCAATTTCTTTTGAAAGAAGGGATTGTTTTCCTTTTAATATACTCATTTCCAAAGAAAATTGAGTTTTCTGGTAACTCCAGGGTCAGCTAGATAATTGTGGGAAATGTATAAGGAAAAAGATCTTAAACACATTTCCAGAGTATTGTAATCAAGTTAATTTTATGTAGTATAATAAAATACAATCCTCTTGTGTTTTTGGAGGAAACACTAATTATCTCTCTAGCTCTGGGATAAAAAGCTATTTTGAGAAACGATGGGTGTCTTAAAATTGCCTCTTCAAGCCCAAACTGAACTATCGTTGTAAATGTAATTGAGTTTCATGCCAAGATCAATTAGGTCATGAATCAAGAACCCACCACTTCTTTGTGGTGAACGACTCATTGCAACAGTATCAAGGGCGAAAAGGATGGGTCAATTATCTTCAAATCCAGCATGACCCTACCTCCAGACAACCCATTGGTTCTCTTTGACCAGGCCTAGGTATAAATGATTGTGGGTCAAGTTTCAGGCTTTGCAAGAGCCATGGTCTGGTTTAGGCTCTGCATAAATGAATCACTATCTTCTAGTTGCTATCTGTCATCTGTACCCTTTGAAAGGAAACTTTTCTTTGACCCCTTTTGATGAACACATTGGTTTTGGCCAGCCTCTTTCTGCATGACACCTTGAACCAAAATCTCCTGGCAATTCTAGCTGACAACTACAAATCCAGCTGTCTCCCTACCCCTTTCAAAAGAAGCAGGAAGGATGCAACTCATTGGCTACCTTTCTCCATTTCTAAATGAACTTGCAGTTAGGGAAAGCCCATCCATGAAGCCAACTGAAGTGGTTGCCTCAGGCAGCAGAACGATGGCGGGTGTCCATCTCTGTCTGTCTGCTTGCTTCTACTGCTGCTCCTCCTTCCAATCCCTGAGTTGGAAATGGAAGAGGAGAACAGAGAGGAACAGGAAATGTAGAAGGGAGGAGATTGATGAGCTACATCATTGAAGAATGGAAGAAACAGAGGCTGGCATATGGTTGGATAAGAGGGGCAGCATTACACAGGCTGCCTCAGGGAACAGCAGGTCTTGCTCTGGCCCTGCAGCTTGAGGTTTTAGTTCTCTCTATTCAGGCTTTCTTTCTCAGGCAATACTTTATAACCTGGTACTCAGTAATCCAGAAGGGAGAAGCAGAGTACCATTTCTTCAGTAAATGTGTGAACAGTGGATGTTATGGTGCAGACAGACCCAAATGAAATGATGTGTATGGAATGGGGTGTGTGCGATGCTCAGCTATACTCCCGTGTCCCCTCCAAATGAAGCCCTGCATCTAAGTTGGTGCAAAACATGGACGAGGAGGACGTGCTGTATAGTTTTTACAGCAATATGTATGACTGACGTGATGGAGGCAGAGATGCAGAAGTGGTGGGTCTATGGAACAGCTGTGGGTGCATGAAACAGAGCAAGTCAGAGATGGCACAGAGCGGCAGGGAAGGAAAGCTCATGCTTGACCCTGAACAGCCTAAGCATTCAGTTCCCATAGGGCTTAAAGGCATAGTACCTCACCAGTAGTAACATGCAGGCATTCCCTAGGACAGTCCACTGAAGTTTCTACACAAGGAATTCCGGTGGCACGTGTATTAGCACGCCACCGGCGTTTACCCTGCCCGCCCACGAGACACAGGAAGGGCCAGCCTCGCAGCCGATTGGCTGGGGGCTAATTGGTCTGGGGCCACGTGCAGGCTGCTCAGAGAAGCCCGCGCAGTCGGGACCAGGCAGCGGTCAGGGAAGGACCTCTTGCACGCTGCTCCCCGACTCAGGCCACATTGCTGGGGCCTCGAGCCCAGCAGACTTGGCTGCGGGAGCCCGCCTGCCCTCTCGGCTTACCTGAGGGCAGCGAGCGGTTGCTGGTGGTGTCACCTGGGTTGGGCTTCTTGGCTGGGTTGCGGTGGGCTGCCTTGCAGGGGTGGCGGTCCAGCTGCGCCCCTCTTTGGCCGCGTGTGTGCGGCTGGTGTGCCCACGCCTCCAGTGGGCTTGGTGTGCCTCGGGGCTGGTGCTTGGCTGCTCGCTTGGCTGCTCTCCTCCAGGCTGCTGGCTGCGCTCAGGTAGAGCGCTCAGCGGGAGCCGCTGAGCGCCCGACCCCCCCCACCTCCCCAGGGTAGTTTGGGTGGCCAGCGCTTGGACGCCTGGCGGCTCTGCACGGGTCCGTGTTTGAGCCTGCTGGTCGTTTGGGGTGCGTGTGTGAAACGGGTCGCCTGCTTGGTGTGCAGGCGCCCTGTGGGAGCGCTGTTTGGGCGCGTGCCTGGCTGGCTGCAGCTGGTGCCTGCCACCCTCGGGGTTGCTCTGCCTCCTGCCCGGCTGCTTGTTGAGCCTGCCCGCAGAGGCACCAGGAGCTTTTCTCAGCACCTTCCTCCGTGTGTTTGGGGCTTTCAGGGCTTTGTCAGCTTCCTCCCCAGCACATAGTGAGGAAGGGCATTTTGCAAGGAGTTTGCTTCCTTTGCTTGCCTATAAGGCCTAGTGGTTGAGTGGTGTTTTACACTCAACATTGAGTGAAGCTAAGCAGAGTTAGCTGTGGTTTAGAATTGGATGGGAGACTGCAAGTCTGTTTTGCTGTGTCATTTGCATGCTAGTTTAAAAAAAAAAAAAGGGGGGGGAGGAAAGAAAATAAGAAGTTGATTGGATAAATAAATAAAGAGGTGAGATTAAAATAATAATATTAATAAAGATAATAAATAATTAAAAAAAAACAGCAAACAAACAAAAAACAAATTCCGTAATTAAGGAAGTTGTAGTTAAAATATAAATTAATAACAAAACAAAACAACAACAACAACAACAACAACAAAATAAAATTAATGATTGTTAAATAATAAGAAGGTCATGATAAATAAGACTTCAATCTTGTCTACACTTTCCTGGGAGTAAGCCCCATTGACTATATTGGGATTTACTTCTGAGTAGACATGCATAGGACTGGGCTCTCAGAAATAATATATATATTTCTCTAATAGAAATATATTGGAGGGGTGAGAGGTGGCTGTCAGTTGCCACCACTCCCCCCCCCCAGGTTTTTTGTTGAGACGTCTGTATGCCCAATGAGGAATAAGAAATCAGGGGGGAAGGCCCCCCCCCAGCTCGCACTGATTTCTTCCTCAGAGGAGGAGGATGATACAGCTGAGCTGTGGGCTCTGGTTGCACAGGCAGAAGCTTTTAAGAAGGAGAGTGCAATGTGCAAACGCTGGTTTGGGTGATGGTCAATGCATCAGGCGCTTCCCTCCCCAGGGAGGTCTACCAGGAAGGGACGTGGGGCGAACCTAACGCAAATCCTCTCTTCCAGAGTAACCATTGGAGGAGCTTAAGGAGTGACAGGCTCCAGCCAGACCTCCGGTTGTGTAAGCACAGTGGGACCCTGATGAGCAGCAGTAGCCACAGGTGGCATCTTCCCAGGTTGCTGGGTAGGGACAGTTCAGGTTCTTATCTGTGGGCACTCCATCATTTTCTGGGCACAGAAGAGATTAACCGCTTTGGACAAGCTCATTGAGCGACAGGCTCTGGGACCTCCAGTTGTTCAGGTACAGGCATCGGATCTTGATGGTCTCTGGTGTCCCTTACAGCCTAACTCCTTATGCTGATGTCCTGTATGGGGGTTTTCTCTCAGGGAGCCACAGAAGGGTCAGGTGAGTATCTACGAGTGGCCTAGTGGGATGTGGCCCTGCCTTTGGGTGGTCAACTCGCCTTGGCAGTTAAAGGAAAATTTAGCAGGGCGAGTTTGTTAATGTGTTTAGTTTATTGTGTGAGCAACCTGAGCCAGCCTTGAAGGTGGGTGACCCAGTGCCTGTCCCCCAAGTGGGGTGAAGGCAGAAAAATTGATAAAAATTGGAATAATTGGTTGACCTGATATATTATTTTGCTGCAGTAGTTATTCAAATGTAGGCAGCACGGGCAGCTGCACTTTAAGTACCTGGATATTATCCCCTCGACTGGCAGGTTTCAGAGCAGGATTGTGGGTTCAATTTATCTGGCCGGCCCGGTCCAATTTAGGCGATTGATCCTTAGTGGGCATTTGCTCTGGGTGCAGCCAGGCCAGTGGCAGGGATGTTAGGAATGTGATGCGTTCACCCCCCGCTCCTGCTGTGAGTTTAACTCCATGGGGCGGTGCGGCAGGGCAGGTTGCACCCTTGCACATGTCAGCGGGCAGTACAACGGCCAGCACTTGGTGTCCGTGTGCCCCAAGTTGGCAGGATTTAGGAGGAGTCCCAGGCTCCGAGCTGGGCAGGCCAAAAGTGGGGGTGGTCAGCCCCCTCAAGC
Organism: Tiliqua scincoides; assembly: GCF_035046505.1. Taxonomy (NCBI): domain Eukaryota; kingdom Metazoa; phylum Chordata; class Lepidosauria; order Squamata; family Scincidae; genus Tiliqua; species Tiliqua scincoides. The sequence goes on from NC_089824.1 coordinate 122,708,851, forward strand.
TGGGAAGGTGGCCCACCCTGATTAGAGTAGAGGTGTTGGCTGTATTTTGTAGGGGTATCCTAAGTTTTCGGACGCTCAATCATTAGTTGAAGGTAGTGACAAGGGATTTCAGATTCCTGCGGCCCCTCCCTCTAGGTCTACCTGGGCCAGGAATCTCCTGTCAGTAAAGGGTATGGAAGGAACAGTTTAAGCTAAGATAGATAAGGAATAGGGAGCCAGCCATCTGGCGGGCCCCTTTAAGTCTCCTCCGTTTCCCAATGTTTAGGTGTTCCCATTACGTGTAGTTCCAAGAAGGTCCCTGGACCTTCCATCTCATTCACCATCTGTCCTATCCTTATGGGGGTTCAGTTAGTGATAGGATCCCTGCACACCTTAGTTCATTATGATATATTCTTTGGACCAAGCTATCAGGGTAGTATGTGGCTGTGGCCTTGACGCCCTTATGGCCAAGGCGGATATTGTGTCTACAATCAGACTCTTGCCCGTCCACCCTGATGATTTTTGTTTGCTTGGTTTTCAGTTTAATGGTTCCTTATATCTGGATAAAGCGCTACCAATGGGATACGCAATTTCCTGTGCCCTTTCGAGAAATCTGCCTCCCTTTTGGAGTGGTTAGTGGTGAGCAGAGCACGATTCGCCTCAATGGTCTATTATTTTGAGGGCCCCGCAACTACCCTTACGTTTTGGTATTGAATTAGACACTGTCCAGCGGTGCAGTAGGCCGCCTGGCAACAGGTTGGTTAGGCTGCAGCAGCTAATACGTGCTGGCCTCCAGGCTCCGAAATTGTCCTAGAGACATTTGCAGGTTCTCGTGGGACATCTGAATTTTGCCTGCAGGGTAGTTGCCCCCAGCCAGGCCTTTTTTCAGGAGGCTGCATGCCTGCATGGCAGGTATTAGAGGCCTCACTATCGCCTGCGGATCACCCAGGACATGAAGGCAGATTGGGTAATCTGGTTACAGTTTTGGAGTTTTATAATGGTGTATCCTTTTGGCAGCAGGAGTGTTTACTTGGGGCGGGGCTGCAGGTTCACTCTGATGTTGAGGGTGGTTTTGGATTTGGAGTTATTTTAGAGAGAGATGGTGTTCTGCCCCTTGGCCGGATACAGGGGTTTCAGAAGGGGTTACTGTAGGCATGATTTTTTAGGGCTGTCCCCTCCTTGCGGTGGCAGTTCAATTATGGGCAGAGGAATTTGCCAACTCCACCGTGCGTTTCTGGTGTGACATCCAAGCTGTGGTTTTTGTCGTTAACCAGCAGACGTCCCGGTCCCCACGGGTGATGGGACTGGTGAGGGTGTTTGTTTTGCATTGCCTTAAGATTAACACCTTGTTTTTCATTAGGCACATCCAGGGTCTTGATAACGGCATAGCCGACACCCTATCTTGTTTTTTAGGTGGAGCATTTCCGGCAGCTGGCTCCAGGGGTGCGGCGGGATCCCGACCCGATGCCCCTTTCGCTTAGGACCCTTGGCTATGCAGAGCGCAGCATGTAATTTTGTCTGCGCTTGCGCCGTCTACCTTCACAGCTATCGAAGGGAGGCAAAGGAATTTGAGGCCTTTTGGGCAGCCCTGGCTGTACCCCAAGTCTGGCCTATTCCGCCAGAACACCTGATGCGGTTCTTTTATACCTGCAGGGCATTAACGTATCGTGTGGGTCTTTATCAGTGTACTTGGCGACATTGGCGTTCTGTGCCAAGGCCTCAAGTTTTGCTGATGCTGGTCTTGTTTGGCTGCACGTCCTGTGGTTTGGGATGCCTTGTTCTGTCATGTTGATGCCTCACCTGTTATGTTTTTCCAGTTTAGGGTCCTTTTTCGCAGGGCAGTGGCGGACCTTGGGTTTCGGGCGGAAGATTACGGCCTGCACTCTTTCAGGACTGGGGCTGCAGCGGCTGCAGCTGATATCGGCCTCCCAGCCCGGGGCATTCAGAGGATTGGCCGTTGGCGCTCCTGCGCATTTTCATATTACGTCAGAGAGCCTGACAAGCGCTGAGCGGGATTCGCTCGGCTATTCCCCCTCGCCCTGGTGGTAGGGGCGAGGGGTGATGCAGATACCACAGAAATTTCCAGGCGCGGCCTGTGACAGCGGTTGGGCGCTCTTTATACTGGCATTGCCAGGCGTTATAGTGGCACTGCCACAAGTTCCTGTATTGCATGCTATATTTCCGGGCTTGTCCCGTGACAGCGGTTGGGCGCTCTTTATACTGGCATTGCCAGGTGTTTATAGTGGCACTGCCACAAGTTCCTGTATTGCATGCTATATTTCCGGGCTTGTCCCGTGACAGCGGTTGGGCGCTCTTTATACTGGCATTGCCAGAAGTTTATTGTGGCACTGCCACATGTTCCTGTTTTGCATGCTATATTTCCGGGCTCGTCCCGTGACAGCGGTTGGGCGCTCACTTGCACTGGCTTTGCCAGGTGCTATATGGTTAAGTGATGCATGTTTCTGGAATTGTGATTCCTGTTTTCCTGTCCACAGGTTCCTGGGCGGGAGCAGTTCGGGTCATTATCTTCAGCCACTCCATCGTTTTCTGGGCAAGGAAGAGGGCGGCATCCAGTAGCTTTGGCATGCAGTTGCAGCTTGGTTCCTTGGCTACTGTGCATTGGGTTGCACGGCGGGGAATGCTGTGGGATCAGCTTCTTCCTGCTTTTTATGAGTTTGTGCATGCCCATGCCCAGCCTCACATCGTCGTTATACATTTGGGAGAGAACGACCTGGGCCAGAGGACGACGCTGTCCTTGAGGCTTCAGGCCTACAGCGATATTCTCCACATTAATCAGCATTTTGCAGGAAGGTCATCTTATGGTCTGACCTCTTGCCTCACAGTGTTTGGCGTTATGCCTCTGATGTTAAAAAGATTGAACTGGCTAGGAAGAAGGTAAATTCGTATGTGAGGCGGGCGGTACCCCTTTATGGAGTCGGTGTCATTTATCACCCAGGCATCAGCTATGAGGCGCCCCAGTTGTTCAGAAGCGATGGAGTACACCTTTCGGTGTTGGGCAATTATACTTTTCTTCTTGAATTGCAACTGGGCCTGCGGAAATTTGTTTCCGTGTGGGGCGGTGGGGCCAAGCGCTAGGCTGACCCCCCGGGTGGCAGGTGTCGTGCGGGTTTTGGGTAGGTAAGGTCATATCGGTGTACACCGCAGGGTGGCAAGGGCCGGGTGGACTCCACGCTTGGTCATGCTGGCATTCCCGGCTGGGTGGCGCAGGCTGGATGAACCTCGGCCTGGTGGTAAAGGCGCACCGCGGGTTCGCTCGGGTGGCCTGAGCTAGCCTGCCACCCTGCCCCTTCGGGGTGACAATGAAGGGGGCGGCAGGCTTGTACTGACGCTGCCCTGAGTCTGGTGTGGTCGCCCAAATCACTATAGGGGGAAGTAGACGGGCAGCTCCGTTTCCCCCATGTAGAACCCGCATGACTTATTTGTTAGGCCCTGTTGCAATCTGAAGTATATTTAAATAGTTAATAAAGTGGCCCTTTGTACCATATACCCTTGCCTGTGTCTTTATTGGGGGGTGCTGGGTAAATAGCAGTGCCTGGCTGTCTAGTTCCAGAAGAATAAAAGGGGCCAGAACAACATTTACAGTCTCAATGTGGCAACCACCTCTGCTGTGGAAATGTGTTCCATTTGCTGAGCATGCATTTAATTGTTAACCTTTGGCAACAAGACTTGCAACAGCTGTTAACATACTTTTTGACATATACATAGAGGCTGACCCAGGCCTTTGTATCATAGTTTATCCTTCCATTGCCTTTCATTACACCTTTACTTCAAAACCAGAAATAAGAGGCTATCGGGCGCTAGTGGCAGTGGAAGAACTCACAGAAGATTGAAGTAGGTCCCTCCTTTACCACCCACAAATCCTCTCCTGATTTTTGAATAACGCTGCTTAAAATATACTACACTTGCTCTTGTCGCAACGGTCTAGCAATTGGAGATTGCCATGCACGGAGTCGAATTACTGTATTTGAACATTATTGCTTTGCCTGTTGCTGTTCCTGCGCTGTGTGAGCTATTCACGCTGGATAGCTCAGCATGACTTTTTGAACTCCAAACCATCAGAAATACGGAGGCTATTTGAAATGATTTGGTTCTGGGAGCAAGAGTGTGTAATGGATGAGCGAGGCAAAAGCCGGCATAGGATATATGCTCTATGAAGTGCATCTTGGGATAAAGAAAAAGGCATGTTGCATAGCTTGAGTAGCACCAGTGATCCCTGAAATGGAAGTATGACAGGCCTCATATAATGAGGCTTGCAGTATAAAAACTCTTGAACTCACTGGTTGCTTTTCTAAATCAGTGGCTCACTCTCACTTTTCATCAAAGTGGCAATTTTTGCAGAACCAGGAAGAGAGGCAAACAAACACACAAAGAAACAGCTTGAAAGCAACAAAGGGGAAATCTCCGAACCGCTCTTGAGCGATCAAGCCTCCAAATGTTCCACAAGGGAAAGCTTTGTTAATGTCAATGGCAGTTGCAACCGCACAACACTCTCATGTTTTGAATCCTTGCCTCGGGTGGCCTTTTTGCTGTACGTTACTGGTGACTGACCCAACTGCCAACCCAGTTGCTGGGATTGTACATGCAGAGACCTCAATCAGTGATCAGGAGAGTCTAGGAGAGACCAAATCAGCCCTTAACTCCAAAAGCCACCTGGATTGTAAGCCCTGTGTGTAAAATTTCAGTGCCAACTCTATTCCTTACCCAGTAAGGAAGCTCATATCTGAGTGCATGTAATCTCTACTTGGATGTTTGTTTGATTGGATTTAGTGGTTTATGACATCTATATTTAAGAATAAGGACTGTCTTCTTTTGGCATGGTTTCTCTACTCTCTTCGAATAGGCCCTAGGAAAGCTAGTGAAGAATGAATGGATTTTTGTGATGTGGTTCAGTCTGTCTATGGGCCCAATCCTAATGAAAGACCGCCTGCAGGGCATAGCAGCACCAGCACAGGCTCTAGTGCATGCTGCAGACAGCCAGAGACCATGTGAGGATGGAGAGGTGAATAAATGTTTCTTTTAATTACCTTACTCTGTTCCCATCTGGGCTTCTATAGGTCATCTCAGACCTTGCTTGCTCTTTAGGTGGTGCAAGATAATTAGCAATCATACAGCCCAATCCTGGGAACTAAACCCTGTGGTGTTCAGTGGGGCCTATTCCTTTGAAAGCATGGATACGATTAAAGCCTTATTCTTCAGCTCTTACCTAATAACCCCAGCATGGAATTTGCCTTCTTCACAGCTGCTGCACACTGCGTTGATGTTTTAATTGAGTTGTCTAACATAATGCCAAGATCCCTTTCCCGGTTCTTCACTGACAATTCCAACCAATACAGATCTGCCATTGCAAACAAACAAACAAACAAACAAAAACTCTTGGTCATCAAACTGAAACTATATTCTTCCTGGCTTCACAGCGCCTCATTTAAGGAAAATGTGTAAGTTTACTATGTATCCATGAAGCTTCTCAGCTCTGAATGTCATAACTCACGTCGGTTCTTGTACAGTCCACAAAGAGCTATTTTAAGGCCAAGTAACTTATCACCGCAGTGTAGGTCTTAAAAAAAAAAGAGTCAGAAATCAGGACAGAAATCAGGGGCAAAAAATTTGAATGTTTTCTAGCAGTTTTGTCCTCATGCTGAGGAAAAAAGCCAATATTGTAATGGGATGTTAAACTATGAGAAACAAATCTGTCTGCGAATAATTGGTATTAAAATTCTGTTTGAATCAACAGAAAAGCAGTATCCAGCAGGTTTCTGTGAAGATGATTAATTTCTTTGACAACAAAACCAAGGTTTTTTTTTTAAAATGGGGGGGGGGCTTTGTACATAGAATTTGTTTCAAATTAGTAAAATAAATTGAATACGCTAACAGCCTAATGGTATTCTCAGAAACCATTCCCAAAGAGCTGAATGGGATTAACACTCAAGTACAGTTGTTTGTACAGACACTCTTCATGTCAATGGGAATTCTGAGCAATCTGCAATCCCCTGACATGGAGAGTTACTGGGCATGCTCTAAGGTGCATGTAACAAGCACACAGGGGGTTTGGATACATGTGCTGGGACCGAGGTACAATGGCTAGTGACACACCTTAGTGGATTGATACTGAATAATGAAAGAGTGACAAAGATATGGGTGCAACACAATACTATGTATTTGGGGAAGGTAAATATTCAAGAAAAGGGATAGGGAAATAAAAAATGCTGCAATGCAATGCAACACACATGTGCGCAGCTAGTACAAGAAAGAGGGAATCCTGGGAAGGATAAGGAATGTGCATGTGTGCAAAATAAGATATGTTAGTGTCTAGGGCAGTGATTTTCAGCCAGTGTGTCATGGCACATTGGTGTGCCATGAATGGTCTGTGAGCATGCCATGGGAGTTTGGGGGAGTGTCATTTATTAGTAGGGCTATTGGGGGATGTGAGCTTCCCCACCAATGTGGTGCGCCTTGTCAAAAAATTGATGGTTAGTGCCTTGTCAGCGTGCTGTGAGATGAAAAATGTTGAAAATGCCTGGTCTAGGGAAATAAGGGAGATTATCCATAGGTGCCAGTGGTGAGGGAACTCTGGTTTAGTGGGGGAAGGAGAGGAGGAAGAGAATGTTGTGGGGACAATGAGAAAGAAAAGATAATCAAGCATTTCAGTCACAGTGTGAGACTGTGGCTTAAGTTGGAGTTCTTTGATTAGTTTCTAGCTATCCATCCCTGGCGGAGATAATCTTGTGTCACATCCAGGGAAGGTGCAGCTGGAGACTTCTCAATTTGCTCACCTGTGTCCTGATGAGCATAAGGTTCTTGATGGTTTGTCAGTGAATTTAGTGAGGGAAACCAAGAGCCAAAGGTGTATCATTTGTGACTACAAATGGTTCTGTTTATCTCAGAACTATGAAGCCTTCAGGATGTGGCTTTCCTTGCAGGTCTGAATAGGATTACCAAGCTAGGTGGAACTGGTCATGACGTTTTCCAAAGGTTTCTCACAAGCTAGCAAAGAGACATGATACTGTCTTGTCATCAGCTCAAATCAAAGCAACATGAGATTGGTCTTGGTCACTTGGCATGGACTTGTCAACTATGTATGCATTTGCACATTCATGTTAGGTAAGAAGACACTATGCAAATACAGCTATGGGCACATAGACCTTTTGATGACGTTGTGCTTGACATGGATCTTAAGGGCTGAGAGGCACATGAGTACACATACACATGGGGTTGTTATCTGAATGTTCCTTATTCTCTTCTGAAGAAAAATCATTCAGGGAAATTCATTGATTGATTGTGTTTCATGTATCAACTGTTCCAAATACTCAGTGGGAAAACAAATTGTATCTCCTAACAGGGCAAAAATGAATGACCAAATGAGATGTAATATACCTGCTGAAACAGCAGCTCTGGAACATTTTTCAGAGGTGTAAAATAAAGGCTATGAAGCTTTCACAGTAAATGCCTCAAGCCCTTGTTTGTTTCTTTGCCTAAGAAATGTGGCACAAATGGGATTTCTGAAGCTCAAAGCAACTGATCCTTCTTATTGAGAATCTTACATTAATTCTTCATTGAGTTTTGATTTAAAAGGGGGGGAAGCATGGTATATGATGTGGAACAGATTCATCTACATCCATCATTATCTATGAGCTGTTAAAGCACGTGAGCAAAATACTTGTGCATGTGCACATGAGTGTGTTCGCATGATGACCTGTCACAGTTGCAACTTAGTGGGTCACTGGTTGCACAAGCTTGATGAAGATCATTTGAATTCAAGCTGGTCCAAATTAGCTCAGCATAAGTAGATTTTCTTCTTCTGGATACAACTTGCAAGCTTCTGGAAAGCACTTTACATCTGAAAAAGGATGCTTTGAACATTTGACCTAAACCTTTCAGATCCATGATTTACAATGACCAGACTTTGTGCTGCCCAAGGGTCTGTTGCTGCGTCACCATTTGGGAAAGAAAGTTGTAACAGTGACACATGGAAAACCAAACAACAAATTTCCCCATGCGTTGCCTATTAAGCCCCGTGAATATCTTTGCAATAACATCACAGTTCATTTCTGGCCTAGTTGTCACTAATGCAATCTGGCTCTCGGTGACACTGCAAACAGTACAGGCACTGTGAACAGGCAAGCAATCGCAAAATGCTTTATTGAACTTTTGCAACGGCTTGTGCCAGCGGAGCACACACTCTGCCGGCATTAGTGAAGAATAGGATTGGACCATAAATCCTCTATAGTATTATGGTTTGCAAAAGGTTGTCTGGGTTCCAGTTATCCTTCTCAAAACTTTTGTAGAAGGCTCCCTTAGGATGAGATATTTAATATTCAAAGGTTGAGCACTATTCAGTAGAGAATTCACTAGCCTATTTGGTATAGAGCAGTATCATATATAAATGTTCTCCTTTTCAAGGGATGTTACTCTTTATAGCTGCACCAGCACATTGTTTTAATGCATTTATGTTTACTCTTGAGCCTTATGTTCAGTAATGATTCAGCAGAGTAACAGACATCATGAAGGTTACTTTTTGCAAGGACCGTGATATGCATGCCATAAATATTTATGTGCAAAATTTCTTGCAGTGTTAAAGGTACAACAATGGTTCAATATAGATGTTTAGCATCCTAATGACAAAGAAGAAAGGGCGGTTGGTCTTCTGTCAAATTATGGGGAGAATGGCTAGTGGTCAGCAATGTGGTTCCAGAAAATGGAAAACTCTACAAACCCCGGCATAGGAGTTGCTGTAGAGAGGCTCCTTACTAAGGCAATATGAGAAGCCCTCCATGGGGCTATATTGTGGGTGCTTCCCATGGCATTGTCACCCATACTGGTACGTGGGACTATGCTGGTGTGGGGAGGGGCCACATTTCTATTTAGCCCATGGTTTCAAACATTGCCCAGATGGTACAAGAAGGAGTTACTCATATGCATAGTTCCTTTTAAGCTGCACGGCCACACAGCTTGAAGCCCTGGGAAGCCAAGTTCCATGCAGCTCAGAGTTCAGCCTTCCTGGAAGTCCACTGATAATGTATGATGCCATCACTGTGCATCTGGAAATGGTGCATGACTTTTTCAGGTACTAAGGCTCATTTGGTTTCTCAGCTGTTATTGCTGTGTTTTATGACACAAGCTGAATTTTTTGTCTTGAGCATTTCATGAGTCAACGTGCATACACTAATAGAGCTCAAGAGCCAGAGTTGTCATGTTTACAGTTACAGACACACAATAGATCAGTAGATAACCAATAAAAAATTAGAAATCCATGTCCTTGTTTCTCTCAAAATCATGGTAGTGGCTTCCAGTGTAGATTCTGGAAGCCTCAGATTCGGATTACAACTCTTTCCATTGATAAAAATCTATCTGGACAGTTTAAGAAGACCTATCAAGAAGTGAATGCATTTGAAAGGTGGACTTTTTAACCTAGCTCAAGAAGTGGACTTGTGTAGGTGGAGTTTATCTTGCATTACTCTAACTATGTCTATATTTGGCCAAATTGATAAGCCTTTCAAATTTCATACAGATGAGACAAAACATAATAGAATGAATTCTGTTTATTTTGGAGTTGGTTTCTGTTGAGAATATTGAGTTGTGTTTATTGCCAGACATTTCCTTATTACAGTAAATTTCTTGAAAGTTGATTTTTTATTTCTGTAATTAACAGATTTCTATGCGATTTTTAGAAGAATGGTTTTTTAAAATGGCACTGATCTTATCTGGTCTAGATCTAATCTTCCTCTCTAACACATCCTATATCACAGAAAGACCACATCTCCTCTCCCCATTTAACTATATGACCTTGGACTTAGGGCATCTTCTCACTTAACATTTTGTACATGCGTACAAACTCTGTGCACAATACACCAAGTGAAATGAGGGCTGTTTTATGTAAAAGTAGTTGCATATTTTTAATAAAATGGGGGGGGGTGAGACTTTCCCAATGACTGCTTTTGTATATTTTGAGCAATGCCATGGAACAACATATTATTCCACAGATTCATCTGGAATAATATGGTCCATAAGATTTGGGGGACAGATTATGAATCATTCAGGGAGGTATGGGACACTGCTGGTGCATTCCAGATAAAAGGGGTTACTCATGAGAAACCTTGGGTCCCCTGCTACATCTGGCTTGTCCAAATATTGTAACATAGTGGATGACCTGATATGGATCTGGACAAAATCTACGGCAAAATTCAGTAACTCACATAGCACTTTGTAACTTCACAACCTATTCTGCCAGGCCAGTAGGTGCATTTAAGTTTTAAAAATAAATGGGATTGAAAATGAATATGCCCCATTTGTTTTCATTTGCATTGCCCTGAAAGCAAATGGAAAATTCAAACAAATGAAAAACAAATGAAAATCCATTTGCTTTCCTTCATTTTTCATTGTCCTTGTTTTCCATTGATTTCAATGGAAGACCTACCCAGTATTCTGCTACTTGTAACACTGTTATTTTTCATGCAAATGGCATAGCATTTTCAGGCATTTTACTATTCCATTAAGATTACAGATATGCCTAATTTTAGGCAGATTGGGAAAAAGTTCCCCATTATACAGGCAATTGAAATAAAGTACACACATTTTTCTCATTGTTTTCAATGAAAGATCCAGCTGCTCTACTACTAATAGCAGGGTTTTCCATGGTATTGACATGAAACATTTTGGAATTCTACAACATTCTATGTTTTGGCACTCCCAAGGATAAGATCTGCCAAATTTCAGACCTAAAGAACAAAGTTCCCCATTTTGTAGGCAATACAAATCTAAGGCCATTGTTTTGTTTGGGAACCACTGCGCTAGATGCACAATGCCCTAAGCTTTGCATTGATTCCAACAGGAAGTGTCAGCTGTTCTTCTGAGTCAATGAAGAGCTAATGCCAGCAAAGTACCAGTCAAAAGCTGCCTGCTACCTGCCTGCCTTGGATCTCCCCAGAGTCTCTAAAGATGCATTCTGTACAGGCTGACGTTTCCCAATTTGAAAAGCTTTTTAGTCCTCACTGTCCTCAAATGCACCCTTTTAGTGTCTCTCAAAAAGGACACGCTTATGGACAGGGTTGAACTGTGGGGAGGATCTTGCCTTCCACTCTGGCCCTGGGTGGGGTAGCCTTGTTGACAGGACTTAGGGCTCCTGCAGCAAGGTGAAATGCATCATTGTGTACAGAGTGCCGGTAGGGTCCACGCAATACAGAGGGACACCCTACTTCTCTATAAAAACCCCTTGCCCTTGTCTCAGAAGCCTCCATTTCACAGGAATAATGAACTCAGAGGGGTGGCTGGCAAGGGAAATTGGAACACCGATATTCCCATTCCGTGCAGTATTTTAAATTCAAAGCAGTACTGTTTCTGTCATATTTGTGCCATTTAGGATTTGTTAAGTAATGGATATCTGCAAGAGCTAAGCTTAGAATTAAATTGTACAGTGAGATGAAAATCTTGTCACATTGTAATTTCAAGACGACAAAGCCACAACCTTTGATCTGAATGTTTCCTTGGCACAGGGTCTTCCTGACAGCTTTGCTCTGACATAAATTGGATTGCTCTTAGGAAAATGCAAATGAAAAACGAGTTTCTACATAAGCTGCTTTTTTTTTTCTTCATTGCAGAGGCATTTAACTGATCCCAAGCAGAAACAGAAGTTTTTGAGATGTATTAGTATTTCTAGGCAACCATCATGAATTAAAATCTCTCCGTGGTATTCAGATAATAAAATAATCTCCTTTATGAAGATGTTAAAATCTTGCCTATGATGGGATGATTCAAATCAGTCACAAGCGGTAAATATAATGAAAAATCCTTTTCCTTTCCTATCTACACACACTATAAATGTCAGCTACTCCTGTTTGCATGGCTGAAGACTTGTTTTCACACCATCAAATGGCAATTTGAATATGAAAGAATTCCTTAAGCTTTGACCTACCGCTCTCCCATTCTCCACATTTTCTCTTCTGCTCTACGCCTCTCTTTCAGGGACATGCGGTGTGGGTGCGGCAGGTGGTGTAGAACCCCCTATCATGCTCCACAGAAAATAGCTGCAGCCTCCCCTGCAACTGCACGTGCACTTCAACCACTTTCAGAAAATGGGTGAGCATATGCGCATATTTTCTGTGGACTACAGTAAGGTGGTTCTACCTCACCTGCTGCCCCCCACATCACATGTCCCTGCTCTATTCCTATTAAAATTCAAGGAGGAGAAGTGCCAGAGGTGAATAGGCAGCAGACCCCACACACCTACAACCTCAGGTAGCTGCTGGCCAGTCCGATCCTGAGCTGCCCAGTGTGTGAAGCTGCTGCGGCGCCAAAATGACTACCACGGTATCCAACACGTGCTGGGCAGCCTGCAGTGGCTCCTCAGGTGAAGGAGACATTTGTCCCCTTCCCCAATAAGGGAAATAGCCCCTCAATAAGGCTACTCGATTCTGCAGTGGCTTAAGCCAGCGCAGGAGTCCTGTGTCAGGCCACAAGGCCTGACATAGGATCCGGTGGAGCTGAGCTCAGCCAGTCCCACCCTCTCCCGCCTCGCTCCCTCCCCTGCCACACCTCCTCTCCACCCTACCCCACCTCCTTCTACTCTAGAACACCTCTCCCTGCCTCCACCCACGCTCCCACTCACCTCTCCAATGCCCGTCGTTATGGGCAAACTGTATGGCACATTTGCAATAGCACGTGCCGGAGGTAAGCTGGCACACAGGACTCTGGATCGGGCCCTAAGTTGATCTCACAGGCTAACAAGAGAGCCCTGTTAAGAAAAGAGCGTGGGCGGGGAAGAGTTAACCCCATCCTCTAGTCCAGGGGTCTCCAAACTTTTCAGCCAGAGGGCCACATCAAATATCTGGCACAGTGTTGAGGGCTGGAAAAATAAATACATTTTAAATAACTGCACTAGAACTGAACTTAGATAAATGAACAAATGGGCTCTAAGTTCCAGGATTTCTCCTAGCATCAACACACACCACAGTAATAAAGCCCACACTCAAATAGAATCCCATTCCTGCACTTAAAACTAACTAACATGTACAGGAGTAAATAACTCAGAACCAGCACATCACAGGAAACACTCACAGCATGTCCTGAGGGCCATGGAGGCTTCTTTGACCCTCAGAAAGTCTAAGGCCTTCAGAGGGTCAAAAAATGTCACTTCTGATGTGTGGCCTCCATTCACATTTGGTCAAATGGGCCAGAAGCTTGCAGGGACTAGAGGCTTGTTGCAGGCGACTCGCTGCAGGCCATATCTGGCCCCCGGGCCAGGGTTTGGAGACCGCTGCTATAGTCTAGCACAGCAGCCTTAAACTGAGCTGCAGTTCCCAGAAGCTGGTTTAACTAACTAACTAACTAACTAACTAACTAACTAACTAACTAACTAACTAACTAACTAACTAACTAACTAACTTTCTTTCTTTCTTTCTTTCTTTCTTTCTTTCTTTCTTTCTTTCTTTCTTTCTGTTAAAGTGGAAGATATGATCATGGATATTCCACCATCTCAACTAGTGCCCGCATTGATGCAACAAAACTGCACTGTGATTGTGCCCTTCAGTCTGCAATGGAGGCTCTTAAGATGAAATGCTTCTCTGCTAGAAAACACTTTCATGCATACAAATGCTAGACTAGCATAAATCTGTCTATGTGGTGGGATTTATTACATGATCCCACCCCCTGAAGTCCAAAGTGATCTGATCTGAATACAGGCTTACCACGTCTGTGAGAGGACGGCCTAAGTCAGTGTTGTCCCTGAGGAAGAATTTTATCACTGCAGTAATACGGAGCCATAAACATTGTATTATGAAGAATTGACTTTACAATTACACTCCAATGACATACATTCTCTACACTAATTCCTAGTATCTCTAAGTATCCCATCAAACTATTTTAAAATGGATGTTACAAATTCCCTACTAAATAGCTGCACATCTTTTGTCCTAACAATTTTTATTGCTTTAATAGTCATTTATACTATCAATTCCATAAATATAGGTACAGCATAGGTATAGTGCACAATTGGGATAGTCTAGAGTCCAACTATGAAAATCAGTGTGACTGCTTGATAGTAGCTGGGTTCAGAGACGGTTGAAGGCATTTTGGTGCCCAAGGCAGAAAATCCAGATACCCTGTGTGATGGTGAGCAACATACATTAGTAATAAACAAAGTAGTAGAAAACGTGCTGTAGCCACCTCACCCTGCTTAATGGCAGAAACTCCTATGTGTTAAGCAGTGCCACCTATGGCCTTCAAAAGTTTCTACAAGAGGGAATTTTGGTAGGGCATCTACTGACTGATAAGGAGTCTTGTATTGTTTTGCTTCAGGTCACCTTACTTTATTTATATTATCTGGATAACCACCATGGTAGAGTGATGGGCTTCAACTAGGAAAACTCAGGTTCAAATCCCCACTCAGCCCCATAGCTTATGCGGTGATCTTGGGCTAGTCACTATCCCTCATCTGAGTACCTTTTGGAGCAACAGCAAACATGATGTTTTGCATGGAGCCATGGAGCTGCAGTCAGCAGGCATCTTAGCATTGGAGCTGTGGCTAGCAGATTTGGGCCAACCAACAATCAACAAGACTTAAAAGTTACACACTACATGTTTACAGGTTATACATTTGGGCCAACCAACAATCAATAGGGCTTAAAAGTAAAGTCTTGGGGGGGGGGGGAAGAAGTGTAGTGCACATCTAATTAATCCAATAAAAGTGTACTTCAACTTTCAGAAGTTAGGAATACACTGTGTACGAGGACAGGAGGTGTGATCTAGAGGTTGAGCTGTTGCCCTGCCTGAAGATGCTGAGCAAGATCAGCCTTGGGTCGGCCTTGGGTGGGAGATTGGTAGTCGCTGAATGAGCTTGCAGAGGAATGCATGGAATGTCGTGGAGTCAGCTGATAAGAAACAGGTAAATTCTTGAGAACTGGCCAAGATGTGATCTGTGGCTGCCTGTGAAGGCTCAGGAGGTGTTGGAGTGCAGCCAGGTTGACCACACACTGAAAGTGAGAAATCTGGAGCAACTGAGGGTTCTATAAATTGCATATAGAGCAATAATTGTAAAAACCCCATTTAAAAAAAAATGCGGTTTATGAACAGCCTGTCAATTGTAAACCACCTTGTGTCTTGAGAAATCTTGAGAAAAGTAGTATAAAAATCCCTTAAATAAATAAATATGTTGGATGTTCTGCTTTAGAATGCAATTGAAGAGTACAAAAAAGCCTTTAAAAACAAAAGCGTTCACAGCAAAATACAGATACTGGTGATGCTTCCCACTTGCCACATTCATGTGCCATACCTAAGAGAAGAGGTCTTGTAAGGAAAATATTACAAATATTTCTTGGGGGTTGCAGGGGGAAGACATCCCTGAAGAGCACCCTGTTTTGGAGATTAGTATCTATTTGAATGGGAAGTGTGGCTTTGTTCTAAAGAGATTATTTACAGCCCAGCCCTAAAATGGCATAATACTGCGGGAACAACAGTAGCAGTCTATTCCTGAGTGCTATTGTAAAATGTAACATGCTATCCAGCATGGCCTGGTCACTGCCACAAGCAGTGAGTGACTGAGTTCAAGTACCAGTGGCCTCCTGATGAGACTGGTACAGGCACATCAGCAGGAGGGGTGAGAGGGTGGAGGGGGTGGGTGGAACAGGGTAGAGAGGGGGTAATGGGGAAAGGAGGAGGGCAGATGGTGGCAGGGATAGAAGCAGGTTTGGCAGCGGTGGCGATGTCAATATGCTATCCCCCTTCTCAGCCTCAATCCACCTTCCTGGGTCCACCAGCTATATAGCTGGAGCAGGTCCAAGTAAACCCAGTGGGGCAGTGAGGTTGTTTACCTCGTGGAGGGCTCTGAGGCACGAAACTCCAGTTGACATCGATGCATCACCTCACAGGGAGTTATGTAGGATTGGGCTGTTAGTAATGAACTTAAAACTGACTTCAGAGAACATACAACTGAAATTATGTACATTTTATGAGCAGCGCGAGAGAGGATTTGTTTTTGTTGTTATCTCACAGGAACGCCGATAAAGGGTGACAATATCTTGGTATCTGTGTATAAAAATGTAAAAGAATATGAGTGTTGAGGAGGATTTACAGTGAAAAGTTGGAAGGATTGTAAATACAATAATCGATCATCAGCCTCACAGTCAAAACAACAACAACAACAACGAGTATTATCTATTTCTTCTAGGTCCTCTCCCACAGTGAACATCATGCTGTTACCTGGCATGTGACTCAGAACTTTCAGTCATTTTTGCACTCAGCCGCTCCAAAAACGACACCTAAACAGACAAATAGAATATGAAATCAGAAGTGACTCCAATATTATGTGGCACAAAGTAAGCAAGGATCTCCTTTGCTGTAAATTATCATTGTTTTAAATTTCTAACATCAAATACATTGTACCTTCCAACGTGTTGGCATCCTTCAGTCTCGGAAGACTATGGTGTCACGCTCTGAATGGTGGTTCTGGAACAGAGTGTCCTCTCCAGTGCGCGAAGCCTGGGTAAAGTAGGTATGGAGGATAGGCTGTTACCCATGCAGCAAATCCCCCCTCTCCACGTCGCTGAAATGGTCCAATGGAAAGGCAGAGGCCAATACAGTTGGTTCCAGCGGCGTCGCAGGAGTTGCCAGAACGTGACTGTGTTCAGCCATGAACTGCCTCAGGGACTCTGGCTCCGGATTTTGCCTCGAGGTTGACTCCTGAAGCCTTTTCCATAACTGGATATAGCCACAAGGCAGTGGAGGTTTGGGATCAGAGTTTTCCTTCTCTCAGATGAGCTGCCTTCCCAGGCTGACGAGTCCCATCTACCCGGTGGCTGTTTAGTCGCCTCTTACGACAAGTACAGCCAAACTGAGGGCCTATTCTTATCCCCAGCCCCCAGGGGGATGAGAAGAACCATGTTTCAGCCATGAGAACAGCTCGCAGGGTTGTTGTGCGCTGGCTTTGAAGGGGCGCCCTCAGGACCCCCTCCCTCGCTCCTCCCCCCCGTGGTGTGTCCCCCCCACCAGTACCTATACGGGGGCCTGGCGATGGTGGCAAACCCGTAGTAGTAGTAAACCTTCCAACGTAGGTTTGCTATAAAAAGATGTTTTTAATACTACAGTTATCTCAGATGGTGGTGGTGGGGGGAAATCTGTAAGCTATTACACAAAAAGGAGAACATTGTGTTTAAAAAAAACAAAGACCCCAGAATGCAGAAAATGAAAGGAAAAAAATATATAAGCATGTTTGTGGATGAAGAATGGTAGTAAGAATGAAATGACTACTTATTATTCATTCCTTTATCTTGTTTTGAATTATATTGTTGAGTCCAAGTTTCTAAAAAAAAATAATAGAATGCGTGTGTGTTTAAAGGTACCATTAACTACCATCATATCTTCAGCAGTGCTGCTGGAATAACATCACAGATAATGGTGATGCATGACCTTTTCTAAACTCAAGTGTATGGACCCAACAATTTGTTGGACCAATGCTGAGGACTTTACTCGAGCAACACCCAGCCTATGGAACTCACTTCCAACTAATATCAGATTTGCCCTCACGCTACTGTCATTTTGGAGGTGAGTTACAATTCTTTTGGCACAGTCCCATCCCCAATTTGTGCTGGCAGACTGAGCACTTCCCCATCTCAGGCTGTCACAAAAATGTCATAAAGCGCTTTGTGACAGCACACATGTTTGCAGCACCAGCAGAAAGCCTACACCGTCCCACTGGCGTCAGAGCAAGGAGTGGTGCGGACTGGAGCAGGTAAGCCAGAACAGGAAGTGGAACAGGATGGGGGAGGATGGGGAGGAGGTGTAATGGGACAGGAGAGGGCGGAGATGGGGTGGGGATCTAATACCTTATGTAAACTGAGGCTAAATTATTCATGCTATGTAGTACAACATCTTCACACCAAAATTAATAAACACCAAAATATTCAGATTCACATTTTGTTACACAGTGCTATGTGTATATTGCCTGTATCTTCTATACCAGGGGTGTCCAAAGTTTTTGGCAGGAGGGCCACATCATCTCTCTGACACCCTGTCAGGGGCCAAATTAATTTACATTTCAAATTTGAATAAATTTACATAAATGAATATATTAAAGATGAACTTATATGAATGAATGAAGGTCTTGCAGTAGTTCAAGGCCTATAAAAGGCCTTGCACAAAGCAAGGCTGGCCTTTCCTTTCCTGCTGCTACTGCATCACAGACGTGAAACAACAAGCAATGGAGGGAGCCCTCATCCCACAGCTCACTCGAGAGGTCAAGGAGTTGCCCTCACGCTGAGAGCAGTTGCATCGGGCCAGTGTGGGCTCCAACAAATCTCTGGAGGGCCAGAGGCTAATTGGAGGCTAGGGGCTCCCTGAGGGCCACATAGAGAGGCCTTGAGGGCCGCAAGTGGCCCCCGGGCCGGGGTTTGGGCACCCCTATTCTATACCACTATGTTATAAGCCACTTTAAGATGACTTGAGCAGGAATAGCAGGACAAAAATTTATTAGGGCCCTATCTTATCTGGCTTCAGTGCCAGTGCTGCAGCCCAGCTGTAAAGCACTTTTGCAGCACCCTCCAAGTAAATGGCACTGGCAGGGAGGCCTGCCTAAGGAGGAGCCCCTGGCCAACAGTGGAGCAAAGGTAAGCCTCAGGTGGCATGGGGAATTGAGGAGGGTGGTGGAAGGGTGTGGGAACTCCTCCTCCGGATCCTATCCCCCATTTCAGGCTCAAATGGGAGGTTGGCACAGTAAGTTTGTAGATGGTCAGCTGAGATGTGCTTCTCAGAATCTGCTTCCAAAAGAGGTTCTGATTAGGAAATGTTTTTACAAAGAACTGTACTTACTATCAACAAATTCCAGTTCTTTTTTTAAAATAAAATCCAGTCTAGGACAGATAGTAGTACAGTTAAATGGCCAGATGTACTGCTAGTAGAAATACTGGAGCTGGAAACATCCAGATGTGCTTATAACAAGAATGTGACATGCCTTTTGTTCACAAGTCCTCAGTCATGTCATAATCCCACTACATTATTATCTTAGCCTGTTTTAGGATTGAGTTGGGTGACTTCTTGATTTGCCTTCCCTAAGTGGCAGAAAGTTCAGAGAACTCGACATAGTTTTACTACTAAAATAACTATATTAGCTTTTATTTTCTTAAATCAGTGGTTCTCAAACTTTAGCACTGGGACCCACTTTTTAGAATGAGAATCTGTCAGGACCCACAGAAGTGATGTCATGACCAGAAGTGACATTACCAAACAGGAAAATTTTTGACAATCCTAGGCTGCAATCCTACCCACACTTACTCAGGAGTAAGTTCAATTGACTATCATTGTTAAAAGAATATACATAGTAGAGGGTAGAGCCTCCGTTAGCCCAAAGATAACATCTGAAGGTCGCCAGTTCGAGGCCACCGGCAGCTCCATGAATAGTGAGACCTTGAAGCAGCTGACAAGCTGAGCTGAGTTATTCCACCTGCTCTTTGGTGTGAGCTAAGAAGCATCTTGGCTGCCCTTCAAGTGAGAGATGAAGGAGCTGCTTGTCAGCTAGCGTGGGAGGCAACTGGGGGCCAGAAGTGATACCAGACCGTGAAAGATCCATCTGAAATGTTGTGCGGTTCTTGAAAGATAGAGCTTTTCTGTTATTGTAAAAATCCCCTCGGGGGTTTAGAGGTAGCCTGCCTATGTGAACCGCCTTGAATAAAGTCAGAGGAGTAATCTGATGACCAGAAAGGCGGTATATAAATAACAGTATTATTATTATTATTATTATTATTATTATTATTATTATTATTATTATTATTATTATTATTATTATTATTATTAAAAGTACAGGTCTGTAACATTTCCCCAAGTGCAGTCACATACCATGGGAGCATCAAGTCTAATTTTTATTTTTAATATATTGAAATGAATAGGGACCCAGCTGAAATTGGCACACGACCCAACCCACAGTTTGAGAAACACTGTCTTATATAATTATGCATTAGTGGTTTATGGTGTCTTCCTGTTTCCTCCGAAAGATCTGTTTGTTTATCATTTATAGATCTAAACAATCATGTACAGTTTTACCTAACTCCATCTAAACCATCTCTCTTTCTCTGTTCATGTCCCAGACTTGGATGGATGTGTCATTTCCAACGGGAGAGACATTTTCAGCTTTTAAGGCTATTATGCTCTCCTTGTCTACCATCCGGTGCTAGGTTAGGCAGAGCCTAGTGAGACTCGTTGAAAATGGTCCAGACAGACACACTCATAACAGTAAGTTGGATCGGAGGTTGCAGGTTTGTTAAAGAAATATTTGGAGCTATTGCTTCATATAGTGAAAAGCACTGAAATGCCTGACCATGGGCCCATGAATGCTGGCACTGGGTGCAAGCCAGAGTCATTCAAGTCAATAATCATGTTTTCATTGAAAATCAAAAAGATATAGAATTTTCCTTGTAAAACAATTGCATGTATTATTGTTGTCCATCATATTTAACGAAACTCTATTGTTTACCATTTCCCTTTCAGTCTTCTTTCCATTTTGGGTGCTTTCTAAAAGGCCAAAGCCAGTGTATCATTCAGACCATGCTCTTATCAGGACATGCAGGAGATCCACCAGAGAACTCTGAAAACAAGCACGGGAGATACCAGATGCCAATGTTTTGGCCTTATTCTGTGTGCAGCTTTAGAGAAGAGAGTATGCAAATGAAATTTATCACCACACCTAGAGGGCATTTAATTAACCGAACACATCCGCAGCACTCCAAGTTCGACGACGATTTAGTTACTGAATCAAGTGGGTATAAATCCTGCAAGTGCCTGGGTTTCTTTTCTTGTCTTTTCACTCCCCTCCCCTTCCTTGAAATGCTTGTGATTGTTTGTGCGCTTTGTTGCAATCCTTTAGTACGAGGCAGGCACTGTAAAAAGCTGAACGAAAGCCATGTTCAGTGGATTTGAGAGATAGCGCTTTCCAGCTCGGCTGCACGGTAGTCCTTTTATCTGCACTGAGAAGGAGATAGTTTAGACAAGTACCATTCATTCACCAAATTTCCCCACATGTTTTGAAATGCCAATGAATAATGCATGAATATGAACAGCTTTACAGGAAACAGCTCAATATAATAGGGAAAGGTCATTCTGTGCATGTTTGTGTGTGATTTTTGGAAGGAGTTTAAAAGTTTGTTTTTTTTTTTCCTTTTCTAAATGTGAAGCAATGGAAGAAAGGAAGTGTTGATTCTAAGTTATAGAGGTTTATGGAGTTCAGCCTCCAGATGTGTGTGCTTTATTCTAACTATAACCCAGTCTCTCTCTCTCTCTCTCTCTCTCAAAGGGCCAGGTTGCTACCATTTTAACAGTTTTCACTGGGAAGGTGGGCGGGTGTCACTGTTGTGTTGCATACATACCTAGATAATACACGGGACAAGGCGTTGGAACTATAAATAGGTCACAGTTTATTGCTTTAATGTACTTGTGTGGGGGGGGGAGGGCAGGAATTCTAACAATCCTGATGCTCCTCCCCTCCACTTTAGTGCAAGCTCCTCACCTGGAAGAGACAGCAGTGACAATCTATTCTGCCTTTTGAACACTCCCACCCTGACTCCAGACCTGCTGTTTGACAATCCCAATTAATCAACACCAAGCACTCTAAGGGTTCAAGGAAGCTCTGGATTGCATTGTCCTCTTCAAGCCATGCAAGCTTTGAGGCGGCCTTTGCAAGCTTGCCTAATAAGTTCTCAGCCAGCATCCCTAAGCTTCGAAGCCTCTGGGGATTGGTGCTGGGCCCCCATGATCCATTTGTTTACTGCAAGGTACACACAAATCCCTAGTTGTATTTCCTGTCCTGCACTGTATGTATCAAATTGGGGGGGGGGGAGCCTAGCCTGGAACAGCATTCCCCCATGCCATTTGCCAACAATAAGTTGCACAGGCTCCGCTACAACTAGCTCAAGAACAAATCTGTAACTAGAGGAAATAAATGTAGTCCGTCACCTCAACAAAACACCTCGAAACAAATAAGGCCTTGAGTAAAGAATGACTGTGGGGGAGACAACTGTTCCACCCAGTGGCGTAGCTAATGATCGTGTAACCCGGTGCCAAGCTCAAAATGTTTCCCCAGAAGTGATGTCACAACCGGAAGTGACATCATGCCAGGGCTTTTTAAAAAGTGAAAATTGGGAGGAACCCACCTCCTCCCCCCAGCAGCTCACCACCCACTTGCTCTGCTGCCTCCCCCCAGTCAGTGGCATAGCTGAGGCATTTATCTGCTACCCGGGGTCAAAGAAGATTTTGTAGCCCCCACCTGCATGATAAAATCAAATTTAATTAAGTAAATCAATAAAAAGTTATTGGTTCCATGCTCTATCATAATATCTCATTGGCACTCAGAACAATCAGTCTCATAGGTCAGATTGGAGTTAAAGCAAATCCACTTTTTGTTCTACAAGGCAGTTGTGCATTTTCTGGTTAATTGGCCATAACTTTTGAGAGAATACAGATATTCCAGTGCAGTTTGTTTCATTGCATTCTGCATTACATTTCCTTTCCAATGATATATAACATGGAGGTATTGTTCATACATACCAAGATTTTCACAATTTTGGTGACTAGTGTCAAGCTCAGCTTGTTGCCCCCCCCTAAAGCTTGATGCCCGGTGCAACAGCTACCCCCTGCACTGCCTTAGCTACGCCACGGATTCCACCCATCACTGATAGCACCCTCCTTAAGTCCTAGTTAACTTTCCTCCTAACCCAATCTACTTTTCCAGGATTCCTAAAAGAGTATTACTCTATTTTTCCATATGGTCATGATTCATTATTCATTTAGAGGACATTTTGACAAGATCACAAGGCAGGTCAATATTAACTGCATTATGTTGTCTGAGAATTGAGTCTGACAGTATCGTGGTTCATAATTCACCAGGTGGGCATTCCAATTTGTGTGGTGAAGTGAGCCCATGTGTTCATGGGCCTTCACATGGACAAAGACCTCACAAGCAATATGATACGAATCTTGTGGAGTTTTGGATGGTTCCAGCTTTGAAGAGGCCCTCAATAATGTATCCTCCACTTGGCCCCTCCATTTTTGTGGCACCCCCACAGAATTGGTCTTTGTGCACTTACTAAATGGCATGTATTGGTGGCTGCAGCAATACTTCTCAGCATCACTGTTGCCAGTGTGAATGGGCCTTTTGCAGGCTTGCTGACCACCAAGCAACAACTGCAGCAATTGGTAACAGAGCTCCACTGATGGGTCATTGGACAAAGAGCTGGTTTGCTACCATTTTCAGTTACTTTCAATTTCTGTAGAGTAGCAGTATGTTGAGGAACATTGCGAGGGAATATAAATCATGATGGAGAAGTGCTGAGACAAGCACCAGGAAAGAGGAGTGGGAAGCAGGGCTGGGATCTGGCTGTTATGCCGGATTCCAACCCTGCTTCCATGGAGCAGCTGCAAGTCACTCTGCTCTCCTCAAACTTATACCACCTCCAGAGCTGGTGCAAGTTCAAGGAGACCCATTGGGGCTGTGATGGCTTACCCGGGGACAAGGGAAAGAAGTTCTCCTTGCCTCCGGCTGAGCCACTTCAGGCCCCAATCTTGTGCTGGATACAGCCCAGGCCTCATGGCCTGCCAATTCCAGCGCAAGCTTGGATTGTGCTGCACAAGTGTCAACCAAGTACATTTATGTGAAATGAAGCAATATGTACATTGCCCATATTGGGAACCTTTGAATTACAAGTTTGTGCAGAATTTCTCAAGAGGTGAATGAATAGGAAGATCATAGAATTTGATTATATGATTAGGGTCACCTGATTCCCCCACCCAAATATGATGATTTAATTTCAACACAAGGGAAAAAAGTGTGGACTGCTCCTAACAGAAACAGCTTTGTTATACATTAAGCAGTCCTTATTTGTGCAAAAAGATATGGTTTCAGAATATAAAAATGAAACAGTGAACATCATAATGTCATTATAAAAAACTGATGATGCCACATGCACGGAATACTATGGACAAGGTTGAGCGCTCCACCATCTAAAGGATTCAAGGAGTTTTCATTCAACCAAAGGTTTATCCAACAGTAAAATTTATTCAGACTGGCAGTTGTCTCTAACGCATGCAGGGAGGTTTTTCCCCACCTTCCTGCAAGCTGCGACCCTTTTGACTGGAGATGTATTGAACCAGGCACTTTCTTCACACAAAGTTGCGGCATTACCACTGAGCTACAACCCCTGTTTTATTTGAGATATAACAGCTAAATAAAAAGGCAGCTAAAATTATCAGGGTTTGAAGCACTTTTCCTACAAGGAAAAGCCAGACCATTTGGGTCTGAAGGGGTGGGAACAGCATAGAGGCTTTTAAAATTCTAAATGGCATGCAAAGAACGAAAAAAGAAAAAAATGTTTCTACCTCCTTCATAACACAGGAACTTGTGATCACGTCATGAAGCTGAATGGAACCTATAACAACTTATAATAACCTATAACCCCTGCTAACTGGGTAAGAGGCACTTTTTCAAATGGGTGCTCCTCTTCTCAGCAGGGGGAGAGTAACTGGCCCACCTCACCCTAGCAGTGTCTTTTTTAGTGGCTGTCTGCTGGTGTTCTTTTGTATCTTTTTAGATTGTGAGCCCTTTTGGGACAGGGAACCATTAGTTGTTTGATTTTTCTCTGTAAACCGCTTTGTGAATTTTTTGTTGGAAAGCTGTATATAAATACTGTTAACAACAACAACAACAAGATGAGTTCACACAAGACACACATACAGATAACAACACAATCCACCAGTACAGCCAGTCACTGTCAAATGGTTTTGTATTAATTCTTCAAAGGTAATCGACACATTTTGTTTATTAACTTGTAGGCTTACATGTATGCAGTTTTATATGAAAATGCACTTAGATTCATTCATTCATTCATTATCCTAGAGAGCCAGGATGGTGTAGTGGTTTGGGAGGTGGACTTAGACATGGAAGATCCAGGTTCAAATCCCCCCTCAGTCATGAAGCTTCTTGAGTGACCTTGGGCCAGTCACTTTCTCTCAGCCTCACCTACCTCACAGGGTTGTTGTGAGGACAAAAGGAGGGGAGCAGCTGTGTATACCACCCTGAGCTCTTTGGAGGAAGGGTAGTATAAAAATGTAAAAAAAATAAATTTGGTTCATTAACTCACATGTACTTTTAAGTGCATATTTGGATTGCTTTGCATTCTATTATAGAGACATAAAATCTATAATAAATTTTTTTGCTATCTCTAAGATTCTATAGACTTGGCTGTGTACCTGGACTCTGCAAAAAATGTTTCCAATTGGGTCCTGCAGCGCCTTGGGCTGGCCCTGCCAGCATTATATAATATTTAATGTGAAATCACACCTAAATATGTAGCTTCCCGTATTGCACAATCTACCCTCTGCTGGTTATTTTAGGTTAGGTAAATTCATAGGGTTGTAGCCAAACCTTGCTCACACTCACCAGAGAACTCATGCTATCTGATACTCATGCAAGAGGGTGTGTGATGTTTCCAATTCCCCCCTTCCTCCCCAGTTTCCTGCACTGTCTCAACTTTTCCTGAAAGTTGGGGTGCCCTCGGGGACACAGGGAGTGCAAGGCAGTGGAGAGATAGGGGGAAATGGGCAAAAACGGTGTCCCCCTGATATGAGCACCAGATAGTGCAAGCAGAAACCAAGGTTTGAAAATGACTGATAAGCAACAGGTGTATAATAAGCTATTGGTCGCAATAATTAAATGACATTTCCGGTTCAGAGACAGCATACAAGCAAGAAGGGATATAAATAATCTTCTTGAGATTTCAGATTTATTTAGGGCCCAATCACATGTACCTTTAATCCTGGTGATGAGCTCCAGCACTGGCGCTAGGTGTTGTAAACACGCCAAAAGCATGATTATGGCACTGTGGGGGGAGGGTGCAACAGCGCTGGGCCCAGCGCCAGTTGGACGCCTCCTGGACCAAGGTAAGGAGGGGTGGGACTGGCGGAGGCCTCCTCCACATGATCCTATCCATTACGTTGGGCTGCAAAGCCCAACATGGAGGTTTTCTTATCTGTGCTGGCAAAATAGCTGACCCAGACATGAAAAGCCCCATTGCAGGGCCTGGGGCTTTCCTCAGGGGAAGGAGACAAAAGTCCTCTTCCTCTGGCAAATTCCCAGCACCTACTGGATACAGCGGTCACCATTTTGGCGCCACTGTTCCTCTAGGCGCCGGGAAACTCATGATTGGGCTGCCTGTTAGTCATTGTTATGAGACAGAATGGTGGACTAGATGAATTTGTTGCTTGCTGAGTAGTGAGCAACAACTGCAGCAATCGGCAACAGAGCTCCACTGATGGGTTATCGAACAAAGAGTTGGCTTGCCAACCTTTTCAGTTACCCTCAATTTCTCCAGTGTGGCAGTATGTTGGGGGACATTGCGGGAGATAGAAATCATGTTGGAGAAGCATTGAAACAAGCACCAGGAAAGAGGAGACCTTGTGCAAAAAGTTATAAATGTTAGAAAGTTATAAATCCAGCAAAAAGTTATAAATCCAGCAAAAAGTTATAAATGAAGAATTATCAGAGTCCCATTTAAATGTCAAATTCGGATCAACATATTCCTATAGATCAGTGGTTCTCAAACTGGTAGGTTGTGACCCACCAGTTCGTGTAACACTCCCCCCCCATCCCTTTAAGGGGCAGGGGAAGGGGGGAGGCAGTGACACAATCTCCAGGATCACTTCACTAAGGGGGGGGAAGGGGGGTGCTTTGTCCTTACAATTTAACTAGATAGGATGGCCGGAGTCTACAGGAGGTGTGGGGAGCCCTAAAGACTTCTGCAGTCTAGTTAAATGTAAATACAAAGCACCCCCCTCGCCCCCCCCTTAGCAAAGTGATCCTGGGGATCGTTTTGCTGCCCTCCCCCCCAAGGACTTACTGAGAGAGTAAAGCTCCCTCAAAGTTTGAGAAATGCTGCTGTAGATCATTTCTATAGATACTAGCATCCAGACTTTTCAGAGTGGGGCACTGTTGTCAGAGGTTCTAATGGGATGAGAATGAGTGTGCCACTCACACAATGGGTCTTTGTAGAAGTGGACAAAGTGACCTTCTGGTCACAAGGAGGTTCTGACAATAGAGCCTTGCTTTGTGAAATGTCTGGATGCTAAATGAAAAAAAAGGAAAATAATTGCAATTTGTTTTGGATGGAAGATTAGCAGTGCTTCAAATAACCATTCATTCATTCGTAGATATAGATATGTAGATAAAGTGAGTGAGTGAGTGAGTGAGTGAGTGAGTGAGTGAGTGAGTGAGTGAGTGAGTGAGTGCGTGAACTATGGAATGGTGGAAGATTGCTGGCTGTAAGCTCTGTATTTTGTTTCTTTCAAGTGTTTCAATATAGCTTCATTTAACATTTAACATTTAACTATATATTTAACTAATGCTGGTCAGGTCAATGTTTTCCTTTGGGAAACTGAATTTTGTTCCACATAGGATTTATCTAGAATAGACTTCTGGCTGGTTGCTGTTAAAAACCATCTTTTATTATTATATGTATATGAAGCCTCTAACAACAACACAAGTGGGTGGTAACTTCATTTGGGGAGATAGTAAGCAAGGGATAGCGAGCAAGGGAAAAATAAGTTCCAACTTTGTTTACTGTTCAGTGCTGCGGTTCTGTGGTTTCATTTTCTTTTAAAAACAACACTTTGTTTATTTTGTGCAATAACACTGTGTGGATGCATTAATTCTGAACTGAAACAAATTTGCCCTTCGCCAAATTCTCTTTGGCAAAATTATCTAACTGTGTGCGTTTTCAACAAATATTTGATTTTTGGTTGGATCATTTGGCTTACACTTCCCATCCTTAATTGGCCCATGCAATTACGGAGGTGCACTCACCCAGTTTGTGCACATCCTGGCCACTCCCTTTTTCTCCCAGTTAATTCTGTTAATTGCATGAGAGGATGGTTGGGTGAAAGAAATCCCTATGGAAGGTGTAGATACATGGAAGCACATGACACAGAGGAACTGGAGTATCAGGGAGGCAATCTGTGCTAAGCCAGTACTGGCCTCTTACCATGGATAGTGATTCCTGAGCTTCTGGGCAAGTATTGCAACCCTGAGCTCCATGGATGACAGAGGAAGACTGTCAGTTACTCAAGAATGGGCGGAACTTGATCACTATCCCAGGGAGGAGAAGGGTTGTGGGGTAGAGTGACAGAGCCAGTGTTGTGCTGACTAGACATGTCATCTGAGAAAGTGTGTGGTCTTCCTGGCGCATGTATCTGGGACACGACAGAGAGGTTGCTGAGATTCAACAATTCCAGAGACCATAATCCCTTCCACATAGGAACAGATGTGTTGCCAGAAGTAATCTTGGGAGGATTTCAAGAGATGATAAGTTTTAAGGATGGCAAAGGCAGGAATTGAGGCATAGTATTTTCTGCTCTCCTTTCTCTTGAAGGTGAAGGCAAAGCAGGAGAAAGCAGGGTCTGGATGTAAACCACTGCCTATTGAGATGGTTTAATTAGAAACAGTTTGGGTTCTTGGCCTATAATGTTACCAACATGAAGGAGTCCTGGAAGGGGATGCATCACACCTCACAAAGATTGGGAGGAATGTGTTTGGAGGGAGCCTTGCAAACCTCATTGAGAGGGCTTTACACTAAACACAAACGGGATGGGGAGAGAGACAAAAATCTGGGACCAACTACAAAGACAGGTGCTGGTGACAAGAATACGAAATACCAAGTAGGAAGCAGAATTGCAGAGGAGGAATCGGAGATTTGTAGGAAATGATACCAAGAAGGCTAGTAGGAGGTGATAACTCATGCTTGATATCTATATACTAATGTACAGAGTATGGGAATCAAACATGATGAACTGAAAATCCTAATATGAAAAGGAAAATATGATCTGATTGGCATCATGAAATTGTAGAATGAGATATAGGATGATATGCCAGCCCTGGATCCGACGCAGGGAGGCCAGCACAACTCCTTGCGCTGGTCTCCTCGACTCTTAAGCTGATGCAAATGAGCCTTATATTTGTGACACCCCCGGATCTTAACCCCAGGGGTTAAAATTGCACCTGAAGGGTTCAACTTGTTGAAAAGGTACAGACCCAACTTGCATATGAGGGACTTGCATATAAATCTGGAATCTGAGATCATGGAAGCCCCGTTGGTAGTGTCTGGGTAAGAATAAAAAGAAAGAGGAATAGTAGCCCAGAAATAGCAGCAACATAGAAATAGGGACTTCAGAAATAGAGAACGTTATAATGTGTTACATTGCTTCTTCTAATGTATATTGAGTATATAATTTATGATTGTATTGGAACATGAGAAAATGCAAACACCACTTATTTTAATACTGCGTGAGATGAAATGTGGGTATGCTACCTGTAAATAATGCAACAGTGATAAATAGAAATGCATATTTCTCTACCCACTGCCTGGAAGAACAACAAAAAACACTCAGCACTTCAGAAAGGAGCAGTTTAAGATACGCCAAAATACAAAAGAATTTTTCCGTCAGCTGAATAATCAGTCCTAGGGGGCAACTAAGAAAGATATAACAACTCAGATATATTACCTGGGTAGGCTGGCATGTCTTGCTTGGGAAATAATTTACAAGACCGTAAAATATATTAAAAATTCAGTCTGTTTCTTAAAACACACACACACACACACACACACATTCTGAAAGTCTGAAATCTCTAACTGCAACAACAAACTTTAAGGTGCATGTGTGAATGAGTCCTATGGAGAATTTACCCTTTAATTGGGCTTGTGCACCTGGTGTGTTGAATGTGTGAGGGGGGATCCTTTCTCCTGATTTCCACACATTCAGTAGATTGTTGGAGTACAGCACATACCCATAACTAGTATGTACATAGGTCCCACAGAAAACCCTTCCAAGATTTCTCTTGGTTACTGGTCATGTGCTGTTGTTCACTTTGTCTTATGGCAACAACCCAGACACAGCTCCGAACCTGGTGTAACAATGGACACAATGTGGGCAGATGTGCAGAGGGTGAGGAGTTGGTGGATGGCAGATCCTAACCCGCCCTTCAGATGATGTACTTGCCTTCGACACCAGGAAAACACTACACCAGTGACAGACTTGGTATAGTTTAGAGCAGAGTTCTTCAACCCTGGGATCGGGACACCAGTGGGGTCATGAAGCCTCAGTTGTGGGTTTGCAGCAATTTACAGGAATGAAAAAGGTTGAAGTCCACTGGGCTAGAGCAGTTTTTGAATGCCTGGAATGCAAACTGGGCCTCCAAAAGCCTGCAAAATAATGAACTAATACTGTGTTTCTCAAACTGTGGGTCAGGACCCACTAGGTGGGTCATGAGCCAATTTCAGGTGGGTCCCCATTTATTTCAATATTCTATTTTTAATATATTAGACTTGATGCTACCATGTATATGACTGCATATGGAGAAAAGCTACAGATCTGTACTTTGAACAGGCTACTATGTATATGCTTTTAACAAGGATAGTCAGTGGGACTTACTCCTGGGTAAGTGTGGGTAGGATTGCAGCCTAGGATTGTTAAAAATTTCCCTGCTTGATGATGTCACTTCCAGTCATGACATCATTTCTGGTGGGTCATGACAGATTCTTAGCCTAAAAAGTGGGTTCCAGTGCTAAAAGTTTGAGAACCACTGAACTAGTATGTTTTCCATACGAGCCTCTGTATGTAGCACTAACATCATGTGACATGCATTGTGGAGTGGAGAGACCATTTCTTATTTTCCTGTTACAGAACTTGGAGCACCAGCCTAGTAAATGACTACACCAGGCTAAAGAACACATCCAAAAATTACAGAATGTGCTGATTTCTGCATGAGCAGCATGTGAAGGTTTGTAGAAAATGTCCAAAATGTCAGCTTTATCAAGCTGGCATAGCATGAGACATTGGAGACATCATAAAGAGATTCTTTTATCTGAGACTGGAATCAAGGAAACTGTCATTGCTGGTTCCTTTTTTCTACCTATAGTAGAGAGAGTTAAGTTTGGTGGTGAAAGCATTCCCATTTTTTTCTGCCCGTCATAACTTCCCCTTATCTTGGACTGGTTTCACATTATTTGTCCTTACAACTAGTGCCATTTTAAACACAAAGATCACACAAGCAAAAATGTAACAGCCAGTGTTCAAAGTGTGTATGTGTTTCTAAAAAAATCCTCTTTGTTCAGCCACAAAGCAGAACATTAACACTTAAAAGGAGCCTTCATGAAAACAAATAAAAAAATCACAGTAATTTTGAGTTTCACAGAACACTTTCTCATGCAGCAAGCTATTTTCTATACTTTCCCATTCCCCTTTTTAATGTGCTGGAGGAAGAATTATGTGAAACTCAAATCCTGGCTCATGACTTTGTGGTTTTTAGTAGGTCCTAATAAAGGTATTATGACAGACTTTTTGTTTGGATCTTGTCCTAATGGACCAACACAACTGCCTGCATTTTAAGTCTGATAATACTTAAGGACCTCAAAGGTGCTGTTTAATCGTCATTTAGCTACCTTTTCAGTTGCCTTTAGAAATAAAACAAATAGAAGAGACCTAATCAAGGTTTGCTGTGGGAGAGATAAAAGGTCTCTAGGCAGAAATCCATTTCCTTCCCCTGTTCAGTCACAGTTAACATCTTTATTATCCAGGAGTGTTCTGTGGTGTATTAGGGAATAGAAAAGAGAAGCATTCTTGTCTATGAATCTGACAGTAGGACAAGGGTGGTCATAAATGCTGTCAGTTGCTAAGAGAACACATCATAATACTTTTGGAAGCGCATTAGTGCTTCCACGGGAAAGTAAGCATATTTGAAATGTTTGTTTTCTTCTATAACTCTTATTTTGTTTGTTCAAATGTGGCACAGGATATTCTCTTTTCTCTTTTTTATGATCTTGTTCTGAATGGCCTGCCTGAAAACTGGAAAAACTGTTATGTACTGCTCTTAGAGACTTTTGATGTCATGTGAAAAAGATGCTTCTTTAGTGCCTTGAAGAGTCCCCAACCAATTACTGCTGAGGTTTTGTTAAGCATGAAACTGGATGCCTTATTGCCTCTCTGCTTTCTGTATTGCACTCCAAATACTTCAGCTTATTTCAGCTGTCCAAAATGGCAAAATATTCAGAAGACTGTTTGTAGATGTGGCTTTCAATAGGTTCTAAGCTGTCCCCATACTACCAGCATTTGAGATCATTCTATGTAATACCAGGACACTGCGTTACCTCATAGATTCAGTATTCCAGAGCAAAACCTTTCTGAGGAAAGGCAGATGGACACTGTTGTTGTCTACAAACTGTCTTGGATTACTTCGCACAAATGTAATTCTCAGAATTGTTTTGGTGTAACTTTAATTACAACTTCTGTTGTTGTGAACAATTTTCTCTTTGTTGTGAGGGCTATTCCCAACAGCCCTTTTAAAATTGTGTCCTCTTATATTTGGCAAGGGGAGAGCAAGTGTCCCACTTCACCCCACCATGGCCTCTTCTCCAGTGGCTGTTGCTGGTGACTTCTCCATCTCTTTTTTTGACTATTAGATCTTTGGTGACAGGGAGCAATTTATTCATTTGTTTTGCTATGTAAACCACTTTATGAACTACTTTCTGTTAAAAGTGGTACATAAATATTTATTAATGATAATATTAGAATTGTCCTAGTTACTAAATAAATACATAAAACCATGTTAATAGTTAAAGGAATATTCCAGAGTCCCCAGGGCACTATAGATAATGAAATGAATGCTTCAGCACATCAGCTGTGAATCTTGCACCCCTACAATTGAAATTTCTCTGTATCACCACCTAAAACATCATATAAATGTAAAACAATTGCCTAGTTCAGTGTTTCCCAAAGTGTGTGTCATGATGTATTAAGGTGTCGCGGTACACAGAGCACCATGAAATGTCCCCAGTGATCCCTCCTACCTGTTCCCTGGGCACTGCCATCGTGGGTCTCACAAAATCTTGTGAGGTGCTCAGATGGCGGTGTTCAGAGGCTGTGTGGAACATGACCCAGGTAAATTTGAGAAGCACTAACCTATATCTTTATCAGTCCCCATTTGTACCTCAGTAAGCAGGGCATACACAGGAGCAGGTTAAGTAGGATGTATATCTAGCATCTCAGAGAAACATCTAGTCTAGGTAAAACAATGGGCCAGGCAGAAACCAATCGCACTCTGCTGGGTTTTGTGGACACCTGGCTATTGGACAAGACCATCTACCTGACCATGGCCATGGAGGGGCTCAAAGTGTTGAACTCAGATTTTCTACTTCCTGATTAGTCAATTAGCACAACCTTAAAAAATCCCATAAAAAGAACTGGCTGGGTCGAAAGTGGAAGCATTCTCACACTGTCAGATTACTTGTCCATTGCTAACTTTTTCAGCTCTTCCTGGAAGTGAACAGAGGAATAACAACCAAGTCCATACTGTAAGTAACTCTCCTAAAGCAACAGGTTTCTGTACTGAGAAACCCTAGATAGAAGGTAGGATGAGGAAGTTCCCTCCTCTTTGGGGGCCTCTTCCCTTCTTGGTGGCAGCAATTACCCCTTTTTCATTCCTTGGAAGGGTCCAATGAGTTCATGGGAAGGTAAGATGCATAGACTTGTTTCAACTTGGCAGCCCTACCTGGTGACCTGTGATGACCTCACTGGATCATTGCTGTATCAGACTCTTGTGTACAGACCAATGCACATATTAAGTCTTAGTGTGTAGCCTTTGAAAAGTGTGGGTTGACAATGTAAATAAAAATATTAGAAGAATGTAGTAATGTCTTTTCACAGATCAATACCTTCATAATTATATCTATACATTCAAAAATTCTGAAAACTGTTCAGATAATCCCAATGCACCATGAAGTTCTGTAAAATGTATAATTTGGTACATTATGCAGGCAATAGAACCTCAGTTTCCTCAAGAATGCCAGGAGTCTGAAGTCTCCATCTTTTCTCCACAAAGGTTGCTGAAGTGACCCAAGTGATTTTTAATGAGATATTTTAAAGCTTTTAGCAACTATGTTGAAACTTAGTTCACCCCATTCACAGTTTCCCCTTGTACTTCCCAAGTGGGAAAAAAAGTGTTCAGCAAACCCTGCTAAAAATTTCTCTTCAAAGAACTAGGTAAATGTAACTGGGAAGGCCAGCTTAGCATGGTAAGCTGTCACTAAGTATGTTACTGCCTGGAGAATGCTTGTGATCACTCACTGTTGAACCACACATCAATGGGACTGAGAAGGTTTACACTTGGGCAAAAATCCTGCTGATTTCAGTAGAAGCTTCTTCCAAACAGCCTTAGGATAGCAACAGGAAGGGTTAGACCGGCTTTGAAGGGCTTAATGATTGTGTGGTCATTATATAAAGTATATTATTTATTTGTTTAAAGAATTTATATGCCACCTTTCTCCCAGAGAGAGCAATCAAGGTGTTTACGATATTAAAAACAATAATAAAGCATTAAAAAAATTAAGGACCCAATCCTATCCAATTTTCTAGTGCCGGTGTAGCCGTGCTAATGGGGTGTATGCTGCATCCTTTGGTGGGGAGGTAATCACAGAGACCTCCTCAAGGTAAGGGAACATGTGTTCCCTTACCTCTGGGCTGCATTGCACCTGCACCAGTCCTGGAAAGTTGGATAGGATTGGGCCCTTAAACAGTTAAAACAATAAATAAAAAGCATATCCCAGTGGATCACATTAAATTGAAGGGAATGATCCAGGTCCTTCTGTCCTTCCTCTTACCATATGATCCATCATGTGCTTGAGTCAAGTCTCCTCCTGCATGTGAAGAACTCCACTTGTGTGAGAACTGTGTATGTGCAGTTATGCATAAGGGACACATTAGGTCATCCCCATTACACTTGTACATTTTTACATAGTTTTATTTCTTCCCTCCTTACCACTATGAAAAGAGACAAAATTAGACACTTCTCAAAGGGCTTAAGAAAATATTACATTTGTTTGGTCATGTGATTCCCGTTTCCTTATGAGTCATAAGAAATAAGGTGCACTTTTCTTATCAGCGGCAATCCAACAGACTAACCAGTTAGCCGCAGACCCGAGACAAGAAAAACACTGACTTGGGTGGCATAAATGATATTCCTAATTGAGTGTCCCTGTTGCCCTCCGTTTCTCCATGTAGATTAAACCACATATTCTTTAAGCTTGTGGTGTAATTCATTTTGGAATACAGCTGACATTTCTGAAGTCTGCGTCATCCTCCACAGGCTATACCAAGCCACCCTTGGATTCATGATGAGATTTGAAGATGGCATGGTAGCCTCATCTCTCCATTTCTTAGCTTTCATTGAGGAATAACAGCTAATCTCGATCACGGTATGTATTATACACAGCTGTTCTCATTTCCCAGGGTTTGCCATCATATTGTTTGTTTGCTAATGTGTTTGTCCAGATACAGATACATAATGATATAAATATTTGCCAGGAGAGTCAGAAACCTTATTTGCGCTTCCAGTTGGGTTTAAAGCTCCACCTCATCCTAATGAGACTGATTTAGCTGCTCAAGAATGCACTGTGTAAACAATACTTTGCAAAGGCAGTTTCTATGGTAACTGTGTTTCGTAGATTCTTATGCTCACATTTCCCGAGATCCCGCCCTTTTCCATTTCTCAAGTGCTCTTCACGTGAATGTGTTAAATGAATTTATTGCTTGAAAAATGTCACTTCCCTACCCCCTCTTTCGTATTGTTTAATGTGGTTGGTAAGACGACGCTACAATTCGTCTTGGTAACATTTCTCTATAAAGACAGTAGCCACATTTCAGAAAGAAGGAAGGAAAGGAGATACTCATTATTTATTTCTCGCAACAATTTTGCTCTGTTTCTAAAAGCTTGATTGCTTGTGCTGACCTTGTATTGAACAACAAATGTCTATAGCACTTCCTGAGAAGCTGAGGTTGTATCTTCCATCTGTTTATTTTATTTGATGTGGTTTTCCACAGAAGGTTGGCGATGCAGTACTTCAGCTTGTTATGTACAAGCCTTAGAGTCGGTTCAAAGGAAATGTCACTTTAAAGGCCTTTTTGTGCCCTGGCTCAATTTTGTACGTACAGTGGGATTTAAGGTTGTCTTGGGCCTTCATATGCCGCCTTGCTATTTCATCAGTGCATGCAGGCAGGTATCTCACTCAATGATGAAAAATAGGTATAATACCCCATTGGGGACACCAGGGGGCAATGTGCTCTCCAGAGGTTCTACCTGCCGTAGAACTTTGCAGTCTTTCACCTTTGGGGCTGTGCAGTGGCATATCCAGGGCTTCTGGCACCCAGGGCAATTCCTGATGTCATGACACCATGCAACATCATGATGTCATCGGCGCACTCACACTCTGTTGGAGTACAAGTGCTGGTACGCCCCTGGGCTGTGTCTCTACCTGACTCTCTCTGTCTCTCTCTCTCTTTCTCATCTGATTCTCCAAGCATGCTCCACACTGAAATCAACAGAAACAGACAGATACTCTTTGTTCTTGGCAAAGTCTTGCCATCACAGTTTCGTGGCTTCTCAAGTCAGAAAGGCCTCTTCTAAATTTCCTTCTCGCATGCAGTCAAATTGATGATACACATGTCACAGAGCCATTAGTGGTTTGATTTTCTCTCTAAACCGTTTTGTGAACGTTTTTGTTGTAAAGTGCTATATAAATATTCTTAATGATAATAATTTGTTGATTTGTCTGTAAGGCAGACCTGCTCAACGCCAGCGCAGGTAAGGTGGGGGTGGATCATGGGCAGTTTGGGCAAGGTTCAGGGCAAGGAGGGGAGAGGTTAGGATAGGATTCAGGAGAGAGGAGAGAGGAGAGAGAGGATCTTAGCGGCAGTCATGCATATTGAACCCTATCCCCTTTTCCTGACTCAGACCCACTCCCTTCCCCTCTGCAATCTTATGCCAGTGCAATAGCTGACGTGGGTCTGAGGAGACAATCAGGTGGCTTCCTTGGAAGTAAGTAAAAATTACCACTTACTGTCTGCCTGAGTCTCAACCCCCACCCCCACCCCACACACACACATAGCAAGCAGTGCATGCTTCATTGGCAGAGTTGCATTTTATGGATTGGTGGGGGATACGATTAGGTTTTAAGGGTCCAGTCCTATCCAACTTTCCAGCACTGGTGCAGCCACAATGCAGCCCTGAGGTAAGGGAACAAACGTTCCCTTACCTTGTGGAGGCCTCTGTGACTGCCTCCCCACCAAAGGATGCAGCATACACCCCATTGGCATGGCTGCACCGGTATTGAAAAAGGATAGGATTGGGCCCTTAGTCACTACCATTATTGCCAGGGAGAGCCAGGAATCACTGACTGCCTTGATGAGGAATAACTCTAGGCCCTAGGAATGAGAAGACCTAGTAGTGCCTGATCTTTGTTGCTAGGTGTTAAAACAACTAGTGGAGGGAGGAGAAGAGGAGCTATTTTCTCTGTGGCCATTAAGGGACATCTAAAAAACACGTTTTGGAACAGCAGCAATTAGTTGGGTGAAGGGTCATTTGACATCATTCCAAAGCACTTTTGTCAAGCACCATTGGTTTTCTTTAAAAAAAAAAAATCTCATGCGTTCAATTTTGTTACGTTGTCAGCCGCCTTTGATGCCTGCTATCAGATGAAAGGGGGCAACGTCATATTTTAAAACCATAAACACATTCATGATTTGATTGGAAAGAAATGTTTTTTTAGTTAACTTCAAATGCCAGGACAAAATAAATGAGCTGCTGTCAAAAGAGAGCTGGCTGTCGTAAGGAGACTTCGAGTTCTGCCTACTCAAAATGAAATTGGATTTGTAGTAAACAAACAAAAATAAAACCCCTCACTCTTAGGAAAATCAGGCTAAACTCTTTTTCTCTAGCAGGAGAGTTTGCTATATGCAACTTTTTGGTTATTTTAAATACGAGAAAACTCTGAAATAGAGGATCCCGCTACTTACTGTCCAAAAGGGTACAAGCCAACAAGACCTGATCACATAATTTTGCTGACTTTGCAGCTTGGACCTAAGCATTTATGGATCATAAGAACAGAAGAAATGTCCTGCTGGACCAGGCTAAAGATCCATCTAATCCAGCACCCTGTTTTCCACAGTGGCCCACCAGCTGCTTCTGGGAAGCCAACATGCAGGACAGAAAAGCATACTGTACTTCTCACCCCACTACTGCTCCCCAATAATTGGTATTCTGAGACATACTGCTGCTGAACTTGGAGGTAGAACAAGACCATAGTTTAGTAACCATTGATAGTCCCTGTTGCCTTTGCAACAGCCATGAAAGACCTTACACTGCCACAATGCATAAGGTCCTTTAAGAACTGGGTCGTTCGTCCATACTAAATGTTCTGCCAGTTGGTTTCATTGGATTACCCCAGTTCTAATATTTTGAGATGGAAGAAAAACTTCTCTTTATCCATTCTCTGTGCACCAGGCATAATTTTATGTCACAGTTATGTCCCCGCTTAATTGCCTATTTTCCAAGCGAAATAGTCCCAAATGTTGTAACCTTTACTCAGAAGCAAGGTGTTCCAGCTCTCTCTGATTATTATGGCTACCCTCTTTTGCACCTGTTAAAAATAACATTAGCAAAATTTCTGCAGTGGGTATGACTGCATTGTAACTGGATTCATTAATGTTATTCAGATTTCACCTAAGGACGAAACTAGACATGTGCCTAATCATGCAGCATGTCCTTACATAGGGTTACTATTGTTTAAAAAATAATAAAGTAGAATAAATAATGGTAAACCTATACTGGAGGATTAGTGGGACTTTATTACTTTGCCCCCTACTGTGATTTTAATCACAGTCATGCCCTCCTCTGACACTTTTAGAAGGGGCAAAAACCCTTCTACTGCCTTAGAAAAACCATTTTTTTTTTTCCTCTGGAGAGTGACAGAAGTTTTAATATTCAAAAGAAAAGGGGGATAAGAGAATGTTTAAAATACAAACTGAATCTCAGATATAGGTGATTAAAATATTATAACCCTTCCAAAGATTTCTGCTGTTTGAAAAGGTAGAGCTCTCCCAAAATCATGAAAGTGGATTGAAAACATGGGGAGAGGCAAAATAGCATAAGGATCATAAAAATGAAACTAAATGTAAATATCTTTTGTACTTTCAGATGTGCCGTTATGGAGATGACTTCATATATTGGCAAGTATGCTTATTCTTCAGGAGGATACATAAGATAGTATGGTACTGAGTTTGGACTTACGTTCACTACAATACACTGATATTCTTTGCCGATTTCAAGATGGTCAACTGACTTTTTTCTGTTTACAGGCTGACCAATAATAGGAAGAGCCTGTTAATTTGAAACAGGTAAGCAGAGAATCTCCAATTTACAAAACAGACAGAAGTAACATATGTTTTAAAGTTTTTGAGATTTGAGAATATCTTCCTGAAAATTGAAAGTTGCCTCCCCCGAAAGCCATAACAATGAACGAATTGTGTGAATTACCTTAAAAGTAGCAACAAACCGAATGACAGCCCAATCCTGAGCTGCCTGGCATGTGGGGCTGCCGCAGCGCTGGAAATGGCTGCTGCTGCATCGTGTGCACTCCAGGCAGCTACCACCTCCTCCTCGGGAGAAGGGGACTTTCATCCCCTTCCCAGGGTAAACTTCCCAGCCCCTTCCCAGCCCCACAATGGGACTACTTGATTCTACGGTGACTCGAAGGTCAGCATAGAATCAAGAGCGTCTGGTTTGGGAGCCCAGCCGAACATGGAGGCTCTGGATCCAGTGGAGCAAAGCTCCACCGGTCCTGCCTCCCTCCCATCCTGCTCGCTCCCCCCCAGAACGCCTTCTCCCCATCCTCACTCTGCCTCTCCCACCCCAAAATGCCTCCTCCTCACCTCCCCCATGCCTCCACCTACCTCTCCATTGCTTGGCTGTCTGCGTGAACACCCAGTGATGGAGCTCTGGTGCTCCATGGGCGATAGCCCAGTGCCAGCTAGCGTTGGGCTAGCACCAGTGCTAGGCCCTGCAAACATGCCTTACGGCACATTTGTGAACAGTGCATGCCTGTGGTAAGCCGGCGTACACCCCTTAGGATTGTGCTCTGAGTCTTGTATTTATTAGGACTGTTGAAAACGTTCTGTCATTATTTAATCCTGCACACTCCAGGCAGTTGCTGCCTCCAAACATATGTCAGCAAGAGAGGCAGCTGATGCTAAAGAATATGGTCAGGTGCATAGTTGTGTTGTTTGACTGCACCTTCAACCCTCTGTTGCACAGTTCTTGTCCAAAAAGATAATGAATAAATCCAGACAGATATACCCAGCCACTCATGTCAGTTGTAGTAATATTTGACAGTTCTGAGGTGGTTGGGGAATGCATTCTTTTAACCTAATGGAACAGCAATCTCCAGATAATGAATGCTACTAGAATGATCAGATAGAAGAGGAAAGGGTTTCTACACCTTTAATAATTGTACAGAACATGAAATCTGAGCAGGTGTACCTTTTAAAGAGAAAAACTGCATCTGTTGGAATTCCTTTTTCTACACAGCTATTAAACATAAAATAAGACTTCCTTTGCATCTGGACACCGCAATTACCACTCTTTTTTATTTTCAACCTGGATGTGTACTTCAACCTCATTTTTGTCAATGTACCTCTATGGTCTGATTAACAGTTCTGAAAGCAAACAATATATTGAGTTCAAAAGATATGAATTCATTCTCCCATCCATGCCAATAGTGTTTTTAGGCTCCATCTGGGGAAAAAAAAAATCTCATTGGAGATGATGTGCACTCATCAGTAGGCATTGTGAGAGTTATGAGCACAGGTCTTGTGGATGTTTTATTACCGTATATTTGATTTCAAGTTGATGTGGTAATAAATGCAGCCCTCCGTAAGCTGTGACCTAACATGCCAACTGGCAGACTTATGGTATCCCAAAACTGAGAAGTTTTGTTTCACATTCCTGGTATGAAATCAAAATTTTTATTCACATTTTTGAAGGTGACCCTCATAGAGATGAATAGTCCCAAAACAGGTGTTGCTTGGCTCCTGTTGGCTTTCCCCCAAGTGTCAGTGTAAAAGTTGCTCTTCCACCTTTTTAGTGTTACACATCAGCACTAGTGATCCCTGTCATCCCTCAGAGGCTTCTGTGATGATTTTGCTTTCACATATGGAAATATGTGTGATATGGAAAGGTGTGATTGGCACACCTATGTTAATAATAATAGCAGTCATAACTGTGCTTTGCACAATAAGAATGATAGTTGGCTATCAGAACAGAGTAATTTCTCTGGTAAATGCCCAGAAGTGGCCTGTTGCAGTGGCACCAACACATGTCAGCATCTGGAAGTTACTGTGTAAGGTCAAGGACTGCATACTGTAAAAACAGCTGGTATAATTTTTTTTCCCCTTAGATGCAGGAGGACTGTAAATTTGTAGAGATGACATTTTTATTCCTGGCTGCTACAGCCTGGCTTCTGCCCAGATGGAGACTTCGGTGGTTTGTTTTTCAATGAATGCTTCAAATGCCAGTGAAGATGAAAGAGGTTTTTTAAAACTTCGCGAC
The DNA here is from genome assembly GCF_035046505.1 of Tiliqua scincoides. Classification (NCBI taxonomy): domain Eukaryota; kingdom Metazoa; phylum Chordata; class Lepidosauria; order Squamata; family Scincidae; genus Tiliqua; species Tiliqua scincoides. The sequence goes on from NC_089824.1 coordinate 122,750,291, forward strand.
TATTGTTTAAGAAATGCGATAGCCTTTCTGATAAACTTATTTTTACAAACACATTTCTAGAGAGCTAGCCATGTTGTTGCTGTTTTTAAAAATATTCATTCTTTTCCAATAAATGTTCAGCTAAAAGGCCATACTGGTGCTTCATTCCATTGTCAATATAATATGGATCCCCCCCCCCCGGTTTTATCAGTGTCTGTAGATGTGCTGTAATGTATTTATTATATTTGTAGCTCCGCAAGATATGAGGAAACAACTAGCTGAATCTCCATCACCAGATGCTTTTTAGAGGGACCAGTTCTTAGCGCAGTGGGCTTACATTGGCCTATTGTGGTGCAAGAGGTTTCTTTGCTATTCTGAGTGGCTGTCGGGACCTTTCCCTTTGGCCAGAATTTGGTGTGGCTCACAAACAGAATCCATGATTGCAATGGTGTAGCTAAGCTAGAAGTGAGGGGGTGTTGTCCCCTGTGACAGAGTGGTGGTTTTCCAGTGCCTCTGTTGGGGAGGAGGGGGATGACTGCACCTTACCTAGTTTGCATGGCAAACACTGCAAAAATGGCCATCCTGCCTGCCCTCGTCTTCATACAGTTCCAAATGAAGCTGTTTTTGGAAGCAAGGGCCACACTTGTGCTGGGGAAGGGGACAGGGGCCACGCTGCTCTGTGATGTCACCTGGCTTTGGGAGCAACTGGGCCTGACATTGCAACTGCATGACTGCTATCTTTTAGTCTACAGGATCAGGGCCCATGGCAGAATCGAGCCTGAATTATTACTTTAATTGTAGTTGTTTCCATTCATCTAATATCCAATGAGAGTTCCAAGGAGCAATATCTACAACCCAATCCTACGCATTTTTATTCAGAAGTAAATCCCACTGCATTCACTGGAGCTTACTGCCAAGTCGGGATGTAAATTGCAACCTTAAATAACTCCAAGTAAAGGGCTTAAAGCATGTATCATGCGTCAATTCACCTACAATTCTATGCATACTCACTAGCAAGTAAGTCTCACTGAACTCAGAGGGACTTACTTCTGAGTAAAGATGGGCTATTTTCGCATAGGTATCTCATTTTCGTTTGCATGGGTCATAATTTTTATAGACTTTTTATGGTTAATTTTGCCTTCATTTTCAGCATGAATGACTGTTCCCATTTTTTCCAGAAGGTTTTGTTCTGTTATTCAGTGATGACAACCAGCTGGCTGGGAGAGTATTGTACCAGTGCTTGGTACCATCAAGCCGGAAAACCTATCATGATAACGAGGAGTTTGCTCAGCAGAGCAGCAACTGCGCCTGAAAAATGTTCGTAATTTTGGGTTGCCAGACATTAAGAAGTTTCTGGATCTACTTTAGTTTAAAATAATGTTTTTATTCCAAATCGCCTTCAACATAAGAACAAGAATAGCAGGATTTAATTTCTCATGCTGCCTTTTGACATTAGAAGCGGTTGGATCGTGGAGACTGAAAAAATCTGGATGCACACTAGCCAGAGGAAACTGAGAAAATTTGTCCAAATACCTGAATCATCAGGAATGTCATCTTTCCACCTTCCATCTACCTCTCTTTGTAGAATGTGGCCTCTGCCTCATTCTACAGTCCTTTGCATTTGACAAAGTATTTCTCTTCTATTATCTTTTCCTCAATACTCTCTTCAATGCCTTTCTTTTTTCTTTTAAATTTCAGAATGGGGCCTGGAAGGCTGAGGTTCAGTAGCAGTTTTGAACTGAAGACATCCAGCAGAAATTCTGGGAGTGAAATTGGGTTTTGTAAGGTATACAAGGACTTTCTCTACTCCTGCTACATTTCGGTGACTCCCAACTGTAGGTTTTAGGGATACTTAACAGCCATTTCTCACCCTTGATTGAGGATAGACAGCAGCAAATACAACTTTTGCTTGATTTTTTGCTCTGCTTAAGATGGGGAGGGGAGAAGGAGGAGAAAACCAACCGAGTTTCACTCTTCCCTATTGGGGGGGAGGGTAGCAGTCTCTTTATATTACCATGCAGGTGACTCTCATTGTCACTGACAATAGCAGAATTTTTACTGCCCTCTGAAGGACAATTCCTCAGTGGGAAACTCCCACCCATTTCAGCTTGCAAGTACATTTGGGATGCGTACAGGCATAGGAGATATGCCAAAGAATGATTAACAGTGCTGAAGGAAGGGCTAGCATGACTTTTGCCTTGAAGAAAGTCCTGGACTGCAGTGAATATATGGTCACAAATCCCACATGAGTTGAAATTCATGGATGTGACTACAGAATAACTGAATGTTTAGTCTGAGCCTCAGGGTAACTGCTCAGTTAACCTCATCATCATTCTGCCTCATTCTGTCTTTTAGACCAGTATTCACCAAACTATGGCTTGCAAGCCAGATCCAGATTGGGTGCAATGGAATAGCCCTCTCCATTGTGGATGGCGCTTACTGTTGTGCCATGCTGCTTCTGATCTTGTCAGCTGATCTGTACAGAATGTAGCTCTGATCAGTTAGTCGTGTCTACCTAGAAATCTGGGTGCAAAGCCTGCTGGGATGATGAGTAGCAGATGCAACTGCCCAGAGTGGTGTCCTGTACAAATCGCCTGACAAGATCAGCAGTAGTGCAGCAGAGTGGTAAGTGCTGCTTGAAATGGGGGGGGGCTTTTCCGTTGCACAGCGGTCCTGAGTATTGGGGACAGAGAGAAGAAGCTCCTCTAAACTTTGCATAATCATCAAATAAAATTGTTTTATTGAAGGAAAGGGTATGGGGTCAAGTGTTGTGAGATTTCCATTTTTGATCATGCCTAAAGCAGGAGAGTAGATGTTTAAGGAAGCCATTGATACTGCAGTTCCCCACACACCAATTCAGCACTTGTCATGCCTAGAAGATCATTCGAGATGCTTTGATAGGAACAGAGTCATGCTGAAAGTGTCTTGCAGTGAACATCAACATTACTGTTGTTGCAATCAATGAAAGGTGGTGAGTGATGCTGTTGCTTTAGTTCTACTCAGGAGAATCAAATCAAATTGGCCTCACCTCTCCCAATGGCTTCATCTGCATCAAGCCATCTTGGCATCAAGCCAAATCTGGATCTGAATATTATTATTATTAGTAGTAATAGTATTAGTATTAGTATTATTAACAGTATTTATATACCGCTTATCAACTAAAAGTTCACAAAGTGGTTTGCAGAGAAAAATCAAATAACTAAATGGCTCCCTGTCCCAAAAGGGCTCACAATCTAAAAAGATGCAAATGAATACCAGCAGACAGCCACTAGGACAGACAGTGCTGGGGTGAGGTGGGCCAGTTACTCTCCCCCTGCTAAGAAAAGAAGCACCCACTTGAAAAAGTGCCTCTTACCCAATTAGCAGGGGTTTAAACCAGAATACTGGTTTAAAAGACAGATTTGACGTGGTAGATGCTCAAATGGAACTATAAGATATACATATCTACCATTTGAGCACCTACCATGTCATATATGAGAAAATCTTTGTAATGTATACAATTTTCTGTATGCTAAAATTGAGTGTTGGGAGGGTTAGGACAGACAAAAGAAAATATTTCTTTACTCAGCGTGTGGTCAGTCTGTGGAACTCCTTGCCGCAGGATGTGGTGACTGCATCTGGCCTGGATGCCTTTAAAAGGGGATTGGACAAGTTTCTGGAGGAAAGATCCATTACGGGTTACAAGCCATGATGTGTATGCGCAACCTCCTGATTTGAGAAATGGGCTATGTCAGAATGCCAGATGCAAGGGAGGGCACCAGGATGCAAGTTTCTTGTCATCTGGTGTGCTCCCTGGGGCATTTGGTGGGCAGCTGTGAGATACAGGAAGCTGGACTAGATGGGCCTATGGCCTGATCCAGTGGGGCTGTTCTTATGTTAAGTCTTTTCTATGTGGGACAGTTCCATTCTTCTTACAGCTGCACTAACTTGGCACTGGAGAAATTTTCATGCATTCTGAGTATTTTCGATGCTGTTACAAGCTGTCATTGAATTTGCTTTCAGTTAATGTACTTTCCCTCACTCTAACCAAAAATGCCTTGAGTGGAGGCTTATGATTTCTAACCTTTTCTCATATAGTGTGCGGGCACTGAAGACCTGTTTTTCAGGCAGTTTTCAATCCTTCTAATGTGGAATCTGAGAAAGTTAGAAGCATACTGTATACCTGGAGTTAATTTCCTTGGCAGTTTGTTTCCCTTGTACAGCGAGGCTCTCAAATTTCAAAAAGGCTTCAAGCTGCTTGTTATTTCACTTTTGGATTTGATGCAAACTCATGGATTGCAAAGAACTGGAACTAGTTTAATTGGGACTCAATTTAGTGTTTGTTTGACAATCGGCTAACAGCCCAAACCTATTGGGCTTGTGGTTGTGGAACAAGTTTTGCCAGCACTAATTACCTTATGGCAGTCATGGACAACATACCAACAGTGTGTGGACTTGCATGCTACCAGACAGCTGGTGGCACAACTCCAAATGGACCCAGGGAGGTGGGGGAAGGGCAGGAAGGTGGCTAAAATATTGATGGAGCTGCTGTCACCTATAATTGCCCCCTTCCTGCACTCAACACATCCCCATGTCCACTCTGACCCCATCCTGTACTCAACCTCTCCCTACTCACTCCCTGCACCAACTTACTGGTATCAGGGCATTTTTGTGGGACACTGTTATGTAACCATCTCCACTCACTCTTTCTGGAGCGTCCCAGTTGTGTGCGTCAGTGTTTCATATTTTGCAATGCCAGAAAGGCCTCTGCAGTGTCAGAACACGAATTCCAATGTCAAGGCGGCCTAAGGTTTGGGCCCTGAGACTTTCTCCTCCTTCTTCCCAGCTTCCTTTTTGCAACTAGATAGCAAACAATAGTCTCTCTCTCTCTCTCTCTCTCTCTCTCTCTCTCTCTCTCTCTCCTTTCTGTAAATAATTTCCTTCTTTATAATCACAAACTTTGAACTGAGCTTAACAGAAGTTTCCCAACCTTCTTTGACAACGTTGGTGCTGATAACAGTTCATGGCCCACTTGCTTAGGTCAGTTCGGCACTGGGAAGATGAACGAAAATGGCCAACGCCTGCTAGAATTTTGCTGTCATCATGGTCTCTGTGTCAGCAACACGTTCTTCAACACGAAGCCCCAACATAGAGTCTCTTGGAGACACCCAAGATCAAAGCACTGGCACCAGCTCGACCTGATTCTCACCAGACGCTCCAGCCTTCCCAGCATCAAGATCACATGCAGCTATCAGGGTGCTGCCTGTGACACCGACCACTCGCTGGTGTGCAGCAGAGTGAAACTGCAAACAAAGCGACTGTATCACACGAAAAAGGAAGGAAGACCTCGCACTGATACGAGCAAGACCCAGGATCAGAGAAAAGTGGAGGAATTTGCACGAGCGCTTGAGGAATCTCTTCCAGGCCCGGTCGATGCAAACGCATCCAACAGATGGGAACATTTCAAGAATACCGTTTACAACACCGCCTTGTCCATATTTGGCAAGAAGACCAACAAGACGGCAGACTGGTTTGAAGCCCACTCTGAGGAGTTGACACCAGTCATTGAGGAAAAGAGGAGAGCTCAAGCAGCATACAAGGCCTGTCCCAGTGAGCGCAACCTGGAGGTCCTCGCAGCAAAGTCCAGCAGACTGCCAGGAGATGTGCTAACGACTACTGGCTCCAGTTCTGTTCCGAGATACAGATAGCAGCTGACACGGGCAACATCAAGGGGATGTATGATGGTATCAAGCAGGCCCTAGGTCCAACACAGAAGAAAATTGCCCCTCTGAAGTCTGCAACAGGCGAGGTCATCCAGGATCGGGTGCAGCAGATGGAACGCTGGGTGCAGCACTACTCTGAGCTATATTCCAGAGAAAATGTAGTCACCGAAGAAGCGCTGAACAACATTGAGTGCCTACCTGTGCTGGAGGAGCTTGACAGTGAACCAACCCTAGAAGAACTTCACGTGGCCCTGGACTCCCTTGCCTTTGGCAAGGCACCTGGAAAAGACAGCATCCCTGCTGAAGTCCTAAAGTGCTGCAAAGAGATCATCATCACTGAGCTGCATGAAATCCTTTGTCTCTGCTGGAGAGAAGGTGGAGTACCTCAAGACATGAGGGATGCAAACATCATCATGCTGTACAAGAACAAAGGTGACAGGGGTGACTGCAACAACTACCGTGGCATCTCTCTCCTTAGCGTTGTAGGAAAGTTGTTTGACCGAGTTGCACTAAAGAGGCTCCAGGTACTTGCAGAGAGCGTTTATCCAGAATCACAGTGTGGATTCCGAGCCAACAGGTCCACCACTGATATGGTATTCTCCCTTAGACAACTGCAGGAGAAATGCAGGGAACAACTACAGCCACTCTTTATAGCCTTCATAGATCTCACGAAGGCCTTCGACCTGGTCAACAGGGATGGCCTCTTCAAGATTCTCCCCAAGATTGGATGTCCACCCAGGCTCCTCAGCATCATCCGATCCTTCCACAAGGACATGAAGGGCACTGTTGTCTTCGATGGCTCCACATCAGACCCCTTTGACATCCGAAGCGGTGTGAAGCAGGGCTGTGTTCTTGCACCAACCTTGTTTGGGATCTTCTTCGCTGTCCTGCTGAAGCAGGCCTTTGGAACTACAACAGAAGGCTTCTATCTCCGGACCAGATCAGATGGAAAGCTCTTCAACCTCTCCAGACTGAGAGCAAAGTCCAGCTGAAATGTCTGCGTGACTTCCTCTTTGCCGACGATGCAGCTATCACTACCCACTCTGCCAAAGATCTCCAGCAGCTCATGGATCGTTTTAGCAAGGCCTGCCAAGATTTTGGACTGACAATCAGCCTGAAGAAAACACAGGTCATGGTTCAGGATGTGGACTCACCTCCCAGCATTACAATCTCTGCGCATGAACTGGAGGTTGTCCATGACTTTGTGTACCTTGGCTCAACGATCTCCGACACTCTTTCTCTCGATACCGAGCTAAACAAACGCATCGGTAAAGCAGCTACCACGTTTTCCAGACTCACAAAGAGAGTCTGGTCCAACAAGAAGCTGACGGAACATACCAAGATCCAGGTCTACAGAGCTTGCGTCCTGAGTACACTTCTGTACTGCAGCGAGTCATGGACTCTTCACTCACAACAGGAGAGGAAACTGAATGCTTTCCACATGCGCTGCCTCCGACGTATTCTCGGCATCACCTGGCAGGACAAAGTTCCAAACAACACAGTCCTGGAACGTGCTGGAATCCCTAGCATGTATGCACTACTGAAACAGAGACGCCTGCGTTGGCTCGGTCATGTCATGAGAATGGATGATGGCCGGATCCCAAAGGATCTCCTCTATGGAGAACTCATGCAAGGAAAGCGCCCCACAGGTAGATCACAGCTGCGATACAAGGACATCTGCAAGAGGGATCTGAAGGCCTTAGGAGTGGACCTCAACAAGTGGGAAACCCTGGCCTCTGAGCGGCCCGCTTGGAGGCAGGCTGTGCAGCATGGCCTTTCCCAGTTTGAAGAGACACTTGGCCAACAGTCTGAGGCTAAGAGGCAAAGAAGGAAGGCCCATAGCCAGGGAGACAGGCCAGGGACAGACTGCACTTGCTCCCAGTGTGGAAGGGATTGTCACTCCCGAATCGGCCTTTTCAGCCACACTAGACGCTGTTCCAGAACCACCTTTCAGAGCGCGATACCATAGTCTTTCGAGACTGAAGGTTGCCAACTAACTATAATCACAAACTTTGAACTGAGCTTAGCAGAAGTTTCCCAACCTTCTTTGTCAGCCAGCTAACACAGCGACCTTGTAAAGTAGGTCAGCAGTACTATCCCCATTTTGCAGATTAATATCTGAAACTGAGAGAGGACAATTTGCCTAAGGCCGCCTAGTGAGTTCATTGACAAAATGGGATTCTAACTGGGGACATCCTGATTCACCAATCTCTTTGCTTTTTAAGTATATAACACACAAAAGTTCCCAACCCAGAATAATAGAGACTTGCTTCTTTCTCTGTTCCAGTAACACACCTGTTCCAAAAGAGTCACAAAAGAAGTTCTCAAAATGTGTTCTGAAGTCTCAGACTAATTAGCCTCCACGGATTGATCAGATAGCTGATGAATGTACTAATGAAAACTTATAGTACTCATATTCTGTACTTGGGAATCAGTTCTCAAGTAGCAAATATAATGTATAAAGTCGCCTGTTATCTCCAGTCATAGATTCCCCCCCTGTTAATTCCCAAAAAATGGTCCCCTTTCCAGGAGATCAGGCCACACACGAAAGAATGCCACAGTCTGCCATCCCTATTTCATCTCCCCTTTGTTTATTTCACTTTTAAGACATGCTGGGTTTTCCCCCCTCTCATTTCTCTGAAGTTTAAATTGAACTCTCTTATCTCCTGGAAATCCCTTGAAAGGCACCTCAAAATACATTCAGGTGTCACAGGCCCAGCAAGACATAAAGGAGATATTACAGATGAAAAAGAAAATGTGGGTGTCCTTTTGTACATTGACGAATGCCATGGAAATAATCAGGCCCTCTGATAAAATTTATAAGCAAGAAAGGAAATGAAACACAGAACCAGTCTACGTGATGAGCCTTGTGCTGAATCTGAGGTGAGCAGCCCTACTGGCAGGTGAGACGTAAGAAACTAAATTAGAAAAACAACTCATGCATAAAGCCAACTGGAGATGCAGGAACACCTGGCACTTAAAAAAAATAAAAATTGATCCCTTATAATGATTTCCATTTAGAGAAGATAAGAAGAATCTTGCCAGAGATCAGGCCAGAGATCTCTCTTGTACCTTTTTTTAGCTACAGTCAGCCAGATGCCTCCAAGAAGATCACAAATGGGCCTGAAGGAGCTGGCCCTCTCTCCCTTGTTGTTTCCCTATATTTGGTTAATAGCTACTGGTCGATTTCTTTTCCATGAGTTTGTCAAATTTCTTTTTTCCTTGACTTTTCACTTTTTTTGGTGAACAAGCAAGCAGAGAAGGTTACAAATAAACCAACAGCAACCCAATGACATCTAAATGCAAGACAAACAAAATGAACAGTGAACACTGAAAAGAGCAAACACATAGCAGCGGCAACAAATCAAAACAGAGAGAGAGAGAGAGAGAGAGAGAGAGAGAGAGAGAGAGAGAGAGAATGAATCCCATGTCAGCAGCTGCAAAACAAAACATAGTCATCCCATATCAAAAGCTGTTGTCTTTTCCCCCAAGGATACACCCAATGAGACCTCCATACTGCAGAATTCCCATGTGGGATGCAGCGCAAGCTGCAGTGGCCCTGCGGCATTGTGGGGGAATTTAACATCCTAACCCACTTTTCAGCACCAACATAATGGCAATGCAGCTCCGAGGTAAGGGAGCAAACAGTCCATTACTTTGAGGAGGCCTCCGTTAGTGCCACCCAACTGCAGGATGTAGCACATGCTCCATTACCATAGCTGTGTCAGTTTTGGAAAGTTGGTTAGGATTTGGGCTTAAGTAGGATTGGGCTGCCATTCTGCCAATTTTAATGGCTTATATTCTGTCTGTGGAAGAACTCCTTGGAAAAATGGCATTCAACTGGTAACACAGGCCAACACACATTTTGCTTCCTTAAACATTACACCAATTCCTGGGTATATTTGAGGTGCTGATTCCAAAAACGGCATCCGTTTTGCCCTATCACGTCTAGTTTTGGAGATATAGTATAGCCTCATTAGTGAATGGTTCAAGCAGCTTCCTCATGAGGAAACTGGGGCATTTGGTGGGCCACTGTGAGATACAGGAAGCTGGACTAGATGGGCCTATGGCCTGATCCAGTGGGGCTGTTCTTATGTTCTTATGTTCTTATGAACCAGGCATTCGGATCAGGGCAGGTTCTATATAGTACAAGTCCTATATAGTACATCACAAACACGAGCAGCATCTCTATTCATTTCCCTATTGGTCATTTTCTCCCCCTAGCAAAACAGTTCCCATACCCTTTAGCCTTTTTTTGTAGAGAAGGCACCCCAACCTCTCGATCATTTTGGTTGTTATTTTCTGTACCTTTTCCAGATGAACCAGTTAATCTGGAGCTCCTTCATTTGCCTTTGCCTCAGTATTAAGCTTTTGTTCATATTGATAGTGTGTAGTGGGGCAGGCGGGGGGAAATTCATTAACCACTTAACTCTGATAAGTGCCTTGGAAATAGACTGTATCAAGTTGGGAAAGTCATACAGGGCAAATGGTTGTCGCACGCAGCCGTCTAAACTGAGTGTATTCAAAAGTAATATTTGCATACAGTAATTGTTTGAGAATATTAAAACAAAGTGAGCTTTGCAAGCTACCTGCGGTAGTTTATTTGTCCACATGACAGAACTGCAGTTCTGACTGAACAGTCATAATGGGAAGGAAATGTGATTAATTTTACACTCGTCTGCGGATGACATTCTCCTTTGTTTAATGAGCTATATTTGCTGCTGCTGTAGGAGTGGGCTTTGCTGCATGGCTTTCTTGAATGTTAGCAGATCATGTGTGTAAAGGAAAATATGAAGAGGGGCAAAGAGTGGGGGGGCTTAACTGTTGCAGGGTTTTTTGTTTCCAGCATTCATCTCAGGCTCACTCGAATCTTCTCTGGTTTTTTTGATATTCGTCTTGAAATTAGTGCATACAGTGCAACTGAACAAATTACCCCAAAACCCATCTTGAAGAACAGAAACAACAAAATCCCTATTTCATCCTTCTCAAAGAAGAGTCAGGCTTGTGGGGAAGGCAGAAACAAAGAAAAAGGAAGGCTGATATCCAAAACAGCGAAAGGAAAAGAGGGATACAAAAGGGAAAGAAAGGGGGAGACAGACTTCCAAATGTGCAGGTGGTATGATATTTATGACAAAGATATGTTATGTTTAGGCCTGATATTCCAGCCTTCCTCAGGAATACAAAATTAATATTTCCAGCACTCTCTCCTTCCCCAAACACTACCAAAGTTGTGCCAGCACAGGCTGGTCACAGCACAGGCTGGGTTTCATCACTCTCTAAATGCCTCTTCCTTCCATTTAAGGCAACTCAGCTCCCTTGCCATTCTCCCACCAAGGCTACTGCCTCAATGCGTAGTTTTTAATGAAAATTAGACATGCCTTTCTAGGGCCTCCAGAGGTCTTTCTGAAGCCCATAAAGGCTCTGTGGGCCTCAGAGCATTTCCCAATGGCGACCAGAGAACCCCTCTGATTGTGTCCAGAGGTCCGATGGACCGGACCCATGGATTTGTTTATCTGCTGGTTTCGGTAATTGCTGTAGGTCACGGAATGAATCTCCTGTGAATACTGAGGTCTGATTTTATTTAAAGAGTATTGAATTATTTGATTTTTTAAAATAAACCTTTAGCAAATTTTTGTTCAGATTCCTTTTTGTCCTGCTTTAATGCAGTTTTGCCAGTGTTGTTGTTGCTATTATTATTATACAGTTAGTATACTTGACACCAGCGATGGGAAAATCCAGTGCAGCACAACTCGAGTCAAGTCTAGAGTCACCAGCCCCTGAGATTCAATTCGAAAATGAGTCATAATGGGGGCACTTTCCGAGTAGCTGATTCATCTTTTCATGACTCTAAAGGATTGAAGTCAAATGGCTGCCTTTAAAAAGCCCACCATGAAAAACACGGGGCTGCTGCTGCTCTGTGTGTGTGTGTCGGAGTTCTCCTTTAATACTATCCTCGTGGATCCGCCCATCTGTATACAGAGCAGGAGTGGGCGGGAGGGACTGAGTGAGAGCTGGAACATAATGGGCAAGAGGGAGAAGGGTCATGTGCAGCAGCTGCAAGGCTTACCAGAACAACCTGATCCTTGGCAACTCTACTCAGAAGTAGTCCCACTGTAGTTGGTTATTCAGTGAGGGTTTCTGCCAATAAGCAGCAACGGAACCATGCGGTAGAAAGCATGATCGCTATGAACTGCCTCCCCCTTCCCTGCCTCCGCCCCTTCCCTGGGCTTCTCCAGCCAATTGTAAGGCAAGAACCCCCTTGGGCCTCTCCTCCTCCCCTTGGGCTCCTCCTCCTAGCTTATCCAAAGAAAGTATCAGAATGCCCATCCTCTGTCCAATGATCATAGGTTCCTTCCTTCCTATCAGAGATGGGCAAAAGAGTTCGCTCCCCCCTCCCCCCTCCTGCTCAGATGCATTAACCTTTCTCTGCCTCCCGGCCAGAACTTCCCTGTTGCTTGCCCAGTCTGAATGATGGCCCCATGAGGTCTTTCATGCCATAAAAACAGTAAGCTAGCATACGCAGACACAGACAGACTCAGGTTTGCATGTATGGGGATGAGTGCTGAGTCAGGGGCCCTTCACTTGCTTTGCCAAGTCTTCCATGTGTGGGACTCATGAATCCATGAGTCAGCAAAAATTCGCAATTTCGCAAGTCCGAGTAGAGATATCAGCAGCAAAAGGAAAGTTATTAGCTGAGGTATCAGCAGAAGATAATCTCTTGCCTCAGTGAGTTTACAATCTGAATGTAGACAAGGTAAACAAAAAGGCAACTAAGGATTAAGCGAGCAGGGGGTGAATAATCAATTTATATGTTTTTTTCCTTTGGCCTTGAGTTCCACTTTTTCAAGGAGCCAAAGAACTGATAGCCTCCGTGACACCTTACAATGATTCCACCCAGGCAATGAGTCTTGGGTCATCTCCAAATATTGTTGACAAGGCCCTGATTTTGCCCTCATACCAGTGCTGGAATGTTTAAGTTCTGTCCTATGCCCTGATGAGCTGATGTGCCAGCGCAGTGGTTTATAGGATTGTAAGGAGCTGTGCAGAAATCTATATAAAGCTAAACAATGATTGGTAGCAGAGTGTTGCTGACAGCTGCTGGGGCTTAGGATTAGCTCTCCAAAGTTCTTAACGCAGACGCTCTCCATCCAAATCCTTCAAATGGAGATGAAAAATATAGAAAGGGATTATCCTTTGATCCACAGATGATGTAGTGTGTGTGTGTGTGTGTTTGAATTTGCCACATCCTGAGCAGTAAACATATGACTGGATAAAAGCAAGACTTCTTCTGCATCTGAACAGGAATTAAATTCCAGAAATAATGAGGCAGGTCTAACTTCCTCTTCTCTAAACTTGTTGATACCTTGTCTCCTCTGTAACCTGCTGTAAGCCTTGATCACTGTAATAGATGCCTGCAGCCTGAACTAGTAGACAGAAAGAAAAGCCCCTCTGCAATCTTAAAGACTAGAGTTTATGTCACTTGATACAATGCATGTTTACCTGGAAATAAGTCCCACCATGTACTGTGGAATTGATTGCCTTCAGAGGACTGCAGCTTTAAAAGATAAGACTTCCTCTGTACTGGCTCCTAGAGGTAACAGTACTGGTGGTGAATTATTGTGAGGGACTTCACAAAAATTGATCTCTACCACAGTGAATCAGCATCAACATGGACTGTATGAAGATGATCTTTTTTCTTTTTCTTTTTTTTTTGAAACTTGTTCATCTTGCAGAACTGGCATTGCCCAAGAACACTCTGTAGTCAAACTGTTTTGAAAAATGTTGTTATAAATTTCAAGGTGTACCTTGAAAGAACTAAAACAAGTATGACCAGCCTTACTGCAGTAGACAGGTGCACATCTGGATGTGTCTATTAGATAGTTCACATGTGAAGAAATCCTTTCCCACCTGATCCTCCACACCATATCTGAAGCAGTCTTGGGATTCTTTCAAATTAAAAGGAAATAAATATTTTATTTTATTTTATGTAGAAATAAATAAGGGCACAATCCTAACCAACATTCCAGCACTGGCATAGCTGTGCCAGTGGGGCATGTGCTGTATCCTGCAGTTGGGGGGGGCAGTCATGGAGGCCTCCTCAAGGTAAGGCAATGTTTGTTCCTTTACCTCGGAGTTGCATTTTCCTTATGTCAGTGCTGGAAAGTGGGTTAGGACTGCACCCTAAATAAATCAACCAACTGAGACCATAAATTGTTGACAATTGGTCAAGTCCATTTCATCACTGAATTGTCTTGTGTAGAAATAGGGAAAGAAGTTGCAAGGAGGAGCTAGGAGAACAGAGGGATGCATCCTACATTTAGTGTGCATGAAAGGAGGTTCCTTCCCTGTCATAAGAGCATAAAAAGGGCCTGCTTCCTTGTTGCATAGTAGCCCACCAGACGCCTCTGGCATCACTGAAGGCAACATGATACCTGTACCTTGTTGTCACTCCCTTGCATTGGACATTGAGAGACAGGTTACCTCTAAAACCCAAAGGTTGCAGTTAGTCATCATGGCTTGAAACCAGTGATGGGCTTTTCCTCCATAAATCTGTCCAATCCCCTTTCAATGGCACCTAGACCAGGTGCCATCACCACATCCTATGGCAAGGAGTTCCACAGATTAATTATGTGCTGGATAAAGAAATATTTCCTCTTGTCTGTTCAGACTCTGTTTTTGGCTTTTGTCTGTTTACTGATGATCAGGACAAATGATGAACAGAATAAAGAGACTGTTGTTCTATATGATCCATACAGAGCAGTTGCTTTTTTCTCACTGTATTTTTAGGCACTGTTTTAGCCAGTGCTCGTACCACTTAGACCCTATCCAGGCTGCAGCTATGTGTAGTTCTATTGATTTCAATTGCATTGCAAATAACTGTAGGCTAGATTGTAACCGTTAACGATGTGGTTGTCCTTGAGCATTGTTTTGAAGTGGATTGTTTTCCCCTTGAATTTGCATAGCATTTTTAATTGATAACTCGTTCACAGATTCCTAGCTGACCTACGCAGCTTATGACCCATCAAGCCAAACACATTCAATCTGCTGGGTATGGCAGGGGTTTGATAAATCTTTATCACCTTGCCTTGCTCTACTGTTTAACTGGCTCTGCAAGAACAGGGACACAGTTGTGACTGAGCATGTATGCAACACATGTGTGGTTGTGGGTAAATACTAAGCCAGGATGTGACCCAGGCCAGCCTTGGGTCTTTCTTAACCAGGATTGATCCTAAAGGAGCAGCAGACCTACACATCACTTGCAAAAGCCAAACTTTTTAAAAGCCTATTCTCCGACCCCAATTTCCTCCAGCTGAAGCAAACTTCCACAGTAGCCACCCCAAGACACTCTGCTGCCTAAGGCAAAGGACATGATGGTGCCCTCCATGCTATGTTGCTAAGTCAGCAATGGTCCACAGGTGCTCTCAGACCATGTCACTAAAGCCAGTAGGATGTCCTGAAGAGGACTGAGCTTCTAAGATGTGAAGTGCTTTTCTTATCTCAGCTTCTCCAACTCCTCAAGGAAATGTTATGGGCAGCCCAATCCTATCCAAATCCCCCTACCATGCCAATGTGGCTCACACTGCATCCTGTGCATGCTGGAGGTCTCCTTGAGGTAAGGGGACATTTGTTCAAAGGGACATTTGTTCCCTTGACCTGGGGAAAGATTCAGCAGCCCCAATGGGGCAACTTGGACCTGTGCCTGCTAAATCACTGGCACAAGTCCACATTGTCCTGTGTTTGTGGATTGGGCCCAGGGATAGGATTTGGTGTGTGTACTTATGCCCCAATCCTGCTCCCTTTGGGGCCTAATCTGCCTATCCCTGCCTCCTCCCCACCCTCTTCCGCCCTCCCTGCCCTGTACTTCTTGGTAGGGCACTTACCTGCTTAGGTGCATGCTACAGTGTGCACTGGCACCAGTGGGATGGCTTTGGCCTTTCTGTTGGTGTGCCTACTTTGTGAGCTACTTTACAGCACATCTGTAGAGTTAGTCTCACCTACCTTGCATGTGTGTGTCCTGCTGCTGCTGCTACTTTAATTTACAGCACAATCCTATGTGTATCTACTCAGAAGCAAGATCCATTGAATTCAATGGGATTTACTCCCAGATGAGTGTGTATAGGATTGAAGCCTCAGCTGCATTTTTTTTTTTGCCCCCCAAGAGCAAGCCACTTTAGCCAAGTTACAGTTTCTATTCAATTTTTGTGCATCTGACATTGCTATGACTCTTTTGTTGAAAGGAAGTAATAAAGCACCTGTATGTGAAGGCGTACTGCAGGTGGTTATCTTCTCAACGAGCTGCAATTTTCATTGTCTAAACTCATTTCTGCAGAATTCTGTATATCACAATGAGTTGGACAGCACTTCAAAAACAAGGGTGTTCAAAGCAACAAAAGTAACCTGAGATTCTAGCTTCCAGGCTATTGTGGATGCTGACTGCTTACTAAGATAGGTGAGATGCAGTGAAACTTTTCATATGTACTTAAATGTTTGTGGGTGTATGTGTTCCTCTTCAGATTACAGCCCAATCCTATGCACGTCTACTGAGAAGTAAGGCTGCAATCCTATCCACATTTCCTGAGAGTAAGCTATGTCAAACACAATAAGACTTACTTTTGAGTAGACATGCACAGGGCTGTGCTCTAAGTCCCATTATAGTCAATGGAGCTTACTCCCTGGTAAGTGTGGATAGGGTTGCACATTGCAGCCTTAGTCTTCTAATGCCCTTACTTCTTTTCGGTACAAAAATAATGCAAATGATCAAGGCTGCTCTTGTTCTGGGTAAATTTACAGTATTTACTTGAAAACAAAATTAGCCATCTGGCAGTCAATGTGATGCTCTATCAAGGTGTCACATCTTTCTTCCTTGTTGTGCTACTTTCCACATTCTATTTGATTTTTGACTCACACACAGTGGCTGCATGCAATAGAGGGAATGTGAAGCCAGCGTGTATGCCATGATTATACTAGGACCAGGGGGACTTGGGTTGTTTCCAGGTGTGCTTTTAAACATGTGTTCGAATGCACACATGGGGTAATAATAATAATAACTAGGTATTTATATACCGCCTTTCTGGTCATCGGATTACTCCTCTGACTTTATTCAAGACGGTTTACATAGGCAGGCGTTTCTAAATCCCTCAAGGGGATTTTTACAAACATAGAAGTTTTCTCTTTCAAGAACCAACATTTCAGAATGGAACTTCCTGGTTTGGTCTCACTTCTGGTCTCCAGTTCTCCCAGGCAGGCTGACAAGCAGCTCCGTCTCTCGCATGGAGGGCAGCCAAGACGCTTCTTGCTCACACCAAGAGCTGGTGGAATCACTCAGCTCGGCTTGTCAGCTGCTTCAAGTTCTCGCCATTCTCAGCCATTCAGGGAGCTGCCAGTGTCCTCAAACTGGCGACCTTCTGATGTTATCTTTGGGCTAATGGAGGCTGTACCCTCTAGACCAGACTTCCTGCCCCTTTAGGGTAAAACTAACTTGTGTGCCGGTGCTGGGACCCTGTATAGTGGCCAAAGGCTCAGTTCTGTGGCTCAGCAGGGAAAGCTGAGGGAGGTTAAGGTGAAAGGTACAACAAACAAACTTTTATTGTGGAGATAATTTAACAATAATGTGGAAGAAGAATCAAAATGGAGGTGATTTGCTGCAGCACTAAGGTTCAACAAATTACAAACCAACAGCATGTTGGCAACAGGAGGAGTGAAAAATGGAGGTGCATAAGGTCTGATGACCCAGGTTTTTTAAAATAATTTTCTCCCATATGGTTCTATGGGATCCTTGGTGGGGTGAGTTCACCAGGGAACCCTCTTTTGTCTTGATGGCTCTTGATGGATTATATCTGGTCCAAGGTGGGTGCCTCCATTGTTCTCACACCTGGCTGAGGTAGCTAGCTAAGGAGGCAGGTTATTTCATTAGAGTGGCTCCTAGATTGAATTTGGCAATGAAATTCGTTGGGGACCCTTTTTTTGCTTTGTTAAAAACTTGTTTGCTCTAAGTCAGGAAGGAAGTGAATTTTGTCTCCAGAGTCAGATGTGCTATGCAAGCAAGGTGCAGTCCTTGCAAGCAAGTCTGATACAGTGGCAGGGTGTGTGCATGTGTGTGATTGCACTGGTAATAAAAAGTGGCCTGCCTCTTGGCTTGTAGATCTAAGGTCTTTTGCCATCGGTTCTGCTAAACCACTATACTGGCCTTAGACATGGTCTCTTGGTAAGCACTCAACACCACATACACATGTGTGCTTCTCTATAAACATCATACAAAAAAGGTTGGCAGGCAACAGGCGCCTGCCTGCCTGCCTGCCTCTCTCTCTCTCTCTCTCTCTCTCTCTCTCTCACTGCAAACCTAGTCTTACCTCCCAGGGTTGTCATGAGATTAGAGCTAGATATGCTGTCCTGAGCTTTTTAAAAGAAGGATGTGGTATCAATGTGACTGTGAACCCTTTGGGAACAGGGAGCTATTTATTTATTTATTATTTATTTATTTTACCATGTTAAGAACTGCTATGATCTATTTGTTGTTGTTGCAGTGTATACATATTTTATGAAAATATTAATTAAGAAGTTAGCAATTGAATCACTTTTGATTCACTTTGATTCATTTGAAATTGATCACTTTCTTGGGAATAAATCGCATTGTTCCTGAGTGAGACTTATTTCTAAGTAAACATGTATGCAAAGGCTCTGCAAAGGCTGCTTCTCACTCTCTCTTTTAATCTCTTCTGCAACTGGACAAAGCAGAGGAAAACTACTGGCCCTTTCTATCATATTAAAGTCAAATAAAAAGAACCTGTTAATGACAGCTGACAGAGTAGCTGTCAGATGCTGCCTGGTTAATACCTGACATTAACCCAGACTTTCGACATCCAGGCTACTGCAGCAGCAGCAGCAAAAAGAATCTTCTCGCAATGCCTAGTGACAGAACGGTGACACCTGTCCAGAATATCAGGACCTCTCCAGGTGTGGCAGCAAAACTCAAGTTCCGGTACTCGGTTTCAAAATCAGGTACACTGCTCTGCAACCTCAGAACAGTTGCTCAGGGTGTTTGCGCTGAACACCTGGTGGCATGGAAATGGTGTCTTTTCCATTTAAGATTAGAAACTTCCACGGAAAGAATGAAAGCGATCACTTTGCAAACAAATTTCCTGGCCTTGCCTCTCGCACTAGGTGAGGCAAGGTTGCGACTGGCAGTGAAGGGGTTTTTAATGTCTGAGATTCAGTCAGTTCTCTGATGTGAAGATGAACCAGAATAGGCTTTGTTATTTATTTCTGCAGGAGACAGTCACTGTTCTTTATGTATATGCCAGAAGACACAGCAGGTGCCTTGAATATCTTATAGCCCCAGTGGGTTTCCAACAGTGCTATAGCAAGCACATCTAAATCAAGGAGAGGAACAGTCTGAGCATCCCAGGAGGGAACAGAGGCAGATTGCATGAATATTGGAGTGCAACGTTGCCATGACCAAAGGAAGGACACATGTGAAGAAAGTGGCAGGGATCTGGACCTCAGAAAACATACAGTGTGCTTTATGGATCCCAGGACGGTGATCAAGGAGGTAAAAAAGCCTATGAAGAATAGGGGGCTTGTTTCAGTGGATCCCAGCATTGTTGTCAATAAACCCTAATAGAAACCAGATGGAAAATAACATTGTACTGACAAGAAGGGAGGGAAGATGCTTCCTAGTTCTGCAAAAATGCAATGCTAAGGATTGCTCTTCTGTGGGTGAGACAGAGAAAGAGAGGAATAAAATGCTTTGCAACTCCTAGTACTTCTTTTCAGATGTCTTGTGATGAGTGGAAATCTTCTCCAGAATTGACTCATGTTTTCTTGAACTTCTCAAAACAAAACCAAAAACCAGATGAGATCCTAACAAGAACAGGTACTTTCTACACAGCGAAGGCAAGACCTTGGGGCTACAGGATACATCACAGAGTTCCTGGAAGTTCACCCTCCTACCCCTCCATTTCTTCAAACTTAAAAAGCAAGAGGAAACACAGGGAACTCTCTTACACTAACTTAGACCAGGGAGGCCAATCAAATGCAACTCCCTGCACAGTGATGCAGCAGCACCAGCAATGTAGTGTGGGAGTTTTGGCCTCTGGAGGCGTCCTTGTGGTAAGGGAACAATTCTGGAACTAATGGATACCAGTGACATGCAGTCAGGGTAGGAAGAGCCTCACCTAACCCAGCAAGTAAAAAAAAAAAGTAAAGGAGCCAAAAAGTAAAACAACAAAACAAAAAAACCCTGTACCTTTTGCCTTTCCCAATTTGCTCTTCTCTGCTCTGTCTGTTTAACTCATTTCTGCCCGGCCTGCAAGTGTACACATTTGGTTTCTTTTGCATATATGCAACTCTGGGCAGAAATGACTTAAAACAGTGGTTTTCAAACTCTCTGGGAGTTTGGAAACTGCTCTAAGTTATTGCGGGGGTGGAGGGAGGAGGAAGTGGGGGCAGGGGGAGGCAGCAGGCTTGGCTGTACTTCCTAAAGCCTCCAGCAGCTTCCCGGGGGTGTGGGGAGCCCTGCGCGACTGTCTGCAGGGCTTCCCGATGCTTCAAAAGTGAAAGTGGAGTGATCACACTTCTGGCGAACACTTCCAGTTTTGCAGAGGCAAGGCACGATTGCTCCACTTTGGCTTTTGAAGCTTCGGGGAGCCCTGCAGAAGGTTGCGCAGGGCTCCCTGTACCCCCAGGAGGCTGCAGGAGGCTCTGGTAAGTACAGACAAGCCCCTGCAGCCCCCTGAGTGGCGCAATCCTGGGGAGCGTGCCGCTGCCTCCTCCCTGCCTCCGTGCTGCCCCCACCCCTTAAGGGGACAAAGGCCAGGGCCCACGGGCTGGGGTGTCGCAACTCCCCAGTTTGAAAAGCCCTGACAAAGCAACACACACACACACACACACACACAAACATGGAGGGAAGAAGGAGAGCTGCAATCAGCTCAGTCACTATCATGGCTTGCAAGGGACAAAATAGGCAGGGAAGCCTGTGCAATTAAAGCCACCAGTCAGAACTACCTCTGTTAGTCCAATAATAAACAAGACAGTGCTTATGTCATCAGTCACTGGGGAAGCATCAAGAAGAGTTGCCTCCAGCAGATTAGGCTGTAATCATGGGTGTCTTCCAATTTTTTTTTTTTTTTTTTAAAGCAGGGTGGCTGTCTTCCAATTAAAAAATAGCAGGACACCTGCATCAACAAGTGCTGGGGAGGCACGAGGAAGAGTTGCTTCTCTTCTGTTAGAAAAAAAGCCATGAAAAAAGCAAGGAGCCTGTGCGAACTACCACTTTGTATAGCACCAGGCATCTTTTCAGTTGCTTCCGGGGAGCTGTGCTGATATAGATATAAAATTTATTTCCAGTGGGGGGTGGGGGAGAGAGAGAGAGAGAGAGAGAGAGAAAGAGAGCATAAGGGGGAAGAGGGGGGGGAGTGAATGGATATTGCCTCTCCAGGCCTGGACTGGCCTGGACCTTACTGCATGTCACTGCTGGATATGGTCATGGGCCTAGAAATTAAAAGCATTAATTTGCTCATCAAGGATTCCTGAACTGCTCCTGCTTATTGCATGGGATGAAAAGAGGGATATATTTTGCTTTCTTTGTTTGTGTCTATTTGCCATCTCTGGATAGTTTAAAAGCAAACATACCAGTCTGGTAACAGTCAATTGCATACATTGCTGTGCCTTCTCTTCCCTGAAAATTGCTTCTTTCAACATGTCAAGCCAGATCCCTGAAATTCTGAGCAGTTCAACTCAAGGTGAGAGAAGGTAGTGACTCGACTCTCTTTATAATAATAGTAGGTTTAGAGGACGCAGTAAGGAGAGATGAGGAAGATCTAAGACAGCTAAATTATTAGAAGTATGACAGTCTCTATAAACAGCTGCAAAGCACTATAATAAACCTGATATTACCCAGTTCTGAAGCTGATCTCTCTTCTTGATTCAAATCAGTTTTTGAAGTTTAGGCTACTTACAGCCCAAGCCCAAGCATGTCTACTCAAAAGTAAGTCCGGTTAAATTCAATGAGACTTACTCCCAGGAAAGTGTGCATAGGATGCTGCCTTTTTATACAGATAATTAATATTTGTTTTGATGTCTCTCTAATCAAAACTCATGCTCAACTTTCCCATTGAAATCAATGAACTCATAGAGCTCCGCTTTTAGTACTCTCTCCCCAACAGTGATTATGAGACTCGTACTGTGTGCCACCAGCAGTCAGAGGCTGGTACACTGCTCCTAATAATGGAGGCTCCATTTGACTGCTAACAGACCTATCAATGGATATCTCTATCTTCAATGTTGGCTAATCCTTTAAAAAAAAAGAAGCCGCCTTAGTGGTAATCCCTGTATGTTGTGTTGAAGAATTCCACTGAAGAACACAGAAGTAGAGGTTTTCTTGTGAAATAACCTGCTGCACTACTGATGACAACATGCTTGTGTGATCTCAGCACAGTTCTGCCTGAGTCTGGCTCTCACATGACCATCTTAGCTCATTGGAACTTTTCACTGGGTCTCACCGCAGACATTCGTTATAAGTTGATCTCACAGATAAGCGAAGACAGGTTTTGAGCCCCAAATCATGGAATTTTCTATGACCCTTGGATAAGTTGGGGGTTAGGGGGGGTCCAACTATAATTTTGTCTGATTTTATCTGAAGCCAGATCCTGAAAAATAACCTTCCAGTAATTGTTACCTAAAAACTGCAGTTTCTAATTTATTAAAAATACAATAAAAGATCATAAGATGCATTTTTTGTTCATTAACTTTTAAAATTCTGGTCTTCACAACATTTGTGTAAACAGTGTCAGAGTAAGTGCCTGTAAGCGACATACCAGTAGAAGAACCATCAGTCAAATCCTTCTTTATGGTCCTGTGTGTGAAGCCAGAGGCTCTACATATAGCATGCAACATAAAATATGTAACTGGGAGTATGCAGTTCAGTTCACAACAGGGAGACAAGCAGTAAGGACTGAGCTGCGCACAGCTGCAACTTAGAAGCAGAGTCACTGCTTTCCATGGGTGTTATTCTTAAGTAATGGTGCATTGCAGCCTGGGACCTTGTTTCAGAGGGAAAAGAGGATCACTTCCTGGGGTGTTAAAAACCAGACCCCTAAACTTGGGGGGGGGGTGAAATTATTTGCAAATGACTTGCCAGGAATGTTCTGGCAGCAGCAAAAGAAAAGGAGGCATTTCCCTTCTTCTCCAAACTGGAAGGGAGACAAAGGGGCTTCTGGGAATTGTGGGGAGGCTTTGTGGGAGTATGTACTGCACAATCCCCAGAAGCACCTTCACTTCTCTTCCTGTCTGGAGAAGAGGCTGCCTCTGAATACGGTAATTACTGGTAAAAATCCTCCTTTTTCTCCACCTGCTTCCTGCTTCTCAGCCCATTTCCTTGGCCCTTGGCCAAACAGCTTCTGAGCCTCCATAAGCTTCCCAGAAGCTCCTGCTCCACTCACTGCATTGACCCGGGTATAAGTCGACCAGGATCTCAGGCTCTATTTTTAGGCATAATTTTTTGATCTATAGGCGAGTATATATGGTAGCTCATTGGACCTGGGCTCTTCTTATGTTCTTATATTCTCATTGTATCAATGGAAGCATAGAGCATGCTGGAGGCAGTTGTGAAACTTGGCCCAAGTGCATCTGAGTCTCTATGGCCCAAATCAAAACCAACTTTCCAGCTTTGACGTAGCTGTGCCAATGGGACATGTGCTGCATCCTGCAGTTGGGTGTGCAGTTGAGGCCTCCTCGAAGTAAGGGAATATTTGTTCCCTTACCTCAGAGCTGCATTGCCCTTATGTCAGTGCTGGAAAGTGGGTTAGGATTGTCTCCTATATCTCCATTTTCTTCACTTACTGTTCTCTTAGGCTGCAATCCTAACCTCATTTTCCTGGGAGTAAGTCCCATTGAACACAATAGGACTTGCTTCTGAGTAGACCTGCTTAGGATTGTGCCCTTAATTGCACAGATTGATTGGAGCATATGAAGGTGCCTTATTGAGTCCCACTGCCTGAAATTCTTTTTTTTTTTTTTTTTCCCCCCCGCTGGGGATTGGACTTGTAACTTTAGGCATTAAAAGCACAAGCTCTGGCACTGAGCTAAGGACTCCTTTTATTTAGCTTAATGATGCACATACTTTGCTGTGACATTTATCAGTGCTTCCTTTTATAAGCAAAGCAAGTCGGTTTGGTATGCTTTATCACTGTTATCTTTGGTTGTTGTTGACCTCAAACTCTTGACTGCTTCTTGAACAGCTCTCTGAAACCACAAGTAGTAGTTCAGTGAGTAACACTTGAACTGATAGCAAGCAGTCTGGCTGTCATGATGCAGGACGCGTTTTAGTGTTGAGGCATTGCGAAAGTAGATTTTATTGCTGAGCTAATTACATACATTTCAAAATGAGTCTTGGGATTTCCCCCTTGGAATGCAAGTCCCAGACAGGAGGGCATTGTTACTAAAGGTCCAGTTAAATGGGAAATCATGCACAGGGCAGATATATACAGTAGCCTTACACTGAATTGAAATTCATTTCTCTTTCTCCAGAGAATCCTGGGAATTGTAGTTCAGTGAGAGTGGCTTGCCATATCTTAACTGAGCAGTGGTTCTCAAATGTCTTAGCACCAGGACCCACTTTTTAGAATGGCAATGTCAGGACCTACCAGAATTGATATCATTAACCTGGAAGTGATGTCATGGCCAGAAGTGACATAATCAAACATGAAAATTTTTAACACCACACATGACAAAAATCAAATCAAGTATAAATTTTAAAAATGTATTAAAAATAAGGAATAACCCTCCTATGCTGTTGCCGATCTGTTTTAAAAAAGTCCCCTCAACATCCCAATGGTTACAATCCTATCTAAACTTGCCTGTGAGTAAACCCCATTGACTAGCATTGTTTATTTTATTTAATAGTATGGCAAAATGCAGCATCATCATACAACATTCACAATATACAAAATACATATGTAAAACACAAACAACAAGCAACAAATCATTAAAACATAATGAATAAAATCATGAATAAAATTACATTATCTGTTATATATGAGCAATTACTGACTAGACCTATGGCTGAATATCTAAGGGCACAATCCTAACCCCTTAAATCAGTGCTTTCCAGCACTGACATAAGGGCAATGCAGCTCTGAGGTAAGGGAATAAACATTCCCTTACTTTGAGGAGGCCTCCGTGAGAGACACCCAACTGCAGGATGCAGCACATGTCCCATTGGCACCACAATGCCAGTGCTGGAAAGCACTGACATAAGGGGTAAGGATTGCACCCTAAATCATTTAACTATTGAACAGCAGTACCCTCAAGTTGATGTAGTATCTGCAGGGAGCCAGAATACCTTCTAAGGGGGCATTCCATTGCAATGTGATGTAAAATTTGCAGAGCATCCCCACAGTCCCAGTTAGGTTTATTAACCAACCCCCATTTGTATAATAATAATAATAATAACTCTGGGTATTTATATACCGCCTTTCTGGTCATCGGATTACTCCTCTGACTTTATTCAAGGCGGTTTGCATAGGCAGGCTGTTTCTAAATCCCAGAGGGAATTTTTACAATCACAGAAAGGTTCTGTCTTTCAAGGACCACACAACATTTCAGATGGATCTTTCTGGTCTGATGTCACTTCTGGCCCCCAGTTGCCTCCCAGGCAGGCTGACAAGCAGCTCCTTCATCTCTCACATGAAGAGCAGCCAAGACACTTCTTTGCTCACACCAAAGAGCAGATGGAATAACTCAGCTCAACTTGTCAGCTGCTTCAAGTTCTCGCCATTCATGGAGCTGCCGGTGGCCTCAAACTGGCAACCTTCCGATGTTATCTTTGGGCTAACGGAGGCTCTACCCTCTAGACCAGACCTCCCGTATTTCCAATATTGGCACCTGCCATAGTTCGTATGAATCTGGTTAAGCACTGTCCTGTTCCTCCTTGGAAGATCAAAGCTGTAGGGACATTGTGCTGGATCAGGCACTATATTAAACAGATCTGGGTTAGAACTTGCCCACTCCTGATGCCATACTGTCTCAATATCAAAATCTTCTCTGACTAATTGCTGTCCAAATTTCCACAATGGATTCTGGGATTAAAGTCTAAATATTTGATCATGACAATCCTCATGTACAGGTACAGTTGGTTTGCCTCGCATTTCTGTCACTCCTTTTTTAAGGCTAGTTGTCTTCTAAGATGTGGTGGTGGTATATTTGATAATACTGGTAACCAACTGGTAGCTAGTTGGAGGGTGTTAATTTGATGGGTCCTGATATTAACTTCATAGTGTGATTAAGTTGGACATCCACTACTTTCGTATGGGCATTGTTTAGCCATACAGGGCTAGAGTACTCAGCCACCGAGTATATAAGAGCAAGAGCTGATGTCCTAAGAATTGCAGCGCTTGCTCCCCAGCTGGTACTGGAAAGTATTGTAAAAATCTGGACTAGCATTGTTAAAAGTATATACACAGTAGTCTGTAAAATAAGGATCTGTAACATTTCTCCAAATGCAGTTACATACATGGTAGCATCAAGTCTAATATACTAAAAAATAGAATACACCTTGAAATGAATAGGGACTCACCTGAAATTGGCTCACAACCCACGCAGTGGGTCCCAAACCCACAGTTTAAGAAACACTGTAATGCAGTGGTTCCCAAACTGGTGGGTCACGACACACCAGCCTGGGAAGCACTGGCCTATGTACTTTTAAAGGGTGGGGCAGGGGGAAGACAGTGATCCCCAGGATTGTATCACTGTCAGAAACAAAATGGGGGTTTTCCTTACCTTCTAAAAGCAGTTCTGGCATCCGGGAGGGAGTGCAGGGAGCCTTGCAGTCATCTCTGTAGGACTCCACAAGCTTCAGAAATTGAAAACAAAGTGTTGAGAACCCACTTCGGTGTTTTTGATCAAAAACTGGAAGTGGATTCCAATCACTTTTTTTCCATTTCTGAGGCTTGGGGAGCCCTGCGGAGGTGTCCGCAGTGCTCCCTGCATCTCCCCAGGTGTCGGCTCTGCTTTTGGGAGGTAAGGAAAACGCCCTCCTGTTTCCTGCAGCAGTGCAATTCTGGGGATTGTGTCACTCCCTTAGCCCTGCCCCTGCACTTACTTACAAACTCCCTTGAAACTACAAACTCCTTTGAAGAAATTTGGGAACCAATGCTATAATGTATTCAGTGCATTTTTAAGGGAACTGTTTGAACTACAGTTCCCAGGACTGTTAGGGCGTGTCATAAAACAAATGTGTTTGTAGTGTAAATCTGTCCATGGTTTCTTCCAGAGACATTTGTTCATCTTTAAGATCTGTAGCTGCGATATGGCCTTGAAAGTTGCTTGGTTTATCTTCTTCCTTGTGATGACTATTTGCAATGGCTAGCAATTATGTACTGATCAGTCCTGAAAACCCGGGCGTAATATCACAATGCTAGCAGGTCTAGAGGACATCTTCCTCCTGCCTTTTTTTGTTCGCCTTCTCCAGTCACCTTTCTGCAAGACTTCAGGATCTGAAGTTTCTTCAGACCTTGAGTCTACTCTTTTCCTTGCATGAGTGCATTCGTCAGTCCAATGATGCAGGCTTGGGGCATTTGGCATTTCTATATATGTGTGCGTGTGCAGATATTTTCTTCAGGTAAAGAATATGCAGGCTTTTATAATCATCCCTTGAAAGGCTGGGAAATTTCCTGTGGTGTCAGCGAAGAGAGGTTTCATCACTGAATGTGTATCTTATCTTCCAGACCACTGAGAGATCACAGGTGGTTCAGAGTGTCCTCCTATTTGTGTCTAAGTCTTGCCAAATCCAGATTTTGGAGAGGAAAAGGGTTCCTTTATTACTTTGAAAAAATAAAAAATAAAATAAAATGTTTTCATAACGATTTTTCTCAGGTCTCCTGATCCACAAGCATGATTTTTTTTTTTAATTGACCAATTGATTTGAGTCTGTCGTCTTGGGCTGTTTTCTCAGTATTTTTCTCCTTCTATTTATCTTTTGTTCTTCATTGCTACTTTCCTTTTGTTCCTTTTTGTAGTCTCCCGACCTTGTAGTCAAGTGACAAAACATGTTCTTGCCTTCCCCTTTCTTCTTGGCCACACTATACTTTAGCAATGTTTTATTCAATATATGTCCCTGTCTCAGTTTCTCCATCATTATAAAATACGAGGGTCGCCCAGAAAGTAATGCACCACATTTTTTCTTCTTCAACAATTATGTATTGAACCCAATGAAACTTACACACAAGAAAGAATGATGTTTCTTCTACACTCCCTATTTTTCCACGTAATCTTCGTCCAGTTCTGTGGCCTTCCTCCAGCGAGACACAAGGGCATGTATGCCCTGTCGGTACCACTCCTTGTTCTGGTCACAAAGCCATTTCTGCACTGTGCAAATCACCTCTTCGTCATCCTCAAAAATGTCTTCCGCGAATGGCATCCTTTAATGGCCCAAACAAGTGGAAGTCTGAGGGAGCTAGGTCAGGGCTGTAGGGTGGATGGGGTAACACAGTCCAACCCTGTTTAGTGATGTGTTCTGAAGTCCTCAAACTTGTGTGAGGCCGAGCGTTCTCATGTTGAATCAAACATTCACCTGGGTTGTTATGGCGCCGAGGTCACTGGAAGCGCTTCCTGAGTTTGGTTAATGTCTTCACATAAGCTTCAGAATTAATGGTGCTGCCTCTTGGCATCACTTCAATGAGTATGGCGCCCTCACAGTCCCAAAACACAGTGATCATGACCTTACCGGCGGAAGCAGTTGCTTTGAATTTTTTCTTCTGTGGAGATTGAGGATGACGCCATTCCATCGCTTCCAGTGTCGTTTTGTTTCGGGCTCAAAATGGTGAACCCAGGTTTCATCACCTGTCACAATCCTGGACAAGAACACTTCCCCCTCATCTTCAAAACGTTTCAGCAACTCAGAAGAAATGTTTTTTCTGAGAGATTTGTGGTCCACCATAAGACAGCGCAGAACCCATCATGCACGCACTTTTGAGTAATCAAGAGCACGGATGATTGCATCCACACTTCCTTTGCTGACTGACAGCTTCAGTGCCAACTGCCTAGTCGTTATGCCTCGGTCCTCACGAATGAGC
Organism: Tiliqua scincoides; assembly: GCF_035046505.1. Lineage (NCBI taxonomy): Eukaryota > Metazoa > Chordata > Lepidosauria > Squamata > Scincidae > Tiliqua > Tiliqua scincoides. The sequence continues at coordinate 122,779,041 of NC_089824.1, forward strand.
ACATCAGCAAGCTGCGTCTTGTCAGGTGTGAAAGCCGTGGATGGCCGCCCCGAACGCTGCAAATCTTGGAGCTCTGCCGAACCGCCTTCTAATGGCCTCACCCTCTGTGCCCAGCGACTAACTGTACTTCTGTTGATTGCAGATTCTCCATAAACTGTACACAAACATTTGTGAATGTTCCCAACAGTTTCTTTCTCCACAGTGAGAAATTCAATGACGACACGCTGCTTGTAACGTACATCACTTACAGACGCCATTTCGAAACACTGCTGCAGCTACGCTATCTGTCTGAAGAAACCAAAAATTTGTGTGCGCACTCCTGAAAATTCAAATAATGTATAAAGTTTCGCATTCGTACCATTACTGTAGGCTGAGAAAAAAAATGTGGTGCATTACTTTCTGGGTGACCCTCGTATCTCAAGGCTGATTTTCTTACTTTTGCAATCCCTGGTCAAATGTTTGTTCTCCTGCTGGCTCATTCCTTTTGTTAGACATTTGTATTCATATCTCCTCTTTTTTTAAATCTTGCTTTATTTTTGTATTTCTCTTCCATTTCCCTCTTCTTTTGTGTCCTCCTTCTGTCATCCTTTTTGTTGCATTACAGTTCTGCTTGCAGGGCCGTTGCCTCTGTTGTTGATAGTATCAGGAACGTAGAAAGTTGCTTTTGCTGAGGCAGTTCATTGGCCCATCTTAACTCAATATTTTCTATGCGGACTGGCAGGATTCAGTCTTACCTGAAGATATCAGGGGTTGAAACTGCATGCAAAGCAGGTCCTCGAAAGTTGTGCTTAGTTCTTATGTAGGTAAGTAATTCAAAGTTGTGTTCCATCCAAAACTGCTAGCTGGGCAAAGAGGCATCTTTCAAGTCGTCGCTGTCCTATGGCCAAAGCACATGTTGATTGAAACTCCTGTGCTGGGCTGCTTCCCATAATAATGCTGGAGGTGTGCAAAATCAGGTGATGCTCTGGCGGAGGGGATGAGGGGCTTTAATGCTTTAAAGCTCAGCCAGAGGCAAGGGGAAACTCTTCCCTTTACCCCTGGGTAAACCATCACAGCACCAATGGGTCTTCTCGAACCTACACCACCTCTGGAGATGGCACAAGTCTGAGGAGAAAACGGAGCAGTTTGAAGCCACTCTGAGCTGCTTAGAAAACTGGGTTGGGGCTCAGCATAACTACCAGGTTCCAGCCCCGCTCCCAGCTCCCCATCCTCCCTGCCTCCTTTCTGCCTCCCTCCCACCTCCTTCCCACCCCCTCCCCACCCTCCTCAGACCCCTGCGTCAGCCGAGCTTGGCCAACGCAGCCTTCCTGGTGCAAGCCGCCACAGAGGCTGGATACCGCCTCTGTGCTCATGCGCACATCTGTGCACTGGCATGGCTTGCTCCCAAGGAGGTGCAAACGTGCTTTATAGCACGTTTGTGACCCTCCTAGGCTGGCACAAGGGATTTGTAGCAGCCTAACACAAGGTTAGGACTGCGCCCTTAGGTACCCAAAGTCTGGGAATCACTGATGAGAGTGCTTAATAAATCATGGTTGGATTCAGTGAGTGGACAGAAACCACTATTGCTTCTCCATAAATGGTTGCAAAAGACTTTGATGCTGTCCTATAGCAGTTCTTACAGTTCCTCTTATGCAAAAGGTTGTATTACACAAGTGGAAGAACAACTTTGGGTTTCACTTCACTTTCCTTAAGCAATGCACACAGCAAGATGTAAAATAGTTCTTCTGTGCATAGAGGATGCCTTCTGCATGAGGAAGTTGTCTTTGGATCCAGCCCATTGCCTTGATCACCATCCCATATTTGCTGCAGCAAAAGGATAATTGCTTCAGGCTGCCTATACTTGCTGAGTGAGAGATCCTCACTTAAGAGCTGAGGTGCTAGATAAAACTAGAGTTTCTTGAAAGACATCAGTTCATCGATAACAATGATTTTCAACCTTTTTCATCTCACAGCATTCTGACAAAGTGCTAGAATTGTTACGGCATACCATTCTTTTTTTCTTTCTTTTTTTTACAACTGACAAAGCACATCTCCCACTGGCCCTCTATGACCCTCCCCCAAATTCTCGCAGCACAACTGCAGACCATTCCTGGCACACCAATGTGCCATAGCACACTGGTTGAAAATTGCATGAAATGAAGCAACTGAGAACTTAGTATGGTTGGACCCCAGTATCCGTGGATCCTGCATCCGCAGATTTGACTCAATGCGGATGCCGGCAGATACTGGGAAAACAAATTTAGAGAAGAAAAGAAGTGCCAAAATAAAGATTCCTAATGTTTTGCAGCCAAGCTACACCACTTCCAAGCCTCTAGAGCTGTTTTTAGGACTGAAAGACTGACTTCTGGGTTGCACAGAGTCTGATCTGTATGGACATAGTTTTCTATATAACATATGAAATAGCCATATACTGAGAAAGAACATTGGTTTATCTGTTCCAAAACTGTCTCCTGTGACTGGCAGATTCACTCCAGGTGGGGTGTCAGGTAGAGGTCTCCCCCATCTCTGTTGCTGGAGATATCAAGGATTGAAACTGGGGACCTCTGCATGCAAAGCATGTGCACTTCTGCTGATCAAAGACTGCTTTCCTAGGGGAAGGTCCTTCTAGGTCAGGAAGCAATTACAACCTTGAGTGTTCCTGATCAAGTAAACACGCATATAAAGGAAGCACCATATAGGTCCTTGTATAGAAAAATAATTGTGGCCTCTCTGCAGGATAATATTTTGCTGTGTGCATAGTGTGTTTGTTTATATAATCTGTATACATAAAACCAGATTTTTTCAGGCACCACTGTGACAGATCAAACAGACTTAACGAAAAAATAAAGCAGCTGCATGTTTTGTCTGGAATAAACTGTGAATGGAGTTTGGAAGCAAAGGTGACACTGATGTTTAATACTGGCCAAGGACTTAGAAGTTAAGATGTTGGCAGCATCTGGATGCTGAAAGTAGGAATGCTGTGTGGCTTAAGCGACATCTCGGAGGGGGTGGGCAGCTATCAAAGTTAGTACAGCCATGATTCCCCACCCCTAGCTTTTATTCTCTGCCCTTAGCCATCAGGTTATAAATATGCACATGGGAGCAAGATCTAAAATTCTGCCTTTGGTAAATTCTCAGTTTTGCAATGGATCTGAATTCTTCTTCATATTATTATTATTATTATTAGCATTGTCCCTATTTTGTCGACTGTCTTTGAGTGGCCGAATTAGGGATGTGTAGTTTTGGTTTCAGAGCTTTATCATGGATATGTCTAGGAAGGAACAAGGAGCTATACTGAGTGAAATACCATTTCTATAGAGGCCCTTCCTACTTTATAATGTTCTGCATCCGATTCTACACCTGCTTGTTTCCTCAGTGGGTTACTTATACATTGTGTATGGATTGTCTGGGATATGAACCTCCATCAACTCTGTAAATTATCAGTGAAGTGAGGTGTTGGTATGTCAGTCAGGCACTCCACTGAATTGCCCTGTAAGTAGATTCACATATCTGGGTCACACTCATGTGGAAACTAACTTTGGTGGCAACAATGCCCTTACATCAATGTTTGACACTGGCCCAAGGATGAACAACTTCAATTGGTTATTGGCAAGTTCCTTCAGACTCTAACTACAGTTAGGCCCAGCTGTTATTACCAAATCCAGTGATGAGCCCTCACACTCCTGGTAATGTTACCAGGAGCTGTACAGGGTCTGAATGTTCATTCCAGTCTCTGCTAAGACCCATCCTTTTTCCAGCTCTTAAACCCTCTTAGGTATGGCTGGACCAACAGCTGTCTCCTCCGCTTACCTGGTTGTGATGGCTGCAGGTGGGTCTCTATCTTACGGCCTTAGCAGCAATTTATTCACAAGTCAGATCTGCCACAGCCAGGTAAGAGGAGAGGGACACATAAGTTGGAAGTGGGAGGTGTGACGATCAAGACGACCCTCCCTTATGGGCCGTGTAATCTGTTTATTACCGTTAGGGTAATCAAGTGGCCATAAACCCATATAACCACCTGACACCCCTCAGGTCTTTCCAACTCCAGTTACCAATGACTCTTTAACCACAGAGCTTCCAATCCTGGTAGCCAGGGCAAATTTGGGGAACCCTCCCCTGAGCCGTGCTCCAGCCTGAGCCCCCTTGGGTTCGGCTCGAACCTTGGAGCAGGCTCCCAATACTGGGTCTCCAGGGTCCACCCCAGACACACTGGATTGACTCCCAAAACCAGTCCCCTCAGCTTCACCAGTCCCAATAATCCAGTCAGTTGTAATAGATAGGATTTATTGAATATAGAATAGTTATACAGACAGCACTACATCAGTCAAGGTTTTAGAAATTTAGGATAGAGCACACCAATACATTACAACACTCAGCACTAATAAAACAATAAAGGAATAATTCCTAACTATCACTCACCAAAGCCTTAGATTCCCAAAGTCCCGTCTAACCCATCTTGCTGCAGTCAAGCTGGGCCACTCTTGCCAGAGTGGTCAAAGCTCAGGCCCCCTTAGCCAGAGGCAAAGCTAGAACAAAGAAAGCTCTTCTCCCTCACCTTTATAGGTCTCCTGACCCACCCACCAATCAGAACTCGTTTCCAGCCAAACATTCTAGGGGTGGACGTGCCACAAGCCTTCTTACTCCTGGTGGAATCCCCCCTCCCAACCTGAGAAGTTCACAGCTGTACCCTGTTGTTAATCAAGTTGGCCTTGGAGCCCACTTGGTAGCTTGGTACGGTATCTGAGGGCCCTGTGAAGCAGCCTCCTCCACAGTTCTCCCAGACCTGGTATGCACTAATTAGAAGTTGGTTACAGCTGGGGCCTTGTACTTGGGCCTAACAACATGGTTACAAGCAGGAATTTTCCTTGTTCAGATGTTACCTGGTTGTTGATATTCACTTTTCTATCACAGGAAGTAGGAGGTTTTCCTAGTCATTGGGAGCTAGAGAAGCAATTTGGGGGACATAATGATCACCTTGAATTGGAGTTGAACTGTGGTTTATATTCTGAGCCAAGGCATTGCAAGCTTCTGTGACATCACTAATTTCAAAGGGTCTGCTCCATACATAACAAGAGTATGGAATTACAGCTCCAGGGTGACAATATAATCTGGCAAAAGGTAAGCTTAAACTCCCAAAGCACTATTAAAAACTTATGTGCCTTAGGCATGCCTATATTTCACTGGATTATTTATTTATCTATTTGCAGAATTTATATCCCAACTTTCCACTCCAGAAAAGAGCACTCAAGGTGTCTACTTATAAATTATAGAGCTGGGATCCAAGATGATGAGCCACTCAGCAACAAGGGCCACAACAAAGAGTCATACACAGCCCAATCCTGAGCTGCCTGGAGCACCCAGGCTTGGCGGCACTAAGAAGGGCTGCTGCAGAATCCTGTGCCTCCTGTGCTATCGCGGAAGGCTTCTCGGGAGAAGGGGACATTCGTCCCCTTCCCCCGAGTAAGGTAAGCAGCCCCGCAATGGGGCTACTCACTTTACCGCTGAGCAAAAGGTCAGCAGTAGAGTAAAGGCGCTTGTGTAGCATGCTCAGCCCTCCATGAGCGCCCTGGATCCTGCAGAGCTCAGCTCTGCGGATCCTCCTCCCACCCGCCCCCCGGAACGCCTCCTCCACGCTCCCGTTCACGTCCCTGCCTCCCATTCCTCAGCCCGGCAGTCCGGGAGACTGTGGAGCCGTGGAACCTGGGCCACCACCTGGCACTAGCCCAGCACCAGCTGGCACTGGGCTAGCACTGGCGGGAGCCCGACGGTGAGCCCCGCAAATGTGACTTATGGCACGTTTGCAACTGTGGTTGGCGGCATGGAACCATGCCTCTGACCACAGGATTGGGCTCACAGTTTCCTGATCTACCGTCTTGATTCACTGGTGAAAAGCCCTTTGGCTTTTGCCCTTCATCTCGCACCAAAGGTTCACACCTCTGGCACATCAGAGGCTGATGGACCTGAAGATGTGGGGGGGAGGAGGAGAAAAGGCAGTTGGAGTCCAGCAGCCGGCCCACTCCTTCTCCTTGCCCTGCTGAGCCTTCTCTCCCAGCTGTTCCAGTGAGTGGAGGCTGTTCCCTCTCCACTCGCTCCTCCCTCCACTGCTCAGGTTGATGTTAAGACATATTATTATGTCTTAACATTTTGCCATAATGGCCCAAAATGTTTACATGTTCCTCTCTGGCCATGAAACTTCCATGCAACTCCAGTTAAACTGACTGATTCTGATGTTAAATGAATCTATGACTCATTGTAATGCTGATGTGGACAACAGACAAGGCTAAAACAAGGATCCGACCTAAGTTTTCATTTTTTTACCTTCATCCAATCCAAAACTATTGTCAGGCACCAATTTCTTACTGCCTCCCCAGGTTTAGAAAACAAAAATAAAATGTAGACTTTTGTGTCAGTGGCATATTGATGGCACTGAACAACAAATCTACAGATGTCTTCTTCTACTGGTTTCATTTAGATTTTAAAGAACCTGAGAGATGATGATGATGATGATGATCAACATCATCATCATTAGTATTTATATACCACTTTTCAACAAAAAGTTCACAAGCAGTTTACAGAAAAAAATCAAATAACTAATGGCTCCCTGTCCCAGAAGGGCTCACAATCTAAAAAGATGCACCACCAACAGACAACCACTAGAAAAGACACTGCTGGGGGGAGGTGGGCCAGTTACTCTCCCCCTGCCAAATAAAAGAGGAGCACCCACTTGAAAAAAGTGCTTCTTAACCAGTTAGCAGGGGTAACGCAAAGAGATGATGGAACCTTGTGGCACCCCATGGGCAGTGTCCCAAAAAGGACCTCTCCAAATTGGGCATCCATATGACAAATAAGGTTCAGTATGAATAAGTTTAAAGTGACACACATTAGGCCAAAAAAATTATGTCACATATACACTTCGTAGTAGTAGTAGTAGTAGTAGTAGTAGTAGTAACAGTATTTATATACCGCTTTTCAACAAAAAGTTGAAAAGTCACAAAGGGTGCAATCCTAACCCCTTATGTTAGTGCTTTCCAGCACTGGCATAACGGTGCCAATGGGACATGTGCTGCATCCTGCAGCTGGGTGTCACTCACGGAGGCCTCCTCAAAGTAAGGGAATGTTTGTTCCCTTACCTCAGAGCTGCATTGCATAGGATTGTGCCCAAAGTGGTTTACAGAGAAAAATCAAATAACTAAATGGCTCCCTGTCCCAAAAGGGCTCACAATCTAAAAAGATACAAAATGAATACCAGCAGACAGCCACTAGAAAAGACACTGCTGGGGTGTGGAGGGCCAATTACTCTCCCCCTGCTAAATAAAAGAGGAGCAGCCACTTGAAAAAGTGCCTCTTACCCAGTTAGCTGATCCATCTGACATGTTTGTGATGAACCAGGAAAGAGATCTTGTGATTGTGTTCAGTGAAAATGTTCACTGAACATTTTAGTTAGTTCAGTGAAACTAAAGTTAGTTTAGTTAGTTCAGTTAGTTAGTTCAGATAGTTCAGTGAAAATGTTGACTCAGTGTGCAGCAGCTGTGAAGATGGCACATTTCATGCTGGGGTCATTAGAAAATGGACCAAGAATAATTGTAGTACAGGTGAACATCACTTAGCAATGTTCCGATCAGCAACAAACCACATACGCAACAGTTCATTGCTGATTTCCGTCACCCCCCCAAGCCTCCAAACCCAAAGGGAGCTGTGTTCCCCTTGCTTCCAGAGACTTTTCCGAGCCCCGCAGAGGCTCTGCAGGGCTCAGAATGGTTGAAAAGTCCAAAAACTTGGAACTTCTGGTTTCCAGAGGGAGACTGGAAGTAACTTTTTTTTTTTGCCTTAGAAGGCATTCTGAGGCCCAGGGAAACCCCTTGAGTCCTGCTCTGCCATATCCTATCCCCCGTGTCAATCCTATCCCTGCTCTGCCATATCATATCCCCCGTTTCAGGCTGAAAGGACCAGCACAGAGGCTCTTATGGCAAAATAGACAGCACATACTTAGGAAGTCCCATTGCAGGGTCTGGGGCTTTCCCTGGGGGGAGGGGGGAATGAAAGTTTCTTTCCATTGAGGAGACTTCTGGTGCCCCTGGTGGTGCCACTGGATGCAGAGGTAACCATTTGGTTCTGCTGCACCCAGCAGTGCCACCGGGGATAGAATTGGGCTGTTTGTTTGGAGGAAAAAAGGCAATTAAGAGGAGACATGACTGAGACATAAAATTGTGCATGGTGTGGAGAAAATACCATTCTTCTCCCTTTCTCACAGTACTAGAACCATGGGTCATCCAATGAAACCGATAGGTGGTAGATTTAGGGCAGCCAAAAGCAGCTACTTCTTCAGTCAGCGCACAATTATTCCGTGAAATTCATTGCCACAAGATTTGGTGGTGGCCACTAGCTTGGATGGCTTTAAAAGGGGGTTGGACAAATTCATGAGAGACAGATCTATCATGGCTATTAGTCATGATGGCTGTGGGCTATCTCCAGCTACCTCCACAGTTACTGTGGGCTGCCTCCAGTTACAGAGGTATGTCTCTGAATACTAGTTGCAGGGGAGAAATGGTGAGGCAAAATTATGTCTTCTTTCCTGCTTGAGGGCTTCCCAGAGGCCACTGGGAGAAGCAGAAGACCAGATGAAATGGACCTTTAGCCCAATCCAGCAGGGTTCTTCATTATGCTTCCAGCACCACCTTCTGTGCCTGCTTTTCCAGCTGAACTACTGCAAAATAGTGCCCCCATAACTCTATTCCCAGAATGTGTCCCAAAAGGATATCGTAGTCAATTTTGCTAAAGAAGAGGGCGAGGAGAAACAACACTCCTGGCCAACAGAACATCTCAGACACACATATCCATCTCCTGGCATAGGATGTCCACCAGGGCTTATCAAAAGCAGAATTTTGGCAGTTGTGTATGTGGTTCCATTATAATGCACAGTGTTGGTGAGGAGAGACTCAATATTACAAACTGAAATTAAATTCTTACGTATATTTCTGAGCAGAGCAAGTGCATTGACATTTTTAAAATGGCTTTTAAGGTACCAAACACAAATTCAATAATATCCCAATGTTGTTAAGACAGCTCTGGTTATTGTTGCTCAACAGTGCATCCCCATTAAGGTTCACAATGGGTTTTATTAGCTCAATACTTTCCTATCTTAGATTAGATTCTATTGGGTTTTGATGTCTTTCACATTAACTACAAAAGATTTGCAGACACTGAAATCAAATTTAAGTGCCAGGCTAAACTGTGCCCAAAGTGTTACAATGTCATTATTGGCTTCTGCAAGCATTTCAGCTTAGATATTCCCAGCAATAAATTCTTCATGTTTCATTCTGTGTAGAATTTCAGGAAATGAGTCTCATAAGTTCATGTCTGTTTCTCTTTTCTCTGCTGTAACAAAACAGACACATTAATAATGGGAGCGGAAGAAAAAAATAACAGATACCAATATACAGGCTGCACTATAAATGCATGAATACTGTTTGTCATCTCTTCGGTATTATTGAGTATTTGTAGCTGCTAATTGCTATTCTAAGTATTTCTTAACTGAATTGTATGTGGTTAGTTAAATGAGCACATAATTACATATGAGCAATTTAAGAACTTCCATCAATTTTTATTTTTAGTGTTTTTGAGAAGACAATACTTTTGAGGTGTGCTTCAAACGAGAGTTCTCACAATAGAATGTGTATTTGGGATCCACAACTGGAAACCTCTGGGCCAAATGAGGTCCCCCGCAGAGTACTGATTGACAAGCCCCCAGTTGTCAGTTGAGAGAGACAAATGAGGAGAGTGGCAACAGGACTACTTTATAGTTCCTTGACCCTCTGCTCTGCATTCATTCATAGAATGGCTAGCTGCTGGCATTCATTCTATGAATGAATGGCAGTTCATTCATAGAATGGCTAGCTGCTGGCCAGGATTGTAAAGGGATTTCAGTACAATAGGAAAACAGTGGAGCCTCACTTTACAATGAATTCACTTTACAATCTGATCACTTCAAAATGGACTCTCCCTAGTTAAAAAAAAAAAAAAAAAAAGGTTCTCTACACAATGTTATTCACTTTACAATGAGCTCATAGCTGCCAGCAATAGGCAGATATTACCAATCTGCCTATTGGTAAGATATTACCAATGGATGACAGATAAACCAATCACTGATGGAAATGCTGGCACGTAGTAGCATCTCAGTCAATACCAGTGTTTTTGACATCATGGCTGTGTGTTTTTTGTTTGTTAGTCTGAGGCATCTTGCCTCATGGGTGGGCCAGCCCTGGGGACATAATATGAATTGGAACCACGGTAGGGGCAAACTGTTAATGCTTCCTACCCCACCACAGTTTCACATGCTGCCCCAATGCTATGAAAAAAAAATGGGCTAGTACAATGGTTCTCAAACTTTTTAACACTGTGTCCAACTTTTTAAAATGTTACTCTGTTGGGTCTCACCTAGCTTTATGAGAATTGGGGGGAAAAGGTTATCTAGATTTATTTATTTGCAAAAACACTCAATCAATTTCTTGGAATGAGGCAGCCATAATAAATAATCTCAAGACTTGAGGGGCTTAGTTATGTAACCCAGTCTTCACCTGCTCCCACCACCTGTCACTGACAGACTTGGGGGGAAAAAAACACCAGAAAATAAGATGCTCAAACATTTATCTCCCTATATTTACATAAGTTTGCAAACTGCAGGAGCTCAGTGTCTTTCAAACTATAGGAGCACATCTGTTTGCAGGGCAATTAGCAGCCACTGTTTCTTGAATAGCCTCAAGGCTTGAGGCAATCAGTTATCTGATCTTTCCAAAGCCTGTATTTTAATTGGAGGCTCTCAATTGGTTTTAATTGGTGGGACCCACCAGAAATTGGGTCACCATGCACTAAGTGGGTCCATTTCACAGTTTGAGAAACACTGGGCTAGCACATGTGTTTAATGTGTGCTTTGTCCCTGAGCTAGTGCTGTGTTAACCACAGACATTGGATCCAGAGATGATGGCAGCAGACCTAGCCCTTTTCCTAGGTCAATAAGGAAAACTGTCAACAAACTGAAGTGCTGTTGCATAGCTAGTCTGGAACCAAACGTGATGAGCAGAGCAAAACTGCTAGAGATCCTACAGGACTTTCTTTCCTCTCTAACTTGCAGTTAGAAACATATTCAACAAAATTATTCTGTCCACAAACACATGGACACTCAGAATCAACTCTGTTGATCTTAAGTTTCCTGAAAAAGAACAATCCAAAAGAATGGTGAATGATAGGTGACCTTAACTCTATTACCTACGGCACAATCCTCTTCATGACTCATAAGTAAGTTCCATAGTGTTCAATGGGGCTCACCCCAAGAAATGGTGTATCAGATGTGTCCCTAATGATTCAACTAAAGTTCATTGGCTGATGTTGCATTGAAATCAGTAAGACAAATTAGTTTCATCTAACTTAAGTCCCCGTTGTTGTTAGTGGAATTTACATGCCAAAAATCCAAAATCAGTAGTTCAGCACAGGTTCTGTGATTTGTTCTGTTCTCTTTGGAAGCTTGCTTGATAGTTAGACATCTCTGTTGGACAACACTTTTTATGACTCTATGCATATCATGTTTATATTGCTTCACCCTATCTTAATTTTCAGAATGTTGAGAGGTGGGTTTTATTCATGTATTCTGATTTACGGATTTTGTCAAAGCTGAGCCTGTACTTTGCATAGTTATTTCATTTGCTATGTCTGGAAGCTATAGTAGAATTATAAAAAGCAATAAAAGTATAATTTTAATCTTTGCTTCCAAAAGACATTAGTAAAATAGTGAATGCTGGGCCTTGATCCTTCAAGACTTTACTTTGTGCTTAATTCTGTCATTGAGAACAGTCTGGCAATATCTTGGGAATTTTTGCAGAGAATACTAATGTGTTTTTCAAGAAACAAGTTCTGGATAGTATGAAGTGCTGTGTGACTTTGTGGGAAACTTGAAGTGGGTCCAAGTAAAGAAAAGACAAGACTGGTTCAGTTGATACATGAATGTTCATCTTTGATTACTGCAGAGAAGTCAGTTATTTATTTATTTATTTTTCACATTTTTTTTAATGCCACCCTTTGTCCAAGAAGCTCAGGGTGGTGTACATAGTTCTTTTCCTCTTTTTCCTCTCAACAATTCTGTTGCTGGTTAAGCTGAGAGATAGTGATTGGCCCAAGGTCACCCAGGAAGCATCATAGCTGAATGGGAATTTGAACCTGGATTTCCCATGTCTAAGTTTAACACCAGAACAACTACACCATCCTGGTTTATTCTGATAACATGCATTTGTGAGGAACACAGAAAAGGAAGTGGGACCCATTCAGATGACGCTGTCCAAACTGGTGCCTTACTGTGAAATTAGGGACATGCACAAGCATGTCCCAATCTCACTCTAGGCATATTTTCCCAGTTTATCTATCTATGTGTGTACAGGTGGTTCATCCAGTCTCACCCCATTCATGATTTTTTAAAAAAATGCTTGCTTAAGGGCCCAATCCTATCCAATTTTCCAGTGCTGGTGCAGTTGTGCCAGTGGGGTGTGCACTACGTCCTGTGGTGGAGGGGCAGTTACTGGGTACTTCTGAAGGTATTGGAACATGTGTTCCCTCACCACATGGCTGCATTGTGGCTACAACGGAGCTGAAAAGTTGGATAGGATTGGGCCCTAAATTGATGTTAATGAGTCCCTGCTCCACAATTACAAGAATAAGGAAGTCACATCAGAAGGGGAACAGAAAACCGCTTGTATGTGTTGCTAATCAGAGACCTACAATGCCCAAACCACCCCAAGATCAATGGAATAGAGACATTTAAAAGGAAGCTGGGGCATTTTATAGTATGATAAGGGAAAGGAAGCCACTGAAATGCAGAGGAGAAGCATGGCCCTATTTATGGGTGAGAAAGGTGAGAAGAGCTGCAGAAGAAAGACCAGATAGTGGTAATTTGAAATTAGATAACGGAAGACCAACGAAAGGTCATAACAATATTCAAGCTCAGTGAACATGAGATTTAATAATATCCTCAGAAAGAAAACAATGTATCAGCTTTAAAATAATGACATAGTTTAGAACAAGCCTAAATCTGCAGTTGAAAAAGACCAAAAAAGCGTTTTTAAAACGTCACCTCAGGAGTTTTTTGAATTGATTAACTACTAAAAGCCAGACTTGAAGAAGACTCTGACAAAGTGGCTGTTTTTTCTGTATAAATGCCTTGTGATTTTTTTAAAGACATAATTGACTCATAATAGCCATCAATTGATTCTTCTCGGTTTCTTTTAAATATTAACAATTATCGATTTCATAATCATTCATTTATGCAACTTTCAGGCTGTTTATATTGTCATAAAGTCTGAGTCTCCAGAAACTGAACTGTTGTGATCCTAAGACTATAGAAACATTTTACTGGATGAGACAAGAAACACATCTTGTTCAGCATCCTGTTACCTGCATTGTCTCATGTCAGCTGCCTCTGAGCAGCTCACAAGCAGGACAGAAAAGCATGCTTTTCTGCAACCACCACTTGTGGGGGGGGGGAGCATATGGATGCAGAACCCATACAAAACACATAGCCCTCATGACTAGTAGCCATTGATAGACCTGTCCTCCATGAATGTGGCCAATTCCCTTTTAGAGCCACCTAAACTACACGTGATGCCACACCATTTTAATGGTTTCATAAAATCTTGCATTATATAATGCCATGCCTTAAAAACCCACCTTCTAAACTTATGTTTCCATGTGAACACAAAAGCTTCTGTTTAAAAGCTTTGGCACATGTTTCATAATACATCTTGCACAGGAGTTATGTTCCAGAGTCAGCGCATGAAGTTAAAAATTGTGTATGCTCCAAAATTGCCTTGAAAATTCCTGACATGCAGAAAATGTATACTGTCTCTTTAATGATGGCAAAACGTAGGCAGTAACCAAGACTGAACAGCAGCTTCATTCTCCAAACTTGGGCTTCCTTCAGGGTATATATTTAGTAAGTAAAAAGATGGGCAGAATCACCTGCGTTATATAAAGTTCTGAGTTTTTCTTTTTTGGTTTGCTGATCACGTGAAATTGAATTCACACAAGTCTATCACACGCAAGGTGTGGCCCAATGGTATTTTTATGGCAGTGGTGAAAGCAATACTGCACCCAGTCTCTTCAGGCCTCTTTATCCTGGGTGCTCTACAACATGGCTAGCCATCATATGACAGCCTATGTCGTTATCACTGCCAGCAGCCTGCTGCTAGACCCAGAGCCCATGGAGTATTCTAAGGTGAGGTTCCAAATGACTTGGGCTTCATGTGAATAGTGTTTGGAGGTTAGCACGGTGAAGGCGATGCCCAATATGCTGCCATTTTCTAAGAGATGAAGGCAGACTCACACCATTTTGAGAAGTAGCACTCAGCCTTCCTATTAAAACTACTTCCAAGCCTGGAAGTTTGTTAAGAGGCTTTTGCCAGCCTCTTACAATGTCAGGAGGGAATTGGGATGGTATGCTTCTTTGTTATGATGCATATATTTTCATTATGCTGTACTTAAAGCATTTTTGTCATTGATTGTTAGGAAAGACTGCATGACTGGGAGTCAGTCTGAAGTCTGACTGTGAAGCAGTCAGCCAGTGCTGAAGTCTGACAAGAAGCAGAAGGACTGAATGACTGAGCAGATAAGGAATAGGGTCAGTAATTCCAGCCATAAATTATTAACTCCCTCTTTGAGGAGAAGATAGAAGCTCTCTGAACATGAGCATGAACAGAGTTCTGCAAGCAATAACAGCACAAGATTCCAACCATTTAGCAGGGAGGCTTCTCAAATCCAAAAGTACTTCATTAGAGACCAAAGATGCTGAGGGGAATGGGAAGCAGTAGGCACATAAAAAGCCTGTGCATCTTTCCGAAGGATGTGCCAGCTCAGGGGTGGAAATTTCCAGCCTAAGAGCTAGAGTGAGTGACAGTTCAGGAGCAACTTCCCCAAGGGGTTAAAAGGAATTGGGGGGGACTGGACAGAAGCCAGAAGTCCGTGCCTTCTCACTTGTCTTCAGTCAGGTTCTCAGTACTGACCCTCAATGAATTTTTGGCCAGCTCAGAAAGGACAAGATGTCATGTGTTCTTCCAGCACAGGTGTAATAGAGAATGTTCTAGCTAGCACTGAATGTGAGAGACTGTGTGTGTGTGTGTAAAATAGCTCAACTATTGTGTCTGTAGTAAAAAAGCGGCTGATTGAGTATGTGAATGCATGGGAACGGATTGGTGTGTGGTAGGGAGCTTAGGCATTTCATAGTGCTGAGATGTCTTGCTTCATTAGCCTTTATTAGTTGAATTTCACTGGCTAAACCTGTCCTTTCCTGAGAGAGCAAAAGGGTCCCACTATGAGGGTTAGAATGGAGGAAAAATTGATCATGTTCCTGATTCCTCCTCCCTGTGAAGTAGGCCACTTTGACCTAAGTATACCTTTTCAGCCCTGACAAGGGATTCAAGATGGGACAAAGTTTTACTATAGAGCAATGTAGAACTGCTATGCACCATGCTCTGTGTGTGCACAAGGGCAGGACCGATCTGGAATAACATTTTCCCTCTCATAATGAATCATAAATGTAAGATAATTTTATTAGATGAAAATATTCACAGTTTTATTGCTTCTTCGCACAAATCAGAATGCTGGTCCTAGATTTCAGATTCCCTGAGGGTGGTTTAAATATGACATCAAGTGTGTACACAACAAACAAACAAACCCTGACAACTGCAGTGTTCCAGATGGTCTGTGTCAAATTTGAATAGAGTTAAGCCCTTTGCATGCACCATTAGGTCATCAGTGATCGAGTAGATGCTTCACTGGTATGTAAGTGCTATATGAACAAGAACTGGTGGCCCAGTTTAAACACAACACACAGAATTCCATACTTTCTCCCTTTTTCTCCTCAGTGTACTCTGTCACAATGTCAATTTTTGACTGAGCCGGAGCTCCACCTTTGGTATTTCATTCCTTTCTGTTGAGTCCATGACTAGGGAACCCATAAACACGTTTTCCTCGGCAATCATTAATTTCTATGCAAATATGCTCCCCTTCCTACCTGCTGACAAGCCTTTTGCTAATGTTCAGATAAATACCATAACCAACTTGATCTTTTGGCTGGCTCAAAATGACTTGAAAACAAATTGTATGTACTGCAGTTCTCAGCAGTACAACTGTTAGTTCCGCTGAATATTTACCCTTAAGTACATGGGTAGTGAAATGTAGCACATTGCTATTTTTGCTCTTCTTCCGTTGGATGAGATAAAGAAAGCAAGTTCCAATTAGACTGTATTATGAAACAACGACCCTGCAGTAGTAGTCTCTAGTACATAAGTTCGTACATTTAAGTTAACACATCTGAAATAAGAATTTTTGTGGGTGTTTTGCTATGTGCCTTATCAAAGGCACATGACGTCAAGTCGTCTGCATATCTTCTGGGCATGTCCTATGATCCACAAATTAAGTCAACCTTCTGTAGATATGGCAGCACAGTCCCCAGTCTTTTTTCAAATGTGGCTTTAGTTCTGGACTATATTCTTATATCAAAATTAGGTCTTTGCATTACCAGAAGGGAGATGGCGGTGTCTTTTTTCTCCTGAGGCTCCATCAGCTATTCAGCATTTGCATGAAACACCCTGAGTTGGGAAGTCATTTTTTTTTTGTCTCCAAAGTTCACTATAAGCTACTTATAAGCTAAAGCTTCAGAGGAAGCATAGGTGAAGGAGATACCCAGCAGAACCTACAATAAAATTATCTTGTGCCTGCTGTGACCCGAGTCACAAAACTTTCCACAACTCAGATCCCAATTCTGTGGTCCTGTTGCACTGCCAGAACTCATATTCAGGTGGTGCAGCATGCCTTATGGCGGTTGCAAAAGGTGACACATTATTCCGTGCAACTGGGCTACCCACTGCAAGTGGCAAGCAGCTGTGGTCATATGCCAGTGGCCTCCAAAGACACCCCAGTGCCAATAGGTTGGCATGGGGGTGGGTGAGGATGGGTGGAATGTGGCAGAGATGGGGGCAGGGAAGGGGCATGTTGAGGACGGGAAGGGGGTGCCACTGCTGTCAATATCCTATCCACAATTGCTGAGTAGACCCAGTAGGGCAGCAAAGCTTACTCCTGGGCAAGGGAACAAATGTTCCCTTGCCTGGAGGAGACCTCAGGGATTGTCCACTGCAGAATGCAGCACACGCTCCTGTGGCATAGCTGCACTGATGGGGGGCATTAGATAAGATTGGGCTGCCTTTTATCTGTGTTGGACTCATCTGAACTGTGTGGGACTCACTTATCTGAGCTCTGGGGTTGCAGCTTCTTTCTCAAAGTTTGGGAGCATTGCTGAGTTTGCCCACCACTCATCAGAGCCTCATACATTTCTCTTGGTGAGTCTTTGAAGGACTGATTCTTCCTGTTTGAATTTGCCCATCCTGTAAGGATACTCTGGGGGATCCTGATGTAGCTTCTGTCTCGGTTGGAAAGGATAGGAAATAGCGGGATATAAATGTTTAAGCCAGTATCCAGGACACACTTTAAAATCTCATCTAGTTTCTTGTCCAATGAAGTGCAACCAATATTTATGAGCCAAATTTAGAACTTTTGGGGGAAGAGGAGGTTCCCCCCCCAAAGAACACCCTACAAGTAATAATAATAATATTTTAAAATATTTGTAATTTTTTATGTATTTCAGAACTGAATTGGGAGAAATTTGGCTGTTTCCAGTTATAATAGCAATGGTTTTCACAGGACGAGCTCACATATGGTGAACTGAGATTTGTAGATTTTACGTCAGTGGTTGCATAGTAAAATCATAGCATGATACATCTCATTGTTTCTTTACAGGTAAGCAGTTAAAGATTCATCCTGTGTATGCCAAGGGTTGCATCTCTGCTGGTCCTTGGAGGAGACTTCATGAGACAGCTGTCCAGACTTCAATGAATTTAAATGAGATGTAAGTTTCATGTATCTTTATGTGTTCTTGGACAAGGCAGTTAGAAATCAAGGTTGCCTAGGTAACTGTATAAACCTGGCCCTTTCTAACACTCACCGGTTGACTTCATAATGTAAAATTCTAGTTTTAAATGGATTTTGGAATGCTCTGTAAATCTGTATTTGCATTGGCATCCAAACATTTCCATTAGCATGGCTACATGCTTAACCTAATTAGCTGTGCTGAGACTAGTAGGTGGAAATATATATATATATATATATTTCCCTGGAAAGTAGGTGGCCTGGAATGTGTAAATATGTATAAAGGTGTTTAAAATAGCTGCATTCTCTGCAGTACTGGGATAGCATTGAATGAATAGCAACAAAGTGTATTTAGTCATTCATGAAGGGTTTTCAGTCATTTCATGATTCAATTAAAGCTGTTCGACAGAAACAGTAATCAAGCTTCAGTGAGTTGCTTAAGTAGCACATTTATTCTTCTGGTGTGCCATGGAAAGTTGCTTAATATTGTGACTGTGTTTTTAGAATCTGACAGTAAATAAAAATTTTAGAGGTTCAAATGTAATTATGCGGATTCTTGAGACGCAGCCAAAAACGTCAATATAATGCAGCGCTTTGAACTGGTTAATGTTAGAATTGTTCCAAGGGAAAGAGAGTATGAAATTAAAATGTTGGAGGAGGAGACATCATCCTCTTGCGATATGGTTAGGATATCATTCCAAAGCCAAATATAGCTATGATGATTATAATGAAACTGGGTCATTCCTGACTCCATTGAAAGGAATGGCCAGTCTTCCATTGTCTGAGGTAGAGCTGGAGTTTCTTTAATTCTAGAGTCACACAACACAATTTACCTATTTCACATTTTAGACCAGAGTTTTATTCTTGAGCTACTGGAAAAAAGAACACTTCAATACTGGGGTTTATTTTGCCGTCTTTTCATATAGAGACCGAGAACAATACAATTGTTCTGATTATCTGACAATTAGAACATCAGATACACTCTGATAATCATAATTATACTGGGAACAAAACAAATGTTTGGGTAAATCCGGTCTGTAATTGAGTTGGAAAACTACAGCACAAGCCTATGCAGGCCTGCTCAGTCCCATTGTGTTCAATGGAACCTAATCCCATGAAAGTGTGTATAGGATTGCAGCCATAGTTTTCTCCCCAAGCCTTCAGATTTATTGAGGAGACATAAACTGAAACCAGACTGAAGGAAGTGCTAAAATGGTTAAAGCCTCCTATACACTGTAATTATGTGGTACCAAGGAAAAAATGTGCTCATCTTTTGGAAATGGTCCGTTTTCTGTACGTTGAAGCTTCAGAAGTGATGATTGGGCTCTACTCAATCCCAAACCCAATACCGTAGTTAACGGTAGTTCCTTGTAGTTCCTGCAAAATGCTGTGTACTCTTTTCTTGGAAAGCGGCCTAAACCCGAGCATTGCTTGATCAAACTCTTTTTCAAAGTGAGAGGAGCTGCAAAAAAACTATGTTATAGCATAGGAATCTAGTACTCACAAAAAGGGACAAGCCAACTGCCTAGGTGCAGGTAAGCTCAGGCTAGTGAAGTAGTTATGTAGATCCTTGCCTGTTGTCCCAAGCCAGCTATGAATTCTGTGTATGTACTGCTTGTTGAGTTGAAAACCATGGGAATAACTCTTATAAGTATCCAAATGTGCATCCCCTGTAATGGAAATGTGCAAGATCGCTTGAGGAGATAGGATGTGGTGTCAACAGTGGCCCCTTTAAGGGTTGAGGCCTGGGATTTCAGCAGAGGGTATGCTGCACAGCTGCAGCCACTAGAGGCAATGAGATATCCAGGAACATAAGGAGCACCTGATGCTGTAAGGTTTGGTGGGTAGTCGAAGGTGGAGAGCTGGAGACTGGATTGGTGGACTGAGGATTTAATAGCTGAGGACTACCAGAGACTGCTGGAGACACTGTGATTAGTGTGTGGCTGCCTCACCCAAGACCTGCTGAGGACCAAGGTGCTGCTGTAGTTGTGGTGGGAGGAGCTACTGGCAGGAGAGGTAAGGGACCCCTGCAGGTTGAACAGGCAAGCTACCCTGGTGGTGGGGTCCAGCAGTGCTGCAGGGTAGAACTACAGCCATTGTTGGGGAAAGAAGGAGAACTAATTAGCTTAAGTGAGCATATGTTCTGTAAGTGAAGTTTGGACTAGGAATCTGGAAAAGCATCCCCCTCCTATTTCCTTTCTGACCCTATTTTTGCACTGCCTGCTGTAATTGTAAATGGGGGGGGGTGTTGTAGGGTTGTCAAGCACTTAGCAGGACCGAAGACACATTGATTAGTCTGCATTGGGCTTAGTACAGGTGTGTTGTATGGGCAATCATGTGAGAGTCAAAGGAATAATTTGGAATCTGCTTCTCTTTCTTGGGTTACAGCATCTGTATCATAAGCTTTACAACCTTATGACAGGTGTGAAATTAAAAAAAAAGAAAATGATAGTCCCTTCCTATAGACCTGGGGTGTTCAAACTTTTTGGCAGGAAGGCCACATCATCACTCTGACACTGTTGGGGGCTGGGAAAAAAAGAATCTGCATTTCAAATTTGAATAAATTTACACAAATGACTATATTAGAGATGGAACTTATATGAATGAATGAATGAATGAATGTCTTAAAATAGCTCAAGGCCTATAAAAGGTCTTGCACAAAGCAAGGCCAGCCTTCCTTTGCGGCCACTGCTGCATCACAGATGTGAAACAGCAAGCAGTGGAGGGAACCCTCGTCCCGCTGCTCAGGTAAGTGGTTGAACAGTCGTCCTCACACTGAGAGTGGTTGCATTGGGCTGTTGTGGGCTCCAGCTAGTCTCCAGAGGGTCAGAGGCTCATTGGAGACTGGGGGCTCCTTGAGGGCCAGATTGGGAGTCCTTGTGGGCTACCCCAGGGCCAGGGTTTGGTCACCCCTGCTATAGACTTACAACCTTTAAAAGAAAGAATTGTCTTCCTTTCTTGTCACTCATTGCCTTCGAATGGTTGCTCAAAATATTGATTGTGTGACGAGGGCAGGAGTGTTAGCTTCCAGCACCAAAAGTCACATTCAGTCCATAGAAAGGAGAAGGTTTGTCTTGCCACAGAGACACCACCTTTCATCTTATGGTCCAAGATGCTTTCAGTTAATGGCAGGTGTTGCATTGATTTGTTGTTGTTTTTTTCAAAGCCATTACTTAAAGCCAGCTCTGGGATGACAGAGTTGGGAAGGTAGCCAGTAGTGGTGGTGAAACCGACAGGTTTGGACCCCAAAATTATGCCCAAGACTCAGGGATAGTGAAGGAGAAAAACATGGATTTTTGTGGATTTCAATGAAAATGTGGGTCTTGTCTCCACTCCCTGCTCATTCAAAGGTATTCTAGAAAGAAAAAGGAGAGGAACTGGGAGTGAAAATAGTCTCACAATTAATAGAAGGAGAAAAATACAGGAACTCCAGAACACATTGCCCTGGTAAAGATAATAATTTTTGTATGAGACATCTGCCTCATGACTTAGATTCAGCTACATTTCCTGTTTCGCATACATTTTGTTGATTTGACTTCTAACTTGCAAACTTCTCTGGTTACAT
Source organism: Tiliqua scincoides (assembly GCF_035046505.1). Classification (NCBI taxonomy): domain Eukaryota; kingdom Metazoa; phylum Chordata; class Lepidosauria; order Squamata; family Scincidae; genus Tiliqua; species Tiliqua scincoides. The sequence continues at coordinate 122,800,543 of NC_089824.1, forward strand.
TAGTGTTGAAAGAGTGTGTGTGTGTGTGTGTGTGTGTGTGTGTGTGTGTGTGTGATTCATTCCTAATAGCTAATACTAAAAACACACATAGGCACAGCCTGCTGGAATAACTCCTTGGGTCTGCTTCTCCTTATCATTACTGTTTCTGTCCACAGTGGTATCGCTAGGGGAGTGCGAGCCAAACCGGGTAACGTGCATGGGGGGGGGGGTGATGTGCACTAGTGCCCAAAATGCTAAAATAGCAGTTTGTAGGAATAAGACCATCATGTTATATACCATCCGATGTGTAATTTACAGTGGAACGCAATGAAAAAAACCAGAGTGAAATATCTCCGTTCTATCAAAAGTTGTGGCCACAAAACTAGAAAGCAAAAATGCAACTGTCTTATGTTACAAAACGTACATTTCCTTAATTCAAAACAGACCAGTGAGACTGATTGGTCAAAGAGTTAATGAGATGTTGTTATGGCACAGCATGGAACTAATAAGGTGTTAGTTAGGTGACACTCTGGGGGGTGACTAAAATAGCTAAAATTATGATTTTTAGGAATAATACCATCATGTTATATACCATTTGATGCATAATTTATGGCAGAATGCAATGAAAAAAGCCATGTTGAAATATCTGTGTTCTATCAAAAGGTATAGCTATTAGGGAAAAGAAACTAGTAGGGAAGGACAATGGTACATCCATGTCCACCCACCCACCATCCACCCACCATCTATCCACCCACCATCCATGTCATTGGCCTGCCCACTGCATTGGAGGAGGTCCATCATGGAGGTGACACACTGGCCTCCCACACCTGGTTATGCAAATCCTAGTGATGCCGCTGGCTGTCCATTTAGCATCCTTGTACTCAGCTTGTTCCCCCCCCCCCCCATCATTCAGGAAAAAACAAACTAAGTGCCCAAGAGGTGAAAAGGTGAAATGAGGTCAAGGACAGTTAGTGTGCAGTAGTGGTGTTGACGGCTGCTGTCTTGTAAATTTGAATGCTCTCAAATATTTGTATTGGAGTATATTGGAGTATACTTCAATATATTGGAGTTTTTTTTTTTGGGGGGGGGTATTCCAAAACTTGATTCCTTCACCCATAGTCCCTAAATGCTAAGAAAAAGTTTGACCACTCAGTTATGTTGAAAGTGCAAAGTGACCCTTCATTAATCTTGATTTAGGGGAGAAGAGTTGAAGTCAATTGAGGGTCTGCCTGAAGTTCCCATTTTCCTCTGGCATGTCAAATAGGCACTGGAGACAGGAAGCAGCATTTCAGGCAAATTGTACATTAAGGTGGTGGGGGGACGGACAGACACAGCAGCAGATGAAATACTGTTCTAGTTCAGCTGGAGAGTCCGCAGTAGTAGCATATCTGAATGAAAGTATCCCTACGGAGCCAATGTCACACATGGCAACACAAATGCTTTGTAGCAGGAACAAAAATCAGCGAAGTGTTACTGTGGGACCAGTTCTTTTTTTGACATGGCTGCATGTCATTGGGGACAGAAGATTCTCTGTAACTTAATCTATATTGATAATTAATCACTTGGATCACATTTTGCCTAAGAAAAAAGTGAAACTCTCTTCATCCCGACACAAACTGCTGCATTTTAACATAGCCAAATTTGTTTATCCTCCGACATAAGCGCCTCTTACCCTCGTGCTCCCGCAAGAAGCCAAATTGGATACACTCAATACACCCATCAAATGGATTTGGCAGAGGCCATGCAAGAAGCCTCATATTTGCTGGAGTCTATGTATTTAAGATACTAAATTAGTGCTCCCCAGTTAATGTGAAGTCTCTGGAATATGTTCCTCAAGCAAGTCAATGACAGCAAAGGTTGCTGACGGAACTCACACTTCAGTACTTTAATGAGAAGAGGAGGATGGAGGCTCCCAATTAAATGAATAGAGATCCGGGTTACTAAGTGATATTTCCCATTGACCTGTTAGTCCAAGAGCATGTCATTGTATGCATTTACTTTAGTATTTTTTTTATTGTGACTGTGATACCATGAGAAACTACCACTGTAAAGTAAGTCTACAAGTAGAGAAATTGTTTGTTTCATGAGTTCTTTGTCATCAGAAGCATCTTCAAACATGACCTGTTTGCTTTCCATCCTTCAAATGTATACGTCATTATTCTGGGTCACTGTTCTGTCCCTCAACCTGGTTGTGATGGAAATTGGCGAAATCATTAAAACGTCCATGACAATACTGTCATACACTCTTTCTGCCAAGCAGTGAGATGTTCCGGGTCAGCTCCACAGCTCTTAGCTTTCTTTGGACCACAGGAGGTTTGTGGTGTTGTCATAAATAAAGCAAATATTACAAATATGCCAGCTAGTCATGAAGAAGGCAAATTGGCACTCTGGTTCAGGAGGCAAGACCACCGTCCCCACAGAAACATGAAACAGTTCTCCATATTCATTAGTATTTCATTTTGGCAGTTTTCAACTTGAGCTTTCTTGCTAAAAATAAGGGGAAATAACACTGTGTAACACAAAAATATTTTGTTGAATTTTTAATATTTCTTATACAATTCAGAAGCATTGATTCCAGTGCTTAATTTTTGTTATAATCAAAACTTCCTCCCTCTGCCTGGGTCCTGGGAACTTGTTTCCCATCACAAACATGAACACTGTTGGAAGGAAGTGCTGCGGGGGGGGGGGGGGAGGGAATGAAGCACAGAGGAAAAGCTACGCACTCTTTCTGTCATAACAAATTGTCACCTCCAACACTACTTTGCCAAGAGGAAGCAACAGCAGCAAGTAAACACTGGAGTTTGAAAAAAGTCAGTGGTGTATCACGTGGTTCTGATCTCACTAAGTGAATTTCGGTTCAGGCAGTGGAAATTGATTCATTTTCCATAGAAATCCACTGTCAAGAAACCAGAAAAAAATTAGTATTAATAAGATTAAGTTCTCGGGATGGATAAATTTTCAGTCAATCAAATTGCATGATTAAAAACAATGGCTTCAAGTGATACACGTGAACCTTTGTAAATGTCTCTTCTTTCTCACCCGTCTCTCTTGTTCTAGCTATAGGCTCATGAATTCAAAACTCTTTTTAAATATAGCAGAAGTCTTTTTATTTTTTTAATGGTGCCTTCTCCTTATATGTCTGTAATGTGGTTGTAGTTGGCAGTGGAAGAAATAAATTAAAATCACACTATTGGAGCAATAATCATTTTACATTTCAAAATTGTATCTGACAGAAATAATGTGTATGCAATATTTTATTCACAGAAAAAAATGCATGTGAAGTGCAGGATATGCATGAAGGAACATTCTTTGCTATTAAAAATAATTTATAGAGGCTGGTATGGTTTTTTTTTTTTTTTTTTTACTTGTATCTCATTGGCTTTCTGGTCACCTTCCCCCCAATTATAGCATGCAGCCCAAGCTCTCATGGTGTGACTGCATGCTATAGCATAGTGGGGGATAGGTTTGGGCTCTTACAGCCCAATCCAATTCTTCCCAGTTCCTAGGACTGCAGTGGTACCTAAATGGCAACCACTGCATTCCATGGGGCTGGGCAGCAGTGCTGGGGCTACTCAGTGTAAGGGAGCTTATTCTCCCTTACCCTGTGTAATCTCCAGGCAGCCCCGATAGGTTTCCTCAGATCTGCACCTGCTATTGAGCAGGCACGGATTCAAGGAGCTGTGTCGGGTCTCCCGGGATGGAAGGGGGGGGTAGGACACAGCGGCAGAACCTGCCGCCATCTCTGCTCCCTCCCCGCCAGGCCTTCCAACTGCCCTCTCCCGCCCTCCCTTGCCCTGGAACACCTCCCCCCACCCAGACTCACCACTCCACCACCCGGTGCTCACCTGGCACTTGCCCAGAGCTCTGGCGGAGGTCCTCTTTGCCCAGCGTTGGCAGGCAGAACTTGCACTGAGCCAACTCCAGACCAGCGCAGACTGTCGCAGGCATGCCTTATAGCACATTTGTGACACTGTGCACTGGCACTGGGAAGGCATGAGCCTGTTTGGATCAGGCTCTTAGTTTACTATATTGTTAATCAACATAATCAAGTTCCTGCCATAATTAAATTATATGCTGGGCCTAAAGTTTTAAGGTTGCTTAGTATTTATATTTGGAAATAGAAACCTCCTGTAAAATATTTGAGGCTACATTGTGGAGGGGAAGGGTAGTATTGTCCCAGCATGGGTCCTGTAAAGCAGGGGTGTCCAAACATTTTGGCAGGAGGGCCACATCATCTTTCTGATACTGTATCAGGGGCTGGGGGAAAAAAAAGAATTAATTTACATTTCAAATTTGAATAAATTTACATAAATGAATATATTAGAGATTGACTTGTATGAATGAATGAAGGTCTTGCAATAACTCAAGGCCTATAAAAGGCCTTACATAAAGCAAGGCCAGCCTTTCCTTTGCTGCTGCTGCTGCATCACAGACGTGAAACAGCAAGCAGTGGAGGGAGCCCTCATCCCACAACTCATGCAAGAGGTCATAAAGTTGGCCATCATGCTGAGAGCAGTTGTGTCGGGCAAGTGCAGGTTCCAGCAAGTCTCTGGAGGGCCAAAGACTTATTGGAGACTGGAGGCTCCCTGCAGCCGGATTGGGAGTCCTCAAGGGCCGCAAGTGGCCCCAGGGCCGGGGTTTGGGCACCCCTGCTGTAAAGGAACCCAATCACTCCTGGCCTTGTAAATGTTACCAGATACAATAAAGAGGGAAGTCGTTTTGCACTTAGGAAACAGCATGGCAGAGGGCATGGAGAGGGAGGGCATGGAAAATGAAAAAGAATTGCTTATACATGAATATTGCAGAGTACTGGGGCCTTTAAAAATGGGAATGAGATGGGACCTATATGTAGAAATGGAGGAGTGAGCTGATTTCAATCTGTAGATATTGCAGAATGCATCAGAGAGGAGCATGACCCTCATGGTGCATGTGGCTTGTGTGATAGTGTAAGTATTGCTTTGTCCATAGACTAGCTAAAGACAACACTTGGAATAACTCTGTCTCAGTCAAAAGTTTATCTTTGGTATGATTTTTCACTGTAACATCAACTTGTAGGTCTAATTTGATGCCTTCTCAATTTCTATTGACTTATCTTTGCCAATGCTCTGTTTTGCAGAGAGTATAGTCTCTAGGCATAGGAGCAGTACAGTGGCTAAATGGCTAGGCTTTGGAGGCTTTGCTGCTTAGTTCATCCCTCCTTCAGGTCAGAGCGACCTGTTTCCACAAGAACTAATATCAAAAATTTTACAAACCAGGCTGAGTGTGATTAGTGACTCTTCCTCCCTTTTGGACTCCAACCCCATATTGAATTCCTTCCTTACCTTTCTCCGATAGGAAGCCCAACTGTTTTGGCTGCAAAGAGAAAGGCGCAGATGGAGTCGCCAGCTGCATAATATTGGGAAAGAGAAAAGGTTTGGGAGCCCTTTGTTTGCATTCAACATGGGTACATTGGCTTTTTCTTTATCGCAGGGCATTATTTTGCCAAAGCTACTGCACGCAGCTGTTATCACAACTGCATTGAGGGTAATATGTCCCTTTCTCTGACAGAACCGAGTCAGTGTAATTGCTTTGAACCAGTTACAGCTTTTTGATTATTTTTTTTGTATTAACCTTGCTTGTGTCTACATTTTTTTTTCTTGTATCCTGAATAAAAGTTATCTAGTCAGAGAACTGTAAGGCAGACTATCCAGGCTGAGTCCTCATCCCTTTTTTTTTTCTTCCCAAGAGACAAGCTAGCATATTTTTCTTTAACTCTTGCTTTGTGTCTATCTTGTAGTTTCCAGACTCATAAACTGGGAGTAAAACTTTTACTGCCAGCTTCTGTGAGAGACTTTATCAGGCAAATAAGATCCAGACATCCACACATACAACAGATCATGTGGGAAAACTGTTCCTGGACTGTACTGCTTCAGATTGTGAGTGGGTGTCTCCTATTTGAAAGTTCAACTCCCCCCCCCCATCTATACACACATAGCCTTAATGTCAGGAAGAGCCTTTCTCTTGGATATCTAAGCCCTATGCAATGTACTAAGCACAAAAAGAAAACACACATAAAGATTTTCCCATCTACATGTATTCACTAAAAGCTGTATACAGACCCCATATTTGCAAAAACCTGATGTGTTTGTACAAGTTCTGTATGCATGTATAGGAACCCTGATGTGTATAATTCTGTTCCCTGCACATGTGTTGGGCTACTGAGCCAGTTACCATGCTCCCGCACCAATCCCTTGTGTTCATTTTATAAATGTGTGCACAGGTAATTTTTAGGGTGCTAATTTCTCCTCCTTGTTCCTCCTCCCATGCCATCTATGAAGGGAACATGGAGAATAGACTGCTTTATACCACACCTCTGCATTATACCAGACTCACACCCAGAGTGTGAGTGGGTGTCCCCTATTTGAAAGTTCTGCAGCCCCCCTTATATACACACACCACCCTAACATGTCAGGAAGAGCCTTTGCACCTCTGGCTGGTTCCAGTGTTTCAGCATTTCACATATAATTCACCTGAACCCTATACCTTTTCATTCTGCAACCAGCCTGTTATATACTAAACCATTTCCAAGAGAATGGGAAACATACTACATGTGGCGAGAGAAGAAGACCCTATGTTCACAAATTAGTTTGATCACATAAACAGACACAGAAATCGAGCTCTGAAGTATGCAAAAGTAACCAATTCACAGTAGACTACATATTTCTTAAGACTGACAATTACCATGTCTTTTACCCAATGAATCCTGGTAACTGTAGACTTATAAGTACCTAGCAGAGATTCTTAATGTCCTTAAATATCTGTATCCCCTGGGGGCTGGGGATAAAAATAGGCCCTCAGTTTGGCTGTACTTGTCGTAAGAGGCAACTAAACAGCCACTGGGTAGATGGGACTCCTTAGCTTGGGAAGGCAGCTCATCTGAGAGAAGGAAAACTCTGATCCCAAACTTCCACTGCCTTGTGGCTACTACATCCAGTTATGGAAAAGGCTTCAGGAGTCAACCTTGAGGCAAAATCCAGAGCCGGAGTCCCTGAGGCAGTTCATGGCTGAACACAGTCACGTTCTGGCAATTCCTGCGATGTCACTGGAACCAGCCGTATGGGCTTCTGCCTTTCCATTGGACCATTCCAGAGATGTGGAGAGGGGGGATCTGCTGCATGGGAAACAGTCTATCCTCCATATCTACTTTACCCAGGCTTCGTGCACTGGAGAGGACACTCTGTTCCAGAACCACCATTCAGAGCACGATACCATAGTCTTCCAAGACTGAAGGATGCCAACAACCAATCTGTGTGTCAGGATTGGGGCTGATGTTCATGAAGGGCGCCCACTCTCCCTTGAGTCTATGTTGGACAATGAAGTTGTTGTCTGCCAAGAATAGGCAGAATGGCCATGAACCCAGATGGGGGTCCTGAGGCAGATTCAGGGCTAAATCCTATCCAATTTTCCAGTGCTGGTGCAGCTGTGCCAACAGGGCATGTGCGGCATCCTGCAGTAGGGGGGCAGTCATGCATGTATCCCCAAGGTAAGACAATGTTAGTTCCCTTTCCTCGGGACTGCATTGTGGCTGCATTAGCATTGGAAAATTGGATAGGACTGGGCCCTCAGGCTCCAACTCTGCAGCTGAGAGAGATTGCCCCCCACAATTTCCCCTGAACAGCAGCCAGTTCAGAAGTGCTCATTTAGTGCTCTGCCTGTAAGCAGGATTCCACACAGGTCCTGGACTTTTGCCAGAATCAGAAGTTTGTTTTCAGCTTCCATTGGGCCAAGCTGGCTAGAGACCTAGACTTTGTATAAGGCTCCTTCCTAGAGTTCCTTGCTCCTGGACAACGTGTCATGCAACTTGACATCTCATCTGCACATCACCTCACTCCTGGTGCAGCCCTCTCTTCATGATACTACATCTGGTAAATTAGTTTAAAACTGATTTAGGATGTATTCTTGCACTTATACATAGTTACTTGGAGTCCCATTGAACTCAAGCAAGAATTGGGCTTTTTTATTTGTAGCATAAACATAATAAAAAACAATGGTTTATCACTTATGAAATAACTAGTCTGGAAGGTGATTTTTCAGTATGCATTATTGGATGCATAAGTCTTTTCCTCTAGTTCATCGCAGAAAATAAGTGTACTGAGGTATTTCTTGGCTGAAAGATACGCCATACAAACATGGCTGTAAAATTATTGTAATGTCAAATATATGCAAATGTGAGAGAATGGGAAAAAGTCTTAAGTGTGCATCTTGCTTTCTAGTCAGCTGAGCTCTATCCTAAAATTTGCACTAACTTCTTTAAAAAAATAAATTTGTTGTATTTTGCTAAGCATGGTTACTGTTTGCATATGTTAAGCCTGAGCAAAAGAGATAGGACGAGACAAGCATCTTGGTGTGGATAAATGGAATGAGACAGGTGGTAAACAGGCACTGCATCCATAAAACTGGCATGTGTATAAGTTAGACACAAACTCTGCCTGGCAGATATGAAAAATTAACCACATATTTGGGCACATGTTGGGATGCGCTGATAGTAAAGAAAAATGTTGGCCTCTGCCAGGGATTTCCAAGGAGAGAACTTATTTATATTAATGGAATACTTAGAGGAATAGGCATTTTGAAAATATTATCTCTCAGTGCATTACTTCCTAATAACACTCAATGGAAATTGGGTTGCAATCTAAAGCAAACCTATATGAAGGTAAACTGGTCAACTCTGATTTGAGTGATGTATTAAGTGGCATGTAATTTTTTTTCAACGAAAGGTGCTGGGACTCAAACCTTTGCAGAACAACAACCTTGGAAACCTTGATGTCACATATCTTCATGTGATAACATGCTTGACACGCAGACATCAGTGCATGCTTCACTAAAAGTTCTCATGTTCCAACCTTAGTGCAAGTTCTAGGTTTATATCCCACTGAACAACTTTTGATTCACAAAAAGTGCTAATGGTGTTTTATTTGAATTTAATCCCCCCCAAAAGAGTTGAATTTACATTCTCTCTTATTTACATTCTTATTCTTATACATTCTACATTCTTATTTTCTTTTTTGTTATTTTCAAATTTTCAAGTTGACACTTCTGTAATGGTTTCCCACAATGTCTGTAAGACTAAGAGCACTTCTGCATTTCTCTCCACATTCTCCTATTTTACCTTTTTACCAGGATGAGCAGTGGAGGGACCATCTGTAATTCACAAAGAGAAGGACAGGAAGCTATTCACTCAGAGACCCTCCCCCATCCTCAACCCCACAGCAGGAGCAGTAAGCAACATTACCTCTCAAAGCACAGTTGAGGGCTATTGTGGAGCTTTTGGATGGTATGGCCACACTTGGAGTATTATGTTCAGTTCTGGTTACCACAGCTTAAAAAGAAAATAGTGGAATTAGAAAAGGTGTAGAAGAGAGCAACCAAAATGATTACTGGGTTGGGGCACCTCCCTTATGAGGAAAGGCTACAGCATTTGAGGCTTTTCAGCCTAAAAAAGAGGTGCCCAAGTGGGGACATGACTGAGACATACAAAAATATGCAGGGGATGGATAGGGTAGATAGAAGGATGCTCTTTTCCCTATCGCACAACACCAGATCTAGGGGACATCCACTAAAATTGAGTATCGGGAGAATTAGAGCAGACACAATAAAATATTTCTTTACCCAGCATGTAATTAATCTGTGGAACTCCTTGCCACAGGACATAGTGATGGCATCTGGCCTAGATGCCTTTAAAAAGGGATTGGTCAGATTTCTGGAGGAAAACTCCATCACAGGTTACAAGCCATGATGGGTATGTACAGTCGAGATTAGCTGGTCGCTCATCATGGAATTTTTTTCTGTCATCCAAATTGGTAGTGGATGGCAGTTTTTTTGCCTAACCCAGACTATCGAGGGAGGGAAGTTGTGTTCAGTAAGTTTCATGCATTAAAAATTGGTCACTTGTGTCTGGAATGCCAGATGCAGGGAGTGGTAGCAAAATACAAGTATATTGTGGTCTTTTGTGCTTCTTGAGGCATTTGGTGGGCCACTGTGAGATATAGGAAGCTGAACTGTATGGGCCCTGGGTTTCATCCAGCAGGGCTCTTCTTATGTTCACCAGTAAGTACAATAAACCAAATGTCCATTGGCCGCCTGTCCATTTGATAGTTAAAGATTCTGAGCACATTACAAACTATGGCATTCTGCAGAATCAAAAGACCAAATCATTTGGTACATTTTTAAATACAGTAGTGATCTACGTGGAATGGATCAAAAATGTATTTGGCTTTCCCACCCCATGCCCCATTTTTTTGGGGGGGATGACAATTTTCAGATGCTGTGAGACAGACGAATGTGTATTTAATTGCTTCAAAAAAAAAAACATTAAAAAATGGGATTTTCTGCTCCCATTTCTGTCAAAAGTCACCACCGAGTGTGGAAAACCTTCATGTTAATTACCCAAAGGAGGCAGTTTCTTTTCAGCCCGAGGATTTTTCTGTGTTTCTATCAATTGTGTCTCACAATCTTCATCCTACTCTATCCCTTTTCTATGATTAAGGACTCTAGATGTACATTTTCATGAAAACTTTTCAAGGATTGGTTAATTAGCCAATTGTGCTTATTGCATTTTATTTGTTACTGCAAAGTGTAAGGCAATATCAGCAAACATATGTGAAAAGTGTAACATTCACAAAGTATAAACATTATGATTATATAAAACATAATTGTTTTAACATAAAATATAATTAAAAAAGATACTGATATAAAACAAGCAAAAACAGAGGAAGTTCAGACTGCAGTTATCTTATCGTACTGTGGATGAAGTTATTGTTTGTCATAATGAAATTGGACATATAACAAACTACTAACAAGCTGTTTGGAAATCTAAGGCAGGGATTTGATAAGTATTTGATCATCAGTTTTAAGAAGTTCCAAAATTTGTTTAGCTGCACAGGCTTACTAGATTTGGATAGAACTGTTCGGTGCTTAGCATATATTGACTCCTGGCTGCAGTCAACAGATACAGCAGAATAAGGAGTAGGACAGAAAATGATTTTACCCTACCTTGGAACTGGGCCACAAGTCTAATACATTTATTTCATTTTATCTGTATTTAACTTATTTATTTTGGACATAGTCTAGTCTCAGGGATTGGGGCAAGTGGGTATTCTACACTATCCATTTCAATTTTTGGCCATCAAAAGCAAGTCTGAATAATAAAACATAGGTTAAAGAAAACACACTGCTGCTAGAAGATGCACAGGTTGAATCTTTGGTGATTGTCCAGAGGATAATTCTTTTGTCTATCATTGAGTATCAATGATTGAGAATTCCTTTTGGTATGCCCTTGTGGCCTTGATAGTGCATAGACAATGTCCCAACCAATCTTAAAGACCTTAGTAGATTCACTTGAAAGTAGGACTAGAGGTGGTCACGTAGTGACTCAGGCTTAAAAGTTTTATGAGCTAAAGTTTGTCCAAAATGCTATTTATAACACCAGAGTGCAAGAAAAAAAAAGTGCTGGTTCTCATTTGGTGAGCCTGATTTTAGTATTCTGAAATTGGCTCTTACTTCTTCATCTGTGTACTTGTCAAGGGATCCCATTACATTAAGTCTGATAAATAAACAAGAGAAAGGATTGTACAGGCTTTGTAGCAAGGCTGCGTGACAGTGGGACATTCTTAATGCATATTTGACAAAGGAAAAAGTAACTTGAAAAATGAATAGAGGCCCACAATACACTCCAAATGACAAACTATAATGATTAATAGACCTTTTAAAATGAATAATTGTGTGGCGGGTTATACCAGTTTATGTTACAGAGTAGATGTATATACAGCATCTGGCAGCCCTCCTTATGTTGAGATATGTAATGGTTGAAAAATCTGAAGATGAATGCACCAGGCTATACAAAGACTGAGAGACTGACAGTGCAAACCTAAGCCCCGCCTGAATGATCCCTGTGCTGGCTCAGAGTGTTGCAAATGTGCCATAAAACACATTTGTGACTACTTGTGAGCCGGCAGCACTGGTCCAAAGGCCTGTGCCAGTCTGCTAGTGCTGCATCAAGGACAGTGCTACCTGGTACAAGTAAGGATGTGCCAGGCAGTCTAGGGGCAGGGGGAAGGATTGTCAGTCAGCTGCCCTCTCTCTCTCTCTCTCTCTCTCATTAATAAGGCTATTGTTAAAGGACTGTTCAGTTTTTTAAAGTTTTTTAAAGTGATTTTAAAGGGATGAATTTTTCCTCTTCTCCAGGGATCAGCACATTCCTTCTTATTTGCAGTGGCCATTCATGTTGAGTCAAATCCATGTATAAAAAATCCGTGTATAACAAGGCTGGACCTGTATGTTCAGTATCTGTCTTGGCTCCTCTGGTAAATCATTGCTTGCTCTTATCTGCCCCAAAAGCTGACATTTTTGCAATCCTTAGTTGAAAGAACTATTTCTTGGATCAAAACAACTACAGAAATTATAGAACCATTATCAGTGTTTTGAAGTCAAGGCTTTGGGGGTTAATTCAAAACCTATTTTTTAAAAAAATGAAATACCCTCCCTGTGTTTTCTTAATTCTCCTTGCCTCGCCTTGTGAATTCTGCCAGTATTACAGAGCTTCTCCTGCACAAGGTCTTGTGGGAGGCTTTTCTCCTGTCCTCTTACTCAACCCCTCCTTTCTACAGTTTCTTGCTTTCTCTATTATGCTTTTCTCAACTGATCCCTAAACAAATGTGTGCCGAATAAGCAGACTTGTATAAACTGTGTTTGCACAGCTTTAAATCTAGAAATGCTCTTGACTTAGAACTGCAATTGTGAACTTCATTGTGTTTTTAGAATAGAACAAACATTTTAGTGTCATATTTTTGTATGCCTTATGACCTGGGTGATGGTGGGGAGAAAGTCTAGTGAGGCATATAGATGCAAAGCATTCAGATGTTACCTTATTTAAAATTCTCATTACATGGAAAAAAGCCTGAGGCTGCAACCCTATGCACATTTACCTTAGAGTAAGCCCAGCTGATATAATGGGACTTACTTCTGAGTAGATATGCATAGGATTGGTCTGTAAAGATAATTGCCTTTATAGAGCAAAGGTAGAAAAGTGATAGAACTTCATACTGACAACCTGAAAGGCACCAGGGATCCAAAGTTTCTGATGGAGGGACCTAGGTGCTTTACTCCCTGATCTCCTGCAATGGGAATGAGGAACAGCTGGCTTTGTCTCTGTTGTATGTAGCATTTCCACTGCAAATGACCAGAAAGTGATACTACTGTCACCAGCCCAGTTGGGGTTATGTGACACAAGAAGTCAATTGGGTACCATTTGCCACTATGAAACTATTAGCTCTGGCCTGGCTTGTTCTTCTGATCATCGTACATGGAACAGACTGGGCTGGCCCCAGACTGCCATCCTTGCTTCTCTACCTATTCAATCATTTGCAAAACTGTCTGTTGAATCATACCCTTGACTCCAGGTCACCAGTGTAGACACAACACTCTCCTTCAGGTTTTAGATACAGGTACCAATGCAACACTGAGGGAGGAGCATGGATCTTGGCATGCACTTCTCTGAATCAGCAGCCTGAGACACAGCAGCCCAAGTCCAACACAGACATAGGCTCTGGTTCATACATTTCTGCACATCACTTGATTTTTTGCATTTGATTACCTGTGATGACATAGACTAGTCAAACTGAGTCCACTGAAAAAGACAGTATGTCAGAAAGTGTGAGATAAAGTGAATATTGTTCTGCAGTGTTGTGTTGCTGATGGCCTGTTTGCATATGGACATCCAGATCACCTGATGTTATGAAATGTTGAGCACATGTGTGAGCCAGCTCTTCAGTGCAGAAGAATCCTATTGTATAAAGTGTGATTTATCCCATATAAGTGTACATACAGGATTGCAACCCTAAGTTTGCAGTGATGTCAGACTCCTGACATCCAGAATGTCAGAACCCGTGTCCAGAATGTCCGTGTCCAGAACTAATGTCCAGAACCCGTGGACATTATATATCTGGACTTTCAGAAGGCGTTTGACACGGTCCCTCACCAAAGGCTACTGAAAAAACTCCACAGTCAGGGAATTAGAGGACAGGTCCTCTCGTGGATTGAGAACTGGTTGGAGGCCAGGAAGCAGAGAGTGGGTGTCAATGGGCAATTTTCACAATGGAGAGAGGTGAAAAGCGGTGTGCCCCAAGGATCTGTCCTGGGACCGGTGCTTTTCAACCTCTTCATAAATGACCTGGAGACAGGGTTGAGCAGTGAAGTGGCTAAGTTTGCAGACGACACCAAACTTTTCCGAGTGGTAAAGACCAGAAGTGATTGTGAGGAGCTCCAGAAGGATCTCTCCAGACTGGCAGAATGGGCAGCAAAATGGCAGATGCGTTTCAATGTCAGTAAGTGTAAAGTCATGCACATTGGGGCAAAAAATCAAAACTTTAGATATAGGCTGATGGGTTCTGAGCTGTCTGTGACAGATCAGGAGAGAGATCTTGGGGTGGTGGTGGACAGGTCGATGAAAGTGTCGACCCAATGTGCGGCGGCAGTGAAGAAGGCCAATTCTATGCTTGGGATCATTAGGAAGGGTATTGAGAACAAAATGGCTAGTATTATAATGCCGTTGTACAAATCGATGGTAAGGCCACACCTGGAGTATTGTGTCCAGTTCTGGTCGCCGCATCTCAAAAAAGACATAGTGGAAATGGAAAAGGTGCAAAAGAGAGCGACTAAGATGATTACGGGGCTGGGGCACCTTCCTTATGAGGAAAGGCTACGGCGTTTGGGCCTCTTCAGCCTAGAAAAGAGACGCTTGAGGGGGGACATGATTGAGACATACAAAATTATGCAGGGAATGGACAGAGTGGATAGGGAGATGCTCTTTACACTCTCACATAATACCAGAACCAGGGGACATCCACTAAAATTGAGTGTTGGGCGGGTTAGGACAGACAAAAGAAAGTATTTCTTTACTCAGCGCGTGGTCAGTCTGTGGAACTCCTTGCCACAGGATGTGGTGCTGGCGTCTAGCCTAGACGCCTTTAAAAGGGGATTGGACCAGTTTCTGGAGGAAAAATCCATTATGGGGTACAAGCCATGATGAGTATGCGCAACATCCTGATTTTAGGAATGGGTTAAGTCAGAATGCCAGATGTAGGGGAGGGCACCAGGATGAGGTCTCTTGTTATCTGGTGTGCTCCCTGGGGCATTTGGTGGGCCGCTGTGAGATACAGGAAGCTGGACTAGATGGGCCTATGGCCTGATCCAGTGGGGCTGTTCTTATGTTCTTATGTTCCTAAACAGATTTGTCCAACACCACGTTTGTCTGCTTTAGGCTATTGGACAAGTCAATGGCTAGTAGTTTCCTAATACATTATTAAAGATTTAATTATGATTGAAAAAAATAAGGAACACAGTGTTGGTGCCTTTCCCAGTGCATTGCTAAAAATTTTATAGAGAAACTATTAAACCCTGTAGGAATTCTATTCAACAAAGTACTTACATTTTATTATTTTCAAACTTAGTTTTTCATTTAATATCCTGGAAGCCAAGCTTTTCTTTTCCTCCTCTTTCTGGCTCGCAGTACAAGTGCTGTTACGAGCACCAAAGCAAATGCATCGCAATATGTTCAGACTGAAGCACAGGTAAATCTAGTTTATTGGAACCCTGTAATAAAGATGCAGGTTATAAAAAACAAACAATTAAGCTTCTGGTAAATGTTTTAAATTGCAGCGACAGCCGTGAACCTGCATTTCAAGTGTACCGTAATGTGCAAACATGTTGTCAGAGTGAAGAACTCTCTCCCAAAGCCTGGGATTGTGCACATGAAATCATGTCTGATTATTGGCAGCAGTAATGCTGTGCATTTGTGTACATCATTTTTCATAGAGCTAAAGATTTGTAAGCAGGGGCTGACTGTGTACACATGGGCTCATAGATGAATTTGAGCAACATGCATGTCACTGTTGGATTTTTTTTTCCTTTTTGAGTCCGAAGTAGTTATCCAAGAATGGATTTGTCCCTGCTAAACAGAATAAACAGGTCTAAGCAAGACATTCAGGGCACAATCCAGAGGAGGGGATGAGCCAGCGCAAATCCCTTGCGCCGGCTCACCAGTGTCATGAAAGTGCCGTAAAGTGCTGTTGGCAGGTGGAGGATGGAGCCAGGATCTGGCACTTATGCCAGATCCTGTCCCCATTCCTGGGCAACCCAGGACAACTGTGGGCAAGCAACCACCTGCACTACCTCTTTAGATTGTGCAGATCTGAGTAGCCGCATTGGGGTTGCTGTGGCTTTACCTGGGGTAAGCAATTTCCCTTGCCCCTGGCTGAGCAACCTTGCATTGGATATGGGCAGGCCAGTCAACCTCCTAGGACTGAGCTGCCCATGCTACAGTCTTCATTTGTTTATTTCATATACTCCTTTTCCCTTCCATCATGGAACTCAAGGCTATGTCCATGGGTTTCTTAAATGGTCACGAGTTCAGTAACATATATGATCAGCTTCAACTAGGTGGCTTTATCATGTGCCTTTAGACTATGTCTTGAGAGTGCATTGGATAGTTCCATGCCAACCCTTCTCCTGCATGCTTCCACTATTCCTAACCATCCAGCAGGATCAAAACTTGTTTTTAACAATACATTTATATCTGGCTCCAGATGTATGTTAGTGAGGACACAGCCCACAGGGTGCTATGAGTGAGTGGGGGAAGAGCATAGCTACAGCAGTTTTGAGACTTTCCAGCCAGAAGCACTGACAACTAAAAAGGCAAGTCACTTTAGGTTTAATGTATGTATAGTATTTACTTGTATCCAGTCATCCAATACCTTCCACAGAATTGATTTATTAAAAACGTTTTGCTGTTGCACCTGCTTTTCGTGTGGTAGGTTTTTTCTTTCTTTTCTTAATATGCATGAATACCAGACTGCAAACCTAACAGTATTTGAGTCAATTAAGCTGCAGATGTATGATAAGGCTGTTTAATATTATCTTTACTTGGTGTTGGCCTGTGATCAATTTTTAATAATGTGCAGCTGTTTATCCCCAACGGAGACCAACAAATCAACCTTGAAAGAGACCAACAGTTAGACATCGCTCCAAGCTTTTTGCTATGTTGATTTCCCAATAATAGCACTGAAGAGAATTAACATTCCCCCTGAACTTGATCTTCTATCAACACTAGCAAACAATACTTTGCTTGGCACATTATAGGAGGTGTCAAGGTTTATTTCAACTAGAAAGAATTTACTGTGCATGTATTTATAATGCATCTACCCTTCTGGTAAAAGTTCTCAGGGTGGCATACAAACTTTTAACTTGTAAAAAACTAGATTTATAGGCTAACACGTTGCACTATATGAAATTACCAAATCACACTACATAATTCAAGAGTGACAATTCCTGGACTGTTATAACAAATATCTAACATTTGTTGGTAGGGTTGTTCTCAAATCCTCTTTGTATTGGAATTAGTGGTTTCAGGGCCCAATCTTTTGTGGCCCTACTGTGAGCACTGAGCTCTAGTGCTGTTGGTGGGTGTCGCAAACATGCCTTAAGTCATGTCCATGGCACCTGGAGAGGATAGGCTTGCAAGCGCTGGGCCATTGCTACTCAGAGCTGGGCCTAAGCGCCATGCCAGCCGGCAGTGAGTATTTTGAGGGCAGGGAGAGGCGGGGAGTGGGTGGAACAGAGTGGGGGGAGGGCAGAGTAGGTGAAGGAACCAGCCCAGGAGGAGGGTGGGTCAGTCGGAGCTCTGCTCTGTTGTATCCTATCCTTCATGTCAGGCCTCAAAGCCTGTCACAGAGATCTGGCAAAATAACTGGTGCAAAACAACTTGAGAAGTCCCACTGCGGGACCTGGGGCTTTCCCCAGGGGAAGGGGACAAAAGTCCCCTTCCATCGAGAAAACCTCCGGCGGCCTTGGCAATACCACTGGATGCAGTGCCAGCCATTTTGGCACCGCTGTACCTGGTGGAGCCACTGGGGATAGGTTTGGGCTGTCAGTCTCCTTCTGCTCCTCAGAAGATTGAATTTTATATGATATTGGGATGTCTAATAAGTCATGGTGATATTGGGATGTTTTTCAATTCTGTATGTTTGTGGTAACTTTTTCAAGTATGTATTTTGCCACAAATTACTGCACCAGCTATTTGGAAAGGAAATATGCAAAAAATACTTTTTAAAAATTTAAATACATATTGTAACTGGCTAACAAGAATGCTTGCTGGCTATTGTTTTACTAAGAGAAATAATGCAGAAGGTTAGTTAATGGCTCTTAACTTTCTATTTGTCCAGGATGTGCTCCCGGAAAGACAACTTCCTTCATGCTTGCAAGATCATCTCATAGTCAAAGCGGAAGGGGCAAAGCATAAGAGTTAAGGTGACCTATTTCTCCTATTACTCTCTGGGATAGTGAGTGAAACAAAGGCAGCACATACTGGCAGATTCTAAATGAGACTGAGACATGTTAGAAGGGAAGTGAAAAGAGAGAACCAGAAAAAGATTCAGAACATCTTTTGGGGTGCAAAGGTGCCAGTTGGGGAAACAGCCTGTTGCTTGTGGATGTGTACTACCTATCTCCATCCAAATGCTCACCCCAATCCATGGGCCCCTTTTTTTTGGGTGTGCAGCATTGTGATGCATTCATGATGTGGCTTCTGGATGACATCACACATGAACTTTTCTCCACAGAACGTGGCTTGGAACTATGCAGCCACGCAACTTACATGGAACACTGGTCTCCAGTGCTGTCTATTTCAAAGGAAGCCAGAACCCAGACACTGCAGTCCTGGAACTGCAGTCCCTGGAACTTCTCAGTGCTCCAGGGAGTGCAACAATTTTGGGGACTGGTTATTATAAAGTTCAGACCAAACAGAAAGAGAGATTCTGTAACTGTATACCAATCTTATACATTTACCTTATTTTACTTTACTTACAGGCATGCTCCAGTAACTGTGGGGGATCTGTTCCAGATTACCCCACAGATACTGGGGATCTGCAGATACCATGGATGTCCCACATCCCCTGCCACCCCACTTGCTCATTAAATTATTTTAAAAGTTATTGGGGCAAAAATCGGTTTCCTTAAACAAGCCAATTTTAGCCCCAGTAACTTTTAAAAATGAAAAGTGATATGGGAGGCCAAGAGAGACTATGAGGAACGCATGGCCAGCAACATTAAGGGAATAATAAAAGCTTCTTCAAATATGTTAGAAGCAGGAAACCCGCCAGAGAAGCGGTTGGCCCTCTGGATGGTGAGGAAGGGAAAGGGGAGATAAAAGGAGACTTCGAGATGGCAGAGAAATTAAATGAGTTCTTTGCATCTGTCTTCATGGCTGCCCAAATGGCCCCTCCTGACCAAGGAATTAAGTCAGATAGAGGTTAAAAGAGACGATGTTTCAGACCTCATTGATAAATTAAAGATCAATAAGTCACCGGGTCCTGATGGCATCCACTCAAGAGCTATTAAGGAATTGAAGAATGAAGTTGCTGAGCTCTTGACTAAAATATGCAACTTGTCCCTCAAAACGGCCGCAGTGCCAGAAGATTGGAGGATAGCAAATGTCACGCCGATCTTTAAAAAGGGAAAGAGGGGGGACCCGGGAAACTATAGGCCGGTCAGCCTAACATCTATACTGGATAAGATGGTGAAATGCCTCATCAAATATAGAATCTCAAAACACAGAGACGAACAGGCCTTGCTGAGGGAGAATCAGCATGGCTTCTGTAAGGGTAAGTCTTACCTCACGAACCTTTTAGAATTCTTTGAAAAGGTCAACAGGCATGTGGATGCAGGAGAATCTGTGGACATTATATATCTGGACTTTCAGAAGGCTACTGAAAAAACTCCACAGTCATGGAATTAGAGGACAGGTACTCTCATGGATTGAGACCTGGTTGAAGACCAGGAAGCAGAGAGTGGGTGTCAATGGGCAATCTTCACAATGAAGAGAGGTGAAAAGCGGTGTGCCCCAAGGATCTGTCCTGGGACCGGTGCTTTTCAACCTCTTCATAAATGACCTGGAGACAGTGATGAGCAGTGAAGTGGCTAAGTTTGCAGACGACACCAAACTTTTCTGAGTGGTGAAGACCAGAAGTGATTGTGAGGAACTCCAGAAGGATCTTTCCAGTCTGGCAGAATGGGCAGCAAAATGGCAGATGCGTTTCAATGTCAGTAAGTGTAAAGTCATGCACAAAAAATCAAAACTTCACATATAGGCTAATGGGTTCTGAGCTGTCTGTGACAGATCAGGAGAGAGATCTTGGGGTGGTGGTGGACAGGTCAATGAAAGTGTCGACCCAATGTGCAGCGGCAGTGAAGAAGGCCAATTCTATTCTTGGGATCATCACAAAAGGTATAGAGAACAAAACAGCTAATATTATAATGCCATTGTACAAATCAATGGTAAGGCCACACTTGGAATATTGTGTTCAGTTCTGATTGCCACATCTCAAAA
Source organism: Tiliqua scincoides (assembly GCF_035046505.1). Lineage (NCBI taxonomy): Eukaryota > Metazoa > Chordata > Lepidosauria > Squamata > Scincidae > Tiliqua > Tiliqua scincoides. The sequence continues at coordinate 122,820,938 of NC_089824.1, forward strand.
AGGATATAGTGGAAATGGAAAAGGTGCAAAAGAGAGTGACTAAGATGATTACTGGGCTGGGGCACCTTCCTTATGAGGAAAGGTTACGGCGTTTGGGCCTCTTCAGTCTAGAAAGGAGACGCCTGAGGGGGGACATGATTGAAACATACAAAATTATGCATGGGAAAGATAAAGTGGATAGAGAGATGCCCTTTACACTCTCACATAACACCAGAACCAGGGGACATCCACTAAAATTGAGTGTTGGGAGAGTCAGGACAGACAAAAGAAAATATTTCTTTACTCAGCTTGTGGTCAGTCTGTGGAACTCCTTGCCACAGGATGTGGTGACGGCATCTGGCTTGGATGCCTTTAAAAGGGGATTGGACAGGTTTCTGGAGGAAAAATCCATTATGGGTTACAAGCCATGATGCATATGTGCAACCTCCTGATTTTAGAAATGGGCTATGTCAGAATGCCAGATGCAAGGGAGGGCACCAGGATGAGGTCTCTTGTTATCTGGTGTGCTCCCTGAGGCATTTGGTGGGCCGCTGTGAGATACAAGAAGCTGGACTAGATGGGCCTATGGCCTGATCCAGTGGGGCTGTTCTTATGAAGTAATGGGCATGGGGGGATATGCAAGGGGTAACCCCCCACTCCCTGCATTCCCCGCTCATTAAACTATTTTAAATACTTACACATTCTTGCTTAAAGAGGGCAGCCAGCAGAAAGGAAGAAACAGCAGTGAATCTTTCTATTAACCTCACTGGTGCTCCCTTTAAGCATTCCAGTTGTTTATGGAGAAAGGATCCCCCAAGATAAAAAGGCAGATTGCAACTGCAGTAGGTAGTGGTACCCTGTAAGGCACTGTTTCTCAAACTGAGGGTTGGGACCCACTTGGTTAGCAAGCTTGCTGATTGATAAATGTTTCCAACAGAGGCTTATAGCTTTCCAATGACATGATTATTTCATTTCTAATTACTTCAGTGCTTCTATTTCAGAAATGTTGAGAAAAAGTTGTTTATGCATTCCACCTGTTCTTTGATAGTGCCATTGAATATTATTTGCTCCATTCTTAATGATGTTAAATCCAACAATAAAAAATCAGACTCTCTAGCTATTCAGCAGTTGGCCACTTCAATCTTTAATTACCATCACAATATTTAAAAACAACTATTTTGTTTGTAGATAATGACTTAGGAACATTTTATTTTTAATCTTTCTCTATAAGAGGATGAAAATAAACTAAGGAAGAAAGAGAAACTCATTAGGCTTCGTTTTCTTCCCCAAATGCTTTTTAAAAATAATTACTTTTTCTGCAGTTATTTGAAATTCAAGAGAACCTGAGCAAGAACATAAGAACATAAGAACATAAGAACAGCCCCACTGGATCAGGCCATAGGCCCATCTAGTCCAGCTTCCTGTATCTCACAGCGGCCCACCAAATGCCCCAGGGAGCACACCAGATAACAAGAGACCTCGTCCTGGTGCTCTCCCCTACATCTGGCATTCTGACTTAACCCATTCCTAAAATCAGGAGGTTGCGCATACACATCATGGCTTGTACCCCATAATGGATTTTTCCTCCAGAAACTCGTCCAATCCCCTTTTAAAGGCGTCTAGGCTAGACGCCAGCACCACATCCTGTGGCAAGGAGTTCCACAGACTGACCACGTGCTGAGTAAAGAAATATTTTCTTTTGTCTGTCCTAACCCGCCCAACACTCAATTTTAGTGGATGTCCCCTGGTTCTGGTATTATGTGAGAGTGTAAAGAGCATCTCCCTATCCACTCTGTCCATCCCCTGCATAATTTTGTATGTCTCAATCATGTCCCCCCTCAAGCGTCTCTTTTCTAGGCTGAAGAGGCCCAAACGCCGTAGCCTTTCCTCATAAGGAAGGTGCCCCAGCCCCGTAATCATCTTAGTCGCTCTCTTTTGCACCTTTTCCATTTCCACTATGTCTTTTTTGAGATGCGGCGACCAGAACTGGACACAATACTCCAGGTGTGGCCTTACCATCGATTTGTACAACGGCATTACAATATTAGCCGTTTTGTTCTCAATACCCTTCCTAATGATCCCAAGCATAGAATTGGCCTTCTTCACTGCCGCCACACATTGGGTCGACACTTTCATCGACCTGTCCACCACCACCCCAAGATCTCTCTCCTGATCTGTCACAGACAGCTCAGAACCCATCAGCCTATATCTAAAGTTTTGATTTTTTGCCCCAATGTGCATGACTTTACACTTACTGACATTGAAGCGCATCTGCCATTTTGCTGCCCATTCTGCCAGTCTGGAGAGATCCTTCTGGAGCTCCTCACAATCACTTCTGGTCTTTACCACTCGGAAAAGTTTGGTGTCGTCTGCAAACTTAGCCACTTCACTGCTCAACCCTGTCTCCAGGTCATTTATGAAGAGGTTGAAAAGCACCGGTCCCAGGACAGATCCTTGGGGCACACCGCTTTTCACCTCTCTCCATTGTGAAAATTGCCCATTGACACCCACTCTCTGCTTCCTGGCCTCCAACCAGTTCTCAATCCATGAGAGGACCTGTCCTCTAATTCCCTGACTGTGGAGTTTTTTCAGTAATTCCCTGACTGTGGAGTTTTTTCAGTACACTGAAAGAACACTGGCTCAAAACAGTTCTAGTTATATGGTTGTGTTCTTGAGGTAGACTTCATTGGTGAAAAATATATTTTAGTAAGCGCTCATCAAGTTTTAATTACTTAATGAACATTGTGTGGTAGTTAGGACAGGAGTGTTCTTTTGGTGGAAGGGAAGATTACAGCAGGAAGCAGGATTTTCCATGAAGTCCATAAGCCCATGCTTGGATATATTGAAGACTAAATGGTGAAAAGCACTGCATTTAAAGAGCACTTGTAACTAGGGCCAGCCCATCCATGAGGCTAACTGAAGCTGTTGCATCAGGCAGAAGATGAGGGCCATTTTTCTTGCCTTCTTGCCTCCACTGCTCATGCTACTGCTTCAACTCCCTGGATTGGCAAAGGAAGAAGAAATGTAGAGAGGAGGAGAGTGCTCAGCTAAGGCACTGGAGAGGCTGGCACAGCATCAGGTAACCAGGGGAAGCATTGGCATGCTACCTCAGGCATCAGGAGGTTTTGGGCCAGCCCTTGTGTTGGCCAGTTTTTAAAAATCTAACCGTAGCAATGTTATCGACTGGGATGGGAACTTGAGTCAGGTGACTCGAGTCCGAGTCGCAAAATCAAGTCAAGTAGCACTGGACCTGCCTGTCCCTTGTTATCAACCCACATCACTCCCTTGTCAGTCTTATTATTCCTAAATCAAAGGATTTGTGGCTTTGGCTTATGCACCAAGTGCTACAGGACCATTCCGTTTAAGAGCCAGTGTGAACCAATAAGTTAGTCAGAGATGTAGCCTCTGTTTATACATTACTGGTGTTTCAATTCTCTTATTTTGTATTAACATGGTCTTTAGGTTTATGCATGCTCTTTTGTTGTTTGCCACCCTGGTAGATTTCCTGCAGCATGACTTAGAAAGATTTTTAATTGAAGTACATTATCTGGTGCCTATGGGTCACACCCTTACTGCTGCTTCTGCAAGTGGAAAGCAATTCTGTTTTGCAAATAGGAGGGATTTTCATCAATTTTCCTTCCTTCCTTTGGAGCCCAGCTTACCATATTCCATCCTGAATTGGAGGAGCCCCTGACATTCATCAATGGATTTTCAGGGGCCACAAAGGGGCTGCCATTGGAGAGGATAGTGTTCTGATGTAGCTGATCATGTGATAGAAGAGCACAGTTCTCCATTATCTCTACCATCTCTACACACAGGTTCTAACCAAGTGGAGGGAACTTGATCTCAAGAGAGACACAAAGGTGTTCACACAGCTAGATAGCCAGTTCAGAGACAACCACAAGTCTCAAGAAATGCTGATCCACACATTGTATTCAAGGAGAGATCTTGGGATGTCTCTCTTGCCTTTGCCTCCTGTTACTCCCTTCCCCTTCCCAAAATAAGGTTTTCTTTCAAAGGAACAGTAAGGGGGTACTGGCGGGGAGGGCAAGGGGGTAGTGGAATGTGAACCCCATTTTAAGCCAAGCCTTCATTTTAAAGGGGGTTAAACTGATTTGAAATGCAGCCAGCCAATTCAAGCAGGTTGAATTGGTATTGCAAGCTCTACCCCTTTGGAAGGCTTGCCCTGTTCTTTGTCAGATCCCTTCCCCTCCCACATAGGAGCCCTGGGAGTTGGAGTTTTCTGAAGGGGGGGGGTTAAGGAAGAGTTAAGGGCATTAGGATGTTTGTTATATTGCTCCAATTATTATGTATGCAGAAATACCTGAACTTGGCTTCTGTGAATCTGTTCACAGCTGATTCGACCTCACTGTTATTAGGTTATTATTGCTTGCCCCTAGGTTGAATTTCAATTCTTATTTAGGTTAGGTCTCACTAGCTGTTGAAATGCCTTCCTTGGGAACTATGATCTGCCATCTAGAAATGCAGCCTGGAAGGCCTGGTCTTGCATTTTCATTTCACCTCATGCAATTTCCTCTTCCTGCATCCAATTTCAGTCCACCTCCCTAATCTAGTTCCCTTGAGTTTGCCACCCTGTATGGCTGACTCCATTCCCTGCCTTGGGAAAGTGTTTGCTGTTCCAGTTGTGATTTTTATAAAGCTCAAGACTGGGTAACCAAACTTAGGGGATTGCATATGACTTTAGTTGACTGGATTGACAGACTGTCTCATCTGTAGTGAGACCAAAATAAGGTTCATTCTTAGTACCCTTGCCTAATTCCAATTCTGAGAATTCTTTTGGGAGAGGAAACTACTATTAAATCAATTTAAGTGAGTGATATAGATATACCTTCTTTTTGGAAGGTACTGTGGACACTGTGGAACATCATTTTCCCCTGAGGAAAAAAGAGTATTTTGTAACAAACTGCTGTATAGCAGGCAAATCACTGAACATATGATAGTACAAAATACTGCAAGTCATTTTTTCACCTGTGGGACTTCTAGCTCAATATCTTTTGTTGATGTTAAAAGTTCTTTTGTACATAGTGCTAGTAGGTTGCATGGGTCAAAATACATATTGTTTATGTTTTAACCTCTAATACCAGCCCCCCCCCCCTGTGTGTGTGGGGGGGTTTCTTTGCAGTCAAACTCTCAATGCAGTCTAACTCTCCTGGGTTGCGGTTGCTTTTGTTTAAGAGCAATACACAGGGATTTTATTTTTTAAATTAATCTTCCTACCCTTCCTTTATAACCAGTTTTCAAAAAGGAGAGCAGCTTGTTGGCAAAATGCATAAACATTGGAAGGTGATATATAACAGTGGGTCAGTCCACTAACTTCAAAGCCAGATAAATCCTTAAGAGCGATTGTTCTGTCAGCGTTTTTGAGACATTGGGACATTTGTTTGTAGTTTCAGGTCGATGAATAAGGAGAAACTGTTATACACAGTCTGAGGGAAGAGAGGGGGAAAACATCCAAGGTGTACATGTAATTGCATAGAAGTTCAGATATAGCAAAGAGAATAAGAAGCTTTCCATGAAGTTGAGGTTGTTCATTATTTTTAGCAAAGCCAGGCAAGGGCCATCTGGGGGTAATATTTTTCCCATAGTAAAGGGTATTTTTAAAATATATATTTCTGATTTTAAAGCAGAATAAGCAAGGAGGCAGAACAAGTAGTAATCTGAAGCAGTACACTTCCAAAATGAAATTCACACTACAACCAAAAACCCATTTTTCAGAAAATCTGTACTGAGGATAACAATCCAAATATCTAAAAGAGTGAGATAAATCCGTCAAAGACTGATAAGACTTTCTTTCTTTCTTTCTTTCTTTCTTGCTTGCTTGCTCTTTTATAAATGTTGCTAAAAAGTAGATTTATTAAATTGCAGGACCACAAAGCTACCCGAAGTACAACCCTGTGCACCTTATGTAAATGTATAGCCTCTTCCAACTCTACTGTATTTCTCAGCTTAAGATCTTTTTAGGACCCTAACAGGACTGGAGACTGAATGCTCATTTAGTCCACCACTACTTAAGCTCAGAGGTAAAGCACATGCTATGTGTATACAATATCCTAGATTCAATCTCCAGTACTTTGAGGGGTCTGCTCCCTATTCCTCAAGAGAGACAAAATGGACCACTCATAGTTCTGGCCTGGCTGGCTTGTTAGGGCTGGAGAGGGACTGCAGTGTAGGTCAATGAGATGGAGAGGAAGAGTAGAACAGGAGACAAGGAGTAAGAGGCTGTAATATAATCCAGAAGCCGAAAACTGGACAAGGAACAATGCAAGCAAAGAAACTTGCTGCTTTCTGTAGATCTGTTGAACTAGTGAGTAATTAAGTGAGAGTAAAGATAAAGAAGATCATGAGGTCCCATCCTTTCCTGGATCTAGCTAGATTGTGGAGGTCAAACTCATTTCATACAAAGGCCTGAAGTTAGCATTCATGGTGCCTCCTGAGGGCCAGAACTGACATCATTAAGCAGCTGATGGCACAAAATAAACACTTTGTTTTCACATAGAAACTTATTAGCTGCAAATGACAGAAGAGAAAGTGTGCAAATCTTGTCCATATTTTCAAGTGAGAAAATGAAAGAGCCCAATTATTGATCTGGGAGAGCTCAATTTTAACAGGGGCCAGATAACTTGCTTCTGGGGGCCACATTCAGCCCATGGGCCTTATGTTTGACACCCCTGAGCTAGACCATCATCCAGAGCCTGTGTCTGAATTTGCTTCCCCTTCCTCCTCTAAGGAGGCTCAAAGACTATGGAGCCTTGGGCAGACAGGTGAACACTTCTCTGTTGGTTCTTGGCATCAGCACTGATCCAGTGCAGCCTCTATTGAGGTCCTCAGGGTATGGAAGGGGCTCAAACATGTATACTCAATTTCTATTCTAAAGGACACCCACAGTGGCTTACAAAAAGTAATAAAACCATATCTAAAACAATCAAGTCTCAGCGTCATGGTTTCCGGTAGCCTAATTTTGAGGCACTTTGAGGTTGTTTGCACTACTCATCCATGTCAATGATCCAAAAGTGTCAGACATTGCTGAAGTTAACCTCTCACTCTACAAGTATTGCTAATTCCCCCAATTTGGTTGTGTGTGTGTGTGTGTGTGTGTGTGTGTATACATGACACACATGGCAACACATGTGTGTGTGAATGAGCAGAGCTGGCAATAGAGTTGTGCTAAGATTTAGCAGCTTGCACTCATGCGTACCTTTTCCCTCTGGGTTGGTAACTGGCGATGGAAGATGTCCTGTTCTCTGTCTTAATTAATAATGCAAGCACTGTTGTACTATAATTGTTTAAGCTGAGAATTCCATTTCGGAGAATCTTCCAGGTTTTTCTCACAGTCTCCTCCTGGGCTTGGTCACCCTTTGCCTAACAATCTCTCTCAAGTTGTTTCTTTCAGCCGCTCCATTAAAGGAACCTTATCCTCACAAAAGAAACAGATGTCACTCCTGGGCCTCTAGTTGCTGACTCCTGTTAGGGATCTGGTTCCCCAGGTAAGTGGTGTTTGGGCTTTTTATTTTGCAAATGCTTGAATGTAGACTATGGCAGTAGCCTCTTGAGTAGTGCATTAGTGTAACAGGAGAACTGAGGCTGCTGTTTGCAGCTCTCCTGTAATGGTGTAATTCAATTATTTAAACTAGAGTTGTAAGCAACTTTCTGTCAAGTTCTGTCCTCCTTTTGAGAGGAAAATGCAGTGGCAAGCAACATGGAAATTCTATTGATTACTCTGTCCTTTGGATTAGGCCTTCAAGTGGTAATGTAGCAATAAAATCCAACTTTCATTTTCCCCCCGAACAACATTCTTATAAAACTATGCTGTGTGTTATATAATTAGGAACTGTTATAACGTATAGTGATGGGTAACCCTCTTTTTCCAGTCCAATTCAGAACTAGATCACAGTTATGAGCTTTCCTGGAACACTTTGGGAAAAAGCTCATCTGCCGCCTTCTTGTGATGTTGGGATATATATGAGCTGATGGTACTACTGAATGTATATCCCTAATCAGAATGCCCCCTTGAAATGGTCATTCCTAGCACTAGAGCTGCTTCAGAACCCAGTTTCCTCACTCACGATACAAAAACACCCAGGAAACAAGACAGGGTGTTAAACCTGTGTGGAAGACAGCAGCCATATAAAACATTTTCAAGGAACAATAGTGAGAATTAAGGGCATAATTGTAACCCACTTGAGCGCCAGCGCTGAGTGTCACAAACGTGCTGTAAGGCACGTCCACGGCACTTGGGGAGGAGGGGCTGCCGGCGCTGGGCCTGAACCATTCTGCGCTGGTCCTCGGCACCTAGTTTAGATGCCATGGCAGTGCCTGAAGATAAGTCACACTGCCAGGTGAGGGGAGGCATTTCAGGACAGGGGGCGGGGCAGGCAGGTGGGGCAGGAGAGTGACCAGCCTGGGAAGGGGTGGGACTGGCAGAGCCCTGCTCCACCAGATTCTATCCTCCATGTTGGGCTGCAAAGCCTGACATGGAGGTTCTCCAGTCTGTGTCAGAAAGGCAGCACAGATTTGAGTAGTCCCATTGCAGGGTCCGGGGTTTTCCTTGGGGGAAGGGAATGAAAGTCAGCTGGGCTGTATGTCAGAAAAGCTGTCAAATAAAAAGCTGTTTGATCAGGTAGTCCCAAGTAGCTCTTGCTCATAGTAATAATGCTTGCCAATGGCAGCCTCGTGGGTCTGATCACATTGTTCACTGCAGTCAAGCAAATGGCAGTTAGGAAATTATGCTAACCGCCCTGTTCACGCAGACTGTACATTTAAATTTTGTGACATATTTCACATGTATTACCTTAGCAATCTACCCAGCCATTCTTAATATTGGCCCCTGTGGTGTCCTGGCATATTTGAAGGGGGCCAGGAATTGAAAACTGTTAGAAGGGGAGCCCAATGTTTTCGCATGTACAGCTTGTTCATTCTGATGGGGGGGGGTGCCCTGGAGCTGACAGGATCTCCTAAGGGGCCACAGCCAAAAAAAAAGGGGTGGTGGTATTTGAGAATGGTTGACTTCAGAACAACTCTGTAATGTTGCCAGTATTTTTGTAAGTGAAACTCAGAATAGTTGGCTTCCCAGGATCCAGCTAGGGAGCTTATGATTCTCTAGAGGAAATTTTAGGGGAAGTTTAGGGGAAATATTTGAACAAGGACTTCTAGGTCATGTTCACAGCACCTAGGCTAAGTCAAGCTCTACTTTAGCTTTAAGGTCCTATTTTTCTCCCACATTAAGTGATAGTCACAGTACAGCCAATCAAATCTGTAACCTGAATAAAGAGAAGCATTTTGATTTAAAATCATAAACAAGATAAACAAAAATCATAAACATAGAAGTTTATGGAAGCAAGGGCAGAACAAGATGACATGACATTAAACTTCTGTACTAGATCACAGAACACCACCGTATTGTATTTGTCAATGTATTTAGAAGGCATAATGAAAAGTGGTAGTTGGGAGTCCATAAATTTGAACTTCAAGGTTATGCTGTTTGTTTTCACATTCATGTGTAAGCAGTTGAGTCAGCCTCACTGACTGTATGAATCAATAACAGTAATAGATCACTTTATTCAAAGTTATGCAAGTGCCAATTAATTTGAACAAATACACTGAGATAATGTGATATTGTCAATGGGAGATGTCAAAAGGCAAGAGAAATTAGTGAAAGGAGGATTGGAAGAACTAGTGAAAGGCATATGTTTAAACAGCCCCTGAGCTGTTTAAACAGCCCCATCAAGACATTCTCAGGGATGCATGAGTCACATCTTGAGTTTCTGCAAAAAGACAATTGGGGTATCAGAAAATTAAATGTGATGTTGTTGCAGTATGCAGCCGACACCACAGCTCCAGAGACTCAAGGTCAGGCAGATACTCCCGGTAAATAACGAGGCACAGACACGGCAGTGCTCCATCACCAGATGTCCTATACTTGAAGATATATACAGTATTTACATTGCAAAGGCAGCTCAGCAAGCAAACAGCAAAGACAGCACTTTTCTTAATTCTCAGATCACCAACTCTACCGACATAGCTTCCCGCAGACACTCCACATAACAGCTTGCATACACTGCAGTATATATTGGCACTGGCCAATGACAGGCGGGCTAGGATCTGGTGACTGCATGACTCATTGTCTGGTGACATGGTATTGCAGGGTATTGCATCATCCCTGCTGTGCCCTGTTGCATCAGCCAATCCCATGATGCCTAGCCTTGCCCTATCCAGCCTGTAAATTGATATATGCCCCTATAGGCCTGTGGCATATATCATAACACCCCTCCTAATTTCAGGTTGGATAGAACTTACATTCTGACATTCACATCACTTCACAGTTACATGTACATACAAGTTACATACAGGTACATACAGGTTACATATACATACAGTTACATACATTTCATTCCCAGCTTGTTCACCATGTCATAGTGCTTGATAGATCCCAATGGCTTGGTCATTACATCTGCCAGCATTAATTCTGAAGGACAATATTTTAATTCTACCAGTCCTCCCTTCACTGCATCCTTTACATTGGCATAACGTGTGCCAACATATTTCGTTCTAGCCTTAACCTTTTCTGACGTGGCCATGGAAATGCACATCTGGCTATCCTCATACACAGTGACTGGCTGCTCACTGTCTAGGCCTGAGTCTTTTACCAATTGCTTGTACCAGACTAACTCAGTGCATAGTTCAGATAGGGCACCATACTCAGCCTCTGAACTTGAGAGTGCAACATAGGTCTGTTTTGTAGATTTCCACCCTATTGGGACACCTGCAAATTCTATTACCATCCCAGATGTGGACTTCCTGGTCTGCACATCGGTACCCCGGTCTGCATCCACTCCAATGATTACATAAGTAGCTGATGGAAGGGAAATGTGGGTGCAAGCTTCACATGGAAGAAGGCCAAAGTCAAAATGCTGACCTGATTTAACTTTCATCCAGTGACTTGCATGTTTGCTGCCCTTGCAGACATTACCACCATAATGTAGATTCTTGATCAGGTGAGTTGTACGAATTTGTGTTTTACCATGCTTCCTTTATTAGTACAACCTGCCACCCAACAGGTTAACTTGTACAGTCCATACAATAGAATTTTTCCAAGACCTGTAGTTGTGCAGAGCAAATTAGTGGTCACAAAGGGTACCTCAATTAGCACAGAAAGGATCAATAGCACAAATGGATCACTTTATTCACTGTGACTTCAATGCCTGTTAGCTGGAAAGAGATAAACAGAAATAATGAGCAACTGTCAGTGAAAGCTTTGAGAAAGAAGAAGTGAGGTGACAAAAAACAAAGAAGGAGAATGAACCAGGGACTAGATGCTACATCAGCCTCCAAGAGCTTTGCACTTCTCAGTTGCAGAGACGAAGAGTAAGAACAGAGATTGGAGTACATCAGCAGAACAGATTTCACTCCGCTATACTCTTCTTTTAATTCTTTGTTTTGCTCACTACCATTTCAAAATGGTTTTTTGTGCACATTCTTTGATACACCGCACAATGAATTATTTGTCTTGTGTTCTTTTTGTTCATTAGGCAGCACATACCAGTTTTAAAAAAGGATAAGCCAGCCAGACAATGAAGTTTTTAATTTTGCAAATATTTTTAGGTAATGTTGGAAATTCTCTAAATAAGTCTGTGTATTTTTTTTAATGTCAGTTTATATACTGCTAGTCTTAGAAAAGCAGATTGCAGTATGTTGAGTTTTTTTAAAATTCTGTTTAAAATGCTTATCCTGCCACATAGCTCACTTGAGCCCTTTGACTCAAAAGGGCACAATTCTAATCCACTTTCCAACACCAACATAAAGGCAATGCAGCTCTGAGGTAAGGGAATAAATGTTCCCTGATTTTGAGGAGGCCTCTGTGAGTGCACCCAACTGCAGGATGCAGTACATGCCCCACTGGCACAACTATGCCAGTGCTGGAAAGTTTATTAGGATTTGGACATTAGGGTGCAATCCTAACCCCTTATGTGAGTGATTTCCAGGACTTACATAAGGGCAATGCAGCTATGAGGTAAAGGAACAAACATCCCCTGACTTTGAGGAGGCTTCCATGAGTGACACCCAACTGCAGGATGCAGCACATGTCCCATTGGCACCGCTATGCCAGTGCTGGAAAGCACTGACATAAGGGGTTAGGATTGCGCCCTTAGTCTATTAAAAAAATAGCAGCAACAGCAAAAATAGAAAATAAAACATAAATGAAACAGAGGGCAGCTAAAACCCAATGAAAAAATAAGTATAAAATGGCAGGGTGATAAAACCAATTCCCCAAACCAGTTCAGCTGTCATCCTTGGAAGTCTCCCATCATAGGAAGAATGTTATTACTCTTCTGACATGTATAATGGGGATAGTTTGATGAGCTTTTTCTGGTGGAGGGAGACACCACCACAGCACGACAGTCAATTGAACCACAAGCGTGGCTGGTGCCTGAAGCAGATAATCATCTTTACACCATGAGTCACACAACTGCATGGAGGGATTCGGGATCTAGCTGGGAAAACAGTTTGGAAAGGCAGAAAAAAACAGAAAGCTTTGGAACAGGGTGTCTCAAGGTGGGAGCCAGTTCTTCACTGCAGCTTGAGCACTGGCGTCACTAGGGTTTGTGACACCCGATGTGGGAGACCAGCATGTCACCCCAATAATGGACCTCTTCCCATGCAGTTGGCAGGGCAATGCCCTGGGCAGTGGGCATGGTGATGCACCATTGCCCCACCCTGCTGGTGTTTTGACTATAACTTTTAATATAATAGAGATATTTCAACACTATTTGTTTCATTACATTCTGCATGAAATTGCACATTAAATGATATATAACATGATGGTATTATTCAAAGTACAAAGATTTTTTAAAAATTTTGGCCAGTAGTGGTGTTGCCCCCCCCCGGCATTATTTGATGCTGCCCAGATCCCACATACACCCCCAAGCAACGTCACTGAGCTTGAGTTTGACCTGGAGAGCAGACTTGCAGCAGCTGAGTTGGAACACGAAGAGCTCATGTCCAATGTCAAGTCTGCAAGTGCTTAATGTTAATGAAAAACTTGGAGTATTTGTTGATATACGAAATACAAAGCCCCTTTTCAGAGCACAGCAGAAACAAGTAAATAATGATGGTAGTGCAGCATCCTCTGGTGTAGAAGCTAACAATGGTTGAGGTGCAACAGGGGGATTGTACTTTTCTGTTGACCAAACAAAGGTGGAAATCCAAACTCTTAATATTTATACCAGGACTGGCCAGTCAGAGTTTTCATGACTTCCTGCCAGTTGCAAGGACCAGTGTCCCATACTCTTGATCCTTTCTTTGCCTGAAGGTGGTTTGAAGACCAGCGTATATGTTGTCTCAGGTTGTTTCTCAGGCTTGGGTAGCAGAAAAACCCAGCTTGGGTCCTTCTGAATTCTCATAAATCAGGGTGATAGAATTTTAAAGTTCAGTATAACTAGCTGGGAAGGGGAGCTGAACTTTTCCCCTCAAAATGACTTTTCCTCTGCAGTTTTTCTCCTGGTTTTATTCTTGGAGCCCCACTGTGTGAAAAATAGTGGGGGCAAAGCAATTCTGAGGAGAGAAAGTTCAAGTTTTCGCTCCCTTTCCAGCATACACACATGCTGCGCTTTACATGGATTTGGTGGGGACCGAACCTTGGCCCTACAAATCTGCTGCCATACCATCCAATTGGGCTTTAAGGGCCCAATCCTATCCAATTATCTAGGGCTGGTGCAGCCATGCTAATGGGGTGCACGCTGCATCCTGTGGTAGGGAGGCAGTCTTGGAGGCCTCATCAAGGTATGGGAACATTTGGGAACCTTGGGGTTGCATTGCGGTTGCACCCGTGCTGGAAAGTTGGATAGGACTGGGCCCACAGTCACTAATGTTACCTCAGAAGTATCTGTGTGGTGATGCAGAAACACTGTGGTGGAACAGCTAAATTTTGGATATATGTTGGAGAAACCCTGTGCTTATCTTGTTTGCAGCAGGTAATAGAAATACTTAGTGATTTAATGAATAATGGTAGTGGCAGAGATAGTTCTGAGAAGATTGATGACCTCTTGTGCTCTGGCAGTAGTACTTTTTTTTAGGGTTTATGGAGCTGATGTTTTATCCTTACCACCCCGTGCTCTCATTTCAAGTTCTGAACTAGAGCCCTACGTGTCTTGTTGGGTCTAAACAAGCAACAAGAGAAGGACATGACTTGTCCTCTTCTCTCTGCACTTCCAGTATCTACCTGATGGGGGAGTTGTACATATTAGGAAATAATGCATCTTTCTGCATGGAATGTATGCATACTCTAACCCAGTGATTCTCAACCTTTTGCATCTCATGGCACACTGACAAGGTGCTAAAATTGCCAGGGCACACCATCAGTATTTTGACCATTGAGAAGGCACACCATGTTGCAGGTAGGGGGCTCAAAACCCCCAATGGCCCTACTAATAAATGACCCTCTCTAAACTCCTGTGGCACACCTGTGGACCATCCATGGCACACCAGTGTGCCACATCACAGTGGTTGAAAATTGTTGCTCTAACACACATTGTTAACTCTAACACACAATTGTTGCTCTAACACACAATTGTCTAAATTGTTGCTCAAGCACAGAGGGAGGAACTGCTAGCAATTCCAACTCCTTTTGTCTACTTTCAGAGATATTAGACTATCCAAATGGATTCAAGTGAGGCAACCATTTTATTGCCCTATATGTGAAGCGAACTTTCAGGATCATCCTTATTTCAGCCCAAGGAGAAGACAAATAAACAAGGAGAAAAAAGGTATCCAGGAGAGAAGTTTAAAGAAAATTAGTAGCACTGTAATAGTCTAGTAAAGTTTAAGAAGAATGAATAGCAGCAGCTTGTTAAACATAGATAGGATATAATTAGAAGGAAAGGACACACAGTATGAGAGACAATTAAGAAAAATACAGTGCACTTCAATTTTACTTCTGAAGATAAAATCAATGAATCATTGCTTAATTATACACTTAAGGGATTTGTGGCTCCAGTAATTTAAAGTCAAAAGCGCTGATAGATTTTTGGCAAGAAGAAATAGTAAGTAGGAAGCCTGGAAGTGCAAAGAGAAAGAGAAGGAACTTAAAGGAAGAGATCAAATTGTTTCACATGACTGAGGGAGTGAGATCTCTCTAGTCTTCTGAGTAGAGAATAAATCACGCACAAAGTTTTGTTTTCGCACCGTCCAATGAACACTCGAGAAAACAGATATGGGAGAAAGGGCCACTTTATTAGCAGTTATAGCAGAAGGGGAGGATGAGACCTGCAGCATCTGAGGCAGCAAAGCCCCCTGTGGTGCCCAGGCGGGACCACTGGGCGGTACCAGAACACATCTGCCCCCAGGCGAGCATGCACCCAACTCCAAGCCATGCCCCATTGTTAGGTGGCGCAGCTCATCCAGGTCTGTCCCTTAAAGAGGAAGGCAGCCGGACCATGGGCTGTGCCACCTCAAGCCGCTGAGCCTCTGAGGCGGACCCTGCAGTCCCGGCCAGGGCCCCATCTATGTCCTCATGCCGCCAAGCCCCTAAGGACTGCAATTGGGTTCTGCCCTGCCTGTGCCACCTGAAGGTGCATGCCCAAAGTTCATTTCATGCCTCCTAACCCGCACCACCTGCCACCAGGAGGGGTCAGCCTAGTGCTTGACCCTCCCCACTCCCAACCAGGGGGAGAAGCGCCCTAAGGCCATCCCGCAGGTCCCTCAGAAAGATGTCTGCCCCCTCTTCTGACAAGTGCACAACATCGCCCCTGTACAGGTAAGGTAGCGAAAAGACTATTGCAGGATGAAATACAACCCAGCTACCAGTGTGGGACACAAACAGGCCAATCTCCCTGGTGACCTTCCTGCGCATCCTCTCAACCTTAGCGCAGCAGCTGGCCCCATTCCATACCGGATGTTGCAGTAAGTCTGAGCAGACCAGAGTGGTGCCAGGCAACCAACCCTGAAGGGTGGTGATGTCCTCATATGCTCTGATTTTTAGAGACAGACCGGACATCCTGCACACGTAATTTTCACCCAGGTGAAGCACCAACACATCAGGCGGGGGGTTCTCATTCAGGAACTCCACCATTGCGGCCAGCAGCTGGCCCCATCGCATCCCCCGCCTGGCCAACCAGGCAACTTGCACTGTGGGGACGAGGCCCAGGTGTGATCCAAGAGAGCTCGCAGCCGCCCTCTTGTGGGCCCAAAAGCCAATCGAGTGACCACAGAGTAACATGCGAACTGGGCTACCACAGCATCCTGCAGAGTGAAAGAAGAGAAGTTATTGCAATACAGCCCCTTCTTGACACTGCTCCCCCCCAACCTGGGGGATGCTCTGAGTGGGCCAGCCATTATTAAGCACACACGTAGCGCTTATAAGCTGATGAACGCCAACGGCCTAGTCTTTGAATGTCCTCCCCGGATAAACCCAACACGGTGGCCGCAGAGGCCACCCCAATAAGGAGGGAGTGCTGGCTGAATTCCTTCTGCTGCAACCCTAAGGTCCCAACACCCAAGGTGCGTGAGAAAACTGCCCCAAACTGGAATAAGGTTTGATTTATTCGCAAATGACTTCATTTATTTCTGCAAACCAAGGTCCCAGAGCCAGGGAGGCATGTGATCCGGGGACGGTGCTGCCCTAGAGACGAGTTCCTGGAAGCGTTCCTCCTGAAATTGAGACAAAGCATCCGTGATGCAATACTCAACACCAGGAACATGCTGAGCAATGAACAAAGCATTGATGCGTAGGCACTGCAGGACAAATTGCGGCACAAGTGTCATGACCCTGGGGGATTTGGAAGACATGGAGTTCACCACTGCCACGACCACCTGGTTGTTGCACCAGAAGCTCACCATGGCATTCTGGAACTCCTGTGCCCAGATGTACACCGCTGCCACTATCGGGAACAGCTCGAAGAAAGTAAGGTCAACCGTAATGCCGCCCTGCACCCAGCTCTGGGGCCACGGTGCAGCACACCAGCGACTCCAAAAGAAGATGCCAAACCCATGACCCCCAGCTACATCTGAATGCACCTGTAGGTCAGCCCTCAGGAGCTGCTCTGAACTCCAAAAGGAAATCCCATTGAACTCTTCTAGGAATCGGAGCCAGATGGCCATATCTGCCCTCATGGCTGCCATCACCCGCACCCTATGGTGCGGTTAGTGCAACCCAGCCATGGTGGTGCACAGCCTATGCAGGCAAGCTGTCCCCGGGATGACTACCCTACAGGCAAAGTTCAGGTACCCAACCAAGGCCTGCAACTCAAACAACGTGACTTTCCACACCCAAATAACTGCTTGCAAGAGGGACATCAGAGCTGTCAGCTTGTCCACCGGGAGACTACTTGTGGTTGACACTGAGTCAATGCCCAGGAAGGTCATGCGGGAAGAGGGACCCTCAATCTTTTCCTTAGCCAACGGAACCCCTAAATCATGCGTCAGGGCCACAAAACTGTTTAGCAGCACCTGGCACTGCCCCGTGCGAGCTGGGCCCATAAAAATAAAAATCATCAAGATAATGAGTGGTACTGCGCACTCCACACCGCCTCCTTAGTGCCCATTCCAGCAGGATACTAAAACGTTCAAAAGTGGCACAACTCAGGGAACACCCCATCGGTAGCAACCAGTCCAAAAAAAACTGCCCCCCAAAGGTAAAACCCAACAGGCAAAAATCCCTTGGATGCACCGTGAGCAAGCAAAAAGCGGACTCAATATCGCACTTTGCCATGAGAGCTCCCGGCCCACAGCGTCTCAAAATGCAGGCTGCCTGGTCAAAAGAGGTGTACTGGACTGTGCAGAGCTGGCTGGGAATGCCATCGTTCACCGATGTCCCTGCAGGGTAGGACAAATGGTGAAAGAGGCGGAACTGTCCTGGGGCCTTTTTGGGCACCACCCCCAGTGGGGAAACCTTGGGGTCAGGCAGGGGGGGATTAGGGAAGGGACCCAAAACTCTCTCCAACCCCACCTCCTTGGCAATTTTCCTTCGAACAATGTCTTTCATGCCCCTGACCGACCTCAGGTTCCGAACTAAAATCACGCCCTTGGGGTGAGGGGAGTGAATACGGAAACCCTGAATGAAACCATCCCAGAGGAATGCTGCCGCAGAGTGTAGTTGCCCAGCAGCCTGGCCAACTCCACTATTTTAATCGGACTTGGCCCCTTTGGAAATGGAGGTGTCGCTTGAACCTCCTCCCCTCCTTTGACCTGAGCTGCAGCCTCTCCATCTCCTGCTCCCCTTTCCCTTTGGACAGGAGGTGATTGGGTGGCTTGCACCACACAGGCCGCAAGTGTGCTGGAACGCACAACTCGCTCTGGAACAACGCCCAGATGAGACACACTCATAGCAAACTTGCGGGAATTGAACCTGCCGACCCAGCACCCCCATCTGCGCCTGCCCTGCAAAGCGAGAGCTGGAGCTTTTGGCAATCAAATGTCCACTGTCAGACCGCTTGCCCCTGGCCGCACCGCTTGGAATCACAAGTTGAATCTACAGCTCCGAGTTCTTCCTTTCCCAGGAAAGGTGTGGGTTAGACCCCACTCATATGCAGAACTGTTCATCATAGTCCAACCAACCGGAACCTGAGTACCCCCTAAAAGCCCGGTGAATCAGATCCAAATACTTTGCCAACGCCAGGCCATTGGACAAATCCATTTGCAGAACAACACCCATGTAAATGGTAAACCCTGTCAACCAATTGGTCCAATTACGATCAATCTTGGACTTACGCACAGTCTGCTGCTCCCAGGTGTACTCCCCAGCCTTGCTCTCTAGCTCTGGCTCCCTGTGCAAAAGGCTGAACAGATCCACATACTCACCTTTCCATATCTTCTCCTTAACAGCAGGGGCCAGGTGATCCCCAAGCGGGAGGGCTTCCTGCCCATACGGTGTTGGAGGGAGCAGTGGCGCCCCCTGCACCACCACCTGGGAAGCCGGTAATGCCGGGGGCCGTGCCCTTGCCGCCGGTCCAGCCCCCACTCCCACAGTCCAGGCGGGGGCTGGAGCGGTGTGCTGCGCCAATGAATGACTAGTCAGCTGCGCAGCAGGCTGCACCCCCAGCCCAGGCACGCCCCCCCCACAAGCTGCGTGCTCTCCTGAGGCGTGCCCACCTGCACTCCAGACAGGGTAGCCGAGGACCCTTGAGAGGGGCCCGAATGCAGAGCTGCAGCCACCTGCGGGGGGAGCACTACATGCAGCATGCTGCCCTGCTGAGCCGCAGCCTCGCCCTGCCAAGCAGCCGTCTGTGAGGTATGCTGGACGGTGGCCGCCTGAGAAGGATGGCCAGCCGATGCGGCTGCTTGCTGAGTGTTACTTATGTGGAATGTCATGAAATGAGGAGGGGAGGCTAGATTGTAAGCCTTTTTGGACAGCAAACTAGTTATTTGATTTTCTCTGTAAATGCTTTGCAAATATTTTCATTGAAAGGCAATACAGGTCGTCCCTTGTTATCCACTGGGTTCTGTTCCGGAACCCCTAGTGCAGGGGTGTCCAAATTTTGACTTCAGGGACCCTAGTAGTAGTAGTAGTAGTAGTAGTAGTAACTTTATTGTCATTGTGCTACAGCACAACGAAATGTATGTAGCCAGCCCGCAGGGAATCCCTAGTCTTCAGTGAGCCTGTGGCCCTCTGGAGACTTGCTGGAGCCCATGCTGGCCCAATGCAACTGCTCTTAGCATGAGGTCCGTTTGACCTCTTCCATGAGCTGCAGGCTGAAGGCTTCCTCCACTGTTTGCTGTTTCACATTTGTGAAGCAGCAGCAACAACAAAGGCTGATTTTGCTTTGCACAAGATCTTTGATACACCTTGAGCTATTGTAAGAACATTCAGTCATATAAGTTTCATCTCTATTCATTTATGCAAATTTATTCAAATTTTAAATTAAAATTAATTATTTTTTCCTAACCCTCAACACAATGTCAGAGAGATGATATGGCCCTCCTGCCAAAAAGTTTAGACAGCTCACCGCCGCCCTAGTAGATTAAAAAAATAAATCAGTGGATTTAAAAAGTGGAAAAATAGATTTAATGATCCACTTCCAGGTTTCTTGCCCCTCTATTGTTCCTAATGGAATAAGGTCATGCCTCAATATCCTGAGGGATTTGATTCTGGTATTCCTTGCTGATACCATAAAATGTGTTAAATAAAAGCAGTTAAAAAAAAATTAAAAATGCATCCCTTTACAATTGTGATTTAAAAACAGCTTTTCTTATGGTTATAGAGAGGCAGTCAGCAATTAGAAATGCAAAGGACCCCCTGCCTTACCTGGCTCAGCTGAAGAATGGAATGATCACTTGCATGACTGTCTCTCTACAACAGTAAGAAAAACAGTTTTTTAAACTGATTTTAAAGGGATGGAGTTCCCCCCCCCCTTCTTTAGGGATCAGCATATTCCTTCTCATTTGCAGTGACCATTAGTGTCAAATTAAATCCATGTATAAAAAATCCACTTATAACAAGGTTGGATCTGTATAAAAGTATCATCATCATCATAAAGGTTCACAAAAGATAGCTTTTGTTAGGGAGAAAAATACAGTAACTAGGTAAGGGAATCTTGATGATCATTGATGGTCCATCCTCCCCTAAAGATGGGTGCCTGTATTGCCCTGCATTGCGGAAGTGTGGCAGAGGACTTTTTAATTGCTCAGGAGGCCTATTCCTTAATTATTAAACAAGACTTGATCGATGTAGCAGTGAGGTTGTGGAGGAAAGGCAAGGTTGTAGGTACCTCTTACATGCTCACAAACAACTTTATTTCAAAGCCAAGAAGCTTTCTGAAATGCTTTTGTTTATAAATTTAAATCTGCTGACCAAACAAGGTGTGGCCAGTCATGGAATTTCTCAAAGAGAAGGGGGAGACGACTCCTAAACCAGCCAGCTAGAGTGGTTTCCTTGAAGAATCAAAGTATGCTCTTTTCCCCTAGGACCTGTAGGGACTGATACTTCCTTACCATCAGTTCAGGCAAAATGCCACAAGATCAGTGTAGGTCAAGCTCACCTGGCATGCACCCAGCACCATATATATGTTCATATAAATGCATGCCAGGCAACAATAGGGGTCAGGTGGGTTTTGGGTGAATGTTGCCAGTATGAACAGAATGCAGTAGAGCTAGCAAATGTTCAGCCTGTAATCAGAAGAAAAGATTCGGTGAGGAAGATTTGGTGGTGGGGGCTGAAACTCTGTAAAGGTGGTTTTGGTAAGCTTCTTGCTTTACACCGATCCCTACTGTATTGAGTAGTAGATTTTTCATACTGTTTATGAGTAATAGGTTACGGAACTGTTTTATAGAGACAATGTGTGTACATACACCATACAATATTGTATTAGTTTGATAGTCAGGTCAAATTATTGTTAAGCAAATACTTCATTAAAGTCAGAAGTATTGTTCCAAAGTCAATAGGAAATTGGATTTCCTACAGCTGCTGTAATGCAGCTTGGAACTCTTGCTGAGCAAAGTGTACAAGGTAAAGCATAATGAAAAGCAGATAAGTGGGTTGGTTGGTTGACTGGCAAAGTTCCTAAGCATAACTAGGGCAAGGAAGTCAGGTTACTGGAGAGCACCGGCTCAGGGCAAGTGCTTTAGATCTTTCTAGAAAATACAGTGCTACTAAAATATTTCCATGCAGATGTGCTGTAGAAATTCATATCAGTGCATGCTACTTAATGTACAATGCACTCCAGGCATGATATATGTGCAAATCTGTCTACTTGAGTTTAACTTGGGATGGGACATATGATTGAGCACCCCAAGAGTACATGGGAATTGCACTGGTATCACATTTGCTTCACTGGTTGTTGTTCAGGACAAATTGGCAGGCTTATTGCTCTGTCTGCCACACCGTAGTGACTCTGTTTCTTTTCCTTTGCAAATGTATATATTTCTGTAGAGCTAACTGTATAGCTAGGGAGTCCCCTAAGTATGTAGGCCACCCTTATTTGGGGGTGGCCCCTTTTCACTTCTAAATTGATATGCATGTACAACTGACGGACTGAGCTCACAACTCACATATATTCCAATGAGTCCCTTCAACAAAACACTGTGCTGTGACTCAAGCCCCTAAGTCAGTGGTTCCCAAACTTTTTTTGGCTGGCAGCTCCCTTGACCTACTGGGCCATTGGCCGCTGCTCCCCATTAGGGCTACAATCCTATTCAATATATAGTGTGGCGGGTTTTTCATGAAGATTCTGCAGGTGCCCTGCTCATTTATGCAAGTCCCCTGGAAGCCACAGCTCAGAGTTTGGGAACCACTACCCTAAGTGTTCAGTGTTCTAGTAAGTCTGGCACAGGAACCTGATAAAGACAGTGAGCTTTGCAACAGGAGAGGTGTTTTGAGGGGTGGGGAAGGGTTAGCATTGTTTTCCTTCCCTTTTCTGTTCCCTTGAAGACTTCCCCTGCTGGGAAATGGAACACCTTTCTGTTTTCCCCTTCCTCTTGAAAAAAGAAAACAAACTTATTCAGTTCAGGGAGGGAAGTTTTTAAAATTCACATCCCTGCTGTCCCAAACTGACCCTCCAGCATACTTACTAGGAGTGCAAGTGGGCCAATTCCTTCCCATCCTCTTCCCTACATTTTACAAAAAGCACATACACAACCAGACATTGCTGCTCAATATGTTTTAACATCCTGCAGGCCCTGGAAATGCATGGTTCTGGCAGATCACAAAGACATAAATATTTTCAGGCCTATTGACTTGCCTGAAAGTGGGCAGCTGATTTGGGTGGCATAGAGGGAGGGTCGGGGAGGGGAATCAAATCTGATTGTACTCCTGCCAAAGTGCTGAATGGGGAGGCTGAGAATGAATTGTGCCTATAGGTTGGTTTCTCAGAGCCCAATCCTATGCATGTTTACTCAGAGGTAAGTCCCATTATGATCAGTGTGGCTTGTTCCCAGGTAAGTGTGGTTGGAAATGCAGCCCCAGTGTTCGGCTGCAAATGTTGAGAGTGCCATCTCAGCACCAGTCTGTGTTGATGTGGCAGCTGATAGTTGCAACATCTACCAATCCATTTGGCACATTCTGATATAACTGTGTGTATGTGTAAGTGTTTCTGGGAAATGTGACCTTCTGGTGGTATGCACATCCTCAAGAAGCATCAAACTATGTTGGTAGCCAATGGCAACTGTCAATGGCCACATATCTGAATTTGCATGGAAACATGAATAGCAATAGTACTGGAGTTAAATTACACATCTTATGCATCTGTGTATTTCTAATATCCACCCAAAAACGTGCATGAGAGATGTCAGGAATACTGAATACATATGGCAATAACATTCATAAATATGCAGTAGTAGAATACCTTTTTTTTGTTACGAGTCATTCATATTGTGCCTGATGAAAGCAAGCTATTCATTCCATAGGGAATTGTGCAGCCCACCTGCATCATGTCTGGAGTTGAAATGAATACAAAATTAGTACCATCATTTCCCTCTCAGTGTTGGTGTAGTTTCTTTTCCTACAAGTGGGGGAAAAAAGGACCAGCTGGTTGTTTTTGTCATGTTATTTGTGTTTCAGTATTGGAGAAAGATTGCCTTTGACTGGAAGAAGGCATAGGCAGCCAAACTACTTAGATTTATTTCAAGGAAATGAGTGATTCCAAGTTCTCATGTAAATAAGATCCAAGTTCATCTGATTTGTTGTTTGTTTAAGATGGTATGAGTCATCTTATGCAAAGGGTCCATGAGGCTCAGATAGGTAACTTGTATGCTCACCACTGGACATTATGCATATTGGGGCCAATGAGTACAACTTTCCTTCTTGCATACAAATGTAATATAAATAAACATTCTGCTTATTGTTTGCATGACTTTCCCCAGCAGCCATAATTACAGAAATGAGTGCCAGCTCTCTATTTGTAGAGCCTGGTTCATGGAAGCTTTTCCCCACAAGGGCTGGTTGAGATGATACTTTCCCATCTGATCAGCCCCACATGATTGAAGACATATGCACTTGTGGTACACATACTTCCTAGTCAACTTGCATCTTGATACGTTTGCTTAATCACACAAGGGGAGGATTTCTGTGAACCATCCCTCTGCAATTGCTCCAAATACTACTTGAAAAGTCATGCTTGGTCATACACAGTGGGATATCTTGGATGAACTGCCCTCACACAATTAAGGAAACGTGGGGTCCAATCTTGAACTCTCCCAGCACCAGCACTGAGCTTCAGCCCCAGTGCTGGGTGCTGTACATGTGCTGTACAGCACGCTTATGGCACTGGGAGAGCAAGGAGCATCAGTGCTGGGCCTACGCCAGTCAGTGCTGGGCCCAGCACTGGGAGGCCAACACCAAAGGAGCAGCCGTGGTAAGGAGCACCACCAGGTAGCCATGCGGGATTTCTAGGCTGAAGGGAAGGTGTTCTGGGA
Organism: Tiliqua scincoides; assembly: GCF_035046505.1. Lineage (NCBI taxonomy): Eukaryota > Metazoa > Chordata > Lepidosauria > Squamata > Scincidae > Tiliqua > Tiliqua scincoides. Next base: position 122,845,274 of record NC_089824.1, read on the forward strand.
CTGGGGGAAGGTGGGGGGAGGGTGGGGGAGGGGAAAGAACTGTGGCAGGATGGGAGTGGAACTGGCAGAGTCCTGTTCTGCCAGATCCTATGCTCTGTGTTGCACTGAAAAGTTCCCTTCCCCTGAGGAGATCTCCAGTCGCCTTGGTGGTGCCGCTGGATGCAGCGGTAGCCGTTTTAATGCCACTGCACCTGGTGAAGCTGCCAGCTTCAGGATTGGGTTGTCCCTTAAGTATGAGGGGAGAGGTCAGGAGACACGTGTGCCATGAGCGTACACATTTTTAATCGTGTGGAGCCAATTCTGGATTAAAGGTATCATCTGAACCAGCTCCATGGTTATTTACCCACACGTTCTGTCATGTGAAGGATTTTGGCAGTGCTAACCTTTCAAAGTTAATACGTGAATGACATTTGTCATTAAATGCATAGTGGACTCTTTCTTTTCCTCACAAGTTTGGATATGATAATTTGAAAAAGACGTGGAACACTAGGGTCAGTTCACACATGCACATTCTTGATGTACTTGTTGAGTAGCAATAGCACATGTGAATAGACGCCACTAGAAAGTATTTGTCTGAGGTGATAAAGTCCTGTCAGAGGAATCCTTTAGAGTTAAGCTCTCTCCCCCTCCCAATATGTACTTTTTAACATCTTTGTGAAACCACTGGGAAAGATCATCTGAAGAACATAAGAACATAAGAACAGCCCCACTGGATCAGGCCATAGGCCCATCTAGTCCAGCTTCCTGTATCTCACAGCGGCCCACCAAATGCCCCAGGGAGCACACCAGATAACAAGAGACCTCATCCTGGTGCTCTCCCCTACATCTGGCATTCTGACTTAACCCATTCCTAAAATCAGGAGGTTGCGCATACACATCATGGCTTGTACCCCATAATGGATTTTTCCTCCAGAAACTCGTCCAATCCCCTTTTAAAGGCGTCTAGGCTAGACGCCAGCACCACATCCTGTGGCAAGGAGTTCCACAGACTGACCACGCGCTGAGTAAAGAAATATTTTCTTTTGTCTGTCCTAACCCGCCCAACACTCAATTTTAGTGGATGTCCCCTGGTTCTGGTATTATGTGAGAGTGTAAAGAGCATCTCCCTATCCACTCTGTCCATCCCCTGCATAATTTTGTATGTCTCAATCATGTCCCCCCTCAGGCGCCTCTTTTCTAGGCTGAAGAGGCCCAAACGCCGTAGCCTTTCCTCATAAGGAAGGTGCCCCAGCCCCGTAATCATCTTAGTCGCTCTCTTTTGCACCTTTTCCATTTCCACTATGTCTTTTTTGAGATGCGGCGACCAGAACTGGACACAATACTCCAGGTGTGGCCTTACCATAGATTTGTACAACGGCATTATAATACTAACCGTTTTGTTCTCAATACCCTTCCTAATGATCCCAAGCATAGAATTGGCCTTCTTCACTGCTGCCGCACATTGGGTCGACACTTTCATCGACCTGTCCACCACCACCCCAAGATCTCTCTCCTTTTAGAGTCTCTCTCCAAGGTTTAGAGTTGGGTGCCATCCATATGAGCCTGACATCCAGTTGTACCTTTTCATTTCCAATTCAACTGGGGAAGCACATGATGTTCTAAGTCAGTGTCTGGATTCACTAATGGGATGGAGGAGGGTAAACAGGGAAATTATTTCTGGACAAGATGGAGGAGCTGTTGGTGGGTGTGCTGCACTGATCTTGTTTGAGGTGGCTGCTGATTTCTGTTGTTGCTGCTGCTGCTTATTTTTAAATTTGGTTTATTATTTTATCTGAGTTTGTGAGCCACACTGAATCCCCATGGTGATCCAGTAATTCAGACAGTACAAAAATGGTGAGAAATAGAATTTTTCAGTGCTATTGCAGCAATCTGCTGCAGGAAGCTAGAAAAGTAAGAAGTCAGACAAAGAAGAAATAAACTATGAGGGTGACCTAATTCTTTTAAAAAAAATTTTTTAAAATATTTTTCAAAAACAAACAACAAACACACAAAAAACAAAAAACATAACACTTCACTACACACACACAAAAGGGGTGCAGGAAATCATATATCATCATATATCACTAAAACTAATAAATCATTACATATCTTAATCAATCAGTACAGATCTTAATCTTATCTTAATGGGTGACCTAATTCTGACGTGGAGGCAGAATCAAGCCAGGATTTTGATAGCCAATAAACTGCCTCATCCCCTGTACTGGACTGGGCCCTCAAGGTGCCATCTGCCTGACCCATGAAAGTGTCTTGGTTGCTGCTACCAGTGCCATTGGTACTAAGGGTTCAGAGACTGGCCAGGCCTGGTGGGTCCCCTGGTGGGCATTGGCACTTTATCTGGCTAACTCCTGATGCCTCTTCACCACGGGGAGGGGGGCACCACAGCAGGCATTAGCATACAGGCCAGGAAGACCTACCTAATCCTGGCAGCAGACAATCCATGCAGTTGGTTCCTACATTTTGTACCGGCTCCTATATGTTGATGTCATTCTCCCAGTTTAGCATTTCACCATTTTAAAACTGGTTCAGCATTTTAAAACTGGTTGTTAAGATCTCAGCTCTCGATATCTCATTATTATACCTACTGGCTGATTCATGGTAAGCTTGCTATGGTTGTTTGTGAAGCAGGACTGGGTTCTTTAGGTATATATGAATCCTATTTTTCTCCCACCTCCTACTGTGCAAATTAGAATTGAGTTGTGTATAATTAGTTATAATCCGAAAGCAGTGTTGCATTTCTGCTGTTTCGGCAGGTGAACGCCAGTGGTGACTAACCATGTTTTCCGCATTCAAGCTCTTGAAGAGGTGGCGCATTCAAGCTTGCCATAATAAGATTATCCACCGGAACATCAGAAAGGTTGCTGTGGTGCATTAATTCTGTTCTGTTTTATAGTGCTTAATTGTTGAACGAAAAACATTGTTTCCATTCTGAAAGCTTCAGGGAATTGCACTTGTCGAAATAATGTTGACCCTTCAGAATCAGTGGAAGGTGTCCTATTATGGAGTTATTATGAAAAGTTTTTCCTTGGAAATTCATTTTAACGCTTCTGAAGGATGCTAGCTGCAGGCTTCAGTTCAAACTAGCCATATTTCCTTTCTTCAAAGATGTCAGCTTGGATGCATTTTAGAGACAAAGTGAAAAGTTTTTCATGAAATGATTTGTCCGTTCATGTTAGACATCCACATCTTGGAATATTTGTCTGCACTACAGACTCTTTGGCTGCAATCCTAACCACACTTTCCTGAGAGTAAGCCCCATTGAACAAAATAGCACTTACCTCTGAGTAGACCTGGTTAGGATCGTGCCCTTTATCTCTTTTGATGACAAGAGAGGCCACAATGTTCTATGCCAGTGGTTCTCAAACTTTTAGCACCGGGACTCACTTTTTAGAAAGCGAATTTGTCAGGACCCACTGGAAGTGATGTCATGACTGGAAGTTACATCATCAAACAGAAAAATATTTAACAAACCTAAGCTGCAATCCTACCCGCGCTTACCCAGGAGTAAGCATATATTTATATAGAATGGGGACCCACGTGAAATTGGCTCGCAGCCCACCTAGTTGGTCCTAACCCACAGTTTGAGAAACATTGTTCTATCTATGCTATTAATAAGCAATAAAACGTGATGGCGACTAGAGCTGTTATTTTGCATTGCTCCATGTGCTGCCCCAGACTCCCATGTCTGAAGTTCCCCATCTGCAGATCTACTTCCAATGAAACTTCAGAGCTGAGACAAATTACCTCCTTCCCCCTTCTCCATTGTATTTGCTGATGCAGTGTCTTTTATGACAATGGCACTTGCTTTTTCTGAGAAATGAAGCTGGTCCACCCACTGTTTCTGTGCTGTCCACAGCAGCTTAGGACAGTATATCCTATTGAAACACCCTCTCTTTTCCTGTAAATTTCTTGGGCGAGAAACACCTTTTTTACAAAAGCATAATGGTGAAATCTGTCAGTCTGAAAGACCTTTTTTTAAAAACAAAAACAAACTGGTTTTAAAATAAAACTGTTTCTAAATGGGATGGGGAGAAGCATGGATGAATGGGTTCTGTTAATTTTGATAAAGCCCTCAAGGAAAATTAATTAATCCTGTATTTACTGACTTTAAATCCAGTGATGAGAGAGTAAGAATGGATGAATGACTAGTGATAAAATTATTTTGTTTGTGCTGAGATGGGAAAGAATTGATGAACTGAGCTCGATATTAACGACCTGAAAATAATAGATTGTCTGTTGTAAACTTATTTAAGGTAGAGTCATCTGCAAATATGGAAAATGCTGCAGATACAGTTGTCTATGGGAGGTTCCCATGTATGCAACATATTTTCCTGATGAGGATTGCTACTTAGGGGCAAATGGGCAGAAGAAGAGGAGTAAAGAGTAGAGAGTGGGGGACAGTGGAATGGGGCATTCGTTCCTTTGGTTTGGATGAAATTACTTCCCCATTCAAAAGTGCTTTTTGTTGTTGTTGTTGTTGTGTGTGTGTGTGTGTGTTTAGGAAAAGACCATACATATAAATACCTACAGGGCAATATTAAGTGCCTATTCCTTTGTGGAAGTGTTACCTGACAACCTTTTTATTTTTTATTTGGACGCATAACCTGTGACATATTTGAATATATGTGTTTGTGGTGCTGGGTGCCTGCCAGAAGAACATGACCCAGGCCAGAAAAGTGATTTTAGACTTGCACTCATGGCAAGAGGTTTCAGGTCACACAGGGCATGAAGAAGACCACACTTTTGATTTGTCAGAACAGTGACCAACTGGATTGGAAGAAGCTTTAGCTGGCTTTTGTTTTGGAAAATTACTGCAGGCCCTGCTAATCAGGCACCACTGCAGAGTGTAAATCTGGTGTTGTTATCTGGTGTGCTCCCTGGGGCATTTGGTGGGCCGCTGTGAGATACAGGAAGCTGGACTAGATGGGCCTATGGCCTGATCCAGTGGGGCTGTTCTTATGTTCTTATGTAAAGCTGCTGTTCCAGTGCATGCTGGACAGCTACCCTTTTGTGGACCACCTCAAAACCCAATCCTTCTCCCAGGAGAGTGTCTTCAGCACCTGCTTCCCTCCTTGAAATCAGCTACAGCCGAGACTCTAGGTTTGCTTTTAAGCCCAGACCTGCTTTTTGCACACCCTACTTTCACCCCAGAAGATTGCTTGGTCTTCACAACGTAGCCCCATGATTCCTGCAACAGTTCACACAGAAGTCAACTGAAACAAATAGGTAAACCTGGTCCTTGACAAAGCCCAGGCTTTGATCTACAAAACTGTCTTGTGTGCTGTCAAATTGATGACAGGCTTAGGGCGCAATCCTGCCCTTGACTTGGGCCGGCATAAGTCCCTTCCGTCGGCCCAGGAGGGTTGCAAATGCTGGGCCGGCACTCAGAGAAGCGCTGGCCTGCAGAGGCTGACAGAAGCCCCTGCACCAGCTTCCTCTGAGCACCTTGTGTCGGCATGGCTGCACCGATGCAAGACTCTGAGGTAGGCGGGGAGGAGTTGAGAGGGAGGCGTTCCTGGGTGGGTGGGTGGGTGGGTGGGTGGCAGGCAGTGTGCGGCCCCAGGGGCAGGCGGGCAGGAGCAGGAAACAGGGCTCTCCTCAAGAGGTGGTGCAAGTCCAAGGAGACCAGTGGTCCTTACCTGGAGGTAAGGGGAAATGTTTCCCCTTGCCTCTGGCTGAGCCGCTTATGGCCCCTATCTTGAGCTGGATACAGCACAAGCCTCTTGACTTGCCTGTTCCAGCGCAGGATTGGATTGTGCCCTCAGTGCCGCTAAAGGTTTCCCCCTTTAGGACTTCCATTGCATTGCTTTTCATTTTTTAAAATTATCTTCCCCTATGATTGCATTATTATACCCACAATAAAGTTCTTGTTGTTGCAGCTTCATCCTCACCTGCCTCTTCCCCACTAAACCATGGAGCAGTGCCACTGTCCCCTGCATGTGATCCCAACGTATGAAATAGATTTCCCCCATATGCTCATGATATGCGTGTTCTGAGAAGCATACTTGGTAATGGAAAGCTCACTGGAGGAAAAAAAAAGGAAACGAAAGGATATAAATTCTGGAAGGAGCTGGTCTGTTGTTGTGACCAGCGCAATGATTGGTGCAACTCTGCGGAGTCATGTTCAGGTTCATGCTCAAAATCTAAGAAAACCTAATGCCTATGGAACATAACAAGAATCGTAAGCATCGGTACATCTGGTAGCAATCAAGATTGCAATCGCATTAGGACTTTAGAGTGAGCAGGATGGCATTTAAAGTTCTCCTGAAGAAGAAGAAAAAAAGCCTGGAGTAGTCCTGTGGGAAGTTCTTTTGCACAAGCCCTACTGAAATGAAGGGGAGTTGGGCAGGAACATCACCATGTCCCAATGGAGCTTGCTTTGGAGACCGTCTCTGTGGAGCGTACCCCAGGTATCATGTGCAGTCAGCTTATACTTCTTCCAATTTGCCCTTTATTACAGGTACAGTGTGTTGACAGTTAAATATTAAAATGAATATCCTAAGGTTATATTGTCAGTGAAGATAATGTCACTGCTCTCCTACACTGTACTGGCTTTCTGAATTCCAATACTTGCCAAATGTTTCAGAGTCAGCATATTGCTAATTACTCCGTAGTTGGTTCACTTTGCACAATCAAATGATCCCTTTTATTTGTTTGGAAGTTAATGACAGAAATTACTTTTGCCTCTTCAAATCCAGACCAGCTTGTTGCCATTCATATTGCGTTTGATTCTGAGAGAAAATTAGTCCATTGTGCAATGTTTCTACCAATCCTGAAGGCCACCCCGTCCTTACAGAGCTCTGCTACTGCAAGATGCATTTAAATGAGTCACTGTTCCATAACTGTACACTTTCGGATGGTGATAGATGGTGCATTGAAGAAAAGAACGCTTCCACAATTTTTCAGAATTTTCTTTTGAGAATGATGTTGAATGTTCACCACTCTGAACGTTTGTCAAGCTCTGTCTGTTAGGCAGTACCAGGACTTTTTTTGTAATAGAACGCACCAGAATGGCATTCCGGTACCTTTTTTTCCACTGAGGATTTGAACTTCTGACCTCGTGCTCCACCTTTTTTTTTTCTCTGCACTGATGGCTAGGGAGGGATTTGAACCTCCAACCTTGTACTCCGCAGCCCAGCACTCTCTCCATTGGGCTATAGGAAAGCCTATAGTTAAAGTGTTCAGGACTAATATATAAGGTCTTGAGCCCAGCTGGGGGCCATCAGTGCCTCAAGTATTAGTTCCAAACACCTTAAGCCTAAGAGCTCCTATGGCTCAATTGCTAAAGTGCTGGTCTGCGGAGCCAGAGGCTAGGGGTTCAAATCCCTATAAAGAATTATTTTTTTATTTTTTTTTAGGTGGGGAGGTGCTCCATGGCTGCAAAATATAAAGGTTGGTTGCCAGTTGCCAAAAGGGGGGTCAGTTGAGGCTGCAAAACTCCTCAAAGTTCAGTCCCAGGCAGGCTTTTTTTTTTTTTTTTAAGTCCCAGGTAGGACTTAACCCACAACCTCCAGCAGGGGGCTCACTCCAGGAGTCTGGAGACTGAGCAGGAGACTGAGTAGGGAGCTCAGTCCAGGAGGACTGCTCCTCAGCTGCTACAGCAGCAGTTACCAGCAGGTGTTCTGAACCCTCCTCCCTGAAGAGTCCTGTAAGAGATACATGCACACACATAATCATCAAAGACTATTGGGGGGATCCTGTATTTGGAGCCCTCCCTATCTCAGCACAAGAGACTGAGAGCCTGAAAGGTCCAAGGCAGACACTCCCAATGGGTGATGGGGGCAGACCTGATCCCTGCAAGGTCTTTCACACTCCTTTATGTTTCACTCCAGCTGTGGCACGAGTGCTTTTGCTATCAGGGAGCTCACATGGGATGGACATGTGTGTGTGTGTGTGTGTGTGTGTGTGTGTGTGTAGCTATTGACTATGTCTAGTTGTATCTTATTACTTATTTCTCTGATAAAAAATGGTTTAAAATAAATAAATAAAAGATTAACAAGTTGTGAGTTTCTGCACTTTTTTTCTTTTTCTTTTTTTACAAAAAAAGAACTGGGCAGTACAGTATTTGATTTCAATTTGATTTCAATCTTTTAGGGGAAAGACAAAAACTCTCTTCCCCCCCTCCTCGCTTTTAATTTGTAAGGAGTTTTGTTTCACTGCTGAAGATTTTACACATATTTTGTTGTGGTGATGGTTTACAGTATTTTTTAACTGTATGTAAACCAACCATACAGATGGTTTACATATTGTGAGCTGCCCTGGAAATTCTTATATTAAAGAGCAACATACACATTCATTTAAAAAAACCAGCACAATTCTATGCATGAGGTGTAAACCCCACTGAGTTCAGTGATACTTACTCCTGGGTTAGTGTGTACCAGATTGCTACCTATAAATACTTATCATTTGTCTTGTGCTTTCTGAGTGTACAAAGCACTTCACATGTCCTTACAACAACCTTGTGAGATAAATTCTTATTATTATTCTGAAACTGCTGCTGAGACTAAGAGGAAATGGCTTGCCTAAGGCCACCTGCTGAGTTCACTAAGAAAGAGGCAAGATTCAAACTTAGTAGGTTCTGATTCACAACCCTACCTCCTAGCCACTGCACTAACACAAGCTGTGTTTATTTAAATAAATAGCCCATTTTGTCAACCATGGTGGTTGCAGAGCACCCTAGAATGCTTTGTGGCTTCTGGGTTGCATCCTGGTATGCAAGGCCACAAGGCATTCTGCAGCATGGCCAATGAAGTGGTTGCAAGCCTGCACTACCCACAAGCTGCAAGGCATTCTAGGGTGTGACTTGGTCCAGAATACCTTGTGGCTTCTGGGTTAATGTGGCACTTTAAAAATCCGTTTGGCACAGCTCTAGTTTGTTATGGGTATGTCAAGAATCCATACTTTTAAGACTTGAAAATTGCCCACAGATTAGGAAATTGTGCTTAGAAAGAATAGTATTCTGTCTCAGTGACATGCAGCCTGGTTTCTTGTCAGCCACTAAAGACAAGGAACTGACAACCTTGAATCTCATCGTTATTTGAACTAGTGTGACATTACAAATACAAGTGCTATGTTTTGACTTTCTCTAATGTTCTCACGAACAATGGGTAGGCTACGAAAGGCCAAACAAGAAGGATAGGTCAGGAAAATGAAAATGAAATCTCATTATGAGAGTTAGTTGATGTCACTATTAGCTGGGCAGGAAGGAATAGACTGACATTCAACCTGGGAGATAAAGAGTTGATGCCAGTACAATTTGTTTCACTGTGTGTCTCAGGAACAAGCACTGGCTCACACTGTGCGATGTAACCTTTGACCTGGCTTTTTAGTCAAGAAGGCTACAGAGTTATACTACAACACAAGCATATTCATATTTCTGTCACAATACTAAGCTCCTTTCAATGGCTCTGTTGTTCCCCTTCCTGACCTCCTATATTGTCAACTCCCAGAACATTTGCCTGTTGTCAATCTTCATTCAGATGGAAACCCACCTGTTCCATAAAACCTTCTGAGTAGTTCCCCAGTCCTTACCTAAGGGTGCAATCCTGACCTGCAGCAAGGCTGGTGCAAGTCGCTTTTGCCAGCCCATTGTTGTTGCGAAAGTGCCGTACAGCACTTGCGTGCTGACATAAGTGGGGTTAGGCCGGTGCATGGACTTGAGCTGGCCTCCCCACGCCAACATGGGCCTCCCCATGCCAACGTGGGCCCTAGGGAAAGGGTGAGCTCAGCCAACGCAGGGGTCTGGGGAGGGCAGGAGGAGGCAGGAAAGAGGTGGGAGGGAGGTGTTTTGGGGTGGGGGAGAGCTGGTGGTGGGTGTTCCTGGGGCAGGCAGATGGGGAGTAGGAGATGGGGCCAGTATCTGGCAGGTATGCTGGATCCTAATCCCATTCCTGGGTAGCCTGGGATAGTCCCGGGCTGCTCAGATTTGTACCACCTCTTGTGGTGCCCATTGGGGCTGCTGTGGCTTTACCCGGGATAATGGGAAGCTGTTCCCCTTGCCATGAGCGGAGCTGCTTTCAGCCCCAGTCCTGGCTTGGATGCAGTGCAGGCCCACCAACCTGCCTGCTCCAGGGCAAGTTAGGATTGCACTATAATTGTGTGTAACTACGTTTGGACACATCCATCCCTCATTCTATTTATACTTACATCTCCTTGTCCTCTGTTGTCTCCCCATCCCTATAGAAAATCGGATAGAAAGCTCTTTAGGGCAGGGTCTGTCTTCTTTTATTTGTTATTGTTCTGTTAATAGGGCAATACTAGTAAACACATAATAGTGATTAATTTTAGTCACTAAATGTTTTGTTCCCAAGATGTGGAGAGATCTTTGGGTGAGTGAATCCTGGAAGAATATCCTGGAAGAAAACCACAAAAAAAGCAAAAAGCTAAACTGAGGTACACTTTCTGCTCCATCTCATTTTGGTGTACTGTTAAACCCTCTTCATGTTTACAGTAGGTTCCTCTGTGCAATCATCGAAACCTTGCTAAGTAGGACAGATAGAAAATTAAACCGCAGGTAGCAGGAAAATGAGCCATCAAAATCATTTGTTGAAATCTCTGAAATATTAGACCTCCATTACTAAGCTAGTGAACAGGATAATTGCCCAACAAACATAGTACTTGTCTTTCCAAGCTGAAATGTTTCATATGGATCCATTAATGATACTTAATTTCTGTATTCTGTGTCCTGCCCACCTCCCTGCTGAGATTGAGCTCACTTTGGATCTTAAGATGCATTACAATAAAACAATCAAATTTCCAATGCAAAGTTGTTCTTTCAGCAAAGCATTATATTTGCAGAGTTAATAAGCCCCTATTGGAGAAGCAAGGGAGAAGGGCAGAAAGCCAAATTAAACTATGGGGTTGTTTTGGAGCATATTTACACCACCGTGGTAGACTGCATTAGTCTCAGGATTGTTCATTAACCATTTTTGTTTGAATATTACATTATTCATTAGTTAGGAACATTAGTTAGGGAACATGAACTATTGCTGCTGAAATGAGAATTTCCAGAAAAAAAACTTAGCATTTTTATAGCACGTTATTACATTAATCTGTACAATAGCATTGCAAGGTAAGCAAGTACAGGTGCCCCTATAACCTCCATTGCGGATGGGAGGCCTAAGAATGGGAGTCCTAGGAAACAGTGTCTTGCTTAAGGCTACTGAATTCAGAGGTGATGTAACATTTGAACCAGGGACTTAACAGCTCACCATTCTTCACCGCTATTCCATGTTTCAATATTCTTGCCAGAGATGGAAAAGCCAGTTCAGATTTCTCACTAACTGGTCTGATCTGGGAAAACCCAGACAGGGACAGGACTGAGATTCTTAGGGGTCTGACTTAGAAACCAGATTTTTGGAGTTTATTCCTCCTGTGTGTGGAGGGATTTAGAATCCCCAACATTCACTTCTGAACTCAAACCTAGATAATTTGTGTAACACCACTCATTCTATCCAAGTCAAATCAAATAAAAAAAACTTTATTGGCATTAACAATAAAATCAGGGTGTTAGAAAAGAATATCCATGTACATTAGACTCAACTTCTTGAGACAATTCTTGTGTATATATACAGTAAAAGTATTTTGCCATGTTGGTTGTTAAAATCTCATTCCTGCCAGTTAGTAATTGTCTAACCGTGTCAATTTCAGATCTGTTAAAAGACTTTAAAAAAGGGAATAACTAGTGGCTCTGTAAATAAGAATAATAATCACAGTTTAATAAAATAGGAGTTCTATCCATGTCACTTTCCCCATTGTTTCAAGCTGCTCGTAGGTGGCAATTTGCTTGCTTAGAATGATGAACTCAACACTTTAGAACATCCAAGATAATACCACCCCACTGGTGACCTCTTTCTTCACCAATTAAACTGTGCGGTAGGCTATAGTTCACATTGTACAGGTTTGAGAATTAGAGACAGAGGATTATGCTGAATAGTATCCTATTTTGTTTCCACTTCACACAGGGAACTGCCAGTTTTAAAAACCTGAAGAGCATGATTTGGATGATACTTTCCCCCATGTGTGAAGAAGGGAGTGAAGACACAACTTCTGTCCCTTCCTGGCACATTTGCATGAGAGTAATGTTTGAAAGGTCATATGTTTGATTGTGCTGTTGAGACCTACAGTGCTCCAGATAAAATCTGAGAATTGACTGTATAGTGTGAGCCCACGCACATTGGATTTTATTAATCTATTTAATTCATATCTTGCCTTTTTCTCTAAATAGATGGCGCACTCAAGGCCATGATAATGCCTATAACAATGAAATACTATGCCCATGTGTGGAGGCTTCTGAGTTGAGTCGTGCCCACTGCTGGTGAGGTGAGGGGAAGAACAATCTCACATACCCCTACCATGCATAGGGGAGTGACTGGGGAGAGTGTGCATTGCCCAAACTAGGATGAGGTATGAAGTGAGCCACTGAAGGTAGCTGATCAATCAAAAAAACATATTTTGTTCATAAAGAAGTATATTGTGTATGTTTATGTAGTTGTGTTTATTCCTTCCAAAAGCTGAGCACTGCGGCTTAGCAATTTATGTACTTTTCAGAAGTGGTTCACTTTTGCCAGCACTGGGAAGATGTGGGATGAGCATTACAGTTGTTGAAAGCTATACTGATGCAATGTCCTTTGCTGAAATTTTAATTTGACCCATGATGGAATTTGACTCATGATGAACATCTTTTAAGTGATTGACATCCCACTGTGTTTTTTCAAAACCATAAGCTGAACTCATATGGATGTTTCATGCTTCATTTTAGCTTTATAATATAGCCACTTTCAATATTTGATGTCTTTCCTGTTGTGTACTAGTACATTTGGGCTTCTCAATGTAATTTTATTATTTTATTTACTTATAAAATGTATTTTCTTAATGGAATTGTTATTGTCTTTCAAATATTTTATTTATTTATTTTTTAATTTAATCATATGGCAAAATGCAGCATCATTATTTAAAACACACAAACACACACAATTTTCAGGACCTCTCCTGTGTCCTTCTTTAGTTGCTTCTTCTTCTTGCTGGGAGGTCCTTGAAGGTTCAGCAGCCAATGTGCGTAGACTTTTTGGCCATGACAAATCACATTGCCTGGGATGTACCATGAGAAGGCTAGTCTACATTACACCCCATTATGGAATTATTATTATCTAAACATGATGAAACTGAAACTGAAAGTATATTTTTCCCCACCCAGCAGACAGTGATGCTTCTCTCGGAATATACAGCTCAATCCTGCGCATGTCTACTCAGAAGCAAGCCCCACTGAGTTCTAGGACTTACCCCCAGATAAGTTCGTATAGGATTGGAACTATAGTCTCTCCCTAAAGTGAATATCCCAGAAGCAAAGCATTTTGGGGTTTCTTTGCCCCCTTTGGCTGTATTTTTTAAAACATTGGCAACCTCGTCAAGCTTCTGGTGTTCTGATGTTCAGAAATCCCCATATTCTTTGTTGGTCATCCTGTTTAGGCTCTGTTCCTATTGACATGGGGTTGGCAATTTTAGGAACATATAGATGGATTCTCTAGTTCTCTAGATCTCTAACCCCTGCTAACTGGGTAAGAGGCATTTAAGTGGGTGCTCTTCATTTATTTAGCAGGGGGAGAGTAACTGACCCTCCTCACCCCAGCAGTGTCTTTTCTAGTGGCTGTCTGCTGGTGTTCTTTTGTATCTTTTTAGATTGTGAGCCCTTTGGGGACAGGGAGCCATGAGCTGTTTGTCTGATTTTCTCTGTAAACTACTTTGTGAACTTTCCTTTGAAAAGAGGTATATAAATACTGTTAATAATAATAAATAATAATAGTGGTCATCACTGGGTTCTTGTGGGTTTTGTTTTTGTATAGTTTGCAAAAAAACCTTGCACAGTACTGTGAAAAGTGTTAGCAACTATAAGAAAATACAAAGAATAAAATCCCCTTTTTGTTACTATTAATCCTATAGATTGCAATCACAAATGTTGTCCTTTCACAGAATTTGCAGTTTATTTTCAGTGCTGTTTAACTCCTGAAGGCTGCTGTCCTGTGGACACTTGCTTAAAAGTAAATTTGAGTGGAATGCCAGAATGCCAGATGCAGGGGAGGGCACCAGGACGCAGGTTGTGTCTTGTTATCTTGTGTGCTCCCTGAAGCATTTGGTGGGCCACTGAGAGACACAGGAAGTTGGACTAGATGGGCCTCAGGCTCTTCTTATGTTCTTAGGTGGAATCCATAGCACATCCTTCTGAAAAGAACATGCATTGGATTGCAGTGCATGCTGAGGTTGGCCAGCTATTTAAGAACATAGGGAAATAGTCAAACCCCTGTTGTAAGCACTGTATGGACTTTGATTTTGAGCAACTACAATTTCAGTATCTATGTTCCTATTTTTGAAAATAGCCACTTTTTAAGAGGGGAAAAATATGCATATAAATGTAGCCAGGTCTCCCATTCCCTTGGGCACGCTTCCAATCCATAATGTTAAATAATCCTGCAACCCAAGAGGCCAGTAGTGATATCTCTCTTTGCCATGAATAGTTTTCCTGGATGGAGATAAAGTGATAAAAAGTTGGATTTAATTCTTGGCACACATTTTTTTATGAATAAAATATAACCCACTACTGCATTCTTTTTGATATTGCCTATAGGACACATAATGTCAAATCTTTAATCAGAATGAAAGACTGGTCACTTATATCCAAAAGGCATATGATATTAAAAATTCAACTTCTGCTGAAGGAGAAGAGAAGCAGTGGGCAATTTATAGTTTGAACACGATGGTATGTATTAAACACATCTTTAAGAAAGGCATTGTACTGATAGCGGAGAAGGCATTTTAAGTGAGGTTAAAGCTCCATTTGACCTCTAATAAGATTTCACAAAGGCAAAGCTAAAATTAAAAAAGAAAAAGGAAAAAAAAAAAACAACTCATAAGCAACAGTACAATTTGAATGTAATGACACACAATTGACCACTAGGATTAATGGTTACTGAATACAGTCATGAGCAATGAAGGGCTTGGATAGTTTATAGCAGAAGTTCCAAAACTGGGGTGTTGTGATGCCCCAGCCAGGGAAGTCCTGACTATGCCCCCTTAAGCGGCAAGGCCATTGTGAAGGCAGCGACATGATCACCACAATTGTTGGAGTGGACAACAGGGAGCTGGAAAGCCAAGCACAGAAGGGAACCAGACCAGAGAGAAGTGGGAGACCTGGAGGACAAAGGTCCCTCCCAAATGGGGATTGAGATTAGCAACTCTAGGAGTGCTGGACTGCAAGATTGCAGAACACCTTGTGCCTTGAGGGTAGGCTACATGGTACCCTTGAGTGAAATTCCTTCTGCGGGCTATTTTCCCTAAGAAGAGCATCTACTGGACTCAGTCCATCAGGACTAAGGGTGAATTAACCCAGCAGAGGGAAACTCTTCCCTTAGCTAACTGAATCATGGAATCATGACATTTCTTGTGTATCCGCTCTGTCCCCCATGGCCTTCCAGAAGTCCCTTGAGCTGGAGCCGTCTCTTTGGTAGGAGAACAGGGAGATAACTATCGCTAATGACTGTGTTTACTTCAAGTCAGGAAGTGGCCAGGGATGGGCAAATGAGGTGTGGCTTGGCTCAAGTTGAATCATGAGTCTCTGTCCCCACAGGTTAACTAGAATATAAGTCATAATGAAGGCACTTTCCAAGTTGCCTGGAGCACTTTTGCAATTCAAAAGTTGTTCCCTTTAAAAAGACAGCCATGGAAAAAATGGGGCTACTGCCAGGGTGTGTGTGTTGGATTTCTCTTTAAACACTCCCCTGCTGTATCCATCCCATCTGTAAATGGACTACACGAGAGTGGGGACAAAAGAGGGGGAAGGGTCACATGCAGCAACTGGGAGGCTTACCAGAATGACACAATCTTTTGCAGCAATACTCAGAAGTAGTCTAATTTGTGTGGTTGTTCAATGAAGCTTCCTCCTCCCAAGTAACAACGGAGCCATGAGGAGGAAAGCAAAGCGTGATCGCTACAAACCACCTTCCCTTGGCTTCCCTGGGCTTCTCCAGTCAATTCTAAGGCAAGATCCTCCTTGAGATCCTCCTTCTGCCCTATCTCATCCAAAGAAACAAATCAGACTGCCATTCTTCATCTAATGACCATCGTTACCTTCAGAGTTAGGCAAGAGAGCCCACTTCTGCCGCCCACACTCTCGCCTGATGCAAAAGCAAAACATTAACCCTTCCCTGGGTTCCTCCTGGCTGGAACTTTCCTGCTGTTTACCAGGTCTGAATGACGGCTCCACAAGATCTTTCACACTGCGAAAAAGTAGGCAAGCATACCCAGACATTGAGGCAGGTGACTCGACTCATTGGCGCAGGTGACTCGATTCCCACAAGTCAGCGAAAAACGCTGATTTTCGTGACTCTAACTCAAGTCACCTGACTCAAGTTCCCATCCTTGGAAGTGGCTTTGTTCACAGGGTCATATGGGATCTCTCTCTCTCTCTCTCTCTCTCTCTCTCTCTCTCTCTGTGTGTGTGTGTGTGTGTGTGTGTGAGAGAGAGAGAGAGAGAGATCTGATTAATGTGGCTTTCCTTATGGCCTGTGGGATCTGAGACCTCTTGACATCAGTCCTGCTCTGAAGTTATATTATTGGCCTTTGTTGTGCTCTCTTAGCAGGCACCCAATGTGTCACACATCATGATGTGTCACACATCATGCATCTAAATATAAGAAATAAAAAGATTGTCAGGCCACAAGGCTAATCCCCAAGGGAATGCAATCAAGCATATTGTAGAATCATTGGGCTTGTTCTGTATTTATTTATTCATTCATTTATTTAAACATTAATGTATAGGAAGACATCATGGGGCTTGGGGCTATAAAGTTCCAAGTTCTCATGAGTAGAGGTATTTGAAAATGGTGTTATTTACCTTACTCAGAAGTAAGCCCATTGTGTTAAATAACACTTAGACTGTAAACCTATCTTACTCACCAGAAACAAACATCTCTATTCATGAGTATATGGTCCAGATCTGGTGAAAGTAGAAATGATGTTAAATATGGTTCTGGTCGAAAACACAATTTTAGTCTTCAGTCAAGCTGGACTGTTTCTAGAAAATCATGTGTTTGCAGCACATGATTAGTTAGTCTTGTGGACGCTATTGCCAAATGCAAAGGATTGGTTTTTAGCACACCATGTCCACCTCTTTTTGCCTGATTGCACCCATACTAGATCTCAATCTGTGCATGGTGTCAGCATCCCTGCAGTCAGTTGAAAATGTGGTGAGCTTCTGGAAGCTGACATCCATTGAGAAAAAGCTGTGAGAGCTCCTAAGTGAAATGGGAAGATCTGTCAAATACTCGTGAATGATAAGCAGTGAGCGTGCATGATAAGTTAATTCGTGGATTTCTTGCTGTGCTAAGCCTGTACAGCTGTAATACTTTATTAAACATGAATGTAGTCTCTTTTCCTAGGTCTTGATTTTGAAATACTTAATGATTTCACTCATATCCTTGCCTTCATTTTGAAACTGTCAGATCTGCTTCCTTGGTCTACCAGTGGACTCCTGTCCAGGCCTTGATCAAATTTAGACCCCCTTAACTTCAGTAAACCCAGATGCATCAGGTCCTTCTCCCACAAACAACCCAAGGTATCTTTGATGCCTAAAACTGAAAATCCAAATGTTTATCCCTCCCTTGAGAGAAAAATATAACAATAAACCAAATAATTGATAATCACCTGCACTTTAATGGTGGTCACCAGAGGTGGGCTGTTTCATGATGCTCAACCTTAGAGAGGAGCCATAATTTGATTACAGAGTATATGCTTTGCTTACCAAAGGTCCCCAGTTCAATTTTGGGCATCTGAAGGTAGAGCTGGGAAAGACCCCTGCCTGAAACCCAAGACAGCCACTGCCAGTCAGTATTGATAATACTGAGCTAGAGGGACCAATGGTCTTACTTATATTAGGCACCTTCCAATGTTCCTCTGAGTTATCTCAGATCTGCCCAGATGACTTGCAAATAATTCATCACATATATTGGTTTTCTTTAATGTATTGGCGCCAGCCAGGATCTAATTCCTGAGGTTTCCAGGCCTATGTTGTTCTATACAACCATTTTGTGGATTTTGTTCAGCCACTCTGAACAGTCCACTTGAACCTGAACAGACCGTCTTTTTCATAACAGGGATGGGGGGCACAAAATCACCATAATATTAGTTTTGTCCCAGTAGGCTTTTGTGGATTTCAAACTGGAAGTTCTTCCCTTGTGTCACCCAATTAGTTTTTTTCCTCAAATATCTGATTCAGAAAACAAGAGAAGTGTGAAATAAACAAGAGGGGGATCTCCGAAGCTTAGTCAATTTGTCCTTTTTTGGATTGTGAGGACTCACTAGAGTCACAGCCAGCTAAAGTAGAAATATTGCTTAAATTTAGCCTCTTGGGAAAGATCATTAGTCTTGAGATGAAAAAAGACTGAGAAAGTCAGGTAGTGCCACATAGTCAGTAATTAGTACAGCAGATTGCATTCCCTATCTTTTTTTTTATCGTGTGCAATTAATTTTCTTCATTATATGGAAGGTGGAGCTATGGGGAATTGGCTTGACTTCATTACATACAAAATGGCTGAACACTGAACTGAACAACGGCAAACTTGAGTGCTTGTCAGTTCACAAATAATGAGGATATGGTACCCGCTGTTTGCTTTGCTTCGCAATATGAAAGTCTGTCAAGGATTTTGCTTTGCATGTCCAATGAGAATTCCTGCCATATGAGGCAGAATGTGATTAACCAACTTGAAATAGTTTGGTAAACAAAAGAGGAGTCAATAAGAAGGTGAAAAATGGCTCTAGTTACAGAAGTACACTTCCAGTTGTCAAGGCCCTTAAAGTCCATGTATACACACGAAAAAAGTGTATGGTGCAAAGTTAAGTCTACTTCATTTCATGGCAAAAAGTTGAGCACATGCTTAACTTCCATATGGAAAACAATGGGACTTCAAAGTGCCCCAGTGTGAAATCTTATGCATCTTGGAGCATCTGTACCGCAGAATCTAATTAGCTTTGCAGTCTTTCCCTTTGCGCATGGAATCATGGGAAATGTAGTTGTATGGGGAGATTGGAACATCTAATAGAGAATGACTGCAATCCTAACCACCCTTTCCTGAGAGTAAGCCCCATTGAACAAAATAGGAATTACTTCTGAGTAGACCTAGTTAGGATTGTGCCCAATGCCTCCAACTTCACCGAACTGGATTGTTTGGGAGAACACATTGTTGCAGGTCGAGGCAAGGATGCAGGCGGACACCATAGAGGTCAAGGAAAACAAGCGTTTATTTTCAGATGGCTGCTGGTCACAGAGGAATAACTTCCAAAATCTGTGACCCTGATTTCTCGGGGCCTTGGGTTGATATACAGAACAAATCCTCATTGCAAAGCATTGGTTATATTCTTAATTGGCGAACTGCATATCACATGAAGCTCTGCCCCTGCCTACATCTCCCACTACTCAATTTCTTCGCTGCATGCGCTACCTCATATGGCATTTTAAAAGATGTGAAATCTTTCTAAGCTGCAAAAGTCCCATCTCTCCCTCCCTGTATTAGCTAATAGAACGCTTGTAAAAAGTCCCTGTTCTCCTCCGACCTCCTGCCCATTTGCAGTTAAGCTAGTAGTTTCCTGTTATTGAGTCTAAAGCTCTGCAAAACAACTTCTTGCGGTCAAGCTTGTTTCAGCAACACCCTTTCCCCTTTTACACAGACACAAAGGGTATTGTAATATCTAGCTGGACCAAGCAGCCAAGTATAAGGCTTACTTTGGCCAAGCACTCTGCATATGCTCAGAGCATATGCTCAGAGCAAGGCCCAAATGGAGCTCTGAACAGATTCAAACACTCCAAATTCTAGGGGACCCTCTCACATCATGACAAATAAAGCAGTACAGAACTGTGATAAAATTATATTGTATCAATGGCCTCTGGATCACATTCTTTCCAGCAAATAATTATTGAACTTTAAGAAACTGAGTAATGTTAACTATACTAGTAAGCTAGTGGCTGCTGATGTGCTGTATAGACCAGTGATTTTCAACTTTTTTTTTTTTTGGCTCATGGCACACTGACAAGGTACTAAAATTGTCAAGGCACACCATCAGTTTTTGGACAATTGACAAGGCACACCATGCTGTTGGTGGGGGCTTATATCCCCAATGGTCCTATTTATAAATGATCCTCCACCAAAGTCCCATGGTACACCTGGGGACCATTCATGGCACACCAGTGGTTGAAAATGCACAGAGAACCACGGGACAGTGGTTGAAAATGGCTGCTGTAGACCCTTCCTCCTCTTCACGGACACCGTTTGTCTGCATAGACAGATCTCCCCATGATGAGTGCAAGTGCTGGAGATTGGATATTGTACTCGCAAAGAGAAACTCTCCCTGGGAATAGTGTTTGTGCAGTCAAATGCTATCCTTGGAAAGAGTAGAGGTGGAACTATGGAGTGTGTTGGTCTTGGGGGCTTCCTTGCTTTCAGTATCACAATACCTAAACAAGTCTAAAACTAGCATAGAATAAAATGTGCATTAGCACATTGATTTCAGTGGAACTTCAATGCACCTAACTGAGAATGGGACTGTGGCATGGGTGTCTTGTGTATTTAGAAGCATAAGGATAACTCCTGCATCTGTACAAGAGGGACTTGTGTCTGAGCTTTTGTTAACTCTAATGAAACTTTTGCTTCTGTAAATAAGTTTAAGAGTAGTCTCTCTTATGCAATTATGGGTCACAGTTTTCCAGTAATTGGCTTTAAGAAAACAAATATAGAGAAATGTATCTCCCAAATTTCACAGCATGCTTAAATATCATTTATCTTGCAAGGCCATGTGCTGTACCCTCTGTTAATGAAGCACATTGTGGTGGCTGCAAGCTGCAGAATTAGTTAAGAGGAGCTGACCAATAAATAAGCTTCATCATTATGTAGACAGAAAATGTCAATGTGATTTTTCTCAAATTGCTTTTTGTTTGTTTCCTGCTTGAGCAAGTGACATAGAAGCTAATAATCTTACTGGAACCGCAGTGACAGAGGCTGCCTCTCTGCACCAAGAGAATAATTATGAAGGGGCCCTTTGTCATAAATATGCTTAATGCGGTCTAGAATGGGTAGAGATTGAAAGGTTCCAGAGATGAAGAAATAGCTGTGCCAAGGTGGCTCCCTTGTGCTAGCTTCCACATACTCTTGGTTTCTTCAGTCTCTGAACAACTACCAGTCATCCGAAAAAATGAGATGTGATGTGGTAGTTCCGTGTTTATGAGAGGATGGATCAGACCAAAGCCCATCTAGTCCAGCTTCCTGTACCTCACAGTGGCCCACCAGATGCCTCAGGGAGCACACAAGACAACAAGAGACCTGCATCCTGGTCCCCTCCCTTGCATCTGGTATTCTTAGGTATAGAATGAGGTAAAGAATGTTTGGAATGCTTCCTTTTGTTTTGCTTTTTCAGTGTTGGGCAGTGTCATTTGTTGATGTTGGGACAAGCACAACTCTGAGCCCTCACATTATTCCCTGCACAGAGCAGTTGGAATTGACCAGCAAGATGTGGTGGGAGTACCTCTGTGGTGGAGGTGATGGTGTTTCTGTCACTGCAGTGATGGGGATGCCATTGTTTCCCACACCAGGTTCACAAGATGTCTGGTTCTTTTTCTCATGGATAGTTTGCTGCATTAGTGTTAGAAGTGACTGTGGAAGGATCAATGAGGAGGGCAGATGGCTGGGAATTTGAAGGTGACTTTTCTGATCAGGGAGGAAGCTGATGAGACAGGTCAGCAAGGACACGAGGACATACAACCACTTTCCCTTGCTCATCTTGAAGTGCTGGGGTGATAAAGGTTCTGTTTCTGCTGAGAGAGGGTCAAAAATTAGTAGCAACAGTGACTTCCCAGGAGAGGAAGAACCCCTTCCACATTCAAAAAGCAACTGCAGGACTCCCTGATCAGAACTGAGGTGCAAGAGTAGTGTTACCGCGCACAGACCAGCAAGCAGTGGAGAGGAAAGCAGGGAATTGGGGAAGAGGCATTCTGGGGAGGGTAGAGGCGGGTGGAGGGCAGGGAGAGGACAGGGAAGAGGTGTGACGGGGAGGTGGGAGGTGGGGAGAGGGCAGGGGGAGGCATGCCAGGGGAGGAAGTGGGGAGGGAGGGAGGCGGGACCGGTGGACTGAGTGACCAGAGGCTTTTACCTCATTGCCAACCTTTTGGTCAGTAGTGAATCGATTAGCCCCATTGCGGGGTTACTCTCTTTACCTGGGGGAAGGGGACAAAAGTCCCCTTCTCCCAAGGTGCTGCCCATGGCTGCCTTGCGCGCAGGATGTGGTGGCAGCCGTTTTTGGTGCTGCCACAGCCACGATGCCTGGGCAGCTCAGGATTGGGCTCTGAGAGCACAATCCTATACTTGGCTACTCAGAAGCCCTCCTTCAGTGGGGCTTACTCTCAAGAAAGTGTGCATAGGATTGCAGCCAAAAATGTATTTCCTTTTCCTCAGTCCAGTGTTTGTAATGCCCCTTATATGTCAGCCTTGACTTCCATCATTGGCTAGGAAAATGGAAGGTGGCACCAAGTTCATTTTACATTTTCACTGTTGTGATTTTTGGGAAATGTAAAGGCTAGAGACTTGACTCTTTAAAAAACCTGGAGATATCTATCTACCTGACAGAGTGGCAACACCAAGGAAGAGCAGGAAAATGCAGAATACCAAGTATTTCCATTAAGTTTTCCTGTGTATTACAGAGGAGGTGAACTTGACGTGGGGATGACACTTTAGTAACAGACCAGTTTTTATTGTAACATCTAGTTCCTTCTACCAGAACAAAGGAAACCGTAGTACTCTGTGCAGAGTAAATTAGGCAAATAAAATATATTTGCATAGGCTTTGCTTGAACTGTTCTGCTTCCAAAAGCCAGTTTTATTTTTTGTTTGTTTGTTTGTTTTTTGTTGGTTTGCTTAGAAAATGCTGTGGAGAAACAGGGAATTGCACACGAGCACACGAACAGTGCAAGCCTGTGCAGGTTTTCTCAGAACTAAGTATTTGTGGTTTATGTGACTCACTCCCAGGTCCCTGTGCATAGCATTGCAGACTTAACCCTGTTTTGCTTCCACAATAGTTGTGGTGGAAGGGATAAACACTGCATCAGTCTTGCTGCCAGCAGTGGTTTTTTTTTTTTTTTTTTTTTTTTTGGTAAAAAAAAATACACAACATGCGGACACAAATGGGGAAGTAATAGTATGCAGGGATTTGGTGTCAAAGCTAATGACACATCTATAGAACCTGGGGCTCAATCCTAACTTAGAATCCTAACTTAGAATCTAGAATCCTAACTTAGGCCGGCACAAGGGACTCCTGGCCTTCCTGTTCCAGCGCAAGATATGATTGCGCTGTTGGTGATAAAAGGCTGACTGGGGCAGGGCCCATGAGCGGGGGGGGGGCGCTAAAGGAGGTAATTTGTACCTGGATTGAGGGTCAAAAAGGGGGCCCAGTGGCCAAAGAAGGGGGCCCAGAAATTTCCTGGGATCTTATATTTTCCTATTTCACATGAACTCACTACTTGCGTGAGATCCTGGGTGCACAGCTGCTGCGCTGCTATCAAAAGCCAAATGTGCAGGCCAAGGAATAGCTACATGACACTCTTTTAACACAGGGACAAATCTGAAAGAAAACTGGCCTGCCACAGTAGCTCTTTGATATTTAGAGCTACTTGCCATGAAGGAGTGTGTAGGAGCTCGGGGACACAACAGTGGGGCTACAGCTGCTGCAGAAATATGCTTTGGTGCAAGTAGGACACATTCCATTGTAGTGTGAGTCTAAATACAATTATTTAGTATTGCCAATACTAAGTATAACATTGCTAATTTTCTGCAATGATGTTCTATTTTTAAAAGATTTTAGAGAGACTTCGGAGTGCATTTGGTTTTCCATACTACTGTATCTGAAAAGCAGTATATAAATACTGTTAATTAATATCTAGCCGCTGATGCTGCATGGGCAGGTAGACCTGGACTCTGCATTGGGAATCTGAGTAGACCTGGGCTCCAAAGACTTTTCTGGTTGTCACCACCCTCCCCTGGCCCTGTTGTGCCCCCTCCCCACCCCTGTTCTTCCCACCCTTGTTTCCACCCTCCCCTGTTCTGTTTTCATCCCCTCCCCTCCCCCTTTGGGAAGGGGCCCAAAATAAACTTTGTACCCCCTGATAAAATTCCTCTCGGAGGCCCTGGACTTAGGCAAAAGTTAAGGTGCATCAAAGTTTTCCTGAAAAGTACTTAAAAACAGGGAATTTGAAGTTCCCATGCATAAGAGTGTATATCCGACACACTTTGTATTAGACAGAAATAAATAGAAATAAAATATTGACCATGTAACAGTCTTGCTGAAAATTTCCAGGAAGATAATAATGCGAAGACATGGTCAAGCCAGCATTAAGTACTTTAAAGTCCCATTGATTTCACCTGGAGTGAGTTAAGCACATTATTAAATCTTCCATTTAGATCAATTAAAAGTTCCAGGATGAAAGAAACGGGGATAGAAGTTTTTAAAATGTAGTTAATGGCTGAATTGCACTCCAAGTGTCTAACTCCAAGTGTCTCATGTGACCCGAGCAAAATGGACGCACGTTGCTCTAGTAATTCCAATCCTTTTCAGAATGAACATCATTTTACAAGATTTGGGCTGTCTTAAAATCATATTCTTGATAGATTAGGATTGGCTGTAATGATCTTGATACCAGGCAGCTACCTCTGGACTACAAGAGACTTGAACGGAATTGCTGGCAAAATATTTATGGTCTCACATTGAGCAACAAATCACTTTGTAAACTATGCCCATGTCACTTGTGACTTGAAGCCTTTATTAGCCAACAAAATTTACTGCAGGATAGTAGAGTTGCTCAGTGATGGTGTTCCACTGCAGCAGAGCTAAGCAAGTTACATGAAGAAGTCATATGTCTTTCTTTTGAAGCCCAGCACTAGTGAAACTGAGTGGTATCATTGTTCCTGGGCTGTTGTAATGACAACTCTCTATGGTACCTTTTCAATATCAATGTCTGCCACTGAATCCCAGGACACTGCAGGGAAGTACTCTAGAGCAACCATTCTCAATGGGAGCCATATGACCTCTTGGGGAACTCTGGCACATTTGAAGGGTGCTGTTGCCTGAAAACTGTGAGAAGGGGATTTTATGTTTATCTGTTCATGTTGTATCCTTTTTTGATGGGGATGGTGGTGGCTGGAATCTGAGATGAGCTCCTAAGGGGCAGTAGTGCCAAAAAGGTTGAGAATGACTGCTATAGAGTGTATACTCAATTCATACTTCGTGAATTGCCAATTGGGCCTCACCATCATTTTTGCATCCCAGCCCACAGCCAAAAATCCCCTGCAGCTCCATGTGCAGGGGAAGATTGATGTGGTGAACATGCTAAGTTTTAGGGAAACATGTGGGCTGTTACTATTCTTATCACTAAGAGACCTCAGGTGAGGGAGGAGTTATTTGTATGGTACATCATACAATGGCTCGTATGGCAGTGCACGTTGGTATGGTGGTGAGTGACTCGGGAAAGTAAGCTGATGTGATTGGTATGGCAATGGTATAGCAACATGAATCAACTCCAGTGACTCTTGAGGTTGCTCAAAAGGTTAGCAGGTTCCTTAGTAAGGACGCCAGTACAACAAAGAGAGCTTGCTCTCTGCTACTGTTGCCAATACTACCACGATTATTTCACATTTATATCCCACTGTTCCTTCAAGGAGCTCATGGCAACATACATAATTCATTGTAAGCCTAACAATAGCCCTAGCACTGGTCCTAATAAACATTGTTGGGACCCCACTTTCTTTTCAATTGCACCAACTGCAAATGTACTCCAGCCCATTCTCTAACACCTCTACATATTCTCTTAACACATCTGCATGCACGTGGCTTTATCTGCTGACACTTTACCATCTGTATCATCTACCTAGCACACTTTTAAAGTAATTATAATTTATCATTATACAGGTGTGCATCCCTTAACGACCTTGCAGCCAGTGACAGGTCGCGTATACGACGGACTCCGCTGGTCAGGAGGTCATATTCCCCAAGCCTCCAAAGCTGAGGGCCCTCACTTCCAGAGACTTTTCTGAGCCTCCCAGAGGCAGCGTGCATCTGTGCACTGCCTCTGCGAGACATAATGCCCCAATCACGTGAGAGACGCGATTTCCAGTTTCCCAGAAGAAACCAGAAGTCATGTTTCTTGCGCGATTCCAGCATTCTGAACTCACAGAGGCAGTGTGCAGATATGCACTGCCTCTGGCAGGCTCAGACAAGCTTCTGGAAGCGAGGGGAGAAGAACTTCTTCTCACCTTCAGAAGCTTCAAATGGTGTCAAGCCCTGCTTGACGCCAGGGACGCCAGTCCACAACCCTGTTGTTATGTGACTCATGACTGTGATTTATAAAAATGAGCCCTTGGGATACAAACATGTAACACTGCTTTCTTCTTTTCTAACTCTTCTAACACAGAAATCCAAAAAAAAAACAACCCACCAATTTTCACCCACCTCTAGTCATGAGCACTAAGAAGGGTAGGCCCAGCCATCAGGCTGACTGAAGGGGTCACCTCAGGCAACCTACCTCAGGCAGGTAGGGGGTTCCCACTTCAAACCCCCCCCCCACTCTCTTCCACAACTCCTCTTTCTCCCCAAATTGGAGTGAGAAAAGGGGACAAGAGTGGTGCTCGGGCAGGACAGAATGGGGGCCAGAGTATAAGAGAAAGTGTGGAGAAGACAACAGTGGTGAGCTAGGGCTTCTTCACAGAGTGCAAGGAGCAGAAAGGAATGCATCACCAAGTAAGGGGAGGGTAGCATTTGGCATGGAACATCAGGCACCAAGGGGTCTTGGGCCAGCCCTGGCACTAACTTTATTCAAGAACCTTTAGTGTGGAACTTTGTCAGATGCTTTCTGGAAATCCAGATACATAACATTGACCATATCACCCCTGTACATATGATTTTTGAGACCTTCCAAGAACTCCAAAAAGAGGGTGAAGCAGGTCTTCCTTTTGAAGAAAGGGAGGGAGTAATTCCTCAATAAGTCTTCTTATAGCCCAATCCAAAGCAGCCTTCCAATGCTGATGCAACCATGCCAACAAGGTGTGCGCTGCATTCTGTGGTGATGGTGGGCAGTTGTGGAGGCCTCCTCAAGGGATGGGATCATTTGTTCCCTTACTTTGGGGCTGCACTGCGGCTGCATTAGTGCTAGAAAATTTTTGAGGATTGGGCTGTTAGTTTTACGCCTAACAATTTTTTTTTTTCCTGCAGTAATGCTTTCCACCAATTGAAACCTAGTCTAATCTCACTGATTGCGTGGTTATAAGAAAGAATTGGAAACTTCTGCTGCGCTTTTACATTTCTGTTTATTGTAAGGGTAAAGTACAATTCTAAATATGATCAAATGAGTCCCACTAGATTGGCGATACAGGAATCTGGAACTCTTGGATCATAGAAAAGTGATATGGAAACGAAATGAATTAATAGAGTGCTAGAAGGTAACAGTTGACTCCTTATCTACCAGACAAGATCAGTGGCCTTGACACAACCAGGCAATCAAGAACAAAACTTGAAGAATGCTTCTGGTGGTGGCAGTGACAAACCATCATGATTCCCAGGTGAAGAGCCTGAGAAGGCCTGTGCTGTATCACCAAATCAGAACTAATGCCTCAACCATTTGTTAGATTCTTTTCGCTAATGAAACTGTACCTACAACAGCTTAGGAGGAAATCCTGTTCGCACTTTACTGGTAGTAAGTCTCACTGAAAGCAATAGGGCTTACTTCTGAGTAGATATGCATAGAATTGCACTGTTAATGGCCAAGGCAGTAACATTACCTTTGCCAATATTTCTCTGCAAAATAATGCAATTTTAAATGTTGCTGATGATATATGGATCAATTTTTGTGTGTCTTCCAGGATCCTACTTTAAGCAAAAGATGCTCATCTTTTTCTTTTTTTCCCTACCCAATTTCAGGACTGATAGCATCAGATGAACCTTACGCCAGTGGCAAAGATCAAAATGCATCTTGATTAAGAAAAAATAAATAATGAGAAATCTCTATAGGCTGTTTCAAATGCAGTTCACAGGCTCTGGAGGTCAAAATTGATTTTTGTAGTACCTGAATTGCTAGCTGGGAGATTAACACATAAGTCCAATAAGATGATTAAATCTTTACATGGGAAGAAAAATCCAAATATTGCAAACTTTAGATGAAATAGTGGGATTCTCTTCCTGGAGAATTATTTAAGGACAGTTCTTTTCTCATATAAGAAAAAAGGGGGGGGGGAGTGACTAGAAATTGCAAATCCAGCTCAAATTGATAGGGTTCATGTTTTTGTTTTAATGACTGCATAAAATTGTCTCTCTTTTCAGTACCTATTTATAAGGTAAGTCTCATCAGTACAAGGCTTTCCTATGGAGGTGCTATGTTTATGAGGCACCTTCTCCAGAAACTGTTGCATGGTGCCAGCTTAATTTATTTACTTTTTGAACCTGAAATTTTTTTATTAGTTTTGACTCATATTTTAGGACATGATTAACCAAGAATGGGAACACATCTTCGCTGCTGCAGGCTCTGGTAAGTGGCAGCAAGCCCCCGCGCATCTCCAAAGCTGCACAATCCAGTGGGTTGCGTCGCTGCCTTCTTCCCGCCCCCACACACACTTAGTGCAGCTCAAAATGAGAGCTGCTGCTCTAAGATGAAATTTCCCATTACGAGAGTTTTCATGTAGGTTGTAACGCTGAATCGTGCAGACATTTGTGCCTTTCTTCAAATTGGGCTTCTGTGCTTTTTGGAGCTGTACATGGTGTCAGACAGCCCAATCTTAATCTATGCTGGCACAGACAGGCTGCATAGCCTATGCTGTATCCAGTGCAGGTATGGAGCAGGCTGGAGATTTCCTCAGCTTAAGGAGATATTTTTCCTAACCAAAAAGGCATTCACCTTTTGTATGACTAGCCAAAAAACACCCATGGCAGGAAAAAAAAGAGAGGGGGGAGGCAGGTCTAAAACCCACTCCAGCTACTCTACAAAGATGCTGTCTAACCACCTACCCACAGAAAGAGACAGACAGAGCATCTCATCCAGCATTTAACAGCTTGCACCACTGCAAACAGTTGCAGCCTGGGTGTCTAGTATGCACTGGCTGGGAGGATGTAGCACATGAACCTTCCAGAGAGAACACTGGAGAGAATAAGCAAATGACTGGATGAATATGTGACACAGGGCTACTACTGCAGCAACCCACTCCATTAGCCATAGCCAGACACACCTCATGCATGGAACCGAGGCAGCCCATTGGTGATCAGGCAGCCTACCTGTAAGTAATAAAATAAAATCTCACTTGCTGTCTTGTACCTCACCCCCCCCCCCCGGCATAGCATCCAGCACTTGCTGTTTTTGCTTGGCTGCATGCTATGACCTGGCAGGGCTGCGGTGGGAATGGGCTGTTTATCTTTGAAGCACCATGTACATTGATGGTGCATTGATAGAAAATGGTGATGATGATAATTAATAACAGAAACCCATTATCTGAAATTAGAGACCTCTCCTATGTCAAGATATCTCCACTGAGGCTGATGTTCCCTTTATCTAACCTTTGGAAACCTGAGCATCCTCTCGTCCGACTTGATTAAAAAATGGGTATTATATTTTGATTTGAAACCATCTCAGCAACAAATTCAGGATAATGTGGATGTTGTGCGTATCTGCTAAAATGCCTTATGCTCAGATTCTTTTCCTCTGTGAGTTTGGGCCCTGGCAAAAGTCCAAGAAAAGATTGTTCTATAAATGTGAATAAGCTCCTGAAAATGCCTTTGATGCTGGAAGCATCTGAAAGGGCTTTCTCTGTTAACTGACCAATCTATCCATCCATCATCCACGGCCTAATGTGAAAAAGCCTGGCTTCTCAGTTGGCGTAGGCCAACTTCATCTCTTTGGCCTGAGTGGTGCAGGAGTGGGGTGGGCGTGGACTGCATGCATGCAGCACCAGTGGTATAACTAAGGGTTCTGACAATTGAGGCACAAACATTGTTAAGACCCCCCCGGGTGCATCCAGGAGGTGGTCTGAGGTGCTGGAAGGCAGTGTCTCCCTGAGCCTCAGAAAGCCTCCCTGATGCACTGGGATCCACCTTGGGGGTGTGGGTTGGCACCCCCCAAGGCATATTACCTAGTGATATGTACCCCCTGCCCTCCCTTAGCTATGCCACTGTGTGGCACCATCAGCCCTGGCTCACCGTAGTTGCACAGTGAGTAGGGGGGCTGTGCAATGTGCCCCCCCCGTGTTAGGCCTGACGCTCCTGGGACTGGCCCTGGGCATGAGAACGGTAACACCAGCATCTTGGGGCAGCAGTGGAACCCATCAAGAGGCAGCTGCGCACTGGAGCTCCCAGCCATATAAGTAAAGGAAGAGATTTTTTTTCCTCATGATAAAAGATGAATGGACACAAACTGGAGTTCTGAGCATGAACGCCCGCCCCCTTTATCTCTTTCATTCCCCAACCTATTTGGGAGTGAATGAAAGACAAACCAAACAGGCCCCGCTCAAGCTGGGTTGTAGTCATTCTGAAAACAAACGCACATGCCCAGCAGGGTCTACCCACACATGTGAGTGCTACAAAAGCAGCAGCGGAGAGCTCAATAAACATGAAACCAGCTGCATGGAACACTGCTTGGCTAAGCAATTTTAGTCTGCTCAGCAGCATATTTAAACTGGACCTTTCATGGGATAACGCAAAATGACAAAATCTTTTTGCTCCTGTGTTCTAGAAAACAGTTAGCTCCTGTAACCAGTCGGGAAAAAACGTGAATAACGTTTTGGATTTCTGGTTTGGGAAGGTTTCAGAAAATGGAGCATTAAAGAGCAAGTAATTTTTTCTTTTCAAAGAGAGAATTGTTCATAAACGCTAGGTTCATTTCCCCCCTTTGGTTTTTAATCTGCTTGACTTGCTGGATGCATTTAAAATCCCTCTGTTGTTTGCGGTAGCTAAATGAAGTACAACGGCAAGCCCAGACACTTGCATTGTGGAAAATGTTTATTCATTATTAGGGTATTAACTTTTAAAGTGCAGGGAGAAAAGGTTCAATGGCTGAAAAATTTAATCCTGCCTATGGTAAGCCGCTGAAAACTGGAAGGAATTGACCTTTGCAAACTAGAGCTGGTATTCGCCTGGATTCCAAAGCCTTTGGAACACCACCGCTCCTGACGATATTAGCCAAACCAAACCTACAAGGATGGTGTTCCCTGAATGTAGAGTGCAGGGAGAGGCAAGGCCTCCCTTTTGTCATATTCTTTTGCCCATGCAGAACAGATACGAATGTTGTACTTGACACATGAGGGGACAAGCACTTATCTGGTGCCATTCGCCTCTGCTGCACGCATTGCTTTTTGTCAGATAGCAGACGCAATTGCATTTCAAGAAACACTTGGTGCACCCATTAATGTGATTTTTATTACCAGCTTCTGCTTGCTTAAGGGCTGCATCATCAATCAACTTCTCTGGGTTTTATTCAGCCTCTGCCTCTGTTGCTGACTCATTTTAACCAGCCAAAGATACAGTTCTTCCCCCATCTCTCTAATGAAAGGAAGATAGTGGGGGAAGTCAAGTCAAATCTCAGTGAAACATAGGCAGGGGGAGAATAATTCATATGATAATCAGGGAATGTGTGAAAATGATCTCTTGCGATGATCTGTTATTATTCATGCAGCCAAACTGGTATACCGAGATCAGAACTCGAATCTCTGCAGAGTGCGCTCCAGTAATCCCAAGACCATTTCTGCATAGACCAGGTTCTACACAGATCAACTCAACTTGCTTGCTCAATATGTCAATCAAACATCACAGTTCATTGTGTTATAGTTTAGGCAATTAACCAGTCAATGGGAAGAGCAATAGCTAGTGCAAGTCAAACTTCTAATGTAAGGACTGGAACCCTAAACTGAACACATCCATTGTTACAGAGCTGTACTATTAACTATAGACAGACAGTAGTTGAAGTAGGTGAAGGGGAGCACTCTGGATCCTCGCCCTGTTTTTTTCTGCCCCAGCCCTTCACCTCATTAGACTTTAATCTCTGCTTCTCTTTCACCTTCTCCCACCTCAGTTATTTGATTGGTTCATTCTCCACACATACCTGGTTCTCTTTCTTTCTTTCACTCTCAACTTGTCCCTTTAGCTCAGCTGTTTTTAACCTTTTCCAGGTCATGGCACATTGATAATATGTTTAAATTATCAAGCCTTCTGAGTTCATGGCCTTTTTAACATCTTTTTTAACATCTTTCCTACATCTCTTAGTATTTTTTACAGGCCTGATTCCTATGATCTGCTGCTCTATGCTCCTTTTACCTGATTTTTTTTTTCTGATTTTTATGATATTTGTTAATATATTAATGTTTTTATCTGTTTTTTAATATTATGTTTAATCTGTTTTTAACCTGTTGTAAGTTGCCCTGGATCCCTTTGGGGAGAAGGGCAGGGTATAAAGTAAGTTTATTATTATTATTATTATTATTATTATTATTATTATTATTATTATTATTATTATTATTAAATTGTTGAGGCACACCACCAATTTTTAAATGAATTATTACAATTAATGAATACAATTAATGAATGAATACAATTAATTCAATTAATTAATTCAATTAATATTAATACCATTAAATCTTTCCATAACAATTAAAGAAATTCACAACAAACTCAGATCAAACTACTTTGAACTTGAATAGATCTTTTTCATAAAGTTATCTTGAGAAACTCTATAATTGGCAAGGGGATGGAGAAGTGTATGTAGTTTCTGGAAAGGAAAAAATAATGTTTAGAAGTAGGGTTGCCAAATTTTTATCAAAAGTGCTAGAAAATGTTGGCAAAGAGAGGTCAGTCTGAGCAAATGCTGTACTAGAGAAGTGTGGGGTGAGGAACAATGAGGAGGCACGAATGAAAAAAGATGTGGGATTCAACCAAAGGCGGGCGGGGGGGGGGGGAGAGAATACAAGACAAAGAACTCCAGACCTTTGGAAAGTGGGGATGAGCGAGAGGAGGGATGGAAGGGAGGTGTTAACTGCTATTATGAGTTTGTAAGATGGGGAAAGGAATGAGTTGGGCATGTAGGAAGAAGTGGGGCAGGGGAGGAGAGAGATATGCCAGTGACCTGCTCAGGTATGCAAGAAAGAGAGCATGAATGGCGCCCAGCTTCGGCAGCACAAAAAATGGCTGCCGCCAGATCCTGTGTGCTCCTGGAGCCCCAGCAGACTTTCATCCCCTTCTCCCAGGTTAGGAAAGTGGCCCCACAATGGGGCTACTCAGTTTACTGCCAACCAAAAGGTCAGCGGTAAGGTAAAGGCATTCATGTAGAGCACCGAGCCCCACACGAATGCCTTGGATCCTGTGGAGCAGAGCTCCACAGGACCCGCCTCCCTCCCTTATCCAGCACACCTCCTGCCCGCCATCTCCCCTCCCCGTCATGTCTCCTCCCTGCCCTCTCTCCGCCTGCCTCCCCGTCCCCGGAACGTCTCCTCCCCGCCCCTGCTTACCGTGCTGCGGCTTGGCGGTCTGTGCAACCGCCGAACTGTGGAGGACAGGCGTCCGCCTGGCACTACCCCAGCGCTGGCCAGTGCTGGGCTAGCATGGGTGCTGGCCCGGTGGTAAGCCTTGCAGACGCGCCTTATTGCATGTTTGCAACAGTGCGCTCCGGTGGAAAGCTGGAGCGCCAAGCTCAGGATTGGGCTCTATCACTCTTATTGTAAGGTTCAAAAAGTGCCCTGTCAGTGGAGGCAATGCAGGGAGGGTAACTTTGGGGAATTGCAGGCAGACAAACCATGGCAAGGAAAAAGGACTCTCAAGGAGACTTTTCAACCAGCCAGTCCTTCTATCAGTGTGCTCAGGCAGACTCCTGCTTCTTTTGCTTGCTTCTTACCTGCTGCCCACCATCTGGATCACTCTCACCCATAGCGCAGCTCCCATCCAGAGTTCCTTCAGGCTTCTCAAGCTGCCCAATCAGCACAG
Source organism: Tiliqua scincoides (assembly GCF_035046505.1). Taxonomy (NCBI): domain Eukaryota; kingdom Metazoa; phylum Chordata; class Lepidosauria; order Squamata; family Scincidae; genus Tiliqua; species Tiliqua scincoides. The sequence goes on from NC_089824.1 coordinate 122,879,293, forward strand.
GGGCAAGCAACGGCTGCACTGCAGAAGGGGGGGGACCTGTGTGATAATTGGGCTCTCCCATATCTTGAAAATATTTTTAATACTTGCATATTTTCTCTTTTGTCATTTGCAGCTGATGAGTTACTTCATGAGAACAAAATGCTTATCTCTGGCCACCAGCTGCTTAATTACATCACTTCCTGCTTACTGACATCACTTCTGGCCTTCCGCAGGCATCATGAATGCTATTTGTCCCACTGTGTGGAATGCGTTTTATACCCCTCTCCTATAGTTTACTAAGCAAGGCCAAAAACATACTGCTGCCAGAGTTTCCTTCAGTGTACCTCATCAGAAGGACATATGTGCTAGTGAAGCATATTTTCATTGAACAAATGGATTGTCAGTTGCTTGGTTGTATCATCATACAGGAGTTATCTAGTCTTTTTTCCTGTAGTCTGAAAGCTCCATCTAGTTATTTTTCCTCCCTTGAGACAAAAAGTAGCAATCTGGTTCTAAAACTTGCTTCACTAGCAATATGTCCTCCTGATGAGGTATAGCCAAAGAAGTTCTGCCTCTGGTTTGTTTTTTGCCTTGTTCAGTAAACTTGTAATAGGTTGCCTATTTGAGCTTCCCTTCTGTGAGGAAGCAAATGTAGCTGTGGTACCTTTCAAAGGTTTGAGCATTTTGCAACAGCTAGAATATTGTGATTTGATATGGAAAATCCAGGTTTGGATCCTGGCCCTGTTATGATGTTCATTGGGTGGAACTAGACAAATAATGCTATTTCAGCATAACTTGCTTGCTTCATTTTTTGTTCAGATATACATGTAACCAATAACTATAAAATTTGGGGGCTGCAAGTTATATTTTTTGACATAGCATGGGGAGGACTGTTCTTGGAATTTATGATGGGCTGCATTTCATGGGCAGGTGAACCACTCCCGTAAGTGTACTGTGTTTTGCTCTGTGTTCTTTCTGCAGTCAAAGTGAAAGGTCTTTCCCTCTGAATAATGAAATTCGTTTGCTGGCATTATTTTCATGCTTTAACAGAATTTCATTGTGCTATGATATGGAGTGGGTGGATGGAGATGTTGGAGGAAGCTTCAGCTTGAAAAGTCTATTTGACATAAGTCTGTTTTGTAAATTGGGGAGTATGGCAGCAGTTCAGTATCCTCACAATTAGTTCCAATGCTCCATATTCCAGGCTAGTCATTTTAATCACATGGATAGAACACTTGATCAAGGGTAAGATCAGCAGGCCTAAGAAATCGAGAAAGAAACAGCATGTTGTCTCTTATTGGATAACTTTTAAGATATGTGTGATTTCCTTAATCTTTGCTCTGTTACTGTAGGCTGCCTGACCAACGTGGAGGCAGCTGGTGAAATCTTCCGTTTCCCACCAGCAGTCTCCACTTTCTCATGCACCCCTCCTTTCGAAATGTCTTGAGGGTTGGGTTCATGGGATGGGCTGAGGTGTTTTGTTCTTTGCCTCATGTTAACTCTTGCAGATTTAGTAGGCGTTTGGCCACAGTGAAAAAAGAAATACCTTGTAGTGCTAAAATGGGATAAGACAGTGGTTCCCAAACTTTTTCAGCTGGTGGCTCCCTTGACCTACTGGGTCACTGGCCATGGTTTCCCATTAGGACTACAATCCTATACACTGTATAGGGTGGTGGATTTTTCATGAGAATTCCTTGACTCTCCTGGCTGGTTTCCAAGGCTCCCCAGGGAGCCACAGTAAACAGTCTGGGAACCACTGGGATAGGAAACCATGGTTCCCCTTATCTTCACTTTCCTAAGTATATATTTATGCCTGGGTGGAGGGAGGGCAGGGGATCTGTATAGAAAGAGTTGTGAAGTAATGGAACTAGTGTCTGCACCAGGTTTCTGGAAGCCCTGGAATGAAGCATTACCTCCTATGACACCCCCTTTCCTCCTGATGGCAGAATATACAGTAATTCTTTTAAATTAAATAATGAACTTGTTAGCAATTCAAATGGGAAATTCTAGGAGGGCAGTCGGGCCCGCAGGCAGTTAGGCAGAAATATGAATCCCATGATGGTTGACTGTATTCTACAGTGGAGTTTGGGCACTTGAAAAAACAGATTCTAATCATTTCAAGAAAGTCAGTATAACTCAGGCTTATCATTTGGACCAACAAATAATGGTGAATTCACAACAGTACCTTGGAAAGATAAAGTATTCCTCCCCCCCGCCCCCGACACTGATACCTTTCAAATCTAAATTTGTGTAACATGGGTCATGTTGTTGTTAAAAGGTTTTAGTGTGCCCAATGTTTTGCAATATAGTTGCCCAATACAAACAAGTATATTGAAATGTTGGTTCTTTTGGTGCTGTTTGCAAATATGAAAGAGTTCTCTTCTAGTAAAATAGGCCTATAGAATTTGTATGTCGGCAAGCAAAAAGAAGCCTACTAGCTATGTACTTTGGCTCTGTTGGTGCTAAGAATCTCCAGTTTGGAAGGCAGGCAGAAAATCCAAGAGGATTATTGAGCCTCTGGTGAGTGACTCTGCCTGGCAGACTATGACGAGCTTAGCAAGCTACAAGTTATATCGGCCTGCAGTGATAGTTGGCACCTTGTGTTGTCTCATCCTCCAATAAACAACATTTCCAAATGAAATGCTAAAGACACTAAAAAAATAAGACAGGCCTTACTCTCATGTTTTGGCAAAATCTATATTTCACCAACTGCAGAAATAGAAAATGGCACTTCATCAGGGCCTAATTGAGTTGAAATTAATTCAAATGTACTGGTGTGAATGTTTTCCTCCGTGGAAAAAACTTTTAAAAATATCTTTCCATTTGGAAACTGAGAAAGTCAGAGACATAAGTATTTAAAGAAAAGTTGTTTCATTACCTTATTTTCTTTTTGTTTCTTTTATTTTCTTATCAAAGCTGTCCAAAGGCTGTTCAAAAATACAGACGTCTTGATGCCTAGCCATAGTGAATATCTATCCTTTTGAGATTAACTCATGAATACAGTAGTTAGCTTGCTGTCAAAACGTTCACAGGTTGTTGTTTTTTTTCCTTCCCTTTATCCAATGTAGTACAACTCTGTTCACAAAGAGAACACAGATGGGCAACCCAGTCCTACTACGTGGAACCAGCAGGTGAATGAGTGCTCTGCCAGTGTTGACTGCCTTGTGGCAGTTGCAAAAGATGCTTCAGCAGTGTGCAGAGGCATGCACTGTTCAAGTGCTGGAAGGAAGGCTAGAGCCATCCCATGCATGCAGATCCAGGACTGTTGCAAGGTGCAAAAACCAAGATGTTACAAGGGATCCTAGATGTTACAAGAGATCTCAGATGTTGCACTGTAATCCCAGGTACCAAAGCAAACTCAGTAGACAAAAGTGATCAGATCCAGGCTTTTATTGTAAATCTATCAGCAAAAGATTGTAAATCCATCCACGTCCCCAAAGGAGACTGTGAGCATAGGAAGTGTGAAGAAGAGAAGCGTGTAACGCCTCCTTTAGCTGACTTTTATTACAATCTGGGGTTTCCTCCTTGAAACACATTTGGAGACAATTCATTGGTGGGTTCAAAACATCCGTTGTTTTATAATAGGCCATCTCATACATCTGTTATATACAATATACCCCCAGCAGTTAGCCAATGGCACTGCACACAAACCTGACCTCATCCATAACTATCGGATGATGTTCTGTGGCCTTCGTAAGGCAACATACTTGCTATTGATGTCACGGTGTGTGTGTTCATCTAAAAACTGCTGCGAAATGGTTTTCTGTGGGAATCTGACCTTTGCAATGTGTTAATCCGGAAGTGCTTTGATATCATGTCTCTTTAAACTCTAGAATGCAGTTAATCCACTAAAACTCAGTTAAAACATTACTATTTGTTAGTCACACTTATGTGTACCCCAAAACTGATCTCAAAATGAAAAACAAGGAATATGAGAAAGCTAAGCTTACTAGTGTTCTTCTATGAGAGCTGGTGTAAATACTTGCTTTCTAGCATGTGTGTGTGCAAGTGGTGCTCAGACAAATATTGTATAGCTATCTACCTGTATATGAAGTCTGAGCTTAAAACTATGCTGCTAAGCCTGTATATTAGAGACAGACCGAATTCTAAAAGTACCCAGAAAAGATTTTTTTTTTTCTGTGGTCTGAAGGCAAAGGATCTTCTTCATTGTGCTGGCTAGTCTTATCAGTATGTCCTGAGAACAACTGTCTTTCTGCCAAGTCCAGCCAAATATGTGAGTTAAAACCGAAACCGTTTGTGAGAACCAATTTTTTACTCAAGTTGAACTTGCTTGGACATTCAGAGATGGACCATGCTATTTACGTTTCAGGTAAGCATTCTATACTATAACTTCTACTGATAACACCTTGCATCAGGACGACTTGCTGAGGTAGGGAAGTTGGCGGGGGAAGCAGGATGTGGTAGGAGAGGGTGGAATAGAGGTGGCAATGGGGGTGGGGAAGGTAGAACAGGGAGGCAACAAGACAGGGGATGTGCAAATTGGATCCAGGAAAGGGGCATGTTTGGTAACTGTGTGGGGGAAAAAAGTAAAGAGGCAACTAAAGCAGCTATGTATGAAAGTATGTATGTATATGATATAGGGAAAGAGTGAGCAATGCTTTAGGGCCTCTGATCCATACCTTCTGCTTGAGAAACTGACATATTGCCCCTGCCTTCAATAAAAGGATATGAATTTATATCCTCTGTGAATATGGATACTCATTGCAATGTGGTGTCTAACAGGAAAGGATTAAATATATTAAAATCACTGTAGATGTCCCACTGGGTGTTTTACTGCATCTACACAAACACCCAAAGAAATCACGATGATTCATGCAATAACCATGAATATCAAGTAAAGCAATCTTGCTTGTGTACTACTTTATAGCCTCTGGCTGCCCAGAGAGGGAAATGAAACTTGCACAGCACCATATATTCAGATAATATCTCTTGAATTTAGCCAATTCACATGGTCAGACCATTTTAGAATGGCCTGTGTTTATGATGGGGAGGGGGCTGTTCCATTCTCCAGACACTAGCTTCTGGGAGCTACTTTTTTCTTTTTTTTCTTTTTGCCTGAGACTTGGGAACTTTCAGCATATAATGCTGCCTTGAAGATTGAGAGCAGGGGTGCCCAAACCCCGGCCCTGGGGCCACTTGCGGCCCTCGAAGCCTCTCATTGCGGCCTTCAGAGAGCCCCCAGTCTCCAATGAGCCTCTGTTCCTCCAGAGATTTGTTAAAGCCCGCACTGGCCCGACTCAACTGCTCTCAGGATGAGGGCAACTGTTTGACCTCTTGCGTGAGCTGTGGAATGAGGGCTCCCTCCACTGCTTGCTGTTTCATGTCTGTAATGCAGTAGTGGCAGCAAAGGAAAGGAGAGCCTTGCTTTGTGCAAGGCCTTTTATAGGCCTTGAGTTATTATTGCAAGACCTTCATTCATTCATATAAGTTCATCTTTAATATATTCATTTATGTAAACTTATGTAAATTTATTGAAATTTGAAATGTAAATTAGTTCTTTTTTCCCCCGACCCCCGACACAGTGTCAGGGGGGACACATCATCACAGAGATGATGTGGCCCTCCTGCCAAAAACTTTGGACACCCCTGATTTAGAGTGTTACAAAATGGTGTTTTGAGGAGGTGATCCAGTTGCAAAATGGTGGCTTGTGTAGTTATTTAGACTTTTGGTTATTATTACACACACCTACACACCAGTAGTCCACTCTGCACAATATTATGTTCATGCCCAAACAAGGCTGGGCTGTAATGTGTAATGTGGGAGCTGAGGAAGATGCCGCAAGAAAAAGATTCAAGTCACTGAGGTAGAGGCATGGGCAGATGGTTCAAGGAGTGACTTTCAATGCCCATTAGTTGTAGCTTTGAAGTGGTCTTCTGCCCACTCTGGTCTAGGGGACAAAACTATTTGACCCTCCTGATGGATAGCTTTACTGTTTGGCATTACCTATCAGTAAGGGCTTCACATATACACGCACCTGCATGTAAAGATTCTTGAGGGGGCTGAAGAATGAATATATTTCCAGAAAGTTTTCATGAATAGGTACACTGGCAGTGATGCTTTGAAGAATCTGCATGAATAATGAGTGCAGTAACAGAAACACACTGTGAGAGTCACCACTTTTTCCATAAGTGAAATGGGGTGCTTTTTTCCCACCCTGAATGAATATTTAGTAGGGCCACTGCAGCTCAATTAAAATAGCTTTGAATGCTGTATCTGACACATGGGTCACTAATTGGACCTCCCTGATTTAGGTATTACAGCTAATTTACACTTTCTCATTAGCTTTGTGAACTTTTAGTTGAAAAGCGGTATATAAATACTGTTAATAATAATAATAATAATTAGTGAGGAAGGGAACAGGTATTATAAAATTTCTTAAGTGTCTTCCAGTGGCCAGCCGATTTAGCAGAATGGAACAAAGATACTGAAGAAAGAATATAGCCAAGGTTTCCTGTGGAAAAGATAATGAATTGATTCATTGACATGGGAAATTTGAGACACCCACAACAACCAAAGCTTGGCAAAGTGATGGAAGTAGAAGGAGCAGATCTGGAAGTGATATAGTACATGATTTCTGTGGAAATTGGTTGAGGAGTCAATTGGTTGAGGAGTCAATGGAGACAATGCTGAGCTAGATGGGCAATGTTCTGATTTGGGAAAAGGTAATTTCCGATGTTCAACTGTTGCAGAAGGCAAGTAAGTCAAAGGCTTGCACCATGCGCACCCCCATGCAGGGGCCATCCATGAGTCAGCTCACAGAGAGAAGATGATAGATCAGGTCATGGACCACTGTAGAGATTTTAAGGCTCTGGGAATGGTTTGCAAGGAGGGCTTGTACCATCTCCTTACCAGCCAGCCTATGAGATAGATCAGAGAACACTGCGTAATGGAAAGTCAGATGTTTTTATCTGACAGTGTCTTAAGGGTGGTTCCGCCTGGAAAATATAATGCCTATAGAGGGTAGCTGAACGTGTAATGCTTTTTAAAATAACTGGGCAGCCCAACACTAAGCTATGCTGGAGCAGCGGGATCACATGGCCTATGCTGCATCCAATATAACTTAGGAGGTTATTGGAGGTCTCCTTGGGGTAAGGGGATATATTTTCCCTTACCTCAAGTAACACCCCAGCAACTCCTATGGGGCTTCTTGGATCTGCACCAGCTATATCGCTGGCGCAAATCCAAGAAGCCCCATACAGGACTGCCCAGCCCTGGAAAGGGGTTTGGATGTGGCATGTGTCACCACCGCTGATCCCACCCCCTCCCCAGCCTGATTCTCCCCTCGCTCTGCTCTCCCCCTGCCCTGAAATGCCCCCTCCCTGCCTGCAAAGTATCCTCCAGCCACACTCTCTCAGCCACCGTGCTTCCCAGCCCAAGCGTACTTATGCCTGCCAGCCAGCACTGGGAAGGGATGTGGCACCAACTGGCTGGCGCAGGGCATTGTGCTCACACTGCTGGCTCAGGAGTAGCTGCAAATGGGCACAGCGCACATTTGCGACACTTTGAGCCAGTTGAACACATGCACCAGCTCAACACATAGGATTGCAATTTCACTTGCTATTGGCGAGGAAACTGAACGCTTTCCACATGTACTGCCTCCGACACATCCTCAGCATCACCTGGCAGGACAAAGTTCCAAACAACACAGTCCTGGAACATGCTGGGATCCCTAGCATGTATGCACTGCTGAAATAGAGACGCCTGCGTTGGCTCGGTCATGTTGTGAGAATGGATGATGGCCAGATCCCAAAGGATCTCCTCTATGGAGAACTCGTGCAAGGAAAGTGCCCTACAGGTAGACCACAGCTGCGATACAAGGACATCTGCAAGAGGGATCTGAAGGCCTTAGGAGTGGACCTCAACAGGTGGGAAACCCTGGCCTCTGAGCGGCCTGCTTGGAGGCAGGCTGTGCAGCATGGCCTTTCCCAGTTTGAAGAGATACTTGGCCAACAGTCTGAGGCTAAGAGGCAAAGAAGGAAGGCCCATAGCCAGGGAGACAGACCAGGGACAGACTGCACTTGATCCCAGTGTGGAAGGGATTGTCACTCCCGAATCGGCCTTTTCAGCCACACTAGACACTGTTCCAGAACCACCATTCAGAGCGTGATACCATAGTCTTTCAAGACTGAAGGTTGCCAGCTACTACTGGATGGGTATTTTGTTATACTGTGTATGAGCAGAGGGTGAGCTGATCCTGGCCCGGATCTGGTGCAGCTTATATACAAAAGGCACCGTGACAAGGCAAAGCATCCCAAGGGTGATCACACACCTCAGTACACAAATCACTCAATTTATGCTACAAATGAAATGTGGAATAGTTTCTTTTTATTACACTGGGAACAAGCAAGGGTGGAATAGTGTTGCATGTAGTCTGGTATTCAGGAAGCTCAGCTGGTGCAACTCTGTTGGAAGAAACAGAACTTATACTCCTGAGGAGCTTACAGAATAGGACTGTCTGCATTGTTAAAGGCAAAAGAGTTTAAATAATGTATCCCAGGCCCTCAGTGGTATTGTGTGCACTGCTCTCTAACAATACTTGAGCTGTAAAAGCTGAGGCAGGAAATGAGAAATTAACAAATTGTTCTTTGAACTATGAACTGTAATCGGCGCCCTGTATTCATGCTGATCTTCTACCACATTATGGATGCATTATGGATGTCAAACTGGCTCAAGACTGATAGGCAATATACAAGCTTTTACCTGGTTAGAGATAGACGTATATTTTGTGTTTATGCTTGAGCATTTCTTTCCAAGCAATATTTTTGAAGGGCTGACAAATACGGTCCCAGCCTCATAATTTTGGTGACACATGGGCTAGATGGAAAGTAGAGTTCCAGATGATGTATAATTGTATTGCTATCATTCTGAGATTTCTTGGTTTATTCCTCCTGTTTTTGTTTTTTTCCAGAGATATAGAATTGAAAAAAACACATAAGCCAAATTGTTTAAAAATGATAACTGATGTTTCATTTACAGAACGAGAATCAAATAGACTCCTTAAAAGTCAGTCTGATCAAAAGTCAATCTTCTATTTGAGAATATATATTTTAAGAATGACTTTCTATAGCTTGTATTGAACTTAGAAAAGCCCAGATGGATTTTACAAAGGGCAATCTAGCCTAGCATCCTCTTTCCAACTTCCAAGAAACCCCTAAGCAGGGCAAGATGGCAGTGCTTCCCTGTTGTTTGCCTTCCAAACCCGGAAATACATGAAACATGGAGGTTCTATATTGTGATCATGGTTAATAGTCACTGATAAACTTCTTCCCCATTATTTTTTTCCCTAATCTTTTAAAACCATTTAGACTAGTGGTCATCGTGTCCTCTTCGTGAATCGTGAATTCAATGCACTAATTATTCTTTATCCATTTTTACTACTGGGCAGTTGTGACATTTTGTACTACAAATATTCTGACAACATTTTCCTCCATCGGACATCAACAGCTCAAGCTTCTACATGTCTATTCAAAAATAAGTTCCATTGAGTTAAGTGGGACCTACTCCCAAGTAAGTGTGTATAGGCTGATCTGTCTACCACTGAGACACCTTAAAGACAATCCATGATGCTGATCCATTTGTCCTGTTTTAAAATGTGTTCATCCTCTGATCCATAAAAATTACCAATTTTTATTTTTATTTTTTAAAAAGGAAACAAACTCAACCGACTAGTACACTTTCATAATGGACAACAGTTCTCTTCTACATTTAGAAAAGGAAGATTCACAATGGCTGACGTCAGATGGTTTAAAAAATTAAAAGTGATGTCTATCTGAATTCAATGCTGCAATTTAGTTTCCGCAGACAGAAAGTGCATGAGGTGTCTATGAATGACAGCTAAACAATTAGACTGCATTCTATTCTTGAACAAAATAGAATTCTATTCAGGCAAGCCTAAAGAAATGAAGGAGAAGAGATATGTGTGTGTGTGTGTGTGTGTGTGTGTGTGTGAAAAGAAATTTTTTTATGGAAGACAGTGGATTGTAGGAAGATTCTGCAAAATACATGTATCATATCATGTGTATTCACCATCTACTAAATATTGATTGTTTATATATAGCCAAAGATCTGGCATTGAAGAAATAAGCAATCCAGTCACTTCATTCTTTTCCATGGCTCTAATCTTCGCTCTTTCTGCTTCTTGCTGCAGTTGTTTTTAAACTGACATAGAATGAGCAGAGTTTCTCATCATCATTCCATACCTGATCCCTCTGTTCAAATCAAATCCTTTGAAGGTTTTATTGGATACATTTTTAAGGTCCTGAGTACCAGGCCCATGTTGGTTAAAACATGCAGTGCTTTTGACAAAAAGGATTGGTTTGACAGTGAATGTAGGGATCTTAAGTTGTGTATCAGGGCTTCTTATTTAGATTTTAGAAAGTACAATGACCCCAGTTGTTTAGTTAAACACTCCATTCTCAAAAAACAACTCAGAGTTTTATTGACAGAGAAAAAGAAAAAGTTTGTTTTAACTCAATGGAACAAGCTGCATCAAGCGATTCAACACAAAAATAATAAACAATTTTGGGCAGTTGTAGCGGGTTCATGTAGACCTGACACATACGACCGTGCTATTATTCCTTCATATACATGGGTTCAACACTTTACAGACCTTTTTTATGATAAGAACAAATCCCCTGACACCTACCCTGACTTCACCTCTATGGATCATCTGCCTATCTGGCCTCCTGTGACCCCCGATGAAATTAAAGAGCTAATTATGCAATTGAAGCCAGGGAAGGCCGCAGGTCCAGATGAAATACCACCCGAGCTTTTAAAAGGTGACCCAGAATGGTGGGCCCAGTTACTTGCCCACATTTTTACAATGATCGACAGCTCTGGCCTATTGCCCAATGCTTGGTTCCATTTAAATACCTCCTGCAGGGTTAGATGCTCCTGGAGGGGGAATCTAACTCACTCCATCATCACTAACAAAGGGGTCAAACAGGGCTGTGTCTTGGCCCCCATGCTTTTCAATCTATTTCTAAATGATCTTGCCCCTTCCCTGAAGGAAGTAGATGGCCATTGTCCAAAGCTTGGCGCAAGCCAAGTGCCGCTACTTCTGTACGCGGATGATGCAGTACTGATATCTCGTACTAGGATTGGCCTGAAACGTCTGCTCAGGCGCGCCACAGAGTATTTTTTTGACCAACAAATTGCAGATCAATTATGCTAAATCTAAGATAATGATATTTGCTAACAGATGGAAGGCTTTTAAGTGGTAACAAAATGGAACAGTAATGGCAACAAAATGGAACAGGTTAAGCATTTCAAGTACCTGGGTATCAACTTCCATTACAGGTTCACTTGGGCTTTTCATCGCAAGGCAGTGCAGAACGCATCCAAACTAGCTTCCTCAGCCATTTCCCGTTTCTTTTTCACCTGCGGCAATGGTTATGTTCCGGCCGCTCTGGAGGCGTTTAAGGGAAAGGTTCTTTCCCAGGTTCTTTATGGCTCTCCTGTCTGGTATAAGGTTATCAACCAACCACTAGAACGCATCCAAGCCTCCTTTTTACGGAAGATTTTGGGCTTACCCAGGTGCGTTCCCTACTCGGTTCTGTGTCTCGAGGTGGGGTTAATTCAGTTAAGGACTACTGCATGGTTAAGACTTCTGAAATTTTGGTTTAGGATTTTATTTAACCCTACCGCCTCTGATCTAATGCACCAATTATTATCGGATCCAGTCCTGCCTATAGAGATCACTGATCTTCTAACTAAAATTAAGTCAATAGGGCTGGACACTGCAGAATTAGGTATGATGGACTGTGATGCAGCTTACAGAATCGTTAAAGGAAGAATTCTTGATATTGAACAACAAGAGCTGTTTAGTGCCGCCAGAACCACATGTTCTCCACTCCATCTCCATATTCCAGTCAGTTTTGGGAAACCGGCCTCCTTCTTTTACCACCTGGTGTGCCCACAGGCCCGGAGAGCTTTCACACTGGCAAGGTGTAACGCTCTTCCATCTGCCTTATTAACTGGCAGGTTCAGCGGTATCCCCTACTCAGATAGGAAATGCAAGTGTGGTAGGGATTGCGTTGAGACTTTAATGCATACCTTTTTTTACTGCCCGCTACATGATGCGTCATGCAAGAAATATCTAGGCCCATTGTTAGCTAGGATGCAGGGCTGGGAGGATTCAATCATGCTTCAGTCTCTCCTTTCCACACCTGATTCTGAGACTCTGGATTATGTCGCTTCCTTTTTATCTGGGGTAATAGCCAGGCAGAGCCCTGGGACTCTGGGTAGTGACTGATGTTTATGCTTATGTTGTGTTGTCTTTGTATATTTCTGTTTTGTTTTGTTCTTTCTCTGTATTTTATGCCAATAAAGGTCTTACTGAACTGAACTGAACATTCCATACCTAATTGTTGGGGCAGGCCTGTGCAACCCACAGATGAAGTGGAAAAACCACTGCTGGATTCCAGCAACTCAGACTGTAGTTGTGTCATGTTTGGTTGTAGGTTTTGATGTTTGAAAAATAGTGAGATGGATGTAGTAGGGCTCTGGAGGCTAACTGATAGAACAAACCATTCAGTCAACAGGATGCTATTTACGAATGGACCAACTCCATCTGGGCTGAGGATGCAAAAACAAAACAAAAGTTGTTTTTGAGGATGCAAAAACAAAACAAAAGTTGTTGTTGAGTTGGCAGTGGCTGAGAGGAGGAGGTTCTGGAGGGCCAGAGGCTCAAAAGGAACACTACAGAACAGCAGGATGGAGACTGACTCAAGAAACAGCGCAGGGGTTGGGCAGTGATGGGGGCAGCGAATGGGCTGATCAGGCCTGGGAGGGGGCAGGATTGGCGGTGCCTGTGCTGCCAATATTCTAACCTTCTTCCCTGACCTGATCCCTCAGCACAGGTCCACGCTGACCTGAGCCAGCTATTTAGCTAGTGCAGGTCCTAAGACCCCTCTGCATTGTGGAGGCCTACCCTAGGCAAGAGGGCAACTGATCTACCACCATAGGATGCAGTGGTTGCCATTTTGGTGCCACTGGATCAGTGGGGAAGGGGGAATGGATAGGATTGGGTGTACAAGTTTTCCAGATCTCCTAGAATGCTCAGCTCAGTGTTGAAGGGATGATTCTACCCCCCAGAATTCTTTTCCTATTTCATTCCCACACAGTTTGACCAGATACGTTTGTTGTTATTTTGAAATGCTGTGCAGTGCTGAATGTACTGACCATCGATGCTGAATGTAACAGTTACAGTCTGTGACAAAGAGTACATTTTGAAATGCTTCAGGAATAAAGGATGCTGTCTTTTTGTGACAAAGCTGTCGGTTCTGTTTTTGTGTCATGACTGTCACAGCATCAGTTGCCTAATACACAATCTGCATTAATAAAAGTTGCCAGAAGGGGTAGGGAAACTCACAAAGGTGGTCCCATTTGCCATGTTGAATGTAATGTTTGCCTGGCTCTGCGTCTGGTAAACTTTTGCAGAAGTTCCACTATAAACAGTGAATCGCTTTGTATCTTGGATGCTTCTTTTTCATAAAGCATCAATCATAATTATTGTGTGTTGTTGAAGGGTGAATATACATATTTACATAAAGCTCCACTGTCTTGAGGTCAATTGTATAACTCTGTGTTGTCTCTTCCTGTGTAATTTTGTGCTAATTTCATTCTCTGTGTTGTCTTAGATAACTGGAGCTAAATTAGAAGTTAGATGTTAAAAGGACTACAATTATGGGCCAGTTTCTCAAATGTTCGGTTATTGCTGTGCTGTTGGACAGGATGATTGCGGGTGAGAGGCCATGAAATACTGTTGTACCAAATGCAGGATGACAAAATGGATAAGAATGACAACCATAATGATCACCCAAGTGTGGCACAGCGTGATTGTGTTGCTCGGTTCAACAAGACAAAGCAGCTTTGAAGGACTTTGGAGCTAATGCATGCGGGTGTCACAGAGTGGTGGTGGGGTGACCCTTCTAGGGAGGGAAAGTGAGCCAAGAATTCTCTGGATTGTGACAGTAAAATGAGAACCGCCATGTTGAGAGGCAGGCTGAGGACAGAATCCAGTGAAGACAGGTAGCTAAATAATAAAAGAAAAGGATAAAAAGGCAGCAGGAGTGATGAGCTGATAAAAACTGAGGAAAATTGCAGGTTCCATTGAAGGAGTGCAAACAAGCAAGAGAGGAGAGTGATGAGTAGCATATGTGTATATGTCTTGTTGCATACACAAGAAATTCAGAACGAGGAAAAGGGAGGAGTAAAGAGAATTGAGCCTACCAAAGGAGCTGAGAGTAAGTCTAGTCCCCTTGTTTTCAGAGTAAGGTAGCCTCAGGAGTACGAAGACTTCAGTAAAGGAGGTAACTGTAGTTCCTTCAATATCTAAGGGCACAATCCTAACCAACTTTCCAGCACTGACATTGCTGTGCCAATGTGGTATACACTACATTCTGCAGTGGGAGACAGTCAAGGAAGCCTCCCAGGGGCCATTTGCAGCCCTCAGGGACTCCCAATTTGGCCTGCAGGGAGCCCCCAGTCTCCAATGAGCTTCTGGCTCTCTGGAGACTTGCTGGAGCAGGTGCTGGCCTGACGCAACTGCTCTCAGCGTGAGGGCGACTGTTCAACCTTTCATGTGAGCTGTGGGATGAGGACTCCCTCCACTGCTTGCTGTTTCATGTCTGTGATGCAGCAGCGGCAGTGTAGGAAAGGCTGGTGTTGCTTTGTGCAAGGCCTTTTATAGGCCGTGAGTTATTGTAAGACCTTCATTCATTCATATAAGTTCCATCTCTAATATATTCATTTATATAAATTTATGTAAATTAATTCAAACTTGAAATGTAAATTAATTCTTTTATTCTTGGCCCCCAACACAGTGTCAGAGAGCTGAAGTGGCCCTCCTGCCAAAAAGTTTGGACAACTCTGATCTAGGACAACCCAAATGAAATTATTATGTTTCAAGGAAGAGACAACATTAGTTCAGGCAGTTGTTCTTAAGACAGCTGTGCATGATTTAAACATTAACTCCAAGAGTTCATCCTTCCCTTAAAAACTCACTGCCAATCCATCAGCTCTCCAATCCCTCGCACCACACACCTTTCTAACTTTTTATGCACTGGTTTGGCATAATTAGAGATGTGACTGAATTTTGCCTAAGGTGAAATTTTGACATGAATTTGGAAATTCCTTCATAAGGCAAAATGCAAGTTTAGAGGGAGGCTAAACGAATTTTGATAAAGCCAAAGAAATGTTTTGGGAGAGATCCTGTACAATCCTACTTGAGACCAAGAAAAGAATTATAACAGATTGTTAGGGCCGCATCATATGCAGCACAAGAGTGGTGGCTCCAAATGGCTACTGCTGCATCCTATGCTTGATCTGAGCAGGCTGGAGGTCTTCTCAGGGGAAGGGGACATTCATCCCCTTACCCTGAGTAAAGCCCCAGCCTGCCTAATGGGGCTTCTCAAGCCTGTGCCAGCCAAATAGTTGGTGTAGACTTGAGAATCCCTATTTTGGGCTTCCAAGTCTGACATGGGGGGTAGGATTCAGTGGAGGAGGCCTCTGTTTGTCCCAGCCCCTCCTGGGCCTGTCCCACCCCGGTTCCACCCTTCCTCTGCTCCAGGACACTTCCCTCACACCCTCCTGCCACCCACTCTGATCGCCACCAGTGGCCGGGGCTCCCGCTCTGGCATCAACAGGGAAGTGCAGTCCTCCCTGCTGCTACACAAATGTCCCTTTCAGCATGCTGGTGACACCCATCGCTGGTGCTGGGGCTCAGGTAGCACTCAATCAAATAGTGCTGTGGGGATCAATTGCCTCTCACCAGTACCGGATGTCCTGTTAGAAGTCCAGGCTTGAAACATGTAAGATCAGTTGAAAACTTGGGGGTAGGCAGAATTAGAGTACTTTGTTTACAGTCAAGTCAATTTCCAGATTATGATAATCTACCTGTTGAGTGTGAATCAACTGGGAGAATTAGAAGTGGATAATCCAACTTCATGGCAGGAAGGCTGAACTACATTTACTTCAGAATCCTTTTACCTTATGCCCTCAGATAAAACATTAGGAGCTTGATATTGAGTTTGATACTCAATTTTGACTCTTAGAATTCTTTGATATTTTGCACTATTGTTCAAAATCATTTGCAAAGTCTAGTGACATTTGAGACTCCCTTATTATTATTATTATTATTATTATTATTATTATTATTATTATTATTATTATTATTACAACAACAACAACAACAACAACAAAAACTAGGTATTTATATACCGCCTTTCTGGTCATTGGATTACTCCTCTGACTTTATTCAAGGCAGTTTACATAGGCAGGCGTTTCTAAATCCCTCAAGGGGATTTTTACAATCATAGAAGGTTCTCTCTTTTAAGAAACACACAACATTTCAGATGGATCATCCTGGTCTGATCTCACTTCTGGCCTCCAGTTGCCTCCCTTATGACTGATATTTGGATAAAACCATGGGAAAAAAATCTTTTAAAAAATGTTCTTCCCTGTAATGGAATATATCTCTTTTTGGGGACGACAACACAGTAATTCATGTCACAATTGAATTCACCATTGTTCTTGTGGAATCAAGATACATAGTATACTACGCATGTACACATGTACATATATACTATGTACGTGTACGTTGTGTACTATAATGATTTCAGTGCCAAATAAATTGTGGTCCATTTTTCATTCATGACAGCTAACAATGACAGATATGTCTAGATTTGAGGACAGAAAGGTGCCATAATGGTGTGAATCCAGAAAGGTGGTTTTAATTGCTGACATTACAAATCTATGTTGATAGCACTTGACAAATATTTAGAAGGTGGCTCCCTGCCCCAAGGAGTTTGCAATCTAAACTAAATACAGAGGAGATAACAAAAAATGGAAGCATGGGCTAACTGAATTAGTACAGAGGGCAAGGAGACAGGAGAAGAGTGGGGAGATCCAGCCCTGCTGTATACCTAAATTCTGCCCACAGTTTTTAAGACCTGATATTTGTCTCTGATGTCAAATCCTCTAGGATTAATCCATCTCTTTTCCACAATGAGTGTGCACTCTATGAGTGCGCACTCTTTGAGCAATAATGACTCTGCCATATTATGGGGGGGGGGGGAACTAACTGCAATCAGCACTGTAATTTTTTTCCCCAAAACCTGTGGAATCCTTGACTATCTCTGATCATAATTGCAGAGCATTGCAGTTCTTTGCATTTGATTTTATGGAACACTTTAGATATGTTTAATTACTTGCTCAATAAAGTATCTCAATGTAGGTGCTTTTAGGTTATTAGAGCAGATAGTTTCTCCCTAATGATCTAACATCCAAATCATTTATTGGTCTAAGAAAAAATCTTATCAAGGAAGATACAGAAATGCTTTTCGACAATCTAATTAGCATTGATCATGCTTTTACAGAAGACAATTGTTATTTAAAATCCACATTTTTAATCTGTGAACGCTGAATTGCTCTCCCAATGCCTAATGTTTTCAGGCACTTAAAGAGACTGATCTACTGTCCTTTTACTCCAGAGCAAGTCTTTTCAAGTTAATAGAAGCACGGCAGAGTAAGTGGGTTGTAAATTGTAGTCAAAAATTCCTGATTGGAGAAAAGGGAAGCCATTTTGTGAAAAAGACCTATCCTTTTGACTGTAAACAGTGGATTCATTTTCACTATGCAGTAGTTAACAAAGAGACAGGTGCTTACTCTGGAGCACCAGAAACCGTGTTTTGAACAGAACTCTTGATCTCATTTCAGCATCTAGTAAAGAATGCTACAATGATGAATGAATTCCAATTCCCACATGTTCCTCCCCTGCAGCATTAACAAAGTTTTACCCTATGCCACAGTTCTCTGTCATGCGAACTGCACTCCTCACAGTGGAAAATCCTATTATGTGAGAATTTGAGAATCTGTTGCCAGTAGTGACTTGGATCAAGGTTCTTCAGAATCTCATTTCCCTTTCAACACTGCACCACTGTACTTAATGGTCTGATATAAATCCAGCCTCTACAACTTATGACCCAGTAAGCCAAATGCAACTATCAGCTATGTGCTGTATGCTGCTAGGTGCTTGGCAATTGATCTATGTTTGTAGATCCAGGCAAGCAGGAAAAAAAAAAAAAAAAAAAACCAAAACAAATCAAAACAAAAAACCATGGAGGATTATCAAGATCCTGTGTGGATTATATTTGTGCAGGACTGGAAAAAATCGTGGTCATCACTGAAGCTGCAAGTTTTACTTAGTCGATGGGCAGCCCAGTCCTAACCAGCAATGGAACAGACAGGCCAAGTGACTTGTGTTGTATCCAGGGGAGGTTAGGAGGTGGCTGGAGTACAATTCAGAGTAAGGGAATATTTTTCCCCTTACTCTGGGACACATTCCAGCCACCTCTATGGGGTACTCAGACCTATGCCAGTGAAATTGTTGGTGCAAAACTGAGCAGTCTGCTGTAATGTTGGTCTGGCTGGGAGGGGGTTTAGGATCTGGCCTAAGTTGCTGTGGTCGGTCCCACCCACCTGCCAGACCTGGTCTGCCCACCTTCCTCCCGCCCAAATAGGACTCCATCCTGCCCTCCTGCCACCCTCTCCCCCACATACACCCCTCACTGCTGCCTTCAGCTAGCCCTGATTCACCCTCTTTGCTGGCCCTGTCTCCCCTGCCTTTTGAAATGTTAGACAGCAGGAAGATGGAAGAGAAGAGATAAGTGGGAGTAGAAGAGTACCAGTGGGAATGTTTGTCCCCTTACCTTGGAGCTGGATTGCCCTTATCTCAGTGATGGAAAGTTGGTTAGGATTGCACCCTTAATCTCTTGACAGCCCTATTAAACAGTCTTTTGATATGCCTGATCTTTGAGACCATCTCTGTTGGTTTGCAAGGACCTGAATACCACAGAAAGAAACAATGACCTTCACATATAGCTGGTCCAGCTGTAATTCTAAAGTTGGTCTGGACATTTTTCCACTTAGTGGCACCATAAATACCAAGAATGAAAGAAAGGGCATCAGTAAAATGTCAAATGCATCCTGCTAAGTTTGCACACTAGAATAATGCTTTCTAGTTACAGTTGAAGCTGATCCAATTATTAGAAAAGAAATTTTTGCCCTGTCAAAAACTTTGAAACCAGAAACAGATGCCCATATCCAATTGGAGGAAAGGTGCATACAAATGGCAGGGAGTTGGGGTGAGCAATACATAAGTTGGAAGCCCAGACCCAGAATTATAATCAGGCAACCTGGTCAAATTGTGTTAAATAATACTGCTGATCGCTGGGGAGGGGGAAGTAGCGGTCTGGATTCAGCCCTCTAAAACAGACATTTAGGAATATTAAATTTAAACTGGCCAGGGTATATGCATACGCAGTTTCAGCTCCTAGACTGAGCTTGCAGCCTAGGAAAATATATACACAATCCTAACAGACACAGTAAGAATTTCCAATGCAGAGTAACACTGTTTATGGCTTGGTGATGTGACATTGTTTTGTTTATGCTTTGTGAGCTATATCCATAGTAACACACCAATATTATGCATTCTGTGTATGGGAAGTATAGCACTTGGGGAATAAATATCTGCTAAATCCATCTGCTGCACCTATAGACCTAACCAGTGATTCTCAAGCTTTCTAGCACTGAGACCCACTTTATAGAATGACAATCTGTTGGTACCCACTGGAAGTGAAGTCATTAACTTGGAAGTGATGTCATGGCTAGAAGTGACATCATCAAGCAGGGAAATTTTTAACACACCCCATAGGACAAAATCAAATCAATCAATCAAGGAAATTAAAAGTTTACAATAAATATGTTTAAAAATTGATTTTAAATAAAGAACCCTCTAACCCCTTCCAAGCAGTTGCTGATTTGTTTAAAAAAAAATGCCCGAACATCCCAAAGGCTGCAATCCTATCCACACTTACCTGGGAGTAAGCCCCATTGACCATCATTGTTAAAAGCATATACAAAGTAAGCCTGTTAAAAGTACAGATCTGTAACATTTCTCTAAATGCAATCGCATACCGTGGTACCATCAAGTCCAATATATTAACAATAAAATACACATTGAAATGAATGGGGACCCACCTGTAATTTGCTTGCAACTCACCTAGTGGATCCTGTCCCACAGTTTGAGAAACACTGGACTTAACATTGTGGTTCAGATCCTTTTTTGGAAGTTAGGATAGCTTCACATGCTATACAGCAAGTATGTTTGCCCTGGGTTGGTTCAGACAATATGTTTTGCCTCACATGCTACAAGTTCAGGGTGCACACATGTTCTGGCCCTTCTCCTTGCATCTGGGGGAGTTCAGGCCTGCTTTCCTAATTGAGGGATGGGGATGAACCAGCCCTCTATATGCACTGTGACAATGTACAAGTGACAACCACAAAATAAAGAGCTATCCTATCTCTTGTAAAGAATCATTTCTAACAAGTGGGAGTTTTAGCCATTCCTTCTCTGCCGCCACATTACCAATTTCCTCTGTTGGAGTCCTACCTCACATGAAATAAACACACCCTATCAGTAATGCATGGTTTGGTGCTGATAGGAAATGCAGTAATGCTGAGAGAGGAAAAACAGTAATTCTCATTCATCATTTTAGCACACACTCTGGACTGAGCAGAGATAAGGGGTTCTTGTCACACCACAATTTTTGGCATCCTGAAATCTCTTCTGTTTCCTTTTTGAGTGCCATAAATGCTTGTAAAAGAATTTCTGACTGAAATCTCTGTGAAGTCACCTCTGTGATGCAGCTGTGCAGACTTCTTAATTTTATTGTACTACAAATGTTGATTTTTTTTTTTTTTTTTTTGGTAACACAACAGAAGTTTGAAAAGTGAATCTCCCCAGGATTTTTGTTTTGTTACTTGGCAGGAAAACCTTTTCCTCATCAATTATTCTTGAGTCATTTTGCATGTAAATTAGAGTTATGGCAAAGTACCCCACTCTGAAATGTGGAGAATTTGTTGTCTTGTGAAGACAGGCTGTCATAAAGCTGCACACCAGCTGTGCTGTGTTTAGTGCCTTCACTAATTCACAGTTTTGTGCTTATGTGTGATATGTTCAATGCAAGATACAAGATGCTTCAAGGGCACCGTGCTTTTGTTTGGTGAATGACATTTCTCAAGGATGATGTACTCTTTGTTTTATGTGACAAGAGTTCTGCAGGTTGTTTGTGACAGAACATGGATGACAGAAGCAGGGCGCATGAGAGGGAAGTAAAGGGGGTTATTTGTACCCAGGCCCAGGGTGGGGCCCAAGATCCAAAGGAGGAGCCCCAGAAATTTCCTGGAATTTTATTCAATCTCCAATCTCACCCGAACTCACTGCCTGCGCATGATGCTGGGGGGCAAAACTGTAGGCACATGGTGGTGATTGCTACTGCAAGCCATATATGTTGGACCCAGGAATGCATACATAACACTCCTTCACACAGTGTCAAATCTGGAAGGAAACTCGCCTATTGCTCTTTGGCTTGTGGATCCACTTACCATGAAGGAGTGTATAGGAGCTCAGGGACACAGCTGTCGGGCTACAGCTGCTGCAGAAGTTCGTTTTGGTGCACACAGGACACTGTCCATTCTAGTGTGAGCCTAAATATGATGAAGCTAATTTTCTGCAATGATTTTCTATATTTAAAATTTTTAGAGAGACTGAGGGTGCAATCCGAGCCGGCAGTTATGCCGGTATAGGTGGCCCTGGAGGGTTGTAAACGTGCCATAAAGCACATTTGCACCTCCTTAGGTGGGAGCTGCATCGGTGCATTCAGATGCCTCCGCCACGGCTCCTGTGCCGCTGTTTGTGTCGGTGCAAGCGTGCCAACATAAGCGGCAAAGGTAGGCATGGGGGGGGTGTGGGGAGGGGATGGAAGGGGTGTTACTGGGCAGGGGGAGGGTGAGCCTGGGGGTGGGACAGAGGGCAGGCACGTGCGGAGCCGGGGGTGGGGCTAGGACCCAGCGGTTATGCCAGATCCCAATCCCCGTCCCCCCGGGGCGGGGCTCCAGAGGTGGTGCAGGTCCGAGGAGACCCATAGGGGCATGCAGCCCTTACCCACGGGTAAGGGGAAGAGCTTTCCCTTGCCCATGGCTGAGCCACTGCTCGCTGCAATCCCACGTTGGATGCAGCGCAAGCCTCCTGGCTTGCCTGCTCCAGCGCGGGTTAGGATTGCGCCCTTAGGAGTGTGTCTGGTTTTCTGTATTACCGTATCAAGCTACCAATACCTAATGGTCAAGTAAACCTGGGTGCCACTTCGAGAAGCCTGGCAGACCTGGGCTCCAAAGACTATTCTGGCTGTCACCACCCTGTCCTATTTTGCCCCCATTTTGCCTGTCCCCATTGCCCTCCCCCCCCTTTGGGAAGCTAAAATAAACTTTGTACCCCCTGATAAAATTCCTCTCAGAGGCTCTGGACAGAAGACACTTCCTGCAGGACTGGAGAAAGATGGCAAAGCATCCAAGGAAGTGAGGTGAAATAGCACAGATTGCCATCCACCAGGTTATCTGGTGTGGTCTGCAGGAACTGAGTCTTGGTCTGTTCCTTTGCAGAATTGCAAAACCTTGGAAGCTGCGACGATCAGGATCAGGGAATCCCATAACTCTCTCTGTGTGCTCTCCTTGCCTCTGGAGGGTAAAGGGGTCCCCCATATCAACAGATTCAGGTATCCTTGGCGGGGGGGGGGTTCTGGAATGGAACTCCCACAGATATGGGGGCATGTCTGTATAATAATAAACAGAACACAATAAGGGTGCAATCCTAACTAACTTTCCAGCACTGACATAGCTTTGCCAATGTGATGTGCACTGCATCCTGCAGTGGGGATGCGGTCAAGGGGGCCACCTCAAGGTAAGGGCATGTTTGTTACCTTACCTTGGGGCTGCATTGAGGTTAGGTCAGTGCTGGAAAGTTGGTTCGGATTGCGCCCTAAGTCAATAACATACCAGGCAGTAGTCCTGTATTTAACATATACAGTCCTTTGTAGACAAGTCAGAATTTTATTCAGCAACTGCAGTCTGTATAGCAACACCTAACATAATCACACTTTTCTTAAGTGCCCAGAGTGTTTCAGTAGACTCACTTCAGTAATCCTTAGTGACAAGAATTCTGCTAGGTAAGTGAATATTATTATCCCAATTTTACAAACAGATTTGGGGCTGAGACTGAGAGCTAGTGGCTTGCCTAAGGTAATTCAAGGAACTCAATCTAAGGCAATTTAACGGGGGAAAAAAGTTATACTTGCATGTATTATTTAGCACACCCATCTCAATCCAAAAGAAACTCTTTAAAAGTTAGAAAGGAATGAGTCCCATAACCCTAAGCTCAACTGCAATTGATTTTCTGTGTTTCCAAAATAGTCTTACTGCCTACCAATGTATGATCTTAACCCATTTTTCCCTGGCCCACCGGTGTACACATTTGGTCCCTATTGCGTATATGCAATGTTGGGAAGAAATGGCTTAACTAGGATATTTGGCCTTGATTCAACTGAATTCTGAATGATTCAAAATCTTAACTTAATTTACAAAAACAAGTTTAGGCAAAGTATTAGTCCCTCTGTACACAAAAGCAGCTTGGGTAATACTAGAAATTCAAAATAAGCAGGAAGCTTCATTCAACAGGTAAACAAAATTTAAGTCTTATTAAAACTGTGTGTTAACACAGAATGAACAAATGATCCATTTTTTGATCTAGTTTTGCCTTAAAATATAATAAAGCAAAAACTAATAATTTGTTTTTCATGATTACAGGTATAACCTAATTATCCATGGATTTTTCACCTGCGGTTTTATCTCAACATGATGAGAAGGGACCTTTAAATCAAAGGAAAAAAGACGCTTAACAATAGTTAATGGGGGAAAGGGTGTTGAGGAATGTTTAGTGTTGTGCCAGTTCTCGCAGAGGGCAATGGAGTGCTAGCTCCAAGGATGGCGAAGAAGTCCCAGGAAGAAACAACACAGACAAGGCAGATGTCCACCACCAGTCTGTATTGACAAAATATGTACAGGTAAGCAGTCTCTTCAGCAGCAAAGCAGCGAACGTATTTACAGCAACAATCTCCGACACAGACTCCTGCTCTGTCCAACTCCATACAGCAACCCACAAAGGTAGGCTGTACCTGGCTTCCTTATATACTGCAGTGCACCAATCACATTTGAGATGTCCTCATCGCATTACCTCATCATTTCATGACTGATTGCATCAGCATTGAGTCTAGGTGTCCTTACTGTAGTTGTTGACAGATATATTTAAAACATTACATGGATAAGTACTCTCCAAAATTACGAGAGGTGTTTGTAAATGTTGTTATTTACTTTACTCAGAAGTAAGCCCATTATGTTCAGTAAGAGACCAATCCTAAACTGTGCACGCCAGCTCACTGCCAGTGTGCATTGCCGCAAACGTGCCATAAAGCACGTTTGCAAGTCCTCATAGCCGACCTAGCACCGTAGCTAGCCCAGCGCCAGCAGCACTGGCTTAGAGCTGGTGGAAAGCTGGTGGTGCGCTGCTCGGCGATCACCCAAACAGCCAGGAAGTGGAGAGATAGTTGGGGGTATGGGGAGAGGTGGGAAGGAGGCATTCTGGGGTGGGAGAGGGCAGGGAGAGGACAGGAAGGAGGCTTGCTGGGGAGGACTGGAGAGGAGGAGGAGGGTGGGACCAGTGGAGCTCAACTCCACTGAATCCTGAGCTCTATGTCAGGCCCTGTGGCCTGACACAGAAGCTCTTGATTCTGTGCCAGCCCAAGAGGGAAAGGGGGCAGAATTCCTGGGGAAGGGGGTGTCCACTGGCAGCTGTCCAGTACTCTTAGGATTGTGGAAGACTGTGGAGTGTGAAAGATGAAGTCGGGTTTGGGGATAAATTCAGATTTTGCTCAAATATACTGTAAACTGGACTATATTCCAACTTAACAATAACAGAACAGTTGAGCTTATTTCCAGTATAGTACAACATAAGGCAGAATCAGCTTGTCCATCTCTAATATTTGCCAGTAACTCATAGCCAGCCAACTGCCTCCTCTCAGAAAAATGTTGATGACAGTGAACCAAATTATTCTTTACCAGGGCTTCTCATAACAGCAGTCAATAATTATACAGTGATGCCTATTAGCATGATGTTTTCCTGAACAGGTGTTGCCAATGAGTTAAATAGCGGACTGGCTGTATATGGGAACATTGAGACTCAAGGGAAAGGGAGAAAATAAGGGAGAATTATTTTTAAAAAATCGAATCATCTCTGCTGTGATGAAAAGACAACCACAAAATCCAGAATTAATGTCATGATAAGAAACAGAACAATCTCCTGCTGTCCCCTAGGCTAAGGGCTCAATTAGAAGCAGAAGATTAAAACAAAATGATACATGATAGTTCAAACAGCCCAAAATGAGCAGATCAAAATAAAGTGAAACAGAGACTTGGGGGCAATTAGAAGGTAAGATAAGAAGGAAAGTGAGAGGCATAAGGAAATGGCAGCACAATTCCCAAAAGCCTCCAATTTTTCTCCAAATGAAGTCATGGTGAAGGTCCACTTCTTGGGTGCCCACATTCTAAATAGGAACTATTCCTCATAGAACATGGTGATCAGTAGGGGTGGCATTAGAGGTCAGCCTGGTCAAGCACTGGCCCAAAGTCCATGCTCATCATGCCCACATACCCTAGAGCAGTGATTCTCAAAGTCCACCTTGGACTTTGGTAACCCTGTATTTGCAGGGGAGGGAGGAGGGAAGGGGGCAGCAACACAATTGTGTTGCTGCTGGGGAGTGAAGGATTGTTTACACTTACCTGGTGGTTTCTGGTTCTCTCTGGAGGGTCTGGGGAGCCTGTGGCCCCCTTTGTAGCCCTCCACAAGCTTCCAAACTGC
Source organism: Tiliqua scincoides (assembly GCF_035046505.1). NCBI lineage: Eukaryota > Metazoa > Chordata > Lepidosauria > Squamata > Scincidae > Tiliqua > Tiliqua scincoides. The sequence goes on from NC_089824.1 coordinate 122,905,100, forward strand.
TGATAAAAAGAAAAAAAAAACACTTCCTGTTTTTGTCATGAAACCAGAAGCAGTTTTTCTTTTTCTTTTTAACAGCAGTTTGGAGGCTTGTGGAGGACTGCAGAGGGGGTTGCAGGCTCTCAAGCCCTCGAGAGAGCCTTAGTGACCCCCCAGGTAAGTGTAAACACTTCCCTCCCTGGCAGCAGCACGATTGTCCTGATCATGTTGCTGCCTATTTCTGGGCCATTCCTCTTAAAGTTTTCAAGTTACCTGGTGAGCCGCAACCCACCAGTTTGGGAACATATGCGCTAGAACAGTGGTTCTCACACATTTAGTACAGGGACCCACTTTTTAGAATGAGAATCTGTCAGGACCCATTGGAAGCGATGTCATGACCAGAAGTGACATTATCAAGCAGGAAAATTTTTAACTATCCTAGGCTGCAATCCTACCCTCACTTACCTGGGAGTAAGTCCCATGGACTATCATTGTTAAAAGAATACACATAGTAGCCTGTTTAAAATACAGGTCTGTAATATTTCCCCAGATGCAGTCACATGCATGGTAGCATCAAGTCTAATACATTAAAAATAAAATATTGAAATGAATGGGAACCCACCTGAAATTGGCTCACGACCCACCTACTCTGTCCCGACCCACAGTTTTAGAAACTCTGCCCTAGAACTTCACATAGCAAGTTGGAATGTCTTCTCTTGATAGTGGATCAGACACAAACACATTGGCACGGCATAATCCAATGAAATAGCAGCAGGGGCATATGAGGCTGTGACCCCAGAGAGGGTAAAACAAGCAAATAAACAAGAAAGGCACTAAGAGCCAGGAGCAGTTACAAGAACAGCAGGGAGTCAGATAGCAGTGAAAGAACATGAATGTTTGGCATGGTGATTATTTTCCTTCCTGAAGTGGCTCAACAGAGATAAGTTTTCCACCCCGATCTTTGTGGTCTTCACCCAACAATATCCTACTGAAGTTCACTGTTCACTTGTGCAGTACAATTAATTTCAGTGGAGTTCTGTACAGGACGTTCCCAGGGGCTTGACCTCCTTGGGATTTGATGAATTGGAGCTCCACAAGCGAAACACCAGTTGGTAGTGGTTCGACACCAGAACTTGTCCTTGCCCTCTATCCCCTCACATTCCTTATTTGTCCCATCTTCAAGCCAGAATTGTTGGGCTGAACAGCATCCTTGTTAACCTTATGTGTACAGTAATTAAAGCATGCAGTATACTGAATGAAAAATTCATTTCCCCGCCCCCTTCTTTTCTCTTTCACCATTCAGGAAAAGATGGCTATTCACCCTTATCATTAAGGAAGCCATGTGGTTCTGGGATTTGAATGTGGTAATTAACTATAAACTAGAAAGCAATTTTGGTGGGCAGAGCATCTAATAAAAGAGGTTAATTAGCTGGTTGAATGGCAACAGTACCATGATATAGAGGCACTGAATAAGCTGCAAGCAATTAAGGGAGCTATACATACATCAGAATTCCTAATTTCATGACCGGTCGCAACTGCTTTATATGTTTAAAAATGTTTCTGCTTTTGAAAATATGCCCCAGCCACACTGATTATCTTTTTTTTTTTTTTTTAAATTGCTTGTGTACTGCATCTCATTTCAGGGAACGGATTTAGTAATTTATTATCATAGGATGCATGCCATTAATGTATTTTTCTTCCTATGGGATTTTTTTCAAAACCAGACCTGGCTTAAGGGAAGGCTACAGTTCAACAATTCGCTGTATAAAATTTCCCATAGTGAGTCAGAGCAGATGTTCTATCTACATTTTTTTTCCCTCTTGTAAAAGGGGTATGGACACCAAATACAAAATAGTTCAATCAATGCCTCCTATCAGACCAGTTCTGTTAGTAGGGTAGCATTTCTTGCTTTCAGCACTTATGTTTTATTCAGACTGCCCTCACTTTATATTGTATCTAAGCTTACATATGTACAACTGAAACAACCACATGTGATTTTGTTGTTCACCTCTGTCTGTTCAACTCTGTCTCCACCCACTCACTTTCCTCTGTCATCATCTAGATCAGGGATGTCAAATCTGTTTCATACAGAGGACCAAAGTTAGCATTCTTGGTGTCTGCTGAGGGCCGGAAGTGACAACATTAAGCAGCAAGTGACATCATGAAGCAAATAATAGCCAGAAATAAACACTTTGTAAACACAGAAACTCATTCGCTGCAAATGACAGAAGAGAAAATGTGCAAATCTTATTCATATTTTCAAGCCCAATTATCAAGCTGGGTGAGCCCAATTAAAATGGGGCCAGATAAATTGCTTCTGGGGGCCACGTTCGGCCTGTGGGCCTTATGTTTGACACCCCTGATCTAGATTGTAATCCCCTTTGGGCAAAGACCTGTGTTTTCACTCTGTGTAGACTAGTGGGTGCTATATGAGCAAAATACTCTTTTCAAGCAAACAGCCCCATAACAGTTGCTATATGGTCAAGATAAGATTCAGATTTGTGTTCATTTTTTCCCCAAGATAGCATTCTCCTGACAGCAGAACTACACATTGTAAGAAAAGTGTGCCCTCCCCTCCCCAAAACCTGTGTTGAAGTACCTCCTCCCTTTCCATAATGTGGAGTACCACTTAGCTCCTATCTAAGTAGTATTGTATTGTGCTGTTCTCTATCACCACTTCACATCCTTGGCTGCCACTTGCAGAGACAGAGAAATGCACATTGTAACATCAGGACAAGAGGATAACTGTCCCTTCCCACACTTGGACTGAGGAGAAGAACTCAACATAAGACTGGTTTTCAGCCGCGGATCCATTTTTGTATGTGTATTTCTGTCTTCAGCATAATGCTGTGTTGGGCTAATAATGCAATTAGTAGCTTTGCTGCTAGACGATGACTCCCCATAGGGTCTTCACATGGGCTATCATTTTCAGAAATAGCCTCATCTTGAAATCTGTCTTGAAAGACCCACCTTTGTGTTCCAAGCTCTCGTGATTGTCAAAGAAAGCAATCTATTCCCTTCAGATTGTCTAGCATCTCCCAATGAAGGGGTGGCCATCTCAGTGAATCTCTGGGTCTGGTGTGAAAGCTCCAAGGGAGAAAGGAAGGAGGCCAAAAGGGTTCTGGCTTGCCCCTAGTGGCTTGCCCCTAGTGGCTTCCATCTACATGGTACCATAGAGGCAGATATGGCAGACTTCTCCTTCAGAAGACAACATCTCAGGATCCCCACACCAATATCCTGTGAAATGTCACCATCTATTGTTCTGACGCAGTACAGTCTTCCCATGATGATAGAGTACCTAGCCCAATCTGGCTGGTAGTACTTCAAATAAGATATTAACAGGACACCTGGAAATTGTGTTCATATTTCTGAGAATTCTATGGGCCACTTGAAATAGGGAATTTTGGATTGTCTTTGCTTCTCTTTTCCAAAGGAGTAGCAATAAGTACTCGTCTTTGATGCTGGTTTGTTTGAAAGAATTAGCAACAGTTGAGTTTGGAGAATGGTGTGTTGCCATTTTCCCCTCTATGATTGCTTTGGGAACATGTGGAGCTACTGACAGCTACTGACAGAAACACGTGGAGGTGCTGCACTTATGGAGGTGACTACTCTATACATTGGCACTTCTCCATGGGTCATGTGAGAATACTTGGACTGGAAGGAACAATCAGTTATTACAGAATGAGGGTATGGCTAAGTCTGGCAGAGGAGACCAAAGGAATATGCAGAAAATGGCAGAGGCATCATGTTAAATAGTTGTGATTGGATTGTGGTTCTAATTTAATTCTGACCTTATACATGCATGCAGATACTGTAAAATGGGGGGCTACTGTACATTGGAGCTCCAGAAGGATCTCTCCAAACTGGCAGAATGGGCAGCAAAATGGCAGATGCGTTTCAATGTAAGTAAGTGTAAAGTCATGCAAATTGGGGCAAAAAATCAAAACTTCACATATAGGCTAATGGGTTCTGAGCTGTCTGTGACAGATCAGGAGAGAGATCTTGGGGTGGTGGTGGACGGGTCGATGAAAGTGTCGACCCAATGTGCGGCGGCAGTAAAGAAGGCCAATTCTATACTTGGGATCATTAGAAAAGGTAATGAGAACAAAACAGCTAATATTATAATGCCGTTGTACAAATCGATGGTAAGGCCACACCTGGAGTGTTGTGTCCAGTTCTGGTCGCCACATCTCAAAAAAGACATAGTGGAAATGGAAAAGGTGCAAAAGAGAGCGACTAAGATGATTACTGGGCTGGGGCACCTTCCTTATGAGGAAAGGCTATGGCGTTTGGGCCTCTTCAGCCTAGAAAAGAGATGCCTGAGGGGGGACATGATTATACAAAATTATGCATGGGAAGGATAAAGTGGATAGAGAGATACTCTTTACAATCTCACATAACACCAGAACCAGGGGACATCCACTAAAATTGAGTGTTGGGAGAGTTAAGACAGACAAAAGAAAATATTTCTTTACTCAGCGTGTGGTTGGTCTGCGGAACTCCTTGCCACAAGATGTGGTGAAGGCATCTGGCCTGGATGCCTTTAAAAGGGAATTGGACAAGTTTCTGGAGGAAAAATCCATTACAGGTTACAATCCATGATGTGTATGTGCAACCTCCTGATTTTAGAAATGGGCTATGTCAGATGCAAGGGAGGGCACCAGGATGCAGGTCTCTTGTTATCTGGTCTGCTCCCTGGGGCATTTGGTGGGCCGCTGTGAGATACAGGAAGCTGGACTAGATGGGCCTATGGCCTGATCCAGTGGGGCTGTCCTTATGAAGGGCCCAATCCTATCTAGAGTTCAAGTTCTGTTGCAACCATGCTAAAAGGGGTGTGTGCAGATTCTGTGGGAGTGGAGTCATGAACATAAGAACAGCCCCACTGGATCAGGCCATAGGCCCATCTAATCCAACTTCCTGTATCTCACAGTGGCCCACCAAATGCCAAGACACCTGCATCCTGGTGTCCTCCCCTGCATCTGGCATTCTGAGACCATAGCAGCTGCATTGGCGCTGACAAGTTGGATAGGATTGGGTCCTTAGGGCCAACACCAGTGCAACAGCAATGCTGCTCCAAGGTAAGGGAACAAATGTTCCCATACCTTGAGGAGGACTCTATGAATGCCTCCCCACTACAGGATGCAATGCATGCCCTATAGGCATGCTTGCACTGGCACTGGAAAATTGGATAGGATTGGGCCCTGAGTCATTTTCATTCTTTTTCCAGTTGGTCCTTTCTTCCCTTACAAATTAATTTTAGCATCTTAATGCTTTCTTCATAAACATAGTGATGAATACCATAATATTTCTGCTGGTCTGTTCTCACCCAGTCATTGTAACTATTTTTGTCTCCTTCGGCTGCCTACAAAATTCATGAGTGTCTTCATTTATGTACATCAAAGCGGTACTGCATATGCATTATGTATGTACAGTCAGAACGATACGAGGAAATTCTGTCAGCTCATGCTCCAGAAATGGGGGCAAGCGGGCTGTGGCTTGGCCTACTTCTGTAGGCCTCCTCCAGTTAATTGGATGCAAGGATAATAGGGAAGCAGAAAAGACAGGAGATTGGAACACTTAGTTATTTCACAACAACCACTTTGCAGCACCTCCAAATGTTCTCATTTTCACTGCGGAGAACAATACCATATGACAACTTGCTAAACTGCTCAGTCAAACAAAAACGGACCTTTTTTCCCCTCCAGAGGAAACAGCATTCCCTTCATTCAGAAAAAAAGGTCCGTTTTTGTTTGACTGAGCTCATGGATGAATTCATCCATGAGCTGAATTCATGATCAGCAGCATCATTTGACCCTGAGCTGCAGTGGGAGAAGCAAATGTTCTCATATGTACATTAAAAAAGAATTCTCCTTGCATGCGCAAAATTAGCACTCTCTAGGAGAAGGCCAGATTGAAACCTTTTTCCTGATGAGTTCATTGGCTTTGAAGAGGGAGAGTTTTCTCCCCCATAAATCAATATGGGGGAGAATTCAAAACTGTTGCCCAGCCTACTCTGCAGTTTGAAATGGGGCAGCCCAACAAAGTGACACTGCATGGCTGCTTCTGTTGTCACATAGAGTTTTTCAGCTGCTCAACTCAAAGGGTAGAGAAAAATGCCCACAGAAAAAGGCCAGGGGGCATGAGCTTCAAGAGGTCCAAAGGGCCTTCATCTCTCTGTTAAGAACATAAAAGTGACGGATGTGCCTGTTGAACCCAACCTTTAATCTGAATCCAGGCAAATTTCTGTGCACCATTAGGTATAGAGCTCTGATTTATTTCAACAGAAATTAACCCTTGATATGCTTATTAGCCATGGTAGTAATCAGAGCTGTCCCTAGAAGGGTGTGGGCAGGGTGCAGGCTCAACTCAACCAGTGTGGGCCCCCTCTATTCTAGCCATATTATTGTTCATGAAAGCATAGGTCCCAGGGTAGCTACCCCACCTGTTGCGAGCTGCGTTGTGCCCAGGCCGCTCCGGAACCGCTCCGGACTGCTGCTGGAGCTCCGCCAACGGCTTGGCACGGCAGACAGCTGCACAGCTGTTGTTGTTTCTGCACCTCAAGGCCGAAGCACTATCACCCCCGGCGACAAGGAAGATTCAGAGGCAGAGGTTCTCCACCACACTCCTCCTTTACTTATGTACAGATATTTACAAAGTCCAAGTAGTACAAACGGTACACGATCCACTCTCCAACCAACGTAGCCTCCGGCTCACAATGCTCTGCTTCTCCCACACACTTGCTTGCCTCTGCTGGACATTTATATTTCCTGCAGCCAATCAAAGCATTGGGAATACTGCACAGTCATGCTGACTGTGCAGCTGCTGCCACACACACACACACACTCACATGAGATCACCTGATGCAATATCACCAGATATTGCATCAGCATGGAGCTCCCAGGATGCAGTGCACTCCTGGTTTGGCCAAGGCTTCAGGCCTGTTACTGTGCAGCCAGTAAATTACCTGTCGGGTCTGGGGTTCAACCCGTGACACCACCCAATGTAGCAATCTTGCTGATGTAGCAGAGAAGTGGGTGGGCACCCTTCTCCTCCGACATGGAACTAAAAGTTGGTGATGTGGAGGCTCCACATAGTGAATCATATACACAGCTTCTGCATTTTCAGAATCTGTTCCCCTTCCCTTTTTGAGGAGGCAAAGATCACTTGAATACGGATTGCATTTCAGGGCCACTGCATGGAACATCCATGTCACACGATCTTTTAGGTGCAGGCTGTAAAGGAGTGGCTGCTTTTATTCCTCTGTCACTGAAATAAAATCAACACTTTGGGTAATATATCAGGACTTAGGCATATGTGAACTTCTCACCATAGTACCCCAAATGGTGCTTGAAATCATATTTCATCCTTCTTGGCGTCTGTCTTCATAGTTTCCAAGTTTCACTGCATTGAGTGCCATTGTTTCTGCAATCCGTCAACTTTTGTCAACATGCAATTGGTTACTAGCCCATGGATTTGTTTATGCTGATACAGTGGTAAATGAAATGTTATTGATTCCTTGACTTTGAGCAAAAATGATTTTATGATGTTGCTCAGATCTAAGCTCAGAAAATGGCATCTGGATTTTGAAGTTCTCTTGTCAAATGAGAAATGAGCCTCAGAAAGAGTACCTCCCCCATTATTATTTTTTTTCTTCACAGAAAAAAAAAACAGCACAACAAAACAACAAAGTGACTTTTGAAAAGTGCATATTTTTGTTTAAACCTTTGACTGTCATCTCTTCCACTTCTCAAAATAGTGGCAATAAATGCCGGCCTGTAATGCTTCTTTGTTGCAAGAATAATCAATAGCTGAGTTCAGAGAATTGTGTTTTGCCACATTCCATACACCACTTGAGTTGGCACACAAAGCTGTAATTCAATAGCTGCAGAAACCACATGGTGTCATGTGGCTTGTATATAATTTTGCTGCTCTTTCAAAGGAGGAAAAAGATTTCAGCTGTATGCATGTAACATTGGTTGACACTTTTGGAACTTTTATTTTATTTCAGTTGTTAAACTTTTCCCAAGGGCAACCATTTAAAGTAGGTTTTGCTTACTGCTTTGAAGCTAAGACGGACATTGTTTAAGCACTTTCAGATCTTCATCTATTAAGCATCAAAACCTAGAGATGAGCTTCTTTCCTTAGTTTTGTTCTACGATTGCTCTGTGGCAGAGGTTCCCAGACTTTAGCCTGTAGGCTACACCTGGCCCATGAACATATTTTGACAGGCTTACTGAACCTATTGGCATTCGAGTTACAGGTGCCATCCTCCCTCCCCTCCCCACATCACCATGCACTGTCTTCTTCCTACTGGATGAAACAACTAAACTGCTAAACTGAGCAGCAAGTAGCCCCAAAGCTGCAAGTATTTTTGCAAAATATTGTGAAAATTCTTAGAGTTATGTACAAATCTAACTATATTATTTTCCATACTTGACTCACTCCAGCCCACCATAAGTGCAAGACTGAATGATGTGGCTCTGGCAGCTGTAGGTTTGGGGACTTCTGTCCTGTGGGTTCTCTTGGGCCCCACATTTTGTTGTTTTCTATAAGTTTTGTTGTGCTCACATAAGTGTTGATATAACCCAATGCACTTGCAAACAGGAGGCTAAATTGTACAACACATGGACAGTACTTGAGCTGTGCAATTCTTCCAAAGCAGTGCCCCCAAATGGCTATTGCTCTATGTTTCTTTACTATATCTGCTGTATTCCTCAGAACTACTTCTTCCATACAGTATCTACAATCTCTGATTTAAACCCATCTCCTCTTTAGATGATTGCTCTAGTCATTTTTTGTGTGTGTGACTTTAGCACAAAACAGATAGCTCATTTGAAAGTGTCCTGGGAAAAGCAGAAATGTTGTCAATGCAGCAAGAAAAAGTGACTTTCACCTATACAGCACTTGCAGGCTAATTTAAAATAATGAGCTCTCTTATAAATGCCAACACATTTATTTCTTTAATGTGGGGTGGATGTGTTCCATGGCAACTTGTCTGCAGCATGTTCTCCTCTGGATTCATTCTACTGCAGAGATAGAAGGTGGATTCTTTTGGCTATTTTAAATAGATAGCATTCTTGAGGAGCTCTGAGTCAGGGTACATGTTTTGCTTATGCTAAATCCCTGATATACTCTCTAAGAGTTCCCAGTGGTAGAACTGGGCAAGATCTCCTAAGAATCTACACAACTAGTTGTTATGACAGGAAGGCTGAAACTCAACACCACAGCCAATCAGGACTAGAAGAAAATTTCCTACCCAATAGTACACCAGTGAAACATCAGACTGCGTTTAAAGGGCAGGTGGGTTGGGTCTTAACAAGCCGTACAGAATGCCACCAGGCCAGTTATGAGCCTAGCAAGGGTCTTCTCCCTTCCATTCTCTCCCCCAATTGGCTACTCATGTTCCATTCATGTGTGTTGGGGTATATCTGAAAAAGGGGAGCTCCCACCCCCATATGCATGAGGGTACAGCAGCATTCTTTAAGTTGCTCAGGGTATCCCCTTCTCTTGTAATTTATTACCATAATAGTCCTGTGAGGTGGGTGAGGCTGAGACATTGTGGTTTGCTCAAGATCACCTTGTATGGCTGGGAAGGAGGGTTTGAACATGAGTTTCCCTACACCTAGGTATAATGGCACAAATCACTATGCCTCCTAAATTAACCGTGCTTACTGATGTGGGGGCTAGAATGTCAAATTTTGGCTGAGCAGACCTGAGTTCAAATTCATAATCCTCTGTGAAGGTTGACCTTGGGGAAGTTGGTGTCTTCCAGGTCTCAGAAAAATATTTGTGAGGATTAAGTGGGGTAATCCCATGTATACCACCTAGTGGCATAGCTAAAGGGGTACGGGGGGGCAGCAATTGCACTGGCAACAAGCTTTAGGGGGCAACAACCTTAGCTTGATACTAATGGCCATAATTGAGAAAACCTTGATGTTTTTGAATAATACCATCATATTATATATCATTTGATGTGGAATTTAATGCAGAATGCAATGAAACAAGCCATATCAAAATATCTCTGTTCTATCAAAAGTTATAGCCAGATAACTAGAAAATTAAAACACAACTGCATTATGTTAAACAAAACTGGATTTTCTTAACTCAAAACTGACCAATGAGACTGATTGATCCAAGAGCCAATTAGGTGTTATGATGCAGCAGGGGACCAATAAGGTATTTATACAGGTGGAACCCTGGGGGAGGAGGCAGAGCAAGTGGGCAGCAAGCTGCTGGGGGGGGGAGGCGGATTTTCCTCCATTTTCAGTTTTTTTTTTTAAAGCCCAGGCATGATGTCATTTACGGGGCATTATTTTGAGCTTGGTACTGGGCGACATGATCATTAGCTACACCACTGATGCCACCCTAAATGTATTGCAGAAGGGCACAATATAAATGTGATAGATTAATACATGAAGGCCTTCAGCTCTATGCCTTGGCTTGGGAAGTCACAAAGAACTAAGAAAAAAACTGCATGTGAATTCGGGGAAGGAGAGAAAATGAGTACAGCCAGCCATCAAAAGTTCTATTTCTGTGCTACTCTGGTAGTATAAAGAGTGGAAGCTTTGCAGTCTCTAACAAGCACACTGTAGGAGCTCAAACAGAGTTAAGTACCCTGGGAGATATTAGTCACTGAGCCTCGTCACTTGTGCAGTTGGATTTTTTTTTTTTACAGTTAGTTATGCAAAAGAAGGGGAGCCCACAGTGCTCTGTGTCTGTCAGCAACACATTGTGTAAGGGGAGAAAAAGAATGGAGGGCTTGAGTGACTGTTGGAATCCTGTAACTTGAGATGTGAAATTCTTGCATTGCTTAAAAAATAACTGGGTTGCTGAGCAGGAGAACTGATAAGGGCTCTGGAAGTTTCAGTGACAAGGAATTTATTTCCAATCTCCCATGGCCTGCAGCATATTCTAAATGACGAATAAATCAAATATTTTTTTTTCATTGATAGTAATCCTGACCTACTTTAAATGTGTTCATGATGAGATACTGTTTCTGTCTATTGAACATGTAAATGTTCACAGACTTGGAAGGCCAATTACTAAGTCATGCAATATAATACCAAACTCCCTCTCCAGGGATGATATGCTTAGCTAATTGTGATCAGATATGTCAATCTGATAGATTAGTTTGAAACAATAGCCTGGCAATTCCAGTAAAAAAAAACCCATAAAAGCAGTGTTGTATTCTTAGATCCAAATTAGACATTGCAAAGAACATGTGAGTTTGGCCCTTGTTTGTTTTACTTTTAACTAGCACCAAGAAAATTTGGAATGGCACCAAAAACACAATAAGGACATTGGGGAGGGACTTAAGCTTAACCACTTTCTGAACCCTAATTCTGTGCTCCACCCCCATGGTATTTACAGTTTTTAAAAAAGACTTCCATTGCAAGTAAATGGATAGAGACAAATGCAACATCAAGATTTATATAACACTTTAGCTTCATATGCATTTGCTTGTAATTTTCACAGCAGCCTTATAAGGTAAATCAGCATTAGGTCCATGTTGCAGTGGCTGGACTGATGGTGAAAAAGACTTAAGATCATCTAGTTCTCATGACAGAGATTAGATTTGGAACAGGGACTTTCAGATGGATAGCTTAGGACCAGTTCAGATTGTATTTTTTTTTTTTTTTTGGCCTGGATCAGTTCCACATGATAAAAAAAGTGCATCACAGACTCACCTCCAGCCACCATGGAGTGATTTTGGAAGGCCAGGGTTCCCATTCTGTCATGCCCTGAGAGCATGGAGTGACATCCAGCACTATGCAAATGGAATTGCCAGGCATGGATACTGGCTGAGCAGCATGCACCTTAGGCCACTCAACACCCATGCACTTGAATGACACTGGCAGAGATTCCCAAGCTTCACTGGAGGTCACTGGAGGCGATGTCTCCATGGATTTAATTGAGTACTTAGTAAGATCAGGAGGGAGATGGGTGCCAAAGCTCAGCCAGTGTAGCTGTGGCAGCCTTTTCTTTGTCTTAATGGCAGCCTGAAAGGCACTGGCTGAGAAAATGGCTATCCAACTACTAGCTTGTTTGCAAGAACACGTCTTGCAAACCAGGCCACCTGGATAACCATTTTCAAACCTCCTCTTCAACAGTTCTATCTGTAAAGTTAACAGATATCTCATTAAGCTGTAGATGAAACCCCTATACTACCGAGCAGAGCTAGTTTCTGTCTAATCTTCATTTGTTATCTCATTAGCCATGAAAAGATGAGTCATTATTTCACAGTCCTCTTCCCAGGTGTGCTGCTGCTGATCAAACTGTGAAATAGTTCTGTCTGTCGCAGCCATTTTCTCTCAGCAGCAAAAGTCATATAAAGGGGGGAGGGAGCACTCTTTCTCTATGCCTTTCTTTCTAGTTCACCCACTGTTTGTAATATCATGGACACAGGTAGTGCCAGTGCCACGTTGCATGGGCTCCGGGGCCAAGCCCTGCAGCTGCCCGCCCCCCTGACTCTACATGCACTGCCAGCATTTTGTTTCCAATCACCTCTTCTTCCAAACATGCTCAGTTTCGCCTAACTCCATCTTAACATGGATAAGCCAGGACTTCACCCTGGAGGGGTGGTTGTGAGGCATGGCTGCTCCTAATCAAGATTTTGCTAACTGAAGGCCATTGATTAAAGCAGGAGGCTTGAACTACTGTGGAGCATCTGTTTGTCACCCTTCTCTAAGGTCTTGCAAATTTGGGCTCCCCACCTTGGCATAAACATGTTAGCAAGCATTCATCTTCCTGAACAATAAATTCAGCTTAACTCCCAGTGGACCGGCCACCTGGACAATCTTTTCAAACCTCCTCTCTGGAATGTCTCTTTTACCAATGACTATGGGTATTGTCCACACCTTGCTATAGCTCTTGTACCTTTGGGTTCCCCCTTGATTGGGGTACACTTAATGCTTTGTGCCCACCTGGAAGGTCACAGCTCAGTCAAGCCCAGGATATTTCTCACTTACCCACGCAGGAGATGTTGCTCATCCAGGAATGTTTCTTTGGTCAGATTCCTAAAACTACCCTGCTCTGCAAGCAGAATGTAAGAGTTTTGGTTTCTTTCCCCATTGAAAATGTCTACACTGCTCTTTTCCAATATGGACTTATGCTCTGTCTGTTTCAGAGAGGTTTTTCTCTGCTTGGAAAGTCTCCAACCACGTTATCTACAGATCGACTGCCTACCTTGCCTGAGAAGGGGCACCTTTTTGGCTGCAGGTTTCAGTGTTCGTCAAGGTCATCAGGACCCTAAGAGTGGAATCCAAGCTGGGCGATTGGCCGGCGCAAGTCCGTTGCACCTGCCTGGGAGGGTCGCAAATGTGCTGAGCCTCCTCAAGCGTTAACTGGGCCAGCAAAAGGACGTATGGGAGAGCAGGGGTTGGGGCCAAGACCTGGATCCTGACCCAGTTCCCAGGCAGCACAGTGCGGCTCCAGGCTGCTCGGCTCTGCGCCGCCTAAGTAAACCCATTTGGGCTGCTGCAGCTCTCCGCGGTATAAGGGGAAGCACTTCCCCTTGCCCCAGGCTGAGCTGCTTGCAGCCTGAAACTCAGGCTTGCAACCTGCCGGCCTCCCTATTCCAGCGCAAGTTAAGGTTATGCTGTTAAGTTGTGCAACCTGGCCTGACTTTGCAAAAGGGCATGTATCCTGAATCATCCTTCAGTATATCATTCTCAATTATCATTCACCCACAACAATGAAACAGACCATGAATCTTCTTTGGGGCTATTGCTGGTTTGCTGTACCTGCACCCAAGGACATGTTCCTTGTTAGTTTGCAAAGCCATAGGATTTCCTAGGAGCCGAGTACTTTAGTATTACAGAAATGTATTCGCTGTTTTTCCTCCCTGGCCTTTTCAAGGTAGCTGTTATCCTGCGGGAAATAATTAGGGCAAAAGCATAATAATTGTTTAACATTGTTCTCAGACCAGCTCAAATGCCTGGCTCAAGGCTCCAGAAAACATGAACACTATAATGAATGGTGTAGTTGCTTATATTAAAGATGTAAAGCTTCATGCAAGTCGTTCTGGGAGGAGACTTTTTTGCTAAATAAATTGGAAGTGGATACTATTATCCGTTAGATCAGTGGTTCCCAAAGTGTGGGACCCACCAGTGGGTCGCAACCTGATTTACAGTGGGTGACCAAACTGACAACTGACAAGGAAAATGTATTGAGCACTATAGAAACCAAAACAGAGAAGCATGTGCACATTTACTCATGAGTAGGTGACCTTGCCTTGGTCCACTGCAAAGGGGAATCAAGGTCACCAGAATGGTCCAGATCCAATGAATGTTGGAGCTCAACAGTGCTCCAGGAGGTGAGTGCTGCTAGAATACTCTGTGCACAATATTGGAAAATTACAGACACTCCATTGATAGAAGAACGGGGGACAAAAGTTATGGTCTTTGCAAAAATGGACAAATTGCTGACCTTTCTTAAAGAGAAATCAACAGAAAAGTTCATGATGAACTGAAAACCAATTATCGAATTTCCGCATGAGAGAAAGGATAATGAGTTAATGACTTCTGGATATGAAGATTAGATTGTAAGGGATAGAGAACATTATTCTGAAATAATAATTTGAAATGGGTTGTTCAAGAAATCATGTATATATGGGTGGAAATTTAGATTATTAAGATATAAAGCTGTAAGTAATTAGAATATTCAACTTCGCAGTGGTAAAAAGAATAAAAACAGACATGAGTGCCTGGCAAAGTGAAACTTTTTTGTCTTTGTCTTTTAAAGTTAGGTGGGTCCTGGATAGAGTGTTGTTTTAAGAAGTGGGTTCCAGTGCTAAAAAGTTTGGGAACCACTGCTTTAGATAATCTGTTGATAGGTCAGTATGGCAGCTCAAAAAGCATCTACTTGCCAGAAATGAGCATAATCTCCCATATATGATCTACAGAGAACCCATCCCTGTGTTTTAACTGCTCAGCATAGATTTTTGTTCTGTTAACAAATATGCTGTGAATACACTTTACTGAACTGGAAGGAACATTCAGTAGGGAGTCAGAAGTAAGGGCAACTGCACATATTGGAAATAATCAAGTACGTGATCAAAATTAAGGATGAAGCTTTTTCTGTTCTGTGATTAGAGTTGAATAAGGCAAATTTGGAGGGTGTTCGTCAGCTGAAACAGTTGTAGGAATTCTGAGCAAACAAAAGGATTTCAATAAGATTAGAGAAGCTTCTCAAGGGAGTTTTGAAAATCTCTACTTATGTTGTGTAGAATGATGAGTAGATTAGTTGGAAACATGTCAGGGAGTCAGGCCAATCCCTGCTATTCTTGTGATTGTTGTATATTAATATTACTTTCATTACATTTATATTAATATTATGCTTTTAATATTATTATTACTATATTAAAGTTAGACTGGGAAATGGTGTGTTCAAAAATGTCTGTTGTCTTCACTACTTTCCACCCTAGCTCATATGTCAACAATACACCTAACCAATACCAAATATATGCTGGCTTATGTTCTTTATGTCACACTTCTAAACACACTTATGTTACCTGCCGTATCTGGATACACATGTGCATGGTGATAGGTGCATAGCAGGCAAGCATGACCCAGTCCGGTCTTGTGTCATTTTGCTTGTAGTGGCCCCATTGGCCCTTATGGAAAAGAGCAAACTTTGGTTCCTTACATAACTAGTTACACCTTGGTTGATCAGCAAATTCAAACATGTAAACAAGCCCACATCCTGGAGCTTCCTGATAAGACCATGTAAACAGGACCGTGAGTGGTTACCAAAAAGTTATTTAGCCTTGGCTTCCCTCACTAACTGCATTACAAATGTGATCATGAATTGTATACTTATTGAGAAACTTGTTTTCCACTGCACTATCACAGTTTTTAGAACAGTAGAGGACACCCCCCTCCAACCATTCCTTCCCCTACACAAGAGCTGCTGTGCCAGCTAGCAACCCAGATAGGTGTCCGACCACTTTTTTCTCATTCCAGCCTTATCCCTTCCACCAAGCACTACTGCAAACTCTCTAGCTCAGTGTTTCCTCAAACTGTCAGTCAGGACCCACTGGGTAGGCCACGAGCCAATTTTAGGCGGGTCCCCAGTCATTTCAATATTTTATTTTTAACATATTAGACTTGATGCTACCATGGTATGTAATTGCATTTGGGGAAATGTTCGAGACCTATACTTTTAAGAAGCTACTATGTATATTCTTTTAATAGTAATAGTAAATGGGACTTACTCCTGTGTAATTGTGGGTAGGATTGCAGCCTAGGATTGTTAAAAATTTTCCTGCTTGATGATGTCACTTCTGGTCATGGCATCACTTCTGGTGGGTTCTGACAGATTCTCATTCTAAAAAGTGGGTACCAGTACTAAACGTATGAGAACCAGTGGAACAGCTAAGGGGGTACAAGGGGTAGTAGTTGCACCAAGCATCAGACTTTAGGGGGGCAACAAGCTGAGCTTGACACTAGTGACCAAAATTATGAAAATCTTGGTATGTATAAATAATATCATGTTGTATATCATTAGAAAGATGATTTAATGCAGAGTGCAATGAAACAAACTACACTGGAATATCTGAATTCTATCAAAAGTTATGACCAATTAACCAGAAAATGAAAACACAACTGCCATATGGAACAAATAGTGGATTTGCTTAACTCCAAACTATCCTATGAGACTGTTGTGAGTGCCAATGAGATGTTATTATGATACAGCATGGAACCAATAACTTTTTATTTATTTCCTTAATTAAATTTGATTTTATCGTGTGGGGGGGGGGGCTACAAAATCTTCTTTGACCCCGGGTAGCAGATAGATGCCTTAGCTATGCCACTGACTGGAGGGAGGCAGCAGAGCAAGTGGGTGGTGAGCTGCTGGGGGGAGGAGGTGGATTTCTCCCAATTTTCACTTTTTAAAAAGCCGGGGTGTGATGTCACTTCCGGTTGTGACATCACTTCCGGGGCAACATTTTGAGCTTGGCACCAGGCTACACGATCATTAGCTATGCCACTGGTGAGAACCACTGCTCTAGCTCAAGTGCCCTCTGTGGTCCCCCCTCCAAGAAACCTTCCCCTGGGAAACAGTCTTGGCTTTCTTGCATTACTTCCCTCCCTGAAACTGCTTAGCCCTCCTGAGTTTGCCTGTCAAACTCTTTTTGGCCTTTTTACACCTTTGAGCCAGGAAATAGAAGGTTTTTCTGCATGTAAGTCTAATTTCAGCTGATAAAGAAAGGTAATCCTGGTCTTTGCAACCCTTACCGTCCCCGTCCCCCCAACATCTACAGAGTTTTATGTACAGTCAAATAGGTGATATTCTGTTCCTATCCCTTCCTTCTCTGGTTTGATGTGAGTGTCCTGAGTGTTCAAGTTCAAGATTCCGAGGTCCATCTTTCACCATTTAAGGGGAGGCCCAGAGATTAGCTCCACCAGTGCACAATTCCCCTTAACTGGTGTCGCGAGGACTCTAAGAACAAGAAAGGCCCCTATTTCCTTGCCCTCTCAAAGACATGGGACATTGGTTAAGAATGACTGAGCAGTGGGAAAGACAGGTTTCCCACTGCAAATGAGTGTGCATTTTTTTTTTTTTTGAATTTGGCTCACTGAGGCACTGACTCCTTACCTGCAGTCTACCAGAAACACCATCTCAGCCATGGTCTTGCATTGCAGCTGGGGCTTCACATGATCCCCACGTTGTCTCTCCCATTTCCCTCCTCCTGCACTACTGCATAACTCCTGGTTCTTCACTTCCTGTAGCCCCTGGGGAATCTCCCCCATTCTTAGGTAATCTTCCCTAGTGGCATGATGCCCCTCCTCTTGTGCTGTAATGTGTCCCTTCCCCTTCTAAGGATTTCTTCTCTCTGCTTAAAAAAGGTTGACCCTTAGAGTCTAGTTGTGTGTGTGTGTGTGTGTGTGTGTGTGTGTGTGTGTGTGTGTGTGTGTGTGTGACTATTGCACTGCACTATCATTTTGATTCCCTTTCCCAGTTATTATTTTCTTTGCAATAAAAGCTCCTTCTGCATCTGCATAGTCAGGGGGCAGTGCCAGGGTTGTGCAGCCCCTGGCTACTAGGATTGATCTGTGCTACATCACTGAATTGTACCATGAAGTACTGCATGTGGACCCTGTACACATGGCAGATTTCCTCTGTGTATGCCTGTTACACATCTCAGAGGACACCCATTAACAGTTACTTTGGAGTAAGTCCCATTAAACTCACTGGGGTATACTTCAGTGTAGACATGGACAGCACTGCTAGAGGTTTTGATTGGGAATGGAGGTGGTTCCACTGGGGCTTGAACCCAGGACCTTCTGCGTGTAAAGCAGACGTGATAACCACTACAGTTTTGATTAGGACTATTTAAACAATCAAACAAAATCATGCAAGGTTATTTCTGTGAAAATATCTGCACCACAAAGTGAATCCCTTTTTCCAGTCCACTATGAGTGCTACAAAGTGAGCCAGCTTCTCATGCATATCAGTGACAGGGTGTTCCTGAACATGCAGAAGGATGCATGACTGGATGTTTCTCTCCACTGAAGTGATGTGGGTGGCTTTGAGCATGCAGGAACTGAGACAGTGCATGCATTTTGTAGAGACTGGCTGACCCAACTAGCCCTCACTGATCCTGTTAGGGCAGTGGTTCCCAAACTTTTGTGACTGGCGGCTCCCCTGACCTACTGGGCTATTGGCCGTGGCTCCCCATTAGGGCTGCAATCTTATGCATTGTATAGGGTGACAGGTTTTTCACGATGCTTCTGCGGCTGACCGGTTTCTGCAACTCCCTGGGGTGCCAAGGCTCACAGTTTGGGAACCACGGCATTAGGGAATGTTAAAAGGGCATCTGCTTAGAACTAATAGTAATTAATTACTATTAATTATTATTGTTATTAATCATTGATAGTATGATTAAGTGATGGCTCCTAAAGCAAAAGGCACCTTCCTGTACTTGCAGTGGAGGGCTCTCTGTATTTCTGGATCAGCGGGGAACCCACTGGAAATCAATGAGCTCTGAATCTGTTGCAATACTAATTCCACCACCACTAGAAGCTATGTTTCAGACCAGGATTCCAGTGGTAATAGTATTCTCTCCATCACATCTTTTCTACTTTGCCTAGGGTTGTTTTTTTAGGTTACTTAATGATACTATTTTTTTTTTAATAAATCCTGTCCACAAGTACCCATGCACAAATTCAATTGACTTCAGTAGGATTTATAGGAAAGAAGACTTCAACAGTCATTTCAAAAATTTGCTGCTTGGGTAAGTCTCTTATGAACTGGGGGAAGAAAAAAAAACACCCACCTATGCTCAGTGTATAAAAAAAATAACTTCAGAAATAATCTACTATTTATTGTTACGGTAGCAAGCCTAAACTAAGCTTCTACCCTTGGACAAGTAAATCTTTTTCAGAGAAGTCAGCTGTCTCTTTATTATCAGTGCTGAAGGTTTGTTTTCTCTGGCTGCTGTACAGTCCGATAACTCCCAAATGGTTTTGAATTAACACCCTGCTGTGACAGTAGAGCAGCGTGTACATAAGTAACAAAACCCACTCGTATCGCACAATAGACAAAAAGGGGTGGCGGCAGGATCTGTTCTTCATTTTTTGTTTCTTTCCTTACTAGCTGCTGACTTTGGTATTTGCAATCCCCATTGTTTATTTTCCATTTACACCAGGAAATGTTACTGTCATGAGAAATTTTCTGCAAAGTAAGTTTCACACCAAAAAAAAAAAAAGTATTCAGAATAATTGTGGCAATTTTGTTGTTTTGTGCATAATAACCCAAGTGGGAGCAAGAGGGAAGAAACAGAGAAGAAAACACATAGGCTTGTAATTGAGATAGACTACAACATCATCAAGCATCCCAAATTTCTTGAGACTGGGAAGCTGGAACTGAAGCAGTGGTCGCTGCAAGTTTCTCTGCTGTGTAGTCAAAGGGATGAAAATGTATCTGAGGCCAGCAACAGCTAAGGGAAGAACAGGGTAGGTTTATTGATTTGTGTTTTTGGTAATTAAAAAGGCTCACAGCCAACTCCTAACTAGCCAGCCCGCATGACCTGCATTGTATCCAGCGCTAGCTGGGAGCTGGCTAGAGAGGATAAGAGGATATTTTTCTGGGTAAAACTCATTAAAACTCCAGCCATCCCTTTGGGGCTACTTGGATCTCTCCAGTGGCTGCTTGGCCTGGGAAGGGGTTTAGGATATGACAGAGGAGGCCTTTGCCAATCCTGCCCCATCCCGAGCTGAATGGATGCACCCCCATTCTCCCCCCTCCCTGTCTCCCAGCAGTGCCAATGTGGCGTGCACTGCATCCTGCAGTGGGGAGCCAGTCAAGGGGGCCTCCTCAAGGTAAGGGCATGTTTGTTACCTTACCTTGGAGCTACATTGCGGCTAGGTCAGTGCTGGAAAGTTGGTTAGGATTGCACTCATAGTTTGCTTTTCTGTCCTTGCTTTTGAGCCACATAGCACCCAAACTTGCATAAAAGTACTTAGGATTTTACTTCAGTCTTCTATATCTATGCTTTTGGCTCCTGTTTATGAGATCCATACTTTTAAGAAGTATGTGTGTATCTCTCACTGGTTATAAACAATGAGTGTAAACAATGCATGACTATAAGGTTGCAATTCTCTGCACACTTACCTGAGAGTAGGTTCCATTGAACTCAATGGGACTTACTTCTGAGTAGGCATGGGTAGGATTTGGCTGAAAATGGACCTGTGAATTGTCTATGTCACCTATTTGCATGGCATTGTTTTCCATGGAATTTGCATTCATATAGCTCTTTGATTCCCCTGGGGGCTGGGGATAAGAATAGGCCCTCTGTTTGGCTGTACTTGTCATAAGAGGCAACTAAACAGCCACCGGGTAGGTGGGACTCCTTAGCCTGGGAAGGCAGCTCATCTGAGAGAAGGAAAACTCTGATCCCAAACCTCCACTGCCTTGTGGCTACATCCAGTTATGAAAAAGACTTCAGGAGTCAACCTCGAGGCAAAATCCAGAGCCGAAGTCCCTGAGGCAGTTCATGGCTGAACACAGTCACGTTCTGGCAACTCCTGCAACGCTGCTGGAACCAACCGTATTGGCCTCTGCCTTTCCATTGGACCATTTCAGTGACGTGGAGGGGGGGATTTGCTGCATGGGTAACAGCCTATCCTCCATACCTACTTTACCCAGGCTTCGCGCACTGGAGAGGACACTCTGTTCTAGAACCACCATACAGAGCGTGATACCATAGTCTTCTGAGACTGAAGGATGCCAACAACAGCTCTTTGGATGTGCGTTCCTGTCCTCATTCTGGAACAGCTAATCATATGTAAATATCTTTTTTAAAGCATGATTAGAGTTGGATTGAGATAGCACAGCACATTAAGCCTCGCACACCCACACTCAGATAATTGACATGTACATAAATACCCAAAGATTCTTGACAATGGGACAAATGTTTCTGAAATAGAAACAGAAGAGTGTAGGGAGCCAAGAAGAAGAACCGGATTCAAATGTCTTTCCAGCCACTAAGGTACAGAAGGCTTTAAACAAGCTGCTACTTCTCAACACCCCTACTTGCAGTGTGAGGATATTAATATACTGACTGCCTTACAGGATTGTTGGAAGGACGTTAAAAACTGCACAGCGCCTTGAGGCTTTTAAACCAGGAGTCATCATTTGGGATTTACCCGGCTGAATGCAGTGCATCATTCAGGTTTTGGAATCAGGTCAGATGCCTGATCAGCCACTTGTTTTCAAGCTATTGAGTACCAAGCGTTTCTTCACTAGCCTCAATTACAGCCACTTGACTGGAATAACATTCAATGAACAAAATCAGCCATTGATAAACAAAAAACAGAAAGCCAGACACAAGGGTTGGGCCTGAGTAAGGGAAGCACCTCCATTTCTTGCATTTCAGAAAGCCCAGTGAAGGTATTTTGTCAAATATAATGAAAGCCTCGACAGATTGCAGGGTTGCTTCCTGAAAGTAGTCCGTATTAGTGATGCAGTATGTGCCTCCACATGTTAATGCCTATGAATTTATTTGTGTTCGTATAAAAAGAAACCACTCTCCGCTCCCACTCTGTGCAAACTATCAATTTCCATGTGATTTCAATCGGAGGTGATGAAAGGGCAAGCTGACTTGAAAACGTGGGCTTCTTTTAGAGCTTGCCTGGATCTCGAAAGGGGTGAGATGATAATCCACAGCGCTCTGTTCATATTCCTGCAGCCTGTTTGAATATCTAACACTCCGTTTTCCATTGTTGGTAATCATGTCTCCGGGTTAGTAATGACAGAGTAGATACCAGAGGGAAAAGAACTGAGCAGAAGCTACTCGCTACAGCATTTTTCTTTTCAAGATGGAGAGGCGATATTTATAAATAATAGGTTCTCCCTCTCCTTTTTTTACAGTAGTTTCTTTAAAGAACCTGCCAATTCCGTATGGATATGTGCTTGTGAGCTGTTTTGTTTTTAAGAATATTTACTCCTTTCCTACACAGTCTACTATCTGTTGTAATTAGGTGCTTTTAAGGGCATCAGGCAAATCATTCATTCATTCACATTTTTAAATATTAGGACACTCCCCCCCCCCCAATCGCTAGCTACAGTGCACCTGGATATTTTGCATTTTTGAAGCTGAATGGGGAAATGCTTTAAGCAGCTGCTTCCATGTAATTTCCTTGTGTTCAATAGAAATCATTCTGAGAGTGTGTATAGATGGACTCATTTAAATGTCAGCAAATTAGTAAGAATTTGGGGGAGGGAGGGGAGTTTGGGGGGAACAACTATTGTTAATATTATTGTTTAAAAATGATGCCTTAGGGCTTAGTTCTATCCAATTTTCAAGTGTCGGTGCAGCTGTGCCAATGGGGCATGTGCTGCACCCTGCGGTGGTGGGGTAGTCACAAAGGCCTCCTCAAAGTATGGAGGTTCCCCTTACCTCAAGGCTGCATTGAAGCTGCACCCGTGCTGAAAAGTTGGATAGGATTGGTCCTTTAGGCCACTTCTCAAAAAATATCCCTCACCTCTTCAGGAAATAGGTTCCACTGATGCTGAATAGGCGATTAAAGGCTAGGCTAGTAATAGGCTATTACTATTATAGCCCATTTCCTGGCCATCACTGTCTGTATCTGTGGCAAAGACAGCACATAGACAGTAAGCTGGGCTGAGTAGACCCCAACTTGCTGGGGTTGTTAGGTTGTCCCATAAAACACTTTCACTTCGGATGTTCAAGTCATGCTGCTCCCTGGTTGGAGGGCCCTAATGCAATTTCTAATACAAGTCAAAAGTTTTTCTTTTGTTTTTAAAAAATACCACCAATGCAATGTTCCTGCTTATCTCAGAATTGTGGGATTATTAGCCTGCTTATCAGTGGCTATTTGCAGGTCTTCCTTGTATCCTATTTTTAGAGCATGAGCCTATTTAATTAAGGCAAGAAAGCATTTTCTGGTTACTGCTTTGCTTACTGCTGCTTTTTTGAGAACAATTTTGTTGTTGTCGGTGAAACACAGTGTATAGATATTCCTGATGATAACAATGATACCAACATTATTCTGAACAAACCAGACCTGGACTGAATGGGCACACATGGTTCAGTTTCCATTTGTTCACATACACTACCATTGTATCTATGTGTCAAATCCATCCACCTGCTTGTTTATATGGGTTGCTGCTGTGGCTTCAACTGGGGCAGATTTTTTTTAACCCACTTCCTCCTCCTGCCTCTTCTCTCCCATTCTGTCCTACAGAACAGCACCACCAAAGTTGGGAAAAGAAAAAGCATGGGATTTATGGGGAGGTGAGAGAGAAAGGAAGCAGGAGCTTAGTTCTTGTTCAGCTCAGATTGACATTCAAGCTGGCAAAGAACTTGGGGGCTCATAGGGATCATCTCATATGTGATGGGAGTATTATAAAATGCCAACATTTGTTATCTGAGCTGGGGATGTTGACCTTCACTAGCATCAAAGATTTGTCTTACTTTCTTAAGTTTAAATAGTGGGAGATCATACAGGCCCTGCATAGAAAGTTCATGAACATTCTGAAAAGATTCCTATTGGCCACAGGGGGCTTTGAGAGAGCCATTAGGTTGCGATTCAACAAACCAAGCACTTTGCTGAATTATAGCCTTACAAAACTGTTGATTGCAGGGTATTTTTCAGAGAAGTGCCATCAACTGTGGAACTCACTCCCACCTTTCTGTTAACCTTCAGGGCATGTTTCAGATCTGATTTATTTCCCAGGCTTTCTCCAAAGAGGAAATGTATTAAAAGTTGAGGGTTCCATTTTTCATGAAGTGTGGTGGTGACATTGTTTTGGTTTGGCCTCTTTGTGTCTGTATTCCTGTGACAATGCCCATAAAGCAGCAAATATTGGGTAAGTATTTAAAATGATGCTTTAACTACAGTGAAGAATATGGAGATTGGGCACCCCAAGTGACACATTTTATATTCAGGCATCCCGACAGTGCCCTTCAATGGTCTTCAGAGATTAACAGACTGGATTAAGACCTGACTTAGAAGTTTGCCCTCTTCTATATAACTTCTTCTACAGTATGGAGGGTCCCTCTTCAATGGTGTCACTAGCCAGGTGCGGGGGAAGGGTGCAGTCTGCATCAGGTGACAGCTCTGGAGGGGGGATACCAGAGGCACTGTGGTGGCTGCCTGGCTGAGAGCACTGCAAGAAGCAGCTTGTCCATGGCCAGCCCCATTCTTGTAAGACGATGGGCCAAAGCAAGACTGAAAGGGGCGGGCCATGATGGTGTCACTAAGCCTAGGATCGCTACTGTCCCCTTTTCTGCTTCAGCAAGAGAGACACTGACAAAGAAATATGCAGGCACTGTTCCAAGAACAGCACCCTTTATGCACCTCTAGCTAACTTCTCAACAAGTACAGGCAAGTAGCCAGACCTCAGAGGGGCATAGTGCTGACCTTTGAAAGACACAGTCTTATACAGATTAGAATGTCCCCCTCTATCAAATTCACAGGAATACTGACTTTTCAGGATATGGTGCTGGCAACCTTACATTTACCACCAAAATGAATTAGCGCCACAAGATTCAATACTAAGAATACTTCTACTTACCTGATGAACTTTCCAGAAACTGGAAATGTGCAGTGAATTTCCTGAACATCAATGGCTGCAATATGCAAGGTGAAAAAGCCTAGAACTCCTTTTCCCTTTTAACCTTTAAAAATAAAAAAGGCTTTCTTCTCTGAGCATAATGCTTGGCAGATAATTGTATTAACATATATATTAAAAGAATCATCGGACTTGAAAGTGTCTTTATTCTGATTGCTAGCTAGCTAGAGAGCAAGGATAACTTCAACGCACATCTCAGGAAAAAAAAAAGTTTCACAGTTCCAATTAGACCTCCTTGGGAAGCACTAATTATTATCTTTTTCAGGACAAGAGGAAGAAAAGGGGAAGTAAAGAGTTCTTTCACAGCATCATCACTAACCTTGATCTGTCCTGAAGATTAGATAAGAGTTAAAGAAATGTTCCATACAATATTCATTTAATTCCTAATTGGCAAACTTTAATAATTTTAAAGCGTTTGCTAGTTTTAATACTGTTTTGCTATTTTAATTCTTTCTAGCAACGTATTGGAGTCAGCAACATTCTGGTACTCTAAAGGTTAGCATGGTTTCCTCTGCACAGTTTGACCTTCTTACTAATTGTGAATTGTGGGTTTCCATCCACGCAAGTTTGCAGCCTGCACTGGTTGGCACAAAAGAACGAAATATCCCTGTACACACAAACATATGCCCCTGTTTTTTGCAAGAACTGGAGGTTCTGCAACTCTGGTGAATAACATAGAACACTATGGGCAAGTGATATGATAACTGGGCACTAAATATGGAAACTAACCATTACTGGCACAACTTTTTAAGGAAGCATTGGGCATCGCTGAAAACCTTGGTCCATTTTGAAAGAGTGATCACTGTGAGAAAAAGACAACATCACAAAATTTGGTTCTGCACAATATGTAACACCAGAAATGTGAACTTTTGCCATTGGATGGGTGTGCCACCACACAGAAAAATACCTTCATGCAGCATCTCTTGTGTTGTAAATGCATGTCCAAAGTTGCCCCAACTCCCAAGCCTAACAACTACAATATGACTTGTATAATTGCTCCTAATTTTATGAGTCTCTAGATGAGAGAAAAGTAATTTAATATCCCAGTTGAGCCAGGATGCTTATCTGATAAATGCTGAATTATTTGCAAGTTTGCAGCAATGAAAGTTCCATGAGAGATGCGACTATTTTTCAATTAGCAGCTGTCTCTGAAAACCTAATTTCACAGTTTCACAATTTAGATTCTCATTTCTAATGCAGTTATCTTCTTTCTTAAAAGGAGCTTCTCAGAGTAGTAAATTACATTTCAAGTTCTAAAACTACTATATAAAATCCATTCAGAGAGATAAGGCCTGTAAGAAAGGCATTATGCATTGAATGGTGTATGGGAAGGAAGGGCATAACAAAATTATTTCAGTATTACAGCCATAGGAGAGGGATACTTTTAAGAGAAGAGTGAAAGTGCTTGATTGATTTGCAGATGAATAATGCACTGACTCTTTATACAGTCCACATAATCTAATTCTTATAAATTCATTACAAATAGTCAAAGGGGAGAAGGTTGTCCAGTTCATGTGGTGGAAGAGACACCAACTTTGGGAAATAAATTTTGTGGCTAAATTTTTGGAAAACTTTTTGATATAGGACAATTTTGTGGGTCAAAAATTTTGTGGGTTGGGACCCACCAGTGGGGTCGCAATATGATTTGCTGGTTGTGAAACCGACAAGCTGATAACTAACAAGGAAAATGTATTGAATCATATGGGAAGTGAAACTGAACTGTGCATGTGCATTTACTCATGAGCTGGCAAACATGCTATGCCATCTTTGAAGGGCAGGCAAAGAGGAATCCAACATCACCAGAATGGTCCTGATCCTATGACTACATGTTGGCATCCTTCAGTCTCGGAAGACTATGGTGTCACGCTCTGAATGGTGGTTCTGGAACAGAGTGTCCTCTCCAGTGCGTGAAGCCTGGGTAAAGTAGATATGGAGGATAGACTGTTTCCCATACAGCAAATCCCCCCTCTCCACGTCACTGAAATGGTCCAATGGAAAGGCAGAGGCCAATACAGTTGGTTCCAGCGGCGTCACAGGAGTTGCTAGAATGTGACTGTGTTCAGCCATGAACTGCCTCAGGGACTCCGGCTCCAGATTTTGCCTCAAGGTTGACTCCTGAAGCCTTTTCCATAACTGGATGTAGCCACAAGGCAGTGGAGGTTTGGGATGAGAGAAGGAAAACTCTTATGACTGTAGACCCAAAAAAACTTAAGAAGGAACTCCCCCACCCCTGTGGATAAAGAAAATGTATTGAGCCCTAAGGAAAAATGAAACTGAACCACATGTGTACATTTACTTGTGAGTAGGCAAAGGGGGACACAACACCACCAGAATGGTTCTGATCTGATGAACGTGGAGCTCAACAAACACTCTAGAAGGTGCCCTCCCATCAAAGTAACAAGGGGGGGAAAAAAAGGCGTGAGCAGCTAGTAAGGAGAAACTTTTTTGGTTAGTCTCATGAAGCTAGGTGGGTCCCAATAAAGGATCACTTAAGAAATGTGTTCTGGTGCTAAAACGTTTGGAAATCACTATTACAGGAGATTGATGGCCAACAACATATCACGAATCACAGGACGTCTGTTAAGCAAACAGGACAGCTCCATTGAAGCAAACCACTCTGACAAGAGGTAAACTGAGACCTTAAGTACTTCCACACAGACAACCTTTCCTTTACTCCATCTTCCTGCCTGATGAGTAGAGATCTTAAGGGGAAGCCTGCTGGCCTGAGGTGTTGCATTTCACCTCATCTCAAAACACATCCTACTTTGCTTGCTGCTCTCATTGGTAGGCACGCATCACATGTGAGACTCATGATAAGGAAGGAGTTGGTTCCTCAGGGGCATGGGTTCTGAGGACACTGCTTCTGGGGGCTCTACTGGCTGTAGCTTGGTGTCAAGGACTGGAAATGGACCAATGCTAGTCATAAGAACATAGAACAACCCCACTGGATCAGGCCATAGGCCCATCTAGTCCAGCTTCCTGTATCTCACAGCGGCCCACCAAATGCCCCAGGGAGCACACCTGATAACAAGAGACATTGCATCTGGTGCCCTCCCTTGCATCTGACAGAGCCCATTTCTAAAATCAGGAGGTTGCACATACGCATCATGGCTTGTAACCCGTAATGGATTTTTCCTCCAGAAACTTGTCCAATCCCCTTTTAAAGGCATCCAGGCCAGATGCTGTCACCACATCCTGTGGCAAGGAGTTCCACAGACCAACCACATGCTGAGTAAAGAAATATTTTCTTTTGTCTGTTCTAACTCTCCCAACACTCAATTTTAGTGGATGTCCCCTGGTTCTGGTGTTATGTGAGATTGTAAAGAGCATCTCTCTATCCACTTTATCCTTCCCATACATAATTTTGTATGTTTCAGTCATGTCCCCCTCAGGCGTCTCTTTTCTAGGCTGAAGAGGCCCAAACGCTGTAGCCTTTCCTCATAAGGAAGGTGTCCCAGCCCAGCAATCATCTTAGTTGCCCTCTTTTGCACCTTTTCCATTTCCACTATATCTTTTTGAGATGTGGCGACCAGAACTGGACACAATACTCCAGGTGTGGCCTTACCATAGATTTGTACAATGGCATTATAATATTAGCTGTTTTGTTTTTAATACCTTTTCTAATGATCCCAAGCATAGAATTGGCCTTCTTTACTGCCGCCGCACATTGGGTCGACATTTTCATCGACTTGTCCACCACCACCCCAAGATCTCTCTCCTGATCTGTCACAGAACCCATTAGCCTATATGTGAAGTTTTGATTTTTTGCCCCAATGTGCATGACTTTACACTTACTGACATTGAAACGCATCTGCCATTTTGCTGCCCATTCTGCCAGTTTGGAGAGATCCTTCTGGAGCTCCTCACAATCACTTCTGGTCTTCACCACTCAGAAAAGTTTGGTGTCATCTGCAAACTTAGCCACCTCACTGCTCAACCATGTCTCCAGGTCATTTATGAAGAGGCTGAAGAACACGGGTCCCAGGACAGATCCTTGGGGCACACCGCTTTTCACCTCTCTCCATTGTGAAAATTGCCCATTGACACCCACTCTGTTTCCCGGTCTTCAGCCAGGTCTCAATCCAGGAGAGGACCTGCCCTCTAATTCCCTGACTGTGGAGTTTTTTTCAGTAGCCTTTGGTGAGGGACCGTGTCAAACACCTTATGAAAGTCCAGTCCCCGCTCCTTAGTGCAGAACTCAGGCACTCTTCAGACTGGAGGTCATGACAAAATATAAATTCATGACAACAGATTAACAGTTCTACCTAAACTGTTGCTTGTGATCTATGATCGTTTATCCACCAGAGGTACCTGCCTATTTGATAACTAGCCTTTGGGGTGCCATTTCAGTGGGAATTGGGGAAGAGATTTCTTTGGGGAGTCATAATCCTCCACAAGTTTTAAAAGGCTGTATGTCAGATTTTGAAAGGCTCCAAAAGGAACAATGCGATTGAAGGGCAGGAGGTCTGGTCTAGAGGGTAGAGCCTCCATTTGCCTGAAGATTAACATCCACAAGGTCGCCAGTTCGAGGCCACCGGCACCGTGCGACCTTGAAGCAGCTGGCAAGCTGCAGCTGAGCTGTTCCATCTGCTCGGAGCGTGGGAGGATGGAGGCCAGAATGTTAAACCAGATCGGAGTGTAACAGCTTGAATGTGGTGGTTCTTGAAAGAGAGAACCTTCTTTCAATTTGTAAAAATCCCTGTGTGGATTTAATAAGCCTGCCTGTGTAAACCGCCTTGAATAAAGTCTTGAATAAAGACCAAGAAAGGCGGTATATAAATACTGTATATTATTATATTATTATATTATTGAAGAGATTTTTTTTTTTTTGGTGAATAATGTTCCACACATGCTAATAACTGTTGCTATGTTATCAACTCCACTCAGACAATCACTGTTTTTGTTTTGAAGCCAAAAGATGTGTGTGCCTTTGGCATGCATATCTGGCACACAGTTTCACTATTGCTATAGGACTGGTGCTCCAATATGAGTTCATTAAATTTAATTAAACCGATCTGACTGGCTGTACCTCAGAAGTTCCTGTGGAATACTACAGTTCAATTAAGAATTTACCTTTTTATATGAAAGTTTGACTTTTTATATAAAAACCTTCCTGAACAGAATGGGCAACAAAAGGAGGTTCTGAAAATGCACCCCTATTTGTTCCGCAGCCCATTTATATCTGGTTCAGTATCTTCCAACAATGGGTACATATGCCTAATAGCTGCACATCAGCTCTTATTCTCAATTTGGTGTGCATCTCCCTTATATTTAATCAGTCTTACCAACTGCTCTGAGCTTAAGTAGCATCTGTCTCTGAGCTCTGGAGCGGAGGTGACTGACTGGATGAGTATACAGGAGGTACTTTCCTATTGGATGTAACAGCAGGTGTGCTGTGGTGCATGCCAAGAGCTACTCAAAGTAGCAGAGAGAGGAAAGGGCTCATCTGACTGTGTTGATCCTTGTGCAGCCACAGGTGAGGAAAGAATGTGTGGTGGTGGGAATGTGTTGCACGTAAATGAATTAAGGCCCAATCCTATCCAACATGCCAGCACCAGTGCAGCTGCAATGCAGCCTCAAGGTAAGGGAACAAATGTCCCCATACCATGAGGAAGCCTCTATGACTGTCCCTCCACCACAGGATGGATTACATGCCCCATTGGCGCAGCTGCACTGGCACTGGAAAGTTGGATAGGATTGGGCCCTTAGTGGACAGCAAAGAGGAAGACATGATTCCATGGGGCCATGAAATTTGGTTCTCAGTAGGAAGGGCTAGGTCTCTTTTGTGTCACAAATACCCAGAATTTTATACCAGGAAAATCCCTATTCTGTGACTGGAATAATGTGTCCTTTCCCAATGAACATCATGGCTGAACGTCACATACAGTTGGTCTTATGGAGCAGTGTGTCTAAGCAAGCCAACCACAAGTGTGGTCCAGCAAAAATGGAATGGAATGAACATGCATTTTACAAGTTTCCAATTTTTCAGTAGCTGAATTATATTTTTTTCACGTAGGAGAAGAATAACTTCAAGATAAGCAATTGCAATGTAAGCCAATATGGGCATCAACTGACGCTCAGCATTCATTATTTATTCAATATGCAAAAAGTACCGATATTTGCTTTGACCGGCCCATTTCTTGATACAGCCCGCTGGGGCCTGAATCATTGGCAAATCCCTCTTCTCATTCACTGATATAGTCAAAATAGAATCCAACAGAAAGTGATGGGGTAGAGTAGGGGTACCAGGATCATGAGACTTAAAAATATTTCCACATCCACAGCACTGGACAACCTTTGTTTCTATCACCTGAAATGCTCACCAGAGCAAAGGCAGAATGAAACGTGTCCATTTTACTGATTTCAGTCATGAATTTTGTACGTTCTGCCAAAGCGTAGGAATCCATTCTGTACTCTAGTTGGTCTGGCGGAAGCACGGAGCCTGCAAATGGAATTTTCACTTAATGTGCTGCTGTGATATACTGTTTAGGTATCGTGAGGGACAGGTTTTATTGTGCAGACTCTCAGTATGATGAAGTGAAGATTGAGCAGCACATCACTGGGTCCCATAGACAGGGCAATAAACACAGTGCAGAGCTGTAGTTCATGCAGAAAGAATAAAAAATTCTGTTGATGTTCTAATTTAAACAAGCATTTATGCTTATGAATGTCACCACACCATAGCCTGGAAGAGGCTATATTTTCTTTTAAGATTGTACATTATTCATGCTAAAATCTCCTCCATAATGCAGGACAAAATGAACCTGATTCTCTCTTTGCACATTGCTTCAAACTTGAATCTAATCTGAATAATCATTTGTTTGGCACTAAACCAGCAGAAAGACTGCTCAAATTTAAGTCCTAGCCATGAACCTTCTGGTTCACGCAGGCTTGCAAATAAGTCTGCAAAACTCCTTAGCCCTAAACAACTGTTAGTAGCCACCTGCCCAAACATGCCTGTTACACATGTGTGGCCTTCTTTTACCCTTTCCTACTTATTCCTTCTTACTTACCTTATCTCTCCAATTTATCCTTGTAACCAATTAATCTGGTAAGTTGACAAGAAGAGAAGTGCCTCAACCACATAAGGATTTCTAGAAGAAGTGTAGCCTCCAGTCCTGGACTCAGTTTAAGATGCACTCACCTTGAAACAGTTAAGTAACCTGGGAATTGCTTCACATCTTTGTTCCTTTATGATACTTCAGATTCTTCAGTCTGAAGAAAAAACCTTGGCCTGGGTTCCTTGTTTGCTAACAATTCCCCTGCTAGGATTTGGGGCATGGTCTCTGGGTTATATTGCCAAGTAAACAGGATTGATGCTGAAATTAAGGGGGGGGGGAGTGAAAGGTGAAACAAGTTTCAGATTTACTCCCAAGGAAAAACATTGGTGATAACATGGCTTAGGGAGGGGTTCTGCATATCCCCAGGAAGGCATTTCCTGTCCAAAAGCCTATTTATTTTATTGAGCCCTGCTACTGCTGTTGAGATGATGCTTATATATCATGCTGTTTAGTGGTAGACCTGGTGGATGTTGTTTATGCCTGCTGCTTAGGGCTTTTATTGTTTAGTTATTATTACTGTTCATGATTGTTTATGGGTTTTGAGAGCTACTCTTTTTGAATGGTGTCTTGGGTGCTAGTGCGGCAGAGAGTATGATTCATATGCTTTACTCAATACATACATTTTGGTAAATATTGCCTCTGCAAAAGATGACCTATATTTGAGACGCCATGTCCATGTGACATTGAAATAGGCTCTGTGACTCATGTCTAGAACAGAGACAACAGCTCAGCTCATTCCTCCTATTTTTGTATATGAACATCAATGTACATTGTTACAGGCATCAGACAATTCACAGATTAGACACTGCATTACAGGTGCTTTTATCCTCTGATGATTTGGGAAGAAACACTGTAGTGAAGTAAAAGAAGAAGAAGAAGAAACTGCTACAAACAAAAGAAAGCAGAACTCTTTTGTATTACAATACATTAAAGGGACTGATCTGCCATCTTTTGAAGTGTGTGGAGAAAGCCATTCAGCTGAGCAAGTTTTAAATCAGGCTTTTAAAAGCACACAATTTCTGGTTGCTTTTTCTCCAAGGATTGAGGTCACCCCTGCAGAAATCCTTGCTCATATAAACACCTCACATATGCTATAATTTTGTTATATATACACCCCAGTATTCATGCAGCTGTTTCTCCTAGGGGTGTGTGTGTGTGTGTGTGTGTGTGTGTGTGTGTGTGTGTGGTGCATCCATAGCTTTCAATAAATGAGATTTTCAAAAAGTAGATTTTAATCCCCTCCTGGAGCTTTCTGAAAAAGTAAGAGGTTTTTTTTTAAGTGCTTTGAAAACTGATCCCATAATGACAGAGCCTCAGTCAAATTAGTAAGTCTGAACCAATGCTTTTATAAGTGAAATAAGCCCAATACAAAGACGGATTTTGAAAAAGTAACCACGTGAGCCAGATTTTGGGAACAAACAAGCATATTCAGGAACCTGAGCTTGCTTCCTGTTAGACAGACATTAGCTTCACAGCTGTATGTGTATGGCTTTACTTTTTTTTGTTGCTATGTTGTTGAGGGCACAGGCCAAACCAACTTTCTCACACCAAAGTCAGGGCAATGCTGCTCTGAGGTAAGGGAACAAACATTCGCTTATCTTGAGGAGGCCCTTGTGAGTGCCACCCAACTGCAGGATGCCACACACGTCCCTTAGGCACAGCTGTGTCAGACTAGAAAATTGGTTAGGATCTGGGCCTGTCTCATACATTGTCTCATTTGGGTGTATGCATCTGCAGCTGTCATCCCTCTAGTGTTCCTACTTCACAACCAAGATTGTCAGTACAAATGAGGGGCTGGTATAGAAAACTTGGGGTTGTCGAAAGGTGACACTTGAGGGTTTGACAGTAGCATCTGTCACTTCTGGGTTAGACAGATGGGGGGAGGAGTTGCGTTGAGTTAGGATCCACTGCAGGATGTGCTCCATTACGAACTGTAATCAATAAAAGTGCCCCAATTCTCATACCAACATTCACAACATTCAGCCCAAACCTACCTGGACCAGCAGTAATTGGAGCGCCTCTTCCACTGTAAAGCAGCCAGTGCCAGTTGTAAAAGGTGCTCTGGGAACGTGTGAAGTCACACACTGCTGGAGCACCAGTGGGAAGGTCAGAGCCTTCCTGTATGCTCCAAAGCAGTGCAAAAATGCTGTAGACAGAAGTAAGTTGTTGGGGGAGGCAGGAGGGGGTACAGGAGGGTGGAAGAGTGCAAAATCAAACAAGAGTGCCCTGTTAGGGTGCCGCTTAACTATTTCTCATGGTTATTCTCCTAGGCAAAGTCCCTTGTTGAACATTCAGACAGGTCCCCCTTTGACCCTGTTTCAGTTTGTTGCACTGGTCATTAAGGGCTTACAGGCATTAGGGCTATCTCCAGTACGGCCTGCTTTTGTCTCGCTTTGGGTCTGGCTCTGTGGCTGTCACTATCAGAATGTCCATGGCAGATATCCAGAGGATTGATCGCTGATGTTCTTTGGTTTCACGTGCTTTATATATAAGTATAGGCAGACACCGCAGCTCCAATGGTTGTTTCTGTGCATTATGATTGAGCAAGTTGGTGCCAATCATCTGGTTGGCCTGACTGGGGGAGTGTTCCCCTGGTATGGAGGTGTGCTCTTTTACATGAAACTGGGGGTGTGCTTGCTTTAATTATTTGCTATGAAGTATTTTTCTTTGAATGTCTGGGATGCAGGAATGCTGTTTTCGGGGGCATGCTCCTTTATTGGGAAGTATGGACTCACACTGTGGGCATGCGCTGGGCATTGTTCCCCATTTAAGTCTTTTTTCCTTCCTGGAATAGGTGCAGGCCTGTCTTCTGAATTGTTGTTTTCTCCTTGATTTCAGGTAATTCCTGGTCAATTCTGGTGGAAGTTCTCATTTACAGACATTATTCAATCATTTTGGGGGGCTAGGAAAGGGAAGCTGTTAACAACTTCAGTACCCAGCTCAGACTGAGCAATGTGGCTACAGTCCTGGACTGCCAAGAGAGGCATGCTTTGGGCACAGTTTTTGTCTCTAGTTTGTGAGTTCTTGGCAGCCCGCCCACCTCCCTAGGTCTTTTTTATTCACTTAGGTGAAAACAACGGCTGCTAGAGAACTGTGATGTCCTCAAGGCAGCAGACCTTTAGAAATTTCCCACTACTAAGGCAGTGGATCCAAGGGGTATTCATTCTCTGGTCCAACATTTTACTCTGAAGAGTTTGAAGAAGGGTTCATGATGTCCCTAACATAGATAAGACCAGGCACAGAATTAATTTACACTGGGGGAGAGTGGTTTTGTGGGTGTGGTTGATGCAGTTGTGGACCATACAGCAATTCTTTTTATGGTACCTGCCCTATTCATGATGGATGGTGTTCAGGGTGGGGTGGGGGAAGCTGTGCTAAGCTAGCACCCATATGGCAGGTGTTGTACGGGCATGGGACTTAGAAGTTGGCTGGTTGGCTTGACAAGCTGCCTTAACCCTTTGGGGTTGACCATGAAAAGCTGAAGCCATCTCCAGAAGGATTGTGGCTTGGAGTCAAGGTGGTCTCATCAATGAATCTAAGGGAAATACAGTCTCTCACTGTTTCCCCACTGGTAAATGACCACATGTGGGGGAGGAGTTTTAATCGGCCCCCTGCTGCAGGTTTTCTGAATTAAATAATAAGGTGGCCCAACTTAAACCCAAGCCTTTGTCTCGCATGTTTTATTTGGTCGTGCAGAGACAATTCATTCATTGCTTTCATTTTGATGAGTATGATGGATTTCTTGGGAGCTTCTGGTAAGCAAATATAGATGCATCTGCTCTCAAGAAGCTGAAATTTAGCGCAATTGAATTTGCAAGTTGCCTTGCAGCCACTAAGTTAAAAGCAAAGAATGTGACACAAAACTGATGTGCAATGCTGCTGCTGGGATGGGAACCATCACAGATTCAATCTGGTAGCAAGGTAGTGCCAGCTGGGCTAGAAATGTGATGCCTTGCCGGTACCCTGCAGTGGGCTGCACTAGATAGGATGATGGATAGTCCTGTCACTCATGGGCACTGGGTCATATTTTATAGAGAGCATCAGAGATCAGCATTAGATCAAGTAATTGCTTCCCACAG
This sequence comes from Tiliqua scincoides, assembly GCF_035046505.1. Classification (NCBI taxonomy): domain Eukaryota; kingdom Metazoa; phylum Chordata; class Lepidosauria; order Squamata; family Scincidae; genus Tiliqua; species Tiliqua scincoides. Next base: position 122,941,317 of record NC_089824.1, read on the forward strand.
TTTCAGAATTCCTTGATGTACTGTACGTTCAAAGGTGTAGTCAATCACTGCTTGCTTCACAACCAATGCAAACCAAAGGAAATATTCTCTGGCTGGGGAGTCTTGATTGCATTACTTAGCTATACTAAATATATTATCACATCCTGATATATTCATTAAAATGCTCTTCTCTCTGTAAATCAGGTTGCTGGAATGGAATTCCCTTTGGAGATTCATGCCTAGTATAAATGGGAACTAAGATATACTTGATCATGATGCAGAAGGGTGATCGAGGCAGCGGTTTGAGTGTTGTGCTTCCTGTATGCCTAGTGAATGCCCCAGCATTTGGACAGCTCTGCATGCTGGTGGAAGTTTGGTCAGACAACAGCTTTCAGTCAATTGTAAGGAAACTTGAGGTGTAACAAAGATCTCTCCAGTGGTGTTGCCAGTGCATTCTCCTCCTGAAGTAGGTGTCACCCCCCACTACGTAGTAACCGCTGCTGTGTGACACTCCCTCTTACTCACTATACTAAGCAACAAGGATTCACGGGCAGGTGGGAAAGCCTTTCTGCCGTCAAATGCAGCATATAGCTCTGCTCGATGGGGGCTCAGAGGGCATGTTGTGAACACTCTCACAAATCCCAGGCTGGGGATGGGGGTTAGGATACAGCCTGCGCCACTGCCACCTATCCCTCCCCCCTCCCTGGCTCAATCCATCTCCTCTTGCACCCTCCACTTGCTCAACCCTCTCCACTCCATCCTCTTACCACCCAAAAATGCCACCTCCCTGCCTCTGTTCCACCCTCCCACCACCCTCTCCCAGCCCTCTCCCTCCCACCTGTGGCAGGTGGTGCAGGGGTCAGATCCAGCACCACCAAGCTGGTGCGGGCCTCCAAGCCATCCCAGCAGGCTCTCGAGTAGGAAGCTGATTGGCACGTTTGTGACATGCAGAGTCATGCAAGGACTGATGTTCCAGCTCACAGCATGGTTTGGATAGCACTGTTAATTTGATTTTGAACTGTTTCTCCAATTCTAAATAAACACAGAGAGATGTCTCTGTTACAAACCATCCTGCTGGCTGCAGCAGAGGAGAAGGGGATACAGTGAGCCCCTCTTATCAGCTGGTTTAGATCCAACTGTTCCTCCCCTCCCAGAACTGTCTGCTGTAGTGGCCATTCCACCTGGTTCCCACAGACCTTCATTATGAAACACTATTAATTATTATTAACAGTATTTATATACCGCTTTTCAACTAAAAGTTCACAAAGCGGTTTACAGAGAAAAATCAAATAACTAAATGGCTCCCTGTCCCAAAAGGGCTCACAATCTAAAAAGATGCAAATGAATACCAGCAGACAGCCACTAGGACAGACAGTGCTGGGGTAAGGTGGGCCAGTTACTCTCCCCCTGCTAAAAAAAAAAGGAGCACCCACTTGAAAAAGTGCCTCTTACCCAATTAGCAGAGGTAAACACTATCAAAGAACTTAGCTTTGAACTTGCTTATTTTCATCCTCCTTCTCTTTTCTTTTTGCCTTTTGTTTCCTGACTCTTATATTGGAAGCCATTATTATAAAATAACCCTGGGGGCTGGGGGCTAAGAATAGGCCCTCAGTTTGGCTGTACTTTTCGTAAGAGGCGACTAAACAGCCACCGGGTAGATGGGACTCGTCAGCCTAGGAAGGCAGCTCATCTAAGAGAAGGAAACTCTGACCTCAAACCTCCACTGCCTTGTGGCTACATCCAGTTCTGGAAAAGGCTTCAGGAGTCAACCTCGAGGCAAAATCAGGAGCCGGAGTCCCTTAGGCAGTTCATGGCTGAACACAGTCATGTTCTGGCAACTCCTGCGACGCCGCTGGAACCAACCGTATTGGCTTCTGCCTTTCCATTGGACCATTCCAGCGACGTGGAGAGGGGGGATTTGCTGCATGGGTAACAGCCTATCCTCCATACCTTCTTTACCCAGGCTTCGCGCACTGGAGAGGACACTCCAACTTCGCCATACGGCGTCGGCACAACACGGGAAGCAGCAGTTTACTGGTTATAAGTCTTTGCTCGATTGGCGTAGAGCATGACGCCAGGGGCTGCTTCCGACGGTGGGAGAGATCATTGCATCTCATTGGGCAGCTACCGCCCGCCTTAAGCTGGGCAGTCCCCAGCCAGTAAGGTGTTGCCTCGCCACGGTCCGTTAACCTCATGGGGTGCGTGGGGTTTAGGGTGAAAACCGACAAGCGGATCGACAACTCTGCACCATGCAACAGAAAACAGAAAACTACTGCCCTAAAGCTGGGCACCTGGAATGTTAGGACAATGACACCTGGCTTCTCTGATGACCTGCAAGAAATAGACGACGCACGCAAAACAGCTGTCATCGACATGGAGCTGAGCAGACTGCAGATGGACATCGTCGCCCTTCAAGAGACTAGGCTGCCAGATTCCGGATCTGTCAAGGAGAGAAATTTCTCATTTTTCTGGCAGGGAAAACCACCAAACGAAACCAGGGAACATGGCGTTGGCTTTGCGGTCAGAAATACCCTGCTGAAATCCATCATCCCACCTACTGTGGGAAGTGAAAGAATTTTGTCCCTGCAGCTCCAGTCATCAGCAGGACCTATCACTCTCATCAGTGCTTATGCACCGACTCTGTCGTCTCCAGCAGAAGCCAAAGACAAATTCTATGATGACCTGGCCACCACTGTCAAGAAAATCCCTGTAAAAGAGCCATTGTTCATCCTCGGCGATTTCAATGCTAGAGTTGGTGCTGATAACAGTTCATGGCCCACTTGCTTAGGTCAATTTGGCACTGGGAGGATGAACAAAAATGGCCAACGCCTGCTAGAGTTTTGCTGTCATCACGGTCTCTGTGTCAGCAACACATTCTTCAACACAAAGCCCCAACATAGAGTCTCTTGGAGACATCCAAGATCAAAGCACTGGCACCAGCTTGACCTGATCCTCACCAGACGCTCCAGCCTTCCCAGCATCAAGATCACACGCAGTTATCATGGTGCTGCCTGCGACACTGACCACTCCCTGGTGTGCAGCAGAGTGAAACTGCAAACAAAGCGACTGTATCACTCGAAAAAGGAAGGAAGACCTCGCATTGATACCAGCAAGACCCGGGATCAGAGAAAAGTGGAGGAATTTGCACAAGCGCTTGAGGAATCTCTTCCAGGCCCGGCCGACGCAAACGCATCCAACAGATGGGAACATTTCAAGAATACCGTTTACAACACCGCCTTGTCCATATTCGGCAAGAAGACCAACAAGGCGGCAGACTGGTTTGAAGCCCACTCTGAGGAGTTGACACCAGTCATTGAGGAAAAGAGGAGAGCTCAAGCAGCATACAAGGCCTGTCCCAGTGAGCGCAACCTGCAGGTCCTCCGAACTGCTCGCAGCAAAGTCCAACAGACTGCCAGGAGATGTGCTAACGACTACTGGCTCCAGCTCTGTTCCGAGATACAGATAGCAGCTGACACGAGCAACATCAAGGGGATGTATGATGGTATCAAGCAGGCCCTAGGTCCAACACAGAAGAAAATTGCCCCTCTGAAGTCTGCCACAGGCGAGGTCATCCAGGATTGGGCGCAGCAGATGGAACGCTGGGTGCAGCACTACTCTGAGCTATATTCCAGAGAAAATGTAGTCACCGAAGAAGCACTGAACAACATTGAGTGCCTGCCTGTGCTGGAAGAGCTTGACAGTGAACCAACCCTAGAAGAACTTCACGTGGCCCTGGACTCCCTTGCCTTTGGCAAGGCACCTGGAAAAGACAGCATCCCTGCTGAAGTCCTAAAATGCTGCAAAGAGATCATCGTCACTGAGCTGCATGAAATCCTCTGTCTCTGCTGGAGAGAAGGTGGAGTACCTCAAGACATGAGGGATGCAAACATCATCACGCTGTACAAGAACAAAGGTGACAGGGGTGACTGCAACAACTACCGCGGCATCTCTCTCCTTAGCGTTGTAGGAAAGCTGTTTGCCCGAGTTGTACTAAAGAGGCTCCAGGTACTTGCAGAGAGCGTCTATCCAGAATCGCAGTGTGGGTTCCGAGCCAACAGGTCCACCACTGATATGGTATTCTCCCTTAGACAACTGCAGGAGAAATGCAGGGAACAACGACAGCCACTCTTTATAGCCTTCATAGATCTCACAAAGCCTTTCGACCTGGTCAGCAGAGACGGCCTCTTCAAGATTCTCCCCAAGATTGGATGTCCACCCAGGCTCCTCAGCATCATCAGATCTTTCCACAAGGACATGAAGGGCACTGTTGTCTTCGATGGCTCCACATCAGACCCTTTTGACATCCGAAGCGGAGTGAAGCAGGGCTGTGTTCTTGCACCAACCTTGTTTGGGATTTTCTTCGCTGTCCTGCTGAAGCAGGCCTTTGGAACTGCAACAGAAGGCATCTATCTCCGGACCAGATCAGACGGAAAGCTCTTCAACCTCTCCAGACTGAGAGCAAAATCCAAAGTCCAGCTGAAATGTCTGCGTGACTTCCTCTTTGCCGACGATGCAGCTGTCACTACCCACTCTGCCAAAGATCTCCAGCAGCTCATGGATCGTTTTAGCAAGGCCTGCCAAGATTTTGGACTGACAATCAGCCTGAAGAAAACACAGGTCATGGTTCAGGATGTGGACTCACCTCCCTGCATTACAATCTCTGAGCATGAACTGGAGGTTGTACATGACTTTGTGTACCTTGGCTCAACGATCTCCGACACTCATTCTCTCGATACCGAGCTAAACAAGCGCATCGGTAAAGCAGCTACCACGTTTTCCAGACTCACAAAGAGAGTCTGGTCCAACAAGAAGCTGACGGAACATACCAAGATCCAGGTCTACAGAGCTTGCGTCCTGAGTACACTTCTGTACTGCAGCGAGTCATGGACTCTTCGCTCACAACAGGAGAGGAAACTGAGCGCTTTCCACATGCGCTGCCTCCGACGCATCCTTGGCATCACCTGGCAGGACAAAGTTCCAAACAACACAGTCCTGGAACGTGCTGGAATCCCTAGCATGTATTCACTGCTGAAACAGAGACGCCTGCGTTGGCTCGGTCATGTCGTGAGAATGGATGATGGCCGGATCCCAAAGGATCTCCTCTATGGAGAACTCGTGCAAGGAAAGCGCCCTACAGGTAGACCACAGCTGCGATACAAGGACATCTGCAAGAGGGATCTGAAGGCCTTAGGGATGGACCTCAACAAGTGGGAAACCCTGGCCTCTGAGCGGCCCGCTTGGAGGCAGGCTGTGCAGCATGGCCTTTCCCAGTTTGAAGAGACACTTTGCCAACAGTCTGAGGCTAAGAGGCAAAGAAGGAAGGCCCATAGCCAGGGAGACAGACCAGGGACAGACTGCACTTGCTCCCAGTGTGGAAGGGATTGTCACTCCCGGATTGGCCTTTTCAGCCACACTAGACGCTGTGCCAGAACCACCTTTCAGGGCGCGGTACCATAGTCTTTCGAGACTGAAGGTTGCCAATACAATACAAATTATAAAATGTATTATCACATTGGTAAATGCATAGAAATATAAAGATAAGAACAAGTGTATAGAGCTTAGGATAGGGAAATAGTTTTCTGGGCCAAAATTTCACCATTGGAAGCTTAGACCTCAGCTCCATAAGCCTGTTGCTACTTCTCAGGCTAATTTTGGGCTAATTAACACTTTGCTAAAATACAGCCTGGGAACTGCCATTAATGCATCCTTGTTTCAGTCTGTAGTGATTTTGTTTGGGTCACTGGGCTGACACCACCAATTCAGCTTTCAGTGAATTCCAACCAAATCATCAAAATTTATTTTGATATTTAGGATGAAATTCTGTCATCAGCTTCATCATTGCTTAGTGAAATTCTTCCAACCCAATCAGGACTGTGCATCCCTTTAATATGGCTCCATTACTTTCATGTAACTCTTGGGCTGTCTAAACAAGAAGTGCTGCTAAAGGCAGCTCAGTACTGGCAATTTGATGGCTTCTGCTGGAGGGTGGCTTAATTGAGGACTCCAATGGCTAGGAACCAAACTTTCCTTAATGATCCTGTGTTCAAAGGAAGCAAACATAACTTGTTAACAATACATAATTAAACATCATTAAGTGGAGCATTTGACAGCAAAGTCCTGTCCTTCAATCAATTTATTCACTTGGCTGGATTTAATCTTCTTCCACTTCCCATTCTTTCAGCTCCAGTAAATTAATGCATGGCACACCATGTTCTCTCAACCTGGGAGCTGTCAAACTAAGTTGTTTACTATTGTTCGTGCAGAACATTTGCCTTTAAGGGGAAGAGGACTTGAGGACAGCCTAATATTCCTCCTTATGCCTAGAATACAGATGAACCAGATGTAAGGCAAAGCCTTGATGCAGTCAGATTAGACCCACTTTATCTCACAGAGAAATGATGAAGTTTGTTCCACATGGATATCCATGAGTTACTGTCTTGAAATTGCAACTATGATAACTTGGCTCTTGTAAGTGGTGTTGACTTTGTTCACCTGCTGCCGTGTGAGTGAGTGAGTGAGTGAGTGAGTGAGTGAGTGAGTGAGTGAGTGAGTGAGTGTCTTGAATTTCCCATGGCTATACCTAGTAAAGCTCCATAAATCCATAACCTTTGGGACCTGGTGGTAGTGAATTATTGGATATGGCAGAATATCAGGAACTGCTGTCCTCTTGATGATCCCAGGATCTAAGGTTCCCATCACTACTGACATTTACTTCCAAGCTGCTTGAGTTGTCCAATGCCAAATTAGACATGATTGTGCCTGCACCGGGGATGATGAGGTCAAGAGTCTACTCCTGAGCACTGCTGGACAGTTTTGATGCCTGACTATCAGGAGTGCTGGACATTTGGGTGCTGGACAATTGGAGAGTTACTAGATAATGGTTTGGGGCATGATGAAAGCTGCTAGCTAACGACAGGCAATTGAAGCTGAACAATAGGCAGAAGTTAGTGGCAACAAGAAGCCCTTAAAAGAACCTGTTTTTTTTTTCTGGTACAAGGAATAATGATGCCACCCCAGCAACACAAACTTTGGTAGAGTTACTCCACAAAACTACTTTAGTTAGTAGTGCTAAAACTACTTAAATTAGTTAATAGTGCTAAAAACTGGTTGGAACTTGGGGTTGTAGTCTGAGAAAATTATTCAGGACTATGCACCATTGAAATCAATGAGATGAATTAGTAATGATTATCTGAAGTCTATGTAATTTTAATGGGATTTGCAGTTCAATCCTGTTGGGGCTATATGCTGGTGGAACATGCATACTGCCAGCGTAGATTATGGCAATCAGGCAGCGTACTGATGGATTGTCACAGACCCATCAATGAAGGTAGACTGGCAGGGAAGGCAGGATGGTTGGGGTGAGGCAGAACAGGGGAGGCCAGCATAAGGCAGAGATGGGACAAGGGGCGGTGGAGCAAAGCAGTAGACAGGGGAAGGAAAGGATGGAGCGGTGATAGGGGTGGGGAAAAGGTGGATCAACTCTGGGAAGGGGAAATTTTCAGCAGCAGTGGCGGCTGCCGAATCCTAGCCTGGACTCAATTGCATGGCACAGATCCACACAGACCGGCACTAGTGATTTTGCTAGTACAGGCCCCAGTAGACCATTCTGTCCTGTGCAGGCTTAAACATTCCAGGCAAAAGGCAGTTTGAACATTCACAATGGCTATCGGTTTTTACCATATCACAACATGAGGCTTCATCATCTCACAAAAAGACTGCCTCTATACCCATTTGGATGAGTGTATTGAGACAGGCCTTGTATTTTATGAGGAACTGGGGAGGAGCTTCACATTACATTACGCACAGGCCTGGCCTACTCCATGTTAGGGGTTGCAAGCAAGCTATATTGCACATCGACTGTGTCTCCAATGGCAGTACTTTGTTTGTTGACATGGATTGAATAGCAGCTATTCATCTATATCACGGGTGGGCAAACCCCGGTCTGGAGGCCATTTGCAACCCTTGAGTTCCCACAATCTGGTCTGCAGGGAGCCCCCGCTCTCCAACAAGCCTCTGACCCATCGAAGACTGTTGGAGTCCATGCTGGCCCACGACTGCCCATTACAACTGCCAGACGGGCCAAGTTAGAGCAAAACCTTTTATAGTCTCCATGTGTTTACTGCTTTTCCCTGGGCATTATTTTAACATGCTTCTGAACAACTTGTGTCTCCATGTGTTTCTGGCTTGGTCTGTCTTGGTCTGTGGTATGTTTTCACTGTGCAAGAGGTGTGTGGCAAACAGTTCATAGTTCTCATGTGGTTCTACATGCCTGCATTATAGTTCTCATGTGTATTATAAATAAGCTCAGTAAAATTCATTCATTCATATAAGTTCCATCTCTGATGTATTCATTTATGTAAATCTATGTAAATTTATTCAAATTTGAAATGTAAATTTATTTATTTATTTACATTTACAGGAGGTAAATTTACATTTACACTTTTTACATTTACATTTTTTACATTTACCAGGAGGTCTGGTCTAGAGGGTAGAGCCTCCCTTAGCCCGAAGATAACATCTGAAGGTTGCCAGTTCAAGGCCACCGGCAGCTCCGTGAATGGTAAGACCTTGAAGCAGCTGACAAGCTGAGCTGAGTTATTCCACCTGCTCTTTGGTGTGAGCGAAGAAGCGTCTTGGCTGCCCTTCAAGTGAGAGATGAAGGAGCTGCTTGTCAGCCTGCCTGGGAGGCAACTGGGGGCCAGAAGTGATACCAGACCAGAAAGATCCATCTGAAATGTTGTGCGATTCTTGAAATATAGAGCCTTTCTGTTATTGTAAAAATCCCCTCGGGGGTTGAGAGATAGCCTGTCTATGTGAACCGCCTTGAATAAAGTCAGAGGAGTAATCTGATGACCAGAAAGGCTGTATATAAATACCAGCATTATTATTATCTTTTATTATGTCCCCAACATAGTGTCAGAGAGATGATGTGGCCCTCCTGCCAAAATGTTTGCCTGCTCCTGATCTATATCAGTGGTTCCTAAACAGTGGGTCCAGGACCCACCAGTGGGTCATGACCCAATTTTTGTTGGGTTGTGAAACTGACAGGGTATGACAAGGCAGATTTGGCTAGAGGCAGCAAGAGTTAAGCAAGCTGCTAATGGGGGGAGCACTGCTGCCCTATCACCATTATAGCCACACCCTAGGCATTTATAATTTCAGGGCAACAGCCTCTAGGGCCTCTGAAAGTTTGGGAACCTGATCTAGATGGTAAACAGTAAAGGGGTCACTTAGAGCAGGGGTGTCCCAAGTTTTTGGCAGGAGGGCCACATTGTCTCTCTGACACTGCATTGGGGGCCGGGGAAAAAAGAATTAATTTACGTTTAAAATTTGAATAAATTTACATAGGTTTACATAAATGAATATATTAAAGATGAACTTATATGAATGAATGAAGGTCTTGCAATCACTCAAGGCCTATAAAAGGCCTTGCAGAAAGCAAGGCTGGCCCTTCCTTTGCTGCCGCTACTGCATCACAGACATGAAACAACAAGGCTTGGAGGGAGCCCTCATCCCACAGCTCACGCAAGAGGTCAAACAGTCGCCCTCACGCTGAGAGCAGTTGCGTCGGGCCAGTGTGGGCTCCAACAAATCTCCAGAGGGCCAGAGGCTCATTTGAGACTGGGGACTCCCTGAGAGGCCTCGAGGGCTGCAAGTGGCCCCAGGGCCGGTGTTTGGGCACTCCTGACTTAGAGTCATGGCTGGGATCTGGGCTACACTTACAGCCCAAGCCTATGGGTGGGATGCAATGATGGATCTCACACTCTGTCATTGCATTCCACAAGCCACTGGAGCAGCAGCAGCTCTGGAAAGTTGACACCAGTGCAAATCCAGGAAGACAGACATGAGTTCCAGTGGACTCCAGATTGTCTGCTGTACTGATATGTTGGTGGGGAAGGATCCTATGCCCCCAGTCCAGGCTCAACATGCCCCACTGGATTGAATGGATTTACACCAGCAAAATAGCTATCAATAGGTCCAAGTAGGTCCATGGAACCAGCAAGCAGTGAAGTAGGTACTTACCTCTCCACCACTTAACTCACCACTACTGCCTGATCCCCAGCCAGTGTATAGGATGCAGAAGATACTACATTGGCACTGTTGCATAACACAGGCCGACAAAGCATAGGAGTGGGCTCTTCGTCCCCAGCACTGCGGATCAAGCCTGCTCCTCTCTGCAGAGCTGCAGATGTACCAGACTGAAATGGCTAAAGTCAAGCTGAATATCTATTTGCCTTGTGCATCTTATGCAAGTGAAGCTGGATGGTGTCCAATATTGTTGCAGTGCCATGTCAAGTACTTTGTATTCCAAAGGCAACAAATCAAACAAAAGTCAGCCTGGTCTGATTGCTTGAGGTAGGGAAGAGCAAAGCCTTATGCATCATAAATGCAAATGAATAAAGTTATCTCTAGATCTAAACCAAAGAATAATAAAATCTACTCCTCTGTTTATGGCACAGACTTCCAGAACAGGAATACCTTATATATATAAGGAGCAAGGGGGGGAAGGCAGAATGGGGCAGTGATGGGGCAGCTGATAGGTAGATCAGATCTGGGAAGGGGCAGGTTTTGCGGCAGCGGTGGCTGCCGAATCCTAACCCTCTTTTTGGACCCCATCCTGTGAGGTGGGTCCATGCAGACCCAGCTATTTAACGAGCGCAGACCCCCTGTGCCACTGAGGCTTACTCCTGGGTAAGGGAATGATTTGCAGGGAAGGGAGATCTTTGCAACCATCCCCTGTCATGATACAGTGGCAGCCGTTTTGGCACTGCTGCATCAGCGGCAGGGGCAGAGCAGAATAAGATTGGACTCTAAATGTCTTAGGTTTTATGGTTTCTTGAAAAGAACCTGGCTTCTTGATACACGATAACATTGTAGTTGCAGCATTTTGGATTCTTTTCCTCTTTTCTTTGAAACTTATAGTGAAACTAATTTCATTCTGATATAAGCGTTGTTGTTCTGTTGACATATTTATTACTCATTTTTTGAAATGTATTTTTAATGCAATTTGTGGTTTCGGAAGCATCTTGGGAAATATTACTGATCAAGCAGAATACAGATATAAGTTCTTCAAGCCCTCAAGAGATGAAGTGGACAGGAACCAGCCCAATGTAATCATTGAAATCAATATGTATGATCCAACTTAAATTTAAGTTCTTTACAGCCCAGTTCTAACCTTCCCTGGAGCAGGCAGGCCAACTGGCCTGCACTGCGTCCAGAGCAGGGTTGGGGCTGGCTGCGGCGCAACTTGGAGCAAAGGAAATAATTCCCCTTACTTCAAGTAACACAGCAGCTGCCAAATGGGGCTACTCAGATCTGTTCCACCTTAATAGGTGGCACAGTTCCAAGCAGCCCAGCATTAGGCCAGGCTGCCTGGGAGGGGAGTTGGTTGGCAACCTTCAGTCTCGAAAGACTATGGTATAAGCCTACAGCACCCGGTATTCCCAGGCAGTCTCCCATCCAAGTACTAACCAGGCTTGACTCTGCTTAGCTTCTGAGATCAGACAAGATCTGATACAGATCTGACCTAAGTGCTGGATCCTGGCAACACCCCTCTCTGGGCCTGGTCTGCCCATGGGCCTGCCTGCTGCCCACCCTTCCTCCCCCCTACCTAGAACACCCTTCCTCCTCCCTCCCCAGACTCCTGTATCAGCCAAGGCAGGCTGGCCCAAACCTACCTTTCCGCTGGCTCTGGGGAGACCAGATCTGGCCTCTGGAGGCCTGTGCACTTCCGTGCACTAGCCTCCCAACTCTTCCGGTGGCACCTCCAGGCTTGCGCAGGGGACTTGCACTGGCCCAAGAGCACCTCTGAATTGTGCTCTAAGTTTTCAAATCTTACTGTTTTCAGGAGAAGCGATTTAAAACCTGAATGTGATGCTTTGCATTGAAACCAATGGGTCTTAAAAGTGTAATAGAATGAATTAGTGCCTGGTGGGATTTCACATAGCCTGGATCAAAAATGGTTGCAACCTTCAGTCTCGAAAGACTATGGTATAAGCCTACAGCACCCAGTATTCCCAGGCGGTCTCCCATCCAAGTACTAACCAGGCCTGACCCTGCTTAGCTTCTGAGTTCAGATGAGATCGAGCATCTGCAGGGTAACAGTTGCTGCCTACAACATGCCTCAAACATACTTGACAATGGGTGCCTCATGCTCAGCATTTCAGAAGTGGGTCAGAATAGCTATGCAATGTACCAGAGGTATTAATCCGGAATAACATGTTTTGTATTTAGATGGCATTCTGGTATCTCATTTTTGCTTGGCACATTTTCTGCACTGGAACTGATTATTATTATTGTTATTTCTTTCCAGTTCTGCATTGTGGAATGAGCTCTTGCAATCCAGTTTAGATTATGTGCCATTGACAGAATTCCTAGAATCACATCCTTCCAATTGCTTTTAATAGCCATTTCCCCTCAGGAGCAACGCTGTGCAATAAGCTTCAGAAGCCGCATGGCATTCTGCGGGAACTTGTTTATTCATATGGCAATAACCCAAACAGGTTTTATTGTCAAACGCTGCATAAAATTTGGATGTGGCACCTCTGCAGATTCTCTTTTTGTATGGGGGGAATGGAAATGTGTCTTGCTGAAAGATCATGACTCACTGGAAGTGGTAATTATGCTCTTTTTGATAAGTTAGCATTAAAAATACACTCTGCTACCTAAATGTACATAATTTCCTCCCCCCCCCCCATTGTTGGGTACAGAATCTTTCAGTACATGCAAAGGAAGTAATGAAATCGGGTGTCTGCTGAATTTGCAGATGCTGAGAAAATTCATAAGGCTTCTGCTTTTCCATTGACCAGAGTACATTTATACAGATAACAGCCATCGCATTCAGGCGACACATTTAAAAAACCGATTCCATTTATTATTGCTTTTCCTCATATCGTTGCATTGCAGTACATCAGCGCTTAGAATGATGTGACACAATATACACATTTCTGCGCTGTGTCGGAATTTTTGCAGATCCATTAAGAAAGGTCATTGGGAAAGAGAAAAATCCATGCTTAGCTTGATTCATGGGCTTTTTTCCCCACTACCCACTCTGCTCAGGTGATTTGCAGAACATAATACTTTGTAAATCTCTTCCTATTCCATTCTTTCTACATCCTTGGTAAGCTGTAATGTCAAAAATCTTTAGTATTTCAATGTAGCGTTTTCAACATGGAAAGTGCTTCTAGTTAATGAAGCAATTTTGTTAACCTTAATGTTGTTCAGACCTGGGACAGACTGCACTTGCTTCCAGTGTGGAAAGGATTGTCACTACCGAATTGGCCTTTTCAGCCACACTAGATCTCCTCTATGGAGAACTCGTGCAAGGAAAGCGCCCTACAGGTAGACCACAACTGCGATACAAGGACATCTGCAAGAGGGATCTGAAGGCCTTAGCAGTGGACCTCAACAAGTGGGAAACCTTGGCCTCTGAGCGGCCTGCTTGGAGGCAGGCTGTGCAGCATGGCCTTTCCCAGTTTGAAGAGACACTTGGCCAACAGTCTGAGGCAAAGAGGCAAAGAAGGAAGGCCCACAGCCAGGGAGACGGACCAGGGACAGACTGCACTTGTTCCCAGTGTGGAATGGATTGTCACTACCGAATTGGCCTTTTCAGCCACACTAGACGCTGTTCCAGAACCATCTTTCAGAGCGCGATACCATAGTCTCTCGAGACTGAAGGTTGCCAACAAAATGTTTTTTTCAGTAGATTTGGGAAATAACTTTTCAGTATCCAGTACTGTTTTACCTTCTATATCTGCATGACCCTCAGCAGTGTTAGAAAATTGCAGAGAGGTTGCATGAGGCAAGTACACCTGGGCAACTTGGCCACAGCATCCACAGTGGCTCACCTCTCTCTCTCTCTCTTCTCTCCCTCTTTTCTAGGAGCCATGCTGCTCTCTCTCTCCTTGATATACAGGATTATTTTTCTTCCTGACCCTCTCCCTGACCCCTTTGTCACAGAGAAAGCACAGTGTATGCTTTGAGTACTGCAGCAAGCAACTAGTCTGGAAAGCTGGCACTACTGTCATGAGAGGACAGGCCAAACAAGACCAGAAGCGGTGTGGCCATGGGGTGACACCGTCAGCTCACTGAAGTGACACCGAGCCTTGTGACATCACTGCTTCCTAGCATATCTAATTTATTTTTTCTTCATCACCTGTATTTTAAGATTTCATGCATCTGTCCTGGAATTTACATCATGACTACTGTCTCCATGTGCCTGTGCAACAATTTCAAGGTGTCTACTGCACACTGATAGTGTGACATGCACTCTAATGCTGGAGGCAAATTCAGATGAAAGGTTTTTTTGAAGAGTTGAAGGTGGGCTGGCAAAGGAGTCATTGTCCATGGTGTACATACTCATTGCTTTTTGTCCTGCTATTATTGCTAATCAAATGAGATTTGCCGAGTTTGAAGCACTCAGAAATTCTCCACAACTTATTTACTGGCAGTGACGGTGATATGGGTGTGCCGAGTACAGATCATTATGCTATTCTGAACTGTCTTCTATTCTCTGAATCGGGTAGATGGACACGATTGTCTATATATCCAACCTGTGATAAAGGTGTTGTAATCTAAGGGGGCAGTTGTGTGCCATTTGTACACCAAGTTCTATTTACTTCCCTGGAACTTATTTTCTTTTTATGGCCAAACTGAAAAGAAGGCCCTTTGCCACGGCCACCTTGTTCTTCCCTGTTCTGTTTAAATAGCAAACCAAAATCCTCATTGGCCAGCCCAAAAATAGCTCTTTCTAAACTTGGAAGACATCAGCATCACAGCCAGGCAAAGAAGGGAGCACAACAGCTTTTTCAGTGGGAATTGAATGAATGCCATCAGCTGGCCAATTACAATGTGCAGATTCTGGAACACTTGGTCCATGTGCAGACTGCGCTTTGTGATTCCCTTTTTGCTTGCATTGAGTTCTTTTTCAAACATAATGAGCTGGCTTTGGGGTCTTTTTCGCTCTTTTGGTTGGGAAAGCAGATGCGCTGCTGTATCCTTGAATCTGTGTCTGGACAGATACGGACAACAGCATTGACAACAAGCCCATCTGTCCCAGGCCACCCAAGCCATTTTCACGATCCACAAAGTTACCCTCTTTGGGCTGCCTGGCTTTTGCACACTGCCTTGTGAATGCTCTTCTCTGAATATAGTTTATATTATATGATATGCTCCCCTGAAATATTATGCAAGCTCTTTTCAAAGTTTTTCCATGGACCAGAGCCAGGTTTGAATGGGTACAAGGCAAGCTGAGCCAGGCCGTTGCTTCCATTGTAAAGAAAATGGCTCAACTGTTCAAACATGTTTACAAGGATTCTAAAATTTTAGCAAAGTAACTTAGTAAATTTAAATGACCCCTGAAAGCCTTTCGTGTTCTTACCACCCTTATGTCCTGAGATGTCTTGCATGTGAAAATTGTTCTTCTTGCTCCACCCAAAATTGTCCTGCTTCCTTAAAAAAGCCCTATCTATAAATTATGCATAACTTCAGATCTGGGTACCTGAAGGACCATATTCTAACATGTGAGTCTGCCCTCAAACTGCATTCATCATCTAAGGCTCTGCTCAGTATCCTAACCTCTTATGAAGTGTGGCAGGGGATATGGGTCAGGGTCTTTTTGGTGGCAGCTCCTTGGTTATGGCATTCCCTCCCTCATGAGGCCTGGCTAGCCCTTACACTGCCAGGGCTTAAGCAGACAGTCGAAATGTTTTTGTTTCATCGGAGTATGAGTTATTCCATTGTGGTCAAAGTCATTTTTTGTTCACATTGTTTGCTAGATACCGCTTGTTATATTGCTTTATTTGGCTTGTTTGGTTGTTCTGCTTATTGCAGTGATTTGTACGGCTGTGTTGTGAAATTGTTTTACGTTACCATTTTAAAATGGTGAAGATCCATTTCACACCTTAGCGACCCCTTAATCGGAGTAGAAAAGTGGCCAAATTCTGTTTCAATAAATGACTCCACCTATTCTCCCTCACTGCCTCTCGTTCCTGGACCTGCTTCTCTGAACACCTTCATGGTGGTTCTTCTCCTGACTTCAAACTGCAACTCAAAGCCCACCTCTTTCATAATGCCTTTGGCTCTACTCTCTTGATCCCTATTGAAAACAAAAACCACCAGTGCAAGCCTAAGCACGGTTACACATAAGTAAGTCCCAATGTGTTCAGTGGGCTTTACTCTCTAGTAAATGAATTTAGGACTGCAGCCCAATAACGCATTGCTGTATTGGTGCATATTCATTTGTTGTTACTTTTTCTCTTCCTCTCCACCTTCTATTGGGTCCCATCTGTCAAAATGAAGATTACAAACTTTGTGAGGCAGGAGGTGTTGCCTACTCCATCTTCCTGTCTAGCACTTTTGCTGCATAAGGTGGGTTGCTGTCCAATGATCTGTATTAATTGTACTGCATTAATTACTGTAATGCAGCATGTTGGTTTTCGAGGAGTTCCAGATTAATTCCATTTATCTTCCACCTCTTCTCTAACATGGAACTCAAAGTGATGTAACCTGCCTTTCCACACGAACTCCTGCCCAAGCAGTGACCAGATCTAAATGTACTTAGCTTGAGTTGCTCTTCCATAGGGTCTTCAGCCTAGGTCCTGAGGCCTCACCTCAAAGGGCCTTCCAACCTAGGGAGTATTGCCCAGCTTAATGTTACAATTAATGCAGTAGTTGATTATTCAATAAGAAATTTGTCTTATTCATCAGGACTTCCACTGATAGGCAATAGATTCACTTTCTAGGAAGGCTTTTGTCATGTCGTGATCACTGGACAGAAATAGCTGCCAAAATGCAATGAGTGCTTTATGTGTGATCTTGTGAATGAATCATAGTATGGAGATACAACCTGCTATGCTCTCCCAGGAAAAGCAGGTAGTTTAGATATTCATTCAGTCATACCAAGATCCATTTCACAGGTGAACGAACATCAATGGATTGGTCATGACTTGATTATTCAACACTGCTAAATGCGTGAACCGACTCCATTGAAAAGTGTTGTGTTTGAGATATGAAAATCCCCTCATTTGTTTTCGAGATTTGTGATCCATTCACAAATATCAAATGCTCTTTGATGCTGAACATCATTTGTGAGTCAGCTGTCTATCAAAAGGTTAATTTAGTCCTCCCCAATTTTTGTTGGCACAGGGAGAAGAGTACAGGCTATTAGTGAAATACCAACCAATAAAAATGATAGTTGTGGCTTCCAAGTCCCAAAGGTGAAGAATGACTGAAAAATACGCCATTCCCGCATAGGTGTACATATTTTTTGCACATTTTTCTCCACACACTCCAAATAACTGTGATTACTTTCAAGCTCTCAACTAGCTCAACAAAGATTTTTTTCCCCCTCTGCCTTTGTAACAACAACAACAACAAAACACCTGCAGACATACCACAGGATCTTATGCCTACTAGGAGTTGAATCGGTTTCTCCATGAGAGTTATCACAGCTGGAGCCAAACGGTAGAGAAATAAAGCTTTGCTTGACACAGATAAAGTTCTCAAATAAATAACAGTAGGGTTTAGGTGCTACCTCCAGGGGACAGATGCAAAAGAACAAAGAATACAACCTTCTCTTTTAGAAACCTGGTAATAGGTCACATCCCTACTGTTCAACTTGCTGTAAACACTTCAGATATCAAATGATATATTCCCTCCACAGAGGAGGGGGCGTGATCCTCTTTAAGTCACCAAGCAATAGTACACTTGAAGGGTGGCAAGGCATCCCGCAAAGAGATGCCCCAGGGACCGTTTGAAGCTGATAGGGCTTTTGTAAACTCAAAGGCCTGTTAAGACAAGCATGAAGATAGATTGCCTTTGTATAGGTTTATGGCAAGCTGGGATTGGCGCATATCAGTGTCCTCAGATCAAACACCTCCCAACCCCCTTTAGCAACTCAGATATGTTGGAGGGAGGAGATGGAGCATGTATTATACCATACAAAACAAATTTATTACAAAATAAATTTGGTACTTTATCTCAGCCTATTCAGGGCTGCTTTTCCAATACAGCTTGAATCCACTCTAGTGCACTTACCCGAATGCATTTAGGAAGGAGGACTCAATCAGGCACCTTGCCCCAGGCCCAATGCCAGCTCTCAACAGCCCTGTGTCCACTCCTTCCCTCGTTGGCACTCTGAAGTGACCAGATCTAGAATCCCTGTTGTCCTGGACACAGTTTCATGTTTGCAAGGAAATTCTCATAACACAGGATCTGGGATATCAGTAGGCAGTTCCCTTCATACTTTCTCTGGTGTGCAGCTCCCTGCCCCATGCTGTACTTGGCGAGTCAGGACATCGCCATATAGCTGGTGATTCTAGACGGCACATCATGCTTGTTGTGGTAGGAATGCTCTGAATAAATTTCAAATAAATTCTGAACTTTGAAACAGGCCATGGAGATCAGGGCTAAATCGAAACAGGTTATAAATTTCACCAACATTTAGGGTAGCATTATGAATACTCTACTTGTTGGCGCAATCCAGCTGAAGTTACAGCATAATCTGATGTGTGTCTACTCAGAAGAAAACCACACTGAGTTTAATGGGGCTTCAGTCCAGGTAAGTGTGTGTGGGATTGCAGCCACACAGCCCAATCCTATGCTCTTCTTTACATCAGTGGGACAGCTCACCCTATCATAAAAGGCACAGCGATGGTGCGTAGAGCCCACAACTGCCAGGCCCTTCTGAGCCACCACTGCAAAGTGACAGCAGCACTGGAGCCATGCTCCTGTGGCCTGTGGATTAGGCTAGGGCTGGTAAGTTGGCATGGGGGGCATTTCATGGGCAGGAAGGAAAGGGCATAGGGAGTTTCTGGGTGGATTGAAGAGAGGGCAGGAGGTGAGAGCGGGGCCGGAGAGGGTGGATCTTGGTGGCTCATGCCAGATCCCATCCCTGTTGTTTCAGCCCATACTGCCTGCCTACTCTGTTTGCACTTAATGCCAGCTATAGAGCTGGTGTAGGTCCGAGGAGACTCATGGTCCATCAGGGGACGTACCTGAAGGTAAGGGGACAAAATGTGCACCTCCATGGTGCCAATAGAGGAGGTTATGATTGGGGCAGTAATCATGTAAGTCCCATTGATTTCAGTGGGAGAATGAAATGCTATTGTCAGACAATCATTTCATTTCATTAGACAATTGTAAAAGCCGCACATAGGGCATTATCTACATTTCAAATTTATCTCTGTTTTATATTAGTTGTCATGGCTTCTCCTGGATAATTTTGGAATTTGTAATTTAGTGTGCTGGTAATTCTCATTTGTTTATGTCATTAAATTTTCCAAAGGGTTTTTTTTTTTTTTTTGGAAGGAGGGGGGGAGAACAACTGAAAACAAATGACTGTTTTAACAAAATGTTTGCTAAACTAGTCTCAGGTGCAGATACCCTCACTGTAAAACATGCTTGAAATATATTGGCATCATTCTGGAAAGTGTGCACAGAAACAGAAACTGGGACCTGAGATCATTTCAGCTACTGATCCATATTCATCCATAATTGGGAATCCGTTCTCCTTTGTCAGTGGCATTCAAAGGACACTGATGGGTAGTCAAGGTGACCACAAGTTGCTAAACTTTTTTTCCAAAGAAATCGATAATGCAAATAGGGATGCCTTAGAAGTACCCACGTGAGGTTAGCTTTACAGAAAACTCACTTTAATGTGCATCATTGCCTCTTCTTAGGGAGAGAGGGTAGAGGGTAGTCACTGATGTAATTAATGCCTTTGCTGTGTGATGCTGAAGGGACAGCTTATACAGGCAGCCTGCCAGTGGGGCTGTTATTTTGCTTTGTTAATAAAGGGGAACAAATGGTCTCATTCGAAGCTTGCCTGCTTGTCTTTTGTTAGGAGCCAAGCTGTCTGGAATAACACATGCAAGCAAGGAAAGGGATGTTGACATGCAGCAGCTAAATCATGCTTCGGTGGTCATAACCGATAAATTTGGTGGGAGTGCTAAACAAATCTAGTTATTCCAAGTAGACCCAGACAAAACCCTGGGCAAGGCATTTGCTCATTTCTTTCCAGATATAAGATGTCAAAGTGAATCCAGACAAGGGGAAAACAGACAATGCCATCTGAGCCTATGGGACGGTCTCTACATTTAAATACACATGTGTGAATGACTGCAGTGCCCTAGCAAGGAACAGGACTCTTCCTGTACTAACCTCTGTAAAATTCCGGGCTGCTCCAGGAGAACCACAGAACTTTGCAGGGGGATGTCTCTGGGAACAGGCAAGGTAGCTTGGGAAATGTAAAGGAGATAAAGGGCCACATTAGAAAGCAGTGGCTTTCTCCCCATATAGCCCTAGGATTCAACCAGCAATTTTAGCCCCCCAGGACACATTCTTCTTCAAGCCTAATGAGAAAGTTCAGCAACACCACTCGCATTCAGTAGCAAAGGTGTCACGAGGGTTTGTGCCATCCAATGCAAGAGCTCATTGCGTCACCCACATAATGGACTTCCTCCCATACCAGACCATACAGAATAAATGACAATATCATGTGCACAGCATAAATTTAGTGGCATCACTAGGGTTGGTGTCATCCCCATTAACTTTATTTATAACACGATGTTATTATTTGAAAACACCAAGATTTTCATAATTTTGGCCAGTAGTGGTGTCACATGCACCCCCCCCCCCGAATGCATCATCTGGTGCAACCTGCACCCCTCCACATCCACTGCCACTGTACAGTAGCTCTCCATATCTTTGAGTCTCATATCTGGTTGGCAACCTTCAGTCTCGAAAGACTCTGGTATAAGCCTACAGCACCTGGTATTCCCAGGCAGTCTCCCATCCAAGTACTAACCAGGCCTGACCCTGCTTAGCTTCCGAGATCAGACGAGATCGGGAACGTGCAGGGTCTCATATCTGTGGTTTCACTTATCTGCAGTTTACAAATTCCCCTCTTATCTGTCTCTGCAATGCTCATGTTGCTATCTCCTGTGTCTCACTATCCCCTGTGTTGTCTGCTTCCTATTAACATCACATTGTTTGCTGCCCTTCAGTCAGCTTCCTGTTAGCGTTTGCACTGCAGGACACTAACAGGAAACGGGTTGGAGGGCTGCAAACAACACAACCATAATAGGAAGCAGACAGTACAGGAGACAAAGATATAGGAGACTGCGATAGGCAGAGTCAGATAAATCATGTGCACAAAGGGAGGGGATATTATAAGGGCGCTTCTTATTAGCATTGTGCCCCAGAATGCCTTGCAGTGCCATGGCAAGTTTAGGATTTGCAACTATTCATGGTTTCAGGTATCCATGGTGAAAGCAAGAATGTATCCCCTCCAGATATGGGGGAACTACTACATAGTGTCTGTGACAAACTATGAGTTAAATGCTACCCCCAAGTATCCAGGGGCTGTTTATCCTAGTCTGCACTGCCTTTGCACATGGTGGACAATCTTGCCCAGCCCACTCCAGTGCATGAGACTGAGGTGGGACATCCCATCCGGTTAGTGCCTGTGTTTTGGGGCAGAGCTTCACCAACTGTTAGTCAGCATTTGAGACTTGTTGCCTCAGCTTGCTCCAGCTTTCTATCCCTGCCCATCCTCCCTTTCTGAAGTCTGAGATTAGCTGGTTGCCTTTGGATTTGGGAATATTTTTTCGCTTCGCAGAATCGAGTAACCACTTTGCGGGGCTACTTCCCTTACTTGAGGGAAGCCACCAGTGGCTGCCTGGTGTGCCTAGGATGTTGTGGCAGCCATTTTTGGTGTAGCAGCAGCCCCACTTACAGGGCAGCTCAAGATTGGGCTGCCCAATCCCTGACTTCTGAATGGTGATCAGAAGTGCACCATTACTCAAACCCCTAGGTTTCATTATCTTTACAGCTGAAAATGTCCAAGCATTACATGCATAGTCTCCTACCTTAAAGCACGGTATTTTCTTCAAAAGTTGTCTTCTTCAAGTAGAATGATCAGAAACTCTCTTTTTCTCCCTTTTCTCAGATGATGTACACCCATAGGGAAGTGTGTTATATGGATTTTGTGTTAAGTCATTTTCTATTTAGCCATCAATCATCAAAATTATAGCCACACAGACTTTGACTCAACCGTGTATTCCCAAACGTTCCTTCATCTGATCCATTTTAAAAGAATAAAGTCGCGTTCAATTTTTTTGTGAGCAAAGAAGTTTAAAAAAATAAGAGAGAGGGGAAGGGAGGAAAAGAACACTGTTGTTCTACTTGACCTTCAATTTCCAATAATAGTTTCGAACACAAAGTAGTTCCTGAGAACAGCTGTTGTGGATTTGCTTCTCTGCTTCTCTTGAGTTTAATGGCTTTTTAATAGGTAAAATTGTTTGAAGCAATCCATAGCTGAAAAATATTCCTCACTCCTTAAATAAAGGAGAATGTCTGCTTCACTCCGAAAGAATCACACTCTTTATGTATTCTGGCTACTTTCATCTAGCACTTGTCCACTCTTGTGCCACTGAAACTACTCACTAGGCTTAACTGCCATCCTGTGCAGGCTTAAGGCTTGTTCAGATGTTCTGCAACCCGAGGCAGTCTCTTCAGTTCTAGGGGGAATGGGAGCACACCAGCAAGCCCTGCTGTTGAGGCAAGCACACTCCATAGCACTGCCCACAGCTCTCCCGGATACAGCATCCTTTTAGGGGAGCTTGAGAAAATGAAGGGCAGCTTCCAATGGTGTCCTGGCTGCAAGGCAACCTGGTCACCCCGACTTCCCTGCACAGCAGTCTTGGTGGATCCACAGAGCGGAACAGTTTCTAGCAGCCCAATAACAGCCTGAAATGTAGACCCCACATTCCCAGTCAGGGCTGACAGGGCTCCTATAACTTTCATAAGTGTGTAGAAGAGGGATGCAGGGGTGAGATCCAAACCTACAGGTTTCCTCCTTTTCTGTAGGGCAACATGGGATAGGCAAAAGATTTCATTCAACATGATCTATACTTGGAGATAAACTGGAAGGAAGAGCCTGAGTTGAACTGTAACTGTTGGTGAAGGAGCTACAGCTGCATCTTTACATCCTATAATAATAATAATAATAATAATAATAATAATAATAATAATAATAATAATAATAATACAGGTATTTCTATACCGCCTTTCTAGGTCCTCAGATCTCTCCACAGACTTTATTCAAGGCGGTTTACATAGGCAGGCTGTTTAAATCCCCGTAGGGATTTTTACAATTGAAAGAAGGCTCTATCTTTCAAGAGCCACAACAATTCAGATGTTTCGTTCTGATCTGGCCTCCATCCTGGCCTCCATCCTCCCATGCTCAGAGCAGCTGGAATAACTTGTCTCAGCTTGTCAGCTGCTTCAAGGTCTCGCCGTTCATGGTGCCGGTGGCCTCGAACTGGCGACCTTCGGATTTATATCCTGAGGATATAAATGCTCATTTATCACAGGAACATGACCTATATTTTATAAGTCACACACAAAATGAGCCTTGTATCATCATTGTCCTGATGATTGGAAAATTACTAGTCCCAACCAAACAAGAATGCTTTCCATTTGCTTTACAAAAATTAATTTTTGTGCAGCGGAAAAAGCTATGGAAGAATGCCTTGATTAAACACCTTTTGCATTTTTTTTCCTTACTCCAAACCTAAACAAATATCAGAAATCCATAACTGGGCTCACAGATATAGTCTTCAATAAAATTGAATCAATACCACACATTGCGAAGAAACATAACCAAATCACAAAGACAAACGTACTTTCTAATCCTGTTTAAACATACTTTGAATTACAAATATGATACAAGACCATAACATGTAATAGAAATTTTAGCAAGTGAAATTTGAAATGTTTTCCTGAACTTTCCAAAACATGAAAAGTTTTGCTTACATACAAGTCTCCCACATACAGGAGACTTTGCAACAGCATTCCTTCAAGCAGCAGTATCCTCCTTCTGTGGCCTGATTCACTGACATGGATCCGCATGGATTTACACTAGCGATATCACTGGTGCAGGTCTGAGTTGACCCATTGTGGTTGCCTGGGCTTACCCCAGGGCAAGGGGACAAATGTCCCCTTAATCCAAGGAAGCCCCCCCCCACCAGCCAAAATTCCCCCACAGGTTGCAGTGTAGCCCACACCAGCACTGCTGTATTAGCATAGGGGAATTTAGTTAGGATTGAGCTGTAAAGAAAGGAAGAAGGATTACATGGATGTCACACTTCGCATTCTTTTTTATTTCTTGTGTCTATTACTTCATTTGAAAGTTTAAAGTTGCAAGCCTTGACATATGTACCTGGGATTAGTTACTGTATTGTTTGTCCTTTGTGGCAGTCATTTGGCATTCTCCATTCCGATCAGATGAGATGAAAAGAGTTACACCAGCAAGAAAAGCTCACATGCACATGCTCGCTCTCTCTCTCTCTCTCTCTCTCTCTCTCTCTCTCTCTCTCACACACACACACACACACACACACACACACACACACACACACACACACACACACCTGCCTTTGAAGAGTGACAATATGGTGGGGGAAAAGGCAAGAGTTTATTTTTGTCAGCTTCCTGAAGCAACCTCTTAAACCCTCTCTTGAGAGACAGAGAGAGAGAGCACAGCTGAGTGACTGTGATTGCAACATTCCGTGCACTTCCACAAGGACCTCGCCTGCAAATGGGAAACTGCACCTCAGAAGGACTCCTTATCTTGAAAAACTTAAAGTGTAGAATACAACAAGGCGGAGGAAGAGAGGAACGACTACAGAACTCTGTGGCTAAGTGTCAGCAGCATGTGCAATAAAAAAAAAGGAAAGTCAGTTGTGATGGAGAATGAAAAGGAACATTGGCAAATCCAACCCCTTTTTTCTCAGATAGGAGAGAGTTCTGAAAGCAGAATTTGTGCAGTTCCCATTGTGCAAAGAAAGGAAGACCAGGTGGACAGAGTCCAAAGGAGATGAACAAGCTGCCAGCACACTGTGGCTTTGTTCTTTGTGAAAACTTCCAAGAAACTGTGACAAAAAAAAAGAACAGGCATCAGAAGGAATACTGATGAGGAATCCTGGCTTCATAGGACTCAACCACAGGCCGAGGCTGCAATCCAGAAAACGCTTAGGTAATGGCAGTGCTACTGGTATTAGTGATACTACTCAGGAGGAAGCGGTTTGCTGATTCCCTGATTCAGGAAGCGTTTCCTGTTTTGCAGGGAGTTCAGACCACAGTTGCACAAAGTTTAGTCTGGTTAGATTCATGGACCTCTTGTCTTCTTGAGCCTACCGACACAGTAAATTTTTAAAATAGAGCTAAGCCTTGGGAGTTCATTTTGAGTTTAACCCACAGACTCCGACAATGCCATTAAAGATGTCAATATGTTTCACTTAAGAACAACAACCATATTGAAGTTCAGGGAGAGAAAAAAATGGTTAAGGTGCAACTCGGAATATAAAATGAAGCACAGATTCAGCTCCCTTCCCTTGTTGTTTGGGTAAAATGTGTGGCTTTGAGCCCACAAGGGAGGAGCCAATGCTTGGGCTTCTCTCTGTAGAAGTGTTGCCACTGTTTCTGGGACAAATTATGCTGGCATGGGGACCAGCTGACTTCACAAATGGCCTGGAGTTTTTCATATTATCTTAGTGGCATGCAAAAAAAAAGACTGCGGCAGAGTGGGTAGGTTATGACAGAGAGAACCACACTCGTCCATGCTGTGGTAACCCCCTAATTCAGTTGTGGCTTCCTGGGGTGTCATGGTGACTGCACAGGTGTATCATGGGATGCCTGCTGCGTGGCAGTGAGACCATGATATGACACCAAAGACCGTGGAGCTAGAACTTGGTGGGCAGAGCCCCTGCATGCAGTTTTCTAAGCCTAAAAAGCCTGCCCACTGCCTTGAGTCTCTTACTGCCATTTTTAAGGTCCCATTGCCCTCTCAAACCCAGAAGGGACAGTATTGGCAACCTTCAGTCTCGAAAGACTATGGTATCGCGCTCTGAAAGGTGGTTCTGGCACAGCGTCTAGTGTGGCTGAAAAGGCCAATCCGGGAGTGACAATCCCTTCCACACCGGGAGCAAGTGCAGTGTGATAATGTGATAATGTGATAATGTGATAATGTGATAATGTGATAATACATTTTATAATTTGTATTGTATTGGCAACCTTCAGTCTCGAAAGACTATGGTACCGCGCCCTGAAAGGTGGTTCTGGCACAGCGTCTAGTGTGGCTGAAAAGGCCAATCCGGGAGTGACAATCCCTTCCACACCGGGAGCAAGTGCAGTCTGTCCCTGGTCTGTCTCCCTGGCTATGGGCCTTCCTTCTTTGCCTCTTAGCCTCAGACTGTTGGCAAAGTGTCTCTTCAAACTGGGAAAGGCCATGCTGCACAGCCTGCCTCCAAGCGGGCCGCTCAGAGGCCAGGGTTTCCCACTTGTTGAGGTCCATCCCTAAGGCCTTCAGATCCCTCTTGCAGATGTCCTTGTATCGCAGCTGTGGTCTACCTGTAGGGCGCTTTCCTTGCACGAGTTCTCCATAGAGGAGATCCTTTGGGATCCGGCCATCATCCATTCTCACGACATGACCAAGCCAACGCAGGCGTCTCTGTTTCAGCAGTGAATACATGCTAGGGATTCCAGCACGTTCCAGGACTGTGTTGTTTGGAACTTTGTCCTGCCAGGTGATGCCAAGGATGCGTCGGAGGCAGCGCATGTGGAAAGCGCTCAGTTTCCTCTCCTGTTGTGAGCGAAGAGTCCATGACTCGCTGCAGTACAGAAGTGTACTCAGGACGCAAGCTCTGTAGACCTGGATCTTGGTATGTTCCGTCAGCTTCTTGTTGGACCAGACTCTCTTTGTGAGTCTGGAAAACGTGGTAGCTGCTTTACCGATGCGCTTGTTTAGCTCGGTATCGAGAGAATGAGTGTCGGAGATTGTTGAGCCAAGGTACACAAAGTCATGGACAACCTCCAGTTCATGCTCAGAGATTGTAATGCAGGGAGGTGAGTCCACATCCTGAACCATGACCTGTGTTTTCTTCAGGCTGATTGTCAGTCCAAAATCTTGGCAGGCCTTGCTAAAACGATCCATGAGCTGCTGGAGATCTTTGGCAGAGTGGGTAGTGACAGCTGCATCGTCGGCAAAGAGGAAGTCACGCAGACATTTCAGCTGGACTTTGGATTTTGCTCTCTGTCTGGAGAGGTTGAAGAGCTTTCCGTCTGATCTGGTCTGGAGATAGATGCCTTCTGTTGCAGTTCCAAAGGCCTGCTTCAGCAGGACAGCGAAGAAAATCCCAAACAAGGTTGGTGCAAGAACACAGCCCTGCTTCGCTCCGCTTCGGATGTCAAAGGGGTCTGATGTGGAGCCATCGAAGACAACAGTGCCCTTCATGTCCTTGTGGAAAGATCTGATGATGCTGAGGAGCCTGGGTGGACATCCAATCTTGGCGAGAATCTTGAAGAGGCCGTCTCTGCTGACCAGGTCGAAAGCCTTTGTGAGATCTATGAAGGCTATAAAGAGTGGCTGTCGTTGTTCCCTGCATTTCTCCTGCAGTTGTCTAAGGGAGAATACCATATCAGTGGTGGACCTGTTGGCTCGGAATCCACACTGCGATTCTGGATAGACGCTCTCTGCAAGTACCTGGAGCCTCTTTAGTACAACTCGGGCAAACAGCTTTCCTACAACGCTAAGGAGAGAGATGCCACGGTAGTTGTTGCAGTCACCCCTGTCACCTTTGTTCTTGTACAGCGTGATGATGTTTGCATCCCTCATGTCTTGAGGTACTCCACCTTCTCTCCAGCAGAGACAGAGGATTTCATGCAGCTCAGTGACGATGATCTCTTTGCAGCATTTTAGGACTTCAGCAGGGATGCTGTCTTTTCCAGGTGCCTTGCCAAAGGCAAGGGAGTCCAGGGCCACGTGAAGTTCTTCTAGGATTGGTTCACTGTCAAGCTCTTTCATCACAGGCAGGCACTCAATGTTGTTCAGTGCTTCTTCGGTGACTACATTTTCTCTGGAATATAGCTCAGAGTAGTGCTGCACCCAGCGTTCCATCTGCTGCGCCCGATCCTGGATGACCTCGCCTGTGGCAGACTTCAGAGGGGCAATTTTCCTCTGTGTTGGACCTAGGGCCTGCTTGATACCATCATACATCCCCTTGATGTTGCCCGTGTCAGCTGCTATCTGTATCTCGGAACAGAGCTGGAGCCAGTAGTCGTTAGCAAATCTCCTGGCAGTCTGTTGGACTTTGCTGCGAGCAGTTCGGAGGACCTGCAGGTTGCGCTCACTGGGACAGGCCTTGTATGCTGCTTGAGCTCTCCTCTTTTCCTCAATGACTGGTGTCAGCTCCTCAGAGTGGGCTTCAAACCAGTCTGCCGCCTTGTTGGTCTTCTTGCCGAATATGGACAAGGCGGTGTTGTAAACGGTATTCTTGAAATGTTCCCATCTGTTGGATGCGTTTGCGTCGGCCGGGCCTGGAAGAGATTCCTCAAGCGCTTGTGCAAATTCCTCCACTTTTCTCTGATCCCGGGTCTTGCTGGTATCAATGCGAGGTCTTCCTTCCTTTTTCGAGTGATACAGTCGCTTTGTTTGCAGTTTCACTCTGCTGCACACCAGGGAGTGGTCAGTGTCGCAGGCAGCACCATGATAACTGCGTGTGATCTTGATGCTGGGAAGGCTGGAGCATCTGGTGAGGATCAGGTCAAGCTGGTGCCAGTGCTTTGATCTTGGATGTCTCCAAGAGACTCTATGTTGGGGCTTTGTGTTGAAGAACGTGTTGCTGACACAGAGACCGTGATGACAGCAAAACTCTAGCAGGCGTTGGCCATTTTCGTTCATCCTCCCAGTGCCAAACTGACCTAAGCAAGTGGGCCATGAACTGTTATCAGCACCAACTCTAGCATTGAAATCGCCGAGGATGAACAATGGCTCTTTTACAGGGATTTTCTTGACAGTGGTGGCCAGGTCATCATAGAATTTGTCTTTGGCTTCTGCTGGAGACGACAGAGTCGGTGCATAAGCACTGATGAGAGTGACAGGTCCTGCTGATGACTGGAGCTGCAGGGACAAAATTCTTTCACTTCCCACAGTAGGTGGGATGATGGATTTCAGCAGGGTATTTCTGACCGCAAAGCCAACGCCATGTTCCCTGGTTTCGTTTGGTGGTTTTCCCTGCCAGAAAAATGAGAAATTTCTCTCCTTGACAGATCCGGAATCTGTCTCTTGCCTAGTCTCTTGAAGGGCGACGATGTCCATCTGCAGTCTGCTCAGCTCCATGTCGATGACAGCTGTTTTGCGTGCATCGTCTATTTCTTGCAGGTCATCAGAGAAGCCAGGTGTCATTTTCCTAACGTTCCAGGTGCCCAGCTTTAGGGCAGTAGTTTTCTGTTTTCTGTTGCATGGTGCAGAGTTGTCGATCCGCTTGTCGGTTTTCACCCTAAACCCCACGCACCCCATGAGGTTAACGGACCGTGGCGAGGCAACACCTTACTGGCTGGGGACTGCCCAGCTTAAGGCGGGCGGTAGCTGCCCAATGAGATGCAATGATCTCTCCCACCGTCGGAAGCAGCCCCTGGCGTCATGCTCTACGCCAATCGAGCAAAGACTTATAACCGGTAAACTGCTGCTTCCCGTGTTGTGCCGACGCCGTATGGCGAAGTTGGAGTGTCCTCTCCAGTGCGCGAAGCCTGGGTAAAGAAGGTATGGAGGATAGGCTGTTACCCATGCAGCAAATCCCCCCTCTCCACGTCGCTGGAATGGTCCAATGGAAAGGCAGAAGCCAATACGGTTGGTTCCAGCGGCGTCGCAGGAGTTGCCAGAACGTGACTGTGTTCAGCCATGAACTGCCTAAGGGACTCCGGCTCCTGATTTTGCCTCGAGGTTGACTCCTGAAGCCTTTTCCAGAACTGGATGTAGCCACAAGGCAGTGGAGGTTTGAGGTCAGAGTTTCCTTCTCTTAGATGAGCTGCCTTCCTAGGCTGACGAGTCCCATCTACCCGGTGGCTGTTTAGTCGCCTCTTACGACAAGTACAGCCAAACTGAGGGCCTATTCTTAGCCCCCAGCCCCCAGGGTAAGTTGCTTTATACAGGCCTCATATAGAGAACACATTCCTACTGTATTCAGCACTCAAATTCCTACTGTATTCAGCACTCAAAGGTTCTGGCATGTGTGCAGATTTCCATTTTGGCAATCCCAGGCAGAATAACTACAATCCCTGAAAATTTGTCCCTGAAGAAGGGACAGTAACATCATGGCAACACGCATCATCACTAACTGCTTCTGGGTGCCAAGTTCTACGTCGATAGCAGAACAGGGCGCTGTGACAGTGGTAAGTTTTAGGTCCACTGCACGAATCACATAATGCAATGCGTTGCAGATGGGCCTGCTTTTGGAGGCTATTCAGAAACAATTGGTTCAAACATAGCTGCTGGGTTTTTCAGCTGGGGCTATCCAGGAGGGGCACAGCTCACCAAATTTTTAACAACTTTATTGGTTGGCAGTCCATGTGCAAGCACAATTCAGAGCGTTGTTGTAAAACCGAGACCAGGGTGCTAGAAGGATCCCTGTCTCAAACACAAGCTTGACTATACATTTTCCTCCAGGTGACTCAACCTTCAGAGTTAAGGTGGGTGATGACAAGAGGGAGAACCTTCCCCTTGGGGAGCCACTGGAAATCTCTCCCCAGGGCAGCTTGCATGGCATCCACTATCTTGTTTTCAAAGTAAAGATCTTTTTCTTTTCTTTTCCCAGGTTTTTGAAAACTGTGGTTGAATTTGCTTTTATTCTCCTGCTGTGAGTTTGTTGTCTGTTCTGCTGTTTTCATTGCTTGATATAGGATTTCATTCTGTTTGTGTTATTGTTTTAATATTGTGCTGTCCTGGGAGCCTTCTGCTGGGAAGTGGCTTGTGACTTTTTTTTTCTAACAACAAACACATTGTGTTTAACCATTTTATATAATTGGGTAGCCACCTGGGGAGTAGCAGTACTGAAGGGGGGAGTATATTTCCTCTAATAAGTAAATGAATGAAATGTAAGAAGAGGGTCCCAGTCTGCCTTCTTCACTCCCTTCATGATGATGCCAGCTGAAAGCATAAGATGCAGGAGTGCGGTTCCCAACCTTGTGAACAGCCTTGTGTGCCAGAATCTTTTTATATAGAGAGGTCTCCAAAGTGTTCCATCCAGTGACAGCAAGCCCATGTCAAGCAATATAATTTGGGTTAATTCAGTCTCCCAGGGCCTTATGCATTGACATGGCTACTCTCCCTGTATTCCTGCTTGTTTAATAGAAGGCTTATTAAAATCCTTGTCATCTTTCAAATGTATCTGGTGCAAAGAGGAACTTCTCACACTAGAATTAATTAATGCCCAAATTGAAAATGGGGAGCATATTTCCCTACCTCCTACCTTTGCCCTGCTAACGGACTGATTTCAGAATGAAAACAGAATGCTGGGCAAGATATTGTCCTTCCTTGCCAACAAGATGAAATCTGGGCCTCGCCTTATCCATCTGTGTCGACGACAGACACTCTCTGCAGGTTAGTCTATTAATTATCTCTAAATATAAATAGAAAACAGCAGGTGCAAGAGCTTCTAGAAATTGCTCTTTAACAGAATCGCTGAGCTATCCCTACATTAGATAGCAGCCATTCCATATGCCTACTTAAAACGAGACGATGGCCATATTCCCCCTCCCCGAATGCTTTCAGATGCTTTCTTCTGCATAAAAACCCTTTGCAAAATTGTTCACAAAAGACATACTGTAGAAGTTAACTTGATTAGCTAGGATTTGTGGTGTGGGCGGCTCAAACACAATATGGTGTTAAACTGAATGCCTTCTCCATTGTATTCCAAGTGTACTGCACACAGGACCATAATCAAAAGCCAGAGGCAGTGGGTGGTTGGCAACCTTCAGTCTCGAAAGACTATGGTATAAGCCTACAGCACCCAGTATTCCCAGGCTGTCTCCCATCCAAGTACTAACCAATGAGTCTGCTCTTTAGAAATATTGAGGCAAATCAATGGTTTTCTTCAAGGCAGTCAAGCATGGAGCAGTAGTGGCAGTGGAATTTTTATACAAATGGATGATTAAAAAAACAAACTTGATGAATGCTTTCTGAGGAGGTCTTAATGTTGAAATGTTTACACTTTTGATCCTCTTCATAAACACCCATAGCCATCTTGAGAGTAGATTTTTCACAAGGTTGACAGTGCACCTGTGGGAAGGCTAAAGCCTTCTTGCATGTGGTAGCAGACATAGGAAGGCCCGCTGGAGCAAGTAAGCCCAGCACAGGGGATGGAATGGGGTGGGGAAGGGAAGGGTGGCAGGGATGGGCAGACTGGGAAGAAGATGGGGCAAGAGATGGGCGGTTTCGACCTGGGAGGGGGTTGGGTTGGCAGAAGTCCAAACCCCCTTCCTGGCCGGATCCACCTGCACTGATCAACTCAGGCTTGCATCAGATATAGAGCTGGCACAGATTTGAGTTGACCCATAGCAGCTGCTGGGGCTTACCCTGAGGATAGAGGGAAAATGACCCCTTAACCTGAGAAGACCTCCAGCAGCCAAAACTTCCCCCATGAAGCTGCGCCACTGCAGCTGCAGGATTGGGCTGTTAAGCTCCAAACTGCTGCAAATGAATAGCTGAGCTCTACAGAAGCAACAGGTAAATGCAGAAAACTCCATACAGTGCAGAGCCCTACATGATGTTTTTCATGGCAATTCTTACTGCTGAAAAGACAACCTCTTTTTGAACCAGATACTAGTTACTACTGACTGCATGTACACAGGAGAAACTGTGGACTGGTTCAGATTATATTTGCTCAGTTCAGCCTATCCCACACTATTATAAAATTACATACTCATGACACATATATGTCCTTGCCTCTCCCCTTCCTTTTCTGGGCTAGTCTGTTTAATTGCAGAAGGAGAGTCACCTAAACCATTGTGCATGGTGAGTCCATGCTTCCACAGCCACCTGTAGCCAGTAGGACATGGTAGATATCATCCACACTGAATTTTGTATGTTTTTTTTTTATGTAAGATCAGCTGCAGAATATAAACATCTATATGCTGAAGAGGCAAGCTTTTCTTCAGTTTAAAAATGGATTGTCTGATCTCTTCAGCAGTCAAAACTGCTGCAGTGAAAACAGAGAACGTTAAATTTTGTGCATGCAAACTCTCGTATATGCAATGTCTCTTCTTTTAATTGTGGCTAGCATAATTTATGAGCACTGATTTCTCACACTTTTTGTCACTAGGAAGGTTGATCTTATTCTCCCTTGGGGAAGGAGAGAGAGCAGTAAACCTTTTCTTTCCTAATGCAATCACTTTTATATAAATAATTCATTATTATTATTATTTTAAAAAATAACATGCTATTCGATCATGAATCTACTGACTCAGAAGAAGCTGATTGCTTAGCAGCCTGGGATAACCGAAATATCGTTCCCAGTGATTTATGTAACTCAAGTAACTGCCTACCAGACAACCATCAATTTTTCATTCAAATTATTACCGATATTTGGGACAAACCTACATTTATTCAGAATCGGCAGCTCTGGATTCAACTTGTCTCTGGAGAAGATATGTATATAAAATGTGCAACATAATTCTCATGTCTTATCTGAAAATGAATGAAAAAGAAAAAAAATATATATGGTTTTATAAGGTTCACTGTAAAATTGTTCTATTGCATATTTTTACATTGCCAGCACTAAGGAAAGAGGCAAAACTAGTTGCAGTGATCTGCTAAGACCAGCTAACATGACTGTATGCTCTCCATCCGCAGGGTACAAAGGGGATTCCTCCACCAAATCTAGGATGATATTCAAATGGAATTTTCTCATGTCGCTCTCTCAAACCAGGTGATGGTTCAGAATACCAGTGGCTGAAGGGAGCCTGTGTGGTGAGAGAAATGAAAATTAATTAAATTAAACCGGTCATGTTTCCAATATTCAGGGAGTTGTCATTAAAAAGAAAATGGGGGTTAACAATGGAAAGGTATACAGAATGTTTCGAAAGTTATTTTGTACTGCCCTGACTCAGAGCATGGGGTCCGTCTCTAGCTAAGGACTGCCGACACTGATTGGCAGTAGCTGTCCAGGGTTTCGCACAGAAATTATTCTCTGTCCTACCTGCAGATTGAACCTGTAACTTTTTGAATGCAGAGCATGTGCTGTCACTGAGCTATGGCAATAAATCTCCACAAGAGATTGATGAACTTCCCCAGGCCCAGACTGGAACTGATTGTTACAGTGCCATTGTCAGAAATAGACAATGCCTGGAAATGAGGGGTTCTGCTCCAAGTTTTCCAAATGTGCACTTCACTTGCGCCTCCTGTGAGCTCCCATTTGGCGCCTGTGTAGCTGCTACTGCTTAATTAATTCTCTGTTTTGTGTTTTCTCTCCTCCCTCCACCTCCTCCTTTATGATAGTTGCTATAGTTGTGAGGGACAGGAGATTAGGAGTCTATTTCTCTTTTCCACTCTCCTTCCTAGCACCTACATCTCTGGGAAATAGAGTTTTCTCATAGGCTCTTGCCATCATCAGATGTCCTGGGAAAATTAAATATCTCAGCATACCTGGCATGGGGGGGGGGGGGGTAATGCAAAGGATAAAAGGGGGAGGAGGAGGGGTGTGGAGATGTAAAAAGAGTGCCTTACCCCCCCCACCCTCTCCTTTCCACTGTATCTGTTATTACCGGAGCAGCAGCAAATTGCAGAGCACCAGCCAAGTCTCAGTATACTTCTTCTAGGACTGGAATAGCTCTAGGGCAGTGCTTCCCAAACCTTTTAGCACCACTGGATCAGCTACGCCTGCCAGGTAGGACCCCAGAATGCCTTGCAGTGGCCAGGTGACACCCCAGAATGCCTTGCTGCGTCACTGCTGGTACTGGCCCACAACATTTTCATGACCCACCAAAAACTGGCTCATGACCCACTGGTGCATCATGACCCACAGTTTGGGAACCACTGCTCTAGATCCAGATGAGTTGGTAACTGGAGGCTTGGCCCAGTCCCAACAATGGACGAAGATGCAGATGTACACATACTTCTGTACTTTCAGAGAACTAGCAAGTAAAAGGCACCTGTCAAGAATACCCATATAAGGGGATCAGTACAGGGAGGAACTGAATCACCTGTATAGGCAATGACTGCAAAGTAACTGTATTTACTACAACTACTAGTAATACATAGGAATTAAAAAAATTATGTAAGTTGCTTGGGTATCTCCTGATAGGGATGAAAAGGAAGGATTCAGATATTTTTTAAAAATGTGCATGCTGAGTCTGAACTCAGATGGAGTCCTCATATTTGTTTCTCCAGTCTGAACTGAATCTGTCCTCATAGTAGTAGCCACCAAGCTTACCTATAAAGAGATGTTTCCTTGAACTTGAAGATTCTTGCTCAGGTAAAACAATGGAGGGGACAGGAGATTGACTTTCTAAGACTAATGCCAATTGTAAAGGAAGGTTCTTCACATTTCACACTTCCCTACATTGCCACTGAGCTTCACCTATGGCAAAATTGCAAACTTCTGTATAAATAAAACATCAAAAGGTTTTTAAGGAGAGAGAGAGAGAGAGAGAGAATTTCTCAGAAGGGTTTTGCTAGGCAGAAAAATACTTAAGTAATCTTAGCACCAGTAGGAACATGACCAATGCCCCTGAAAAGTAGCTGCTTTTCCTGAAGCACCTTCTCCCATTTTTACCTCTTCCTAAGAGCCACCTCAGAGGATCTGCTCTATATCTGAAGGTTAGCATGTGGCTACAGGAGAGAGGGCCTTCTCACTTCTACACTTTACTTGTAGAATGCCCTCCCAAGGAAGGCCACCCAGGGCCTAGGAGAGAGGGGTAAGGGGGGTAATTTATACCAAGACCCAGGGTAAAAAAGGGGGCCCAGGAGCCAAAGGAGGGTGCCCAGAAATTTCCTGGGATCTGACATTTTCCTATCTACTCAGACTTGTTGCCGTCACAAGATGCTGGGGATAATACCATGAGCATATGGCTGCAGCTAGTGCAGCTACTGGCAAGCCATTTATGGTGGGCCAAGTAATGCATACATGACACTCCTTAACACAATGTCAGATCTGGGAGGAAATTGGACTGCTACAGTAGCTCTTTGTCTTGTGGATCTGCTTACCGTGAAGGAGTGTATAAGAGCTCAGGGACACAGCTGCAAGACTACAGCTTCTGTAGAAACATGTTTTGGTGCACATAGGACATTTTCCATTCTAGTGTGAGCCTAAATATGTTGGTTGGCAACCTTCAGTCTCGAAAGACTATAGTATAAGCCTACAGCACCTGGTATTCCCATGCGGTCTCCCATCCAAGTACTAACCAGGCCTGACCCTATGATGATGCTAATTTTTTGCCTGATTTTCTATATTTTCTATATAGCTGCCAAGGCCACATGGGTAGGTAGACCTGGGCTCCAAAGACTTTTCCAGCTATCTCCACCCTCCCCCACCCTGTTTCACCCCTCCCTGCCCCCATTCTGCTCACCCGTCACCACCCTCCCCTGCTCTGTTTCACTCCTCCTCCTTTGCAAAGGGGCCCAAAAGAAACTTCGTACCCCCTGATAAAATTCCTCTCAGAGGCCCTGAGGCCACCTGAATCCATCCTTGTGTGGCTTCCACCACATGGCACAGTTCTGGGGCTTAAGAGGAGCCTGGGTATCAAATTGTCAAATTGTTAATGAAGGGTTTACTGCTGCTTTTTCTTCCTGTTTTCATTCCCTTCCCTACCCCCCCCCCCCCCACCCTCATGATGTAAGAATTTTTCTAGTTCCATATTCTATATTGGTGCTGAATTTGGAAAACAATGGACTTGTTTCTCCGGAGGATAATATATCAAAAAATATATGTAGATATATATCTATACTACAGACTCCTCTCTCTCTCTCTCTCTCTCTCTCTCTCTCTCTCTCTCTCTCTCTCCATACACACACTCATTCACACACACACACACACACACACACACACACACACCACATACCTGTAATGAAATCACCAGTCCTTTTTCCTGTTTAAAAGCACATCAAAAAACTACCTGACGTGTAAAAAATACGAGATTCCTAGAAAAGTGTTTTGTTTTCCAATCGTTTTCCTCACATTTCCTACTCTCTCATAGGATTATATTAACAGGAAACAATGAAAGATAAATGACCACCAGGATCCAAACTAAAGAAACCACTTTTTTTCTGCAGAAGCAAAGAATACAATGTATTTTTTTCAAAAACAGGAAAAAAACAACGAACCCAAGCACACCTCCAAAGGCATGTCATCAGCACACTAGAGATAATATAACGACAGCTGGAACATTTTTTGCAAGAGGAGAAGAAAAATGATTTGAGTTTGTAATCACAGCAGGAGACTTGGATGAAGTGATGGGTTAACCCTCTCCTCCTCTTTGGCTGCCTGCTCTTCGGAAAGAAAAAGAAAATATCACACAATGAATGGGAAAGATGTTAGAAAGCATTTTCAGTGCCCTGCTTGGATTCTGGCTTTATTTATGGATTTATACTGGCTTTATTTATCCCAAAGAATTTTCTTCTCTACCAGGGCATTTTTTTCTTTTTCTATCCGGTATGGTTGAGTACTGGAGCTGAACTGGATAGATCTGGATTCAAAATAAACCCCATTCAGCCATGCAGGTTCTAGGTGACCTTAAACTAGCCACCCTCTCTTGGCCTAACCAAGCTTAGAGGGTTGTGGTGGTGGTAAAGTAGAAATAGTTGCTATGTATACTGCGCTGAGCTCCTTAGTAGAATGCAAATGTGTAAATAAAGCTCAAGATCAGCTCCACTGGATCCTGAGCCCCATATCAGGCCTTGAAGCCCAGCACAGGACTCCTTGATTCTGTGCCGGCTCAAGAGCTGCTGTGGAATAGAGTAGCCCCAATAAGGCTACTTACCCAGAAGAAGGGGACAAAAGTCCCCTATCTTTGAGGAGCTGGTGCATGTTGGATGCCACAGTAGCCAATCTGGCCCCACAGTAGGCTTGCATGCCAGGCAGCTCACAATTGGGTACTGATAGCTGGCAAGACAATAAATGCATCTTGGTATTTCCACTGTAGTGTTTTGTTTGGAAAACATTGCTTCTTGGAGCTAATATCTGCTTATTGGGACTGCCTGGGGCAAAGAGCAGATAGGGTTGAGGCAATTTTGCTAAGATAACAGTACTGGGCGGAGGAATGTTAAAATCCCTCCCCACACAACAGAGAATGGAATGAGGGCTCTCCAGGCTACTGTTATAAAAAATAAGACCTTCAGGAGAATGTGCACTTAGCATCTTGTCAGCAACAGAAGATTGTGATATCAGAAGAGATGGAAGTCAATCACATGTGTCGTACCCCTGCCCAGAAGGGCAGCGCCAGTTTGGTAGACAGGGTGGATTCTGTCCAGTGCCGCTGAGGCCGAATAAGCAGACACTGAAAGGTGGAAGGCTTTGAAGGTTCTTTATTGTTCCACAAGACATGTCTGTGACCTTTGAGAGCTTGCACACTCAAATTCAAAGGCAATTCTTTGGGCTTTTGATGCCCCTTTTATACATTTCCGTTGTTATTCAAAACTCAATCCCCCCAAAAGGGTGTTAACTTTCCCTGGTAACATTCCACTGACCTTCTCCTGCACTTGGCGCCCACCCCTCTTCACTGTCCTCCTCATGGCTCTTGCCCCCCACCTTCCAACAGGGAAGTAGTCTGGTTTCGGTCTGCCTGTTGAACATGTCCTGCTGTTTCTGTTTTTAGCTATGATGATGCTATTGTCTGCGGTTTTTGTTAGCTGTCAGCAAAGGGTCTTTTAATCATAAAATTTGCAAGGCAGCAAGTCTGGAGCTTTCCCCTTAAGTTCATACTTGGCCTGTCTTTATTCTGCACCCCCATTTCTATGTCCTGCATTGATGGTTGTTACAGGTTACTTTGGGAGGAAAGAAGGGGGTCCAAGACAGGTAATTAGGTAACACATATGCTTTGCTGTAGGGCAGCCTGTACAGTTTTCTCACTGGTGAAAGGCTGGAGGCAGGGCCCACGACAGGAAGATAAAGGAGGAAATTTTTACCCAGGGTCAAAAAGAGGGCCCAGGAGCCAAAGGAGGGGGCCCAGAAATGTCCTGGGATCTTCCATTTTCACCCTGATTTACTGTCTGTGTGAAATGCTGGGGACACTAATATGGGTGCACAGCTGCTGCTGCAAGCCATGTGTTTGTGGAACTGCTTGCCATGAAGGAGTATATAGGAGCTCAGGGATACAGCTGTGGGACTACAGCTGCTGCAGAAGTATATTTTGGTACACATGGATTTTTTCCATTGTAGTGTGAGCCTAAGTATGATGATGCTAATTTTCTGCAATGATTTCCTATTGTGTTTGCTTTGGTTTGGCATGTGTTGGATTTGGGGGCTGGTAGATCTGGGCTCTGCATCAGGAAGCCCAGTAGACCTGTGCTCCAAAGACTTTTCTGGCTGTTGCCACCCTCCCCTGTTTTACCCCTTCCCACCCCTATTCTGTCTCTCCGGTCACCACTCTCCCCCTGCTCTGTTTCATTTGCCCCCCCCCCTTTTGAGAAAGGACCCAGAAGAAACTTTACCCCCCTGACAAAATTTCTTTCAGAGGCCCTGGTTGGGAGGGAAAGGAGATTGTCAGTTCCATTAAGTGCCCCCCACTCTGGCACAAGGCAAGACAGGAAGTTAGCACCTTCCTACTGGTTGGAAGCAACAAATGGGAAAGCGCTAAGGCAATTGCTGAGACTGCTCTGCCTAGTTTGGAACTCATGAGTTGAAGCTACTTCAGCCACACACTCAGTGAAGCAGTCTGGCAGTAGCTCGTTGTCTTTTGACCCGAATTGGAAGTTTTTTCTGCTCACCTGACTGGCCTATGAGTATTTTTCACCTGCTCCAGGCTGGCACCTACTCCAGGCTGGCTCCACCCCTCACCTACTCCAGGCTGGCGGAATGTTTGTGGTGATGAAGAGATAGGTAGGTCAAAACTGGCAGATTCAGTATGATGGGGAAATAAGAACAGGGTATTTAGTATGTACCTTGAGACAAGTAGATTGGGGATCAAATAGTCCTCATATTTGTCTCTCCAGTCTGAACTTGATCTGTCCACATAGTAGTAGACAGGATAGACCAAAGGGTCACAAGACCAAACTCTCGATGCTGTTCATTATGTCTCCTCCCCAGCTGGTGACTACAGAGTGCCAAGGGAGCACAGAAAGGCAAACAGGAACCCTTCACCTTCTCATCCCTTCCTTTCCCTTCAATTCACTTGCCAAAAGCACATGCACAGCCTCCCTGCTCCATGCCACTGCTATTTCCAATGAGCAAAGGTGATTCCTTTTGGGTTCCCCGTGAAACAGTAGTGGCACTGAGGAGGGAGGCTGTGAACAGCACTCTTGGTAACTGAAGAGAAGGAAAGGGGGCTGATGGGCTCCAAACCATCTCTCCCTGCCCACCTGATGCTTTGTAAGCACTGAGCAGGGCAGGACAAGTGATTTGCAGTACCAGTGACTTTTAGCACTGGAAGGACAAGTGGAATGGAAAAAAGTTGCCATCGCTCGCACCTAGCCAAACACCCACTCAACTGCTCACTCCTCTTCCAACTTGCTCACCTACCTTTCCCCCTCACCCACGGGGAGGTGGGTGCAAGGCTGGCATTTTGTGGCAGGGATTCAGGCACTAGGGTTTGCGTCACCTGGTGCAGCAGACCAGTGCATCACCCGCATGATGGACCTCCTCCCATGCAGTGCGCAGGACAACAACCTGGGTGGTGTGCATGCTGATGTACCATCACCCCACTCTCGCTGGTTTCTTTTCATCATACCTGTTGAAAGGATAGAGAGATTTCAATGTGATTTGTTTCATTACATTCTGTTGTACATTACGCATCAAATGGTGTATAACATGATGGTATTATTCCTACAAACTGCGATTTTAGGGATTTTGGTCACTAGTGGTGTCACCCCCTCCCAAGGGTATCACCTTACTAGCACCTTAGTGGTTCCATGCTGTGTCATAATAACATCTCATTGGCTCTTCGAACAATCAGTCTCATTGGTCTGTGTTAAGGAAATGTACTTTTTTTGGTTACATAAGGCAACTGAATTTTTGTTTTCTGCTTCTTTGACCATAAGTTTTGATAGAATTAAGATATCTGACTCTGGCTATTTTTTCATTGCATTCTGCTGTAAATTCCACATTGAGTGGTATATAAGATGATGGTATTATTCCTACAAACCATGATTTTGGTCCCTAGTGGTGTCACCCCCCCCTGCACATCACTCCCCTGGGCATATCACCCACTGCAGGCCACATCTCCTGCACTCGCCTAGCGATGCCACTGGTGTGCAGACATGAGCCACCACTGATCCTGTCCAAAAGTGATACTGCTAGGAAGAAAATATAGTAAGGTGCAGCCATTACTTCACAAACTGTAGCAGGCTAAAAGCTTTTCCAAATGTTTTGTTTTCTGTAAAATGTTTGCTTTTGGAGGAAAAAAAAAATGCTTGCCTGGTGTTCAGTAGTGATTTGTGTTGCTTGGGATATGAGCAACTAAGTGAATGGGATACAAAGGTCATCTGTCATTTTTATGCAAGCATGATGTGTTTTGTCTGTGCTAGAGTACTTTGTGCCCACAGCTAATGGATTTCGCTGAATCACCTGGGTGCGGAAAGGGAAATGTAAAGAAAATGAATAGGACTACCAGAAATGAGTGGGAGGGGATATGGCTGCCTTAATTTTACACTGACAATTTCTGCTCTTCCTGCATGCATCCTTTTGTTTCACCTTATTTGACTTCAGACTGGAAATCCTTTGGTGGCAGACTTGCTGTTTGTCAATATTCTTCAGCGCAGCAGGCACAGCACATTTTTAAGGTGTTGCTGAAGTAGTGCACATGTATCTAGAAGCATCCCAGGCGTCTGACTAGGAATGTTCGGAATATCAAATGGTGCTGTTCAAGCACAGCATTGCTTGCTATCTGCTATGAGATGGACAAGCAGGCTATAATCAAAATCGTGGCCCTCTTTTCCCTGCCCCATGGCCGCCTAGAACGTACCTTGGGTTGGGGGTCAGTTAGCAACCCCAGTCTCACTGCTCCAAGACTCAGCAGAGCATTGGGGAGTAGACTGGGACTACATTCCCAGCATGTCAGAGCAGAAAACGCCACTTTAGGTGTCATGCCCGCTGCAGAAAAGCCCCTCTGGCCTCACTTCTGAATGGGTTTGTATATAGTCAGTTTGCTGAGCAGGCAGTTTTCTCAGCTCTGCTTCTTTCAGTCATAAAGAATTTATTCAGGCACACCTATGCAGCGTGGTTGGTTGGCAACCTTCAGTCTCGAAAGACTATGGTATAAGCCTACAGCACCCGGTATTCCCAGGCGGTCTCCCATCCAAGTACTAACCAGGCCTGACCCTGCTTAGCTTCCAAGATCAGACGAGATCAGGCATGTGCAGCCTATGTGCAAATAAATTGGTGTCTTTAATATGTATATTTTTAGAAGCCTCAGGCTCATGGGCAAGCTAACTACCGTAGATAGTCAATAAGCCAGGAAACCCCAGAATACAACCTGAAAATTGCTGACCATCATTCATAGCGGAAAGCAGATTTCAGTAGATTCTTTGCCAAGTCCTGCATTGAGCCCACCATTGTGACCCCCACCTGCTCCCTAATGGTGCATTGGGTAGTGTCTACACTACATAGTGTCACCAGGACTGAGCGACCCAGTTCAAGGAGACCCATTGGGGCTGTGGTGGCTTACCTGGGAGTAAGGGGAAGAGTTTCCCCTTGCCTCTGGCTGAGCCACTTCAGGCTCCAATCTTGCACTGGATTACAGCGAAGGCCTCCTGGCCTGCCTGTTCCAGCGCAAAATAGGATTGTGCTGCACGCCATTTCTCCCCAATGTTGCATATATGTGACAGGGACCACATATGTACCCCTGTGGGCCAGGCAAAAATGGGTTAAAATAGTAATCTTGATCCAACAGTCCTGTAAAGTAAGCGGCATTATTCCCCTATTGCTAAGGCTGCAATCCTATTCACACTTACTTCTGAGAAGACATGTATAAGATTGCGTGGTAATTCTTTTCACATTCAGGAAAGTATAAGGATCATCTTCCAAAATGAATATTTAATGAATGGAACAGCTTTGTGGTGGTGGTGGTTGGTGGTGTGTGTGTGTGTGGTTTTTTTTTTAACAACTCTTATTTAAGATGTTGTTGTGAACGTTCATTTTATTGTCAGGTTGTAACCTATTTTTTTTAATTGAATTGTTTTTTCTCATGCACTTGGTTAGCCTGCTTAAACACAGTGAGAAGCTAAAGGGAGAAAAAGAAATCTATAAATAAATAAATAAAACTGCCTGGCTTGCAGAATTTATATTAGCAGCCCTCAGTTTCAGCCAGTGATGCTATGGTCCAATTGAGATGAGTAATAATCCTGCCTGATGTAGTACAAAAAAAGGACAAAAGGTTGCATCCCTTTTAACAGTACACAGTAGCTCCCTTGGTATTTCTTACCAGTGATTTTATCAAAGGACCATGGTGCAAGATTTGCTACTATGACATAGACATGCCTGGAAAAACTTCATATTGAAATTGCCAGTAGATGAGACTGATGCAAAGTATGGATGCTATAGATATTCATGATTTCCATTTCCAGAAACAAAAATATGTATTTGCATCTGTGGATAAGTGTCCCAAATATATCAACAGATTTTCAAACAGCTATTATAGAGCTGTGAAAAAAATTTATCATGAACATCAAATGCACTGAAAGGCAAAAGACCCACAATAGCAAGCCCGTCAGCAGTTGTATGCAGAATAATGATAAAATATATTGCTAGATCAGATGG
Source organism: Tiliqua scincoides (assembly GCF_035046505.1). Lineage (NCBI taxonomy): Eukaryota > Metazoa > Chordata > Lepidosauria > Squamata > Scincidae > Tiliqua > Tiliqua scincoides. The sequence continues at coordinate 122,985,038 of NC_089824.1, forward strand.
ATGTACAACATCTATTTATCTATTACTTACATATCACATATTCAACCTTTATTCTATCTAGGAACTTATGGTGCCATCATGGAGTTCCCAAGTGGTCCTCCAGCAACCCAACTTAGACCTCTTAGTTTCTGCAAAGTGGCTACATCATGTGCTCTCATACCAGGTATTTGCTTTAAGTGGGAAATAAAAGGAGCAGTAGTAAACTGGATGGATGCACAATAGCTTGTCCATTTCTGTGCCCTTCAGATGGGAACAGAAGTTGTGTCAAGTTGTCCATTAGGTCAGGCACTGGCTGAAGCCCCACACACATAAGAAGGCTCATCTAACTAACTAGGCTGATGTCGTCTTTTATATTTTTAATATTTAATATTTTTTTTAAGTAATCTGCCTTCAGGATCATTGATGGAAAGATGGGATATACATGTTTTAGTAAATAAAGTAATTAAAAAAATTAGTGACCTTGTACAGTGCTAGTGATTAGAGGCCAGCAGAAAGGAATTTTTTCTAGCACCAAAAACATTTCTGAATTCATCTGAAACTAATATGGATCCCTTTGGGACAGTGGCAGACCTGCCATTAAGTGAAAGAAGCAAATGCGCTTCTACGACTGAGCGGAAGCTTCACTGATGCTCCCGACACAGTCAGAAACTGTGTTCTCGCTTTGCCAGAAGCACAGTTTAAGAGTGTGGAGAAGCCTCAGGAAGCTTCCCTGGTGTGTTCCGGAGTCGTGTGAGGCTTCAGAATGTTGCAGTGAGTGGGGAGGGGTGGATTTGTGCATGGAGGGCGGCAGCATCCCACAGGGGGCGCCATTGTGGACCTCTGCGCTGGGGTGCGGGGCTGGGGAGGTCTGCCACTGCTTTGGGAAGAAAGGTGAGATAAAAATACTGTAAGTAAATAAATAATACACCCCCTATTTTGAATGAATTTGAAAACAGAGAGACTATACTATACTACTAGACAGTTGTGTACCAATTTACTAATTGACTGATATTCTTTTCTAAAAAATGATTGTAAGAAAGCAATACAACAGGGCTGTTAAATTAGGGTTGTCTAAGACAATACTGTGAGCTGTGGTTTTAACAGAGCCAGACAAATGCAAGGAAACCAGAGCAATAAGATGCAGAAGAGGAAATGTCATAAACCCACTAATCTTGCACAGTGTCTCCTTCGGTGATGAATGTCAGTTTGATGGCTTGTGTCTTGCAGGCCTAGTAATTTCCATAGGATCTTTAAAAAGGAAGGGAAGCCTTCAGGTTAAAGTGCAGCATCAACTCTCAGTGGATCTGTGTTTCAGTTCCTCTGATGCTTGGAATGACTGTGTTCTGCATCATTAAAGTACAGCTAGGAATATATTCTACTTCTGCCTTAGCTTCAGAGAGGGTTTGGATTTTGGGGGGAAGATAATTAAACTGTAAAGTCAAGAGTTGTGTCTCTGGAGTGGACTGTAAAATGTTTAGATCCGCTGCTACCTGGATCCCTAAGCGTTTCCAGAGGTAGTTCTACAATGTATCTCTTGGCAGTCACCTGGCCTTCACAAAGACTGACAGATGCCAGCCCAAACATCTTGACATCTTTAAAAAGGAAGGTGAGCTTTAAGGTGTGGCAGTAGTACTGGCTGTGAAATTCAAAGCAAATGGATGGGATCTTCCCCAGGCAAAACATCCAAAGGAAATGAAAGGAGTTTTGAAAAGGTTAGAAGCATTTCAAGGGGAAGGACATAGGTCTGTACAGGAGGCAAACCGAACTGTTTTTTTTTTTTTTTTGTTCTCCAGACCAGCTTGTCCCCTGGCAGAGTTTCAAAAAAGCAGGTGAAGGGGTTTTCTCTTGACAATATGGACTGATCTAGGAAGCTGTAGCAGCCCATGAGAGTGAAAATTATGTTCACCCCAATCATGGTCTTCTGACGCTTTCAGGCTAGAGGGGCTGTCACTAATGCCATCTAAACCGTGTTGGCTGGGAGGAGGGCCAGAAGAGGGAACAGTTGATATATGACCATTCCTCCTTCCAGTGTGTGGTATGCCTTCCTTCCACAGTCGTATCTTCCCTGTCCAACATTGCATTAATGTGGGCACTGAACTCACTGCCACTATCCCCTAATTTTTGAAAGAGTGTGTGTGTGTGTGTGTGTGTGTGTGTGTGTGTGTGTGTGTGTGTGTATGTTCCCCCCTTGTGTGCCAATGGAAAACACACACAATTCACCTAGCAACGTCTAAGGCAAAATGCCAGAGAGCAGTTTAAACAATCAGATCTCACCTAAGGGAACAAACAAAGGACAACACAAAGGACAGCAATACAATACCTAGTTGCTCTCACCAGCAATGTGCTTTCACCCCAGTTAGAATGTCAATCAAATGATCCTAATCTCTCATTCCACATCTTCCTCCCCTCTCACTAGGATTGGAATTGGAGCCCATGTTGCAACTGGAAGAAGCAATTCACAGGGGTGACCCTTTTAGTGCCCCTCCTTCATTGATTCCCTCCTTAAATTTACTGACTTTCTGTCCACCACCAGATCCAACACAAGCTCCTCGTCCCTACTTTCCAAATCCTCCATGGCCTAACCCATCCCTGACTTCTCATTTCCTGCTATACTTTCTACTCTTCCTACTTCACCAGCAATCAAGCAAAAGTATCTTGCTCCGTCAAATGACCATCCTTTCTGTCCTTCTGCTCAGAACGTCCTCCTGGAATCCCAATGAAATGCTTCCTGTTACTTCTTTCAGATCCTAAAAATCTGCCTTTTCCCCATGGTACTATGCACACTGATGGTGCTACATAAGTACATTGACACTACCACTGCTATCATCACCACCGCTACTACTACTGAAAAAGAATGTTGTTAGGGGTGAGCTGCAAACCACCAGCCTAGTATCTGTACATGGTATCTTACCATACCATCTTACTAAATACCGGGAAAATATGTTGCATGACACATCTAGTGTACGGCACTCCAATAAACCAGTGTAGCAGAGTGATTACAGTTTAAGATTTGGTGAGGGTGGGGAATCATACTCCTACTCCCTCCTTAGAGACTTTGGAAAGTCCTGTTTCATTAGCCCATAATCCACCTCTTTTCAAAATTAAGTTGGTGGCTAACCTGGAGCACGGTCTTTCTTTTGGTCGCAGTTGTAGGAATTCCTTTTCCTGGGACTGCCATTTGACTCAAAGCTTTGGATACTTTCCAGAGAATTGTGACAACTATTTTTCCTTTTCCAGAACATAAGAACATAATATAAGAACAGCCCCACTGGATCAGGCCATAGGCCCATCTAGTCCAGCTTCCTGTATCTCACAGCGGCCCACCAAATGCCCCAGGGAGCACACCAGATAACAAGAGACCTCATCCTGGTGCCCTCCCTTGCATCTGGCATTCTGACATAACCCATTTCTAAAATCAGGAGGTTGCGCATACACATCATGGCTTGTACCCCATAATGGATTTTTCCTCCAGAAACTTGTCCCCTTTTAAAGGCGTCTAGGCTAGACGCCATCACCACATCCTGTGGCAAGGAGTTCCACAGACCGACCACATGCTGAGTAAAGAAATTTTTTTTTTTGTCTGTCCTAAGCCGCCCAACACTCAATTTTAGTGGATGTCCCCTGGTTCTGGTATTATGTGAGAGTGTAAAGAGCATATCCCTATCCACTCTGTCCATCCCCTGCATAATTTTGTATGTCTCAATCATGTCCCCCCTCAGGCATCTCTTTTCTAGGCTGAAGAGGCCCAAACGCCGTAGCCTTTCCTCATAAGGAAGGTGCCCCAGCCCCGTAATCATCTTAGTCGCTCTCTTTTGCACCTTTTCCATTTCCACTATGTCTTTTTTGAGATGCGGCGACCAGAACTGGACACAATACTCCAGGTGTGGCCTTACCATCGATTTGTACAACGGCATTATAATACTAGCCGTTTTGTTCTCAATACCCTTCCTAATGATCCCAAGCATAGAATTGGCCTTCTTCACTGCCGCCGCACATTGGGTCGACACTTTCATCGACCTGTCCACCACCACCCCAAGATCTCTCTCCTGATCTGTCACAGACAGCTCAGAACCCATCAGCCTATATCTAAAGTTTTGATTTTTTGCCCCAATGTGCATGACTTTACACTTACTGACACTGAAGCACATCTGTCATTTTGCTGCCCATTCTGCCAGTCTGGAGAGATCCTTCTGGAGCTCCTCACAATCACTTCTGGTCTTCACCACTTGGAAAAGTTTGGTGTCGTCTGCAAACTTAGCCACTTCACTGCTCAACCCTGTCTCCAGGTCATTTATGAAGAGGTTGAAAAGCACCGGTCCCAGGACAGATCCTTGGGGCACACCGCTTTTCACCTCTCTCCATTGTGAAAATTGCCCATTGACACCCACTCTCTGCTTCCTGGCCTCCAACCATTTCTCAGTCCACGAGAGGACCTGTCCTCTAATTCCCTGACATGTTTGGAGCTCCATGAAAGATGATTTTAATTTGTGTTGCAGTGATTTTTTTATTTATTCTGCATTTACTGTTGATTCTATTATAGTTTTAGTGGATGGATTATAGCACTGAATTTGCCACCTGTGTTATGTCTGTGATGCAGAGAAAGGCAGGATAGAAATTAAATTAAAAGAAATAATAGATCATGTTTCATTTGAACAGAACAGACCTCATCTATGTATAGGATCATCACCTCAGTTGAGCCTCTTTGTGCTATGGTGATAAAAATAACAAGACCTACTAATAGAATTAAAATGATAAAAACTAATAGAGAATTCAGCCAGAAACTGGCATCTGAAAAGGTGTGAACATCGGCTGGGTGAAATGATAGTACATTTCCTTTTACAACTGCTAGCTATACAAATGTTTCAAGACTAAGTAATGAATGCATCAGGAAATGACATTTCTACAGGTTATGAGTTTTGGGGTGATAATGGGATTTTTAAGCTAGTTATCATTCATCTGCTCACACAGATTTGTTCACAGTATTTCTCCCAGCCTCATACTAATGCTGTAGCTGTCGCTTTTGTTTTATATTTTTTAAGCCGGACCTAAGAAAAGCATTATTAATTTGCCTACAGCACTGGGGAAAAAAATGTATGCGTTGAAAAACATAGACAAGACACAGAGAAGAAAAACAACCTTGGGTAGGAAATTTTATTGCTAGGGAGAGAATTAAATTCGCCTTGTGAAATTCATCTTGTACATAACAACAGGTATCCCCCTCCCCCAGTTCACTTTATGGTAATATAAGTGGATTGTTACTGAATTTGTAAGCATCAGTTCCAGCAGGTAGTAGCTGAGGATTAGTGAAAAGAGGCTAGGACTCACATGGGAGAAAGTGTTGGCTGATCAATTCCTGTGCTCCTGTTGGTCTAGGCCTCTTGCTCTCTATTCGCTCTTTGTGGCCTCCTGAAACTCTAAGTTTCAGTGAAAATGGACAAGGATGTGGCTGATTCTTACAAAATGCTGGCCTCCATGTGAAGCCATGAAAACTTGTGGGTCTGATGCTGGGCTTGTAACTGACTTTATCTCTACTGAGATGCGATTTTTATGAACTGGCAGCATCAAAAAAGCACTTCTGCCATATTGGAAATCTCACCATCTCTACTAAAGCCGTGTAGACTTGCCAGTTCATGTGAGTATGTCCACATGAATGTGATCTGAACAAAAAACCCAATATTGTACACTCTCAAGGTGACGATTTGGGGATCAGTGTCCTGTAGAAACAGGCCTTTAAATGAGATCCATACATCTCAGAGAGATCCATGGAGGCTGAGAATGTGGGTGAATCAAAGAGTCAATATGTTATGCTGACAAAAACTGTACCAGGCTGGATTGATGGGATCTGAGCAATGAACTCTTTCTCTGCCATTAGCACCTGTCTCTCTGGTACTTCACTGACAATTAAATGAAGTTGACTGTAAACACTTCCTTCACATCGACATTAATATTCTTTGTCAGTGCACAGCACTCATTTTCTGAAACCTCAAATTGGATCTTGCTTTGCTGATTCTCTCTGACAATTGTTCTCATTTCATCAAACCTATGTAGATGTATTTGATAATGTCAGAATTCACCCTCCAGCTGTCATCATCATTCGTAGGGCTTTGGTAAATTCTAGTTCCCAAGAGAAGTCTACAGTTGCAGGAACATTGCTGCAGCTACTGTCCTAGTCACATTTGGTGTAAATCCCACTGAGCGCAACTTAAATATGTACTGTCAGGAACTTACAGTGCAATCCTATGCATGTAAGTCCTAGAGCCCAATCCTATCCAAGTTTCCATGGCTGATGCAGCTGTGCCAATGGGGTGTGCATTACATCCTGTGGTGGTGGGGGGCAGTCACAGAGGCCTCCTCAAGGTAAGGGAACATTACCTTGGAGGGGGTGGAATTGGCAGCAGCAGCACACAGAGAATCCCAACCCCCTTTCAAGGCCTGATCCGCCTTCCCAGGATAATACAGACTTGCATCAACAATTGAGCTGGTGCAGGTACAAGTTGACCCATAGCGGCTGCTGGGGCTTCTTCCAGGGCAAAGGGACAAATGTTCTCCTACCCTGAGGAGATCTCCAGCAGCCAAAACTCCTCCGTGAGATTCAGCAGAAGTCATGCCGATTGCCACGTGGGGAGCTGGAAAGAACTGGGTCATATATCAAATACAAGAGAGCAGGCAAATCTACCCAATTTTGTATATTGCAATGCATACAAGTTGCAAAATTCAGCTTTTGTTGTCACATAATTTGGGTTAGCTGGGGACAGAATTTGCATTTCTTTGACAGCGAGTACACACAGGTCTGCTTCTATCAAATTCATTAGCCAAGAACTACACAAACTCCAAGAAAAAAAATTGACCAATTGGCAAACACACACTAAGGCAAAATCAGGAACCACCTCTGTTTACTTTCAGGCTTTGTAGAGAAGAGAAAGGTCAGTTGTAGCCTGAGGTTTTGTCTATCTTAGTTAATTGCAACATGCACCAGAGAATCTTGGGGGTGGGGGTTACCATATTGTGTTCTTTTATTTCCCACCTGTTGTAACCATTGATAAAAGATGTCAACACTTGTTACAGTTAACCTCTCATTTTGGAGCGATGGCATTTTCTTCTTTGCCTGGAATGCATTATAAGGAAACAACAACTGTAAATCACTTTCACTTAGGCTGAGCTTGACAAAGAGAGAGTGACCATGCGCATCACATGGCAAGGGAGAGGAGGAAGCATCACGATCAAAAAAAGCACTGATTATGGCATAAAATTAGTATGTTCAGGTTTTCAAACCCCAGACAGCTTCAGTTCTCATCAGCTCTCCGCTGCATGTCTTCCTAGGTGACATATTGAACAAGCGGCAATGAACTAGGAGGATACTGTCTCAGCTGAAGCGATCTAACCAAAACGGAAAACACACAAGTTATTATTTTAGGAAATTGAGTAAATGCAGCTGTCAAATGGGAGGCACTATATTTTCAGAACGACACAAGCAGTGTGTTATTTATGGTCAAGCTGTTTGTTATTTAATTACCCCTAAACCTGACTCTTCAGAGTTAAGATTTACACAACTGCTCTACAAAGCATGTAAATATTGTGTTGGAATATTTTGTTAATTATTGTCATCTCTTGGAAGTGCAGCTTCTTGTTTAACTTCCCTGAATTAATGAAGGCTAATGTGCCATAATTTGTATTCAGAGGGTTGGTTTTTGTTCTTTGAGCAAATTACCCTGTGCTTGTTTGCATTGCTATATTGAGATCTTGGTACAGAGATCACGGTACAGGGCTGCAGGGAGGTTAGGGGGCCCTGGGGAAGATTTTTAAGGCAGCCTTTGGGCACCTGCATGCCTGATCCTCCTCCATCCTCCCTGGGCCTAGATAAATGTTCCAGTTGTATTGGAACATGCTTCAGGGTGTTTTGGTGACACATGGGTTGTTCCCACTTGGTTCCTGTAGTGTAAATCTACCTGGGACACTGTTAAAGGCTGGGTGGCAACCCAACTTGGGTGTCCATTTAATTTTGGGGCCCCTGAGTTCCCACGCTGTCCAGGACCCTGTGTTCAGATAATCTAATATTGATTACCCAGACAGTGCCAAAAACATACAATTGAACATATCAAGGGTTTGCAGACTCTCTTCAGTTCTGTGTTCCTTGGGCAGTAGGGGAATTGGATAGAAACAAATTTCAGGAGCACAGCATGGAGGACTTGCATATGGTTGTGTAATCAAACATTTGGAAGGGTGCATATTAAGTATTGTTTTAATACTTGAGACAGAAAATCCGAATAGTGCACACACACAGCAAAGCAAAAATAATAATTGAGGGCTCAATCCTGAGCCTTGTGCACTGGCTCACTGCTGGTGTGCACTGTTGCAAATGTGCTGTAAGGGGCCCAGTGCCAGAGCTAGCCCAACACGAGCCCATGCTTGGCTAGGTTCAGAATTGGATTTGCAGTTTGCTGTCCGCTGGCTTGCTGAGACCACCAAGCAGCAAAGGGGTGAGTGTGGGCATGGGGGGAGGCGGGGAGGAGGCGTTCTGTGGTGGGGGAGGGCGGTGGCATTGCTAGGGAGTGCAGGGGTGTGGGCCGCACCGGGTGACGTGCAAAGGGGGACGCGCACTGTGAAGGTGACGTGCTAAAATAGCAGTGGTTAGGAGTAATACCATCGTGTTATATACCATGGGATGCGGAATTTCTGGCAGAATGCAATGCAAAAAACAAGAGTGAAATATTTCATTTCTATCAAAAGTTATTGGCAAAAAACTGGAAAACAAAAAATGCATGGAGCCCAATGGAAAGTGAAACGGAGCTGTATTGCATGTTTACTAGTGAGTAGGTGAACGTGCCTTAGTCCATCTGAAAGGGCAGGCTGAGAGGAATCCAACAACACCAGAATGGTCCTGATCCAATGAATGTAGCCCCCCAAAAACACCCAAGGTCCCTCCCTCCAAGCTGGTGAATGTATTGAGCTCTATGGAAAGCAAAACTAAGCCACATGGTTGTGTTTACTCACGAGTAAGCAAATGTGCCTTGGCTCCTGGGCAGGTCAGGCAAAGGGGAATGTCAGGCCACCAGAATGGTCCTTTTGATGCATATGGAGTTCAACAAATGCTCCAGAAGGCAGCCCCCCCACCCCCCATAAAAAGAATGAAATGAAATAGAGGCTTGAAAGGGTAAGGTGAAATTTTTTTCTGTTTTAGGCTGCAATGCTATCCACACTTTCCTGGGAGTAAGCCCCATTGACTATAATGGGACTTACTTCTCAGTAGACAGGCATAGGATTGGGCTCTCAGACTTGTAAAGCCAGGTGGGTCCTGATAGTGATATGCTTGAAATAGAAGAACTTAAATTGAACTGGGTAGGGGTGAAAATCTTACTGATTCTTTTGCGGGGGGGGGGGGGTGTTATTGCAGGCAGGCGACAGAAAAAATTCACTTGGTGGAACAGAGCTGGCTTTCCCTTATTTATTTATTTATTTATTTATTTATTTATTTTACTTTAATTTATAATTTGTTTTAATTTGCTTATGATGGGCCTTGGAGAAATTGTCATTCTAAAAAGTGGGTCCCAGTGCTAAAAGTTTGAGAACTGCTCTAATAAGGTGTTAGTGACACGCTGGGGGGAGGTCACACTACTAGTGACCAAAAACACTAAAAGCACAGTTTGCAAAAATAATACCATCATGTTATATATCAATCAATGTGTAATTTCATGCAGAACGTGATGAAACAAACACCATTGAAATATCTTTATTCTATCAAAAGGTACAGCCAAAAAACCAGTGGGGGTGGGGCAATGGTAGATCACCACACCCAACACCTGGAATGTTGTCCTGCCCACTACATGGGGGCGACATGCTGGCCTCCAGCACCGGGTGACATGAACCTTAGTGACACCACTGGGGGAGGGGAGGGAGACATGGCATGGGACTCCTTGGTTCTGCACCGACTAAAGAGCTAACGCAAAATCAAGTAGCCCCAATGCAGGGCTATTTCCCTTACCCAGGGGAAGGGGATGAAAGTTCCCTTCCCTCGAGGAGCAGCCAGTGGCTGCTCGACATGGTTAGGATGCCACGGCAGCCATTTCCAACGCCGCTGCAGTCCTGTGTGCTGGGCAGCTCAGGACTGGGCTGGAAGACTGCAACTCCATGCACACTTTCCTGGGGATAAGTCCCATTGAACACAGTGGGGATTATTTCTGAGTAGGCATGCAAAGAATTGCACTGTAAATAACTGACATTGTTTTTCTCCTATTGGTAAAAATCTGCTCCTGAAAGCAATGCAGCCTCCCAAGGCTTCTGCCTAATCCTTGAAACTCCAGTATCCAGTGGCAGCAGAGGCCCATGCAAGTCGATGAATCAGTGACAAATATATTCTTTTTAAAGCTGGGTCTTCCCCCAGAGACAAGAGCAACCAGGTGCCTGCACTGGACCCCTCTAACATTTGCCTAATGGTGGGGCAGGCCACTCCTTTTTGATTTTCTACAACATGTTCTTTTCTCACCTCTGAATGCCACACCGAAAAAGCCCTGTCATATGTGGGTCAGTTCCCATGACTGGATCTTTCCTGTACTCTTGGTAGAGTTCTGCACAAAATTCAGAATTTTTCCCAGCATCCCAAAGTATTGGGATTGAAATATTTGAATGGGGGGGGGGGAATCAATAAAGCACACTTAATGTAATTTAAACGTTATATTTAAACAAATTCAAATCTTTCCTTCTAAGTTATTTTTATTAGAGTACTTGTAAATATTTTAAGAAACAGAAGTTCAATAGACTTAATTTTTAAGAAGAAAAATGAAGGCTCTAAAAATCAATAAAATCCTAATTTTAGTACATCCAGATAACTGTGCATTAGAGATAAAGATATTTAAATATAATCATCTGGATAAAAAAAGTTAATCACCACTTTGAATCCAAGTATTGTATCCATTCATTATACTTTTATGAAACACTCCATTTTTAGAAATGTAGTTGATTATTGCTGTTCATTCAGAAATAAGGACTATAATATATGTGGTTCTGTGCAAATTATGTGTGTGTTTGTGTGTGTGTAATAACCTGTATCCTCTACATTTCTTCATAATTTCAGAAAAGCATGATAATGACAACTGCCATCAGATAGAAGCCATCACATCGACTTCTTGAAACTCCAGTATCCTACGGAGTTGAAGTTAATGATGGCTGGATTGAGACATTAATACATAATGCATTACAGGCTGCTTGTAATTTAAGGATAGCTAAGCAGAGAACTTCAAAAAATGCTCACTGCTGTAGAATAATGAAATAAGATTTCGTTTGTGGTGAAACAAGAAAATTAACACTAAGTGTAAGATTAGGAGAAATCAAACAAAGTAAAGATAACTTTTCTTTGGAGACCGTTTGCACAGACACTAATGACTGCATAATATGATATGATAGTGCATAAGACACTAATGACTGCCAGTGCAACCTTATGCAGGACCTCTCAGAAGTAAGTCCTATTGTGTTCAATGGGGCTTACTCACCAGAAAACATGTAGATTGCAGCTGCAGTGAGCTGGAATTAAGTTTTTGCAGTGGTGGGCCTGGAGGAGGGGCAAGGGGGCAAAAGTCCCAGGACCATGCCTGCCACATCCTGCTGTTGCAGCCTCTGTCCACTGCCCTGCCTGCCCCTTGGAACCATTCTGCAGGCAGGAAAAGCCCCACCCGGCACTCCAAATCATGCAAAAAACCTTCTGAGGCTTCTAGTATGATCCTGAAGAGTACTTAAGCCGAATCCTGAACTGCATGTCAGACCAGAAGTCTGTGCCGGCAAAATAGCTGGTGAAGACTTGAGAAGCCCCATTGCAGGACTTTGGGCTTCCCCCCCCCCCCAGGAGAATTCAGGCAGTGCCAGTGGATACAGCGGTAGCCATTTTGGTACCCTGCACCCAGCAGAGCCGCTGGCTTTTAGAATTGCCACCCAACCGCCATACACTGCTGCTGAACATACGGTGCACCTGGACATGCACAATTTCTGTGCATGCGTGTCACACAGAGGCTGTGACACAAACCGTTTGTGGGGAAGCCTAGTCTACCAAGGCAGAAGCTGGCAGTCATAGTGTGTCCTGCTACTTTTGCTCCTCAACTCTGCTTTCCATCTCCTTCTCAGTGGTGCCTGCAATCTCCTTGAACCTTCCTCTCTCTTGATGGCCACCCACTCCTCTTGGCCGTCCCTCAAAGTTTCTCTTTCTTTTCCCTGCTCTGTTCCTGTGTGTCCTTAAATTAATCCATCCCTCATTCTTCCCCTTTCTGCACAGTTTATGGCTCCCCCTATGTCTCTCTTCCCTGCCTTCCTCCACTAATACTTTCTGCCACCTCCTTCAGTCTCCCTCACAGCCTATTCAATCACTCACCCTCTACTTTGCTTGTGACTTCCTCTCTCCCGCTTTCCCTTCTTTGGTCTGTCCACTCCCATAGCAACTCCTTCAGACTCTCTTTTTTCCAACCACCTTGTATTTGTTTTACAGGAGGGCAGGAGGTCTGGTCTAGAGGGTTGAGCTTCCGTTTGCCTGAATATAACATCTGAAGGTCGCCAGTTCGAGGCCACCGGCACCGTGAATGGCGAGACCTTGAAGCAGCTGACAAGCCCAGCCAAGTTATTCCACTTGCTCTTGGAGAGATGAAGGAGCTGCTTGTCAGCCTGCGTGGGAGGAATCTGGAGGCCAGAAAGTGATAACAGACCATAAAAGATCCATCTGAAATGTTGTGGCTCTTGAAAGATAGAACCTTTCTTCAACTGTAAAAATCCCTACGGGGATTTAGAACAGCCTGCCTATGTAAACCGCCTTGAATTAAAGTCTGAGGAGAAATCTGGCAACCAAGAAAGGTGGTATATAAATGCCTGTATTATTATTGTTTTAAAGGATTTATGTCCTGCCTTTCCCCTTGATAAATATGTATGCAATAAAACAGCCTTGCAGAGAGGGGATACTGATTTGCCCATCCTTTCCTTTTGGTTCATTAGATAAGTACTAACAAGGGCAGTATTTTGTGATTTCCAGGATTGTTCTCCTCCCCCCCTCTCTTTTGAGCATGGCTCCTTATGTCCCATGTAAATATCTGGTTGTCCTAATGAAATTGTTGAATTGGAGCCTAAGACTCATTTAGCATCTCTGAAAGAAAATGCAAAATGCTGAGGAGCAGAAGAGATGTTCAGATAGATAGATCTCAATTTCAGAGCTCAAGCAGGTAGCCAGCAATTATTCACCACATATTTTCACATCACAACCTGCCCCTTTTCTCATATGCTGAAACTGTGAGTTGTCAACTCACGTTCTCCGTTTGCTGCTTTAAATCCCAGTGCTTTGGGCTCCATTTGTGTGCAGGCTCGTTTGAGTGATTTGTCTAGGAAGATCCTGAGATAAACTAGCTGCTCAGTTCTGTGAAAGTTATGAACATTAAAAGACATGGAACCTTATAGATCAATAGGTGCCCGTTGAACTGAAAAATCCTGCATGCCTATTAGGGATCAGGCTAAATCCCAGAAAGCATTCAGACTCAATCCCAAGGCATGCTAGAATAAATTGGAAGTCATTCAGAAGTCTAGCAAAACTGTGTAAAATGGGCCTGTGCAGCTTGTGACCCTCACATCTAGTTCAACCTTCCAGCCATTTTGTGCCTACCAGGTGTTTGGTTTTTCTCCTATTTTTGTTCTCTGAGATAAGATTTTGATTCTCTGAGAGAATAAGAAGGAGGTTTATTGGTGGTCTGTTCATCTTGATGAATCAGAAGTTAAACAACCCTGATATAAAGCTGCCTCCAGCTTTGTCCTTAACAGGGAAAAGGTGGTTCATTTTAGCTGTGACCCATCTTTTAACCATCTTGAACATTGTTGGCATGTGCAGAGTAGGAAGCAGTACTAAAGACTTCCCGTGTGACCAGATGAGTAGTGGCAGTTTTTAACTCTGGAGAGAATCAGCTTTCTACAATAGGCAATAAACAAACAATATGTTTTTGTTTGTTTACTACCTCTTGCAGAAAGCAGTTTCCCTTCTGAGTTAAAAACTGAGTTAATCACTGCAACTATATGTTTTTGCCCAAAGACACTTTGGACAATGGCCATAAGACCAAAAAAAATAGGCTACAATTCTAAACACATTTATGTGAAGATAAGCCCCACTGAACTCAATGAAACTTACTTCTGAGTAGATTGCATTGTAACTTTAACTTGAATTTTTGTGGACTATAGTCTGTTTCATCCATTCATAATTGCTTTTGCAGAAATAATTTGATTCATCTTTAGGGTGTGTAATGGAAGATCAGAAGATCATCAGGTGGATGATGTGGTGTTGACAGCTATTCCCTGTTTTGACAGCTGTTTGACAGCTCTGGGAAGGGCAGGGCTGGCTCCACAGCTGTAATCAATCAAGGCCAATGGAGACCTGGTTGGACACCTGAGCTTCATTTGACCTTGATGAGACTTTGAATGGACGTGGACTCATAGACTGAAGAGATGGCTCAGCTGAGCCTAACTTGGACTTAACAAGGTAGCTCACAGCTGAGCTGAAGTTGGACTTAACAAGGGGCTGCAGGATAAAAGGCAGCTGCAGAAGGAGCAAAGGGCTGGCCAAGCCGGACGCTGACCAAGAGGGCTACCTGACCCAGACCTACAGGAAGAGAGGACTGCCAGGACCCTGCTGGAGGAGACACACTGCTGGAGAGGAGGCACTCTACTGCAGAAGACTGGACTGTGCTTTGGAGATGGGATTGGACTTGGACTGGAGGATTCAGACCTTTACTCACTAAGTTAAGTGGAGTTTTGGGGAGGGAAAGCCTCTGGACAAGAGGACTTGCAGGGAGTGTATGTGTTTGTAGCAATAAATTCTTGTTAATTGCTATAGATAAGAAGTTCTGTGTTTATTCCTTTGCACACCACAGCTGTTCTTGGGAAAGAGGGTTGTTAATTAGCCAAAAAGCGGGCATTAGAAGGGAGTTGGGATATTTGGATGGGACAAATTGGTGTGGTCGGCAGGAGTCGAACATTTGGCAGAACAGGGTGCCATAAGAATCTTTCTTGCTTTTGCTACAACAGGGTAACACAGCTACTCTCAGGAATTTGATCTCATGTCAGTAGCTGGATTGATTTCTAGTAAGCTACTAAACAAGGCTAAAGAAGTACATCTGGCTTTTCATGCATGTGTTCAGCAATGTCAAACAGCTTCCTTTCTAGATTTTGTGATGATTACTTCAACAGCCCAAACCGATCTTCATCACAGTGTAGCATGCAGTGACACCAATAGAGCACACAATGGAAAAGTGAACAGAAGACCAACCAGAAGTAAAATTTTTCTACTTACCTGTGGGTAGGACTTCTGGCCACCTATGGGTCTCCTTAGACCCATACCAGCTATATAGCTGGAGTATGTCCAAGGAAAGGAAGGGGTGAGGAATGCTGGAAAAATGGAGAATAACCTCACCCTCTCTGCCCCTGCTGATATCACACAAATACTGGCAGAGCCTCTGGGAGCCACTAACATGTGTGCCAAACCTCTAGTCATTTGCTCCTTGGGCCTGGAAGCACAGGATAGCATCCTAGCTTACATACCACCATTACAAAGGGCTCTGCTTGAGCATGAGTTTTGTCAGCACAAGGCCCAGATAGGATTGGGCTGCTGGAATGTTAAAGTGATGCGATAGCTGTCTGGAATTTATATACTGGGGTGGGTGTGCTGTGATTGGCTGCAGAATTTTCCAGTTTTCCAGTGCTGGTGCAGCTGTGCCAATAGGGTGTGCACTGCATCCTGTAGTGAAGAGGCAGTCACTGGGGCCTTCTTAAGGTATGTGCACATTTGTTCCCTTACCATGGGGTTGCTTTGTGGCTACACTGGAGCTGGAAAGTTGGATCAGATTGGGCTCTCAGTGTGAATTATTTGTGACTTCAAGTAGGTGTTTAGTCCAAGCTACATACAGGACTTCAGCCAAAGTCTTCATTAAAGGTAATACATAAAAACTACTAGAAATGTCTTTCTTCCTCTCTTTTCACCTTGCATGGAAAAACAGTTCAGAGAGAAACCTCCTGACTGTTTAAATATTTACTTAATAGAGTAGAGAATTCATTTTCTTTCATAAGCAATTGACTTTTTCCTTTGATCTTTCAGAACCAAGTGCTTCTTTTTTAATGAGTACATTACTCACAAAACATACCAGGTTGGCATCCTCTTGAGAATGAACACCTCTGTTGATGTGACAAAACAAAGAAGGCAGAGAGTTACAGCCCAATCCTAAAGCATGTCTACTCAGAAGTAAGTCCCATTATAGTCAATGGGGCTTACTCCCAGGAAAGTGTAGATAGGATTACAGCCTTTGAAACCTTAGGACAGTGGTTCTCAGACTCTTTGGGAGAGTTTGAGAGCCACTAAGTTCTTGCGGGGGGCGGGGGGGGGAGACAGCAGGGTTGGGAGAAGACAGTGGTGTGATCCCCAGGATCGAGCTGCTCAGGGGGGCTGCAGGGGCTTGGGTACACGTAACCAAGCCCCTGCAGCCTCCCGGCGCTGTGGGGAGCCTGGCGCAACCTGCAGCAGGGCTCCCCACAGTAGTGAAAATAGGAGTGATGCACCCCACCTCTGCTAAAGCTGCCCTTAAGGGGGCAGGGGACAGGGCCCGCAGGCTGGGGTGTTGCGGCACCCCAGTTTGAAAAGCCCTGCCTTAGGACTATTCAGACCAATCTTCGTTAGCTTGACTGTCTGCTTGACGCTCCTTCCATCTCATACAGTGACAGATGTGGCAAGAGGAGTGCGTGGTATTTTATTGGTGCCACTTCCCCTCAGTTCACCAGGTGACATAAGAACATAAGAACATAAGAACAGCCCCACTGGATCAGGCCATAGGCCCATCTAGTCCAGCTTCCTGTATCTCACAGCGGCCCACCAAATGCCCCAGGGAGCACACCAGATAACAAGAGACCTCATCCTGGTGCTCTCCCCTACATCTGGCATTCTGACTTAACCCATTCCTAAAATCAGGAGGTTGCGCATAGACATCATGGCTTGTACCCCATAATGGATTTTTCCTCCAGAAACTCGTCCAATCCCCTTTTAAAGGCGTCTAGGCTAGACGCCAGCACCACATCCTGTGGCAAGGAGTTCCACAGACCGACCACGCGCTGAGTAAAGAAATATTTTCTTTTGTCTGTCCTAACCCGCCCAACACTCAATTTTAGTGGATGTCCCCTGGTTCTGGTATTATGTGAGAGTGTAAAGAGCATCTCCCTATCCACTCTGTCCATCCCCTGCATAAATTTGTATGTCTCAATCATGTCCCCCCTCAAGCGTCTCTTTTCTAGGCTGAAGAGGCCCAAACGCCGTAGCCTTTCCTCATAAGGAAGGTGCCCCAGCCCCATAATCATCTTAGTCGCTCTCTTTTGCACCTTTTCCATTTCCACTATGTCTTTTTTGAGATGCGGCGACCAGAACTGGACACAATACTCCAGGTGTGGCCTTACCATCGATTTGTACAACGGCATTATAATACTAACCGTTTTGTTCTCAATACCCTTCCTAATGATCCCAAGCATAGAATTGGCCTTCTTCACTGCCGCCGCACATTGGGTCGACACTTTCATCGATCTGTCCACCACCACCCCAAGATCTCTCTCCTGATCTGTCACAGACAGCTCAGAACCCATCAGCCTATATCTAAAGTTTTGATTTTTTGCCCCAATGTGCATGACTTTACACTTACTGACACTGAAGCGCATCTGCCATTTTGCTGCCCATTCTGCCAGTCTGGAGAGATCCTTCTGGAGCTCCTCACAATCACTTCTGGTCTTTACCACTCGGAAAAGTTTGGTGTCGTCTGCAAACTTAGCCACTTCACTGCTCAACCCTGTCTCCAGGTCATTTATGAAGAGGTTGAAAAGCACCGGTCCCAGGACAGATCCTTGGGGCACACCGCTTTTCACCTCTCTCCATTGTGAAAATTGCCCATTGACACCCACTCTCTGCTTCCTGGCCTCCAACCAGTTCTCAATCCACGAGAGGACCTGTCCTCTAATTCCCTGACTGTGGAGTTTTTTCAGTAGCCTTTGGTGAGGGACCGTGTCAAACGCCTTCTGAAAGTCCAGATATATAATGTCCACGGGTTCTCCCGCATCCACATGCCTGTTGACCTTTTCAAAGAATTCTATAAGGTTCGTGAGGCAAGACTTACCCTTACAGAAGCCATGCCGACTCTCCCTCAGCAAGGCCTGTTCGTCTATGTGTTTTGAGATCCTATCTTTGATGAGGCATTCCACCATCTTACCCGGTATGGATGTTAGGCTGACCGGCCTATAGTTTCCCGGGTCCCCCCTCTTTCCCTTTTTAAAAATAGGCGTGACATTTGCTATCCTCCAATCTTCTGGCACCGTGGCCGTTTTGAGGGACAAGTTGCATACCTTAGTCAAGAGATCTGCAACTTCATTCTTCAATTCCTTAATAACCCTTGGGTGGATGCCATCAGGGCCCGGTGACTTATTGATCTTTAATTTATCAATGAGGTCTGAAACATCTTCTCTTTTAACCTCTATCTGACTTAACTCCTCGGTCAGGAGGGGCCGTTCGGGCAGCGGTATCTGCCCGAGGTCTTCTGCCGTGAAGACAGATGCAAAGAACTCATTTAATTTCTCTGCCATCTCTAAGTCTCCTTTTATCTCCCCTTTCCCTCCCTCACCATCCAGAGGGCCAACCGCTTCTCTGGCGGGTTTCCTGCTTCTAACATATTTGAAGAAGCTATAATTATTCCCCTTAATGTTGCTGGCCATGCGTTCCTCATAGTCTCGCTTGGCCTCCCCTATCACCTTCTTACATTTCTTTTGCCACAGTTTATGTTCCTTTTTATTCTCTTCATTAGGGCAAGACTTCCATTTACGGAAGGAAGTTTCCTTGCCCTTCACAGCCTCTCTAACTTGGCTGGTTAGCCATGCGGGCACTCTCCTGGATTTAGTGGAACCCTTCTTTCTTTGCGGTATACACCTCTGCTGGGCCTCTATTACTGTTGTTTTAAGCAGCCTCCATGCATTCTGGAGAGACTGGACTCTTTTTACCCTCCCTTTCAACCTCCTTCTAACCAGCCTCCTCATTTGAGGGAAGTCCACCCGTCGGAAGTCAAGGGTTTTTGTTAGAGATTTGCCTGGTATTCTTCCCCAACGTGCACGTCAAAACGGATCGCAGCATGATCGCTGTTCCCCAACGGCTCAGTAACGTTTACATCTCTAACCAGGTCTTGCGTACCGCACAAAATTAAATCCAGAGTCACCTGTCCTCTGGTGGGCTCCGTGACTAGCTGATCTAAGCCACAGTCATTCAGCACGTCAAGAAATCCGGTTTCCTTATCGTGACCAGAACACAAATTGACCCAGTCAATATGAGGATAATTGAAGTCCCCCATGATTACAACCCTGTCCTTCCTTGTCACCTCCCTGATCTGTTTCCTCATTTCAAGGTCCCCATAG
Organism: Tiliqua scincoides; assembly: GCF_035046505.1. Taxonomy (NCBI): domain Eukaryota; kingdom Metazoa; phylum Chordata; class Lepidosauria; order Squamata; family Scincidae; genus Tiliqua; species Tiliqua scincoides. The sequence goes on from NC_089824.1 coordinate 123,004,445, forward strand.
TCACCTGGAGTCTCCACATAGACACTCCATAGTCACCTGGAGAGTCACATAGAGAGAGGCTGCTGCTGTGAGAGCATACAAGTGTGTGAGGGAGTCAAAACAGAAGTGAATGCAAGGGACATCCATCTCATTCTCTTGTTCACTCACATGCTATCCATCTGGACAAGTCGAGTTGGGGGTAATGTCAGGAGTGGCCAAGGAAGGGCCCACCTGGCTGACTTCTAAAGACTCAGTACATGACAGCCATGACTATGAGATAATGGGGGAGGGGGCGGACAACTCAATGTGGACCCAGTGTGCAGCAACTGTGAAGGAGGTCAGTTCTGTGCTTGGAATCATTAAAAAAGGAATTGAGAATAAACGCCAATATTATAATACCATAGTACAAATTGATGGTGAAGCTACATCTGGCCAGTTCTGATAGCCACATCTCAAAAAGAATATATTGGAACTGGAAAAGGTGCAGAAGAGAGTGACCAAAATGATTTGTGGGCTGGGCACCTCCCTTATGAGGAAAGGCTGCAGTGCTTGGGGTTCTTCAGTCTAGAAAGAAGGTATTGGAGGGAGAAGATGTGATCGAGACATATAAAATTGTGCATTAGATCAGGGGTCTCCAAACTTTTTGGTCAGAGAGCCGCATGAAATATCTGGTGTGGAGGGCCGTAAAAAAAATTTAAATATAAAATTTAAATAAATAAATTAGAGATGGAACTTAGATGAGTGAATAAATGAATGAATGGGCTCATTCATTCAACCTCTCTGGCCCTCAGATCACCCTCCAGACACAATCAGAGCACAGTTCCGGTCATGTTCAGTTGAGTGGGCCAGAGGCTTTCAAGGGGACAAGAGGTTGGCCGTGGGCCGGAAAGAGGCTTACTACGCGCCGCATCTAGCCCCTGGGCTGGGATTTGGAGACCCCTGCATTAGATGGACAGACGGGAAGTTCTCTCATGCACAATACCGCAATCAGAGGACATCCACTAAAACTGAGTAGCAGAAAAGCTAGAACAGACAATAGGAAATATTTCTATACCCAGTGTGTAATTAATACTTGGAATGCCTTGCCACAGGATGTAGTAATGTCTCCTGGTCTAGATGTCTAAGAGGGGACTGGACAATTTGTAGAGGAAATGTCCACCACAAGCTACAAGTCCAGATGACTATATGCAACCTCTCGATTTTAGAGTAGTCTATCTCTGAAAGCCAAATATGCAAGGGAGTGTAAACAAAATACAGATATTTCGTTGTCTTGTGTGTTCCAGGGGCATCTGGTGGGCTACTGTGAGATATGGGAAGCTGGAATAAACGGGCTCTTGGCCTGGTCCAGCAAGACTCTTATGTGTTTATGACTTTTGCCTCAAGGCCCAGAACAATTTAGTGTTAGCAGTGAGCCCAATCCTTCCTACTGCAGCACCCAGAGGAAGTGCATGCCACTGCTTCTGCAAGAACCCACAACTTACTCCCATTCCATTGCTTTGGAACTAGCTTTCAGGATGGTCACCTGATTAGTTTCCCAGGTATTTTAAATTTTGCTTTTTTATACCATTTTAGGCTGCAATCCTAACCACACTTTCCTGAGAGTAAGCCCCATTGAATAAAATAGAACTGACTTCTGAGTATACCTGGTTAGGATTGTGCTCTTTTAGGGTTATCTGTATGTTTTCACTAGCAGTTAATTAGGTGTCTTTTGGTTAGTTATACCTTAAGTAACCCCCTCTGGCAGAAAGGCAATGAACAAAACACCAAAAATAATAATTTGCTACTGACAGTAAGAGTCAGGTTTTGCCCCCAGAATGTGCATCAATGGTATCCAGTTTATGTTCAGGTGGACTCAATGGGAGTCATTGAAAGCCCAGCTTTGTTCTATCTTCAGACACCTAGCTTCTCATTTTCATATCCTTTCCCTCAAGTATCATTCTCAGTTGCAGTAGAGCAGGGGTGTCCAAACTTTTTGGCAGGAGGGCCACTTCATCTCTCTGACACTGAGTCAGGGGCCAGGAAAAAAAAAAGAATTAATTTACATTTCAAATTTGAATAAATTTACATAAGTTTACATAAATGAATAGATTAGAGATGGAACTTATATGAATGAATGAAGGTCTGGCAATAGCTCAGGGCCTATAAAAGACCTTGCGCAAACAAGGCTGGCCTTTCCTTCGCTACCACTGCTGCATCACAGATGTGAAACAGCAAGCAGTGGAGGGAGCTCTCGTCCCACAGCTCACATGAGAGGTAGAACAGTTGCCTCTTGCTGAGAGCAGTTGTGACAGGCCAGCATGGATTCCAGCAAGTCTCCAGACGGCCAGAAGCTCATTGGAGACTGGGGGATCCCTGCGGGCCGGATTGGGAGTCCCCGAGGGCCGCAAGTGGCCCCTGGGCCGGGGTTTGGGCACCCCTGCAGTAGAGCAATGGTTGCCAAACTGGGCAGGGCAGCACACTCACAAGGGCATTCTCATGTGATGGCACAAGAGTTCACTGAATCTCGGCCCAAGAAAAGGCTGTGCGGTGGCTGAGATTTGGCTGAGATTCTTCCAACTCTTGTGCAATGAGAATAGTGCAAGATTTCATGATATTTCATGCTGTGGTGCTGTCACAGCAAGGCACTATGGATAAGGTGTGCTGTGGCAGTGGTACATTTGGGAAATGCTGTACTAGAGTATTACAGAGAGAGGAAATCTAGGAACTGAGGTTGTTTTTTTTTTAAAGATATCTATGATGATGATTTAAGTTATTAATCTATGTAGTTAAAGCTTGTTGTAAATCTATTCTAATCAGAGTTATTAGCATGAAGGGTGTTTCAGCTTTTCCTGTTTCTTAGTAATTAGAGTGTCTTTTAATAGGCCAAAATCAATTCTGAGTAATCATCTCTACTGCAACTCCAGCACCAAATTTCTTTATGAGAATGTTAATGATTGCAATTTCCACAGATCCATTTATCCTGATGACAACAGAAGCAAACCAAAGATACATAAGGTATAAATACTGCAGCGTGTTATTAAAATACCACTTTAAAAGCCCAGTCCTATCCTCCTCCCTCTCCTGCTGGTGCCACTGCACCAAAGGGGATTTAGAGCCCAATTCTGTCTACCCAGAAGTAGGTCCCATTATAATCAATAGGGCTTACTCCAGGAAAGTGTGGATAGGATTGCAGCCACAATGCCCTTACATTTCTGTAAGCCTCCCTCTCCACTATGAGACTCCTCAGACCTGCACTAGTGATTTTGCTAGTGCAACTCCGAGGAGAGAAAAGGGGGTGGGGAGGCTGCAGGAAAAGGAGAGAGGATCTGGCGCATGCCATCGCTTCCGGATCCACTCCCTCCCTCAACTTCCCTGCCCAGTTTCTCCCTTCCCTGTTCTGCCCTTCTGCATGCGTCTTACCTCCCCCATGACTTACCTGCTCCAGCTGTTACGAGAAACCCCCCCCCCCATTTTATTGTATTTCTGGTTATACTACTTTGATTTCAAGAAACATTTCACAGGCCTTCATACATGAATGCCAGCATGCAAGATGAACTGTTCTCCCAGAAACACTGGCCTACAGGCTTCATTTCCACTTGGATCAGGCTCAGTCTCTTGGTTGTTTGTTTGCATTCTCCCCCCCACACACACACACAATCACACTTCCTGGAAGAAAATGATAATATTACTTTGTGTCTCTAGCTGAATGCGATTTGGCAATCCTGTCAGACATTTTTTCCATTGTAGCTACAGTTTGTGTTTGCTTTCCTGAATGCAATTCCAGTAGCTTCTGTATTTTGTAACCAAACAGTGGATTATACCTGTATTTTGCATTAATTTATGTAAATCTCATTTTAAATTGCTAGACGTCATCTGGCACCAGAGTGCTAATCTGTATTTTAGCTGACATTGCTAGCCCTGTTTACCTGCATCCTGTTTGATTAAGAGGAATTCCCTTCATTCATACCCATTAGCCATTTACACATTAAAAGCAAACACCCTAAGTTATACATTAATCCTCAGACATTTGCATACACATAAGCAACTTTTCATTATCCTTAAATACTAAGGGGGTTTGACTAGCAAAGGGTCACTCCCTGAGTATCCAAACACAGAATCTCCTGAGTGTAGAGACACGCGGTCGCTCACAGAGGTGTCCTAACGGAAACTGCTGCTCACAGACCAGACACCCAGAGAGGTAGCTATACTTGGCGCGTTGAACTGTTTTTCTTCTCTCATCACCCCCCCTTTCCCTTCTCTCCCCATCTTTAGCTAGCAGCTAATCACTATAAAGTAAATTTATTCAAATTTAAAATGTAAATTAAATTTTTTTTTCCCCTGGCCCCCAACACAGTGTCAGAGAGACGATGTGGCCCTCCTGACAAAAAGTTTGGACACCCCTGGCCTAGAGAAAGAGCTGCGGTGTGAACAGTAATATATAGTGGGACCGTCATATCCTCAGGCTCTGTATCTGTCCATTTAATCAACCACTGATTGAAAGTGTGTTTTAAAAAATTCACGTACCCTGCTGCAGTCTCATTCACTTTGTGCCCAATCATTTACACAAGTTCAGGCAACGTATGCAATTTACGCAAATTTATACAATATGTGCAATTTGCCATTTTGCAAATGCCATTTTGTCGGCATGACCTGAACATCTTTGGATTTTGGTATCCATGTGGGGTTCTGAAACCACACCCCAGTGGATAAGGAGTCCTACTATAGAACATCAAGATTTTATTGCAATACTTCACATGGTGTGTCATTTAACATCAGGTCACTTTCAAAAGAAAAATTCAAAAAAGGAACAAGCAAGCAGACAAACCCCTGTTGCTGTTCCTGACTCACAACAGACATGAGGATAGCTGATAAAGGAGGAAGGGCAGCACTGAAATGGTTGAGGTGAGTCTATAATGAATATTTATTCCTACCCCGGTGGACTGAAGGTGGTTTGGATTAGGGAAAAGATCTCTGACATCAGAACCAATAGAGAATAGACTCCATAGTGAAACAGTAATGATCTTACAGGTTACAAGTCATAGTAGGTATGTGCAAGCTCTTGGTTTAGAGGCAGGCTGCCTCTGATTGCCAGATGCAGGGGAGGGCACTAGGACGCAGGTTGTGTCTTGTCATCTTGTGTGCTCCCTGAAGCATTTGGTGGGCCAGTGTGAGATACAGGAAACTGGACTAGTTGGGCCTTTGGCCTGATCCAGCAGGGCTCTTATGGCTCCAAATGAAAATGTTGCGACCCAGTTTTCAATCTGCCATAAGATACTAGTGGCTTTAAGCCATTTCTGCCCAATGTTGCATATACACAACAGGGATCGAATGTGTACACCTGTGAGCTGGGCAGAAATGTGTTAAGTGTTAAGCCATTTCAATTGGCATCAACACACTGAAATAATTTTGCTTGTCAATATCCAGAAGATAAAAGGCATCTGTGTCATTTGCAACTCATTCTACTGTACCTGAGAGTGTAATGGGAAGGCATTTTCTGCCATAATGCTGACATAAATTACTTTACGTATGTACGGAGATGGTGCTGCCAATCGGACACAAAAGAGCAACCTTTGTAAACGAGACTCAGTTCATCCTTCCTTGCTTGGCTTTGTTAATCTGGTGTAGAATATTCTTGGTTTTTTAAGGATCCTGGTGTGCCATCTGCTGTTCTCCACGGAGCTCCAAAACTGTAATGAGCCATCGACCTAATAGTGCTGATAACAGCATCTGGCTTACTTTTTGGTTTGGTACCTGCTGCCATTTTATTGCATTCCGTTTATCACTAGAACCACATTTTCTCTTTTCAAATCTGTTTCTGCATTGATTGTTTACGCTCTCACATAACACCAGAACCAGGGGACATCCACTAAAATTGAGTGTTGGGAGAGTTAGAACAGACAAAAGAAAATATTTCTTTACTCTGTGTGTGGTTGGTCTGTGGAACTCCTTGCCACAGGATGTGGTGAAGGCATCTGGCCTGGATGCCTTTAAAAGGGAATTGGACAAGTTTCTGGAGGAAAAATCCATTACAGGTTACAAGCCATGATATGTATGTGCAACCTCATGATTTAGAAATGGGCTATGTCAGATGCAAGGGAGGGCACCAGGATGCAGGTCTCTTGTTATTTGGTGTGATTCCCTGGGGCATTTGGTAGGTTGCTGTGAGATACAGGAAGCTGGACTAGATGGGCCTATGGCCTGATCCAGTGGGGCTGTTCTTATGTTCTTATGTTTAGTAAAATCATCAATACATTGGCCTAGGAAATAAGAAGTCCTTTCATAAACAGAAAAATGGCAACTTTTAACCATACTTACCATGACAATAGTTGACGTCTTTGATTAACAGCCCAGTCCTATTCAGACCGCACGTTGATGTTGCATCGACACCAGCACAATATCTATCATATCCTACTCCCATCCTGGCAACGCTATGCCAGTACAGCCTTCCCAGTACTACCAGTGCGGTGCTGCCAGTAATGCCATTGCAGACCTTCCCAGCAACACTGACAGCTGGAATTCCTGACAGAGCCCATCAGCCATGGAGCAGAGTCCTGGCATCAGCACATCATTGGCACGATGTCAGCACAGCATCTGTGTGATACATCCATGTGTCATCAGTGTGAGGTCCAAGGGATGAATCACTGCATCCAGCCAGCCCCAATGCCAGTAGCCAGAGAAGAGACACCAGGGCAAACAGAGCAAGGGGCAAGGCAGGTGTAGGGCCAGAGCTGGGGGAGTCCCCCTGCCAGCCACTTAGAACCAGCAACACCACAAGAGGCACCATTTCCACCTATAGGAAGATGCCCCAGTGGGTGTGTGCACACACAAATGCATGTGCGCACATGTACACGTGCAAGACACAAGGCTACCATACCCTCTTCACCTCCTACAAGAGGTGATTCAGGCTGCATCAGTGGCAGATTGTTGGGGGACAGGAAGGCATCAAATTCAGGGTGCCTTTCATCCAATGTCTGCTGCTGCCACTGTCTCCCTCTAGCTTGCTATGGATAAATCCTGTACTGATCCACTTCCCGTCCTCTAAAAGGGAGCACAATGTGGATCACCCACCTCCTGACCTTGTTTCAGTTGTCCCCTCAGCTTGAAGAGCCTGTCAGCCTTCCAACTTCCCCCATAGGAAGCACATAGGAAGCACATAGGAAGTGTGGTCCGCACTAGCCCCACTGCATAGGTGTGGGAGAGGTTGAATAGGATTGGGCTGTCACACTCCTTGGTTCTGTGGTAGCAACATAGCAGGTGCAGATCCAAGGAGACCCATGGGAGTAGTGGATGTTTACCCCAAGGTAAAGGAACAAAAGTTCCTGTAGCTTAACAAGATCTCTGGACTGCCCTCCACTGGATATAGCAAACACACCATTTGCACATCTGCATTGGTGGGGGAGGATTTAGGGCCCAATCCTATGGAGTATGCGCTGGCTCACCACTGATGTGCACTGTTGCAAACATGCTTTAAGGCATATTTGTGAGAGTTAGCACCGGCCTAGCATCTGAGCTGACCCAGTGCAAGTTCGCACTGGGATAGCACTGGTCGGAGGCTGGTGATCCCACTGCCAGGTGCTCTGTGTGATGCACCTGGTGGCAGAGAGATAAGTTGGAGTGTGGGGGGAGGCAGGGAGAAGGCATTCCAGGGTGGGTGGAGGGCAGGAAGAAGGCCTGGTGGGGGAGGGAAGAAGGGTGGGAGGGGGGTGGGACCGGCGGAACTCAGCTTCGCCGGATCCGGAATCCTGTGTCGGTCTGCGCAGCCTGACACAAGGCTTCTTGATTCTGTGCCAGCTAAAGAAATGACACAGAGTTGAACAGGCCCATTGCAGTGCTACTTCCCTTACTCAGGGGAAGGGGACAAATGTCCCCTTTTCCTGAGGAGCCACCGGCAGCTGCCTGCAGGATGTCGTGGCAGCCATTTTTGGTACCTTGGAAGCCCTGAGCACCAGGCAGTTTATGATTGGGCTGTTAGTTAGGATTGGGCTGTCAGTACACTAGGTTTAGTTGGAGTCTTTTTCTTCTGCTGTAGAAATATTTGGGTTTACTGTATTTCTTTTATATCCACTTATAGGATTTCCTGGAGGCTTTCAACAAAAGAGTAAACTGTGATTGCAATTTGCCGTTTGTGATGCATCTAATGGACAAAATTCAACTTGTGTGTAACCTTAAGGGCAATACATCAGAAATTAAATTGTCCTCATAGAGTCATCAACTGTGCCTTTTTCTGGCACACAGCTTGACTCCACCAATGGATGAATGTTTCCTGCAACTGGAGAACTGACAGCAGAGATTAATTTGCTCAAAGGTGTACCCCCAAATGCTGTAACCCAGTGGTTCTCACACTTTTAGCACTAGGACACACTTTTTAAAATGAGAATTTGTCAGGGCCCAACAGAAGTGATGTAGTGACTAGAAGTGACATCATCAAGCAGGGAAATTTTAACAATCCTAGGCTGTAATCCTACCCACACTTACACAGGAGTAAGTCCCATGGGAGTAAGTCCTATTGTTAAAAGCATATACATAATAGCCTGTTCAAAGTACAGATTTGTAAGATTTCCCCAAATGCAGTCACATACCATGGCAGCATCGTCTAATATATTAAAAAATAAAATATTGAAATGAATGGGGACCCACCTAAAATGGGCTCGTGACCCAGCTCGTGGGTCCTGACCCACAGTTTGAGAAACACTGCTGTAACCTGCTTGCAAAATAGAGCAGTGTATAGTATTGAGTATCAGAGAGTGATCCACTACTGCACAGGTAGCTGTGTTAGCCTGCTGTGACAAAAACAACAAAGAATGTTGTAGTATGGTAAAGCACCAGATTTATTGTACATAGTACAAGCTTTTGTGGACTAGAGCTTATTAGTCTTTCAATTATCAAAATATTAATTCTAGGAAGTATGAAGACCCTGGCTGTTGGTGACACTTTGCATGTAATATACTAACAGCCCAAACCTAACTAACCCCTTATGACAGCGATTTTCAATCTTTTTAATCTCAGGGCACACTGACAAGGCACTAAAATTGTCAAGGCACACCATCAGGTTTTTGCCAGTTGACAACATGCACCCTGCTGCCAGTGGGGGGGGGGGTTTCACAACCCCATTGGCCCTACTAATAAATGATCTTCCCCCAAATTCCTGTGGCACACCTGTGGACCACTTGCGGCACACCAGTGTGCCACGGTGCAGTGGTTGAAAATGGCTGCCTTATGAGGTGATGCAGCAGCGCCAACGTGCTGTATCCTGTGGGGGAGTTTCAGCCTCTCAAACCCCCCTCCAGATAAGGAACATTTATTCCCTTGCCCTGGGTTAAACCACAGCTGTCATGCGTTAACTCGGTTAACTTGGAGCTGTGCCAGCTCTATAGCTGATGCAAGTCTGTGTTGACCCGAGAACATGAAACAGGCCTTGGAAGGGGGTTAGAATTCGGTGGGCACAGCTGCTGCCAAACTTGCCTCCTTCCTGGGCCTGATCCACCCTCCTCCCTGTCCCATCACCTCCTTGTTCTGCCCACCCCGTTTCACCTCTCCTGCCTCCCTTCTGAACCTGATACGGACTTACCTGCTCTGGCAGATGTCCGCCATTGCAGTTGTGCAGACCCAACTACTTGCCACTTGCAGCAGCAACCAAGCCATGCATACTGACACTGTTGCACTTGCACTTGCAACAGCCGTAAGGAGTTTATGCCATCAGAACACTGGTTCTGAGGGTGTAAAGGCCCCTTAGGACTGGGCTGTAAGTTTGGGAGATAGCAAAAGCTCGGCATGAGATAGGCAGCCAGGAGTAAAGGACAAACTCAATGCCATAGCCATGTGCATGAGTTGTGGTGCGCCTGTCCATACGTCCACTCCCTCTGCCTCTGCAGTTGTGACTCTAGGCATTGTTGGTGACTGTGTGCACTGACCCTGAATATTGGGTTTCAATCCTGTTCCAGTTCCATTGGTGAAATCAGCATGGGATTAAACCCGCATGCTTGCACACAATTTAGTTCAGGTTGAATATGGCTAATTAGTGTGTGTGAGTTAATGTAACTCCCATTCAAATGTACTGTTGGTATCAAAAAGACATAACTCATTCTTGAAGTTCAGGGAATAATTTGGTTTTAGGCATCCATCTTAATGGAGGCCCTTTGCAGGGTTGGGGTACTTATTTGTCTACATTTTGAAGTGCATGTCCTAGTTTGGTTCCCATGGAAACCTTGCACTGAAGCTTGCAAGAAGCCAGTCAGCTGATATATATTTCACTTGGTTTCCTTTTTTCTTCTGCTGTGGTTAATTGTTTTTTTCTTTAATGCTTAATAGGCTGAAGAATGTGAAATGACTGAAAATTTCAAATGCTTTGCTGAAACCTTCTAAAATTACTTCCCTGCTTGAAAAAGATAAGGCAACCAAATGTCTGATTCATGCGCAGTTCCCATTCCCTCCCTCCGTCTTTAGGAAGTATTAGTTATGTTAATGATTGTACAATTCTTGTGTGGGCTTTTGATAAATGCAGCCATGTGATACATTACATGCTTTATGCATTATTGCGCTTTTTCGTAAGAGCCAGTTCGGCATTACTTAATTTGGGGTGCATCTACAGTGACTCCTTTATCTTTTTTTTTTTTTTTTTGCTTTTGCTTTTTCTGTTAGGTGGGTGACACCTGAAGGTTACTCTCTGAAGAGCCTTGGGTTGAAAGATGTGGAATTTCTGGGCGGCATCAATCAGCTGCATGTTCCAATGACATAAAAGGCCACTGCTATCTGACGGCATATCTAGATTTCTTCAAGGATCAAATCCCTTCAGGAAGCATTTGCACTTTATAGTGTCCCAGTTTCAAAGCTGTTGTTGTCACCTTAACAACCATGAGTGCTTCAGCTAGCTTCAAGGTGAAGAAGAAGACTGCCTTCCCTCCTTGAGCATATATGAAGCGAGCCACTTCCTTGCTTGCAGGAAAAATACAAGAAAGCTGGGTCCTTACTTCTAGGAGAATAGCAACATACAGCCCGATCCTAACCAGCGCTGGTGCAGTGGGACTGCTTGGCCCACACAGTATCCAGTACTGAGAAGGAGTAGGAGTCTCTTTGGAGTAGGGGGAGATTTGTCCCTTTATCCTGTGTGAAGCCCCAGCCTGCTCAATGGGGCTACTCGAATCTGTGCCTGCCAAATGGCCAGTGCAGTCCAAGATGCTCCATGTTGAGCTTTCAAGGGGATTAGGGTTCACCATGTGCCAGCAGTGCCAATCCCACCCCCCTCCTGGGCCTGATCTGCCCTATCACTACCTTCCCCCACCCCATTACACCACCCTCCTTGCCCTCCTGCAGCCCCTGCACTGCCCAGCAGGTGCTTACCTGCTCTGTTGGATACTTATTTTGGATCTAGTGGTGCACGCCACCCCGCCAGTGTCACTTATTCCCAGAGCATCACAGGGTGTTTTATGGCACTTTTGTGACAGTCTAGGCTGGCACAGCAGTAGCTGCACTGGTATTCCTCAAGGTTAAGATTGTGCCAAACACACACAAAAACCCATATCCTTCTTCATCTTAGTGTCTTTCTGCACATACAAATCCTGTTTCCATCCTGAATTCTGCTTTGACAATCCATATCTACTCAGACTGGAGTGTTTATAGTGTGATTGCTTTTGTAAGTATTTGTTTTCCAGGAAAAGCAGAAATATCCCTAGCTTTGTGCATATGGAAATATATATAAAAGGCAGTGCACAAAAATTGAAAATCCATTGACTAAAACAGGGGTCTCCAAACCCCGGCCCGGGGGCCAGATGCGGCCCGCAGCGAACCTCTATCCGGCCCGCAGCCCGCCTCTGGCCCACTAGACTGAACATGACCAGAGCTGTGCTCTGATTGCATCTAGAGGGTGTTCTGAGGGCTGGAGAGGCTGAGTAAATAAGCCCACTCATTCATTTATTCATTCATCTAGGTTCCATCTCTAATTTATTTATTTAAATTTTATATTTAAATTTTTTTCTGGCCCTCAGCACTGCGCCAGATATTTCATGCGGCCCTCTGGCCAAAAAGTTTGGAGACCCCTGGACTAAAATGAGACTTATTTTGACTAGACACACAAAGGATTGAATGTTGAGAAAGCATTTGAAGGGTCCCAGTTTATTTCAGAACTTCCATTCATTTGTGTATGATTTTTAAAATAAAATAATCCATGTATCTATATAATACAATAATCTTGCTGTTACTTGGTTTTTGCTGCCGTCTTTGCTGGAGGTGGTAGAAACTGCAATGCACAGTCCCCTCCATGCAGGCACCAACTATCTGTACCCCAGTGACTATTATTCAACCCAAGCTGCTCTTGGATGATCCTGGAGTAGTATACAAGTTGGCACCTACCTAGAAGCAACTGCACATTTCAGCCCTTAGCTGTCAACACAGGGCCCAATGGTATCCAATTTTCCAGTGCTGGTGCTGCTGTGCCAATGGGGTATGCACTACTTCCTGTGCTGGGGAGGCAGTCACAGAGGCCTCCTCAAGGAAAGGGAACATTTGCCAAGGAAAGGGAACATTTGCAGCTGCACCAGTGCTGGAAAGTTGGATAGGATTGGGCTCACAGTTGGCAGCAAAAATAATTTTTTTTAAATTTTTTTATAAAGTACATAAATGAATCAATAACAGGGTTCCAATCTCAGCCTAACGGTATCCATTTGTTACACCTAACATTCATTTCCAAATACATGGAGACACAACCAAACCAAATTAAATGAGTTCTATTCCTCCTGGTTTACATTTGTTCCAAAAATACATGAACACACCAATAAATGCAAATAGCCAGGATGGTGTAGTGGTTAAGGTGTTGGATTTCCATTCAGTCATAAAGCTTCCTCGATGACCTTGACACGATCTCTCAGCCTCATCTATCTCACAGGGTTGGTGTGAGGACAAAAGGAAGGGAGGAACTATGTACACAATCCTGAGCTCCTTGGAGGCAGGGAAGCATAAAAATGTGGAGAAAAAAAAATTAATCTTCTACTATTCACCAAACAGGATTGCACGTATGGCTACACTCATATGTATCAAGGTCTTCCTATTCCACAGCAGGACCTGTGTAGTTCATTGCCCCAATGATCTTTCCTAACCATCTTCATTTTCCACAGCTGCCCTCCTTCCCGTAACTGTATCATACCTGCCTTTGCTATACTGTACTAAGCCTAATTTCTGCTCTTACTGTCTCTGGACCCAATCCTATCATGATTCAGCACCTGTGCTGAACTCCAGCTTCAGCACTGGTTGTTGTAAAGGTGCCGTAAAGCACATTTACGGCACCCTCTGTGTAAGGACCACCTGACCTGGGCCCAGTGCCAGATTGACGGCACCCTGAGCACAGTAAGAGCTACGGTTGTCAATGAGGGCCTTGGAGGCTGGGGAATATTTTGTTGTGGGGGAGGGTGGGGGGAGCAACTGGTCCAGGATGGTGGTGGGACCAGCAGAGCCCTGCTCCACCGGATCCTATCCTCTGCATTGGGCTGCAAAGCTCAACACAGAGGCTCTCAAATCTGTACTAGCAAAATAGCTGGTTCAAACTTGGGAAAACCCATTGTGGGACCTGAGGCTTTCCCTGGGGGAATGCGGTGAAAGTCCCAAGGGGGGAAAAGACCTGAGGAAACCTATGGCAGTGCCGCTGAATGCAGTGGTTGTCATTTTGGTGCTGCTGCACCCAGCAGCCCCACTGGGGATAGGATTGGACTGCCCACCTCCCTGCAACACAGCATGGTTAGGACAGGAGAGGGGGGAAACAGAAAGGTTAGGCCTTGGTGTGTCTTCACTCTATATGCACAGTCAAGTATCCCTCTGTACATCTGTGAGGCACAGAACTGAATGAAGTTGTGAAATTATGTTTATTCCACCTATGTTTGAATTCAGCTGCTTCTTTAGCAATTTCTTTCAGGTGATCAAGACCATTCTAATGTTGCAGAAGACCAAAAGAAAAGAAAAAAAGGCAGAACACAAGCAGGCAGACTTTTCTCTTCGTTCTTCTCTCTCTTTCTCGATATCCTGACAGAAATCCAGAACTGCATGAGAGATTGTTTCCAGGCCATGACTTCAAATCTCTTGAAGAGATCTTGCTGAGATCTCTTGCTGAGCAAGCCCATGTGTCTACTCAGAAGTAAGTCTCAGCATCACTGGGGTTCACTCCCAGGAAAGCGTGGATGGGGTGGCAGTCTTGCTGAGCAAGCCCACGTGTCTACTCAGAAGTAAGTCTCAGAGTCACTGGGGCTCACTCCCAAGAAAGCGTGGGTGGGGTGGCAGTCTTGCTGCCCAATCCTGTGCATGCCTACTCTGAAGTAAGTCCCATTAGAGTCAGGGGGGCTTACTCCCAGGAAAGCCTCTCTCTGCCCCCCAAGCCTGGAGCATCACATCCTCTCTCCCCCCCAGGCCTGGAGCATCACAGCTTCTCTCTTCCCCCCCCAAGCCTAGAGCATCACAGACTCCTCCCTCCCCCCAAGCCTAGAGCATCACAACTTCTCTGCAACACAAACACTTTCCCCCTCTCTCACACACACAGGCTGCCCCCTTCACTTACACACACAGATGCTCTGCCCCCCCCACTCACACAGCAGGGGAGGGGCACTTTCACTCACCTTATCCAGCATCTGAATGTAAGCCCCCCCCCCCCATCACAAAGAAAAAACTGTCTCCTTGGTCAGAATGCCAGTGTTTGCTTATTGCACAAGCCCCAGGTAAGGCTCTATTCTCACCATAAATCCAGAGGTTTGTTGTGTCTTGATAATTCAAGTTGTGGTTGGACTTTTCACTTGTTCATTTGTATTGGAATCACGGAAGAACTGGCGAGGAGGTAGATGTGGTGTCAGCAGTGGCCCCTTTAAGGGTAAGGCCTGGGCATCCAGCAGAGTGTGCTGCACAGCTGCAGCCACTGGAAGGCAATAGGGCCCTCAGGGATATAAGGAGTACCTGAGGCAGAAAGGGTTTGTGGGTTTTGAAGGAGTGCAGGTTGGAGGTAGGAGAGGCGACTGACTGGGTTTATTGAATTTGGAATCTGACTGTGGATTGTGACTGGACTTGGATACCCTGATGGATTTGACTGACCTACCTGGAACCTGACCTTGGACTGTAATTTGGCTTATTGGCTCTGGACTCTGATTTGGTAACTCTGATTGATGGGACTGATTTACTTGGCATCTGTGGACTGGAACTGGACTCACTTTTGCTTGCTGCACTGGTGAGTTGCACAAGGGGGACTGATCAGCCTTAAGCGGGCACGAGGCCCAGTGGATTGGAATTTAGCAGAACATCATTGTAGCAGAAAGATAATGTGATCCTCTATTTGTGTGCACCTGCTTTTGTGAGCTTCATAAATTCTGACTCTCAAGATGATGAGTTCTTGGGGTTTCCAGAAAACTAGAATACTCAAACCTTTAAGTCTCTCCATTTGTTAATGACAATGATAATGGTTCTTAATGCCACTGTTGACTGCTGTTCACTTTACATGGTTCAAATGTTGTTCTGTTATAGTTTATTAAATATTTTATTACACTATTTGGTTCAGAATATTTTTTTCCTTGTTTTCCTCCTCTAAAAACGAAGTGCGTCTTATGGTCAGGTGTGTCTTATGGAGCAAAAAATACGGTACTTATTCTTTTCATAGTTTTGGCAGGTGTTAGTGGAGACCAATTTGAAATATATTTACCTTTGCAAGATGTTTCCCATTTAGAACTGGGTTACTGTTAGGTTACTGTTGTAATTACCCCTGGGAAACACACTGCCACCATGTAGGGTTTACTCGCTGGTGTCAGTTTCAAAATGCTAAATCAGATGTTGCTATTTTGTTGCATCCCAAAGAAATCTCATTCTAATTCTCAAAGGACTTTTGAGCTCTTGTTTTAGTTAAGGATGTTACTCTGCCATTTACCAAATTCTCTGAGGTCTAGACCTGCCTGCTGATTCCTCCCACTGTTTCTGCAAGCAATTTTAAGATGGAGATTTCAGCAGAGTGAGCATGCGAATTCAGGCACTTGCAGGCCAGCACAGTTTATAGGGAATCAACAGCCTGTGTAAATCTGCAGGGGTTGAGATTAGGGATTAGGATTTGACCTGCGCTGCCATGACTGAACCCACTCCTCTCCCGGGCCCAAACTTGATGCCCCAAATGCCCCCTCTTTACTTCCATTTTACCCTACCGCTACCCCCTCCCTCTGCAGAGGCCTGGCTGGACTGGCACAACAGTACCTCCTTTACTGGCACACTGGTGAATGTCCTAATACCGGCTTAGCCAGCTCAAGAGTAGTGGTGGTTGTGTTCTACAGCACATTAGCAATACTCTTGGGCCGGCACAGGGGGCCTAGCACCATTTCAAGATTGCTGTCTTATTATTTTAACTGTTGTAAGTTGTCCTGGTAGACTCAGCCAAGGTGCAATGGATTTTTAAAATATATATAAAATTGCAAAAACTACAAATTTCCCTTATTTCTAAAGTGTCGATTTAACATCTTCACCATGCACCCTGACTGCAGTAGTATGACAAAAGCTAAAGAAATAAAAATTTAAATACTTCCATCTAGCCTTTTATTTTCATTACACAGTTAAAAACAAACTTCTTCTGGACTGGACGACTATCCTTTCACCAGTCCATGTACTCCTCCCCTTGAAGCTACTATTTTTCTTTTTGCAATCAGCATTCTTTTTCCAAAAGAAATACTTTTGATGTGGTCTTGTCAAGGAACACTTGTTCCTTAATGCTATGTGTGTTTATAGAAGTCACTTAGATGGATACTGCATGCTGATAGCTACCCAACTGAATGTATGGGTAGATTCCCAGTAGATGAGAATTGACCTCTTATTTAGGAAGATGCTATCAGTCCTAGATCCAGGGGAGACCTCATATGGAATCAACTACCAGTTCATCTAGCACAGTATCATCTACTGTCATTGAGACTGACTCTCCAAGTTCTTTCCTGAGATCCTGAGATTGTTGTTGTTCCATGTGGCAGTGATTAGGTTGTCATACAGTCAAGGTGACCAGACACAATAGAGGACAGAGCGGCTATACCTTTAACCATTGTATAGTAGTAATTCCACTGTAATAGATTAGTATAACCATTATAATGGATAATGTATAGTAATGGATTCCACTGTATTAGACAACTACTGGCCAGTCTCCAACATCCCATTTCTGGGCAAGGTGATTGAGAGGATGGTGCCATCTCAACTCCAGAGGGTCTTGGATGAAGCGGATTGTCTGGATCCTTTTCAATCTGGTTTCAGGCTGGGCTTTGGGATGGAAACCGCCTTGGTTGCCTTGGTGGATGACCTATGCCAGGGACTGGACAGGGGGAGTGTGTCCCTGTTGGTCCTGCTGGACCTCTCAGAGGCTTTCTATACCATTGACCATGGTATCTTTCTGGGCCGATTGGCCGAGTTGGGAGTTGGAGGCACTGTTTTGTGGTGGTTCCACTCCTACTTGGAAGATCAGACCCAGATGGTGGTGCTGGGGGATGCCTGTTCAACACCCTGGCCCTTGAGGTGTGGGGTGCTACAGGGTTCAATTCTGTCCCCAATGCTATTTAACATCTACAAGAAACCACTGGAAGACGTCATCCGGGGATTTGGGGTGCCATCAATACGCTGATGACACCCAGCTCTATCTCTCCTTTCCTCCAGATTCCAGGGTGTTAGTTGAGGTCCTGGAGCACTGTCTGGAGCAAGTGAGGATCTGGATGAGGGCTAACAAGCTGAAATTAAATCCAGATAAGACAGAAGCTCTCCTGGTTTGGAAATCCTCGATGCAGGTGCTGGAGTATCAACTTGTGCTGAATGGGGTTGCACTCTCCCTGAAGGAGCAAGTCCGCAGCTTGGGGGTCTACCTGGACTTACAGCTGCTCCTGGATTCCCAGGTGGCAGCTGTGGCCAGGGGGGATCTTTGCTCAGCTTCGGCTGGTGCTGTGGCCGTACTTGGTCGTGCAGCCCTGGCCACGGTGATCCATGCCATAGTGACATCAAGGTTAGACTGTTGTAACACATTCTATGTGGGGCTGCCACTGAAGATGGTTTGGAAACTGCAACTAGTGCAGAATATGGTGGCCTGTGTAGTTACTGGAGGTAGGCGGTTTGACTCTGTCACTCCGCTACTCCAGCAGCTGCAATGGCTGCCCATTAGTTTCTGGGCCCAATTCAAGGTGCTGGTTTTGACCTTTAAAGCCCTATACTGCTCTGGGCCAGGGTATCCTAGAGATCGCCTACTCCCGTACAATCCAGGACGCCTCTTAGGTCATCAGAGAAGGCCTTTTTACAAGTGCCGCCACCCAGGGAGGTATGTGGGGCGGTGGCAAGAAATAGGGCCTTCTCAATAGTGGCACCAACACTATGGAACTCCCTCCCCCTTGACTTAAGAACTGCTCCCTCTCTTGAAACTTTCCGGCGAGGCCTGAAGATTCTTCTGTTTAGAGAAGCCTTCTGAGTTCCTGGCCTTTTCAACATCATTTTAACATCTTTTTATACCTTTTTAACACCTGGTTACAGGCTTGGATACTTTATTAACTGCTGCTCTATGCTCTTTTACACTTATCTGACTACTGTTTTAATGATGTGTTGCAAATACGTTTTTATCTGTTTTTTAAATTATGTTTTTTAATTTATGTTTTTAACCTTTATTGTAAACTGCCTTGAGTCCCTCCGGGGAGAAAGGCGGAGTAAAAATAAATAAATAAATAAGAGGAGGAGGAGGAAGGAATTTGGCCAGGTGCAGCTTTTTAAACTCTTTCATGTTGAGCTGCACCTGCCCAAGTTCCCTCTTCTATACACAGTAGTTAAATGCATAGCCACTCTGTCCTCCATTGCATCTGATCACCCTGCATACAGTGACACCTTTCTCTGCCTTTCTCTTTTTACTTCAGCTTCTTCTTGTATGTATTTGCTGGAAAGAGAAGTATATCACTGAATCCAATATCTGGTGATGCACAGTTTAGCAGGCCACAGTGCTGGGGTATCATTTTTACTGCTGAGTTCAAATAATGGTAGAAACTACAAAGGTAGTTTGCTTAATGATGTCATTTGCTACAAAAATATTATGCCATAATATTTCAGGCCTTGCAGCAGTTGTTAAGAAGAACAATTTGTTGCTAGGTATTTCATTCCTTTCAAAACAAGAATGAGAGAATGTTTGGTTGTGGTTGGGGGAAGTGCAGAACAAAAATTAAGTTTCCAGAGAAGACCCTGAAGATTGCCTCAAGCTCCAAACCCACAGTGATGAGAGGATCTTGTCAAGACAGTGTGCTCTGGTTAGCATCCTTACAGCCCAATCCTGTATATGTCTACTCATAAGTAAATTCCATTAGAGTCAATGGGGCTTACTCCCAGGCAAGTGTGGATAGGATTGAAAATAGGCAATTGGAGAAAGGGATTATTGGAAGGCTTGGGCTGGGTGATTTGGGCTGTTGGTTCCTGAGACCCTGTTGGTCCTGATAATTCTCTGATTTGCTCCAGCCTCAATCCTTCAGGCTCAGTTTTCAGGAATCATCCAGAATTAGGACTGTGATAGTATCCTCTTCCGAGTCAGTGTCTAGATTGTTGGTTGGGGCTAATACATTGACAAAGGGCCCAATCCTATCCAATTTTCCAGCACTGGTGCAGTCGCAATGCAGCCCCGAGGTAAGGGAACAAATGCTCCCATACTTTGAGGAGGCCTATGTGACTGTGTCCCCCACCACAGGATGCAGCGCATGCCCCATTGATATAGCTGCACTGGCCCTGGAAAATTGGATAGGATTGGGCTCTTAATTAGAACACCTTCAGCAAGGAAGCTGAAACTGATGAGACCCTTTTGTGTTTCACATCCTGCTTCGATGAAATTAACAGTACAGAGTACAAATATAAGTCTGGAGCACAAATAAGAAAAAAAAAAAAATCAAAGACCAGGCAAGTTTATTTTACCTGGGTTTGTTTCAAAAATTATTAGAGATAGTGAGAGCCAGTCCTTGGATACCCCTGCATTATTAGAAAAAGCAAAAGCAAATGAGGACTTTGTGGAGGTAGAAGAAAAACGCAGTAGCACTACTCAAATTAAGGAAATCATCCCATTCTGAGAAACGTTTTTATTTACTGCAGTTTCAATCTTGCTCAGGCTAAATTAAATCTGTTGATTTAAAACTTGTTTTAAAAAAGTAGTAAAATCTGGTTTGTATGCCAATTTAGGAAAAGAGGCCCAATCAGGCATCTTGCCCCAGGACCAATGCCAGCTCTCAGTGTCCCTGGACCCATCTAGTCACTAGGTGTCCTACAGCTATGATCTTCTGTTTTGCAATATCTTAGGCTGCAATCCTATACAGTACACACCTGGAAAGAAGGCTGCAATCCTATCAACACTTATCTGAGAGTAAACCCCATTGAGTATAATGGGGCGTGCTTCTGAGAAGACATGCATAGGACTGGGGTGTCAGTCCCATTGAATTTAATGGGACTTCTGAGAAGACATGCATAGGATTGTACTATTACTGTTTTCTGTAAAATACTTATTTTCGCTCCTGATTCTCCACATGTGAACTAGACACACAATGTCTTCACCCAGTGCATGACTAACATAGAATTCATTGCTCCAAAAATTTGGTAATGGCCCCTAGCCTGGACAGCATTAAAAAAAAATAAATGGAAGAGGTTGGAGAGATTTATTGAGCAGTGATCTGTCAACATGACCACTCAATGGAACCTCCAAATGACTCTGGGTCTGTTTGCCTAGCTTTGGTTTGTGCATCAAGTACATCCTTTCCTGGGCTAATAAGACATAGTTGTCCATACACCTATGGAGTTGTATAGACAACAACTACATAGTTGTCCATGCTTCAGTTACATTCTATTTGGGCTACTGTTGTGCTATGCATGAGGCTTTGCCTGAAGACAATCAGAAACTCTGCTTGTCAAGAATGCTGCTGCTGAAAAGTACAAGGCATGGCGAGCGCATCATTTCTGAATGATTCCATGTGTACTGGTTGCTGGTATGTTTCAGAATACGGTCCAGGTGCTGGTTTTGACCTTTAGGATCCTAAGCAACTTGGGGCCAGAATCTGAAGCACTGCCTCCCCCCACATGAAACTGCCCGATCCCTGAGATCACCAGAGAGGCTCTTTCATGTGTTCCAACATGGAAGAGTGGTTGGCTGCGACCTCTGAAGGGCAATCCTCTGTGTCGGTGCTCAGATCATGCAGCTCACTTCCTTTGTTGCTTGTCTGCCTGCACCAACTGAAAACTTATTTTTGTTTTCAAGTGACTTTCCCTGTTGATTTGCCATTGTCCATTGTATGTGTTTTTGCTCTTCTGATTACATTTCAGTTATATCAATTTCTTGATTATATTAATTTATTGGTTTGGATTTTAGAATATTATATTCTATCCCTTTTGTCTTTTTTGTGTTTTATCTCCATGAGCACCTCCCTGATCAGAAGGAAAGGTATATCAAATAAACAAACAAATATACTCTTTTATACACAACTTAAATCTATAGTAATTCATATAATTTTTAAATTTAAAAATTATATTTTAAAGGGCATTCAATCTAATCATTTTATTTATAATTTTAAAATTTATATTTATAAAATTGTAAAATTCTTAAAGTTATATATATTTTAAAATATAATAAGAATATGAATGTGGTGTGGTGATATACCTCTGAATGCCAGATCTCATGATATTAACTTTATGCATGTGGCTATCTCTGGTCACTTCTGGAAGTAAAACACCAGACTAAATAAACTTTCAATCTGAGCCTATTCTAGGCTCTTCTTTCTCCACCCAACCTCTTTTCTAAGATCAAATAAACTTAAGTTACTTGAACTTTTCCTTTTCAAGGTGCCAGAAAGGCTTTGCAGAAAAGCAGCAGATTTTTCCTCTTTATGTAAATGACATCTAAAGCATCTTGTCTCCAAAGACCCTTTTTGATCAATTACCATTTCCATCCCTGATCCATCATGCATTCAGAGGTAAGAGAGCCTGTTTTCCTATTTCAAATCTCATCAATATATAATTCTCCCAAAGTGGCTGCTAGTTTCAATATAATTGTGCCTTTTGACATCTGAACATCGAGAGAGAAATAGCCTGTGTTCTAATCTGCATTGCATAACTTCTTAAATAATTTACAGGTTTTCTTTCCAGCAGCTTATCCAGCTACTTTGCAGGAACAGCGTGTCTGAAACATCACACACTTGCCCAATATCAGCTAACTGTGTACCCAACATCACCTAATGCAGAATAATTACCAGTCCATGCCCTTTGACCTGAAATATAATCAGGGTGCTAAAAAAGATAGACATATTCATTCATTTATTCATTAAGGGCCCAATCCTGTCCTTCCCAAGCGCCCAGCAGCATAGTGGTGCTGAAATGGCTGCTACTGTATCTTTGGGGCCAGGAATGCTGCCGAAGTTCTCCCCAGTGAATGGGAACCGAGAATCTTGAGCAGCCCTTGAGCTAGTGCAGACCTGAGGAGACCTATGTCAGGTGGCTTGGCTCAGGAGGGGGCACAAGATCTGGTGGCAGCCTCTGCTGCTGTCCTTCTCCCCTTCCCAGGACCAATCTGCCTTCCATCCCACCCTCCCAGTCCTTCCTTCTCCCCTCTCCCCAACCCAAAAATCCTCCCTGCCCAGTACTCCCAGCTCTTATCCTTCCAGCACTGAGGCCCAATGCCACCTCTCCACAGGTGCAGTGGGCTGACTGCTGGCACTTCTACGACCCCCAGCACCGGCTGTGGGGCTGGAGTACCAGCGCCGGGCAACACGGGATTGGGCTGTTAGTGTGTTCTACTAGGCAAAATAGGGTTTCTAATCCACATAAACCCGTTTTGCCCCAACTCTGCCCCATACTGTCCTCCTGCCACCCCTCCTACCTTCCTGCTGACTTCTGCCTACCCACCTCTCCCACTTTCATGCCTATAAAGCATCTTTTGTGACTGGCGCTGACTGCTTTACAGCAGAAGAGGACTGCACAGGTGAGGTAACTGGGCTGTAAAGACTGAATTTATCCAGGTTGGGGCCATGATGAGTTTGTTATTTTGAATCTCCAAACCAAGGGACACATTATTTTCTCTTTGGTAAAGTACCTTGAATTGAGATCTGCGAGAGCCAGACTTTCTGTGTATGTTTTTTCTAGGGGATCAAGCTCTTGCATTTTCTCCTGCCAGATATTTTTATAATATTGTTATTCCTAAATTTAGGATTGCTTTTACTAAAGCTAGGTGTAATGCACTTTTATCAGCAGTTCTTTTGGGGCGTTATGCAAGGCGTCCCTAATCAGAAAGACTGTGCCCCTGCCCTCAAAATGTGGTGGAGACAACTGCCCACATTGTTTTGCAATGTCCATACTATGACGATTTGAGATCTTAATTTATCTCCCCGATCTTCGGTATTGAAACGGGGATGCAGGCGGAGGAGCAGCTTGCTTTTCTGCTTTCTGATGTATACTCGGATATATCACTCAGGGTTGCCCGCCTCTGTTATGCTGCACAGTTGGTAAGGAAGAAAATTGAGAGTGTAAATCTCTGATTTTATAATTTTACATATGTGTAACGGGGTGTTGGTTTTAATTCTGTGTATTTTGTTTTGTTGTTTGTGACTAGCTGGTCGGATGACCGTAAATAAAGTATCTATCTATCTTTGGTAAAGTATCCCATTGGAAATTGATTGTGACCAATTCGTACCTGGCACAAACTGTCTAAGATGACACGTGATTTGGTCTCTGAAAGTCTCCAAACAGGACACTTGGTTGTAGCACTCTTTGCCATAAAGAACACGGACAGCAGTGGTGAAATGCTGAGGGTGGCTATAAGGGGTCAGAGAGGAGCTGTGAGGGATAGGAATTTATTGAGCTTGCATAGGAGTTGAATTATTCTACAAAGACAAAATATTTTTTCCTCTTACAGAAAACTAGTTGATACATGTGCAAATTCATACACATTTAATGAAATGCTCAGTTCAGATTTCTTTAATTTTCTGACAACCAATGACAGCCATGTACTGCAATGTCTGGTGCATACAACTGCCCCCCTTTATCATTGCTGTCTGGAAGCATGTGGTTTGAGAGTTGTTGTTTCTAAATGATTGCATGGATTTCAGTTGTGCACATCTTTCCTTGTTTTGAAAACCAGCACAAAAATTCAAAGCCCAGCACATGCACACCAAAGGCAGGACTTGCGTGAAAAATAAATACTGACTATGAAGAGGATGTGTTTGTTATTTTAAAACAGTAAGCTCTTGGACACTAAGCTGTCACTAAATGGATACAGTTCAACAGGTAGGGAACATCAACTGGAGTTGTAAAACAGGCAGCCCAATTCTAAACAGCGCTGCAACGGAGAGGCCACCTGGCCTGCCCCGTATCCAGTGCAGAGTTGAGGCTGGTTGTGGTTCAGCCCGTGGTAAGAGGAATTCCTTACCCTTACCACAGGTAACACTGAAGCAGCCCCAATGGGGCTACTCAAATATGCGCCACCTCAAGAGGTGACTCAGATCCAAGCAGCCTGGAACTGTTCTGGGCTGCCCAGGACTGAGGTTAGGATCCACTCCCTGTTCAACTGCAGCCTGTCCATGGGCCAACTCGCCCTCCCCTGCCCCAGAATGCCTCTGTTCTGCCCCCTCCCCCACTATCCCCAGACCCCCACACCTGCCTTGAAAGACTGGTGCAAACCTACCCCTCCACTGGCTCTGCAGGACCTGAGGCCTTACAGCACATATGTGACACTTTTCAGCCATCACAAGAGACTTGTGCCAACCTAATGTGCCTTTGGGATTGTGCCCACAGTCTCCCAGTAGTAGTAGATTTTTTTTAAAGTTTAATTTAATGCAAAGCCTGCCCTGCATATCTACTGGCAACCAGATAACTCAGATTACGAGACAGATGTCTTCCTACAGGATACTTGATCTTGCAGAGCTGGTCTCTGAGGTGTTGAATAAAAACTACACTTGAAATAACACAGTCTGCAAAGATTCATACAGCAGAGTTACACTATGTAGATGGAAAGTGTTGAAAGGCTGGAAATTTAGACCCATTTTAACATGACTCTCACACACCTGCTATACTTTGGGGAGGCTTAAATCCTGATGGTTCACAGTGAGAGAGAAAGAGATAGGGAGCCATTCATTTCAATGAGGACAGATTACAGTATTGCAATACAATACATTACAATTCTGAGGAATTCATACCAGTTTAATGCTTGTAACTAAACCTAAGTTTAATCATATACGAAGTGTGTTATTTTTCCCCTGGTTTTCAACTACATTAATCCTAATACACCTCTAGCAATCTTCATTAGAATGAAATGCCAACTGTTAATAAGGTGATCAAAAAGATCAGAGTAGCATTTGCTATAAAACCAATGTCACTAAGTCTAGAGGTGCAATTCTAGAAATGAGTTGGGCTGGCGCAAGTCCTTGTGCCAGCCCAGGAGGGTCGCAAATTTGCCAATCCAGCCTCTGTGGCGGTTTCCCCGCCAAGGCTTGTGTTGGCCCAACTGGGCCAACATAGGCAGCAAAGGTAGGCAGGGGGGAGGCACAGAGGAGGAGGGAGGGAGAGAGACGTTCCTGGGCAGTGGGTGGGAGGCGAAGCTGGGATCCGGCAGACATTCTGCAAAGCAGGTCCAAGCATAAGGGGTAGGAAGGGAGAAAGGATAGAGTCAAACAAGAGAACAGGAAACCTTTGGACGTTTGGAGCTGGAACAGCAAAGGTCACAGGCAGGAATATAGCAGGATATAAGTGCTGAGAGGGAAAGAGAGGCAAAGCCTTGGAGAGTTTTGGAGGTATAGTCAAGGAGTTTGGAGGAGACAGGAAGCCAAGAAAAGGTGTTAAGAAAGGATGTGACATGATCAATGTGATGAGCAAGACACAAAGAGGGATTCTTGATCACTTACTCTCTCTTAACCAAGTCTGGACAGAAGGTAAATCAGGACAAATGGGTAGTTTCAAACTCCCAACACTAAAAAATAGCAAGGTAATTGCTGGGTATGAGTGCATGCCATGTGAACATGGTGGCAGGGCTAGGGGATGGGTAGCAGAATTTGGGACCTAGTTTGGTTGACAGCTCACCTTGGACTGTCCCTGCTGAGAGAGAAAAGTTGGCAGAGGAAGAAAAAAAATATTTAAAGCTATTGTGAGTCAAATCTTCTATTCACAGTGCTGACTGCAGTACCCTTGGTCAAGTTTTAAAAGTTAAGACTTTTTTTTAGTTTTCCCATGCTTTTTAGAAATATATTTAATGCAAGGAAGCGAAACATGTTGTAAGAAATCTATTCACTCTCTGTACCTGCACTGTATTTGTATTGGAGAGCAGGCAGTAGGTCAACCATGAAGAGATAACACAGTGATAAAAGCTGACCACAGTGTGTATAGATATTTATATCAAATCAGAAGAGAAGGGAATTCAACGAGAGCATTTCTGAAGTTGTGATAACATTATAGAAGACCCATTCAAAGTAGTGGAAGGCAAGCAGTGCCCACATTTGCTCATGCTTTGCTCATCCAAGCTTATCGTGCTTCCACTCTGCAATATTTTTTCATTAAAACTGATTGGGTTTTTCCTCCTCGTTTTCAATATGCCTTAGATTTGGCTCTGCATGCCATAAATACTATAAAAGGAAAAGCTATCGAGAGCACTTTTAAAAGGCATTGGAAAGCCAAGGCAACAGCAGGGAGATTTGACAGGAACTGGAACAATAAAACCAAGCAGAATGGCAAGCACTTAGTGCAGAAAAGATAGTAGCTGTCTTTTGTCTAAGGGCACAATCCTATGTATGTCTACTCAGAAGTAAGTCATAGTGTGTTCAATAGGGCTCACTCCCAGGAAAAGGTGGATAGTGTGATTTCCACTCTGACTCATCGTGGTGTGAGATGTCTTCTGGCCATCTGTAGTAATCTTCAAATCATGTCAGAATGATTTAATAAATAATCTGTTCAGAGAGATGTACAGGCACATACAGAAATCTGGCAGAAACCTTTCCAAGTGTCCTGTACACTTGGCCAAAGTCAAAAATTATATTGGGGCTGAAGGGAACTGGTGATTTTGGGTATCAGAGGACACAATCCTAACCAATGACTGTTTAAAATGGAAGACTATGCTTTTTCTCTGTTTTGGACCAAAATGCTAGAAATGTTCTGAGAAGTTCTAAGTAATTGATCATTTTCCACATTATGTTTTAGTTTTTTTACTGCACTGATTTTCAACTACTGATCCATATCTGATAATAAAAGTACACAAACTGATGACCAAAAACTAGCACTTGGTGAAGCTTTCACAGTCAGCTAGTTTCCTTCCTGCCTGCCTTGTCAGTCCCTCAAGGCATTCTAATAAAGACCTGCCTTTTCCCACCATTACACAATTCTTTTTCGAGTACCCCTAAAGGTCCTGTGAAGTATCCTTGGGGGTACATGTACCCCAAGTTGGGAACCACTGGCCTATAGGATAGAAATGAGATGGAAAGAAACCCTAGAAAGAATTGCAAACCATTAAAAGCTGCCTCTGATACCTAAAATCACCAGTTCCCTTCAGCCCCAATATAATTTTTGGCTTTGGCCACAGTCTGTGGTACAGGACACTTGGAAGGGTTTCTTCCAGATTACTGTGTGTACCTGTACATCTCTCTGTACAGATCATTTATTAAATCATTCTGACATGATTTGAAGATTACTGCAGTGACGGTGCCAGAAGCCATCTCACGCCACGATGAGTCAGAGTGGAAATCACAATACCGAAAAAGAAAAGCAACAGAAAATACCAGAATCCAGCACAGAGCTGATTTCAGTGGGTTTAAATGCATCTCGTTATTCCTTCAGATTTGGACCCATGGCTGAAGCACTCAGAAGAAACCCAATCACACTGCTTCTGCAATGGCACCTCCCTGCTTTCCTTTAAGTCTCTTCTCAAAATTCACAATGAAGTCGTTGGCCCCAAACCTCATTGTCTACACTACACTGTAAGTAACAGCCCAATCCTAACCTGCCCTGGAGCAGGCAGACCAGCAAGCCTTCCCTGCATCCAGAGCAGGTTTGGGGCCGAAAGTGGCTCAGCCCAGGACAAGGGGAATAACTTCCCCTTATCCCAGGTAAAGCCACAGCAGCCCCAATGGGGTTACCCAGATCTGCGCCACCTGAAGAGGTAATGCAGGTTTGAGTAGTCCAGAGTTGCCCCGGGGTTCCTGCAACTGGGGTTAGGACAAGTGCTGGATCCTGGCCCCACCTCCTGCTCTACCATGGCCCACCCATGGGCCTGCCTGCCACCAGCCCTCCCCAAGCCCCCCTGGCCCCTGCACTGGTCTTACTCAGCTGGCATGGGCTTGACCTCTAATTTAGGTTACTGCACCTCATTGTAGTGCAACATAATTAACAATACTTCAGAACTTACTTCCTTTGTTTTGGGCCAAAAGTTAAAGCTACTACCCCTCCAAAAAAGATAGTAATAATGCTTTCTTTCTCATCTTCACAAAAAATTCATTTAATGGTTTTGCTAAGTCTAGACACATACTACTGAATACTGGATTTAATGTGTATGCCAACAGCCCTTCTGGTTATACCTGCATTAATTTACACTGCATTGTCTTAAAACCTTTGACACAGCAATAGCTCATCTGACCTAAAGGGTCATAATTGTACCTGATTGCACTGGAAATAGGGAAGACTCTAGACTGTGAGCTCTTCAACCAATTTCCCTCAAGACAAAATTTTAAAAGTTTATTGCATAACCAAGAAAGATATATCATGGTTCTTATTGGGGTCCTGCTGGATAAGATGCCAGTGAAGTACTAAGGGCGCAATCCAGAGTCACTCAAGAGGGTTGTAAACATGCCATAAAGCACATTTGCACCTCCTCTTGAGTCAGCTGGGCTGGCACAGAGACATGCGCCAGCCCACAGAGACTGAATCCAGCCTTCGCGCCGACTTGGGGATGGAGCCTTGCATCAGTGGGCTGAGCCGACACAAGGCTCTGGGGTGGATGGGTAGGAGGCAGGAGGGAGGCATTCCAGGGGAGGGGGAGGGTGGGCGGAGGGTAGTCCCAGGGGCAGGTGGGTGAGGAGCGGGAGACAGGGCTGGGACCCAGCTGTTATGCCAGATCCCAACCCTGTTCCCGGAGCAGTGCAGACCGGCTGCAAGCTGCTCCACTCTCCTCGGACTTATGCCACCTCTGGAGGTGGTACAAATCCAAGGAGTC
Organism: Tiliqua scincoides; assembly: GCF_035046505.1. Lineage (NCBI taxonomy): Eukaryota > Metazoa > Chordata > Lepidosauria > Squamata > Scincidae > Tiliqua > Tiliqua scincoides. The sequence continues at coordinate 123,033,546 of NC_089824.1, forward strand.
CCATTGGTGCTGCAGTGGCTTACCAGGGGTAAGGGGAAGGGTTTCCCCTTACCTCTGGCTGAGCCTATTCCAGCCCCTATCTTGCGCTGGATACAGCGCAGGACTCCTGGCCTGCCTGTTCCAGCGCAAGATGGGCTTGCGCTGCACATAAGTTTGCAAATGGGGAAAGCATTTTAATGTCAGATTGTGGTCCTTTTTGTGTGATTTGTTTAAGACGCATAATTCATTTTTAATGCTGTATTCAAGTGGACTCAACATCAATACCACAGTCATCCACTTAATAGATATGGGGTTGTTCTTGTTCTCAGGAGATAGTACTGAAGTTGAAAAATGACAATAACCAGACTGCATAGCCAAGCAGCAAACTATTAAGTAAATGTTTCTGAAATTGTAAGGCTGTGTATGAGAGGAAGGTGTAGCCTTTCTAACTGTAGCATAGTAATGACAAGAAGGAGCTATGAAGCAGTAAGTGATGGGTCCAAATCTTGCCAATGCTATACACTCATGAGATGACCTTACGACAAGCTACTGCTTCTGAATCACAGCCCCAAATCTCTAAATATAAGATAAAGGGGCTGAGGTAACTGCATGACATACCTGGAATTCTCTAAAGCAGTGATTCCCAAATTATGAGTTGACTTGAGACCCACTGGTGGGTTGTGACTTGATTTTGGGTGGGTCACCAAAGGGTGATGGAAAGATTAGATAACTATTGCCTCAAACCCTGAGGTTATTGAAAAATCAAATACTGTAGCTGCTAAGTACCATCCAAAGAGCTCAGCTCCCCCAAGGGTCAAGGCAGCCAGCCAGTGTTGCTTCCCACAAACCAGCAAGCCTTGCAGTTGTCTTTCCATCCAGCAAAGTTTCACTTTTCCTTGCATCCAGTCAGAGCACCTGCCAACCAGCCTCACCAAACCAGGGAAACAACATGTGAGTGGTCCTGGCTCACCCACTGACCTTCCTGATCTCAGGTTGGACGCCAGGCTTCAACTGCTGCCTACCTGGCCCCCACAACATCTGCCTAAAGTGGCCAAAAGATGATGAAACTAATCGCACCAAACTACACTAGTCTGGGGTAAGCAAAAAAACTGTCTGCCCCAGCCAGTCAGGCTCCTGCCTGGCTCCCATGAAGGGCAACCAGCTCATCTCAGCCTGTACAAAGGAGGGCAGGTGGGTGTCACCCCACAGGGCTGAACTGAGGGCAAGCAGCAGCAGGCAGTCTGCCCCCACCCCCAAAGTGGCCCAAGCAAGAGCAACTCAGGCTTTTCCCACCTCTGCCAAGCGTGCAGGAGGGGACAGGGCAAATAGCTTTGATGCCCGATCACGCCACAGGCATTATCACGTATGTGTGAATTTTAGCACAATAAATTTGACAGTATAAAGTGTGCATACATTTTCTCAAGATGCCTTGTACATCTGGGACTATGTCCTATTGAAAACAGTGGGACTTACTTCTGAAAAAATGTACATAAGCTAACATCTCAAGGCTGCAACATTATATCCATTTACCTAGGAGGAAACCCCGCAAAACTCAATGGAATCTACTGTTGAATAGAACGGGTATAGAATTGCATTGAATTGCATTATATAGAATTGAATAGAACGGGTATAGAACTGTACTATACCTTCTATTTTTATTTAGGGTATTTTAAAATCATCTTTATCTATTACTTTACATTTGTTTTAAAACTATTGCAACCCACTCCAAGAGTTTGAGATGTAATGAGCTAGGCCTTTAAGGGAGCAATCCAAATCGTGCCTTGGGCCAGTGCAAGTCCCTTGAGCCGGCCCAGGAGGGTCATTTGCGCCTTCTTGAGAGTTGGCTGGGCCAGTGGAGGGATGCATGCGGTCCCGCGGAGGCTGAATTCAGCCTCCGTGCCAACTTGACTGGGGATGCTTGCCTCGGCCGAGCTCATCCAACACAAGGGTCTGGGGAAGAGACGGGAGAGAGGCATTCTGGGTTGGGGGGAGGGCAGGCAGGGTGCAGTCCTGGGGGCAGACGGGCGGGGAGCGGGAGATAGGGCTGGTACCCAGTAGATATGCTGGATCCTAGCCCCAATTCCTGGTGCAGAGCGGTGCAGAGGTGGCACAAATCCTAAGAGACCCATTGAGGCTGCAATGGCTAACCCGAAGGTAAGGGAAAGAGTTTTCCCTTGTCTCTGGCTGAGCCACTTTGGGTCCCTATCTTGCACTGGAGACCTACTGGTCTACTTTTTCTAGCGCAATATAGGATTGCACTGCACATGGAGTATAGGCAGTTGTGGACCTGCCATAAGGTACGAATGGGGCAAAAGCCCTGGGCACGAGCTGCTAGGACCCTGCAGAAGGCTCTCTGAGGCTCCCGACAGGTGCAGAAACTGTGCTTCCAGTTTTCTGGAAGCACAGTTTAAAGTTTTGGGGAACCTCAGAGAGGCTTCCCAAACGTGGGTGGAGGTTGCACGAGGCTCTGTGAGCCTCACGTGGGGGGGGGCGGCTCTTCAGGACGGTGACAGCCATCGTGGACCTTTGCCTGGGGTGCAGGGCTGGGGAGGTCCGCTGCTGAGTATAGGAAGTTTCAATGTAGAAATAAATTGCAGGAGAAGAAAACAATTCAATGAAGAAACTTAAAGTAGATTTTTTTTCTGTTATAGTCTTAATGGGACGTGGCTCTGGAGAATGTATTGGTGAACTCCGACATTTGACAATTTACTACTACACCTAAGCAGCAATATTGTCTGCAGAATTTGCAATAATAATAGTGCAATGGAAGTACTTGCTGGAGGGAAGTGTGTTGGGCAGGAATCACATTTTACCCTTAACAAAACAAAATTATGATTTTGAGTGTTGGGAAAATGCAATAAAATTAGTCCTAGAAAGCCCTTTTTTCAGTACTTACAAATATAGAACTGTACACAGAGATTGACAGAGCATATTTGACTAGAAATCCTACATTGTTTGAGATAACGTTTTATGGAGTTTAAAGATTATTGTCATAAGTTTATGGAATAGAAATGAAAGCAGCAGGATTGGAGAATATTGTAAAACAAAGTGGGAAAATTAATTTTACAGAAATACTGAATCTATTCAATGGCAAAACATCTGTTCCAGTAACTCACAATTTTTGTAGGATGCAAAAACAATCTAAAAACAATCATTTATAAAATTTTGTATCTGTGAGATGACAAAGAATGGTTGATCTGAAATCTGTTAGATGGTGGTATTTGGTGGGAGTGAATAGTGGCTCAGGACTTTTGAAGGGAGATACTGCCAAAGATTAGAGAGCTGACTGGTAATAAGAGCATATGAAATGCAACTATAGTTGTGTTGTTTGGAAACGCACATTATGTGAAAGAAGAGGATTATTGGTAATACTTATGCTTGCAGCTACTCATATAAACTCCTAGAAAAATATTTGAATATCTCCACAATTCCCTTCCACACAGGAATGGAGACACTTTAGAACAGGGGTGTCAAACTCATTTCATACAGAGGGCCGAAGTTAGCATTCAGGGCTGCTGCTGAGGGCCGGAAGTGATATCATTAAGCAGAAAGTGACATCATTAAGCAGCTAATGGCCAGAAGCCAGACCTTGTTCTCATATAGAAACTCATTAACTGCAAATGACAGAAGAGAAAATACGCAAATCTTGATCATATTTCAAGGTTTGGGAAAGCCCAATTTTTATGTGAGCTGCCATTTCAGCAATAACCCCTCAGCATCTGAGGGCCAGATAAAAAGCTTCTGGGGGCCGCATCTGGCCCCCGGGCCTTATGTTTGACACCCCTGCTTTAGAACATTATGTTGTTGCAAAAAAAAAAAAAAAATGTTGGCTTCCATTGGGCTCATACAATGCCAAGAATAAAACTCTTTTCATGATTTTTTGGGCATGACGTAGAAATCTAATCCTCTATCTGGACACAAACAATATTTTTACTATTTTCACTATTTTACACACACATACATTTGAACTAACTTCTGTTGGTAGGTTTGCTTTATAAATTCAGCCTACTTGTCCTTCTTTTGATCATTTTGAAATTGGATATGGACAGGTCGGGAAAGATGGGCTATGTTTATCATGAATATAACGTTATACAGTGTCATTCTGTAATGATACAACTATTTTTTAGTGTGTCTTTGAAGACACATCTGAAGTCCAGAGCAAATGAGTAATAGTTGTGCATTTGCTGATTTATAAATTGTTTGAGGGGAAAATCCTGGCATCAGCATCAGATGTCAGTAGGTCTGCAATGATTAGACAATTATTCAATTGCATGGAAACCCATTTGAACTATTAAAAATGCCTCTGATTAATCATGCAGCCATTTTTAAAAAGTAACTCGAGTTCTTTTAAATAGATGGCACTTAAAGCACAGGTGGGAGCTGCCACTTGAGAGAAGGCATCTCTTCATTCTTTCTCACCAAAGAGGGACTGCCTGAGGTGGTATCTTGTGTGGCATCATCAACAAAAGGAAACACATTGTTTCCTTCAGACCTTTTAGTCAACAGATTTGTGCATCAAGTAACTGATCCATTAGCCAATCTCATACAATGAATCAAGTAAGATTTCATTAATGTGGTGCTGGCTCTATTAAGTCAAGCATATTCAGGAGGAAATTAAACTATTTCTTTGGTTCAAATAATTACTGGGAGGGAAAAGATTCAAAAGATATTTCTCCCCATTTCAGAAATGTTGAATGATAGAGAATTTTTTTTTTTTAACACATCAAGTACCATCCCTGAGGGAAAAGGTTGTCTTTATCCTGGCAGCTGAAGAGCATTAATACGACTGTTCCTGAACACTGGAATTAAACAGGGAAGGAGTCACTGTATTCCATTTTTGAGACCTGCTTCAGCATCCTTTCATCCAAACTCAGTGCTGCATAGTGAACAAACTGGACTGCGAAGTTCAGAACAATGAGGAATGGCTGAAAACTTCTTGTGTGTCACATTTTTCGGACACATCTGTGTAGTGAGAGAGTGCAGAGCTCAGATGTACTTGGAGGCTGCTCCACAGTGATTGAATTTATAAATGCAGAGAAAGGTGGAATATCTTACCTGAGAGTTCCTGTTCTGGGGAGAGGAAGGGGGGCATTCCTAATGCTTGGGGAAAGCCACTCCTACTACCAGGAGGCAGGACCAATCGTAGATGAAGTCTCCTCCTCTGGGGGCGCTTCCCATTTCCCCAAACCGGTCCTGGAGAGCTGGCTAACACCTCCATGATCCCACCGCACCATAGAATTTGCCATAAACAGTGGGATCACATGAAGAATAACTACAAACACAACAAGAAAAATGGTGCCCAGAGGCTTCCAAAATCCCTAGCTACCTCCCCACAAGTAGCCTATGGCCCAGAAGAACAAGACACCAAAGCTGGTGAAGAGGTGGGTGGAATGCCCACCTTCCTCTCCCCAGAGCAGAAATTCTCAGATAAGAAATTCCTCTTTTCTCTGGTAGAGGAAGGGGGCAATCCTGATTCTTGGGGATACGTCAGAGCTGTTGGATACTGGGATGGGCATGACTCCTATAATGGAAACCATCTGAAAATGTTTTCTTTGTGTCTTTGTGAGGATGGTTTCTTTGTGCTCACCTAAAGGAAACAATATATTGTGTAGTGGGAAACACAGTGTTTAAAGTTCAAATATTTGGGGTGTTCATTTCCTGTGAAATTTGCAGGCAGGAGTATGAAGGGAACAACAAAGAGCTCCAAAAGAGCTCTCATTTGTTGAAAGTTGCAAATATTGTTCACAAGACTGAAAGGAAACAACTCGGTTTTCAAAGCTCTCTCAGCCTCCCGTCATAGTGATTGTAGATGCAAAGCTTTGTGTTCTTCTGTCCATCTCATTCTCACTTTTGATTTAGGGTAACAAATGGATCATCATGAGGTAGAAAGCATACATTCTTCTTGTTCTTTTTTTTGCCTAGAGATGTGATGTGGTGTCATGTAACGGCATAGCTTTCAGTTAGGCGAAGGTGACTTATCCTTGTTCTACCATTGCTCAAAAGGTTGTCTGGAACACAATCCCTGTTGTTGGGTGCATGCTGAACTCTACTGGACTGATCTCTGGCACTTGATTGCAGCTGGCATATACCTAAGAACATCAAGTACTGAGGATGGGTGTTGCATTAATTCTGCATCTGTGTGCTTCCCAGAGGTATCTGGCTGGTCAATATTAGAAGAAAAGGAAGGGTTACATGCCTTCTGTATTTCTTCAAAGAAATATTTCTGTTTTTCTGAAATATTTCTGTGGTATCAGAGCCTGATCCTATCCACACTTTCCTGGGAGTAAGACCCATTTACCATAAAGGGATTTATTTCTGAGTACAACAATAATACCTTTATTGGCATATATATTTCTGAGTAGATATGCATAGGATTGGGATGTCAATTGTAAAACATATCAGGAACACTATTCATGCATTTTAATAATAACCATTGTGTCATTTGTACCCCTTGAAGTCTTTCTCTGCCTGCCACTCTCTGATTAATATTAGAAACAGAATGTTGGCCTTGTTTGATCCTTGGCCAGATACAGCAGTACTGTTCTTATGTTCATTTTGTTTCTAAAGTTACAGTTGCAACCTGTTTTCAGTACCACGATACTTCCTATAACTCTCTGGATATGTTCTTGGAAAAAAGAGTGCTGTGTGAAACAGCACTTTAGGAGATCATTATAACACTTTTCTAATGTTGATGTGTTCAAAGTGCAGGTGTGCGCCATTTTGGGACGTTCCAGCTTATGCCAGGATCGCATAACCGACGACCACATGTAGTCATCAGGAGCACACACCCCAACCTTTCGAAAGCAATGGGAGCTCCCCTCCCCTCCAGAGGGTTGTCTGAGCCTCTCAGAGGCAGCTCACATACGTGCACTGCCTCTCAAAGCTCAGATTGAGGGAAATCACATCTCTCTTGCGATTTCCGGTTTCCTCTGTGAAACCAGAAGTTGCGTGAGAGATGCGATTTCCCTCAGTCTGAGCTCAGCAGAGGCAGTGAGCAGACGCATACTGCCTCTGGGAAGCTCAGACGACCCTCCAGAGGGAAGGGGAGTGGAGCATTCCATTCCCTGCGGAGGGACCAGATTGCATAAAGCACCGCTTGACAATGGGGATTGCAGTCCCGATCCCTGTTGTTAAGTGGCGCATGACTGTACTATATTCGGTGCATTAAACCAGAGCCTGCTGTGTGATTGGCCACTGCTACCATCACTCCTCCCACGTGGCGAAGTTAGAAGATGATGGGAGGAGCTTTCAGAGGCAAGGCTATGACTCATCCTTGGGATCTACAGGCTTTGTGTAGAAAAAGCATCTATGGTAAATTGCTTTGCCCAATGTTTTCCCTCTCTTAAAGCATTTCGTGGTAGCAAGCAATTTGCCTGTGCTAGCCAGAGTCTCACTGGTGCAGTGCTAGCCTGAGTCTGCAGTTTATGTTGGCTGAAAACACAGCACAGACAGCGGAACCTCTCCGATCATAATTTTAAATCGTTTTGTGATTTTTTTGTTTTTATAATACTGTCAAAATTACAGAGTTATTAATTCCAGGATTATTACTTTTGTAATCCTTACAAAAATTATAGAAAAAAAGTGCTATAATGAGACACAGGAAGCAATGTTATAGGAAGTATTCGTTTTTAATGAGATGGATTTTTATAGTTGTATGATACTGGTTGTTCTGTTCTAATGTTTTAACTTTTGTATGCTTAATGTTTTTAGTATTTTTTATTAGCACTGGTTTTATGTTGTAAGCCGCCTTGAAACCCCTTGAGTAAAGGAGAAAGGCAGGATATAAATTCTTCAGACAGACAGACAGACAGACAGACAGACAGACATTTTATATTATCTGGATTTATCTCAGCTTGTGCTCTATAGCAATCTGCAGATTTCACACAATTTATGGCAGCAAAGGGAAGAACCAAACAAAGTTTAACAAAAACCATACCTTAAGAAACTCAGAAGAAAACCAGCCACTGGAAAAGATGCCATGCCAGGGTAAAGAGGAGCAGTGTCTCTCCCCCTGCTAAATATAAGAGTACACTGCTTTGAAAGGTGCCCTTTTGGCCAGTTAACAAGGGTTGTGTCCAGTTAGCAAGTTCTCATTCTTCAGTTGTAAAACCAGGTGGCCTTGGGTAATCTCTCAACCTATTCAATTGCACAGATTTTTTTGCAGAAACAAAATGAGACAAACCTCATGTAAACCAACTGGAACTCCTTGGAGGAAGAGTGGGGTTAGAAAAAGTGTAAATGATTGCAAAAAGTTGCTCAAAAGGCACTTGAAATACATGTAGTTTCACAAACAGATAGAGAAAAGTAAAGTTTAAAAAATGGATGATAACATCAACATAGTGTCCAGAACTGTGCATAGGCCAGAATGTACACATCAAATGAAGTTATTTGTCTAGATACGGGTACCGGATATCACTCATGATGATTATTCTCTCTGTTCAGCTTCTGACAATGCCCTAGACACTGAAGAATGAGTCTCACATTGCATTCTTGATTATACAGAAGAGCATAATGTATGAATTTGTAATGCATGCACCCGCATCTCCAAGATCCCCGTGCACCCCTGAGTAATTTTGTATTTCACAGTTCTGTGGCTGAATGAAATATCTATATTAATGCACAGAATATATGTGACTTCTATCTGTGCAAAAATAGCACAGTGGAGGCTGCTCTGTTCGATGGCTGGAGGACTCAAGAAGAATACTACATGTGCCATAGGGAAATGTCATCCTCAATCAATAGCAAAGGTGATCTCCAGTTTGCACCTGTCCTGTCTTTATTCTGACTCCTGATTAAAAAAAAAAATGCTTGAACTTGGATTGATTTATGGTAAATGAGCTGAGGATACTTCCAATAACATTTTTTTTTCTACTTGGGTATTTAAAAAATTGCAGGGGTGTATATTTTTCCATATCACTTGTTTGGATGCCGCTGTACAAAACAGAAGCACAGACTTTTCCCATCGCTGTGATGGATGTTGTGAACTACTCCACTGGATGGCTCACCATGCTCCTGGTTCACCATGCTCCTTCTGGCCTTTCTCCCTAACCTTATCCAAGGATGCCTCACAATGGCAGCGGGAGGGGTTGCAACTAAGTCTCCTTCAGCTGGTCCCTCTCCAGGGAACCAAGCCTTTAACTGGATGGTCCTCCCCTTCCTCAGCAACTACTTCCCTGTCCTTAAATGCAGTGTGGCAAGTTACACAAGTGCCTGGCTTTTCACATGGCAGGACCAATGCCATCCCTGCTGGTGGGAGGAAGTTCCTGCTCCCACCAGCATAAGGACCCTCATCTCCTTCAGCAATGGTCATCTCTCCTGCAGCAGCAAACTCCCCCTACGGGCAGGTTCCGTCACTTCCAGTAAAGTATCTGATGCCAAGCTCCTCCACTGCACCAGCAAGGGACATTCCCAGAGAGTCATAATGGCCATGATATCAAAACCTTCTCAGCTAGGACCATGAGCCTGACTTCTAACTTCTAAAGGAAGTTGCCTTTGAAACCAAGGGGAATTTCCAGAACAGCTTGTTACATGACCCTTCAAGGAAGAAAAAGACAGAAAAAGCAGACTGCATGTGCTAAAACTAACGCTTCAAATCCCATCAATTTGTTCCTACATCTGTGTTCACTGCTATAGAAAAAAAATGTATCATGGCCCAGATTCAGCACTGTTATACTTGTGAGTAAAATGCATCCTCATCAGAAACATTCCTTGAATTCAACGGAAAACCGATGAACCTTGCACTGCACATCCCTACCACGTATGCATGGATTTCCTTCGCCAGATTAACGTGTATGTATGAAGCAGCCTGCATACTGTGATAATCAAGGACACTGAGTTAAATAAATAAATAAATAAATAAATAAATAAATAAATAAATAAATAAAACATCACAAAAGGGTTTTAAAGAAATAGAAAAGCGGAAAAATGTTATTAAAACATTTCACTCAGTCTTGCACAAGGTTGGCTGTCCTAAGTATGTGAGTTGTCATTTAGTACAAAGCTTCCTTCCATTCCGGTGCATTCTGTCACAGATATGTCAGTCCACATTGGAACTTGCAGCTCCAGTGAAGCAACAATCCAATAAACAATTTGGGGAAACTGAAGTCAGAGTTTGTCTATCTTGTGCACAGAATCTGAATTACTTTACTATACATTACCCTGAACTTTCTTATTCTGCTGACCAGACCAAAACAACAATTTAGTACTGAGTATGTCATCAGTACTGAGCATGAATACTTTATTTTTTAAATAACATTTTAACTGCTTGTTTCACATTACTGCTGGTAAAGGAAGGACATCTGTTACCACTCAACTTCCTTATCCTCATACAAGAACATTCACAGAAAACACATTACATAAAACAGTTATATAGGTATTTCCATATTTGGAACCATTTGCCTGAATTTAGAGATGGGGACTTGAGTCCGGTGACTTGGACTCAGGTCGCAAAAATGCATGTTCTTTGCTGACTCATGGACTTGTGAGTCATGCGCGTGGAAGACTCAGAGAACCACTCAAGTCAAGAGCCCCTTGACTCCGCACTCATCCTCACGCATGCAAAGTTGAGTCTGCCTGTGTCTGGGTGTACTTGCTTACTGTTTTTGCGGCTTGAAAAACCTCATGGGGTGACCATCCAGACTGGGCGAGCAGCAGGGAGGTTCCAGCCATGAGGCAGGGAAGGGTTAATGTTTGTGTTAACCAGGCAGGAGGAGGGGAGGAGCTAGCAGGCTCTTTTGCCCATCTCTGATAGGAAGGAACCAATGATCATTGGACAAAGGAGCTGATATTTTCTTTGGCTGAGGTGCAGCAGAAAGAGGAACCAAAGGGGTTCTTACCTTATGATTGGCTGCAGACGCCCAGGGAGGGCGAGGGAGGTGGGAGCAGGCTATCTTGCCCATTTCTGAAAGAATCAATGATCACTGGATGAAGGACGGGCACCTGATATTTTCTTTGGCTGAGGGAGGACAGAATGAGGAGCCAAGGGCATTCTTGCCTTACGATTGGCTGAAAAAGCCCAGAGAGTGGAAGGGAGGCTTTTTTCCCTGGATGAATGAGGAGAGAAGGCAGGGGGAGGTGGTTTCTAGCCATCCAGGAGGAATTCATGGCATGGCTCCAGCAGGCTCATTGAATGACTGGCTGTAGTGGGACTACTTCTGAGTAGAGCTGCCAAGGAATGGGTCATCCTGGTAAGCCTTGCTGCTGTTGCGCATGATCCTCCTCCCCTTGCTGCTTCTGTCCCCCTCTCTTGCAGTCCATCCCATCCCTTCACCCTGTTTACAGATGGAATGGGGACAGCAAGGGAATGTTTAAAGAGAACTCCAACACACACACATTTACCCCATTTTTTCCACTGCGGACTTTTTAAAGGGGGCAACTTGAGTTCTTTAGAGTTGTGAAAAGGTGACGGTGACTTAGAAAGTGTCCCCATTATGACAGGTTTTTGAGTCGTGTCGCAGGGCGGCGGTGACTCTAGACTTGAGTCAAGCTGCACTGGATTTGCCCATCCCTGCCTGAATCAAACAACCAAACCACCCCCCCCCCCACATTCTCTCTCTCTCTCTCTCTCTCTCTCACGCACACAGAGAGAGAGAGAGAGAGAGAGAGAGAGAGAGAGAGAGAGAAGGGGGGAAATCTAGCAGTTTGACTTGAGTTGAGTCACAAGTCTCCACCCTCTTTAACTCGACTCAAAAATGAGTCTTAAAGGGGGCACTTTCCAAGTCACCCAGAGCACTTTGGGGACTCTAAAAGACTTGAGTCCTGAGTCTTTTCCATAAAATGCCAGCCACAACTTAATAGAAAATAACAGAGCTGCTGCTGGGGTGTGTGTGTGTGTGTGTTGAAGTTCTCTTTAAACACTCTCCTGATGTCCCCATCCCATCAGTAGGCAGGAGGGGATGGGACGGACTGCATGAGAACAGGGACAGAAGCAGCAAGAGGGAGAAGGGTCACAAGTAACAACTGAGAAACTTATCAGTACGATCCAATTCTTTGTAGCTCTACTCAGAAGTACTATCATTGTGAACAGTCATTCAATGAGCCTGCTGGAGGTATGCCATGCATTTTTCCGGGATGGCTAGGAACCACCTCCCCCGCCTTCTCTCTTCACTCAGCAAGGAAAAAAACCTTTGTCCAATGATCATTGGTTCCTTCTGAGATGGACAAGAGAGCCCCCTCCCACCTCCTGCTCGATGCAAAAGCTAAACATGAAGTCTTCCCTGCCTCCTGGCTGGAACTTCCCTACTGCTTGCCCAACCTGTATGATGGCCCCACAAGTTCTTTCATGCCATGAAAAAAGTAAGTCAGCACACCAAGAGACAGACAGTCTCAAGCCTGCATGTGTGGGCACTCATTTTCAAGTCAGTGGCCTCAGACTTGAGTCAGTGCCAGAGTCATTTACATTCCTGACTTGAGTGTACGTGGATGAGCAAAAAACACGTTTTGCAACTCAGACTGGTCACCTGATTCGTCCCCCTCCCCCCCTCAAAAAGCATCTTGCTGGATCAGGCCAAAGGCCTTTTAGTCCAGCTCCTTGTATCCCACAGTGGCCCACCAGATGCCTCTGGGACAACACAAGTCAGCAAGATTTCTGCATCCTGTTGCCACTTCCTTGCATCTGGCATTCATTTCTTCCTTTATCCAAGAAGAGCTTTGCTAGTCACTGAGCCCTCTCTCATCATATATCCCAAAGATATTTATTTCTTCAAGACCCAAAGGCCATTTAAATTTTGAAGCATGCAGTACCTGATATGACCATGAGAGGGCTTTGAAGTCCAATCCTAGCCAGTCCAAGAAGGCAAAAGAAGACAAGGCACCACTTACTTTTCTCTCTGTTACTTTGTGTCCTGGTGACACAATGTGTGATGAGTCTGAGACACTGAGGATTCAACTGGAGTGCCCATTTGACTTTCTCCTGCTGCTCTAGCTGCTGCTATTGGAGGAAAAGTCCACCACAGGTTACAAGCATGATGACTACATGTTGAGTCACAAGGGTTCTGCTCCCAGCACCTGCATAGATACCAAAAATCATGTTAAAGGAAATCCATTTTAAAAACAATGTCCCTTTGCTCAGCGATTTAAAAAAAGGCTTGCTGACCTTTGTCAGGCATGACAGAAACACCAGGCAAAATCAATCATTCTCTCTCCAGACGCTTAGAAAGGCTTCACTCCAAGGCAGCGACCCTTTCCTTCACTGGAGGAGGTGATAATCACTTGCATTTTTTCACATGATGAGGGGGAAGGGAAGGGTCGCTTGCCTGGGAATGAAGCTAAGTGCCTGCAGAAAGAATGATTGATGGATTGTCTGTCAGCTGCCCTCTCCCACCCTAACAAAGCTATTGTTAAACAATTTTTTTCCCTTTAAATTAAAGGCCCTTCTCATTGTGTTGAGGTAAAAATCCATGGATAATTAGGTTATACCTGTATATGCAACTTCTAGGTTTTAGAAGTAGTCTATCTCTGTCAGGTGCAAGGGAACGACAACAAGATAAAGTATCATGTTGTCTTGCCTGCTCCCAGAGGCATCTGGAGCACCACTGTGCAATACAGGAAGTGGATTAGCTGGGCCCTTGGCCTGATCCAGCAGGGCCCTTCATATTTTCACTGTTGCTGCTCAAAAGTTTGGATAAGCTGAAGTTCAGTTCAAAATGCTGCAGTTCACAGTGGGATATGCTGATGTCAGACTTCATTGGTAGACATAAGAAATTTAGATAGGATGCTCCAGACAACTGTAATTCACATAATGACAGTTCTACTGTGTAATCACTGTTGCAATCCCAGTTGTCTTGTATATATTCTCCAGAGAAAAATATACGTTTGAGGTCTTTTTTTCAGCACAAGCCCCAGTGGTCTTGTATAAAGCTCAGAGGGAAAATAAACTACATAACTTTGAAATGCAGATGATTAAATATGAAGTGTACAATTTAGAATACAGATTATTTACTACTGGATGATTTCCACCCAAGTAGCTTCTGAACCTATGGGTGCCTCCAATAACATGTACAGGTTGAGACTCATTATTTGAGTGGGTTCCTTTCCAAGCACTCAAGTGGATGGCAAAAATTGAACTATAGCAAATCAATTTAAAAAACAAACTTTCTTTGCTCCAGTGATTTAAAAACAGCCTTGCTGACCTTTGTAATGTAAGATAAGAGTCATTAAGAAGACAATCTATCAATCAGTCCTCTTCCAAGCACTTCACTCAGCCCCTCCCTTCACCAATGCAAAGTGATCACCTTTCTTTCCCGTGCTCAGGGGGAAGGGAGGGGTCGCCTGGAGTGAGAAGGATTGATGGATTATTAGACTGCTGCCCTCTCTCTCTCTCTCTCTCTCTCTCTCTCTCTCTCTCTCTCTCTCTCATTAACAAGGCTATTGTTAAAGGACTGTTCAGTTTTTTAAAGTGATTTTAAAGGGCTGCATTTTTCCCCTTCTCCAGGCTGCGCATTCCTTCTCATTTGCAGGGGCCATTTGTGGTGAGGCAAATCCATGTATAAAAAATCCATGTATAAATAGGCTGGACCTGTACATATTTCTTGCCAATGTGGATTGTATGGTTACAGACCACCTTCGTAATTTACCATCTACTGAGGGAGATGTGCTACATATCTATGTAGCACCATCAATTATGTACCACACTGCCACATGTATGTGCCACACATATCTATGTGGGTACCTTTATGTGGGTACCACATATCTATGTGGCATTGTGGGTACCTCTATGCTGCTTCTGCTCAAATACCAATCTCATACACTCTGTGAAAGCTTTATGGACAGACTCATGAGTGAGTGATATGGACAGGGAAGCGGTTTTGGAGGTTTCAGAGGCTTTGAATAATTGGTGTGAGGGTCAGGAGGCTTGTTTTTCCACTCCTTGGGTTGGGAAGCCATCAGACAAAAAAAGGTTAATTGCTATAGTGCCCTTCCCTTGGCTTGCACGATATGTCATTAGGTTTGCCCCCCCTGGCACCCCCTGTGTTCTGGTTGTTGACTTCTAGGAGAAAAAGGGCTTCCGTGACACCAGATCTATTGTCTCCACCAGGTGGTAAAAGCCATAAAGAATTGTCAGAACTGGCCCCCTCTGAGGAGGACTTACCTGACAAATGCTTAGTCAGTCTTTTGTAGAAGCTTATTCCATTGTTGAAATGCTTTTAATATTGTTTCCTTTATTATTGTTTAAAAAGATTTTTATCTTGTCTTCTAGGATAGTCTTTGAGAAGAGGCTAACGGCAAAGGTTAAAAATATAGCTGCAATAAAACACTAAATACCACAATAAAATAGTAGTACAAAATCAAGACAAAAATTAAACACCTCACACATTAAAAACTTATGAGAACAAGGGCCCAATCCTGTCCAACTTTCCAGCACGGATGCAATTGTGCCAACAGGGCATCGCAGAGATCTCCTAAAGGTAAGGTGGAGACCTCTTACTTTGGAACTGTACTGCAGCAGCATCGGTGCTGGGAAGTCAGCTAGGATTGGGTCCTAAAATAGGTAGGCAGTTTTTCCTCTCATTTAACTGTAGCTTCACTCTATCCCCCCCCCCCATACACATCTGTACATGCTCTTACTGCAGCAGCAGAAGTTTCTTTACATTTGGGTGGGATTTCGGTGAATCTCCTATGTGTTTTTTAAAGATAGAATCAAATTAACTCCATTTTAACAATGTGAACTAATGACACTGGATTAGGATCACGGTAGTTGAATGAATTTCCTTGGGAACACCTAACTAGAAAAAAAAGCCTCCAAGTAGAATTCCTCAGGGGAGTCTCATTCTCTGTCATTCTAGGCTTATTTATCTTTCATGTTTGGAATTTAAATGATTATGCTTCTCCTTAAGACGGAAAGTCCAGCCAAAATTCTGAATTAATTCTTTTAATTATGATGCTTAATATAAATTAAAGGGAGGGAAAAGAGCGTAATAGTTCCACAGGAGAAACAGTTGACACAATTCCATTGGACTCGAAGGAAATAAGTTGGTTTAAATCCAAGAAGGCCATGTTAAGTGGCTTGCAGATTGCAGCTAAAGACTAACACCAAGTCAGAGGAAACCCCACAGCTACAAAAGCTGAGTAAAATTAATCCCATGATAGTTTCAGTCCATTTAATATTTGAAAGTAACATAATGTAAGGAGAAGAAAGCAGCAGGTATGAAACAGAGCAGTATATGGAAGCTTGCCAGTAAGTCATCAGGAAGGCTCAAGCATAACTGATTTATTCTATATTTAGATCTCCTCACCTGTACACACCGATGGGGCTGTTTCAAAAGAAGATATTTGATTTTTCTATCATGCCAAGCACCAGGAAGTAGCAAGAATTCCCTTAACAAGGCAGAGAAATGTAGTCCTTTGCAACAGTATATAGTCTTTCTGTCCCCGGAGACTGTTTGAGCTCTTTAATACAAAACATTCTGTGACATCATAGCAGTCTTGGCAAAGTCCAGGGACAGTGACACACAGTGAGGTACATATCCAGCTGCCTTTTGTTCTTAGTTTTTGTAAAGTGTCCCTTGTTCCAGAAGAAATAACATATGTTCTTTCTTGCAATCAAATAAATATCAAACAATAAAATCAAATAATGTAGTTTATTGCAGTAGGATAAGTATGTTTCTTTATTGTAAGACAGAACACAACTAATAACTGAAGGCCCAATGTGATCTTCCACCTTTTTGTAGCACACAGAGCTGCCACTGAAGTGCAGGTTGCATGCTATGGTGGGGAGGCCCCCTCCCCCTGTGACAGTCTAGAAAAGGTAAGTAAAAATCTTTTTTACCTACCTCCACATGGGGTGCCTGCCTCCAATGGGTTTCCTCAGACCTATACCAGCTCTTTAGCCAAAGTCAGAAGGCAGGTCCAGGTTGGGGATAGGATCTCAGCATGCGCTAATGATCCTCCCTCTCCCACCTCCAAATTGCTCACGACCCTTCCCCAAATTGCCCCATTGCAGATCTACCTGCTCTGGCAGAGGATGGGGGAGTTTCAGAGGGCTGGTGGTACCCATGGACAGCCTCTGGTCATTTTCACAGGCATACCTGGCCTGCAGAATGGGGCCCAATCACAGTCCCTGGTCATTTCACAGGCATTCTGGCCTGCAGAATGGAAGAGTGGCTTTTGTGCCTTTGCACTGTAATTGTGACAATTATATTGTATGACTGAGACATATAGTTTATGCACGGGAAGGACAGAGAGATGCTCTTCTCCCTCTCACACAGCACCAGAACCAGGAGACATCCACTAAAATTGAGTGTTGGGAGAGTTAGGACAGACAAAAGAAAATATTTCTTTCCTCAGCCTGTAATTGGTCTGTGGAACTCCTTGCGGCAGGATGTGGTGATGGCATCTGGCCTGGGTGCCTTTAAAAGGGGATTGGACAAATTTCTGGAGGAAAAATCCATCATGGGTTGCAAGCCATGATGTGTGTGTGTGCAACCTCCTGATTTTAGAAATGGGCTATGTCAGAAAGCCAGATGCAAGGGTGGGCACCAGCATGCAGGTCTCTTGTTGTCTTGTGTGCTCCCTGGGGTATTTGGTGGGCTGCTGTGAGATACAGAAAGCTGGTCTAGATGGACCTATGGCCTGATCCAGCAGGGTTGTTCTTATGTTCTTAAGGTTTAACTCCTTAATGGCCTTTCTACTACATCAGTGAAGGGTAAGCTTGCCAGTGGTAGATTTGAATTGGGACTGGTAAAACAAGAAAAAATGAAGAAAACTCTGAAAACTGTCCTCCCCCCCCCCCCTATTCTAAATTGCCTTGGAATTGCTAGTCCCTTTTCACCTCCTTACCCAAGTCCCCATCCAACTCCACTGGCTTTTCACATTTCCTGTCCAAGGTTTGATGACGTCACAGCAATATAGCTCATGGCTAGAAATAGATTTTATACTTACAGGTGACATCAGGGTTACATTTTCTTCTGTTTCAGGTTTCCAGTGGGCTATTGGTGGGGGTGGAGAGAGAGAAGAAATAGAAGTGTCCCATGCTTTACCTGGGTACTTCATTCCTCTGCCTTCAATGATGCTTTGTACTCTAAAAATGCATCCAGTACTTGTGTATTGTGGATGACAGAGAAGAAGGCTGTAGCATTCCAGACAAACAGAAAACATAGATGCAAAACGCATTCATTTTGGTATACTTATTGTCACATAATAGCACTAAATCAGAACACTGTTAGAGCTGAAGAAGGGTAAAGCTTGCTAACGCACTTGCAATTCCAAAGAGCAATTGTGACTTGAGAGCAGAAGCCTCCGTCAGTCCCAATCAGCCGCCAGATGCTCTAAGAGCAGGTCCCAGGAAAAGAGTGCACTCAGTCTCCATTGGAGACGCCTCTTCTCCCCTCCTTTTCTCCCAACATCCTCTTATCACAGGGAGCAGTGCCTGACTGAAGGACTTCCTGGAGATGATTAATGGATGCCTATAGCATAGAATTGGTGGAAGAGTGCTGGCACTTCCCTCCCACTGTCTGAGGGGCATTGCTTTTTAAAGAGCAAAGAGATGGAACCGAGTATGCTTGGTGACATAAGCAGGCTTTGGCAATGTCTGAAGAGCATGCTTGTTAACATCCTCTGGATTTTTTTTCTCCTCGGTTTCTGGATCGGATATCTTTGGAGGTCTACTGTGTTTGAGGGATCTGGGATTGGAAGAACATTCTTTAACTGTGATTACCTGACTCTGGGTGCAATCCCAACCAACTTTCCAGCACTGAGGTAAGGGCAAAGCAACTCTGAGTTAAGGGAACAAGCATTCCCTTACCTCAAGGAGGCCTCCGTGACTGTCCCTCAACTGCAGGATGCAGGACATGCCCCACGGCCACAGTTATGTCAGTGCTGGAATGTTGGTTAGGACTGCACCCCCTGTTTCTAGAAGGTGGAGGCAGATCACAGGCCTACAAAAAACAACAAAGAACAAAACGACAAAGCATTTTTTTTAGTTGCCAAGGATGTCTGAACAAATGTAGGCTATTTTGGGGGATGCTGAATCCAAAATGGCATTGGTGTTGCCCATTTTGCTCTAGTTTTGGGGGTACAAGTCGTGGGAGGATGGAGGCCAGAATGTTAAACCAGATCGGAGTGTAACACCTTGAATGTAGTGGTTCTTGAAAGAAAGAACCTTCTTTCAATTTGTAAAAATCCCTGCGTGGATTTAATAAGCCTGCCTATGTAAACCGCCTTGAATAAAGTCTTGAATAAAGACCAAGAAAGGCGGTATATAAATACTGTATATTAATTATTATTATTATTATTATTATTATTATTATTACAGCATAGCCAACTTATATGTTGTTTCAAGGAAGCCAACACCATGGCTTCCTTACAAAGAAGCTGCTTGAATCAGCCTATAAGGTAGCTATGTCATACACCCAAAACGAGAGCCAATGAGGCAAAACCAATGTCATTTTTTGTTTCAGCACGCCAAAGATGCCCAAGAATAGGTCTAACATATACAATAACAAAATGAGTGTAGGCCTGTGATTGTCTTTGAGTATGCTATTGTCCTTTTTGTGTATGTATGTGAGCTCTTCCTGTTGCCTCACTTTCTTGGTCTTATTCCTGCACTCCCTCAACGCTTCTTGCAGATCCCCTAAAAGTAATTGTTATTGTTACTGGTGGTGAGAGAAGGGCACTCTGCTGTTGCTCAAAGGTATTGTTCTGTTACTGATTCATGGCATTCAAAATTCTTTGAATCCTGGTGAATTAGGAGTTAGGTAAAATGTTGACACTGCTACTAGAGACAGAATCCAATATTGCACTTCCTTGAATTAGCCCTCTTGGAATGGAGCAGGTTCAAAGAAGGGCATAAAAATTGTCAGGTGTCTGGAAAACCATTTCTATGAGAAAAAGATAGAGGGGGTTCAATATGTTTAGTCTGGAGAAGAGAAGTCCGGGGGGGGGGGCACAAGAGCGCACTTTGAAGAAGGCAAAAATTTGCTCTTTGTTGCCCCAGAAAGTAGGACTTGATCAAATGAGATTCCATGGCAAGAGAGGAGATTTCAGCTGATTAGGAAATATTTCTTAATGGCAAGAGTGATTTGACAGTAGAACTGATTACAGAGGGAAGTGGTGGGTGGGTCCTCCCTCGCTGTAGATCTTTAAGCAGAACCTCTGGAGATTTCCTTGCTTCAGGTAAGGGTTGGACTAGATGGCCTTGAAGGTTCTTTCCAACTCTATGATTCTGTTAAATGAATTAGACTTACTTTTGGAGTAGACACATATAGGATCATGCTTATAATTTGCTTCTCTGTCCCAGTGCGCCTCAGTGTAGTAATAATTTGAATATAATTTGAGTGCTCTTAATATAGGATAAATACAGCAAATGCATATGCGCACCCCTTCCCCATAGCTCCATCATCTCCAAAATTCTCCAGCTGTTACTGCTTCTAAAGAAAACAGGAATAGAAACAGCAAGAGGGGTGTAGTCCACATATTGCTTCCCGATTTGCTATCTTCTCTTCCGTGCATTTTTTTTAGACACAATGAGCCAATATGTAGAAACTAAAGAAATCCAGTTGCATTGTTCTACAGCTATTTATAATGTGGCTGCATTGCAGCTGCACCCTTAATGAAAATACAGACAAATGCGAGCAACAGTAATTTTTGGCAAAGATGAATTGTAATCTGTCTTGTGTGCGTCACAGAAAATGTCTGAGCTATTCAGGACGACCTATCAATCTCCAAATGGGAGTAGAGTGGAATTAGTGTTTTAATTTTGCAGAATTCTTGAAAATATACAAAATTCATCTAACATGTATGCATAAATGTCTCCACCAACCTGCAGAATCTCCCCTGTCCTCTGCTGGGGGAGGAAGTAGATGACATGGGCAATTCGGGGGTAGAATGGGGTGGGAAACTGCAGGCAAGCAGGCAGGTGACAGGTATACTTTAGGGTCTGCATGATGCCCTCCCATCTGGGTCAGCTGCTTGTGAGACACAAGGAGAAACACACAGAGAGTAACAAGGAATAGACAACCGCATCAGCCCAAACTGTTCTCTGACTTGAAATACATACTCAGTGTTTGTAAGGTATAGTGGTGCCACCAGTGTACATACAGTGATGCCCTGTAGGGGGTGAGATAATGGTGGTTTGGAACATGACCTTTTCCTCTGGTGGGGGTGGAGCTGCAGTGGAACTTGGCAAAGGACCACTGTTCAACCCCCTGTGGCAATGGTGCAGTCCTGAAAAATAAAATGGGTTTGGCCACTAGCAGCAATGGTTGGAGTCCCTGGCATTCCCAATATAAAGCAGACACTCTTTGTTGTTAGCTGTTGCAAAATCAAGGGATAGTTAGTCAACACAGTTGATACCAGAGACACATGTGACAATCCTGAAGGGTCAGATGGTGGGGTACAGAGAGGTGCAGCATCAATACATTGTAGCGTGGAATTTTCTCCCCTCTTTGCTTACCTGTGTGGGGTGTACTGTGTTTATATCCCCTGTTAGGGTGGGGCTGGGGGGCTTTGCCCCCCTGAGCCAGCAGTTTGCCCCCCCCCCCCGGCATTTTTTCCAGACTTGTCATGTAAATGTGGTTGAATGTCCTCCAGTTTAGCCCTGTTCCTTAAGAGCTCAGCCCCTCCCTGCAGGCAGCCTCCTCCAATCAGCTCAGGCTGCTGTGGCTCAGTAACTCACCTTAGAGGCAATCTTAGAGATCTGCTGATAGTCACAGGACACCAGAGAGGCGGGCATGAAAAAGCCTGGAGGGAATGTGCTCAGTGCCTTCAATCACCTTCCTGGGAGCTGAGTGGCAGTGCAGGCACTTTGCAGGATCCTGAGACTGCTGTTGAGACTGGAGTCATTTGGGTATGAGCAGGCAGGAGATTTTGGATGCACCATTGCTGCTGTTTGGACTGGGAGGGCCTTTCTCTTGGGAGGGGGAACCATGGAGGGGCTCTGGGGCTTCCTTGGCCTCTGGATAGATTCCTTGTGTTGTGTGGGGTCTGGGAAGGGCCCTTCCTTGGGGAGGGAACCATGGAGGGGCTCTGGGGCTTCCTTGGCCTCTGAGATTTTGGATGGATGATTTCTGCATGCAGCACAGCAGTTTGTGAATCCACCTTCTCAGTGCTTACACGAATTAACAGACCTCAAAGACTGTCAATGTCTCACTCAAGAATGGCTAATTTAGTATACCTAGCTTTTGAGCTAAAGAGAACAAGAAGTTAAATGTGGAAAAGGTTCTAAAAAATTCAATTCTCAGAAAGATAGGATAATTCAGCTCTTTTAGGTAGATTCAAATCTTCTGCACCTTGCTTTTTAAAAGTAATGAATGATATAAAAAACTAATGCTACAATGGTGTTAACTGTGTTTTAAATAGCTGTCCTCTTGCTTTTATGCAAATTAAATAAATTTACTAGTGTCATCAGCAAATGAAAGCTTTCAATACAAGTAAATATTACCTGTCTCCTAGTGATAGGTTTTACTTTTGCAGGGTTTCAAGCCTGTGTATTGCACTGGTGTCCAAAATGAAAGGGATAAATTGCATGTTATTTCTATGTAGACAAATAGATTTTACACTGCATACGGAGATGCACTTATTCTATGCAGATCACTGTTAGATTGCTTTACAGATAATGAATGCATCTTCTAAAAAAAAACAACCCAAAATTTTTCCTCCTAATGACATTTGGGTTAGTTATGGGTCTTTGATGTTTCTCCATACTTATCCTTCATTTTGCACACCAGTATAGATACCTGATATAATTGCCCCCCCCCAAAAAAAAAAATTAGTCGCCCCCCCCACCTCTACAATCCTGGCTATGGACCTGTGTCCAAGTGATGTCTGAGCAGGGCAGGTTAGGATAGGGCTGCCTGAATGAGACAGCAGAGGGCCCAATCCTCAGCTGCAGTTATCTCCTTTACTACAAATATTTCTATATTGCTTTTCAGTTTTAAAAAAAAAGTTCACAAAGGGCGCAATCCGAACCAACTTTCCAGCACTGGCATAGCTGTGCCAGTAGGGCATGTGCTGCATCCTGCAGTTGGGAGGCAGTCATAGAGGCCTCCTCAAGGTAAGGCAATGTTTGTTCCTTTACCTCAGAGTTGCATTGCCCTTATGTTGGTGCTGGAAAGTTGGTTAGGATTGCACCCAAAGTAATTTAAATTGCAATTTGCATTGCAAATAAATGGCCCCCTATCCTGAAAGGGCTTGCAGTCTAAAGCAAAAAGGAGACTGGGATGAATGTTGCTTTCCCCACATATAAACACTAAACACACACACACTCTCAAAAAATATGAATTTATCAGCATTAGAAATAACATAATACAATGTACAAAATGAATGTGTGCCACCAGCTGTAAAAAGTGACCAATATGAAAAAATGTGAACATGAAACGCGTAAGGTTATATAATAATATTACAGGAACCAAGTACCCTGTTTTCATATAAAACCAATATATTGCTGAGCTACCCTGATTTGCTAAAATGTACCCTTAATAAAACATTCCTATCTATAAAATTTGCTTTGACATTTTGTGAGTTCAGAGAAGTCTAAAAAAAGTGATTTAAGCTCGGCTCAAAGCCTGATTCATATGTTCTCTTTTGAGTAAGCAAGTAAAGGGGAAACTTCCTCACATTGCAGCAGCCATTTCAAGCATGACTTTCACGGTGCAGGCACTCTCTCTACGTGCTCTTGATTTCAAATCCAGCCAATCAGAACGAATGAGTCAGGTGCAGGTCTTCATTTAGCTCCCTGGGAGCCAAAGATTTTCATTTGACAATCCATCCTGCTTTTTCAGAAGCACTTTTCAGACATCATCATGTGAAAAGAACAAATGTGCAAAGTCTGGGAGTGCCAGTAGTGATGGTATCAGCAGGCCCTGTATTCACTTAGACATGCTTGTTTCAATACAGGGGGGCCTCTGAATCTGCAGATCTCATATCTGCAGATTCACTTATCTGCGGATGCAGAAGGGCCCCTCCTGTACCCCATCCCCATGCTCCTCTCACCTCCAGAGGGTTTTCTGAGCCCCACCGAGGCCATGCATGTCCACCCACAGCCTCTGCGGGGCTCAGAATTACTATAACTAGTGAAAAAAACTCAACTTCCCAGGCCTCCCTATGCCTTATAAGGCATTTAAAAAGTCACTTCTGGTTTTGACGAAAAACCGAAAATTGCATTTTTTTGCTAGCTATAGTCATTCTGAGCCACGCCGAAGGCGCATGCAGATACATGTGGCCTCTGTGGGATTCAGAAAAGCCTCTGGAGGCAAGGTGTGCTCCCCTCACCTTCAGAGGGTGAGTGGCGTCTCTTCATATCTATGGATTTCGTAGGGGGATCCAGAATGGAACCCCCACGGACATGGGGGCATTCCCATATATGAAATGTAGTTCTATGGGTTTCTGTATCCACGGGGGTTCCAAGAACACAATCCCTGTGGATAATGTGGGACACATTTATATAAAAGAAGAAAATAATAGAACAGACTTAGAAAATAGCTGAACTGAAGTGACCACCTGTGGATCTTAACAAAAATAGCTCACATGGCCTCAGTCAGGGCCTTAGTTTTCCAGACACCATTACTCCCTCTGATCCCAATTAGATAGGTAGAACTGGCCAGGCACAGATTTACTCTGAGACAGCCAGATTCAGTAATGGACCTGCCTCTTAATGAGCCCAGGGGCAAAGGTCCACGGTGCCACCTCCCGACAACCCCATACACCCAGCACAATGGAGCCTCGCATGGCATTAGGGATAACTTAGAAAGCCTTCTGAGGTGTCCCCGCAGTCTTAAACAGTACTTCTAGGCAGGGAGCACGAGGTGGGGCTGGCATCCGGCAGTTGTGCTGGATCCCAATCCCTGTTCCCGGGGAGAATGGAGTGCCTCCAAGCAGCTCCTCTTGAGGTGGCACAAGTCCGAGGAGACCCATAGGGGCCAGTGGTCCTTACCCAGAGGTAAGGGGAAATGTTTCCCTTTACCTCTGGCTGAGCCACTTTAGGCCCCTATCCTGTGCTGGATACAGCGCAAGCCTCGTGGTTTGCCTGTTCCAGCGCAGGATAGGATTGCGCCCTTGGGTTCAATGATGTCATCAGTCCATTCAGTTGAATGGTTTATGACCACCTGGGCATCTCACTGCCCTCCCACCTGTTCAGATGAATGTGCAATTGACCATGCTTGCCAATTCCAGCGCTCCTGTTCTTGGTGGACCCAGACAATGATGACAAGCTACCATAAGCTACCTGTCTGTTTGGCCATGTGATCTTTTTGCAGTGGTGCAGTGTTAACATTTCACAGTGACACAGATAGGAAAAAAGAAGAGATCAAGGGAAGTTCAATCCTCACAAGTGAAACAACACATTTTGCAGGTGATATGCTATTTTTCAGACAGGCTTGTTTTTTAATCATGTCAATAAATTGATTAGCGAATGCTGAAAGTTTCACATATTGTATTTTTATAGGGTTTAGATTTGTTCAGTTTCCGTTAATTAATTATATTTATATTATGTTTCTTGTTTTTCTACTAGTCATATACATTACTGAAAATTGTCATCATAGCATATCCTCTGAAGAAGAGCCTTTCTCATTCAAAACGCATTGGGATAAATGATTTTTCATCTCATATTAAATATTTTTTGCACTCTTATGGGTTTCTATTTTATCTCTAGATTTTTATCTCTTGCCTTTTCTAGCATTTGACCCCACTTAAAAATAAAACAAAGTTGTTGTTTTTTCTAGTCATGTGGTAACAACACATGTAGGTGCTGAAATTCTCTGTATATCTATTTTAAAAGTTAACACCAAGCTTCTTTGGATAATATTTTAGGGCCTGCTAAAGAGCTGTTCAGAAAGTAACTTCCAGTAGGCTGTTTTTAAAAAAAAATACAGGAATGAAGAAAAACAATTCTATTATGAACAAAAGTTACATACCATACAACGCTACTTCTCGATGTAATCACCACCCAAATTGAGGCACTTGTTGTAGTGTGGCACAAGCTTCTGTATGCCTTCATCAAAGAACTTCAACGCAGACCCCCATTTGCTGCTTTTTGTGAATGTCTCCGAGGTTTTGGGGCAACCACTTTACACAGAACTTCTGATAGCCTAGTTTCTTAATCACCGTTTCATGTTTTCTGGTCTCTGGGGAAACCGAGGAAGCAGGAAGGAGAATCATGAGGACAAGAAG
Organism: Tiliqua scincoides; assembly: GCF_035046505.1. NCBI lineage: Eukaryota > Metazoa > Chordata > Lepidosauria > Squamata > Scincidae > Tiliqua > Tiliqua scincoides. The sequence continues at coordinate 123,059,625 of NC_089824.1, forward strand.
GTTGTGGAACTAGGCACAGCCGGGAGGTATACAAGATAAACCACTGATGGTGCAGACAAAGACAGAACAAATGAGTTGAGCCTAGGGAAATGGGTACTCTGAAAATACTCTGCAGGGACAATGATGATGGTGAAGGCGATTTCTTCCTTTCTCCCGCAGCAAATCTGAGATATCAAAGAAAGTGAGCATGAGTGTATTTTTTGAAGAGACAGCAACCAACTGGGGCTTGAAGCCTGCATTTAGCCTTTTGTTCTTCAGTTAAATGGGTGGTGCTCTTCCTCCTTTTTTTGGTTTTTTGTTTTGTTTTGTTTTTTGTTTGGAAAGTGAATAAGAAACCAAGGCATCTCGGCAGGTGCCTTCTCACATACCACAACTGGGAAAGCACTATTGGAGAAAAAAAGTGGTGGCTGGGAAGGAGGTGAGGTTAACTATTTAACCTCTGTCCCACTGGATCCTGACCATTTGTGTAGGGCTCAGCACTCTACATGAATACATTTATGTAAACTGAGTAGCCCCATTGTGGGGCTGCTTCCCTTACCCAGGAGAAGGGGACGAAAGTTTGGGCTGTAAATTGGATTGGGCTGTAAATTCCTTCTAGGTCCTTGAACAAAGTGGAAAGAACTGAAACCATAAGTTTACGGAAGGGGGTGTGTGTTTCTTGACCTGCATACTTAAAGAAAAAAAATCACAAGTGGAATATCCACTTGGAAAGGTAATCAGACAGCCATTAAAAGCATGTGAAAACATCAAAAACTACATGATTTAAAAAAAAAAAAATTTGTTCTGATTCTGACCTGTTCAAAGTGAGTGGTTAAATAATCAGACACTTTGATTTCAGTTGTACAACTAAAGTTTTATTTTGCTGCTTTATATCTTGTTCTACCTATGTGTGTATAAGTGTAAAAATTTTGTTTGGGAAAAGAACATCAACAGTATTAAAAATGGTAAATGTCTTTTTCCAAGTGAGAGTGATTTTCCTACAGTTACACTGCAAGCAGAACTGTTATTCTGTGTGAAATGATCTAAAGTTCTTAAAAGGCTCAGAGTGCCTGAACCCGTAACCAGGCCATTTTCCAAAGTGGTTTCTGAATTGGAGACTTTAAACAAACAAACAAACAAGCTAACTGAAACTGGACCAGAAGTCAGATTTTAAATAGGTTGATTTCTTATCCCTGCCCACTGCTTTTCACCTGCAACTAACCCCAGCTGCTTCCTCCGCCAGAAATGGGCACCTATATACTTATTCATTCAATCCTCCCCTCATTCACTTTTTCTCCTCTGCAGATCTCGGTCTCTTGACATGGCTTAACACAGTGTTCTTCAGCCTTGGGGTCGGGACCTCTGGCTTAACATACACTTGTGGTTAGGTTTAAAATATTTAAATAAATTACGGGTATATTGCTATACTGTATTAATGCACATTTTTGGAAGAAAGAAAGCTTTTTTTTCACCAAACTGTCACCAAAATAAATTTTAATCAGACTCAGGTTCTTTCCACAGTGCAGCAATATCACACTAGAATCTACAGAGAGAGGTCACTGAAATTCAAAAACATGAAAACAATATCAACAACAAGAAAGAGACTCTCAGTATAAGTAATGCCTGACTTCCAGCACTTAAATATGCTAGAATAAAAAACTTTGAAGAGGAACCTACATAGCAATGATGAACAGGCTAAGAGTGTCAGAATCCCTTAAATCAGGGGTCTCCAAAATTTTCAGTACAAGGGCTGCATCGTGCATCTGATGCAGTGTCAAGGGCCAGAAAATAAATAAATAAATAAATAAATAAATAAATAAATTGAGGGCCGATGTGCTTATTGAATACAATAAGTGGGTGGGGATGGAAGGAGGAGGAGAGCAGAGGGGAAAATTGATTTGCACAGGAAAGAGGGGGGAATGAATTTTGAAAAAGTATCAAGCAACCTACAAAGCAAATCTCAAATTTCTTTTGTCTCAGTTTCTGTTCCATTTCATATTTATATTCCAGGTCTCTCAGCATCAGTATATATGTCATTCAGCCATGAAAGGTGCTGAATGTAATGCAAAGTAATGGAATAATTTCTTTCCATTACATTGCATTACATTTGGCATCTCTCGTGGCTGAATGTGGTATATACCCAGAAGTGCATCTTTTGAGTTATTTTTGTGAGAGGCTGGGGAACCTTGGGGGCCAGATAAAATCCTCCTGAGGGCCGGATTTGACCCTTGGGTCAGGGTTTGGAGATCCTTGCCTTAAATAATTCATGCAGGAACTGGCAGCTAAGCTGGTGGCCAGCTGACAATTGAGAGGAACCAAATTCTTTGTATCTCCTGAAGCTGCTTTCTACAGCTGAAAGCGAAATGTTGGAACTAGATTCTACAATATGCTTTAATCCGTAGCTTAAAGATCCAAGAAACATTTCAAATTATGTTTTGAACTCATTCAGCTATGAAAGCTTTAGTACCTTTGTAAAGAAAACTTTCTTAGCCAGATAGTGGTGACCCTTGTGAATATAAATCATTAGCATCATGAAAATTATGAAATATCCCAACCCTTGGCAAATCACCATTGCTTAATTTAGCTCTATGGAAAAACACCGATTTATAACAGCTGCCTGATAATGAGGATGGAAAGATGTTTTCCTCATTACCTATTGCACTCCACTGAAGAAGATTTCTGTGCCCACTCGAAAGAGTGGGAGGAAGTTTATTAAATTTGATTAGTTGAACAAATCCATGGTTAGTATTCAGTGTGTCTTCCTGACAGTATTGAACTAAGATTGCTCATTTTGACTGTGCTGATTTATATGCTTTGTGTTTACAGAGCAGCCTCTCTGTGCAGCATTAAGAAGCTAAATGGATGGTTCACCATGGAAACAAAATGTTGACTGGAATCAAGAGGCATATTGAACTCACTTGTTAGCATTAGGGCTGTAACACACACACACACACACACACACACACACACACACACACACACATCCAAAGTTGGAGACTCAGGGCCCAATCCTATCCAATTTTCCAGCCCCGGTGCAACTAAAATGCAGCCCCATGGTAAGGGAACAAATGTTCCCATACCTTAAGGAGGACTCTGTGACTGCTGCCCCACTACAAGATGCAGTGCATGCCCCATTAGTACAGTTGCACCGGCACTGGAAAATTGGATTGGGCCCTCAAAAGACACAGTGCTGGTGTGGGTTGTTTTTTTTTAAATTTCTGGCTTTCAGATGTTCACTTTTGTAAGCAGAGAATTTGGGCATTGCCAAATGTACTACAAAATTAGAATTTGATTAATTCTCAAGGTTGTGCTTGTCTGAAGCCCATTCAGTGGTGTCTCCCACAGAACCACTTCCAGTTATTAATAAGACTTGTAGCACAATCCTATGCATGTACTCAGAAGGAAGTCACATTTTTTTTTTTTCAGTGGGACTTACTCTCAGGAAGCTATATAGGATTGCGGCCTTGGAGTACTTTGCTGTGAAGGAGGCACACACCCTACCTGAGACTTATCGGAAACATGAATACCAGTTATTAGTTAGCTGTGTGGGTATCATAGGCCTCTTTCTAACACTGATATCTTGTTGGGCATCCAGAAGAAGCTCCATGCACTGGCAAAATTGATCAAATCTAGAACATTTTTACAAGGCATGTTTTGAGACACAAATAATAATGCACATGTGGTGGAAACCCAACATATGCACAAGGACCTTCTGCAACTGGCTTGTGACATACAACAGTGGAACCTTGCATTTAACAATGATGAGAGAAAAAGAGCACAAACATAATGCTTACATGTACGTTAGGAGGGAGAGAAAATGAACAGCAGACTGCAACAGCATAAATGAATAGTGATTGAAGAGGCCATATATCTAATTCACGCATCCAGTCATGTAGCTAAAATGAAGGAGTGGTGTAGGCCACATCTTGAAAGGGAAAGGGAACATGGAGGGTGACCGGTTTGCTGCTGCACTCAGGGAAAAGGCAGAAGAAGAAGAAGGAGGAGGAGGAGGAGGAGGAGGAGGAGGTTGAAGATAGCTAGAGAGCATTTTGAAGCCACATATACATTGGCTGGTCATGATAGGATTGTCACACTGATGAGTACCATCCTCCCTGGTTGGAATGGGGGGAGGAGGGAGAGATAAGAGCAAATGGAGAAGGGAGATAGGAGAGGTGCCATTGCTGCCCTCTCTCTCTCTCTCTCTCTCTCTCTCTCTCTCTCTCTCTCTCTCTCTGCCAACCTATACACACTTTTCTGAGAGTAAACCCCACTGAACCCACTGGGATTTACTTTTGAATAGGCTTGCTTCTGGTTGGACCTTGTGTACAAAATGTACACATGAATTGGGTTGGTGGACCCTAGCATGTAAAATTTGGGACAGTTGACAATGGAGGGTCTTGGTTCTGTGTACAGAGACATTTGGGTGTTTGGGGAGCATGCACAGGCTCTGTACAGAAAGCTTTATTCATTAATGTATGGCATTTTTCACAGGTGATGACTTGTGTCATGATCCCACTCCCCTTTCCACACAGGGATTGAGAATGTTTGCACAGGTCTAATAGCAATAGTATTATGGGATGTTTTGCGCATCCCTTTCCAGTCTGCTACATTCCAGCACATTTTTTTCAAGATCCTATTAGAATTCAGACTTCTGCGACTTAAAAAAAAATCTGAAATATATGAAACAGCTGTACAGTTAACATAATCTACAGTTTATTTGTATGAGGAGTCAGTCCGATGTCTTTCACACATTCCACACTAAGATAATACGCAAATTACTTGGAGATATTTATTTCACAGAATTTCACTTTGTAAAAAAATTGTTTTAATGCTTTAGACTAACCACGGATTTGGTTTTTCTTTAGAAACAGAACACCGAATTAATGTATGATAGTTTTTTCTGGAATTACTTTGGTGATATATATGCTTTAAAATTGGGAACGTGTACAACTGAACAATACTATCTGTCTTTAAACTACATTCTGCAATGGGTTCTGTTAATCATTTGGTCCCAGAGAGCAAGAGCTTACTAATGAAAGGCCCTAGTAGTTTGTACCTGTTCACTAAATTAACTGGTTCTTTATTATCTCCAGAAGCAAGAGTTCTACCGTTTCTTCTTGTTAAAAAAAGAAAATAGTTTAAAATATATGAGATCCACTTTTAAAAATTAATAAAATGAGTCAGCTAGCTACAGTAAAGTTAAGTGTCCTCATTACAGGAAATACTATTGATAGAGTAGATCCTGTGTATTGCTGGCTGTGTTGCTATGGGCTTGCCCAGTTTAAATTTCACCTCTAACAAATTTCACCTGCAAGATGGCCTTAGGTAAACCACACCCTCTGTGCCTCAGCTTCCCCATGCAATATGGGGGTGGTAATACTTAACTTTCAGGTTTGTTGTAGAAAGGTCTCAGGTGATATTAAGGAGGTGATCTAATCTTTTAGGGCAGGAGGTTCAAGATGATGGGCAACACCATGGGAAAGGTTCTACAAGGTTCTAAAGGTTCTCGTATCTTGTATCTGCCAGCTGTACCAATGACAGTTCTGAGACACACATGAAAGCCTCACCAGTTGACTTCAGGGGACTGTTTTGTACAGATACCTCTGTCACAGGCAACCTGTACCAAAATCTTGGGTGTCTACCTTGACTCAGCGTTAATGGAATGTCTTCACCATGGAGAAAGGACTCAAGAGTTGTTTTTCCTGTACCTGTGAATTTTGCTGAATTGTCTGAGCCTGCACAGCCTTTGGCAATGCCAATCTTTGACATATTCATAAGTTCCAATAATATACTGTGATCTACCTATCACAGAGTTGCAATTCCAGAGTAGGCAAATTACAGGTGACCTGTTCTTTTAACAAGGAATGTTAGCTTTTGGGAGCATTTGCAAATTATCCTACTATGTTCAGACTTCTTCTAATCCATAGTGCTGGTTTGAGCCTGTAAAGGTTCATACCTCATATGGGACCACCATCTTTCATATCAGCCGCCCAGTCACCGAAGTCTGCTTTTTGGCTGCCATTAGGAGACACTTGCATGATTGACTGAATACTCCTCCAGTCAAAACATTCCTTCCACACAGAAAACCTAAATGTATGCCAGGGAGAAAGACATCAGCCAAACATCTCCCTGACATGCTAATGTTTAATGTACAAGGAATGATTTTGTCTGTGAATGAACATTCGGACATCCATATGAGTCTCTACTCAAAAAACCTCTAACATGCCACAAATGTCCGGTTCCATTCCATTGATCTGCCAAAGTATCACCAATCTCTACACCTTGACCAGTGGAAGCTTATCTCTGGTTCTACTCACTGACAAGATATATATTTAATTGCAAGTAAGACACACTGGATACTATGGAATTTTACTTCTTAGTAAACATGCAGAAGTTGACACCGTTAGCAGGGCAATTAACTAAGGGACAAATCCTAAACAGTGTGTGCCTCAACACCACTGCTCTGCCACTCTGTGGTTGTCTAATCACCAGGCAGTGGAGAGGTAGGCGGGGGCATGGGGGAGGAGGCAGGGAAGAGGCGTTCTGGGGCGGGGGAGGCGGGTGGATGGCGGGGAGAGGGTGGCGTGCTTGGTGAGGGAGCAGGATTGGATCCTGAGCTCCATGTCAGGCTGTGTGGCCCAACACAGAGACTCTTGATTCTACGGCAGCCAAAGGGCTGCCACAGAATCAAGCAGCCCAATTGCAGGGCTACTTTCCTTCCCTGTTGTGGACAGGATGCCACGGCAGCCATTTTAGTGCCACGGCATTCCTAGCGGAACAGGCAGCTCAGTATTGGGCTGTAAGCTTTTAATTTGCAACTATACACCAATATGGCTGCTATTCCACAATTCACTTGCATTGCACCCTTTTTTATCATAAATGCTAAAGCTCTGATGGAATGAATTTACATTAAAGAAGCTGGCAGTGCAAAATGTAAATAACTCTATAAATTATTTGTTGCCTGTAGTAAATCTACTTGCAGCTTCAGGTGCATTTATTTATTGCAGAAGACACCTAATGATGTCTGTTTATAGCTACATAACGACAACCATTATCCAATATCCTCTTTTCAGATGCTTACAGTGTTTTGAAAGTCACCTTTTGGAAATAAGTATTCTCCAACCTTTAGTGACAGGTGACTAAAAAAAAAGTCATTAGTGACCAGCATTTAGCGATCATATTGGGCTAGTTTGGATTATCTTCATATTGGGTCGGAATTGACACATTATGCAGTAGAGAGATTAAGGAGGGGGAGAGATTGTACCTTTTTGCATCTTCAACTCTTCCCCAACTGATGCTTCTGTCTTATGTCCTGGACCTCTGGAGGTCCATGCATGGGTATCATGTTTGCATTAGGCTTAAGCGCAAGAAATTCAATGCCTACAAGTTGACCCCATACATCTGAAACTCCAGATGGACTTTGGAAATCAGGGTTTGGAATTGTTGAACACCTATTGAGGCCCATGCTTCAGCAGAAAACACACTGTCAGTCCTTGAAATGCCCTGGCCCCACTACTCTCTACTGTCATTGCTACTTCATTTGTCCTCTCATTGTCATTGCTATTTTCAGTTGCTTTGGTGATCAAGGAGTGAGAACCAAAACTGGGCACCTGTGACAGCAGCAAGGAGGAGGTAGATCCACCCAAGGAAGAGGATACTGAAAATGTCTTGTTCAAGGGCCCCCAAATTGGCAGTGCTGGGGATCAGTTTGGACATACAGATATTGAGTTTTATGTTTTATGGTTCATGGAAATATTACGTCCATATATCAGTGTACAGTAGGTTCAATAAGTAAGGTTGGGATCCCAAACTCATCTCCCCACCATGCCGAGAGCATATTGTTGACATATGTATTGTCAATTCACAATTTTTTTTAGTTGACCTCTGATCCTGTGCTCAGTTATGTAATGGACTGAACACATGTCCTCTGCTATGAATGGCGATACCCTTAAAGATGACCAGTCTCACATTCTCAGTCTGTAGCAGATGTGAATTCAGTTGACTGGATATACTGTACAATAAAGTATGCTGAAGCCAAAAACACTACCAGAGATCCATTTTAACCAGAGATACTGGGAGCTGGATATCAGACTCTATGCATGCAGCAGTACCTTGAATAGTATGGGGGGGGGTTTACATTCCCCAAAAATCAAGTGCTGCATGAAACAGCTCCCAGTTGGAGCTGTTTGGAGAAATTGGAGACATCATCAAGCCAGAAATGGGTGCTGATTGTCCCAGAATGCACTGTTCCCATTGATTACAATGGCTGTCAATCATGCTGGGGCAAAAAGCACTGTGACAAGTGCTAAAGGAAGCAGTGTTAAGGAAGGTATGACTGAACATGTGCATGTATAGGTTCTACCATCAAGCCATGCACCCCTTTCCCAAAAGCATGAGCACTGCTGGAACCTAAACTCAAGCCTTTTGCAGTTGGTTTCTTTTTCCCCTATAAGCACTGTTGCATATATATTCTTACATGTTTGGTTACAAAAAGCACAAAGTAACAGCAAAGATAGAAACTGAAAAGGTTACAAATTTTATTATAATGCCTGGAGGAAATTTGATTTTATTTCACATGAAGCCATGTTTATTTCTCGCTACAGCTAATAATGGGAAAGGCTTGAAAGCAGCTTTAGAGCACTTTTCCTTCTGCATTTGCTCATCTAAAGAGCCTCAAAAGCTTGATAGGATATTGGCCCGAGGTAAAAAAGCCAGAGATTGTAGGAGGATCTTTCAGAATGGCCTCAGGAGTCAAAATTGCCTGTGGGGAGGTAAACATGAGGTAAATGAAAAGGATAATGATAGCTTTCCTGAGATGAGAGGCTTTTATGAAGAATATTGAAAAGTACTGAAATGATTAAGGGCGAGATTGCATATATATTGTACACACACTCATACACACAGACAGACACACATAAGTGCATACCAAAAGTGGTGCTTTCTATTCCCCTCCCCACTGAAGTGTTTCCCCCATGAGTGATTAGAAAAAAATCTTTCAAAATTCAGTTACTTCAAAGCATTCTCTCTCTCTCTCTCTGTGTGTGTGCGTGTGCGTGTGTGTATACACACACACAAACACACAACCCAAGTGAAATTATCTTCACCTTAAGCTTTACCAGTTGAATGTCTGCCTGTCACTCAGCAGTTCAAGCCACAGGAACCCCACAACAGGAAAAAAGGCAACAGCCCACGTTGTGCTTAACGGCTGCCAAAATGTGTAGCTTTCTGATCTTACTAAATTTTTTTAAACCTTGCTGAGAAGTCCTGCTAATATTCAGCCAAGCAGTACCCTTCCCAGTCATGGTATGTTTCACTTTACATTAGAGTTGCTATCTAGTTTCACCTAAAGCAAACTTGGAGCCACATTTGAAGGGTCCTGATTCAGAAGGCTTCATCAAAACCTGGTGACAAAAAGACTGTTCACAATATGTCCAGATGTTCACACTTCTTTGTATGAAATTTAGTGCCCGCTTTCATATTTACAGAATTCATGATCTCATAAGAAGTGTGCTCTTCTTCCAAGGAGTTCAGAATGGACGAGAATGAACTTCTGCACGACAAGACCACACAACAAGCAGAAAGAAGCATTATTATCAACTTGAAAGCTGATAATGTGTCTTTAAATCCACCACTAAACCAGTAAATGAGGTGGCCCTAAATTCTGGTTCTACCGAGGGCCAGTATATAGAGCAGGGGTGTCCAAAGTTTTTGGCAGGAGGGCCACATCATCTCTCTGACACTGTGTTGGGGCAGGGGAAAAAAGAATTAATTTACATTTAAAATTTGAATAAATTTACATAAGTTTACATAAATGAATATATTAAAGATGAACTTATATGAATGAATGAAGGTCTTGCAATAGCTCAAGATCAATAAAAGGCCTTGAACAAAGCAAAGCTGGCCTTTCCTTTGCTGCCTCTGCTGCATCACAGACGTGAAACTGCAAGCAGTGGCAGGAGCCCTCATCCCACAGCTCATGCAAGAGGTCAAACAATTGCCCTCACGCAGCTGCGTCGGGCCAGTGGGGGCTCCAACAAATCTCTGGAGGGCCAGAGGCTCATTGGAGACTGGGGGCTTCCTGAGGGCCACATTGAGAGTTCTCAAGGGCCGCAAGTGGCCCCAGGGCCGGGGTTTGGGAACCCCTGATATAGAGTTATTAAAATCAAGTGGTTTCCTGGACTATAACATTTCAGGCAGCTGCTGTTGGTGGTAGTGGTGGTAGATGAGATTTATACGAATCCCCCCACCCTGAAAAAGAACTGTACTCGGGCAAGTCAAAGGAGAAGGCTAAGCTAACATTATTCCCCTACTAGCTTGTTATGGAAAGCTAAAATAGTTCCTCATGACTGGGAGTTACATCTGAAAGAAGGACGATGGTAGATATTTGTTGATCTGAAATAAATCCGAAGAATAATGAAAAGCTGGGGAACAGCATGTGGCTTTTATCCTTTTGCTTGAAAGTCAGGAGGCAACACTGTAGTATATTCGCCTCTTTTCGTTCACTTACAGTAATGCATTTTGCCCATGTGCGGAGAAACAAGAGCTTCACAGTCTCTCCTGTCAAGTACCAGTAGGTGCAACCTGCATCTAACCCACAGAAACCACCACCTAAAGAGATGAAAGAGCCCTTCAGTCTCTGATGATACCTAGCCTTTGATCTTTTGGGAAAAAAGACCAACAATAGGCTGCGTGGTGTTGTGCTTTGATCTGAGCTAAGCTTTACTTCCCTTTATCTCATCAAGCTAATATGGCGCTGCATTTATTTTTACAAGTGATATTCTGGCATTAGATGGGGAAAAATAATCTTGGTTACTTTTTTAGCCCTGATTCTGAAGCATGCACCATTTGTACAATGTGACAGTCGTAAAAGGGCCAATGCCTCCCCAGTGGCAAGGTTGCTAGCATTTTTTACCAGAGCCCCTGTGTTAACAGTTGTACACCAGGCACAAATTTTACAAGTGGAGTTGCCCATCTCAGTGGTGGGAAATCCTTTACCAGTTTGTTTTTTTGCCCTGTCACTCAACTTAATGGAATTGACAGTCCAGTAGAAAAAAAAAATGGATGCAAAATGAACCGGAAATTGCAGTGTTGTGCTTCTAAATGCCATCCAAATTCCACACTTCAAGGGACCAGCTGGTGTTCGTGCTGTGTAGAGGTGACACTGTTCTCCAAAATTCTGTTTTGCTAATGCTTGATCTCAAATACATGTTGGCATCCTTCAGTCTCGGAAGACTATGGTATCGTGCTCTGAATGGTGGTTCTGGAAGAGTGTCCTCTCCAGTGTGCAAGGCCTGGGTAATGTAGATATGGAGGATAGACTGTTACCCATGCAGCAAATCCTCCCTCTCCACGTCGCTGAAATGGTCCAATGGAAAGGCAGAAGCCAATATGGTTGGTTCCAGTGGCATTGCAGGAGTTGCCAGAGCGTGACTGTATACAGCCGCGAACTGCCTCAGGGACTCCGGCTCCAGATTTTGCCTCGAGGTTGTCTCCTGAAGCCTTTTCCAGAATACTACAAGGCAGTGGAGGTTTGGGAGTTTTCCTTCTCTCAGATGAGCTGCCTTCCCAGGCTAACGAGTCCCATCTACCCGGTGGCTGTTTAGTCGCCTCTTATGACAAGTACAGCCAAACTGAGGGCCTATTCTTGTCCCCAGCCCCCAGGGGATTGATCTCAAATATGTGTTAAATATTTGACATCTGCATTTGGAATATGCTATTTTATTTCAATATTTGATTTTGATGTGATTCAGCACATGACAGGTAACATGCAGTGGTACTTTGTGTTTGACAATGGAGAGACTAGGGCACTTGATTGTACTTGATGCCTGCCAATATCAAAACAGTCTAGCAATGCCTCCAAGTTTAAAGTGCTCAGATGATGCCTTGTAAATAAACCTGCATAGGCAAAAGTCTAATTAAAAAATTGCACATGTACAATGGCAAATTGGGATTTTTTTTGTCTTTTTTAGGTATCTTTGCTGCATGTTGGTTTCAGCTCCCCTTTTCCCCGTCCATGGCCCCTTTAACAAGAGCTCATCTTCATAATCCTCACACAGCGCTTGGAGCCAATGTAATATGATGTCTACAGCTGAAATTCCTGGCACACATAGTAGGGAGTAAATGTCACTGAAATCTGTGGGACTTACTTTGGAGTAAACATGTGTAGAATTGTAAGAGACTAAACTGTGGACCAGAAAATCCTGTGTTCAGATGTGACCACTATTATGAAGGTTCTGACTGGATTTAGGATTGAACTTCATATAAAGAAAGGCTGACATCTGTTTTTCCTAAGAACAAGCAAGAAGAGAACAATTTGCACAAAATTCCTAGAAGTGGCAATAATAATAATAATAATAATAATAATAATAATAATAATAATAATAATAATAATGGTATTTATATACTGCCTTTCTGGTCATTGGATTACTCCTCTGACTTTATTCAAGGCGGTTCACATAGGCAGGCTATCTCTCAACCCCCGAGGAGTTTTTTACAATAACAGAAAGGTTCTGTCTTTCAAGAACCGCACAACATTTCAGATGGATCTTTCTGGTCTGGTATCACTTCTGGCCCCCAGTTGCCTCCCACACTGGCTGACAAGCAGCTCCTTCATCTCTCACTTGAACGGCAGCCAAGACACTTCTTTGCTCACACCAAAGAGCAGGTGGAATAACTCAGCTCAGCTTGTCAGCTGCTTCAAGGTCTCGCCATTCACGGAGCTGCCAGTGGCCTCAAACTGGCGCCCTTCAGATGTTATCTTCGGGCTAACGGAGGCTCTACCCTCTATACCAGACCTCCTGCCCATATTGAAATGCTATATGTGCACTTCAAACTGCTCGCCAGATTGCTGCTCCAAACTATCACCTCCACCAGCCATTTTCTTTCTAACTGATTCTGAATTCATGTTTGCACATGAAAACTATCAAGCTTTTGTCAAGAGCATTTGTGTGCACCATCTTTAGATAAGTGCAGTAGGGCTATTCATGTTACATACATGTGTACATGTGTCTGTATGTGCATACACATTTTTGTGTGAATAACTGTATCTGCATTCATTTTAGAAGTTAACATGGAAAGCCATTTCTAATTAAACCGAAACCTTTTACATATTTGCAGAGAAAAGCACACCCCACCCACTTCCTAGAATGCTGGACATTTTTCCTTAATTGCACGGGGAAGAGGGAATAGTTCATACCATACCCCTATAATATTTCAAATTAATATGAGCTGAGTGCATAGAAAGAGAGTTTGGACTAACTAACTCCCTGTATAAGCACATGATTAAGCTAAATATACCTGATGTGCCAGGAACTGAAGGGACCATGAGCGTTCACAGTGCACTACCAGAGCAAACACACAAAGAGGAGCCAGTTTGGAAAGTGTCACCCACACTAGCCATGAATCTGAACCTCAAAAATGTAGCGTCCAGATTGGGTGTACAAATGGAACATAATGTAGGAATAACTGTAGACATGTACAGAACAGCCATGTACACATTATGTCTAGATCAGTGTTCCTTAAACTGTGGGTTGAATTTCAGGTGGGTCCCTATTCATTTCAATATTCTATTTTTAACATATTAGGCTTGATGCTACCATGGTATGTAACTGCATTTGGGGAAATGTCACAGATATGTATTTTTAGCAGGCTACCATGAAGATGCTTAAAACAATGATAGCTATTAACTATAGTTAATGGGATTTACTCCTGGGTAAGTGTGGGTAGGATTGCAGCTTAGGATTGTTAAAAAATTTCCTGCTTGATTTTATTTCTGGTCATGACATCACTTCTCGTGAGTCCTGACAGATTCTCATTCTAAAAAGTGGGTCCTGGTGCTAAATGAGTGAGAACTACTGGTCTAGGTTGTACACATATTGCATGTAATGTGCAAATAGGACATATCTTTCTATCTCAGCACCTCATTTGCTTTCTGGAGACAATATTGACAGCAGCCTATCTTACAGGGTTGTTAGAAGGATTATATGAGAAGTGCTTTGGACATTCTAACACGCCATACGTGTGTTAGATGCTGTGATTCCCACCTCTTTCCCCCCCTCAGACTTTTGCTATGTTTGATTCTAGGGACTGAACTGCAAGATTAGAACTTTCAGAACCAAATGTAATACATCTATATTATCTCTTCTGCCAAGCACGCGAAATGAAAGGTGTGACTACTAGACACTGTGCACTGGAAGTGCAAGGAAAGGATTCGCTCACTGCTAAAACATTTGTTTAAGAAAAAAAAATTAGAGCTGTAAGAAATTGAGATGAAAGCCTCACCCTTGACATATTATTAGAGGCTTGTTCATAGGAAGGCAAAGCCATTTGATTCGGTCTATTAAACAGGGCAATGTAAATTGCTCTTATGCCTGGTCGGAAGGAATTGCATTTCACCAGATTCTTATTTCTTGATGTGTCAAAAGAAAAGGAAAGGAAGAGAGAAATTAAAGAGCAAAACACTGATGCTGTCATGTAGTCATAAGGCATTTGAATCCTCTCTGCTGAATCTAGCTCTGAATAAGTAGTGAACTGTTGTGGAGCCCTGTGTCTCAGTTCTTCTTCCATGCACCTCTTCTTTAGGCAGGAAAGTCATGTTTGCCTTTGTGGTGCCAAAAGTGCCCTTGACAGTACACAAGTTGCATACAGGTGGGTCTTAGTATTATCCTCCCCTCTTGTTAGCTGACGGAAGTATTGCCGTTGTGCTTTAGATTGTATGGTCTGTTGTCAGTAGAGACAGCACTCCTGCACTTTTTCACAAGTATATGGATAGGATTGCTGCTTTTGTTCACAACAAACCTGGCATCTGTGGTTGAGCTTCCCTGAGCATTTGCAGCATGTTTTTCTTTGTGAACGAAATGCCTTCCTCACAAGGCTCTAGGGTAATTGCATTGATTGGAACCAATCAGCTCCATGCTAGGGTGGCGAGCGGATCGCCTGCTGCCAGCAACTAATCCTCATGAGGCCAGCTCAGCAAGAAGACTGTGTCTGCCTGTCCGCTCTCTAACTTGACCCAGTGTCCGTTTGACCTGAAATGGTCACCATCCCAGACGCAGTTGGTGGTGATGTCATTGTGTCACTGCCACCTACTTATGTGTACCGCGGATTGCAGCAGGTGCTATTGGCCCTGGGTGCAACTGCCACTGAGTGAGTAGTGAGTAGGGAGGCCACAGAAGGGCCCCCCCCCATGAAAACTAGTGTCACATCAGGCCCTGCAGTGCCTAAGGCTGACCCCACTTCTTTGTCTAAGATTGTGAGGGTTTTCTGTAGAATTTAACATTCTGTGCCTCACCATCTCCCCCTGACCTCAGCTCTCCTGCCTAAGCGATTGTCTGAGATGAGGTAGCAGGCAGTCACCCAAATCAAAGGAAGAGACTTGAGCTAAATTCTGGAAGTATTCTGCAAACAGTGTTTCCAGACATGTTAGGACATGAAGGCTCATCAAATACTCCCCAAACTGTGTGGAGGGCAGCAATCTGGTCCAGTAGCTCCTTATTTTGCTTCTTCCACAAACAGGCCCTTGAACAAATCAGGAAGTGCGGAATATTCTGGAAGTATTTCCAGTGGGTTCCCCACTTCCTGGTTTTTTTTTTAAGGAACTGCACAGGGAAGGGACAAGATGAGGAAGTAGGGGGCCTGATCGCTGCCTTCCAATCAGTAGGAAGCAGATCAGAGTGGCTCCATCTGCAGCAGGCTAGACGGAGGAAGAGACAGATGGGGTGGAAGGCACCCTGGATCTGATCACCGTTCTCTACAACCCACGTTGTTCGCTTCACACATGTGCTGGCAGCAAGCACATCTAGTTTGGCCCCAGGTCAGTAGAGCTGAGCCAAAAGTATTACTAAGAACACTTTTGGCTTGATCAGGGTATGCATGAAGTATCTCCTACACACTTGAAGCTCATTCTTTTTTGCTGCTATTTTCATTGCTTTGCAACTAGGCGACATTATCACATTGCACTGTTTTGAAGCGAATAAGAATGTGGGCAGTACTTCCACACTCACTTTTGGAACTTCAGGGTAAAAACAAAATGACAGTAACCAGTCACTGGGATTCGTGCCATTGCCACTGGTGGTAAGTTTGCAGTCAGCTTTGCCTCCTTTTGCATGCTCACCCAAAATGGCCACAATGACCCGCCAAACTTTCTAAGTTCTAAAATAAGTGATGAAATTGTACAAGTCCTTTTGAGTCCTGCCTAAATATTGTTTGTCTAAGGCCACCCTAGTGAGCTCACAGCTGAAGAGGGAAACTTGAATGAGATACTTATTGGTTCACCACTTAACTGCAAGCAAGCATTTATCACATTTTCATCCCATCAGTCTTCAAGTTCAGATGTGGGGGGCTTAATTTGCGATGCATTGCCAAATTCATGGTTCTGGGCTGACCATTTTAGTACTGTTTCCCCTTCCTCAGTTGGAAGGAGGCTGCCCTGTTTAACTAATTGGTTTTATAAACCACTCGACAAAATCCCAACATATTTGATTTCTAATTGGGAGTCACTTAAACTTGCATTTCCTTAATTTCCAAGTATATTGAACAGAACCAAAAAAGAGACAGAGAGGAGCTCTGTTGCATAGACAGATGGGTGGAATCACTTATATCCTGGACATTTTATTCTGTGAAATATAAAAAACTTGTGCTTAATATGTGAGTCATGGATACATTGCCTTCCACACACATTATGCTAATTTAAATGCTAGTTAGCTAAGATTTAATTTATTTGGAATATCTGTTAAATTACATTCTGAAGCTACCTTCTGGCTTGGTTTGACTGTGACTGTTTTGTACATATAGACTGACAGGCTTATGAATCCAGAGCCAAGCTTTTTATTTATCAACCAAGTTTAGCCCAGACAGCCACAATCTGAGCTTCCCATGATGTCCAGTGTGCATGCTGTTCACAGCTTTCCTGACATTTTTTTGGCTTGATTTAGCTCTTACCTCTGTGCAGCCCATGCATGGTTTTTAAATGCCTCTGTGTCGTGAAGCTCACTAGAATGCATGATGAAAAGTTAACAATATCTGCCACAGTTGTCCCAAGGAATGATCACAGGAGAAGCATTTAATGCATGCCTTTCTTGCTATATATACACTATGTTAGGGGGGAGTGAGGGTTGAACAACTATGGCCCAAATCCTAATCAACTTTCTAGCACTGGCATAGCTGTGCCAATGGGACGTTTGCTGCATCCTGCAGTTTGGGGCACTCACAGAGGCCTCCTCAAAGTAAGGGAATATTTGTTCCCTTGTATTGGAGCTGCATTGCCCTTATGTCGGTGCTGGAAAGTAGGTTAGGATTGCACCCTAAATGTACAACATATGTACTAAATGAACAATGTACAACAAATATACAACTAAGGGCGCAATCCTAGCTTGCCCTTGGGCTGGCGCGAATCCCTTGCGCCGGCCCGAGAGGGTCACAAACGTGCCATAAAGCAGATTTATGCCTCCTCTAGAGTCAGCTGGGCCAGTGCAGGGACATGTGCCGGCCCGCAGAGGCTGGATTCAGCCTCCACGCCAACTCTGACAAAGAGCTTTGCGTTGGTTGAGCTCGGCCAATGCAGTTGGGGTGGGCAGGAGGGAGGCATTCCGGGGCGGGGGGAGGGTAGGCAGAGGGCAGTCCCAGGGCGTGCAGGCAGGGAGCGGGAGGTGGGGCTCGGACCCCGCAGATATACCAGATCCCAACCCCTGTTCCTGAGCAGCACAGAGCAGCTGAAGCCACTCCTCTCTCCTTGGACTTATGCCACCTCTAGAGGTGGCACAAATCTGAGGAGACCCATTGGGACTGCAGTGGCTTACCCAGGGATAAGGGAAAAAATTTCTCCTAACTCTGGCTGAGCCACTTTGGGCTCCTATCTTGTGCTGGATACAGTGCCTCCTGGCCTGCCTGTTCCAGTGTGAGATAGGATTGCACTGTAAATGTACAACTAATGTGCATTATACAAATATATAGCAACCAGCCATAGTTCGCATTCACCATACCTCACGGAGAATCTCCTGTTCATGAAGAGGCAACTGTATACATTTCCCACCTAGTCTGCATAATCCCCAACAAACCTTGGGGACAGTATTCCCAATAGTCTGGGCAGCTGTGCAGCTCCAAACCAAGCTCCATGCATCATGGTGCTCAGCAACCTAGATGTTTGGCAATGATACATGATGTCATTGCCGAGCATCTGGGGGTTGCATTGTGATGTGGTTGCAACACCATGGGTGGACTCCTTAGGAAGAATATAGTTGGGGAATGTCCAAACTTTGGTAGAATTGTGTACACTGCCCAGTCTCCACTCAATACTTTTGGGTGGCCAAAAGTGTTTAAGAGCTACATATAATGAATGTTTGAGAGCTGCAATATTTAAGAAGCATTTAACATTCTTAAGTATATTTACTCACCATGAATATTAAACTTGAGTTTTAATCCAATGGACTTGGAGTTTTCACTCGGTAAATAATTATAAAGCTTGAAAATTTTTATGTACCTTTATATTAATTGTGATGCAAAAAAGGAGTTCAGCCAATGTATTTCCACGAGCTGCGTATTATATGTCAGAAAGCCGCATGTGGCTCCTGAGCCACAGTTTGGCCACCCCCAAGAAACTGTGTCCTAAAGAAAAATGGACGTGGTTTTGAAATCTAGTTCTTGCAATCGTTCAAAGGCATTGCCTGGGTGTGGGCATCGCGTTAGTTATTGGCTAGATCTCTCTGCTTCCTCCAGCCTGCTAAAATTGGGACAAGGATATGTTTTTGGAAGAGAAGTGAAGGGAAAATCAAAACCTGGATGGTTGTGTGGAGTGAAGCAGGATGTATTTGTTCTCTGGTTACAGCTGCATGCAAAGTGAGACAACTGATTAATTTTTACAGGGGCTTTAACCTTTGTGGAATATTTCCAGTTGCTTTGTAAGCCTGGCTGCTTGATTCTAAGTATGTTGAAAGAGGAAAGACTACAGATGCTTAACGGTAACTGAACAGCATATGGTCAGAGTCACATTGTTCTTTTAATTGACTGTGTAGGGAGAAGGGAAGCATCAGTTGCTCAATGGTAGGAAAAGTGCTCTACATGTGCTCACAAGCAGCTTCTTTATTATTTCTCGTCATTTCTGCTTAAAGATTCTCTCTCACGGATTGACTGTTTCTAGGCCAAGTCATTAATTGCTGTGCCCCAGTGTTCCTCATTTGCAAAATGGGATAAGTGCTTCTTTAAATAAATATGCCATGTTGTGTCTGTGTGTTTTACTTATATATAATCTGTAGCTTGCCTCACTGCTTTTATCATTTGGAGCCACCTGCATCACTTTCTGCAGTTAGCCAGGCCACTCTGCTGGGCTGCCAGCTATGACCCCAGCTTCAGCCTCTCATGCCTGAGAGTATCATCTGTGACATAATGGAAAATATGGAATGCTCATACTGCCAATGTACAATGTGCACTGTCAAAGCAACACTGTCGCTCTGCTCACTAGAAATGTGTGACAAACACATTTATTTATTTTGCTGCATCATCCTCTTTGTGAACTTCTTCATTGGAAAGTAGTACATTAATAATTTTAATAGTAATATCCAAATAAGAAATTCTGTCAATTCCCATCTAAGTTTGCTCTAGCTCTGGCCTGCAAAATTGTGTGATAATCAAAGCCGTATTCAGCCCACCAGCCCTGTGCTGTAGCTTGCTAAGTCAGTGAGAATCCTTGTGTTTTTGTTTGTTCACGTAGGCAACCAGAACGGGAGATTTCTGGAGCTGCAGCTGGTGGTAAGTGGCTAATGAGCTGCATTTGGTTTGATAAGTCACACAAGTTATGCAAGTCTGAAGGTGTGCAATCCCCTTTCTAGAGAAGGCTTTCAGGGATTTCATCAACATTTTTTAAACATCCTTTCAAATCCCTCCAAATTTGTTTGGAAATTTGCTGAAGGTCAACTGAAATATTACCTTATAAAATTTTATGCATTGTCCTTGTAGATCATATTGAGCTACTAAGGGCGCAATTCTAACCTTGCGTTAGGCTGGTGCAAGTCCCTTGTGCCAGCCTGGGGAGGGTCGCAAATATGCTGTAAAGCATGTTTGCACTACCTCGGGAGCAAGTCGTGCCAGCGCATGGAGGTGCACTGGAGCATGGAGGCTGTATCCAGCTTTCATGGAGGTTTGCGGCTGATGCAAGTCTCTGGGGTGGTCGGGGAAGAGGTAGGGAGGAGGCGGGAGGGAGGCATTCCAGGGTGGGGGGAGGGCAGGTGGAGGGCAGTCTCAGGGGCGGGCAGGCAGGGAGTGGGAGGTGGGGCTGGGATCTGGCTGTTATGATTGATCCCAACCCCTATTCCCAAACAGTGCAAGGTGGCTTCAAGCCGCTCTGCTGTCCTCAGACTTGTGCCACCTCAGGAGGTGGTGCAACTCCAAGGAGACCCATAGGAGCTGCAGTGGCTTACCTGGGGGTAAGATTTTTCCCTTACCTCTGGCTGAGCCATGTTGGCACTCTATCTTGCACTGGATACAGTGCAAGCCTCTTGGCCTGCCTGTTCCAGCGCAAGATAGGATTGTGCTGCATGACTAATAAATTGGATTTATTTCTATATAAACTAGGTATGGCTCAGGCCTTTGGTCCTAGAAAGTCTCTACTTCCATTGGCTTGCCAAATGAAAGGTTTACAGAAGTGTTCAGCCAAAATACTGAAACAGCATTTAATTGATTGCAGAAAACCAAGCTTATTTTCCCTGTTTAGCAAGAGATACTTGAAGAAGTTATAAGCTTAGTAAATCAACAGTAGACTCTATTTACTCTTGATTTATTTCCAGTATTTATGCTGTGCTTAATAGATTGTTGGTGCAGTAAAAAATTCTTTCCCATAAATATGCAACAGCAATCTCATACAGTTTAGTCTTGCAATGAACCTAGAGATAAATTAGTGCCTGGTAATGCTGAGGCATCTCTAAATTGAACAGATAAACAAAATGAACACTAGAGGAGTTTGCCTGGATCTTTTTTTCACATTACCTTGGGGAAGCTGTAGAACGTTGTGAACTTTTGAGTTCTTATGGGCACTTATGAAGCAAAATGGGCCGTCTAGGCATTCTAGAATGATCAAGCCCTGGGCATGAGAGTAGAAGCAATGGATTACTTTGCACTGACACTCCAAAAACCAGGCATATATTGAGTTAGAACAGTGGTTCCTAAACTCCTACAGGGGAGTTGGGAAGCAGGTATGGGAGGGAGGTGGAGAGGGGGGCAGCAATGGTGCCGCATTGATCACAGCACTGTTATTTTTTTTCCTTGGTGGTAGACCTTCTGCAGGGTCCTGGAGGCTTGCAGCCCCCTGCGATGTCCTCCAAGGCTTCTGTAAACAATCCTTATCTCCAATCAGCAGCTATGTCCAAGGGAAAACCAGAAGTAGCTACAGATCAGAGATAAGGATTGTTAACCGAAGCCTCAGAGGACATCTGAGGGGCTGCAAGCCTCCAGGATCCTGAAGGAGGCCAGCTCTACTCCCAAGGTAAGAAATAAGCCCCCTGGAAGCGGCAGCACTGCAATCTCTGCAGCACTGTTGCTGCCAATGGAGCAGGGCCACTCTGCTGGTGGGTAGTGACCTACCAGTTTGGGAACCACTGAGTTAGGCCCATTGCCAGTCTGGCTCACTATAGCCTACTGTGGCTGAAATGGTTTTTGCCAAGCCTTACAGTTTTAACCCAGGGCTGTCAAACAGGGATCTTATCAGGCTCATACACGCACACATACACATTTATTGCATATTTATTAGAGAGACAATTACCACCATTTTGCAGATGAGGAACACTGAGGCACTGCAATAAATGACTTGGCCCAGGAACAGTCGGTCAACCCATAAGAGAGAATACCTAAGCAAAATTAACAAGTAATAACAAATAACTGCTTGTGAGCATATGCTGTTTTCCTACATCACTGAGTGACTGATGTGTCTCCTCTCCCTCCGCACTTAAAATTACAACAACAATGTGAATCTGGCCGCATGCTGTTCAGTTCCCATTAAGCAGTCTTTCTTCTTTCCATACACTTAGGCCACAATCCTATCCACTGAACACAGTGGAACCTACTTCTGGGTAGATAGGCATAGGATTGCACTGACTGTTATAATTATTTTTATATACATATTTTTACATGAGGTAGGTCATGAATAGATGTATTGAAAAGGATACAGTCAATATGTGATAGACAATCTGAGGATAATATGATAACTCTCTCCTCTGATCCCCTTGCTGCCTAATGATAGTGTCAGCCCAGTCTGCTAAAGGCAGTGAAATTGGTGTTTGAAGAAGTCTTCAAAACACAGGATTTTAGCACTTTGGCTGGCTATGGAAGTTGTTTTAAAATAGCAAAATCTGTTCTTTCCCCAGCGTCATCTGCTTGTTTGATCTGGTTGTTTGAGACAGTGATAAATGGGGGTGTGTATACTCCTTTTTGTTTGCATGTATGAGCTGCTTGCTTAGGTTTGTATTTGATTTGCAGTGGAAAACAGCGGTATGAAGAGGAGAAAGCAGGGAGATTACATCTTTGCTATTCTTGATGTTAGCAAGGACCTTCCTATCTTACCTGCCTGGGGAAAGAGCTGCTTTGAAAAACATGGGTCAAAAGTAGATAGACCTCCCTATGAAGACATGAACATTTGATAAAAGGGTTTTTTTTTTGTTTTTTTTTTTAATTGATGGGCAGCCCAATCCTGAGCTGCCCGGAGCTCCCAGGCTTGGCAGCTCCGTGCAGGGCTCCTGCCGGATCCTGCGCCTCCCACACTACCACGAGAAGCACCTCAAGAGAAGGGGACGTTTGTCCCCTTCACCCAAGTAAGGAAAGCAGCCCCACAATGTGGCTACTCACTTTAGCAGTGACCAACAGGTCGCTCCTAAAGTAAAAGCACTCGTGAAGGGCGTGCAGCCCTCCACCAGTGCCTTGGAACCTACAGAGCTCAGCTCCACAGATCCGCCTCTCCCCCTCCCCCTGACATGCCTCCCCCACACCCCTGGTCACGCCTCCCCCTTCCCCGGAACGCCTCCCCCACGCCCCCGGTCATGCCCCTGACTCCATTCCATGGCCCGGCAGTCCAGGAGACCGCCGAGCCACAGAACCCGGGCAACCGCCGTGCGCTATCCCAGCGCCAGACGGCACTGGGCTAGCTCTGGAGGGAGCCCAGCAGTGAGCCCCACAAACGTGCCTTATGGCACGTTTGCGACTGTGGCCCGTGGCGCAGTGCCGTGCTGCGGACCTCAGGATTGGGCTCAATAGCTCCAAATCACCTGCTGTCTAATATTTAATGGCTATGAAGAGCCTGGTTATATCTGCAACCAAAATGAAGGAAAAGGTTGTGGCCTCAAGTGGCAGAGGTTTTGACCAGATGTAGATATGCTGTGAATACAAGAATCAAAAGTCCACTGCCTCATCAAGTACAGTATCAGCTGTCAGGGTGGCCTTGCCCTTGGCTACTGAAAGGAAGAAGGCCAAGGGCATGGAGCCTGTCTTGTCCCATGTTCTGGGGTCTACACAATGAAGAGACAAGGAGGCATCGGTTGTGATAAATGGACTTCCCCTTGACAGACCTATCATGGCTAACTGGTGTGAGAAGACCAGGAACTGGACACTTCTTGTCAGCTCTTGACTTTCCTTCCCCAAGGTTTTGGAAGTGGTGAGTAGTACTACCTAATGTCAGGTTCATAGATACTGTCTTTATACTTCACCAACAGCCATATAGCTGGTGTAGATATTACTTTAAGGGAGGACCAGTATTGCGTGCAGAAGGTGCCAGAGTTAGGGTCTAATCCTATTCAGGGCTGATGATACAGCTTCTGCTGCAACCTGTTGGCTGATTGGGACAGATCCACTAGATAGGATTCGGTGGTTGGTATGTCAAGTGAAAAAGAATCTCAGGTAGCAGTGCTCAGAAAAATATCCTGCTTGACTCTTTAGAGAGCCTCTGTATCTGAGTCAAGAAAATGTTTACTTTCTTCCTCTTTTTCTCCCTGTTCCACAATGGGCCTACACAGATCTACACCAGCGATTTTGCTGGCATAAACCTCTTAGGCTGAAGGGGGTGTATCCAGTGGCATAGCTAAGGAGGTGCAGGGGGTAGCAGTTGCACTAGGCATCAAGCTTTAGGGGGGCAACATGCTGAGCTTGACACTAGTAACCAAAATTGTGAAAATCTTGGTATGTATAAATAATACCATCATGTTATATATCATTGGAAAGGTAATTTAATACTGAATGCAATGAAGCAAACCACATTGGAATATCTGTATTCTATCAAAAGTTATGGACAATTAACCAGAATATTAACCAAGAAGAACACAACTACCTTATGGAACAAAAAGTGGATTTTTTAAACTGAAAACAGACCTATGAGACTGATTGTTCTGAGAGCCAAAGACATGTTATTATGTTATTGACATGTTGCAATGACATGTTATCATGATACAGCATGAAACCAATAAGGTGTTAATATGAGTCAGCTCTCATTTCCATGTATCATAATACATTTACCTCTGCTAACTGGGTGAAAAGGTACTTTTTCAAGTGGTACCCCTCTTATATTAAGCATGGGGAGAATAACCATCCCTCTTCACCTCAGTACAGTGTCTCGAACCAATCAGGGGCACACTTTTTATTTATTTACTTAATTAAATTTGATTTTGTCTGGGGGAGACTACAAATCTTCTTTGACCCCAGGTAGCAGATAGATGCCTTAGCTATGCCATTGACTGGGCGGAGGTAGCAGAGCAAGTAGGTGGCGAGTTGCTGGGGAGAGGAGGTGGGTTCCTCCCAATTTTTCACTTTTTCACTTTTATTTTTCACTTTTAAAAAGCCCGGGAATGACGTCACTTTGAGTTGTGACATCACTTCCAGGGCAACAATTTGAGCTTGGCACCAGGCTACACGATCATTAGCTACGCCACTGGGTATATCAGGCTTGGGATATGGACACAGGGTTTCGTGGATGCCGCTGAGATCTGTCCTAGCCCATCCCATTTGGATCCCACCACCATCTTACCTGCTTTGACAGCTGGTCTTCAGTCCATCATTGTGGGCACAGGATTTACCAGCTGCTAGACCATCAGCAGCAAACCACAGACTCCTGAAGCGGCTGCAGCAATGGTGGCCCTACAATGTGGGGATGGATTGCAAGATCTACCAGCCTACCACACAGATAGGATTGGGCGGTTCAAACATGGTATATCAAGAATTTCAGGTAGCAGGATTCAGAAAGATCCTCTGCTTTCCTCTTTTAGAGAGTCTGTAAATCTGAATGGACGATATAATGGTACATAGATATACCATTGGTCTAACACAGTGGTTCTCATGCATTTAGCAGCGGGACCCACTTTTTAGAATGAAAATCTGTCATGACCCACCGGAAATGATGTCATGACGGGAAATGACATCATCAAGCAGGAAAATTTTTAACAATCCTGGGCTGCAATCCTACCCACACTTACCCAGGAGTAAGTCCCATTGACTATCATTGTTAAAAGAATATACATAGTAACTTGTTAAAAGTATAGGTCTGCAACATTTCCCCAAATGCAGTCACATACCTTGGTAGCATCAAGTATAATATATTAAAATTAAAATATTGAAATGAATGGGGACCCACATGAAATTGGCTTGTGACCCACCTAGTGGGTCCCGACTCACAGTTTGGGAAATACTGGTCTAACAAATATAAAGCAGCTTCAAATGTTTATAATGAATTTGTCTTGGTAGGTAACAACTCGCGTAGGCCTGATGTGGAGAGTAAAGGCTTTCCAAGTGAAATTTCCTTGCAACATGTGTGATTAAAGGTTTTACGGTGTTATGCCTATAAAGCATGGTTGATGGGACAAGTGTTGAATAATGGGGCACATTTGGGGGCTCAAAATGAAATATAGGTTATTTCTTATAACCCAAGTGTTTAATGTTGCAGCAACGCATAATAGTTCTCTACTTACCACTGGAAAAAAAATACAGCCACAAACCTCATTTGTCTGGCTCTAAATGATGTCTTCCAGCAGATGCTGACATTTCTAGGACATACAGAATTGTGTAGAAAGTGCTGTCAGCCTTTAATTAGGGAGGAGACTGGGACATACGCAGCTTGTCTTCATCCCTGAATTCAATCCTTTAAGGCTACCATAAAGCATTACTGGTTCTTGCATCCCGACCTTGTAAGCAAAAATGATGAGTGCAGCAGTGAGATTTAATCACACAACTTGTGCCCTGTGCATTTCATCCAGAATGTTCTCATTGTATGCACAATCTCAATAGCCAAAGAGAAAACTCTTAAAAACCTGGGGTTTAAATGTTACCTCCACTGAAATAAACACACATTCCTTTTGGGGCTTTTTTTAAAGTAAGGAATTAAGTTACTGCTATCAAGTTTTTCAGATTTATTAGAATTATTATTATTTTTTTAAAAACTGTTCTGATTATAAGCACAAATTGGCCTCAGTTTTCTCCTCTGGTGTGCTAATCAAAACGTCCTAAGCTTCAATAAATAACACAATTAAGCTTTCAGATGGCATTTCCTCCCCCTTTAATGAAGGTGAAAACCAAAGTGAAAGTAAATGGCCGTTCATAATTGGGAATAACTAAATTTGATTGCAAACAATAGCTCCACCAGTACTATCCATTGGCAATAGACAAAATGTGAATTCAATCAGAAGGGTACATTCTACAGCTTCAGTGGACAAATGTCACGCCTTTTACAGATTCAGAGTTAGATTTAAAGCAATGATGCATATCAACAATACCTCAGTATATATGTCTTTTTGAGATATTGAAATATATGATTCAGTCAGTGGCGTCACTAGGGTTCCCGTCACCCGGTGCGGGATGCCAGCACATCACCCCCCCATGCAGTGGGCAGGGCAACACCCCAGATGGTGGGCGTGGCGATGTACCATCACTCTGCCTCCACTGGTTTTTTGGCTGTACCTTTTGATAGAACAAAGATAGAACACATGCTGCATGAAATTACACATTGATCGATATATAACATGCTGGTATTATTTCTCCAAACTGTGATTTTAGTGATTTTGATCACTAGTGGTGTCACCCGCCCCAAGGGTGTCAACTTACTAACACCTTATTGCAGCAGTTCTCAAACTTTTAGTACTGGGACACAGTTTTTAGAATGACAATCTGTCCAAGACCCACCAGAAGTGATGTCATGGTGGAAGTAACATCATCAGGCAAATTAAAATAAATAAGTATAAATAATTAAAGTAAAACAAATAATTAAATAAGCAGAAGCCAGCCCTGGTCCACCAAGAGAATTTCCTCTGTAGCCTGCCTGCAATAAATCAGTAAGGTTTTCAGCCCTACCCAGTGCCCAGTTCAATTTAACAACTTCTGTTAAACCAGATCACTGTCAGGATCCACCTGGCTTTGCAAGTCTCAAAAAGTTCACCTTATCACCTGAAGCCTCTGTTTTGATCATTTTTAGTGGGGGGGGGGGAGGCTGCCTTCTGGAGCACTTGTTTAACTCCAGGTGCATAGGATCAGGACCATTGTGGTAGCCTTGCACTTTCCTTCACCTGATCTTCTACATCAACCAAGGCATATTTGCTTACTCGTGAGTAAACGCAGCTATGAGGCTTAGTTTCGCTTTCCATAGGGCGCAATACATTCATCTGCTTGGAGGAAGGGACTTCCTTCTCAGGTGTTTTTGGGGGCTGCATTCATTAGATCAGGACCATTCAGGTGTCATTGGATTCCTCTTAGCCTGCCCTTTCTAACACATTAAAGGCTGGTTCACCTACTCGTGAGTAAACACACAATACAGCTCACTTTCACTTTCCATAGGGATCCATGCATTTTTTGTTCTCTGGTTTTTTGGCAATAACTTTTGATAGAAAGGAGGTATTTCACTCTGGTTTTTTTGCATTGCATTCTGCTCAAAATTCTGCATCCAACAGTATATAATATGATGGAGTTACTCCTAACCTAACCACCATTTTAGCATGTCACCTCCCCCAGTGCTTGTCACCCCCCTGTGCGCGTCACCCAGTGCGGCCCACACCCCCACACCCCCCTAGCGATGCCACTGGATTCAGTAAGCAAAAACTCACTCCTTGAAAGATGGAAATACTTCTTTGTATTTTTTTCTTTCTATATACTGAAAATAACTAGGACCGAAATAGCCTCAAATGATAAGCATGTATGTCCAGAACTCACAGCCATCCCAATGCATTAAAATGATCCAAGTTAATACATTATTAGCATATTAGTCAGTTGTAACCAATGAAAGAGGATAAAGTAACTCCTCCCCCAATAAGTTGCACCTCCGTACTATACTCTGGGACTTGAATTGTCATCTCTTATTAGCCCAATTTTATAATATATAGGGCTAATAAGCCACAGAGCCCAAACCCTCAGGATTAACAAATTAGAATTGAATAATGAAGAACAAATCTTAAAAGGCTAGACAAAATTTGCATTTCATTAAAGAACCCACTTTGTGCAGAAACATGAATCTTATTCTTTGATATGTAACTATTAATTCTTGATATCTGTATTCTAGAAAGGAATTGACTTGGTGCCTTTTATTGAAATAACTAGAAACAGTTCCTGAAAGCCTTTTGTAATAGTCATATATGCATTTGCTTTCAACAGTGATACGTGGTGTATAGACTGCATGGATATGGGCAACCATGACTTTTGACAGCAAGGGGGGGGGGTAGGGTAGTGGTAGGAGTGGGTGGAATGTTTTGTGGCCTGTGAAAGAGAATGAGGGCGCAATCCTAACAGCACCCTGGGACAGTGCAAGCCCCTTGCGCTGGCCCAGGAGGGTCGCAAACGTGCCATAAGGCACATTTGTGCCTCCTCAAGAGTTGGCTGGGCCAGTGGGAGACAGGGCCAGGATCTCGCACTTATGCTGAATCCTAGTCCCATTTTTGGGCTGCCTGGAGCAGTCCCAGGCTGCCTGGATTTGCACCACTGATTTTGGTGGCACGGATCTGAGTAGACCCATTGGGGCTGCTGTGGTGCTTCTCAGGGTAAGGGGAAAAGTTTCCCCTTGCCTCAGGGGCCGAGCCTCAGACAGTTTGAAACTTGCTCTGGGTACAGTGCAGGCCTGCCAGCCTGCCTGTTCCAGAGCAAGTTAGGATTGCACTGTCAATCTCAATTTCACTTTCCCCATCATAATCCCATTTTAGAGACCAGAGATTTCTACATCCCAACTGCTACAACTAGGGGGATTTTGAGGATTTTAAATGCCTTTTGCCGTTTAAACTCAGTTAGCTTCCAATTGTATCTAGGTATGTTCAAGAAGTCCTGAATCAGTGCCTGAGATCAGAGAAAGGCTGGGTGTGCAAAACCAAACTGAAGTTTAATCTCGACACAATAGTAGGATGGAAGGTTGATCTGGAAGAAGGTACTTGGCTTGTTCATCATGGAGTGGCACTGTCTGAAGGAGTGGGTGGGTTATTTGGGTTTTCTCTTTGACCCAGCTTTGCTTCTGACTCAACAAGAGTGCTTTCGCCCAGTTTCAGCTGATACACCAACTGTGGCTTTTCTTGGATGAATTTCACCTTGCCACATATGCCTTACAGCACAATCCTATGCATGTCTACTCAGAAACAAACCCCATTATGTTTAATGAGATGGGCAGCCCAATCCTATGAACTTTTAGCACTGGTGTAACTAGCATGAAAGTCATAAACAAACTTCCAGGAGTACGCGGTCTTCCAGGAGCACATGGAGCCTGCTACTGGAGTGATGGCAAGCTGGGGCAGTGGAGAGGACGGCTGATGGAGGTAAGGCAGCAGGGAAGGTGGGAGGTGGAACAGGGGTGGAAGAAGGTGGACTGAGGCAATGATGGGGGCTGGGAGAGCAGGTCTGCAAAGGCGATGGGTTTGGTGGCAGCGGGCCCCTTCCTAGGCCCAATCAAGCATCCCAGGATTGGGCCTTCTTCCAATTTGTCTCTGCCCTTGTCCAATTTTCACTCTAACACATCCCCTTTCCCTTCTAAGGGAAAACTCTTTTTTCTCCTGCTAGAAACCTGTGACAGGCCTGGGGAGGGCAGGGGTGCAAAAACCCCAGGCACTGCTCCTGCAGGCCCTGTTGGGGTGGCACCCCCACACCCACCATAACGCTGCATCTGCCCGCCACAGCGCCACTGCCACCTCCTCCCTCCCTCCAGAGCTGTTCCAGAGGCAGGCAAAGCCCTGTGTTGCGTCTCCTTGGCACTCCGAAAGTCTTCTGAGGCCTCTGGAGCGCCTTTTAAGAGAACTTCCGTTTTACTTTGGGAAACCGGACGTACTGTTAAAAGCGCTCTGGAGGTCTCAGAAGGCTTTTGGAGTGCCAAAGAAAGTTGCGTGAGGCTCTGCAGCAAAGTTAAATATCTCCAGGGGGGTGACGTATTGTGGGGAGTGGCGTGTTGTGGACCTGGCGCCAGCGTGGCACAGGGGCTAGGCCCGTTACGGCTAGAAACAATTAACATTTAAGGACTAACTCTCTCCCTCACTCTGTGTGTGTGTGTGTGTGTGAATATTGCATTGCATTATCCTTCTGATTCCTCCTCTCAGCTATTGTATATTTATCCCCACAATAAAGCCATATATTCTTCTTGCACCTATAATCTTGTCTCTCTCCCCATTTCTTTCTATTCTATTGAGTTGTGCCATGAACCTCTGCACTAGATCCCTGTGCACATAGTCCATTTGCCCCATGTGCACGTGTTGCATGTGTCTTAGAGTACATCCAGTAATGCATGTGGTGTAGTGGTGGGGGACATGTGATTGAGCCTTCTCAATAGCAGTGTTCAGGCTATGGAAGTCTATCCATAAGAAAGTTTGACTCCCTCCCTATCTCAGCATGTCTGAACTGATGGTAGACTATTTTGCAATTTTGTTTGAATGCACTTTTTATCATCTCATTGTGTCATTGCTGCTTTTGAGTTCATTGCTTTTGTGCTATTGCTGCAAGGAATCCAGGGTTTGTATTTTTGTCTGTTGTGGTTTTACATGGTTGTAAGCCATTCTGAAGACCTTTGGGGGTGCGAGTGTGGGATAGAAATTATTCTAACAAATGTAATGAAAAAAATCAATTTGAAAGTACTGTTTTTCTTTGTTAAAATCCTAAGCATCCTAAGAGCCCAATCCTATGCATGTCTACTCAGAAGTAAGTCTCATTCTACTCAGTAGGGCTTACTCCCTAGTAAATGCAGGTAGGATCGGGCCCTAAATCCAGTATCCTTTAGGGAGCATATTCTCCTATACTAATCTCCTGGAGTACTAAGATCTTCAGAAAGATCTGAATCACATTTGCTCAATTTAGGGCTCAATCCTATCCAATTTTTCAGCACCGGTGCAGCCGCAATGCAGCCCCAAGGTAAGGGAACAAATGTTCCCATACCATAAGGAGTCCTCTGTGACTGCTGACCCACCACAAGATGCAGTGCATGCCACATTGGCACAGCAGCACTGGTAGTGGAAAATTGGATAGGATTGGGCCCTTAGGTAGGTGAGGAAAAGGAGCAGAGGTGGCACCTGCATAATGAACCCCTCCCCAGGGAATGTTGTTGGACCCTCTATATTGCTGCCTTTTTAGAAAAGGCATTAATACTACTGTATTGTTTTATGCTTAATTGTTTTATGATGTCATTTTATGCTAGGTTATTTTTATTTAGTTAAACAAACTCTTAAAATTGATAGACATTTTCATTATGTAAGCTGTGCTGAGGGTTTCTTAAGGGAATATGGCACACATTTTTAAATAATCATTAAAAATGGATCAGATTAAGAACAAATTCTAGAATAATTGTTTTGATAAAATTAGCCCTGGCCAAAGCAGCCACACATCAGGGGAATGGGCCAGCCAGTACAGCTCTGGTGCCATTGCGACAGCACGATTTTAGTCTTTAGAAGCCCACATGTTTTAGTAGGCTTTCTATCAGACCGAGAATATTCATGCAGCAGCATGTTTAAGCCCAACAAGGCCAGGGGGAAGCTGTGCGGGGCTTCTGGGTCTGCAAGGCAGGTAGACTTGAGTAATGGCAGAACCCCTGACCATTCAGATTCAGGGGTGGATGGCAGCCATGAAGCACAGAGGCCAGTCCTATCCCAGAGAAGTCAGTAGAAGGCTGCGAAGACCCTCAAATGTCAGCGTTTATGTGAATCGCCCACCTCTTAAACCAGGAGATGCCCCCAGCAAGTAAGGAAAGATCATCACATTAGCACACAGGCAACCCACCTGCAGCAGTCTGACTGGCGCATGTCAGTAGCAGACCTCTCTAGCCCTGCGCCCCGGGGCAAAGGTCCACAATGGCACCCCCCACATGCAAATCACCACTTCCGCCTCACCCAACTCTAGGACGCGTCAGGGAAGCCTCCTGAAGGTCCCCCAATGTTTAACTGTGTTCCCAGCAAACCGGAAGCAGTTTTTGACCCTGTTGGAAGGCTTAGAGAGGCTTCCGTGGGGTCCTAAAGGTGTGCAAGTCTCCGTGCCTGGGGTATTTGCCCCATCAAGTGAATGGCAGGTCTGCCAGTAGCACATGCAGCATGTTTTTGTTGCACATCTGGATTGTAATGGGAAAGTTTTGGTCTGCACTCTTGCCTACTTCTCCTTGTGCTGCTCCTTTTTCCTTAGTTCAGTGGCCTGCCACTATCTCCTATGTGGCTTGTGGCTCATTTGCCCAAAGGGTTGGCCATCTCTTCATTAGCATATCAAATCATATCACAATAAAAGCCTTGGGTTCTGATGAGAAAAAAAGAAAAAAAAAACTGGTATGACTTCACGCTGTGCCACATCACACATTACCAGTTACGGAAAGTCACCTAATGAGAACTGAAGCTGGCTGACGCATGTTTGGAAAGAGCAAACACAGGGATAGGAAATTTTATTTAGCATGGTAAATAATTGACTGTTTCAGCTCCTATTACCATGTCGCCTTGGCTGCCTTGGGAAACAGAGATGAGATTATCTCCTGCTACCCCGCAATGAGGCTGTTCCGGAGGTATTAGTTTAGACTGGAGTCTAATGCTGTAATCTAGGGAAATATGCAAGTGTATGATTGCAATAATTGTAGTTTTATTTGCTTTTAGGTTTATTGGTGTAATGGTTTTATTACTCCCTTGCTGCCTAGTTATTTTACATTATTGTAAGTGATTTCAATAAGTAATTAGATTAGCAAGGCTGAATATCTCATTTATAGGCAGCCTCCTGGCTGTAAGGTAACAGAGGCCCATCAAATGTGTTATGTGCATGTTTTTTTTTTTTTTCTCTGTGCCTACCTTTGTTTTATTACAAGGATATTCCAATCCGTTTGAGCACCATTTCAGTTTATGGTCAGGATCATTCCAAGGGAACTACACCTTACACTCACTCAACACAAGGATGATGCTGAAGATGCCACCCCTCTATCAAGTTATCCCACGTTACCGCACAGCACTATACTATGAAGGTGTACTCCAGGGGTGTCCAAACTTTTTGGCAGGAGGGCCACATCATCTCTCTGACACTGTGTCAGGGGCTGGGGAAAAAAGAACTAATTTAGATTTCAAATTTGAAGAAATTTACATAAATTTACATAAATGAATATGTTAGAGATGGAACTTATATGAATGAATGAAGGGCTTGCAATAGCTCAAAGCCTATAAAAGGCCTTGCACAATGCAAGGCCGGACTTTCCTTCACTGCTACTGCTGCTTCACAGACATGAAACAGCAAGCAGTGGAGGAAGCCCTCAGCCCGCAGCTTATGCAAGAAGTCAAACAGCTGCCTTCACACTGAGAGCAGTCGTGTCAGGCCAGCACAGGCTCCAACATGTCCCCAGAGGGTCAGTGGCTCTTTGGAAGTTTGGGAGCTCCCCACAGGCCGAATTGGGAATCCCCAAGGGCTGCAAATGGCCCCTGGGCTGGGGTTTGAGCACCCCTGGTCTACTGAAAAGTAAGTCCTATTGTGTTTGATGGGGCTTACTCCCAGGAACCTGTGTATAAGATTGCACCCACAGTTACCCATTGTTCTGCGCCTATCCATTGTTTCCCAAACTGTGGATCGAGACCCACATGAGCCAATTTATGATGGGTTGCAAAAAGCATTTAAAACATTAAAAAATAAACTTTGCAGGCCCACTTGCCAGGTTTGCAGAAGAGAATTGTTAGGGAGAATGTTAACCTGTGATATGAGGTAATCTTCAAACCCCCACATTAAAATGTCACATTTTTATTAGCATTGCTGTAGATCACACGTGAACCCAGTTTCAGCCTTTTGTCTGGCCTTAAAGTCCCTAACTGCACATTTTGCTTTCCAGTTCAGCCTTCTGGGTACCCTGGAATGACTAGGTAAAGGACTGGGGGTACCAGTGGCAGATTTGACAGGGGGCAAATGGTGCAAAAGCCCCAGGTGCAAAACCAGGCAGGCTGGAGGGGGGGGGGTGCCGCTGTGATTTTTTTTTTAATGGTTGCATTGGCAGTGTGCAGGGCTTATTCATGGTTTTTTTAATAGAACTACAGCATGTTTGGGGAGGAAATTAGCTTTCGCCCATCCCCTTAGCCCTGGGGTCGGCAACCCGCTGCTCCGGAGCCGCATGCGGCTCTATCAGCCATCTGCTGCGGCTCCGAAGTCCAGGTGAAAGTGGCAAAGGGGGTGACAGGGCACCTCTCTGTCACCCCCTTTGCTAAACTAATTACTATGTAAAAACAGGGCTTTTTTCTAATGGAACACACCGGAACAGCGTTCTGCCACCTTTTTTATGCACCCTTTTGATGGGCTTCCCCTGCAACAAGCAGCCGCCGTGCTCAGTTCCGTCTCCCAGCCCGGCGCCTCCCTCCCTCCCTCCCCTTGAAAGTGCACTGAACGAGGGTCCCCCCAGCCTCCCCAGCCCAGGCCAGCTCAACCCCCCCATAGGGCTCCTCTTCTACCCCCACCCCATCCTTTCCCAGGCAGGCTTCCTCCTGCACCAGGCAACTCTGGCTGACAAGTGTGAGGGCGCAGTGAGCCCTGTTGACTCTAATGGGACTTAATTCTGAGGAGACAGGCAGAGGAGGGGCTCTGAGGCTGCAGTCCTCTCCACACTTTCCTGGGAGGAAGCCCCACTGCCTCTACTGGGACTGACTTCAAAAATGCAACACACTATAGTTTTTTTATACATAGCAGAAAGGTAAAAAAAAAAAACAAAAAAAACAACTATGTATGCAGTGTTATTTTCATTTTAGATGTCAAAAGGGTTTTGTGGCTCCCGAGGTTTTCTTTTCTCCAGAAAACGGGTCCAAATGGCTCTTTGAGTGTTTTAAGTTGCCTACCCCTGCCTTAGCCCATTTGCTGCCCCCTTAAGCCACTGGTCTCATGTTTTGTTGTTCCTGGCTGCTCCTTTACCACCCCAACCTTAAGGATCAAGCTTCGTTGTTTTTTTAAAAATTGTTTAGCTGACTCAGCCAATGGTGATCAAGCAAGCTCCATGATTTTTTTTCCTCTTTCTTTTAGAATTCTTTAGGGCACTTCACTGGTTTGTCATCAGTCAGTGAACTGACCTCCTTCTGTAGCCTCCCCCCCCCCCATCCCAGCCATTATGTTCCTTACTTCCTGGCTCAACACAGTTTGGGGTTTTTTTTGGCACTGGAGCGTTTGGAGTTTAAAAGAAAAGCATCCTTTTGGGAAGTGAGTAAAGACAAGATGTTGCGGCCAGTCCCTTCTGGCCAGTAATAGAGACCAGTATACATTCACAATTGGGGGGGGGGGAGAGAATTGATTGTCTATTATTAGCTATTATTGTATACCGCTATTGATAATAATTTAATATATATGTACAAGAAAAATCAATTAAGTTCAAATGAGTGCTGCTGCTTTGTTCTAATGCTCTAATTCTAATGCTCCTTACTGTTGTTTAAAGAAACAAATCATGCAGTTATGCTGTGTGCTTAAGTCAATAATTCATGCATTTATGTGTGGTTTTCTCAGTGTTTTCCAATCCTGAAAATCCAGACTTGTGCGATGTATTAATATGCTGTTGTGCTTCTCTGCACTGTTATTTTGTCTATCATAGGCAGCTGTCTGTGGGAAGCAAAGATAGAAAGCTGGACTAGATGGGCCT
The DNA here is from genome assembly GCF_035046505.1 of Tiliqua scincoides. Taxonomy (NCBI): domain Eukaryota; kingdom Metazoa; phylum Chordata; class Lepidosauria; order Squamata; family Scincidae; genus Tiliqua; species Tiliqua scincoides. The sequence continues at coordinate 123,095,611 of NC_089824.1, forward strand.
TGCCTTGGCCTGATCCAGCAGGGCATATCTCTGTGCTCTCATGTGAACCATTCACGCCTGTCTGTGTTGCTCTCAGTGTGTTGTCTTGGTGCTTTCCAATGTCCACTGCTACAGATCTAGCCTTGCAAGCTACATTAATGCGCTGCTGTGCTGCTTTTCCAATGTTGTGCTGTCTACCTCAGGAAGCTATCTATGGGAAACTGCTGCAGATGCTAAACACAGGACCATGTTCATATTTTTATTTGTAGAAGAAAAAAAAAAGAAAAAGCAGAAGCTGAGTGGCACTTGGTACAGAAGGATAAGGAGAGATAAAAAGAAGGCCACAGAAGTCCATCATACATATTGTGTTTAATATCATATGTATTGTGTTTTTTTAAATCACTTTTTAAAATCACGTAGTTTTGCAAATAATAAAATTAATTAATTAATTAAATGGGGGGGGCAAAATTTTAAGTGGCCCCGGATGACAGATGGCCTAAGTACGCCACTGGGAGAACGGTCCTTGAACTCCATTTCTAGAGCAAGTCTAACAAATGGTCAGGTCTCTAGCAACTTTGGGAGCACAGGACCCCAATTATTAATTAATAATTTATTGATAATAATTATTAATAAATATTTCTTTCTCCATCTCTTTTTTGGTCTAGTGGCTCATGATAGATTGTAGATTTTAAAACTGGATCCCAGTGCTAAAACGTTTGGGAAGCGCTGCCCTATACCGTATCACTGGCTGCAGCTGACATGGGTAAGATCTGAAAGCATAGGATACATTTACCTTCTTGAAGCTAAGCAGATCTTGTCCGGTCAATGCCTGGATGGTGTCTGCTTAGAAAAACACAAAAAGCAGCTAGGTCATGATCTGGGTAATCATGACTAAATAGCACAGGGGATAACTTGACATGAAGATGCAATTCTTTGTGACCACAGTCATAGATGTAGTTCTTCCCCTAGACCACTTGTTCTTATTACCAACACATGTGCAGTAGTTATTTTCATGCTGCAGGGACAATCCAGATATTTTTCTTCCAGAAAGCAATTATGTTCAGGAGATATCACATTTTTCTAGCACTCAAAACACAGTATTTTGTTGCTAGGAAAATCAGATTATTCACCTAGCTAGCACATCAGTTACATTAATGAGTGTAGTGGAACATGGTGCCACAAGCTGGTGCCAACAAGATTGCTATGGCACAGAGCTGGGCCAAAACCTTTTCCGGAGTTGTCAATTCTCAATGACATACATCTGTCATCTGTGTCTGTCATACATTATTATTTTTTTCTGCCTTTACAATCTCTAGTCTAGTGCATTTCTACAGGTGTAAAACTTTCAGTCCAGGCTTATACATGCCAAGAGTGGCATGTGGCTCCATGCTGGGTCATGTGCCCACCCCTTCCTTAGATAGTGGGCAAGTGAATGAGTGGGTATACCCCCTTTCCCTCATTCCTTTTACATATAAAGACCACACCAGGCAGTATGTGGGGAACCTTGCATTCCTTCCTCATGCTCTTTGCAAACAGAAGCGGTATGGAGTAGGGCAGGCTACTTGGCAAAGGGGGGCGTTCTCCAAATTTTCTGGCCCTTCCTATTTAGTACTTCATAAGCACCAAGTAGCTGAGGAGGTAAGATTTGGCATTGTGTCAGTTAGCTTTTCCCCCCTCCCCCCCTGGCCAGTGGCATAGCTAGTGGTTGGTGGGGGGCGATCCACCCCAGGTACCACCCTTGGGGGGGTGTAACACCACAAATGCCCCAACATCACTAACATCATGAAGGTTAAGAGTAACCCCATCTTGCCACATACCGTTGGATGCAGAATTTCCAGCGGAATGCAATGCAATGCAAAACACTGGATTGAAATATCTCCTTTCCATCAAAAGTTAGGGCCAAACAACCGGAAACCCAAAAATGCATTGAACCCTATGGAAGATGAAACCGAACCCTATCGCACGTTTACTCGCAAGTAGGCGAACTTGCCATAGTTCAACGGAAAGGGCAGGCTGAGAGGAATCCAATGACCCCAGAATGGTTCCTATCCAATGAAAGCAGCCCCAAAAAAACACCCAAGAAGGAAGTCTCTCCCTCCAAGCAGACGAATGTATTGAGACCTATGGAAAGCAAAAGTAAGCATTTACTTGCGAGTAAGCAAATGTGCCTTGGCTCCTGGTCAAGTCAGGCAAAGAAGAATGCAAGGCTAGCTGCATGGTCCCCATCTAATGAAAGTGGAGCTCAACAAATGCTCCAGAAGGCAGCCTCCCCCAAAGAATAAACCAGAGGCTTATAAAGAATAAACCAGCCCAATCCTATGCATGTCTACTCAGAACTAAGTCCCACTGTATTCAATAGGGCTTACTCCCAGGAAAGTGTGGATAGGATTGGGCTGTGAGCTGGTAAGGTGGGCACTGGGGAGGGCTGAAAATCTCACTGCTTTATCTGTGTGTGTGTGTGGGGGGGGGCATGTTCTTGCAGGCAGGCTACAGAGAAAATTTATGCGGTTAAACAAGGCTGGCATCCCCTTATTTATCTGTTTTTCTTTAATTTAATTATTTATAATTATTTTATTTTGCTTGATGATGTCACTTCCAGCGATGACATCACTTCTGGTGGTTCCTGGACAGATTGTCATTCTAAAAAGTGGGTCCCAGTGTTACAAGTTTGAGAACCACTGCCTTAACTCAAAACAGGCCAATGGGACATCAGGCGGGGGGGGGGGTGACACCCTAGTGACCAAAATTCTGGAAATCGTGGCTTTTAGGAATAATACCATCATGTTATATACCATTTGATGCAGCATTTCATCCATTGCTTGTGGGGAAATATTCACTGCATTTATTTTTCTGGCCATTATTATTAGTCATTCCATGTCATGACTATTACTGTCTCTGTCTCACCTACCTCACAGGGTTGTTGTGAGGACAAAATAAGGGGAGGAACCATGTACACCACCCTGAGCTGCTTAGAGGAAGGGTGGTATAAAAAGTGAATTAATTAATTAAACAATGTGATTGATTGATTGATTGATTGATTGATTGATTGATTGATTGATAAAGTCATATGGGGTGACAAAAATTTATGGGCCCTGGGTGTCAAATGACCTAGCTACACCTCTGCCCTTGGCTGTTGCTGCAATCTTCTTCTGCTTGCTCCCAGCAAGCTGGAGAGTGTAGCAGACAGACAGGGGCTTGTCCAGAGTGCCACTTCATGCAACCATTTAAAATTATTTCATGGTTGGGCCACCCCTGTACATACCAATGTAAGTTATCTCCAGCAAGAGAGACAGAAATAATATTTTTAAACCTCCCCTGCCTAGCCAAGTGTAAGGAACTATCTTCTCATCATTGGCAAACATGCAACTGGCTAATTCTAAACCATATTATTATAGAGTCAGGCAGAATTCTTAGTATTACATCTGATAATTTTGCTATGGAGCTCAGTATGAACAAAAAATAATTGAACTCACATTGGACTTTTCCAAATTAACTTGGCCTTAGATTTATTGTGAACCCAAAATTAGAGGACATACAAACCCATAAAACAGAATCTTTGTTAGGTGTTGTTCTATTCTTGGACATAGTCTATCGTGGTCCACAACCTGATCTATATCCTAGTTAGGCTGAAGTATTTTTCCTGATTTAAACCTATTGACTTCTCTGGGACAAAACTGATTGAAGTACTAGTATTTTGCCTTAATTGGATTGTAGATCAGGCTGTTGGTCAGTGAGCTGATGAATCACATGAAGAACCAATGCTTGTGTTCATAAATAAGTGGTTCCCTCAACCTCATATAAATATCTATTGTTCTAAAATGTTCTTTTTGAATGTAGGGGGACCAAATCTAATTTAGTTGTGGCATGAATAGTAAATCCTCCCACTGCCCTACAGATCAAGTGTCTGCAAAAAGCAGCTGGCATGTAATAATCTCTGGATGAGAAAGACAAAGAACACCAGCCATCTGTTGACCACTTGGAACCTGGCCTAACAATGGGAAAACTGGAGGCAAACACTAAACCCCCGTCCAACAATACCAGTAAATTTGTGAAATTCAGAAATAAAAGAATAATATGACACTTCACAGAACCCCAAGGAAGCTCTCATGACACAATGATGTGGCTATTAATCCTTTATATGATGCGAAATTTGGAAACGAATAAATGAGGTTTTGAGTGTGGAAACAGATTCAGTTTGACATAGTCCTCTAAAAACCTAAGAAATATTGTTCTCTAGCTTTAAGAGTTGTGGTGGGTTTGTTGAAATTTTTGCAGTCCTTTGGTCACAGACAAACTGACATATGCTTTATGTGCTGAGATGTTACCGTTCAGTTCCTATCCTTTGTGTCTGTTCTCATGACCCCTGCCTTGAGAAGTATGTTAGGATCTAACCCTGATAAGCAGAAAGCAGTCAGGCCCTGGTCGCAATCCAAGACCCCAGCCAGGAGACTCCAGAGGCAGATACCTAGAAGCTAGAGTCCCCGGAGCTACAAAGCCCTGAGTCGGCATCTTCCAAGTTTGAGCCACTTGAAGGATGGGTGCCTTCCACTCCAGGAACCTGATCTTCACACATCCACATGAGTCTAGTAATGGGAGAGAATGGATGTGGTCAGCAACATGCGGTGTGGGGGTAGAAGGTGAGGCAGCAACACCCCGCCAGGGTTCTTTGAAAAGAGCCACTGCTACTACTGAGTCTGTGAGTGCACAAACACAATCCACATGCTCTGAGCAGCTGGAGCGTGTGTGTTGTAAGTGCATGATCCTAGCTTTGGTGACACTTTTCAGAGAACTCTGGTGTGGGTGTCGCTGCCTCATCTTCCGCCCCACACTGCACGTCACTGGATGTGATGCAGTGGAGCAGAAAAGCAAGACTCCAAGTCAGAGAGCTGCTCCTTTAAGACTCAATACCAGGGTTGTCAAACTCATTTCACACCAAGGTCCAGATAGCATCCATGATGCCTGCTGAGGGCCAGAAGTGATGTCATTAGGCAGGAAGTGATGTCATTAAACAGGTCATAACCAAAAATAAGCACTTTTTCCTCACTTAGGAACTCATTAGCTGCAAATGATAGAAGTGAAAACATGCAAATCTTGATCATATTTCAAGATGTAGCAGAGCCCAATTATCATGCGGGTTGTCCTTTCAGCAGTAACAACTCAGCACTGCTCAGCAGCTGAGAGCCTGAGGGCCAGATAAAAAGCTTCTGCAGGCCGCATCTGGCCCCCGGGCCTTATGTTTGACACCCCTGCTCTATACTCTCCAGTCAAGGTAGTGAAGAGAGTTTGAGTCTGGAAAGAGCCAAGGCCTTATTGGAGCATGTTGCTCACTTGGAGCTCTCCATGTTTCTGTAGTTCTCTGTTGAACTTTGTGGAGTCCTGCTTGCAGGACAGAACACGAACACCTTGTGAAACATGAACACATGCATTTGTAGCAGTGTTCAGCTTTGAAATCTGGGTCTGCATCGACATTTCAAAACAGAGAAATTCAAAGTCAGTTTCAGGGCTCTTTCCATGAAGAAAGATCTGAGGATTTGCAAGAGAAACCAATGACTTTCTATCAGTAAGTAAAGTGAAATTTCTTGGTATGGGGTTGTTGCAAATTCTTGGTATGGGGTGTGTTGCAAATTCCTATAATAAATGTGAACACTGTAGGCAGAAATACATTGTCCCTGCTTGATTAAGTCTGTGTGGGCTCCTCCTGAGCCTATACAGACAGCACACATTGGCACCTGATATTTGTCAAGATCCTTACTACAACTAAGCAGAATGATTCAGGGAGCAATCCCAACAAGGGAATGGGCTGGCGCAAGTCACTTGTGCCCACCCAGCAGTGTCGCGAAAGTGCCATAAAGTACTTTCGCACCACTGGGAGAGCAGGGAGGCTGTTCCAAGCCCCATTGGGCCAGCAGACAGGTAAGCCCGCACCAGCCAAGTCAGACTAGTGTGAAATTCTGGGCAGGTGTGGAGGAGGTGTTTCCGGGCAGGCAGTGGGCAGGCCTGTAGATGGGCCATGGGTGAGTAGGGGTGGGGCCAAGATCCAGCACTTGCCAGATCTTAATCCCGGTCCTGGGCATCCCGGAGCAGCTCCAGGCTGCTCAGATTTGTGCCACCTCTTAAGATGGTGCAGATCTGAGTAGCCCCATTGGGACTCCTGCAGTGTGACATGGAGTAAGGGGAAGCAATTCCCCTTGCCCTGGGCTGATCTGCTTTCAGTCCCAACCCTGCTCTGGATGAGCCGGTTTGCCTGCTCCAGGGCAGGTTAGGATTGGGCTGCCCAATGTCCTAGGTACCCTAGAATAAGACAGTTGACCCCAGGTGATTTTGGTTGCCTGTATAATCTCTTGTGTATGGTTGAGTGATTAAGATCATCAATTTTCGTAATTCCCTCAAGTAGCCTTTGGGGCCATTTGCATTTACAGCATGCACTTGCGTTACATATACTTTTACTACTAACTGTTCTATTATTTAACCTTCATTAAGTGCCGACACTGTGCTGCGTTTTATGAGCATTTTCTTCACAACAACTACTCTTAGCTCCTCAAGACTGAGCAAGAAAAAAGCAGAGGCATTCCTATTTTAGTGTTCAACTAACACAGCAGTTAACTGAAGGCACGGGAGTTCACTGGAACTTTGGAAATATCCCGAAGATGAAGTGGAATAATCAGGCTGTTTTGCAATGGTTCACTACAGCGTTAATGTTTGGGGACAGATTAGCAAAATGCTTCTACTGATCAAAAGAGGCAGGGCAAACGTCAGAAGCATCTAATGAGTAAAACAAAATAAAGCAGAGCCTGGATTTTGAATAAAATGTTTAAGCCCCATGGAGAAAAGCAATAATTGAAACAAAATCCACTTCCAACTTACACATTTGAATAGTGGAATAAAATTATGCTAATCTAATGTATCTGCCCTATTGTGCTTTCCCGTTCATTATGCCACATGCATAAATATGAGGTGCTTATTATCCCTGTGATAATATTCCATACTTAACTGCTTCAAATAGGGATGCACTGCAAACACACTCTTTTGAAGGACCTTGTTTATTAAAGAAGCGTCCTCGGCTTGTTATATTGTATTTTAATTTAGTTTTGTTTACAACATGAAAATGTATTACAAATTGTATTTACTGAATTGCATTGTAGGTTATGAGGTGCCTGCATAATACGACTGGGTGCCTCTCAATCATCTCTGGGGCACAACGTCTTTCTGCAGCCTTACAAAGATACCATACCTTAACGTTGAGCACTCCCTAGTTCTTTATTCCTAGCCATAGTCAACACTGCTGGACAGAGCATTAGAGGACTGTGCTTCCATAATGATCATAACTGTGGAATTAACATTGCATGACATTGAGAAAATTGCTTCTTCAGTCTCAGACTATCACTGTTTAATCATGCAAACTCTCTGTTTTCACACAATCATTTGCTGCAGCTATGATGTTGAGAGCAGAGATTTGGGACCAGAAAAGTGCTAAATTTGTCACAGAGGATGCCTGGAACTTGCTAGAGAGTGGATAGTTGGCGGGCTTGGTGGTGTGGCTAAGGGTTTGGATAATGCGTAAGTGTGCCTATTGGAAGTATGAGGTCCATGGACCAAATGAGACTACTACACAAGAGATCCATGAACTGGATCTCCTACTGTTTTCTTCTTGATCAAAGCAATGAGACGATTCTGATTGCGACTACAGTACTGGAGGATAGGAAGATTAACCCTCTCCTGTGTTGTTTTTCTGATTTAAATTCTCTCCAGAACTGCAGTTTTGCAGCGGGGGGGGGGGGGGGTACTCACCCATTTCTACTGCTGCTGATGTAAAAAGAAAACTGTAGGCGGTTCTAAGATGTCCTTTATGTATTCTATTTCTGATGTGGTTGCACCATGGTACCCTTAAAGTCTTCTTTGCATAGAGAAAACTAACTGAAAACATCAAGCTCCAGACGTGTTCCCAGTATCATTTCTGTTTTCCCCTTAGTTTGGAAGGATGGTATTTCTATCAACTCTATACACATTTCAGGACATTGTAACATTGGTCAGGAAGGCTGAATGGCAGGAAAAATTTTCTGCTGGGATAGTGAGCCAAATTTTAACTGATCCATTCCCCTCTTCCTTCCTCACCTTCCTATCCCAGCTAGCCAGTAGTGTTCTTGGAAAGATCTCGACTTTCCATTTCTTTGTGCCTTCCATAGGCTTCCTATCTGTTTCCCATTCACCCTTTTATTCTCCAGATTCCCTTGGAATCCCAGGGAATCCACCACTCTGCATACGTGCTTTATCATCAGGGTAGTACCCCCTAGTTTCCCCAGTCAATGGTGTTATCTACTTTCTCATTCTCAGAATGGCACTGTCTGATTTAAGTATAGTGAATTTTTGGCTTTATGTGCTTCCCCCTGCTCTCCGTCCCTGCTACTGGAGGTCTAGTCTAGATGGTAGAGCCTCCATTAGCCCGAAGATAATACCTGAAGGTCGCCAGTTCGAGGCCACTGGTAGCTCCGTGAATGGCGAGACCTTGAAGCCACTGACAAGCTGAGCTGAGTTATTCCACCTGCTCTTTGGTGCGAACGAAGAAGTGTCTTGGCTGCCCTTCAAGTGAGAGATAAAGGAGCTCTTGCCAGCCAGTGTGGGAGGCAACTGGGGGCCAGAAGTGATACCAGATCAGAAAGATCCATCTGAAATGTGCGGTTCTTGAAAAAACCATTCTGTTATTGTAAAAATCCCCTCAGGGGTTTAGAGATAGCCTGCTTAAGTGAACTGCCTTGAATAAAGTCAGAGGAGTAATCCGATGACCAGAAAGGTGGTAGTTTCTGTGGTACCAGGCTGAGAGGTGGGCGTGGTATGTCCAAATGGTCAAAGTCTCCTTAACATGCTTCTCTCTCTCTCTCTCTCTCTCTCTCTCTCTCTGTGTGTGTGTGTGTGTGTGTGTGTGTGTGTGTGTTTAATACATGTGTTCCAGAATACTTGTGTTATCACGGTGCCTTATCTCCTGTACAGACAGTGCTATATTTCTTCTACTAGCCTGGCATTGAGTGCACCATCTAGATTGCTGTAGCAGCCTATGGAACTTTCCAGTCATCTAATCCCCAATGGCCAGTCCCAATACACAATGCTCTCTATAATGCCTGGCCCAGGGGATGGATGTGTGCACAATGCAGTTAGTTTTGGTTTTGGTTTCATTTGTATACATGCCAGAAGCTGGCACACTTCTATTCAGTCTGTAGCACACATATCCAGAAGATCTATACAGCAAACATATCCAGAATAGTGTGGAAGTAACCAGAGAGGCAGGGAATATGAGATCAAGAAAGATATCATAATGCGGGCCTTAGAGATTGTAACGTAGGTTACAGTGTGGGTGAGGAGTTGGGCTACGTGAATCATGGGATATGGGATTGGTTGGAATACACATGCATACAGAACTGTAGGTCCATGAGTATTGTGTGCTCAGGGATGAAGTTATGAAGGTTGAAAATATTGTGCTAGCATAACTTAATTCTTAAAACTTCCAAAATCTTGTTGACAATGTGTGTATGTGCCCGCATAATGTGGTCACCTCTGAATATAGTTGAATCAACAAAAGAAAGTGGATCTGCACTGATTGCATGTTTTGGATGCGAGAGTGAAGGCTGCTTTTAACCCTGGCTTCTTTATTGATTTATGCTGAGCTTTGCGAAAAGAGCATTCTGAAAGTCAAACATGGGAGATGCTTACAGCAAACAACAGGAGAGATTACATTAGTAAGGAAAACTTCCTGCTGCTCAAATGGTAATGTTGCAAGTAGTGTAAAAGGGGACAGTAGTAGTGAAGGAGACTGGAGATAATAGTGTCAGTTTCAGGAGACTGAATCCTTCCGTGCAGTAGGACATCAGCCTCTGAACAGTAGGCTGGATCTCCTTAACCAGTAGGCTGTGTCAAGCACTGGCATCCCTGAAAGGGGGGCAAAACAAAGCAAAAACTTTTCAGCAGTTGCAGTTTGCAACTTGCAGTTTGCAACTGACTCTGAGGGTGAGTCCTTCTTTACACTAGTGGCAAGGCTCCTGAAGAAACTTATTCAGGTTCCTGCCCGCTGGTGTAAAGCGGCCCTTCCTCCTTGCCCTTAGAGCCAGTCACAACTGCAAATGCTTCTGCTTGAAGAAGAAACTTAGGCACCTGAAGAAACTTAAGTGTTTTGCCTCCCCTCCAGAAACGTCAGTGGTGTCAAGTGTTCAGTATATGCCAGAATTCTTTGCTCAGATCCCCTCAAGCTACATGCATTTTTTTTTTAATTTTCCACAGCAGCTTTGTCTGTGGTGTGACTGAAGGACAGGAACAGTGTACCCCCTAACTGACTCTTCCTAATATCTTCGAACAGGGGTGTCAAACAAGAGGCTCGTGGGCCAGATACATCCCTCAGAAACTCTTTATCCAGCCCCCATGATAAATAGGCTCTTCCCAGCACCACCATCAGCTGGTCTCAGCTGCTGAGTTGTGAACTGACACACTGGCGGAAGCAGCGCTGTCGAATGGGCGGCACTGGGAGAGTCCAATTATCATGTGGGTTGCCCTTTCAGCTTCTGCTGTTCCTGTCACGGTCTCATCACAGAGCAGATCTCAGCTGCTCAGCTATAAAGTGATGCCTCAGCAGAAGTGGTGCTACTGAATGTTTCCACATGACATTTCAGTTCTCTCCTATCTTGAAAATATAATCAAGATTTGCATGTTTTCTGTCATTTGCAGTTCATGAGTTCCTAGGTGAGGAAAACATGCTTTTTCTGGTCATCACCTGCTTAATGACATCACTTCTGATCCTCAGCAGGTGCTATGAATGCTCTTTGGCCTGCTTCATGAAATGAGTTTGATGGGATATATGAAGCTGCCTTATATGAGATCAGACTATTCATCTACCCCTGCTGCTGTCTGCTTTGGTCAGCAGAAGCTCTCAAAGGCTTCAGGCAGAGGACTGTCCCAGCAGCTGTTACCTTTTTAACTCCTTTTCAAATGAAAATGCCAAAGAAGATACCTTTTGCATGGAAGACCTGTGTTCTACCACTGAGTGACGATGGCCGCTTTTGATTTTACATGAGCACACTCTTACTTTCTGGATTCATCCAGATTAGCACCATATATCTATAGTCTCGACAAATGCCTAACAGATGCAACACCTGGGGCAGTGACATCGTAACATCACATGACATCATTTCTCCTGGAGGAGGAGGCACGGCTGGCTTCACACCCCTTCCTTCTCCTGTGGAGGTTCCCCCTTGAAGGGGCAGCATTTGAAGGGGGCACTACTGAGCAGAAGGAATGGGGGGGTGCAAAGCCACCACAGTGAGTGTTCCATCCTCTGGGAGAAACATTAATAATAATAATAATAATAATAATAATAATAATAATAATAATAATAATAATAATAACAACAACAGGTATTTATATACCGCCTTTCTTGGTCTTTATTCAAGACTTTATTCAAGGCGGTTTACATAGGCAGGCTTTATTAAATCCCTATTAAATAGGGATTTTTACAATTTCAAAGAAGGTTCTTTCTTTCAAGAATGACTACATTCAAGGTGTTTCATTCCGATCTGGCTTCACATTCTGGCCTCCATCCTCCCACGCTCAGAGCAGATGGAATTGCTCGGCTTCAGCTTGTTAGCTGCTCCAAGGTCGCATGGTGCCGGTGGCCTCGAACTCGCGACCTTGTGGATGTTATCTTCAGGCAGACGGAGGCTCTACCCTCTAGACCAGACCTCCTGCCCAGGTGCAAGCGGTGCAAGACAGTCATGTGCCCCCCCTTGGCGTAGTGCCTGGGGCATGCGCTCCTCAGGCTCCGCTGTTGTTACACCTCTGGTCTCAACCACTAGTGGATATTAGAATTTCCTAATCACTCATAGACATACCTTGACAGTGTGTAAAAGAAATTAACTAATTGTTGTGTCTCTAATTCTGTATACAGCAAGAGGAGATATGCTATTAATCCATATGCAACAAGAGGATTTATAGCAATGCCAGTTAAAAAGTCTAAGTGGAAACCAAAGACTACATGGCACCTTTGTCTGAAAGGTTTTTTTTTTTCTTCAGTTTACATATATACCTTCAACTTGTTCAGTGGCCTGCCTGCTGGCCTTAGGGCCCCAGCAGGTGTCCCACATGCTGTGCCCATTTGAGAATAGAAGTTGATCACTATCTGCTAAGTTAATGAATAGAATTAACATCTACACAGTGGCTTCAGTTTAGATCGGAAACTAAAGCAGTGGGTCAGTTCACTCTGACTCATTTGTTTAAATTGCAGATGCATTACACTATATACCAGCAGTCATTATAATGTGAGATAAAATGATGGCTCCTCCAATGACATAAATCAACCAGTGTCTGTTGATGTCAGATTCACTGCTTGGATTTGGGGTCATGAACAAGGCCAATTCTGTGCCAAGGGATCTCAAAAATGTGTGCAGGCAAATGTGCCTTGTTTTGTACTCTGTTTTTCCATTTTGGTGCCAGTGTAAGAATTTTGGCAGACTTTTTTTAATGTTAAGGAACAAAGTTCTATCAAGAGGAGAGCAGTGGCTAAGTGGGCAGCAGAGAAGTTCAGGATCTATAGGTGTGGGGAGAGATAGGCTAGGTGTATGAAAGCTTTGTCCATGTGTTTTACAGTATGTTTTACTGTCATTATGATAGCTAAAAAGAACACCATACCTGCATATCCAGGGGGTGAAATAATTGAAAACAACAGTCCTGATTATAACAATCATAGAATTGATTGTGAAAGGCACCATGAATGTGGCAGCAGCTGGGAGATGTGATTATACTAATTGCTCCCAACTGCATTTCATTCAAATGCATGAGCCAAGTTTCACTTATTTTATTTATTTGGATTTAGAGTCCAGCCCCAAAGGCTCAGGTAACAACAGTAGCCCACCCACTATAGAATGCAGCACCCACTCCTTCAGCACCATTGCATTACACAAGCTGGTGGGGGATAGGATTGGGCTGCCCGTGTAACATGAACAACATGCCGTTACTTAAGCAGTGCTTGCGAAAGATCAGCCTAGACATTAACTTATGCCCCTAGGCAAATTTCTCAGCTTGCCTCCTGCTCAGGCCGGTGCTTCTGTTCAGTTCAGTCTTTTGATAAAAGTTTCATGGGAAGCATCTGAGTGTTTCCTGCTGATTATGTCACACTTCCTTCAGTTTGCTGCGCCCAATTCCTCCTTGACAGCAAAGACTGCCATGTTATTGTCAGCTTTAGGAAATGTTCCATGTGGCTTTGCAACATGCCCTTGGACTCTAGTAGGCTCTCTGAGGCAAAACTACCATTGACCCATGGAATCTTGTTTTGTTTGCTTCAGTATCAACTATGGCAATACAGTGAGTGGCTATTTTAGGGGGCAATGAACTCAACAGTTGTTACTGACCAGGGTTAGACCCTACTTTTAGTCCCTGTTCCTGATCAAAAGCCCATATTTTAGATTTGGGAGATGCTTTTCTAAAAGTATTGTTAGCATGACACATATAGTTCTTCAGGCTTCAATCCCATCTCTAGAATTTGAATCTCTGAATATGGGACCATCTGCACCTTGTCTATTGTGCACATGGCATGCACAGAGCACATGCACATGGCTACAAATGCACATGCAGGGATATAAAATACCAGTGGACGGCTTCCCTTCCATTCTCCTCCTTAAGCACCCTTCCAGATGGAGACTGCCTAATGTGTTCTGCCTAAAGTTTCCCTTTCACCTGGGGAAGACTCCTCCAGAGGAAGGAATATTTGCACAATACCCAGTACAACCAAATTGTAGCCATCTTCTAATGTTAACGGAGTGTTGCATAGAAGAGTGGGGCAGTTCTTGCAGGTTCATCTTGTAATAGTGGCATACCCACTGGCCATGTACTCTTCTCCCCAGCAGCCAAGTATTTGACTTTAATCTGCAATAGGCAAAGTTGAATGCATGGAGGGTTATCTCCATGCATGTTGGCATCCTGGTCATCCGGAAGGACATGACCACAAGGCTTGTCATCCCTTTGTCAGGCCTTCTAGGGGTTGTACCAGCAGATGCCATCTCCCTCTCCCTCTGTCTGCTCAGCAAAGGCAGCTTGTGAAATGAAATGTTTTTTTCCCCCATGTCTTTTTGCCTGGAGCATGGAGATTTGTTGTTAACTGTGTACTTGAAGTGCACTCCCTGTTTCTAATGTTGATTATTTTAATCTGTTACGAAGAATATGATTTTCTTCTTAAATTATGCTTTTGCCAGTGATGTTAATTTTCATAGTTATATAGTGCATTTTGTGATATTTTTGTTACTCATATGCCAGATTGAAAAAAGGAGATTAAATGTTCAGTTAAACATTCTATTAAACATTCTTAAAGGGAACTATGATCCGTTTACAAATACATTCTGTATTGGTGGGGGATGGAGTGAGGATAGTTAGGACTGGGCTCATAATTCCCTTGTTATTTTTCCCCACCGTTTGCCCGGTCCAGTGGCGTCACTTGGGTCACACATGCTTGTGTGGGAGGCCAGCATGTCACCCCATGATGGACCTCCTCCCATGCAGTGGGCAGGGCAATGAACCGAGTGGTGGGCGTGGTGATGTACCATTGCCTTACCACTAGGTGAGTGCTGGGTGATGCAGCCTTACCGCTGGGCGAGCGCCCGTGCTAGCCTAGCGCTGTCCGGTGCTGGGCTAGTGCTGAGGGGGCACCTGGCCTCTGCTGCTCGGCGGTCGCACGGACCACTGAGCCGCGCCACGTAAGCGAGAGCAGGGGGTAGGTGGGGAGGAGGCGTTTCGGGCAGTGAGGAGGCAGGCGGAGAGCAGAGAGAGGGCAGGGAGGAGGTGTGATGGGGAGGCGGGTGGCGTGCCAGGGGAAGGGAGCAGGGAGGGAGGGAGGTGGGCCTGGTGGAGCTCCGCTCCACCGGATCCAAAGCACCCTATACAAATGCTTTTACCATTTTTTTTAACCATTGCTTTTACCCATTGCGGGGCTACTTCCCCTTCTCCTGAGAAGTCTCCTTCTCCTGAGGTGCCGCCTGCAGTAGCCTGTGGTGCGCAGGATCCAGCGGCAGCCGTTTTTGGTGCTGCCAATGCTGCGTGCCATGGGAGCTCAGGATTGGGTTGCCTGACAGTTGCATTTTTGTTTTTGGATTTTTTTGGTCATATCTTTTGATAGAATGGAGATATTTCACTCTGGTTTTGTTCATTGAATTCAGCTGTACATTATACATCAAATGTTATATAACATGATGGTATTATTCCAACAAATTGCAATTTTGGTCACTAGTGCACATCACGCCACCCCCGTGTGCTTCACCATGTGCAGCCCGCACCCCCACACCCTCCTAGCGATGCCACTGGCCCAGTCTGCACAGAGTGAAAAGCTGCCTCTGTTCACCTTGGAGCTTCTCGGGGCTGTTGCTACCAAGTGTGGATGCGATTGAGTTGTGGAGGGTCAGATTAACTGGCTTCCAGTTGGCATGCTGAAAGAGCCATGGTCCTTTGGGCATAGCCTGAGCAGGGTAAGAAGGAGCCCCAGCTTCAGCCTAGATTTAGGATGCACATTTTCCTTTACTTGAGGCAGAGTTTCCACTGAGGTTTGTGTATTAAAAGTTATTCCCCCCCCCCACCCTCAGGTGGGTCACAAGGCAGCACACTGGACCATCCCTCTTGCTGATAGGGAAATTACAAATTCATGTATCATGTTGCCATGAAAACGCTGCTGCAAATTAGTGCCAACTGCACAGCGGGTGCCGAGGAAAGTGTAAAAGTAGCATAGTATCCGTCCAGAAGAATTACAGTCTACATTGCCTAAATAATTTCTTCCCTAGAATAACAAGCAGCTGGGAGGTTATTAGAAATTAATTAGGATCACAAGTGGTAAAAATAAAACTGCTTGCATGGATCTCGTATACATGCCCTTGGAGGCCAAGGCTAATGCCTGGAGTATTTAACAGGACATCCTGAAGTAGCAGGCTGCCACATGAGTTCTGCTGCTGGTAGATTTGTTTTATTTAAAAAATTTTTAACTCACTGTGCTGGCAAAGTACGCTTACGAAATCACGATAAAAGATATCAATAACCAATAAAATCCACCAGCTCTGCCAGTGGATTAGAACGTATTCAAAAGACATCAAATGCTCTTTGATTAGAAAACAATAAATATATTTTAAGCGTCAAATTCTAAGGAGCTGCTTTTGGTACTTAGCTAAATTGCAGCAAGATTTCACGCTGGGCAGGATCCAAATTTCATCCGAACGGAGGCTTGCCCATTAACTTCATTCTGTGCTCTGATGTAGCCCTCGTGATTTATATTCACCTTGCTAGCACAAGTCAGTATCTGTGTATTTCAGGAGTACTTTTTTGAATTTGATTACAGAAAATGAGGGCTATTAAATATGATGGAGAATGACTGACAAGGAGCAGGTTTTAGAAAATTTAGTGAATAATCTGTTCCTTTGGCTGTTAACAACCTTTACCTTGGACAAAGGTTGTGGGCAGTTTTTTCCCCCCTTCGCCTTTTACAGTTGGAATAGGTAAGATTTTGCAGAATCATTAAGGAGATGCATTTGTTTTTGAGCACAAAAAAGGTGTAGACCACATGATAAGGAAATGTCTTAATTGCCATTTGTTAGTAAATTGCCCATGAAATAAGCATGGCGTATCACCACCATCACTCTCTTCTTCTATGAGAAGGATGAAACATGGTTATAATAATAATAGAAACATTTACAGCATTGATGTAGCATTTTTGAGCATATAGCACACAGTGCACCCATTTTCTCAGCTCTCCTAGCAATGACTTGGAAAGTACATGAAGATTCTTGCCCCTATGCTACAGTTGCATGGCTGATGCTGAGAAATAGTTGCTTGCTACCTATAGTAAGTTGACCACAGAGGTGAGATTTGAATCCCTGACTTCCTTGTATGCACTTCATAGATTGTACCATAATTGCCACAATTATGCCATAATACCACAAGCACAATCCAGTGAATGTTTGTCATTGTTATCATAAGTCTTATTTTACTATTTTTAAAGAATGAGTCCATCTTGAGTTATGTTGCTAGATTGTGCCCTGCATTTGAACTTGAGCAAATCCAGGTGGTACTTCCTACCACTATTCACTTTTGTTATGCTCCAGCACTCAGAGGAGAGTTTTGATGGCACAGAGGATGGGGAACACAATCCTAACCCACTTTCCAGTACTGACATAAGGGCAATGCAACTCCAGAGGTAAGGGAACAAACATTGCCTTACCTTGAGAGGGCCTCCATGACCACCCCCCAACTGCAGGATGCAGTTCATGCCCAACTGGCACAGCTATGCTAGTGCTGGAAAGTGGGTTATGATTGTGCCCTGTGTCCAAGAACCACTTTATGAGAGAGAGAGAGAGAGAGAGAGAGAGAGAGAGAGAGAGAGAGAGAGAGAGAGAGACTTTGAAGCATCTACTTTCCCAGAGACTGTCATGAAAGGAAAGCCCCAAAGGTCCGCAGTGCCTGCATTCCCTCTGCCTGATGGGGTAGCACTGCTCTGTCCTGACTCAGAGAACTCATCCTCAGAACCTTCTGCAAATCAAGAAGGTCGTACTCTGTTACTACACTATCTCCATGGGTAGGAGGAGAGCTCCCCAGCACTGACAAATTCAACACCTATGGAATAGGGTCCTGCCACTTTAAATTCAAGTAGTTTTTCTCTGAATGGCAGAGGCAGCTATCTTTCTGCAAGTTATGAACCACATTCCACATTCTCTGCTTCTTGTATCCAGCCCAACATCTGTAGTTCTGACTACCTGCAGCCTGGTCTGGACCTGTTCTGTGCTTGGTCAATGCATCTCTGCAGGTTCCAGCCTTGAACAGAATGACTTGATGGAGGAGATACCTTGAGATTAGTTTCATCTCATTCGTAGCTGTGACTATGGTGATGTTTACAACTAACCAAGAACCAAAAGCTTTATTTCTTTCTTCTACTGCTCATTTGCATCCTTTAACCTGGGAACTATCCAAGACACAACTGTCAAGCATGTCAGAAAGTTTACATGGAGATAAATAGTGGAGGGACTTCCTATGCAGCCATTTAAGTGCATATTAATCATGATAATTGAACTCAAGAATGAAAGATGAGATGAACAGAGAATTCAGAGCTTTTAATGGCTTTGACCCCCCCTTGTTTATACTGAGCCTTGAAAATATATGTATTATATGAAATTGTGAACCATTCTATTTTGTACCAACAGGGTAATGGGATCCATGAATAATGCACATAAAATGATTTAATACATAAACTCTAAAACATAAGCCATAAATCCAACTTGTCAGAAAACTACTTTCATAAAACAGAATCTACTCCATTAAAACTTACTGCTTCATCACAGTATTTAAATAAACATTCTCAGAATGTGCTATACATGCCCTAGAGTGGCACTTACATCTCTCTCTCTCTCTCTCTCTCTCTCTCTCTCACACACACACACACACACACACACACACACACACACACAGAGTGGAATTGCTTTAGGTTTTGCTGTTCTAAGGTCTAGCACCTGTACTACCAACAGAGCAGTTTTCATCTGGACAAAAAGTGTTTTATTTTTCTTTGAAACCTTTTTACTGCTTCTTCTCCTGTTTTATTTTTAGCAGCAAACAAAAAAGGTGAGTTGATGGGGAGCAATCAGAAGAGGTATCTTCCGCCATTTGACTCTGCTGGATTTACAACCATGAACCCCTTTTCCCAACATCCTGTGCCGAGCATGTTTGGGACACATCTGCAAAAGTGCCTGTACAATTGAATCATTACAGCATACTCTGCATATTGCTGTCTGTGCTTGCCTTACTTGTAGTTGTGAATCAAGTCCACCATTCAAAAGGTCATTTTAAGCAGCACATCACGTTAGATTATTATCTGCATTTGGTTTAATTGTGCGACAGTTGTGCATGTATGATCACAACTGTTTGTTGTTCCTAGATGTGGTGATACTCTCATACCTTCTGGGACAAAGAGCCACAGCAGCAAGTGTACAGTTTTTGCAAAGGAAAAAGATACTTACAGCATCTCCTTAAGAACCATCAGTGAGGGCATCTACTGAGGAGATGTAACACCTTGTAATTAAAAGAGGCATTTAGTGACAGCAGATAAGAGAAGGATTAGTTCCTTTTTTCAGTTATTTTTTTTTAAATCCCTGCTCTCACCAAGCTTCTCACCAAGGCTTTATTGTAACACAGAATATTTAAAACTGAAAACGAAAAACTGACATTCCAAACAAGATATAATTCTTCAAGTACCCAGGGTGATTAAAGTACCAACATATCTCCACAAAAGAGAACTTCCATAGCACTGCTTCCTTTAGTGCTATTCGTAACAGCCCTCTTTGTCCCCCTGTGACAAATCTACCATATTGACAAAATTGCCTATTCTACCCAATGGGACCAATGCATTCTGGGAAGTGCAGAGCCGATCAGCACCATTTTCTTGCCTCATAGACATCATTGAACTCCTATAGCGCCGTTTCACACAGTGCTTGACATTCTGGAATAGATGCCCCACATTATGAGAGGTATTACTATATAAGTTTTGTAACAGAGCTGACTTTTCTGTTCTGTGGGAGACCACAGAACATATGTGAGGGTAACAAGATTTTGTTGGGAAGAGACTTCTGCTTCAAAATGGCATCAGATACAGATTGGTAAATTTGCCTACCATAGAGAATGGTATGCTTCTAGCATCTCCTGTGTTGAATCTCTAGCACTGCTTTTGTAGCACATCATTAGTGTGTTGGTGAAGATCTGGAAAGGAGCTTGGGAGGAGCAGCCCAGTGTACTCACCTAGGTGAAGCACTGGAGGGGTGAATGACTTGGTGCATTCATCTATGCTTGGTACAGGAGTCGGGTAGGGCTAGCATAGGAAGGGAGGGTTATATTTTGTATAATTGTATAATAATAATAGTAATAACTTTATTTCTACCCCGCCTTTCTCCCCGAAGGGACTCAATGAGGAGAACCCCCCCTGCAGCTTGCTGCTTGAGCATCGAGTAAGCAAGAGTTTGGCATCACCCTTTAACACATCACAAATGTGACCATTTTTTTGCCCATGCACTCCCCAATAAACATGTGAAACAAAGATATGGGTGAATGAGCCACTTTTATTAACGTTAACAGCGAGGGAAAAGTGAGATCTGCAGCCACAGAAGAATGGTAGTTGATCCAACGAATACCAGCACCAGAAACAGAATGGCTGCTGTGCAAGGCTCAGCCAGCTATGTAAGCCAGGCCCCACCTCTGCTGCCTACAAATGGGATTGCATGTGAAGTATCCCATACATTTGGGATGGTGATGCCTGGCAAAGGTGATCCGTGGGCAAGTGCAGTGGGGATTGGGAGAATCGTTTGGTAGTCAGAATAAGGGATGACGAAGCTTTTCTCTTAGAACCAAAAAAAGTGTGTTTCTCTTTCTAATAAGGGGGGGAAAGTCTTAATACAAGGCAACTTTGAAAAGAGCTCTATTAATGAGGCTATTTTCAGCGCATGTGTTTCACATTTCATGTGAGAGGACAAGCTGATGTGAAGCAATCCGGCATGATGAACAAGAATGGGGGGGATGCAGGGGGCAGTGCAGGCAAGAATAGTTCAGCACTGACAGGCAGAGACTTATTTTACATATCTGTGATGAGCAGGGTTTAATCTCCCACTGGCTTTTATAATATGCATCGGATATTGCTTCTTTTTTCACTTTTTAGCGAGCCAGCGGGAAGCTTAATCATAAAACAATCACTTGCCGCTGAAAAGCCTCTGAAGATACACTGTCAAAATACTGGCGACTTCTGACTTGGAGTAGGAAGGCAATGCAGTCTCATAAGCTGGTACAAAGCTTTCTCTCATTAACACTTATTTGTCAGATCTGTATTCCAGCCCCCATTTTGCTGAGGAGTTCAAGAAAGCCTGCACTGAGTTAGATTATTTTGTTTTGTGGGGTTTAGTGTTTGAGCAGAGAGTTGAACCCAGATTACCCCAGACCTATGGTCAGCTATCCACGGCATCGAATATAGCAGAGTCATAAACTAAAGTGCAGCAACTAACAGGGGGAGAGGGAGAATCTACACTTAATTAGGTCTAACTGGGTGCTTCCCCACTCAGAATATATTATGTTATGGCAGCAGTTCTCAAACTTGCTGGGGCTACAATGCCCTTGGACCCAGGAAGTGAATGACATGAAATGTATCACGCAGTGGTGTCACCTCCATTCACTTCCTGGGCCTAACATGAGCCTCTAAACCAGTGATTTTCAAGCAGTGTGCTGTGGCACACTGGTGTGCCGTGAATGGTCTGCAGGTGTGATGTGGGAATTTGGGGGAAGATTATTTATTATTAGGGCCATTGGGGGATGTTAGCCCTCCACCAGCAGCATGGTGTGTCTTATCAAAAGCTGACTGTGTGCCTTGACAATTTTAGCACTTTGTCAGTGTGCCATGAGATGGAAAAGATTGAAAATCGCTGTTCTAAACAGTGCTAAGAGGGTCAGGGCAGGCAAAAGGGCACAGATGGGGAACCTCTGGCTTTAGGGTGTGTATTTTTTTATGAATGAGGAAAGGTAATGAATGGGACCCTTTTGTCTTGTTTGTTGCAGGTCACAAAATGAATGCAGCAAAAGCAAATTAGTCTTGTCCAAGCATCATTCACAACTCCTTTGTTCTTTTGCTTTTTGTTTTCCATAAGGGGAGAATCAAGAGAGAGAAACGAACACAAGCAAACTAGATATGCACATCTATACTGCTGTTTTGTGTTTCTGTCTTTAACCAATAGAGTGTGTGTGTATGTGTGTAGGCACGCAAGTGCATGCATGTACAATAGCCTCCTTTTGGTGGAAGTTGTGGAAAGAGGGATTTAGCATTTGGCTGCCACCATGTTTTGAATCCTTTAGCACTTAGCACTCCACTCCATGTGCTATTTATAGGTTAAAAAATGTTTCTGTGGGTTTTCAATTTGGAGGCTCTAATTTGACCCTAACTCTTCAATCTAGCCAATATTCTTCTTAAGTACTCTTTCCAGGCAGAACCCGCCAATTACAGAGTGCCAAGAGGCCGGATGTGGGGAACTATAAGAGCCAGATGCAGATAGATACAGTCCTTTTGCCCTGTGTTAATTCTTCTTGCTCTCTCAATTCTTCTTGCTCTCTCAAAAGTTACACTTGTAACTTTTGCGCTTTGCCTTCATGCAGCCCTCAAAAAAAAGAGGAAAAGTTCCAAATCTTCTCTTCTTGTTCCATTCCATTTAGCATTTGAAATCCATTGCATTTCTCCCTTCCCTGGCAAAAAATCAGACATTAGAGACGGTACCCAAGGTAATTGGTATTTCAGAGCCTCTCAAGGAGAACTTCTCCATCACATTGATTGCTCTATCCCAGAACTCTCCTTTGGTTCTACGTCAAATAAGCTTCTCCGTAACAACCTGCTTATTCACCTCCATTATTTATCTTCAGGGGGAATTAGTGCAGGATCCAAATGAAAGACTGCAGGATGCTTTTCCTCTGTGTTACTGATAGCATGGCCTTCTCAGCACAGCCTGAAGTGCTGTCTTCTGGAGTCCACACTTCTCTTTCAGAAGATGAATCTGAATATCGTCAAAAGACAAGTGTGCTCTACTAACTTTCCATAGACTCTTGCGTGGTCTTCAGCTGAAATTGACTCATCGAACAGGGCATTAGAAATACTGTGTAGTCACTATGAAAGTAGATTCCAAGTGCACTTGAAGCATAATTGTTCCTGTTGCTATCAGTGTCTGTTGTTGGCCACCAGTTTAAGCCTAGCTGCATTCTCTTTCAGAGGAGGAAGTGCAGTCTGGAGGAACTTCATTTCAGAAAACTGAATCCTGAGAGTTTTTTCCACCACTGGTGCTCCCAATCATGTCGCAAACACTACTTGGATTGCTCTCACCCGGGCTGCTGGTGTTGATGGTAGATTTCTTGCATCCACAACTTCTAATTTTCCAGGTGCCATCCTTTCTGTGGAACATCTGTCATAATGCATCTCCAACCTCCACTGACCTCTGTAGTGTCCACAAATATCACTTGGCCTGAGGCTTTCTGAAACTGCCTCCTTCTTATGAGCTTCTTGTGAATGGCTTGCATGTGGACCATCCCCAGATGATCAGACATCACTGGAGCACCTTTGTCCTGGAAGTCTGCAGATATCACAGAAGAGTAAGTTTGAATCTTGGTAGGTGGAAGAGGGTGGCACCTGGCACAAGCGACTTGCACATGATGCTACCCTCTGGGATTCCAGCCAGCACCTCCTTTGTCTCCTTGGACTTACATTAGCTAAACAGCTGGCATAGTTCTGAGGAGACCCATAGGCAGTCAAGGGGCTTTCTGAGCGGTAAGGGAAAATAATTTCCTTTTCCCCTCCCAAACATCCCAATCGCTGTTTTTTGGCATCCTTTAGTCTCGGAAGACTATGGTATCACGCTTTGAATGGTGGTTCTGGAACAGTGTCCTCTCCAGTGCACGAAGCCTGGGTAAAGTAGATATGGAGGATAGACTGTTTCCCATGCAGCAAATCCCCCCTCTCCACGTCGCTGAAAAGGAGTTGCCAGAGCGTGACTGTGTTTATCCGTGAACTGCCTCAGGGACTCCGGCTCCAGATTTTTCCTTGAGGTTGACTCTTGAAGCCTTTCCCATAACTGGATGTAGCCACAAGGCAGTGGAGGTTTGGGATCAGAGTTTTCCTTCTCTCAGATGAGCTGCCTTCCCAGCCTTCCCAGGCTGCCTACCCGGTGGCTGTTTAGTCGCCTCTTACGACAAGCACAGCCAAACTGAGGGCCTATTCTTATCCCCAGTCCCCAGGGGAAGCCCCCCAATCGCTGACCCCACCATAAAATGCAGCACAGAGTGCTTTGATATGATGGCACAAAAGAGGATAGGAGTGGGTTATTAGTACAACAGGCTGGCTGGCCTCCCACACAACTGGACCCCTACGACTCAGATTGTAGGTCCTGGAACACATTTTTTGAATGCATTTCATATATCCCCCCACCCCTCCAAGATCACTTAAGTTTTTTTAACCCTATCACATTAGAGAGAAACATTCTAGCACAGCCCATGTGCTATTTTTGCACCTGCAGAAAGGTTTGCATGTGTTGCTTTCAAAAACATGATGCTGTACTTGCAGTCTGAACTTGTACTATCTCTGAACTTTTCCAAGCTTATCCTGCTACATGTACAGACCAGGCCCACACTGAACTAGATCAGTTCTTTAATAATTTTTTTCCTATTGCCTTCATGAGCCCCCAGGCTTGTGGATAGGCAGGATACAAATGTGTAACCTGAAGAAAAACCTCTGGATTTGAAGCAAATGTGTGTGTGCATTGCAGGCAAAATGTCAGTGGTAACTCTGGTAGCCATAACAATAAAATAATTGCAGCAGGATTCCCTGATTAGTATTTCATAGTATGTTTTTT